>NC_041749.1:32813088-34153505 GCF_004115215.2 Ornithorhynchus anatinus | reverse complement strand
GTCCTTTTCACACAATAAGTGCTCAACAAATATATATAGCTCTCCTCCCCTCCATTCTGCTATCTCCAGTGAAGCTCCTAGCCCAGGTTCAATCAATCAGTCAATTATATTTATTGAGTGCCTACGGCGTGCAGAACAGCGTACTAAGCAATTGGAAGATTATAGTGTAACGGAGTTGGTAGATCCATTCCCTGCCCCCAAGTTTACAGTCTAGAGGGGGAGGCAGACATTAATATAAGTAAACTATGGCTATGTAGATAAGTGTTGTGGGGCTGAGGGAGGGGTGAATAAAGGGGTGAGTCAAGCATTGTACTAAGAGGTGGGGTGGATTCGAGATAATCAGATTGGACACAGTCCCTATCCCACCTGGGGCTTTCAGTCTAAGTAGGAGGGGAGTGGGGTTGGAATCCCCATTTTGCAGATGAGGGAACTGAAGAATAGAGAAGCCAAGAGTCGTGCCCCCAGATTAGAACCCAGGTCCCGGTCCCGTGCTCTCTCTGCCAGACCGAACTGCTTCTTTGCTGATGTTTTCTTGATGTTGCGTGAAGTACGCGAGAGGAGCTGTTCAGCCCAGGCAAGGTCGTGTGGACTGTTTGATTTCACCACACCCTGGATGCCTTCAAACTTTGGCTATATAAGTCTAAGGTTACAACTCCCAAATATAAATCATTCTTGATTTGCAGCCACGGATACTCTCTGAGGGCAGGAGAAAGCAGTTAGGAATTTTTTTCTGTGCCCGCTCCAAAATGTGCTGGCTGGATGAAGATATACTTCTTGGCCCTCCGAGGTCAGAGGGCAGGAGGTGGCTCTAATGGTCGTTTGGGATCTCTGCCCTTAATCCAAAACTCGGCACATAGTTAGCGCTCAATAAATTACCGCCGGACTGAGTACCTCCCAGCTGGGTTGTAGGGCCCCAGCCCCTTGGGGGTGGAGATCAGGGAAGGTCTCTCTGGTGGTGGGGGGGAGGGATGTAAGAGGTGCTGGGGTGAAGCCAGGGGAGTTGAGAATGGAGAGAGATGGGATTGCAAAGAGAAATGAGCAATTCTAAACAATAATAACAATAACAATTGTATTTTTAAAGAGCGCACTCTCTGCCGGGCCCTGTACTAAATAATAATAACGTGTGGTATTTGTGAAGCACTCACCGGGTGGCAGGCACTGTACTAAATGCTGGGGTAGCTACAAGGTGAGTGGGTTGGACACAGTCCCTGTCCCACATGGGGTTTACAGTCTAATCCCCATTTTACACACGAGTTAACTGAGGCACAGAGAAGTGACTGAGTTGCCCAAATCACCCAGCAGACAAGTAGCAGAGCCGGAATTAGAACCCAGGTCCTTCTGACTCTCGGGGCCCGTGATCTAACCACCAGGCAGTGCTGCTTCACTAAATAAACACCCATGTCTGCAGTCAGAGACTCAAGTTAGAAGAGGAGCAAAGGCCTGGGGGCCCGGGGAAACGCTCCACAGTTTGGGAAAAAGGGGCTGCGGGCTCCTGCAAGTCGTAGGGTCCAGAACCAGCCTATACGGGTGAGAGCTTATCGGTGGGAAGAAGCTGACAGGCCTGAGCTCCCCCTGCCCCCAACATCCCCATAAACCCCGAGACTCAAGCCTCTCCCGGGGGAGTCCAGATGGGCCCCAAGATGCCCGCCGGAGAAGCAGCGCGGCTCAGTGGAAAGAGCCCGGGCTTGGGAGTCGGAGGCCATGGGTTCAAATTCCGGCTCTGCCACTTGTCAACTGTGTGACTGTGGGCAAGTCACTTCACTTCTCTGGGCCTCAGTTCCCTCATCTGTAAAATGGGGATTAACTGCGAGCCTTACGTGGGTCAACCGGATTACCCTGTATCTACCCCAGCGCTCTGCACGTAGTCAGCGCTTACCAAATACCAACATTAAGATGCCAAGAGGGAGCCGATGTTGTCTGGGATTGACCTAGGAGCTCCAGGAGGCATCTGGGGTCGAGTTCATTCCCTGTCCCGCTAGGCCGGAGTTCTATACGGTCTGGGGATGACCTGGGTCGGCCTAGCCCTGAAGGCCCACAGCTGGGGGTGGGACTTCCCGCCGAAGGGAAGGACAGAAAAGGGGGGGCTGGAGGGAGTGGGAGCCGGAGGGAAGGAAGAGCTCTTCCTCAAATGATATTTGGCACTTTGTCAGACTCTTGGTCCTGGTCCCCAGGAGCAGTAAGGACCGAAGCCATTTCTCCCCCCGCCCCCACAGTCCCCGAGGTCCAGAGGCTGTACCGAGAAGGCTGGCGGGACCTTTAACTGAGCCTTTCTGTTTCTCTCCTTTAATTCTTTTTTCCAGGAACAAGCGCTCAGGGGATACTCAGGGGGCACTGACTCAGGCTTATCTTTGGAAAAAGGAAAATCCCCTCCCGTCGGCCGCTCCGTTCCCTTATGGCTTCGGAATCGTAACGATAATAATGATGATGACGCTTGCGGCATTCGTTAGCTCTTGCTGTGCGCCAAGCACCCAACTAAGTGCTGGCGTAGATTCAAGTTAATCAGGTCCCACATGGGGCTCACAGGAGGACAGGTAGTGAATCAATCACCACTTGGTGGATGGGGGAACTGAAGCACAGAGAAGTTCAGTGACTCAGGCGAGGCCTCACAGCAGGTATGTGGCGGAGTCAGGATTAGAACCCAGGTTCTCTGACTCCCAGGCCCGTACTCTTTCCACTAGGTCATGCTGCTACTCCTTGCTTGGCTTCCTAGAGGGCAAGCCTCCTGGGAAAGTCGGGGGGGAGTGGAAGTGGCCCGGGAAAATGGGGTTCTCTGAGGGACCAGGGAACAGTTATCGAGACCCACGGTCTAGAAGATGAAGGGTTGGACAGGCACCGCTCTGGAAGGGATATTTTCCCTTCTCTCTCCTCTCCTGGGCCCCTCCCCTGCAGAACCGGTAAATGAACCACCCTTCCGCTGGGGGCCGGCGGGGAGGGGGCAGCTGCCTTCCAAATGGCTCTCCTATCATTCCAGGGGAGGGGAGGGAGCCGGTAATGTCAGGGCAGTGTAGCCCCTGGGCACTCGATCCCTTCCAGCTGGCGAGCCCATCTTCAAAGTCTTAGGAGAAGCGGCTTGGCTTAGTGGAAAGAGCCCGGGCTCGGGAGTCAGAGGTCGTGGGTTCTAACCCCCGCTCGGCCACTTGTCAGCTGTGGGACTTTAGGCAAGTCACTTAATTTCTCTGGGCCTCAGTTACCTCATCTGTAAGATGGGGATCGAGACCGTGAACCCCACGTGGGACAGGGACTGTGTCCAACCCGATCTGCTTGCGTCCACCCCAGCGCTTAGTACGGTGCCTGGCACGTAGTTAAGTGCTTAAGAAATACCATTACTATTATTATTATTAATGAAGGCACATATCCTCCAAGAGGCCTTCCCTGACCAAGCCCTCCTTTCCTATCTTCCACTCTCTTCTGCGTTCCTTGACTTGTTCCCTTTATTCATCCGCCCCTCCCGGCTCCACAGCGCTTATCTACGTATCTGTAATTTATTTATATTAATGTCTGTCTCCCACTCTAAACTGTAAGGTCATCGTGGGCAGGGAATGGACTCTCCCAAGTACGGTGCTCTGCACACAGTGAGCGCTCAATAAATATGATTGATTGACAGGAGCCCAGCTAGTCAGGTACAGGTCAGGGTGTCCTTCTGGCTGCCATCTCGGGCCCGACCGTGGCCGATGCTCGGAGAATCTGCCCATCCCCTGGGCCTGCTCACAGCTCCAGCCCCCACTCCGGGGGCTGCTGAGAGAATTGAGAAGCAGCGTGGCTCAGTGGAAAGACCCCAGGCTTGGGAGTCAGAGGTCGTAGATTCTAATCCCGGCTCAGCCCCTTGCCAGCTGTGTGACTCTGGGTGACTCACCTAACTTCTCTGTGCCTCAGTTACCTCATCTGTAAAATGGGGATTCAAACTGTGAGCCCCACATGGGACAGCCTGATCACCCCAGTGCTTAGAACGGTGCTTTGCACATAGTAAGCGCTTAACAAATACCACTATTATCATTATTATTATTATTATTAATTGGGAGCCGGGGCTGGGGGCGCTATGGGGAATCTCTTCTGCCACCTGAGGCAGCTTTCCCGCTGCCCTCCTGGAGCCCGCCAAAATGGAAGTGGGGAAAGGTGAGGCCTGAGTCCAGAATGACACCTGCCTATTCCCAGAAGGAAACCAGAAGCAAATGGGGGCGGCAAGAAACACCAAGAGCCCGGGCTTGGGAGTCGGAGTTCATGGGTTCGAATCCCGACTCTGCCGCTCGTCAGCTGTGTGACTGTGGGCAAGTCACTTCACTTCTCTGTGCCTCAGTTCCCTCATCTGTAAAATGGGGATTAACCGTGAGTCTCACGTAGGACAACCTGATGACCCCGTGTCTCCCCCAGCGCTTAGAACAGTGCTCTGCACGTAGTAAGCGCTTAACAGATACCAACGTTATTATTATTATTAGACTGTAAGCTTGTTCTGGGAAGGGAATGTGCCCGTTTATTGTTATATTGTACTCTGCACACAGTACAGACGCTCTAGACGACTGATTGACCGTGTCAGTGTGGTCTGGGGGAACACGCATGACACTGAGGATCAGGAGACCTGGGTTATGGTCTTGTCTCCTCCACTTATCTGCCGGGTGATCTCAAACAAGTCACTTCACTTCTCCGGGTCTCAGTTTCTTTTTTTTTTTAAATTATCATCTATGATTATTGTTAAGCCCTTACTAGGTGCCAGGCACTGTTCTAAGTGCTGGGGTAGATACAAGATAATCAAGTTAGACACAATCCATGGTCCCGCTTGGGGCTCACAGTCGTAATCCCCATTTTACAGACGAGGCACAGAGAAGTTAAGTGACTTGCCCAAGATCACAGAGCAGACAGGGGTCAGAGCGGGGACTCGAACCCAGGCCCTTCTGACTCCCAGGCCTGTACTCTGTTAACTAGGTCACGCCGCACAGCTTCTTCGTCAGTATGATGAGGATTAGATCTCTGTTCTCCCTACTGCTTTGACTGTGAGCCCCGGGAGGGACGGGGACTGTACCTGATCTGGTGGCATTTTACCTAGTCCCGGTGCTTAGTTGGCTGGAAGATCCTGGAGGCTGCTGCCCGACTCTGTGGTTTTGCATAGAATCCAGCACTGCGCCACAATCAACCCACTTTAAAATGAACTTCCTTCCGGCAAGAAAAAGACCTCCATTTATGGAAATATGCTGTTCATCTGGGGAATCCGCTGTACAATTCAATCCTTTTAAAAGGCGCGTTTTCCTAGAGCTCCGCAGAACAACACCGCTCCTCCCCGGGGCCGGGAGTTTCACCGGGCCCCAGAGAGTTTGCGGTGGCTCTGAGGGGATGCATCTCCCAACTCTGGCTTCTCTGAGATGTGCGGGGTCACCCTGGGAGCGCCAGGTGGCCCAGAGGGTCAGCTCGGGGCCAAGGGACCCTGGATCTGGCGCCTGGGGAGACGGGGGCCTGTCCGGCCGAAAGGCTCGCTTCCTTGAGGACCCCGGGACTGGGCTGGAGACAGGAAGAGACTCGGGTCCCCGGGGGGGGCTCTTCGTCCTGCGGGGGCTAGGTGAGGTATGTGGCCAGGCCCACGGGGACTAAGCGCAGGAGGAAGTGCTCCGTGGTGAGTTGCCGAGGTCTGAGGCTAGGCCGAGGAGCCCGGGGTGCCGCCTGGGGTTTGGGGAGCGGGCGCTGGCTCGGGTGCAGAGAGGGGGTGCCACCTTGGGACTGGAAGGGAACCCTGATTCACCATTTGAAGCTGTGTAGACGGAAAGGGTGGATCCCAGGGCCATCCCGCCACGTGCCCCCCGGTAGGTCTGTGCCGGCAGGGCTGGCGTGGACTCTCCCAGCTCCATTTCAGCAGAGAGCCGGCTCTGTTACCCAGGCCAAGAGCTCTTGGGAAGTCCCCCCCTCCCGGCCTCTGCGAGGCTATGACCGGTCAGGGTGGGGCAGGGGAGGTGGGGGCCGGGGGGCACGGGGAAGGGAAAAAAACGCGCCCGTAGTTCTCCGCACGATGGCCGCGGCAGAGCGCCGAAGGTTGGGCGCTCGGTGTCTGCGGTCCGGCGCAAAGGCTGTCACCCTTCCCAGGAGTGGCGATCTGTCTCTGGCCCCGCCGTCCCACGCCGGAAAAGCGACACCGTCGGACGGTCCCGCGCCCTCCCTCGCCTCTCCGGTTCTGCGCCATGGAAGTAGCAAAACTGCTCCAAGGATGTTTGCATTTGCCACTGGCAGCACTGGGGAGGAAGCCGCCTCGCGGCTGAATCTGGGCAGACAGAGTCGGGGCGCCCGACTGGCCGCACGGGCCGCAGGGCTGGCCGCCGCCTCCCCGGGGCCGCACCGGGGTCCGTCTCCGGGCCGGGCGGGGAGAGCCCAGACCGATGCCGGTCCCGGAGGTGCTAGGAGGGAGGTGCCGTGGGCAGGGCTGGGTCAGAGAGGGGACTGTACAGGCTCATCTTTTTTTAAAAAATGGTATCCGTTAAGCACTTACTGTGTGCCAGGCACCGTATTAAGCACTGGGGTAGATACAGGGCGCTCAGGTCAGACACAGTCCCTCCGGTACCCCACGGGGGCTCACGGTCTTAAATCCCGTTTCGCAGATGAGGTAACCGAGACGCAGAGAAGTCGATGATAGTAACTGTGGTGTTTGTAAAGCGCTTACTGTGCGCCAGGGACTGGACTGAGCGCCACGTGACTTGCCCAAGGTCACGTGGCGGAGGGGGAATCCGAACCCAGGTCCTCTGCCTCCCAGGCCTGACATCTTTCCACTAGGCCACAGCTGTCTCTCTCTCCTGCCCTGCAGCTGGGGATGTTGAGGGCTCAATCCCGGGGCAGGGATCTTCCCTGCCAGAGTCTCCAGAGGCGGGGAGCTGGGAAGGAGTCCTCCAGGGCTGGTCAGGATGGCGGCGGGGTGAGGCTCAGACCCGCGTCCCTGCACTCTGGGCCCGGAATCCATCTCCTCTCCTAGGTATGTTCTCTCTCAACCCAGGCCAGAGGCTCCAAGGGTTGAGGCTCCAAGATTCGGCCCCCGGAACGGTCTTGGGGCTGGGCTCCCACCTGGTGGTCTTCCAGTTATCCCTGGGCTTGGGAGTCGGGGGAGGACCGAATCCGCAACCGGAGACGGTGCAGACCACGGGCAGATGGATCCCTCCTCTCACGCCCCCCCCGCTCCCTGGCTCGCTTCCTCCTGGGGGAGGTGGGGGCGGCGGGAAGGGGATATTTTTCTCCGAAGGCTCAGCTGTCACTGACTCAGTCGGCCGGCCCCTGTTTGAAGCCTCCCGGTGAGTCAGGCCTGGACACCGCACCCCCCGCTCACATATGCCACCGTTGCGCTCCCTTCCCCCCTCCCCCTTCCCCCAGCCAGGTCCGCCGGGACCCCCGGCCGCAGGGTGGGCGGCAGGTCCCCGCTGTGCCTGGGGTCACACCCCCGTCTGGGCGAGCCCCCCGCCCCCACCGAAACCCCACTCCCTACCCTGAAACTCTCCGGGAAAGGCTTTGGCTCAAAGGGATGAGGGGGAGGGGAGGCAGCTGCAGCCAAGCAACTATAGATGACAAATCAATCCCGACCCTGCACTCTCTCTTCCCCGAGGCCTGTCCGGCCCTGCCGGGTGGGTGGTTTACGGAATCCTAGGACGCCGATGATGACGATGATGATAACCGTGGTGTTCAGGTGCTTCTTGTGTGCTAAACACCGAGGTGGAAGAGAGCAAATCAGGTTGGACACGGTCCCTGTCGCACATGGGGTTCACAGTTTTAATAACCCTAGGTACACACCCTTCCCTCTCTGTATCCTCCATCCAAACCCACCTAGGACAGATGTGCCCAGCCCCCGTTGCCTAGGCCGGACCTCCTTCCTCCCCATCTTCAAAGACTTAGAAATCCCACCTCTGCCGGGAAGTCTTCTCAACTCTATTAATGGGGGACGTGAACTGTGCCTCACCTTGTATCTACCCCAGCACTTAGTACAGCACATAGTAAGCGCATAAATACCCTTAAAAAAAAAATCCCCACACCTCTATCCTATCAACCCAACGGCCATCTTGATCACCTCAGTACCGCTACCAAGGGGCATTCAATTGTTTATAATGTTTCGGTCGAATATTTCATCCCGGCACGTTCACCTTGGTTCCTACCACTCCCACTCTGTGCTAATCCTTTCACTTGCCTGCCCGTAAGTGAAGGAGGAGATTTCACTGGCCTCCCCAGCTGGACTAGCAACTGTCTGAGGGCAGGGGCCTGGCTTAAATTACCCTTGGAATGTACCCCCCCCCCCCCCCCCCGTGCCGGGCCCCGTGTTGTGCGCGGACCCACTCCGCTCCTCTGATGGCTAGGAACACCTCCCCTTCTCGGGAAACTTCCCTTTCCCCGTGGCATTTCTGCAGAATCATCACACCCCCTCACACGCAGCTGCTCCCCGCTCCTCGGGGGCCGCGGTCGGAAGCTCCGAGCTCTCAGATTGGGTCTGCCCGCCGCTCAGTCCCCATCCCGACCATCACCCTGCCGAGGCCCCGCTGCGGACCACCCGCTCGGTGGGGCTGCTTAGGTGATGGCGGTCAGCTGAGGCTCCCCCTCAGCACGAACACCCATCTGCTGACCCCATCTGGGGTTGGCGCTGGCCCGGGCCCCGCTGGAGCCGTTGAAGGTCCCCCCCCCCCCACCTCGGTTTAATTTGTGCCAGGGCTTGGCAGGGGGCAACCTTGGGGTGCTGAGAAGCAGCATGGACTAGTGGATAGAGTACAGGCCTTGGAGTCAGAAGGACTTGGGTTCGGATCCCAGCTCCACCACTTGTATTGTGGAGAAGCGGCGTGGCTCGGTGGAAAGGGCCCGGGCCGTGGAGTCAGAGATCGTGGGATCAAATTCCGGCTCCGCCGCTTGTCAGCTGTGTGACTTTGGGCAAGTCACGTCGCCTCTCTGTGCCTCAGTTCCCTCATCTGTAAAATGGAAATTAAGACTGAGCCCCACGTGGGACAACCTGATGACCTTGCATCCCTCCCCCCCCCCAGTGCTTAGAACAGTGCTTTGCACACAGTAAGTGCTTAACAAATGTCATCATCATCACTGGTCTGCTGTGTGTTCTTGGCCAAATCACTTCACTTCTCTGTGGCTCAGTTACCTTTTCTGTAAAATGGAGATTAAGACTGTCAGCCCCATGTGGGACAACGACCGTTTTCAACCTGATTTGCTTGTATCCACCCCAATCAGTTAATCGTATTCATTGAGTGTTTACCGGGTACAGAGTACTGAACTAGGTGGTTGGGAGAGTACAATACAACAATAAGCAGACACATTCCCTGCCCACAACGAGCTTACGGCGTGGCTCAGTGGAAAGAGCCCGGGCTCGGGGGTCAGAGGTCATGGGTTCGAATCCCGGCTCTGCCCCTTGTCAGCTGTGTGACTGTGGGCAAGTCACTTCACTTCTCTGTGCCTCGGTGACCTCATCTGTAAAATGGGGATGAAGGCCGTGAGCCTCCCGTGGGACAAACTGCTGACCCTGTATCTGCCCCGGCGCGTCGTAAGCGCGCAACAAATACCAACAATAATGCAGCCTCACTTAGTACAGTGCCTGGCACATAGTAAGTGCTTAGCAAATACCACAGGTGGTGGTGGTATTATTATTGGTATTATTATGACCGCCGGATTGGATATTTCCTAACCCGGCCCCTCAGAGATTCCAAGTCATTTCCCATTTCAAGTGATCTGAAATTGTTTCTTAGGCCCCGCTCCACTTTCATTGCCCCCAGGTTGGGATGGGCCCTAAGAAACAGCTCTCTCTCCCGCGGTTGTGGGGGCCAGTAGAAGCCTCAGCCCTGGCTTGGTGGGCCCGGGGTCCGTTCATTCAGTTGTATTTATTGAAGCGGAAGCGGAACGCTGTACTAAGTGCTTGGGGGAGTGCAATACAACGATGTACGTATTCACCTTCCCTGCCCGCGGCGAGCTTCCAGTCTAGAGGACCGTCCGGCCCTGGTCCTCCAGGACCATCTCGAGCTTAGTCTGGGCCCTCCCCTCCCGCCGACCCCACCGCCTACAGACCCCGGTGGCTGAGGTTCCGGAGCCGTGCCCGCTCCTCCCCCAAGCGCTCAGCCCCACGCTGGCCCTGTGGCTGTCGCTGTGGTTCTGCTGGGCTGGCAGGGAGGGGAGCCGGGGCTCTCCCCGCATCTGCCACAGAGGACACGGCCATCCCCGGTGGCACAGCAGCAGGCCCAGCGTCACGTCCTGGCATCACGTCCCGGGCCCCACTTCCCCAGTCTGGCTGGATGATCACATCCCCTGCCAGCCCTCAGTGGGCGACCGTTGGCCGCGCCGCCAGGTTGCAGGTCGGGGGAGGCCGGTGGGCTCGGGCAAGTCAGCCCTAGACCTCTGGGGTCGGTTCCGCCTTGGATATAGTCATGCGGATCCACCCTCCGGGGCCACCCAGCTGGCTCTCCCCTCTGGATACTCGCCCCGCCGTATCTGCACGGCTCACCAACAGTAACCACCGTGATTGCCTTCCACGTCTCCCTGTGGCTCACCTTGGCCCCTCTCCTTGCCCTCTACTTCCTGTTCTCTCCCTCCTCACCCACCCTTTCCTGCCCCGCCTCATCCCTTCAGTTCTCCCTCTTCCCCAGGCGGCCCCCTGGTGAAATTCTAGCGAATCTAGGAGCCTTGGGTCCCTCCCGTGCCCCATCCTACTCACACAAGGATGGAGAGCCTTGGGCGGTGGCCAGCTCTGGTCACTTCCTTGGTCGGGCTGCCCGCTCGGTTGGGGCCCTGGGGACGGGGTGCCGCAGTCAGGCCCGCTGACCGCTCCCCGTGGCGCCTTCCCAGCTTAGCAGGGTTAGCTGGGGCAGGGCCAGGAGGAGGAGGAGGAAGAGGAGGCCCTGCCTCTCCTTGATCGCCTTGCTGGCTGCCGTTCCACTTGGCAAAGACAGCCCGGCTATTGCAGGTTGAGGTTTCACCCCGGCAGAGTGACCGGGCCGATGCGTTAGCCGGAACCACCCTGGTGGGCGGGGGTCAGGCAGATGGGGCAAGAGGGCAGCTGGAAGGGGGACCTGGGCAGCAGTCCAGAGAGGTCAGAGGGAGCCAGGCCCGGGACGCGGTCGCCGGAGGGATGGTCTGTGGGACCCAGGGGAGGGGAGAAGCTGAGAGGAAGGGACTGTACTGGGAGGGGAAAGAAGACCTTCCCCCTAAGCCACGGAGGGCAGAAAGGGATGGGATCTCTGCTGTCTTTGCCCCGACTGTCTAGACTGTAAGCTCACTGTGGGCAGGGAATTTGTCGGAGTACAGTTTATATTGTACTCTCCCAAGTGCTTAGTACTGCACTCTGCATGCAGTAAGTGCTTACAGAATGCAACTGAATGAACGAGTGAATGAATAAATGTGGGGAAGCGGCACCTTCTTACCCAAACCTGCCTGGAATGGAGAATTCCTCTTGGAACGTCAGCTCGCTGTGGGCGGGGAACGTGTCTCTCGACTCTCTTATGTTGTACTCTCCCAAGCACTTAGTAGTGTTCTGCACACGGTAAGCGCTCAATAATTAGGATTGATTGAATGCAAGGGAGCGGGAGGGGACTGTGGCCTTCGACCCCTTCCCTTGGAGCAGGAGCCGGGAAACAGGCCTCTGGGTCTAGACTTCATCCCCAGGCTCAGCCCAGGATGAGCCTAAGCCGCTTGGGCGTTCCAGGCCCTGCCGTTCCTGATCCCGCCTGCCTCCCGCAATCCCCAGGGGAGGAGGGGTGGAAGCGGGGGGCTGAGGAGGAGGCAAAGCAGAGGATAAAAAGAGACACGTTTAATTTTAAAATCTTTCCCTTTAAAAAAAAATAGTACACGTATATGAAGTTTACAGCGTAAAAAATAATATCTCGGTTGTATAAATGCGAATTAACGTGAGTCCTAAAAATACATCCGTAAACCTAGGATAACTGTACATCTTTGGTACCTTAGTGTCATACAACTCAGTTCTGGCCCCAAGCTCCTCCCACCCAATGGCTCAGCACTGGTTAGCAGGGCCTGGAAGGGTGGCGTCTGGGGTGCCGAGACCTTTGTTGGCCGTGGGGTCGCCCGCCGGCGGTCGGCGTGAGCGAATCAGTGTGACGGGGTCCTATGTCTGCTGCTTCCAGGGCCTCCTGGAGGGTCAGGGGGAGGCTGGAGGTAAGATCAGGACCCCTGGACAATGTCCATGGAGCCCAAGTGCTTTAGTCCCTTTCCCAGAGGCCCAGGGCAGGAGGCACCAGGACTTCCCGGAGGCGGGGCCTTTCCTGAAACTCCTCCGAGTCCCAGATTGGTCCAACTCTCCGTCTGGGCCTTGCCAGCCTCCCTGCTTCTCCGTGCCCTGCTGCCATTTCCTACCGGGCCCCTCACCCTCACCCCCCCCCCGGGTGTTGCGTTGAGCTACCAGGAACCATCCTGGCTAGGAAACCTCCTTCAGTTTGGCTTTGGTCAGGGTAGGGGGAGGCACACGGGAAATAAAGGATCTCCACAGGGCAGGGATGGGAAACGGAGAGGTAAGAGAAGGAAGTTAGAGTTCTCTTCAGGCATCGGGACGGCAGCCTCGACTCTAGGGGTGGGCCGGGGTGGCCCACTGGCTTCTAGGAAATAGACAGGAAAGGGGATATTAACTCTAGAGCGGTCAGGCTGCCAGGGAATCCCTAAGGAGATCTCTCCCTGCTCCTGGCTTCCCCAGCTCTCCCCTCACCGGTTTCCTGCCCTCGCCGTACAAGAAGCGGCGTGGCTCAGTGGAAAGAGCCCAGGCTTGGGAGTCAGAGGTCGCGCGTTCTAATCCTGGCTCCGCCGCTTGTCAGCTGTGTGACTTTGGGCAAGTCACTTCACTTCTCTGTGCCTCAGTTACCTCATCTGGAAAATGGGGATTGAGGCTGTGAGCCCCGGGTGGGACAACCTGATTACCTTGTATCCGCCCCCCAGCGCTTAGAACAGTGCTTGGCACGTAGTAAGTGCTTAACAAATGCCATCATCATTATTATTATTTCATAGCAGATGAATTGACAACCCATCTGGGGACATAGGAAGGGTCACGTCCTCAGACTGGCTCTGCTTTCAGAGCTTTCTGCCATCCTGGGGGGCAGACCGGGCCATTTATTACCCATCAGGGCTGGACGACTGAAGGCTAGCAGGGGTTAGTGTTTGCAGTTGGCTCTGGATGGACCCTGCTCACCCTCCCCCTGCATCGTGACCCTCCCCTAGCCCGGAAGCCTGGTCTCACGGGACCCGAGACCTGTGCCTGTCAGGACAGGAACAGGGCACTGCTGCCTAGGCTAAGCCTTTAGACCATTTTGACCTTCCTTCCCTCATCAGGGCTTGGAGCTGCAGCGGACTGGGGGTGGCGGGTGCAGACGGGCATGTCATTTCTACCCCTTTCCATCCTCGTACAACCCACCTTCTGGTGTTCCCCTGCTTCTCGGCCATTTTACAGCACTTTGGCTCCATGCCAGGCTCCGGGGACGGGAGATGCCACCTATGCAGGCTGCCTGTAACCTTAGTTGCCCGCCTTCGCCTCGGCAGCAAAAATGTTCCCGCCTTCCCATCCACTCCCCAAGACCACCCTCCTCTCTGCCTCCTCTCCCCTCCTGCCTGGTCACCGCCTGCCTCGGGCTGAGAGACCATCCCGGTCAGCCAGCTGCGGGTGATGGGCGGGGGGGGTCCTGGAACTCGAGCTTGGGTACCGTCAGTGGAGTCGCCCCTTCGGCGGGCCGGGAAGGGCAGAGAGGGAGCCGGGAGAGAGCAGTGGAAGAGCGAGTCGGAGCCCAGCCTGGGGAGGAATGTAGCGGGGGCAGGAAAAAGTGCAAGTGAAGGGGAAAGGCCTCCCTGACCCAAGTAAGAGAGGGGGACGAGAGAAGGGAGGGTTGAATCCAGGACCCTGAAGAGGGACCTTCGGGATAGCCAAGAAAGAAACCCAGTTCCCCGGGTCGCTGCCTAGGAGAGGCAGCAGCCTGCGGGCTCTGGAGTCTTCTGTCTGGACGGCAGCTGTGGGGCCCTCGGAGACAGATCCTGGCACCCCCAGGACTGGAGCCCTGGCTGCTTAAGTAAGAGGCAAGGAGCAGGGGATCTAAGGTTCCTCTTGAGGCTCAACGGGAGAGGCGACTAGCCACAATCCCCCAGAGGTTCCCTTTGCTTTGCTGCGCAGGCCCTGGGGCAGGCCAGGGAGCAGCAGCAGCAGCAGCAGCGGGAAGGTTATTCACACATCCCCCTGCCCCTTTTTTCCCCAGAAAGAGGGAAGAGATGGGGGTGGCACGGGAAGGGAGGGAGGGAGAGGAGCCCCAGCCCTTCCTCTCCAGGAGAAAGAGAGGATCGAGCCGTGGCCAGTGAGTCAGCCAGAGGGTGTGGCACACTCAGGCCCCCAGAGCCAACCCACCAGAAACCACTTCTCTCCTTCACCCACCCTGGCATGGCTGCTCCACAGCCGGAGGCGGGGCTGGTCTTCGGGAGCACTGGCAGGGGCTCCCGGGGGGCCACGAGAGGAGGCCTCCGCCTCTCATCCCCATCGGCGGCACGCCTGCCGCAGGCGGGTGGGAGCGGCCTGGTTTCTGCTCCGGAGCTCTCCTCCATCACTCCCGGCGCATGCAGAGCTGTGGTTCCGAGTGTCCCAGGGTGGGCGCCGGACTAGGCCGCGTCCCCTCTGCCCCTCCCGGCCCCTCCCGGCTGAGGCCGACGAGGCCCGTGCTTCAGGGGGCCAGGATGTGGATTCCTCCCCACCCCGAGTCCCGCAAGGGTCCCTGAGGCTTTCAGACCGGGCTTGAGCCCAGGGGTTCAGCGGAAGAAGAGTCCTCAGAGGGAGGAGAGAATGGGAGGAGAGGGGCAGGCGAGGTCCCGGCCTCGTGCAGAGCGATGTTGGCACGGGGCATCCCGGCGAAGAGGGAGAAGGGGCCGGGAGCCCGGGGGGCCCACCCAGCCCGCGGGGGCGGGGAGGAGCTGGAGGGGACAGACGGGCAGGTGTGGTGGGGGGAGACGGGTGGGGAGGGCCCCTGGGGCCAGGGCCCCCCGTCTATCCTGGAGGAAGGTCTCCAGCGTAGGCCCAGCTACAGGAAACTGTCCTCCACCTCCGCCGGTAGCCCGGGCTGCGGCTGGCCTGCCGCCTCCACCTCCGGTTCCGGCTCTGGCTCTTCCTGGGGCTCCAGAGGGCTGTCGCAGGAAATGGTGGAGGACGTATTGACCTCATTCAGGGTGGAGCTGAGGGAGGAATGGGGGAGAGTGAGGCAGAAGGTTTGGCCGGGCTCCTTCTGCCCTGGCCCAGGGAAGAACAACCCTCTGGCCCATCCCTCTGGCCGAAGTGGCCCTCTTGTTTCCAGGTCAGTGGGGGCCCACCAGCTCTCCCTAAACTGAATAGAGGAGTTGTTTTCTAAGCCCCTGAGTCGAATCAATGGGTGTGTCTGTTGTCTTTGATCCTCGAACCCACCAGGGCAGCAGTCCTGACTGGACCAAGGGGCAGCAGCACCTTCTGGCCAAAGCCTTGAATGTGCCGGTCAAGGTTGTTTTTATAGTATTTGTTAAGCGCTTACTATGCGTCAAGCAGTGTTCTAAGCCCTGGGGTAGATAGAAATCAATCAGGATGGACAGTCCGGGTCCCACATAGGGCTCCCGGTTTAGGTAGGATGGGCAACAGGTATTTCCTTCTATTAGCCCTTATAGACCGGTGAAGTTGAGGGTTGGAGTGAGCCTAAATGTTGTGTCCCTTTCTGAAAAAATGTCAGGGAACTTCCGGCTTCCCTGACTAGGCATTCAGCTTCCCGGGTCGGGGCAGAGCTGGATTCAGATCCTAGGGAAACCCAGCGGACCCAGGTGTTTAGAGCTTGGAATAAGAAAGAAGTCCCTCGAGCTCCTGTGTGGCACAAAGGATGCAAATAGAGAATCATCGTCTCCTCCACTCCCCTTCTCGCAGTGCGACCTTGGACAAGTCACTTAACTTCTCTGTACCTCCGTTCCCTCATCTGTAAAAGGGGGTTGAGACCGCGAGCCACGTGTGGGACGGGGACCGTGTCCAACCCGTCCAACCTCGGCACTTGGAACAGTGAGCGCTTAACAGATACCATCATCATCATCCATCTCAGGTGTTCACACCAGATTCTCCAGTAAATTTCAGAGCCAGCCCAGTCCTGAAGGAGGGCATCTGGTTGACTACCTCATTTTAACTCAGCCTGGTAGACAAGAAATAGGCCATGCTCATTTTTCAATCAGCCGGTCGGTCCTTGCCAGTGACTGGAAGTGACTTTGGATGGCATCAGCATTGTCTCCTACTTGCCCTCTCTCCCAGGGTGGCAGGCCGGGGGCTATTCCCATCGCTCGTCTGACATCCCGTCACCCACTCCCCTGGCACCTGCTGAGCCCGCCCCAGGGGCCCGGGATGGAGTAGGAATACCTGGCGAGGCTGTGGGAGCCGTCCGGGGGCAGGTCGTCATGGCTGCCGCCCTCGGGCTTGGGGTCGGGCAGGGGGATGATGTAGTTGTTCTCGCCCCCGTTCCCCCGCACGGCCGTGTAGAGAACCGAGCCGGTGTCCGGAGGGGCCCCGGGACGGCCCAGGCCGGGGAGCTGGGGGCGGATCCGGAGCACGGCGGGGTGTTCGCTTCTCAGAAACTCTTCGTCCACCTGCTGGTATCTCTGCTCCCGCCAGGCGGGCAGGGGGTGGAGGGAAACAGGATGAGGTTGTCAGGTGACGGGGGGGGGGGGGGGGGGGGGGCCGGTCGAGCCACTCCCAGAGGTCCCAGTCCACACTCAAGGAGCGGTGGCCGGCGACCGCGTCGGGCAGGGGCCGGTCCCTCCGAGAGCGCCATCCCTCAGCCTGCGGTGGGGCAAGTGGATTGAGCCCTTTGGCCACAGAAAAGCAGGCGCTTTGGCTCTGCTGAGGAAGGAAGGAAGGAAGGAAGGAAGGAAGGAGGAGGGGGCTCTGTTTCCATCGGCCCTGGGTGGGGTAAAAGGGCTGGGCCATGTTCAGCTCACATTTGCTGGAACCTGGAAGTGTCGGTGAGTTGTCCGCTCTCTGCTAAGCTGGGAGAGAGAGGGTGGAGGGCGAGAGGCGATGGGGTTTTTCTACAGGTAAAACAGGTCTGGGGTTGTGTGGGGGAACCGCAGACTGAGTGGCGTGCTGTGCAACTAGGAGGAAAGCCTGCTAGGTCAGGGCGGGTGAGCCGGGAGGCTTCGTCTCACTCCCATCTCCGCCTCTCTGGGCCTCAGTTTACCCCCTCTGAAGTGGGGGAGACAGTCGAGGCAACATTAATCCTCTAGAGAAGCAGCGTGGCTCCGTGGAAAGAGCCCGGGCTTGGGAGTCCGAGATCACGGGTTCGAATCCCGCTCTGCCACTTGTCAGCTGTGTGACTGTGGGCGAGTCACTTCACTTCTCTGGGCCTCAGTTACCTCAGCTGTAAAATGGGGATTACCCGTGAGCCTCCCGTGGGGCGACCCGATCACCCTGTACCCACCACCAGTGCTTAGAACGGTGCTTTGCACATAGTAAGCGCTTGACAAATACCAACATTATCATCATTATTATTTGGCGGGAGCGGCAGTAGCACCCACAAATGGGACCTCACCCCATCTGCATAGCCGTGGGGCTCCCTGGGGCAAGGAGGAGGGGTGTTGTTTTAAAGCCCAACTCTTCTGCCCCCCCAACACTGTGCCATTGACCGTGAGGGGAGGTCGGGGGTGGGGTGAGAGGGTGGGCCTGCCCTGTGAGGGTAGCGAGGTAGGGCTCCTGTAGTCCAGTCCACTGGGCCAAGGGCGCTTACCTTCTTGTAGCCCTCCCCCAGGAGACCTTCCAAGAGCAGCACCAGCTGGGAAAAGGAAGGTCGGATCTCAAACTTCTCCTCCCAGCATTTCTGCATGACCTCGTAGCTGAAGAGATGGGAGTCAGTCAGTCGACGGTATTTATTGAGCGCTTACTGTGTGCAGGCCACTCTGCTGAGCGCTTGGGCGAGTGCAGTATAACAGTGTAACAGACCCAGTCTCTGCCCACAACAAGCTTACAGTCTAGACGGGGAGACAGACCTTAGTATAAATAAATCGCAGGTATGTACGTAAGTGCCGTAGGGCTGGGAGGGGAAGATGAGTCAAGGAAACAAGTCAGGACAACGCAGAAGGGAGCTGAAGAAAAGGAAAAGAGGGCTTAGTCAGGGAAAGGTCAGTGTGGGTCAAGGGCAGCTGGAAGCAGTCTCCTCTGCCATGGGCACAGCGGAGGAAAGGAAGATGAGAATGAGGAAGTGGAGTTGGAGAACAAGGAGATGGGAGAGAATGGAATGGAGAGGGGAGGAAGAGGGGAAGGAGGAGAGGAGAGGAAGCAGAGTCTAGTAGAAAGAGCATGGGCCTGGGAGTCAGAGGCCTCGGGTTCTAATCCTGGCTCTGCCACACGTGATCTTGGGCAAATCACTTCACTTCTCTGTGCCTCAGTTACCTCATATGCAAAATGGGAATTAAGACTACGAACCCTACGTGAGACAGGAACCGTGTCCGATCCGATTATCCGGTATCTTCCTCGACACTTAGTACGGTGCCTGGCACGTAGTAATCGCTTAACAGATGCCATTAAAAAAAAAAAAAGGAAGAAGAGGGAAGAGGAAGAGAAGAGGAGGAGGAGAAGGAAAAGAGAGGAGGAAGAGGACCAAGGGAAGGAGGAGGCAAAAGAAGAAGAGGAGGGAGGAGGGCCCAGAGCCCAGCAGATCATACTCACATCTCGTCGGAAGCGTGAGTGGGCTTGGACATGCGGTAGCCGCGCTTGATGGCGGTGTAGAACTGCTCGTTCATGGGCAGCTCGGGGTAGGGTGTGCCACCTATAGGAGCCATCAGTCAGAGATACGCGGGCAGGGCCACACTCGAGAACCAGGACAAACACCCGGCCCATCCCGGGGAGGACCCGTCTCCTGCGGACAACTGGCCGGGGACTCTCCCATCTGCTTAGTACGGTGCTCCGCACAGAGTAAGTGCGAATAAATACGATTGGCGGGCCGGCAGGATCTGTGAGAACGGAGGACTCGGTCTAGGGGAGACCTGGGAGTAGGGGCCACTCATCCAAGATATAGGGACTGTAGGCAGGTGATCCTCCCGGGAGGGGAAGACAAGGGGACGGGGTGTTGTGCCAGGGGAAGAGGGAGGGAGAGAGCGGAGTACTCACCCAAGGTGAAGATCTCCCAGAGGAGGATGCCGAAGGACCAGACGTCACTCAGGGTGGTGTAGAGGTTGTTGAAGATGCTCTCGGGGGCCATCCACTTCAGGGGCAGGAAGGTCTGGAGAGGGAGGGAAAGTGGGTAGGGGTGGGTGACCTTCAGGCTGAAACTCCCCAGCCCAGACTCCCCCCCGCCCCTTGGTCTGTAATCCTGAGAGGGGGGGAATCCAACCTGAGGGTGGAATTCCTCTTTCAGCCCGGATCGCCTCTCGACCCAGGAGGAGGAGGGAGGTGAGTGGTTGCCTGATCCTCCATCAGCTCCTCCTCGAGACTGATGGGAAGCTTGTCAGTTGTCATGTCTGTGCTGCTTGTGATTTTAGGACTCTGGGCTTATTCGTGTCTCTGAGCCTGTCCTGGCTCCATTAAATTGTAAACTCCTCGAGGACAGGGGCCGCATCCTGCCTTTCCCCGTCACTCCCCACAGCGGAGAGCTCTACCCCCAGCTGGGACTCGGCAAAAGCTGATGACTTGCAGGATGCTGGGGCCTCGCTCTTCCCCCCGACCCGCGGGGAGGCCAGCTCTCCCTCGGCCTCTGGAGCCTCCCTGCCCTGCCGGAGGGACCCTCCCCAGGCAGCTTCTCCAGAGGTCAAGAGCCGGCCGGCTTCTGACCAGTGTAAGGGGGCTTCGGGGCAGGAGTTAACCTCCCCCCGCAATCCACATCCCAAAGCCTGGCCCCGGCCTCTGCTTGGATGGACCCCGGTTGTTGGGGCGACAGACGAGAGGGACGTCAGCTTCCTAGAGGGGCAGAGTCCCTCCAGATCAGTGGGTCTCAACCCTCTGTGCCCCTGACTCCGAATGGTCTCTTCTGCAGTCGTGTTGCAGGCAGAGAGGGGCGACTCTCGTGCGACGAGCAGGCGGAAATCACCCCGGGTGGACGGTGCCCGGGAACCAGGTTTCACTTCCTGTTTGTCTGGGACACTACTACCCAGAGGCCAGTCGGAAAGCCCCGGCCTTGGCCGGCTCCCCCGGGGGGGCAGACCCCTACCCAATTTTTGGTCAACTGTGCCCTCCTGGATCATCACGGGCTTTATGCTTCCGCCCCCCGGGTTTGTGTTCAGCAGACACCACCCATCTGGTCCGCCTGTCTGGCCGTTAGACCGAAGGCTCCTCGAGGTCGGGCCTCTCCACAGCTTGGCGCCCACGGGGCTGGCGATAAGTCCCAGTGATAGGGCGACCGTCAGCCACTCGGCTACAGCCCGACCTGACCTTGGTCCCAGCCCGACTACATCGGCCCCCGCAGGACCGATGCGACCCCATGCCCAGTGGGAACGAAGACATCGGGCCACCAATACAACCCCATCGCCCATATAGGGTTGCCCTGGAGGACGCCGGGACCGGTAGTCTCAGAACACGTGGGGCTTCTGCTCAGAAATGACGCATCACAAAGTTGCCCAGGCTCCGTACCCGGCTGTCAAGTTGTCCAGAGGGGGCACGGTCTCCCGGGTCCCGAACCGGCCCGTCAGAGGACTCGGTCTGGCCCATTCGGGACCCTTTCCCCGGGCGGCCGTTCCGAGCCAACAGCTGAGAGACAACCAGGGAGGAGTCCGGGGGCCGGAAGGTCAGCTGGTCTGAGGGCCAGAGCCAGCCCTTAGCCTTAGCGGGCCTGGGCTTTCCGGATAGGAAACCGCAGACGGAGAAGGATATGGCCACAGGGTCCAGCCTGGCTGTGCTCCTGACCGTTGGGGTCTCACTCTTTCCGCCTGTGAAATGGGGCCGACCTTACTCCCTCGTCCGGAGTGATGGAAGAACAAGATGATACGGTTGGCTTGGGGTTTGGGGATTTTTTTTGAAGGTTCGATGGCAAGCCCCTCCTAGTCGTTCTCTGGGCCACCCTGGGCCAATCAGTCTATCAATCAATCAGTAGTATTTAGAATTCCTCCCTCTGCTGTTCTCTTATAACAAATAACTAGCCTCCAGGGGTTGGAGTTTCAACTGAACCCTGGAGGGCAGAGAGACCCAGTCCTTGCGTATCTCTGAAACCTGTCCTTGCCTCCAAATAAAAAACCCGTGGCTGGGCCTACTGGCCCTACTCCTGGCCCAGGAAGGTGAGCTAGAAGGCCAGGGTCACTCCAGTGAGGGAGTCTATCATAGCCATATCAGACATGAGCAGAGTCAGGTTGCAGGGAGCAGGGAGAGGCAACGTGAGGGGGTGAAGGGCGGGAGGCAGGGGCAGACGAGTGACTCACGCTGCCCTTGGAGATGTAGTTGGAGTCTCTCATGATGTCCCGAGCCAGGCCAAAGTCACAGATCTTGACCAGTTTCCCCTCGCAGATCAGCACGTTCCTGGCAGCCAGATCTCGGTGGACGCACTGAGACAGAGAGGGTGGGTCAGGTTCGGGGCGTGGAGAGGACAGCGCAGCTAGGGGATCTGGTCCCGAGGTCACTGGGAATGGAGGGCAGAGGCCGCGACCTGGCCGACCGTAGTAAGGTGGCCCCGGGCTGAAGCGGCAGTATTCCCAAATCTGGGAGCGGGAATCTCATCTCCGGGCTGCGTCACCTCTTATAGGGTCTCCCTGGGGTCTCTCTGGGGTTCCCCCGGGGAGAGGTCCATCCCCTGCTGCCAGGACCACGCTCAGGGCACGGCAGAGTTACGTACTTGCCTCAGTCGGGCCCCCGCGTGAGGGTCTAGGCAGGCCCTGGGAAGGGCAGAGCACATGAGGCTGGGAAGGAGAGGGTGTGTCTGGCCGGTTGCGGGGAGTGGGCAGGGAAGAGGCCACGGTGCCCATTGCCGCCGGAATACAAACCTCAGGAGCGAGAAGAAGGATGGGGTGGGGGTCGCGACTGAGGGGCAAAACCACGAGGGTCTGCGCAGCCCTGCCGCCTAATCCACTTGGCACTTACGTTCTTGGAGGCGAGGAATTCCATGCCATTGGCCACTTGGTAACTAAAGCCCACCAGATCCATGTAGCTGAGGAGGGGAGACTCATTGACCAGGGTGGCCCTGAAGGTCCTCTCAGGAGTTGGCCCATGGGGGTCTGGGAGAGAGAGAAGGGAAACGGGGACCACTGGAGGCATGACCCCTAAACCCTAGCCCCTTCCCCAGGAGTAGATTCCTCAGTCTACAAGGGACCGCCAGAGGTTAGCTAGCCCATTCCCCTGCCTCCAAGCACTTAACCTGCCTCCACAGCCGCCTCCAGCAGTGACACCAAAGGAGGGGAAAACACATAACCTCCCCGCCCCGCCTCACCCCACCACTCTAGGACTGCGGCCATCATCTGTCCCTCCTAAGGTGTCTTGATGTCTAATCTAAATCCTCCCTGCTGCGATCTCAGCTGATGCTCTCCAGAATAATAATAGTAATTATAGCAAAAAATACGGTATTTTTTAAGCTCTCACTATAGGACTAGCACTCTAATAAACACTGGGATAGGTACAGGTCGATCAGAGCGGACACTGTCCCCGTCCCGTAGAGATCACGCAGTCTAAGAGGGAGGGAGAACAGATACCGAGTCACCATTTTACAGATGAGGAAACTGAGGACCAGAGAAGTCAAGCGACTAGCTCAGCAGGCAAGTGACAGAACCGGGACCGGAACCTGTGTCTCCTGATTCTCGGGCTTGTGTCCTTTCCACTAGATTCTCCAGCCTGGAAACCTCTCCCTAACAAGCCCCTTCCAAGGATGTCAGGAATTGCCAAGGACGCTGGGTTCTTCCCCTGCTCCTGTCGGTATGGAAACCCTCGATCTCCCGTGCAACTCCTCCCTACTCCGTTCCCCCAACTAGGGGCTAAGGTGCTGCAGACCCCCTTTCCCCACACCCTGCTCCTACGCCAGCCCACCCCCCGTCTCATCCCTGTCCGCTCCGGTACCTGCAGGGTTGTAACTGTCATAGGGGGTCACGTAGTTGGAGGTCTCGAGGTCGGCGTACTTGATCTCCCCCTTCATGCTCAGCATGGGCACGTAGTCCACTGAGTCGTCCTTGCTCATGTCCATGTAGCCCCCGTCGCTCTCCAAGGACAGCGATGTGTGGCTGCAGCGACAGCAGGAGGGGGAGAAGGTCACGGGAGCTGCTGGGGCTGGGGGGAGACGCCCCTCTCATCGCCCCCCGCCAGAGGCTCACGGTCCAGTGGAGGGCTAGGGATCAGCAGTGGGCGGGAGGCCAAATTTCCCTCTCGCCTCCCACCCCGTGGGGTTCAGGTCGGATCCTTGGGGCTGTCTGTGTCCCACACCCTGGACTCCAGGAAGACTCTCTGCTTTCTCCCCTTAGCTTTTAGAGTCTTCTAGAGGGTGAGCCCCCCGAGGGACGGGAGCCGTGTCTAATTCCCACCTCTGTTTTTTCCCAGGGATTAGTACAGTGCTCTGCACACCGTAAGTGCTTAAAAAATACTATTACTACTACTCAGCCCAGGAGTGGCAGGCCTTGGAGATTGTCTCGGGACCGCTCCTCCCCAACCTACTCCTTCCACATCACCCTACGGGTTCCCTCTCCTCTCCTGGAAACAGCCCGGGGCCCTCTGCCTCCCCTACCTGGATTTTTGATTCCCCCCCGCCCCGGCCCAGGGCGCCTCAAGGCCAGTGCAGGATCAGCCCCTTAAGTTTCCACCATCCATCCACGGGGGGTTAACATCAGCCAAAGGATCGGGATACCCGGGGCAGATTCAGCCGCCCGGCCCGGCCCTCCCTCCCTCTCGGCGGCCCCGCCGGCGGGAGGGCAGAGGGGAAAAGGCGGGGCGGGTCACCTGGAGAGCTGGTACTCGGGCGGGGCGTTGCTGTACAGCTCAGCCTCCCGCCGGGCCTTCTCGGAGCAGTGCTGAAGGAAGGTGTGCTTGTTGCGATGGAGGTAGTCCACCAGGTCGCCGTATCGACAGTACTCCGTGATGATGTAGATGGGGCCTGATGGGGGAGAAGCCGGAGGGGCTCGTCGGAGGGGACGGCGTGGGGACCGGGAGGACGGGGCTTCGGGGTGGAAGTCCCCGGCTCAGGCCGAGGGGGCCTGGGAAGGCTTCTGGGATGACCCCGAAGGGGGGCAAGGGAGGTTCCGGGCTGGGAGGGTGGGGAGGCAGGGGGAGTCTACCTCCTTTGGTGCAGGCTCCCAGCAGGTTGACGATATTCAGGTGGGGCCCCAGGTGGCTCATGATCTTCAATTCCGACATGAGGGCCTGCTTCTCACTGCTCCTGGCGGTGGCTGGGGACGGAAGGGACGGGGATAAGGGTGAGGCCAAGGGAGGCGAGGAGGCTTTCGTCTCGGAGGTTTTTTCCCATTTCTTCCCCAGGAGCAGCTGGGCAGAGCCAGAAGTCTCATGCTCTCGGATGAGGGTGAGCTAGAGGAAGAGGGTCTCTGCCGTGGGACCCCACGGACCGACCTGAACCTTCCCTCCCCTCCGGCCCCCGGCCCGCTCACTTCTTCCTAACGGTAGTGGGATTCACTGAGCACCCACTGCGGGTCGCACACAGTACAGCACAAAACACTCTTGTGCTCCGGGCGGGTCGTCCACACCCACACCGGGAGAAGGGCCTCTTGACAAATAATCAGAGTAAAGCATTGACTCTATCACTGATTTGATAGAAATCAATCATAAATGCAGACAAAGGGCAAAAATAAATACATATACAGGTGTCCGGATGCTTGCTGGGACTCCGGAGAAGGGAATGAATTAGGGAAGGCTTTTCGGACAAGGTGGATCTTAGGAAAGTTTTGATTGTAGGGAGAGTTTTGGTCTGTAAGTCTGGGGACTAACTTTGATGGCAGGGCTCACATCTAACCTACTCATCAAGTTCTCTCCTAAGTACCTCGTTGGAAGAGCATGGGCCTCGGGAGTCAGACGATGTGAGTTCTAATTTTGGCTCTGCCGCACGTCTGCTGTGTGACCTTAGGTAAGTCATTTCACTTCCTCTATCCCTCAGTTATCTCATCTGTTAAATGGGGATTAAGGCTGTGAGCCCCATGTGGGATAGGGACCTGATTAGTTTGTATCTACCCTGGCGCCTAGAACTTTGGTACGTAATAAGTGCTTAACGAACACCATAATTATTAGCCAGAGGTCATGGGTTCTAATCCTGACTCCCCCACTTGTCAGCAGTGTGACTTTGGGCAAGTCACTTAACTTCTCTGTGCCTCAGTTACCTCATCTGTAAAATGGGAATTAAGACTCTGAGCCCCACGTGGGACAAATTAAGACTTTGAGCCTCTCCCCCAATGCTTAGAACAGTGTTTGCACATAGGAAGCACTTAAATACCATTATTTTTATTAGAGTGCTCTGAATTCATTCAATAGTATCTATTGAGCGCTTACTATGTGCAGACCACTGGACTAAGCGCTTGGAATGAACAAGTCGGCAACAGATAGAGACGGTCCCTGCCGTCTGACGGGCTCACGGTCCGATCGGGGGAGACGGACGGACGAGAACGATGGCGATAGACAGAGTCGAGGGGAAGAACATCTCGTAAGAACCGACGGCGACTAAATAGAATCGAGGCGATGTACAATTCATTAGCAAAATAAATAGGGTAATGGAAATATATACAGTTGAGCGGACGAGTACGGTGCCGAGGGGATGGGAAGGGAGAGGGGGAGGAGCAGAGGGAGATGGGGGGAAAAGAGGGTTTAGCTGCGGAGAGGTGAAGGGGGGGCGGTAGAGGGAGTAGAGGGAGAAGGGGAGCTCAGTCTGGGAAGGCCTCTTGGAGGAGGTGAGTTTTACGTAGGGTTTTGAAGAGGGGAAGAGAATGAGTTTGGCGGAGGAGAGGAGGGAGGGCGTTCCGGGACCGCGGGAGGACGCGGCCCGGGGGTCGACGGCGGGACGGGCGAGACCGAGGGACGGCGAGGAGGCGGGCGGCGGAGGAGCGGAGCGTGCGGGGTGGGCGGTAGAAAGAGAGAAGGGAGGAGAGGTAGGAAGGGGCGAGGTGACGGAGAGCCTCGAAGCCTAGAGTGAGGAGTTTTTGTTTGGAGCGGAGGTCGATAGGCAACCACTGGAGTTGTTTGAGAAGGGGAGTGACAGGCCCAGATCGTTTCAGCGGGAAGATGAGCCGGGCAGCGGAGTGAAGAATAGACCGGAGCGGGGCGAGAGAGGAGGAAGGGAGGTCAGAGAGAAGGCTGACACGGTAGTCTAGCCGGGATATAACGAGAGCCTGTAGCAGTAAGGTAGCCGTTTGGAGAGGAAGAGTTAAATAAAGACCATTAATTAAGAGGTATGATTACCTTGGAAGGGATGTAAAGAGCCACCTGAGGTGCAGCAGGTGGAGAGCTCTCTATCTTCAAAGCCCTTCTGTAATCCCACCTCCGCCGGAGGTTTTCCCTGATTAATTTTTCTTCTCCCTGTGTCACATCCTCCCAACTCTCACCTCAGCCCTGTTTTGCCACCTCTGCACTTATCCACTCACAATTCAAGCGCTTAATACAGTGCTCAAGCTCTTAGTACAGTCCTCTGCACGCAGTAAGCGCTCAATAAGTACGACTGAATGAAATACGATTGAATGAACAACTCAGAACGTGGCGATTCTGCACCTCTAGATCCACATACCCTCTACCATTTTAGCACTCACTATGGAGCCACATATCGATCTTCTCATTCTCTTCTCCCCTGATGTATACTTGATTTTGTGCCTGTGTTACAAGCACTGTGTTACAAGCTCCTTGGGGGCCGAGATTGTGTCTTTAACTATGCTACTTTCCTTGGTGCGTAGTGTGGTGTCCTGTATCCAGGACACTCAGTAAATACTATTGATTCATCGATTGAGGAGTGGGGAGGGGAGGAGGGAGAGAAAGCCCCCGCCCCCCCCCCCAGCCATAGTCAGCTTCTAGGACTCAAGAATGGGGAGAAAGGCCCTCAGGAAAATGTTTAGGGACTTTTGCTCTCTCCAATTTGTCCCCAGCCTTCAGGAGCACAGCCGTCCCCCGGGGCACTTGTCAGAGGCACACGCCCTCTGGATGGGCAGACGTGGTTCCCTGGCTCCAGGTGGGGTAAGGACTTGTGGCAGGTGGATGGGGGATAGGGGTGGTGGGTCAGAACCCAGCAGGGCAGTATAGTACTGTGGAGGGCACAGAGGCAGCAAAGGGTGAATGCAAAGCAGGAGGGAGATTGTGTCGGAGGGAAGGTGACGCTGCAGGCGTTAAAATGACCAATCCCAGTCCTGTCCCAGAAGGCCCCACAGCTCCCCAGATCCCAAGCCGGAGTGAGCGGGGCGGAGGGTAAACGGGAGGAGAAAGGCTCACATTTCAGCATCTTGACGGCCACTTTCATCGTCGACTGGGAGTGGGTCAGGCCGTGCGCCGTGGCCTCCACCACCCGTCCGAAGGCCCCGGAGCCCAGCGTGCGGCCTGTAGGGACGTGAGGAAAGCCTCTCAGCCCCTGCTCTCTCCATCCCCGGAAAGACAGTCCGGCAGACGGAGGGCGGACGAGTGGAGCTCCGAGTCGAGGGGACCAGCCCTCCCTCCCTCTGCCAGGGCACAGTTATGCCAGCTAAGGGCGGCGAGGCGGGGAGAGCCCAGAGCCGGGGATCAGACCAGGAGCTTCCCTCCCCTCTAGTCCAACTGCCCCACCAAACTCCCCGGGCCAGGTCCGGAGAGGCCTCTAGAGGTCATCTGGTCCATGAGTCTGGTTCCATGCAGACCAGCCCCTCTCCTATTAAAGAACCACAGAAGAAGAGATTCCAAACCACCCTACACCTCCCATGGCCTCCCAGCCCCCCAATTATCACCGAATCACAGAACCTCAGACTGGGTGGGCTAGTCAGTCCCCTCTAGACTGTAAACTCATTGTGGGGAGGGAATAAGTCTGTTATATTACTGTATTGTGCTCTCCCAAGTGACAGTGCTCTGTACACGGTAAGCGCTCAATAAATACTGTTGACTGACTGACTATCCAGAGATCATCTAGTCCATCCCCCTGTCTCTGGGGCGGGGTTTCCCTTAGGTCTGGCTCTAGCCCTAAAGATCTACACACAGTAACGCTGCAGAAATATTAAGGCTGTTTCTGAGCCTCCCCTCAGCCCTCTCTTCTTGAGGTTCTTCTAGCCATCCTCACTCCCAAGCTGTGACTTAGGGGCAAACTTGAGGTCAAAAGCACGAGCATCCGGATATAGAATTGAGCCTAAAAGAGTGGCCTACTCTATGTGGGGACAGCAGGGGCATCCACCTGTCATTAGGAGGCCCCCAGGTGAATTAGACCGGCTCTAACTCTGTTCTTCCCAGGATTCCCGACCCACGCCCCGCAGGAGGGCGAAGCTCAACGGCCCAGACTTATCCCGGGTTTCAGGAAGCTTCAGGACCACGGGCCTCCTGAGCCCCATCACTTTCTTCTCTCTAACCCCTTGGGAGAAGGTTGGACGAGTCAGCAGGAGAAGGAGTGGGGGGAGGGAAAGGAGGTAGGGAAGGCCCACCGTGTCCTTGCGAATTTCAGAGGGTGAGATGCAGGTGATGATGCCTGCCTTCTGCCGTGAATGCCGGAAAAGAGGGGGTGGGCGGGAGGGGCCGGCCTCATTACCCAGAATGAGCTGGTCCCGGGGGAGCTCCCAGGTGGAGTCATAAGGGAGCTGCATGGGGTCCACGTAGATGTACTCATGGCCGTCCGAGCTGACAGACTCGATCACCTTCCAGCGGATCTCGTAGCGAGGTTTCTGGGGAGGGAAGGTGCCGGGTTGGTGATGGGGAGGTCCAAGAGGAGGGATGGAGGGACGAGGGCAGGGAGGGAGGGAGGAAGGAAGGGAGGGGGCTCCAGGCTGGGGTGTGAAAGGCCAGGGGCCTCTCCATTTCAGGGGGATGGTCAGCAGCCTTGACAGGACTGGGGCCCCAAGAGGACAGGTCGGGATTCCGGGATCCCTGGGTGAAGACTAGTCCAGGGCTGGGTCCCTTGGAGAAGGAGGGACTTCGGCTCTGCGTGAGGCCCCGAACTTTCCCTGGGGACAGGCAGAGCCTGGGTCAAGGATGCCCTCTCTGCCTCCTGCCCCCCAGATGCCAGCCAGCCTGGGTCAGCAGAAGTTGGCAGAGGGGGCGTACTTGGGCCTTTTGCTATTATCTAACTGCTCTCTCCTGCTGTACCTCAACTCCAAGTTCTTGCTCTTCCCACCCTAGCCTCCCAACTGGGTCTCCCCCTCCCAGTTCCACTCCATCATACCCGCCCTTACTTCGGGAGGGATTCCCTCCCCTCTCCCCTATTTTCTCTCCCCTCCTAAATCTACCAGTCCACCTCCCTCTCCACTCTCCCCCAACCTCACCTCCTCTAGGCAGCCTTCCCCGGGCAGCCCCTCCTCCCCTCTCAAGTCATCCCTTCAGTCCCCCTTAGCACACGTGTATATATATATTGGTTCATGTATTTATTAACTTCCTTTTGCGGTTGCCAGCTGAATCTATGTTTTCCCTCTTGTCCCCATTGTACGTATACTATCTCTGCCTGTCTCCCCATCAGATAGTAAGCTCCTCAAGGGTAAGGATCGTATCTTTTGCTCAGTACAGTGTCTATAGATAGCGGGTGTTCAGTACACCCTGACGATGACGGTATTAGATGCCCAGCGGACGGAAGCGCATGAGCAGGGATGACCGAGGCCGATCTCTCTCTGGGCCCCTGGGCGCCCCGTTCAGTGCCAGGCCCCTTCCAGGTCCTCGATGAATAGTTGCCGACGGACTGGAGGTGGCTTAACAG
The DNA here is from genome assembly GCF_004115215.2 of Ornithorhynchus anatinus. NCBI lineage: Eukaryota > Metazoa > Chordata > Mammalia > Monotremata > Ornithorhynchidae > Ornithorhynchus > Ornithorhynchus anatinus. Next base: position 34,123,821 of record NC_041749.1, on the reverse strand, counting down.
CGCGGGCCCTGCTTGGCCAAAGACTGCAGCCCCGACTCACTGGAGGACTGTGTCCCCGAGGGCACAGTCTCAGAGCCGGTACTTACCTTCTGCCACAGCACGATCAGGATCACCAGGGAGATGACGGTGAGGACCACCAGGGCCAGGATGGCTGAGATTACCACCACCTTAAAGGGCAGAGCTGGAAGCAGAGAACAGGCAGGCTGGGCCTTCCCCTGCTATTCCCTTATTTCCTCTTTTCCCACTCCCTTCTGTGTCGCCCGTGCATTTTCCCCCTTCATTCACCCCTCCCTCAGGCCCCCCAGCACTTAGGTACATATCTGTAGTTTACTTAGAAAAATAGCTGCCTCCCCCTCTAGACTGTAAGCTCCTTGTGGGCAGGGAACGTGTCTACCAGCAGTGTTATATTGCACTCTCCTAAGCATTTAGGACAGTGCTCTGCACACAGTAAGTGCTCAATAAATACTACCGATTGATATACTGATGGACTGATCGAATATGGCCGGGACTACCCATCTCCCCCCGTCCCCCTGAGGAGCTACGGCAGGTGGGCGACCCCCTTAAAAAAAAAACCAATCGAGTATATGAAGAACACCGTTTATCTGAAACAGAGCACTGAAACAATTGCACTTTGGGGGCTGAAAGCCCACCCAGCCGTCCGCACGCTAAGAGACCCGGTTTCTCGCCGAAGGGGGGGGTTGGTGTTGGTGCCGTACCACTCGACTGTAAAAATGAGTCAATCTTTCCTGACTATTGACTAGGCCGAGGTGAACACAGAGTCTCAAACACACACAGTCCTCCCTCCACCACCACCTCCCGACGATGCTTTAGGACAATCACTGGGCTCTCGGGACAACTGGCAGCTCTCAAACCCCTTGAGGGGGACCTGGTGTGGAAGGCAAGTGAAGTAGTATTTAAATTCGGGCGCAGCCCCCCGAAGCCCTCGGTCTATGGCTGTGGCCGCCCCCTCTGAGGGGGTGGGAGGGAACCTGCTTATTTCACAAAGGGAATCCGGGAGCCCTCATGCAGACCGTAGACGGCAAGCTTCTTCTGCAGCTCCCCCGTAGACTGTAAGTTCCTTGTGGGCAGCGATGCGGAGATCGTGCTCATCGACTCTATTGTAATCTCCCAAGCTCTAAGTACAGCGGTCTGCGTACGGTCAGTGCTAAGCGAATGCCACTGATCGATTACGTCTGTGCTATATGGGTCTGAGTGATGGTTGGGAGCGGGGTGGCAGCGGAATGCCAGTGACTGGGAAAGGGTGGGAAACTGAGGACTGGGAAGGCGGGGAATGGCGGGGGGGGGGGGGTTGCCTAGCAGCTTCCCAGCCTGGTCTTCTGGGGGCCGGGGGTGTGCAGGGTGGAGCCCGGGAGCTAGGGCCCCCCCAGGGGGTGGGGCTGAAGCCTGCCGGACTCACTGTGAGGGACAACAGTGACCTCCTGGGTGTTGGCGTCCAGCAGGTTGCTGGCGGTGCAGCTGACGGACAAGGGCTGGTCCACGTGCCGCAGGCGGAGGGAGCTCAGCACCTCGAACACCTTCTCCTCCTCCAGGTAGGTCACGTTGGTCTCCAGCTGGATCTCCTCCGAGTTGTTCCCCAGGAGGGTGGGCTGCACGTCACGGGGGCATCTGTTCCGGGAATGGCCAGCCCTGGCGGTCAGCTCCCCATCCCTCCGCTCGTCCCCCAGCCCGCCGACCCCACCCCGGCCCCGGGGGCCACCACTCAGGCCAGGAGGACCGTCCCCAGCGTGCGACTGTCTCCCTGGGGCCCCGACACAGGCTCTACGTGGAGCGTCCTGCCCCCGTGAATCTCCTCTCTCTCAGTCCATTATCTGCCCCTTCCGCAACCCTCCCCTGAAGCCACTGATCGGAAAACGGGGTGAAATGGCTCTCTCAGGGGTCCTCATCTTTCCTCAGGCACCATCAGAGCTCTTAGACGAGTAGGATCTGCTGACGGGGCACCCTAGTAGCCAGAACCCTAGGCCAATAGCCCCGGCTGACCCAAGAGTCATTCGATCGTCTCTGCGAGCGCCTCGGTTGCCCACTCCCAGCTCTCTCCCTTTCCAAACGCTCTAAAGCTGACCTCCTCCTCCAGGAAGTCTTCCCAGAGGAGCCTCACATGGCCCAAGCTCTCCGATGACTCCGCTTCCTCTGGGAGAAGCTTTGTCAAGGACGCGGAAGAGGCCCGTGTCGTCGGTTTCCACCTTCGGCTTGGAACATCCTCATTTTCTCTAATCCGGGGAGGCCAACCACCATCCCCACCAGGGGGCAGAACTTCCAAGCAGAAAAATGCAGTGGCCCAAACGTTCCGGAGTCTTATGTTTCCCTGCACTCTCTCCTAAATCCTTCCCCCAGCTGGGAGGATGGCCTGAAATTACCCAGATTGACTAACACAGCATTTATGCACATTCAGTGTTTCAAGACCGTGACGTGTCAATCTACTGGCACGGACGTCTTCAAACACTCGCGTTTCGGCTGGAGGATCAGGGAGGGGTATTTGGTTTAGGTTCAGCTCTGCTAAGGGTAAGCATGTCCTCCACTGTGATCACTACCTGGAAACGGTATCGTGTCAGGGCAGCACAAGCCCGGGCTGGGGGAGAGGGGAGCCTGAAGAGGCCACTTCCTACATTCTTTTTAACCAGCCCCTTGAAGTCTCCTCTCCTTCCTCCCAGGGTCCCAGCTTGACATCACCGGCCTACAGTTCTGTGTCCATGACTCCCTGCTCTCCCCACTTCAACCCTAAGTTCGCGCAGATGCGTGTTCCCCTAACGCCTCCGTCCTCCAGGCTCAGTTAATACAAGAGGCTCAGTTGATTCTGTGAGTATCGTTCGCTGCTCAGTGGAGCTCTCCCGTGTGTTTGGCCCGGTGCTCCGCACTCAGTAGGAGCTCATTAGATATCACCGACTAATTGAGTGTTATCCGTCCCCGATGAGGCAGCGAAGGTGCTTCTGACCTCCCACACAACTGCCCAGACTTCTCTCCTCCCTCTGGCCAGCTGGGTCCTTCCTCCACCCAATTTTTCAGGAATCCTCAGCACCCACTACCATTTGGTCTGCTGCCCTGAGCCTCCTCTGTTGCAGGTTGAGGGCTAGGACTGGGATGCCGTGCTTGTGCGCAGGCATACACCCCTGACCAGACAACTGGGAGCGGTAGTTTTGGTGCAGACTTGTCCCTCTTGGGATGGTTTTTTTTTTAATGGCACCGGTTAAGGGCTTACTATGTCCCGGCACTGCCCAGGTACGGTGCTTTGCCCACAGTGAGCTCTCGGTAAATACAGTTAAATGAATATAAGCTAATGTGGTTGGATACAGGCCCTGTCCAACCTGGGGCTCACAGTCCAAGACTTGAAATCCCAGCAGCCCCGGGGGCGACCGAGCATAGGCCAGGAGCCAGCCTCTCCCCACATCCCCCCCCTTCCCACAGGGAATGCTGAATTCAACCCAAAGAAAAGCAAGCGTTGGGCTCGGTATGGGCCGCGCCCTCGTCGCGTTCAGCCTGAGCCAGGTCCAGTCCAAGACAGGTCGGGTAAGGTCGTTCTCCAGGCCAAGTATCCCGCTAGCCTCAGACCGGCAGAGGGAGTTTCTGCCTCCAGTTTTCCCATAAGCGGTTGAGGCATTCCTGCTAGGGTGACTGACCTGAGGGGTCAAAGACCCTTATGTCCTCCAGCTCCGGAGGGAGGGAAGGAGGGAAGCATCTGAGCCCCAGATGTCTGAGATCGGCTTCAAGAGGCAACAACAACTCAGCAGCAGGAAGCATTTCCGTTTGACACTGGAAGGAACTTCCAGCTAGGCCGGGAGACCCCCGAACCGATTACTCTTAGAGGGTTTAAAGGCAGGGGGTACAGCTTGGCCAGAAGACAGTGAGCTGGAAGCTGTCTAGTGGGCCCTCTGAGCTCGGGGGGTAGGGTGGAGCCTTCTTCCAGTTCCCTTTTCCCCAAGTTCCAGCTTCCCCCCGCCCCAGGGGAAGGGCCATCCTGACCTCTTGAAGTCGCTGCAGGTGAACCAGGTGACTTGAGGCTGGGGCATTCCCTGGGAGCGACACGTCAGGATCTGCTCGCCGCTGCTGGGGTGGCTCTCGGTAAGCTCCACCACCTTGGCTGGCACTGCCCGGGGGCCAGGAGAAGGAGGGAGGACAGCGTCACCATGGGGATGATGAGAAGGGGACATTCCTGCCAGTCTGTCCCCACTCTATGAATCTGGGGTGGGTGGGACTGGGAGTTTGGGGGTGGAAAGGGCTGAAGAAGAGGTGAGGGAAGGGGGTGTCTGGGGCCCAGGGAAGGTTAGTGCAGAGTGGGGAGGGGCCCAGAAGGGAAATGTTGGGGGCCCAGGGAGCCCGGGGAAGGAGGTGGGGGAGATGGCTGGGCTGGGGCTGCCCTCAGACCTCACCGTTGATCTGCAGGTGAAAGGAGAATTCCTGGACATCATCATCGTGGAAAGCTCGCAGGGTGTAGCGGCCGCCCTCGTTCACCTTCACCCGCACCAGGGTCAGGGTCGACTCGTACCTGGAGATGAACCCGGCCCGGCGTCAGGAGCAAAGCTGAGCCAGGTGCTCAGGGTCCGGGACCCTCGGAGGAAGGGCGACGCGCCCAGGTAGGTGAGCGGCTAATCACTCGTTTATCGGTCGTTTATGTGGTTGCAGAACACCGTACTGAGGGCGAGGGGTGGAAGGTTTAAGTGGGGTTGCGGACATGAGTGGGTGTGAGGGAAATCATGGAAGGGCCTTTGGAGGAATGAAAGCACTGGGCAGGAGGATGTAAATGTCCACCAATCGGCTTTCTTTTTTTTCCCCTGTGTGCTTATCAATCAACTCAAATCTCCCTGTGCTGTCCTTGTCTAACACATTTACTCCCTCGGTTTCGGCCGCTCCCTCTTTGGGGAAGGCTAGCAGATAACTGTGATATCTGTTAAGCGCGTATTATGTACTAAGCACGGGGGTAGATATAAGATAATCAGGACCTACCGTGGTTCACAGTGTAAGTAAGAGGAAGAAGAGGGTTCGAATCCCCATTGTGCAAGTGAGGGAACTAAGACACAGAGAAGTTAAGTGACTCGCCCAAGGTCACAGCGCAGTGCACGACGGAGCCAGAATTAGAACCCAGGTCCTCCGACTCCCAGGCCTGTGCTTTTTCCATTAGGCCACGCGGATTCCCAGCTGTAACTGGCCGGCCCCTGTCTCAGTCCCGCTGTACAGTGTGGCGTTTCTCCCGGCCTCTGGGACATCTCCTCATGGACTCCCACCAGAACTGCAGATGCAGCATTGCCAAAACTGAACGCCTTATCTTCCCTCTTAACCCATTTCTTCTCCTAACGTTTCCTTCACTGTTGACCCTCCTTCCTGTCCCAGACGCCCCCTCAGCCACAGTGGGATCCTCAAATCCCCGTTGTTCTGAAAGTCAATCCTGCCCTTTTTCCTCCACGGTATTTCATAGAGCTGCCCTTTCGCCTTGCTCCAGATGACCACCACCCCGATTTGAGTTGTTTCCAATGGGACTGTTGCATCATTCTCCCGTTTCACCCTCCCCTGCCTCGATCATCTAAAGCATCACTCAGCTACCATTTGCCTCTCCCCACCTCACAACCTTCCAACGGCTACCGAGCTCCTTTCTCATCAGATGGACACCCCTGGCCTTTTGGCTTGGAGATGCCACCTGCCCTCGCTCTCCTCCCGTCAGCTCTTTTCGCCCACTGCTAACCAACTTGCACTAGCTGCTCCTGTTGAGGTCACCTTCTTTCTCTGCCTTTCCCTCAACTCTCCCAAGTCTGGTTCCTTGCTCCTTCTCTCACCCCTGCCTGGACCTCCCCCCAACTTCCAATTCACCAGGTCAACGCTCTCCTCATCCTTCTAGGACTTCTGAAGTCCCCTTCTCTAGGAAGGCTTCCTTCAGGAATTTCCATGATCTGAGGTAGCATCGGCCACCGTTACTCTTTAAGTCCATTCATCCCAATCTTTGTTCCGTACACTCAACTTATTCCCTTATTTATTTTGTAATAATCTGCCACTTTTATATATCTTTTACTATATATATGCTCCCCTCCCTCTGCCATTAGACTGTAAGCTCCCGGAGGCCAGGGACTGTACTTCTATTTAACTGTCTCAAGCGTTTAGTACGGGGTCCTGCACCCGCCTTCTCTCCCTACCTCCCGCCTCCGCGGGGTCTCGCTCCGGCTCCCCAGAGCTGGGCGGGAGCGAGGCCGTTCACCTGGTTTCCGACAGGTTCCTGTTGGAGATGGAGATCTCGTTGGCGTTTCCCTGGCTGAGGGTCTTGTTGTCTTTGAGCCACAGGATGGTGGGCTGTGGATAGGCCTCCACCTGCACCTGCAGCTCGCAGCTCTTGTGCAGCTCGGCAAACTCTGTGCTGCCCAGCTCCGTGTGCAGATGCATGAAGCCCTGTGCTGGAGGGGGGCAAGGGACTAGTGCCCGGTGGGTTTAATGCGGCCCTTCGTATGCCCTGCCCCCTCCCACCTCTTCCCTCCCTGCCTTGTCCCTCCCCGAGCCCCGGGGAAGCTTAGGTATATGGCTCTCGGGCCACTTGGACCGGTGAGAAGTCAGATGGGCGGGCACTGTCCTCTCCCCCTCCCTGGGAAGCCTTGGCGTGATGGGTGGAGGGGGGGGGAGCGGGATGTGGTCTGGCAGGGGCTACCCACCAACCACGGTGATGTTGATGTCTTTCACGTCTCTGTGGTCGCCGTAGCCCTCGGAGACGTTGCAGATGTAGGTGCCCGAGTCCCCCAGCTCAGCGCTAGGGATGTGCAGGATGGAGCGGATGTCGTAAGCCGTCCCCGACAGGAAGTCCGTCACTAGGTTGACCGGCCTTCCGCTCTGCAGGGAGGGAAGGGCCAGGTGGGCTGCTGGGGTGGGGTTTGGCCCGGGCCAGGGTCAGCAGCCCACTGGGACAGTTAACTCAGCCTGTCACCCGAAACTACACAGCCGGAGTCTGAGAGATATTGAGCTGCGGGCCTGTTTATTCTGACCCATGGTGTTAGCCCTCAGGCACCCCCCCACCCACCAGGCGTCACAGGCCACAATCCAGGAGCCCAGACTGGGGCTCCAAGCCACCCGGTGGGCCCTGGTCACTCACCTCCTTCCGGGGATAGGCCCAGTCGAAGTTGATGACCTCGCTCCCCCTGGCAGTGCACATGACTGTGATGTTCTCTCCCTGTCGCACCACCGTCTGGACCGCGCTCATGGACACATTGATGGTGGACACTGTGGGGGTGATGAGGGCAGTGAGGCAGACCCCGATCCCCTCGGCTCACGGAGCTTGGATGGAGCAGGAGGGGAGGGGGGCGGGGTTCGGGCATCTGAGAAACCCTGAGCCCCATCCACAGGGACCGCCAGGGCAGAGCGGAAGACTGGGAGGCCAGTGGGTTGGGAGGAGGGATGGGTGGGGAATCAGGGAGGGCAGGGGATAGAAGATCTGGAGGCGTGGAGGGAAGGGTGGGGCGAGGGATAAGGGAAGGCAGGCCGAGACACCCCACCTTGGATCCGGTAGATGTAGTAGGTATCCGAGTCCACCTCCCCGTCGCCGACGGTGGCCCTGCAGATGTAGGTCTTGTCCTCGAAGAGGCCCGTAAAGCCACGATGGGGATCGTAGGGGACGGGCAGCGGGATATCCACCTTCTTCTCATACAGGGTGACCACGAGGCCGGGGTCCGTCACCCGGCACGGGATGGTGGCCTCTCCGTCTCCAGCCAGGAAGATGAACAGATCCTCCAGGGGAGCGGGGAGGAAAACCAGCGAAGGGTCTGGGCAGAGGGAGCAGGAGGAGTTGGGGGGGGGGGTCATTGGGGCCGCATTCAGTGGGGAGCTTGGACCTGGGGGAGGTGGTATCGACCAGGGCGGCCTTCTGCCTGCTGTTCCCTCTCCTTTCCCCAATCCGGGCACCCCACTTCCCCCCCGGATCCCCATCTCTGCCCACCAAGCAGCCTCCCTTCCCTTTCCGTCTTCAGAGCCCACTCTTCCAGAAGCACAGAGATCCTCACCATAATGACGCCGATTACGATAACAATAATACCTTGGATTTGCCTGGCACCTTTCTTATAAAGATCTCAAAGTCCTTTCACTTCCGCTAACGTATTTGTCCCCTCTTTACAAATGGGTTAACTAAGGCCAGAGCGGGGAACTGACTCACCCAAGGTCACACAGCAATTATTCTCTTTTGTATCCTCTAACTGACTGACAGCTTCTTGAAGTCTTGAATAAACCCCAAGTGCCTAGTATCTAGGGTGTGGAGTTGGGGTTTATATATCTTAATGGGTAATTATCAGCTTTTATTCATCTTCAAAATTCTGGTTAAAATAAGCTTTCTATTTCAAAAGTTTCAGGTCTCCTTTTAGCTTTTATTTATTTTAGCTTTTAGTTCACGATGCACATAGATCACCAATCTGCATGGTAATCAACAATCAATAATAGAAGCAGTCTACTAAATGTTCTACTACACCCTAACCTCCTTCTAGGCCAGGATCGTTTCTACCAACTCTGTTGTATTGTACTCTCCCTAGTACTCCTAGTAGGGTACTCCGCACACGGTAAGTGCTTAATAAATACCACTGATGGATTACTGTACACGCCCAGCACTTAGTACAGAGCTTTGCACGCAGTAAGCGCTCAAAGCAGACCAGTGATTTTACTGGGTGAGTCCAAGAGTTAGAAGACATGATCCGGGCCCTCAAAGGCATTTCTTCAGTATTGTTTCCACTTTCCAGAGTCTGCAGGTGACACAAATGGCTAAATGGATGCCAAACGTTCCCGCTCTCTGCAAAGTGAAAGCAGCCTGGCTGGGTTTAGTTACCAGATTCTAGAGGCAATCCAAACACAAACCGCTCCAAGACAAGGTTTTGTCAGCGGAGTGGAGGAGGTTGCACTTTCACCATTAGACTGAGAACCGTGCTGGCACCCAAGAGATCAGCGCCAGTTGCTCAGGAAACTCCAGTCTCCCACAAGGTGATGGGAAAAGGTGAACCCTCCCTGATGCATCTAGATCTAGATGATGCATCTAGAACCGGCCACACCAGCCAGGGACTGGATTCCAAAATCCAGGCCGAGACTCGGCCGTGCGGACATAGACAGGGCATCGTTGTGGACAGGGTTGTCTGTTTATTGTTGTATTGCACTCTCCGAAGGCTTAGTCCAGTGCTCTGCACACAGTAAGGGCTCAATAAATATGGCTGAAAGAATGCATCCCCAACTGTGCTCAGTTGACTCCAGTCCGATCCCAGAAAAATTTGGGATGATGTGAAAGTCCACCTGGGCAGTGAAAATGTTCAATTGAAACCGAAACCTATTTTGCAATATGACTTCAGGTTTGGGGGATTGAACGCTAGGTTTGAAACACGATCTGGAGTTTGGGCAGAAAGCAGACTGAACCAGAATACAGAAGCCCACACTCCAGTGACCCAGGGCATTGCGAGGGGGGCTGGCTGAGTCTTTGAGACGCAGGAGGAGCCCGAGGGAGGCTGTAGGAACCTGGGAGGGCTGGCTGAGTGTCCACCGAGCTTCTGGGGTAGACCGGAGGGGCTGGCTGAGTGTCTGCCGAACTGGCGGTTTCTCACCTGGCACAAAGACATAGACTCGCCGTTTGATGGCAGGTTCCAGGCCCTGGGAGCAGCTGTATTCTCCGCTGTCCAGCCCCGTGACGTTCTCCAGAGTCAAGGTGCTGACAAAGGTGCCGTCGTCCTGGCGGACGGATGGGGGAGCGGGCAGGAGCTGCGGCCCCCGTTCCCACGCCACCGGGGCCTCAGCCCCCGAACAGGTCAGAGAAAAGGTGCTGGACACGTTGAGGATGATCTCAGGGTCCCCAGGAGTGATAACCAGACCCCAGCTGCCTGGGAGCAGCGGCGACAGCAGCAGCAGCAGCAGCAACCAACATCCACCTTGGAGAGAGTCGGAAGCCCGTTGGAGTTGGCGGGGGGGGGGGGGGGGGGGGGGGAGGAGAGGAGGAGGTCCAGGCGGGAATTGGGAGGGAGGGAGATAGGGAGGGAAGGAGAAAGCAGGGGACGGAAGGGGAGGAGGAAGGGAGAGTCCTGAGACGAGAGGTTGTACGGGAGCCTCCGGAAAGAGACGAAACAAAGCAAAAGCCACCCAGCCAAATCGTCACCGGACTTTCTGTCAGAGGCCAAGGGAGCACTGGTCATTGAAATCCAAGGGGAACTCCCAAACCTCCCTTCAGCCGTTAGCTTCTTCCTCCCTACCGAACCTTGGCCTACTCCCGAGGGGAAGCATGGGCCGATGGAAGCTTTCCCCTTCTCCCTTTGGGACAGGGGTTTATAGGAAGGGGAATGGTCTAAAGGAAGCTGAGGCCCGGGGAGACCCGGATAGTCCACAGACTGGAAAATAGAGAGTGACCAGCAGAGCTGTTCCGTGGCACGCGTCGATGGGCCTCTGCCAGGAAATCCTTGGGAAGCAATACCTAGCCCTCCATTTTCCTGCATTGCTTCCTATGTCACTTCCTGTCGTCTCTTCACCGGGCTTGCCTTCATGCCTGGTCACTTGAAAGATCCTTTGGCTTTCCCAGGCCTCTGGGACCCAGGTAGTCCCTGATCGGGGAGGCTGAGAAGTTAGGTCTCGGACTGAGGATGGGGTGCGAAGGGAGGGAGGGAGGCAGGGAGGGAGAATGCCCTAAAGCGGCCCCTGCCTCCTCTTTTAGGTCCACGAATCTGTACCCCCATTCTGCGCTCCAAATAGTAGGGCAGAGTAGATTCAGCTTCAGAGGAAAGAGATAGTTTCAAGGATTAAGAACAAAAGGCCTGCTGCCAGAGGGACCCACTCCACCTGTCACTGACGCTCCCCCCTCACGCCACCTCCCCGCAGTGTGTCCTTCTGTCCGTGTGTCATGCTGTGTCAGACAAGGGCAGGGGAGCAGGGAGGCAGAACCTTGTGTGGCCCGTGGGAAAGGCTGGAATGTACATCGGGAATCACAGACCTATTTTCAGAAGGGGAAACTGAGGCCTTAGGTCACCCTAAGAGCCAGGGATGGAGTTAGGCTTTAAGGGTGAGGCTTCCAGAATCCTTCGCACAGTCCTCTGGACATCTTGCCATTGTCCTTGCTGCCGTCCCTTTCCTTTCCCGCCTTTCCCTTTGTCCTCCCTGCCTCCCTGTCTCCCCAACTGCAGCCCGGCCATCCCGTACCTGTGGGGACAGGGAACATCTTCCGCTCAGGGCCCAGCATGGCGGCCGTCTGTTCCAGTCCTGGATGGGGCCTGTTGGGAAAAAATCAGGCTCAGTGTCACCTCCCCCACCTCTCCGGGTCCAATTCTCCAGCCCCAAGAGTGGCCGACCGGGAGGGTGGAAGCGGGAGGGAGTGTCACGTCTCACCTATCCCCCCTTCTTACGCTCCTTCTTGTCTCCGTAACTGGACCAGACCTTCAGAGGCTTTGGTCTCTGGCGGCTCAGTGGGCAAACCAGCTCCCGAGAGGATGAGGGAACTGCGACCGCACTCGTCTGTCATCTGGCCGTGCAGACAGGTCAGCTCCACCCCATCACTGGCCCAGTGACCATTTAAGGTCAGAATGGACAAAGGTTCCCCCCAAGTCCCCACCCTCCCCCCCCGGTGGTCCTCTGCCCCCCAGTTAGCTGGCTTAGAGCGGCCCAGCCAGTGGAACGGTTGGGCTGAACACGAAGACGTCTAGCCTCAACTCAAGCTGGCTTTGTCCTCCCGCCCCTCCTCCTCCCCTCCTCCCTTCTCACTGTTCTCCACTCCTTCGTGTACAGCCTGCCGGGCTCCTCTGCCTACCTCCTCTCTGGTCCCGTGGCCTGGTCCGTGCCCCCGTCCCCTGCTCCCTGCCCTGTGCCCTCTGCCCCTGCTCCGTGCTCTGCGTCCCCTGCCCTGTGCTCCCCATCCCCTTCCCTACCCCGTGCCCCTGCTCTCTACCCCATTCCCTGCCCCCTTCCCGGCGGCACCCTCCGCCTCGAGCACACACCGGCTTCAGTCTGGATCGTTTCTCCCAAGAACAACAGCCTAAACCCCAGGCCCGTGTCTGCCAGGACAAATATTTGGGAAAGTGAAATAAAAGGGCTGGAGCTGGGAGGGGGGGGAAGGGGGCTGCAGGGGAGGGGTGACTAGCGGAGCGTCCAAACAGCTCCTGCAGCGCCAAGGGAAACAGAACAGGAAACAAGGGGCCCAGTCCTGGGAAAGAAAGACAAGAGGGAGAAAGGCTGGTTGGAAACAGGATGATGGGGGCGCTCCCCAGAGGATAGGCCAGGCCGAGCCGATCCCTCCCTCCCTCCCGTCACCGGTCCGCCGTCTCCCTGCCCCTTTGGGTGACCGGGAGGGTGGGACGAGGAGGAGTGAGGGGCAGGGGCACCCGCTGTGGCTGGGGAGGAGGAAGGGCTGAGCCTGGGGAGGAACTCTGGTTTTCATCACATCCCAGAATCAGCGAGGTTCATTCAGTTCAGGTCCACCCTCCCCCGCCAGTTAAAATAGCCGAGTTCCTGGATATCTGAGATGAAACACGTGTTTTAATGTGGTCTGTTGGGGTTCTGCGGGGTGCTGGGTGACAGTGGAAGCGGTGTGCTCTAGCGGCAAGAGCCCAGGCTCGGGCGTCAGAGGATGTGGGTTCTGATCCCGGCTCCGCCACCTGTCTGCTGCGTGACCTTGGGCAAGTCACTTAACTTCTCTGTGCCTCAGTTACCCTATCCTTAAAATGGGGATTAAGACTGTGAGCCCCATGTCGGTCAACCTGATTATCTCGTATTTACCCCCGTGCTTAGAACAGTGTTTGGTGCATAGTCAGCTCTTAACAAATACCAAAATTATTAGTTATTGTTTTTATTTTGGTAGGTACTGGTGGGAGGAGGGAGGCACTGGGGGGGGGGGGGTGCCGGTGGGCACTGGGAGGCTCTGGAGGTACCGAGGGATGTTGGGAGGTGTCGGTATCGGGTAATGGGAGGCACTCGGGATGCTGAGGGCCTCTGGGAGGTGCTGATGGGCATTGATGGGATCTGAGAGGACCCCGGGGACCACCGTGGAGTGCTGGGAGTCACTGGGAGGTGCTGAAGAGCACTGTGGAGAGCTGGAGGGCACTGGGGACTCCTGGAAGGTGCTGAGGGGAACTGGGGGCTGCTGGGAGGTCCCGAGGGGCATTGGGGAAGCTGAGAGACTCTGAGGGGACATAGAGAGGTGTCGGTGAGCGCTGAGGGGCGCTGAAATGGCGATGGGGAGCGCTCTTCCATTTCCAGTGGGACTTTGAGAAAAGCAACCCCAAATTCTGACTGGACAAGTTGTTGGGAGGCCATCTCGTCTGTTCCCCTGCCGCCACGCAGGGCCCACCCTGAGCCACCCCAGTTGGTGAAAATCTAACCTGGGTTTAAAGTGCCCAGAGACAGCATCTCCACGGTCTCCATCAGCTGTCAGCCATAATCAATCAATCAGTGGTATTTACCGAGCGCTATGTGCAGAGCACTGTACTAAGCACTTAATTCACTACCAGCCCTTAACTCGCTGAAACTCACTACCAGGAGGTGGGCTAGGTCCGGCCTGCTGGCAGGGGGATAAGGAGACCCTTCCAGGCCGAGCCTGGGATTTGATTTCAGAGGCAGCCACCTGGGATTGCTGGTCACATACAAGACCCCCAGGACCCCGGAGTGGGTGGGAGGGAGGGGTCCTCCCAGACCCCGGTGGCTGAGGGGTGGGAGCCTGGCGAAACTTCCAGCCCGGAAGTCTCCCCCTTCTCCATCCCCACCGCTGACACATCCCGGACCTTCTCAGTGGGATCCAAACAGCCTGGGAACCCAAGCCAGAATAACAATAACCAAAACAACAACAATAATAATAATAATAATTAGGATAATGTTTGTTACTGTTTGTTAAGCGTGAGGGTAGACACAATATAAGCAAACTGGAGACAGTTCCTCTTCCACAGGAGGCCCCCGGCCCAAGAGCGAGGCATTTGGTCCCCATTCTATGGATGAGGAATCTGAAGCACAAGAGAAATTTAGTGACTAGGGATTTTCTCCCCCCTTACCCCAAAGCCAAGAGAACGGGTATGGAGGAGGGCGAGGGGAGGGGCAGAGGAGAGATCAGCCGACCTTGACTAGTTCTCCTGCCCAGGGCACGCAACTACTTGGGAGGGGCAGAGTCCCCTCGGGAGAGAGGCCTCCAAGGGCCCTGGCTGCATAGCAGTTTTTCCATCAGCCCCCAACCCAACAGGGGAGGGTCACCCCCCAACTGCTCTTCTTCCATCACAGAGGAAACTAAGCATTCTGCTTCACCCTGGTGTGCTGCCCTCCAGGAACTCACCCTTGGGGAAGCATCAAGGCCTAGTGGATAAAGCACAGGCCTGGGCGCCAGAAGGTCATGGGTTCTAATCCTGGTTCCACCACTTGTCTGCTGTGTGGCCTTAGGCAAGTCACTTCACTTCTCTGTGTCTCAGTTACCTCGTCTGTGAAATGGGGATTGAGACTGTGAGCCCCATGTGGGACAACCTGATTACCTTGTTTCCCGCCCCCAGCGCTTAGAACAGTGCTTGGCACATAGTAAGTGCTTAACAAATACCACAATTATTATTATTATTATTATTCAGCAATCCCTAACTCAGGCCTCTCACCGCTCTGGACCATCACCTGTACACTTCGCTATGAACCCCTTAAGCAGTCTGATACTCATCTCAGTCCCACATCACTTATGTACATCAGCTAGTACTCTACTATGCTGTACTCTACTATCTGTAATTTATTTCAATCTCTGTCTACCCCTGTAGACGGTAAGCTCTTTGTGGGCATTCTACTACAGTGCTCTGTGCACAGTAAGTACTCAATAAATACCACTGAATGACTGATTGATGTGTGGTCTCCCAGAGAAACTGAGGCAGGGGAGGAAGAGTATGAAGAAACTGGGATTTGAACTCAGGAACTCAGAGACCTTTACTCTTTATATATGACCTCTTGCCCTCACGTCTCCGCAGGCTAGTCATGAAGGATAGGGTCACTTGAGTCTGTTTCCCAAGAATTCAGGCTGGAACAGCCCTACCCCAGTGTGAGGAAGCGGCGTGCCTGGCCCAGGGTAGAGGAAAGAGGGTCTGAGGGGAAAGAGTGGGATGAGCAGATGAAATATTTCTTTTTGCAGAGCGAAGTTTTGGGGAGTGAGCTGGCAGTAGGGAGTGTAGCTTCAGACCCCTCACCTTTTCCCAGGAGTCTCCCCGACCCGGGAGAGGCCCGAGACTGTCCTCGTTTAGCCCAGTCCACATGAACGGCCCACATGGCTGCCAACATGGCCGCCGACATGGTGGCGGAGATGGTTTCCACATGATGTCCCAGCCTCAGATGTTTTTGTTATTCTCTGGCTGGGGCTGGAAAGATTTAATTTACCAGGAGATCCTGCCAGGTCAATGACTTATTCAGCAACTTTCTTCCCGGCGAGTTTCACTGTTCCACTCTCTCAGAGACAGAATTGCTCTCCAGAAAGAGAGATCTGAGAAAGGGGAGGGGGAAAGGGGGACAGGGGCAGGGGAGGTGAAGGAGGCCTGAAGGAAAGAAGATGGAGAGGAAGAGAGAGAGGTTAAGATGGGGAGAAGGAGCATAGGATGGCAGGTTGGATGGGGAAGGCAGGGAAATGAGACAAAGACACACCGGGATGGAGAAAATGAAGGGAGGGGGAGAGGGAGAGGCAAAGGAAGAACTGGGGGACCCAGTCAGCTTTTTCTTGGTTAGAGCTATATTGTTATAACCCTGGCACTCTTGAAAATGAATTAATCACAATTCAATCCCGTCCGAGACGAAAAAGCCCAATTCTAAAGAGCTTGGGCAGTCAGGCCACTACACTCAGTCTCATCCTCAGAGCTGTTTTTGTGAATAATAACGATAACATTTATTGAGTATATACTATGTGCCAGGCATTGTACTAAGTGCTGGGATGGATAGGAGATAATCAGGTCCCAAACTGGGCTCTCGGTCTAAGGCCCGGAAAAGTTAAGTGTCCTGCCCAAAGTCATACAGTAGATAAGCGGCAGAGCCAGGCCCACGTCCTAACCCTTTCAATAAAGCTGTGGGCAGGCTGGGCCCTTCCTTCCAGAGTCTCAGGCTGACTGGACACTCCCTCTGTCTCTGCTCCTTTTCAGGGGGTGGCTTGGCCTCAGAGACATACAGATGAACAGGTTCTGTCAATCGATCAATCAATAGTATATATCAAGTGCTTACTGCGTGTCCTGTCAGAGAATAAGCACCCTTCTTTCTCCTCAGCAACTCTCTGCTTCAGCTCTCTTCTCCTCTCCTGTATTGCACTCTCTCTCTCTCTTTCTCTTTCACTCCCTCTCTCTCCTTCCTCCCCTCCGTTCTCTCAGCTCATTTCTCAAGCTTTCTCCATTTTCAAGGTTTCTTTCCCCTCCCCAGACCCCTTTCCTCCTCTCCTCTCTGAAGAGCCCCTAGCTGGTTCCCCTCTTCCTTGTTCTGGAGTAATGGGTGCTGCATTTCCCTGGGAGAAGCTGCAGGAAATCCCTGCACTGGGGCAGGTGGATCCCACCCAACACCTGGAGACAGGAAGGTCCCCTGCCGTTGGGAGGCATCCCAGCTCCCGCTCTGTTGCCCGTGCGGACCAACAGAGAGCCGGAGAAGCCTGAGACTGGTCCCTGCTCTGTGCCACCTCTACAGCCCACCGTTGATCTCTCTCTTTGCCTAGAGAAGCAGTATGGCCTAGTGGAAAGAGCACAGGCCTGGGTCCTAATCCTAAACCTAGGGTCTAAATCCTGGCTGGCTCCACCACTCGTCCGCTGAGTGACTTTGGGCAAGTCACTTAACTTTCACTTAACTTTTCTGAGCCTCAGTTACCTCATCTGTTAAATGGGGATTCAATTCCAGTTCTCCCTCCTACTTAGATTGTGAGTCCCACGAGGGACCTGATAATCTAGTATCTACCCCAGCGTTTAGTACAGTGCTTGACCCACAGTAAGCGCTTAACAAATCCCATTATTGTTATTCTTCTTCTATTATTATTATTATTACAGCCCATCGAGGCAGCTCAGGCCAGAGTTCTTATCGACAGGAATCCCGCCTCCCTGCCGGCTCATACCCGCCAATCACCACCCTCCCCCACTCCCCACACACATCCCACAGAGCCCCAGAGCGCAGAGGCAGCAGAAAAGTCGGTCAGCAGCCTCGGTCGGCAGCAGGGCTGAGCTGTCTCTACCAGGGAGGCTGATCAAAGCCCCATCCTGCCAGGGCTGGAGCATCCAGGAGAGGACTTCCTGAGATTGCAAGGGCCCGGTTGGTTCACTTACGGGGCTGGCATTTGGCCACTGGCCGCAGCTGGCCACCTCTGCTCACTCTTTCCTCAAGATAAGGGCTCATTACACTGCAGGTCACTGGGTCAATGCCCCAGGGTTCACTGGGTAGGCTGGGATCCAGGATGGCCATAGGAGGAGCGCTGAGTCCAGATGCACCCTAGGGCACTGCTCCGATGGTTGATGCCAGCTCTCGCCTGGGGCGGGATGGGTGGGTGCCAGCAGGGATTGCCCATGACCTCCTGTCCCCACCTCCCACTAAAGACAGCATGGTGTCGTGGATAGAGCACGGGCCTGGGAGTCAGAAGGTCATGGGTTCTAATCCCAGCTCCACCACATGTCTGCTGTGTGGTAAGTCACCTCACCTCTCTATGCTTCACTTCTCTATGCCTGTTATCTCATCTGCCAAATGGGGATTAAGACTGGGAGTTTAATGCGGGACAGGGATTGTGTCCCACCCAATTTACTCGTATCCACCCCAGTGCTTAGTAGAGTGACTGGCCGCATAATGAGTGCTTAACAAATACCGTTATTATGATTATTATTACTCTCATCCTTGGGGAGATCAGACATTTAGGGTCCTTGAACCTTTCACTCCTCCTCACTCCTTTCTTTCCTCTGCTACCCTGTCCCTCCTGCCCAGAGATGCTCTCGGCAGGCAGCTTCCAGCTCACCACTAGCCTCTTCCAGGCTCAAAGAGCCCCTCCTTGTGCCGATCCAGTGGCCACTAGATTCCCTGGCCCCCAGATCTCCTGGCCCCCAGCATCTAGATCCTCATATCCCCTGGCCCGCCAGTTCCTCTGGTTCCCAGATTCCCCAGCCCCCAGCTTCCCCCGCTTCCATCACCTAGACCCCCAGATCCCCCATTCCTCAGCTCCCCTGGCCTCCAGCGTCTCAAGTCCTAGCTCCCCCAGACCTCGGCCTCTAGGCCTACAACTCCCCCGGCTCACAATTCCCTCGGCTCCAACCTCCCCCAGACCCCAGCTCCCCCGGCCCCTGGCATTCCGGCTTCCAACTTCCCAGCCAGTCCTGCCCTCCCGCAAGAGCCAAGAGAGTCAAGAGCCTCGGGTGGCTCCTGGGGTAGTCCTTGGGGCAGCTGGAGCTCAGATGCTCGGGTCCCACCCTCTCCCCTCTGCTCTCTTCTTCTCTCATCCCCCTCCCCATCAGGGAATGGGGAGAAGGGAAATCAGCAGCAGCCCAGCGAGCAGCGGGAGGCGGGCGGGGGCAGGGGCTGGATATTTTGTGTTCCCTCCCTCGCGCGCTCCCTCTCTCCACTGTTTATTATTCTTCAAGAGGAATTTGGCTGAGAGAGGAGACAGGAGGTCACCGGGCTCTGGGTCGGGGCCCGGGGCCCAGGCGGGGTTGGCCCCGCTGCCACTTTCCGTGCTGAAAGGCACATTGTCGGCTGCAGAGGGCTCGGCCCGCGCCCTCTCTCTCGGAGAGTCCTCGGAGGAGGGAGCCTCTCTCGGGGGCAGGAGGGGACCAGCTTCCTCCCTCTCCGGGTCTCTGCTGGTAGGCGGAGGAGAAGCTGTGGGGCGGGGGGGGGGGGTGTGTGTGTGGAGGCGAGGGCCGGGGGCAGAGAAGGCCGGGGTCGAAGCCTCCTCCTCTCTATCATTTTCCTTTAGAGACAGAGGCAAGGACTGGGGAGAAACATTATCCACTCTGACACGGCAATGACTCTTATATACCACTTTAATCAATCAATCAATTAATGTATCTGTTGAGCGCTTAGTCTGTGTAAATCACTGTACCAAGTGCTTGGGAGAGTACAGTATTACAGAGTTTGTGGACATGTTCCCTGCCTAAAATGAGCTGACAGTCTAGAGGATGAGCTTACAATCTAGAGGACGAGCTCGGAGCTTACGGTCTAGAGGGAGAGTTTAGAGTTTACAGACTAGAGGACAAGCTTCCACTAAGGAACTCAATCACTCTGCAGTGGGGCATCCTTTCGGCGACCTCAGAGCGGGGCGAATTTATCTCAGTCTGCAGGTGAAGAAACGGAGGTCCAGTACAGTACAACGCTCATACATGTAGTGGGCCCTCACTCCAAACTTCGGATCGATTAGCCAAAGAGGTCGAGTGACTACTTACCCAAGGCCACTCGGCAAGTGAGATTAAGAGTCGGATGGAGCTGGAACTAGAACTTCAAGGGTCCTGATTCCCAGTTCAAGACTCCAACGGTCAGAGCCTCTGGTTATCTAAACAGGATCTACCGTTACACCGCTACTGGACAAATTCTGGGCTTGACTCTGTAATCGTTTCTATTATGAACATGTATATTTCCTGTCCTGCTGCTAATTTCTGTATACTCTACATGCACGTACACAAACAGACACACATAGTCTCTCTCCAGTTGGGAAAAAAAAAAAGCGGAGAGAGGATTTTTCTCTTCGCCACAAGGGAAGAGTGTGTCATCCTTTAGTGGGTCAGGGAGGGAGTGGGGCTGGGAAGTTGGTTTGTGGTTTTAAGTTGGCCCAAGAGTTTCTGTGCTTGCTTAGGTAACTCGGGGTCAGAGCGCTCAGCTCGGGATGCTTAATCACCACCGTCTTTGCCGGGGCTCTCCCTGGATTAATCTCCCAGCAGCCAGACCCAGCTAGTCTCCCACTTCCCTCCCCTAAGCCCTCCCCAGGACTTGTTGGTAAGGGAAACTGAGGCAGAGAGCAGGGACGCGGCTGCTTGAGGTCACCATGAGTCAGTGGACGAGCCAGGTTTTCTAGTTGCCTGTCCTAAGAACTCCCAGTTAATCCCCCACCATCCCGGTCCCTCGCTTCGGCTCTGGCTTTGGAGTTGACCGGCTTTGGAGTTGAGCCCAGCAGTCTGGTGCTCTCTGGGGCTGGGAGGAAGGCGGGTGAGAGCTGGGACCTCTCCTTGTCTCTAGCCTGCAATCCGCAACAGTGGATTTGGTGTAAAGCTTGCTGGAAAAGTGCTGCCTAACCCAGATCATTCTAACATGGACTCTCTTCTCTTCTTCTTCCAAACACAAGCCGTGCACTAGCTTGAATGGTCTGAGATTGCTCCTGTTTGTCCATAAACGGCACCGTAGGGTGAGACGGGGAAAGGCAGAAGGTCTGCAGAGCACGGGAGCTGGGGAAGAACTATCATAATTGGACCAGACTTTTGGCACAGTTTGTGCTATTGACCTATATGTACTCCATAATGTCTTCAGGAGATCCTGAGCCCTCTTAGCGCAGTGCACTGCACACAGTAGGTGCTTATTAAATACCACCCATTCCCAAAGTTAACCCTCTTCTCCGCCCCTGTCGCGGGGAGTTGATATTGCTCTGCTGTCCACAGAAGCCTGTTCGGTTTCAGGCCTGGACGTTTGGGTGGAGGTTGGAGTGAGCCTAAGGTAACTGGTCCGATCTGACCAGGGGGACCCCAGGAGGGCCACTTTCAAGGCCCACTCCAGTCAGGGAGCCTGGGACCACCCTGGACCCATCTGAGGGGGTGCCGAGACCCAGAGTTTCTTTGGGATTGATATTGCCTGGGGTTTGGGAGGAGCAGAAGACCGGTTGTTCAAACGACCGATCAATCGATCGTATTTATCGAGTGCTTACTGTATGCAGAGCACTGTACTGAGCACTTGGGAGCGTTTAACGTAACAGAGTCGGTAGGCATGTTCCCTACCCACAGTGAGCTTACAGAGGCCTGTACTAAGCACTTGGGAGAGTTCATTATAACAGAGTTGGTAGATATGTTTCCTGCCCACGACCTTACAGTCTAGAGACATAGATATTAATCTAAATGAATAAATTACGGATATGCTCTTAAGTTCTGTGGGGCTGAAGGAGCGGTTCATAAAGGGCGCAAATCCAAGAGCAAAGATAGTGCAGAAAGGAATGGGAGAAGAGGAAATTAGAGCCTGATTAGGGAAGGCCTCTTGGAGGAGATGTGCCTTCAGTGAGGCTTTGAAGGTGGGGAGAGTGATCATCTGTCAGGTATGAAGAGGGAGGGTGTTCCAGGCCAGAGGCAGAACGTGGGTGAGGGGTTGGCAGTGAGATAGACAAAATCAAGGTAAAGTGAGTAGGTTGGCATTAGAAGAGCGAAGAATGCGGGCTGGGCTATAATAGGAATCGGGGGGAAAGGATAAAAGGGGGCAAGGTAACTGAGTGGTAAGCTGTTCACCCTCATCATCATCATCATCATCAGAGGTATCTATTGAGCGCTTACAGTGTACAGAGCACTGGAGTAAGTTCTTGGAAGAGTATGATACAACAGAGTTGGCAGACGCATTCCTTGCCCACAGCGAGCTTCCAGTTCACCGTGATGAGCTCGGGCCCATCCCGTGGATGCTCACATATTCTCCTATGGGACAGGTGGGCAGACCCAGATTCGAAGATGCCACCCCCTGCCCGGGTCCACTGTGATCATTGAGTGATCATCCCCGGTCAGTGACATCGGCCAGCAGGTATCAGTGCCGTCTATCTGAGGGCAGCCCTCAGTTTCACCTTCCAGATCAGGGCATTCACCAGGGTAGGGCAACCCAAGATCATAACTTCTGCCACTGCAAACTGAGCACTAAGGCCGACAACACCAGCATCTTGCCCATCTTAGCCTTATCCCTCCGATTTTCCTGCCATAAAATAATAATAACAATCATAATATTTTTACGGTATTTGTTAAGAGCTTACTAGGTGCCAGGCACTGTACTAAGCGCTGGGGTAGTTACAAGCTAATCAGGAAGGACACGGTCTATGTCCCACGTGGAGTTCAGCGATTTAATCCCCATTTTACAGATGAGGCGACTGAGGCACCGAGACGAGAAGTGATTTGCCCAAGGTCACGTAGCAGACAAGTGGGGGGGTTGGGTTGAGAACTCTGGTCCTTTTGATTCCCAAAGGCCTGGTTTTTTTTCCCACTAGACCACGCCGAACTTCCTATGTGCCGAGCACCGAAAGTCACTGTTGTTGAGGGAGTCGGGCTCATTGACTGAAAACTGGGTAGGGGAAAAGTAAGGAGAAATCCTGTAATTTATGAGTGTTTAGTGGAGGGTCCAGGGAAAGCCCTGAGTGAAACTCTAGGACAGTGTGTGCGGGGGGAATGGGAAAAATGCAGTCAAGCCCGAGTGGCACTCTAGACAGGCGTAGCGAGAATATTCCCTCCCGGGCAGTTCCCAGCCCAGGTGAGAAGGAAAAGTTGGAATCTAGTGGAGAAGTTGCATGAGCCTGTTTTTCCCAGAATTCCCCGGAAGCCTTCCCACCCCCGCACCTCCTGTTCTTTCCCACCCACTAATCTAAATAAAATCCTGCAGCTTTGGCCGGGGCCGTCCGCTATTGCAACACCCTCCTTGGGGTCCTCCGGATCCCATGACACAGCCGTTACTCAGGGGCCAGATCGGCGTCATTCCCAGCCCCCGGCAGGGCGGGCACGAGGCCGCGTACATGCAGGATGAGAAAACCCAGAGGTATGAAATCTGAAACCGGCCTGGGAGATTCGGGTGGAAGGACGGGATGCTGGTGGTCCCCAGAGAGGACCAGGCTACACAGATGGAGGCTGGCCAGATTTAAAGACATGGGGAGATTTATTTCCAGTCATTTTTCTCCAGGGTGATAGCTTTCCGCCTCCCCTAGCCCCCTAGCCGCCCTCTGCCCCCTCACCCCATCTGCCCCCGCGAGGACTAACAAGAGACTGTCACCTGGCTGCCCCTTCTCTACCCCCTTCGCCACCCAACAGGATGGTTTGGCCAAACCGGGAGCAGGGTAGTGCCCCAGCGAGGCAGGGAACGTGCCCAGACAGGAGGAAGGGACTGGGCTCGGACTCCATAAAAGAGCATGGGGTCTGGCCACCCCAGAAGGAAGGAGGAGCCAGGCAGAGCCTGGTGGATGCCCAGTGCCCAGTCGGGCCAAGAGGTCTTAATGCTGCCAGAGCTGCTGGGGAGACTCTGGAGGACCTTCCAGAGATGCCCCGTGATGGTGAGAATTGGGATCCAAGATCCTAGACGGGACAGGGAGGAGGGGAGGGGTGGCGTGAATAAGGGATGGGGGTGCTTCTGGAGCCGGACCCCGGTTTGCCCCAGCTTCTGCTGGCATGAACCGCTATCTGTGCTGTCTCCGTCCTAGGTGAGCCTGTGTCTGACACCCCCTCGCCCTCCCCCATCACCAAGGACTGTGCTGTCAATCTAAAGGCAACAACAGTGGAGTTGAGCGAGAGCCCAAGGTATGAAGTGTTTGGCATCCGCTGCCTCGCTAAAATGCCCCCCTTTCCCCCATGTTTCCCCATCTCTTCCTCAAAGGGCCTACTCCCCCTGTGCCCAGAGATGTCCCCCTAAGGTGGCCCGATGCCTCTCCGAGGAGGTGGGAGTGGGAGTCCCGTCAGCCTGTCCTCCTAGAAGCACAAGGGATGCCACCATGTTGGGTGGTCCTCTTGGTCCTAGGAAGCACTAAGGGAGGTGGGCACCCATGGCTAAAGTGTGGCGACTGGCTCGTTCGGCCCGAGTTGTCTAGGAATTGTGGCCGGGCCTATGGGAGTTAATGGCTAGAAACGGGCTAAAGAGAGGGTTCTTGCCACTCCTGTTTCTCCTGTTTCAGGTGGAATGGCCTGAGGCCACCAATCTCTTCTCCCATTGACCACTCTGGACCCCTCCCCCTTCTCTGCCCTAGGCATTCGTTGTACTGATTTCTGTAACTATCATTATATTTATTTTTACATCTTTGGTGTTTAAGCTTTTTGAGTGTAAAATGCACATTCATTTAATTGGTATGCAACATGATGCATATGAACCCAACAGTAGATTTACTGGAATTTCATATTTACTATATATACTGGAAGATAGCCTTTACCAATACACCGAAGTTCAATACCAGTGCTGTTGCTCACTTGGTGTGGACCTTGTGCAAGGGAGCCTCAGTTTCCCAATCTGCACAACGGACTAGCCTTTCCTTTGAGGTGGGGTGGGCGTGTGCGTGTGTCACTTAATACAGCTCTCAGGCAATGGAACCATGTAACCATAAACAATACCAAAGATCCCACCCGGACCAAAGATCCCATCCAGCCCAGTACTTTGTCTCCAATAGCTCGTTGTGGGAACGGGTCAGCTTATCGTTAACGTGTACTCTCCGGAGCGCTTAGTACAGTGGTCTACACACCGTAAGTGCTCAATAAATACGATCGAACGAATGAATGAAAGAGGCAACAGGATGGTGGAGGAACTTTGCGAGGGTTGCCCTCCTTGACATCCCTCCCGATGGTCGGGGATGGATCCGCTAACAGCCCTCATTTGGAAAGCGGGAAAGGATGTGGGAACACTGAAGGAAAATCATCGTGTTCCCAGGGGATTGTGAAATGAGAACCTGGGAGTGAGGAGGCTGCAGCTGAGGAACAGAGAGAGACAGAGAGGGAGATAGTGGGAATTCAGGATAGTAGGTTCTGGGAGGGGGTTTTGATGTGAGGACGAGGCAGGGTCTGGGCCAATCAATGGGAAGAACCCCAAGGCGGCTGTAGCTGGAAGTGGATGGTGAAAGGAAGGGGGTGAGGGCGGAAGAGAGGGAGGGAAAGAGGGAGAGAGTGAAGCCCTGGGAGAAAGGGAAAAGAATCTGTCACACACACACACACACACACACACACACACACACATCCTCCTCCACTGCTCGAGGTGAGACAGAGTGGCTCACATGGGTCTGGAGCCTGGAGCCAGACCCTGCTGGGGACCTGGGGAAGCAGAACTCTCTGTGTAAACAGGATGCAGGGCCAGAGATAGGCTGGTCAGGGGGTCATCGGGGAAAAAGCCAGATGGCAGTGGTCTGTGCAGATCAGCCTGCTCTCGAGACAGAGGACAGCGAGCGAGCATTCGGAGAAAGAGCCGAAGTCAGTAATGGTCATCATCATCGTCATGGTATTTGTTAAGTGCTCACTGTGTGCCAAGCACTGTTCTCAGCACTGGGAGAGGTACAAGGTAATCAGGTTGTCCCACATGGGCTCACAGTCTTAATCTCCACTTTACAGATGAGGTAACTGAGGCACAGAGAAGTTAAGCAGCTTGCCCAAGGTCACACAGCAACAAGTGGCGGAGTCGGGATTAGAACCCACGTCCTCTGACTCCCCAAACCCCTACTCTGGATTAGAACTCACTTCCTCTGACTCCTAAACCTGGGCTCTTTCCACTAAGCCACGACCCCAAGGAGCCCCCTTGCTCCCCAAGTACTGTAGGATGGGGTCCTTGTCACGGTCTGGACTGCCACTTGGTCACACATCATTTGGGCACACCTCTCGGGTGCCACTGATGTCCCAATCTTAGCCCCCACAATCTTGCTCTCCTGAGACTCAACTGCCCATAAAGGATTTCTCAAACAAGCTCTCTCCCTATATATAATCTCTGGATGTGGGCAGCAGGCCAAACTCTGACCAAAGCAAGCCCTTGGGCAGTAGCCTGGGCAGCGGGATTCATGAGCTGGGATTCAGGATTGCCCACCCCAGTCTGGAATAGCTCAAGGAAACCTCTTTTCCTCTCTGGTTTCTCAGTTTCCCCATCTGTATAATAGGGAGAATCATTTCTGCCCCCAGATTTCCCTCTGTGGAACCCAGTGCCTGAAAAGGGCTTGAATCCGAGTCCAATTCTCAGCACCATGAAGGCTGAGAGAGGAGTGTGGGATGGGGTCCATATCCTCATCAGGAGAAGAAATGACCTGGCTTCTAATCCCAGCTTTGGGCAAGTCACTTTACTTCTCTGTGCCTCCGTGACTGCATCTATAAAATGGGGAGTAAGACTGTGAACTCCATGTGGGATAGGGACTGTGTCCAACCCGATAAGCTTCTATCTAACCCAGTGCTTAGTACAGTGCCTGGCACAAAGTAAGTGCTCAACAAATTCCATTAAAAAAAGACACAGAATCCAAGCCAAACAGGTTTCTCTTCCTAGCTAATCCCTCAGACACTTGGCCAAGGAAAGTAATGATGTGTTCCAGGGGGCCAATGATTTGCCCTTGCTGGTCACAATGGAATAATTCTAAGTGTCGTATTTATTAAATGCCTACTATATGCTAAGCCCTGGGGTGATGATGATGATGATGATGATGATGGTATTTGTTAGAGCAGAAACAAAGTAATCAGGTTGGACACAGTCCCCATCCCACATGGGGTTCACAGTCTTAATCCCCATTTTATCAATGAGAAGCTAAGTGATTTACCCAAGGTCACGGAGCAGACAAGTGGAGGAAGTGGGATTAGAACCCAAATCCTTCTGACTCCTGGGTTTATGCTCTATCCACTAGGCCACGCTGTATCTCGTTCATTACGTGGGACCCACCGATGTTTCAGGTGCCCATCTTCTCCCTCCTCCCCGCCCCCACCCCTCTTCCCCTGCACAACCAGAACAGGCAAAGACGAGTCTGGGAGATGGGATTGCACGAGAGAGAAAGTCCTTTTCTCCCCTGCCCACCCTGACAGGGTGTGTCCTCTCACCTGGCCCTCACCCCAGGCCCAACCCCCTTCCACTTCCCCTGGACAGGTTCCGCTAGGGAACAGGAGTTCCTTTTTTAAAAAATTTCTGATGTTAGTAGTATTATTCTCCGCCTTCACCCCGGGCCCAGACCCCTTCTACTTCCCCAGGCCAGGTTCTAGGAAACAGGAGTTCCTTTGTAAAAAAAATATTGTAGTATCATTACCTTAATCTCACCCCAGGCCCTGCCTGCTTCTACTTCCCCTGGTCAGGTTCCTCTAGGGGCAGGAATTCCTTTTTAAAAATGATTGTTATTAGTAATATTGTTATTGTATTTGTTAAGTGCTTAGTTTGTTTCAAGCAGTGTTCTATGTGCTGGAATAGATATGATATCATCAGGTCGGACACTGTCTAAGTAGGAGGGAGAATAGACACTGAATCCCTATTTTGCAGTTGAGGAAATTGAGGCATGGATAAATTAAGTGGCTTACCCAAGGTCACACAGCAGACAACTGGCAGAGACAGGATTAGAACCCAGGTCTTCTGACTCCTAAACCTGGGTTCTTTCCACTAGGTCATGCTGCTCCAGGAATAAGAAGAATGGCAATCTAGAGGCTGCTGAATTGTGGCAGTCACCCAGCTCTCCATGCTTCAGTCTTCCCATCTCTAAAATTGGGATAACTATCTCTGCCTCCTTTTTGCCTCTCGGTTCCCAAATCTCACAGAAGGGATGGGTCTCAGGCCTCTCAGGTCCCTCACCCTATCGGACGATCGGTAGCGTTTGCTGAGCACCTACTGTGTGCAGAGCAGTGTACTAACCACTTGGGAGAGAGCAACACAAGAAGCAGACACCATCTCTGCCCCCAGAGACTTTACAGTCTAGTGGGGGAGACAGCCTTAAAACAAACTACAAATAGGAGGAAGAAAGGCTCAAACTGTAGAGAACTTTAGGCATTAAGTCCAGAAATACAAGAAGGAACGAGAGCTGAGTGGGTGCAAGTGTTCTGAGATGATAGTAGGGAGGTCATGACTTGGGAAAGAAAAATATTAATTGGGGAAAGCCTCCAGGTTAGGTGGAATTTCAGAAGGGTTTTGAAGCTGAGAAGAGTTGAGCTGTGGTGACTTTGTAGGGGGGAGGGAATTCCAGGCAGGAGGGAAGGTGTAAGCTTCAGAGGTCAGAGGGAAGCTTCCCTTCAGAGGGAAGGTCAGAGGTGGGAGAGCCCAGAACAAGGATAAAGGAGCTTGAGAGGAGTGGACAGTGAAAGCTGAGGTGCTGGACAAGAGAATGTACAGGTCAGAGGGAGAGAGCTGGCGGGCTTTCCTTGATGCAAAGATGAACAGCTAATCAGTGGCTCTGCTGGTGTTTCTCCTCCCTCTCTGGCCCATTCTTCTTAATCTCTTTCCCCGGTTCTTCCTCTGCTTGCACCCACTGTGAGTGACCCTCAACAGGGCTCTGTTCTGAGTCCCTTTCGGTTCTCAATCTGCACTTACTCCTTGGGGAGTCCCTCCTCTCCCAGGACTTCACTGAGGAGCCATGATGACTCCCAACTCAACAAACCGATCTTGTTAGTTCCCCACTCTCTCCTCCTCTGCGATCTCACGATTCCCCCTACCTCCAGGACAGCTCTACATCAATCAACCGATCAGTGGTACTCACTGACACTACTGTATGCAGAGCACTGTACTAAGTGCTTGGGAGAGCACAATATAACAGAGTTGATAGACAAGTTCCCCGCCAACAATGAGCTTAGAGGGATTGATGTCCCATCAGCACCACCAGCTCAGCATGTCCTAAACTGTACTCCTCATCTTCCCTCCCAGATCTTCTCTTTCCCCTAACTTTCCCATCAGCTGAGAACACCACCATCCTCCCCATCTCTGAAGCCGGTAACCTCGGCATTTTCCATGCCTCCTCCCTCTCTTTCAACTTCCATATTCAGTCTGTTGCTAAATCCTGCCAATTCTTCCTCCACAACCCTTTAAGAATCTGTCCTTTCCTCTTCATCCGAACTGCCACCGGGCTGGTGCAGGTACTTGTCATATCGTCATCTCTACTACTGCATCGGTCTTTTCGTTCGCCTCCCCTCCTCCAGCCTCTCCCCTTTATACTTCACTTCTGGGGTCCAGGTCCTCATTCCCTCTGTAGATTAATACTAATTATGACACTTGTTAAGCACTTGCTGTGTGTCAAACGCTGTTTTAAACGCTGGGGCTAATCAGGTTGGACACTGCCCCTACCCACATGGGGCTCACAGTCTAAATAGGAGGGAATAGATTTAATCCCCATTTTGCATATGAGGTAACTAAGGCACTGAGAAGTGAAGTGACTTACCCAAGGTCACATAGCAGACCTGTGATAGAGCTGGGATTAGAACCTCTAATTAAACCTGGATTATATCGGGATACATTATATCTGGACTAGGGATTATATCTGTCATTTATTTATATTAATATCTGCCTCCCCCTCTAGACTGTGAGCTCGTTGTGGGGAGGGAATACGTCTACCAACTCTGCTGTATTGTACTCTCCCAAGCACTTAGTACAGTGCACAGCACACAGTAAGCGCTCAATAACTACAGTTGATTGATTGATTGATAGAATCCTGGTCCTCTGACTCCCAGCTGCACTGCTTCTCCGCAGGGATGCCTTTGGCTTTTGGAATTAGCAGTCTGAGAGGCTGGGGGAACTGGGATGGGTGGGAGTCTGAGGGAACCAAGGGAAAAATGGTTGGAAGGAAGGGAC
The DNA here is from genome assembly GCF_004115215.2 of Ornithorhynchus anatinus. Lineage (NCBI taxonomy): Eukaryota > Metazoa > Chordata > Mammalia > Monotremata > Ornithorhynchidae > Ornithorhynchus > Ornithorhynchus anatinus. Next base: position 34,094,499 of record NC_041749.1, on the reverse strand, counting down.
CCACGACTCAGTACACGCTGAGAGGAAGAGAGCTGAAAACTCTCTGCGATACGACCTAGTGAGCAGAGGCCCAGGGTAGCCAGCGCTGCCCCTAAGGATGCCAGGAAGGCAGAGAGCCTCGGCGGGTGGCAGGGGGTGGGGAGTGGGCAGTAAGAGGGCAAGATCTCCAGCATCTCTAATTCCCCCAGTGTCTCAGCCTGGCGGAAGAGGAGGTAGAAGACCTGGCTGGATCCTTTGACCTGAGGAACTGAAAGCCCTTCATAATGCGGGGATTCTCCCCATTCTCTGGAGAGGGAAACTGAGGTCCAGGCAGTACAAGGGAGAGAGTGAGAGTCCATGTGCATATCAATCAATCAGTCAATCAATGGTATTTATTGAGGATTGCATATCTGAGCAAAGAGCTTTTAGATGTGTGCATATGCACAGGTACAAGTAGATAAGTGTTTGCATGTGCATAATGCACATATGTGCTAATGGGAGCCTGCATCAATGAAAGTGGCATGTTTGTATGGGGAACTCTAGATGGATGTTTGTGCACTAAATGTATATTTGCCAGAGAACGTATTTTCGCATGCGTGCGGCTACAATCAGCTCTGTTTTGTTTTCACTTCGTGTTTTGGCTAGAGCACTGTGAGAAAATTAAGGAATGTTTGTTCAACAGCATGAGCCTGCTTTTTTGAATGATATTTGTTAAGAACGTACTATGTACCAGGCACTGTACTAAGCACTGGGGTATCTTCGAGATACTCAGGCTGGACACAGTTCATGTCCCACCTGGGACTCGCAGTTTTAATCCTCATTTTACCGCTGAGATAACTGAGGCGCTGAGAAATTAAGTGACTTGCCCAGGGTCACATAGCAGAGGTTGGCAGACCTGGGACTAGAACCCAGGCCCTGCTTGTACTGACCACACCACAGTGTTGGAAGGAATGGTTTGTCTGCATGCAAGCGGCATTGTATGCAATGAAAAGATGTGAGTTTCCTTTAGGGGGGACGTCTGTAAGAACGCAATGCCTGTGTTGAGGAGGACTGAGTGTTTGTATGTACTTCCTTCTTGGTGCATATATACGTGTGTGCAAGTGTCCATAAAAATGCTTTTATCAGTGTGCAAACACACATGCCTGTTTGCCAATGTACATGTGTTTGTGTACGTGCAAGCGTGCGGGCAATGTGCTCCATCCGTGGAGAGACACGTCCACTCGAATCGTCTCTCCCCCGGAAGTCCCCAGCGCCCTGGCCTATGTCTCCAAAACCAGCTTGAGGGCCTCTCCCTGTCTCCCTGGGCCCAGGGGAGACGATGGAAACTAACGACCTATTTTCTGCGAGTTCAAAATAAAGCAAAACATCTGTCTGGAGAGCCGCCAGTCTTAAAAATAACCATCTTTTCCCCATTCCCGCCCGCCTGGGCCCTGAGGGTCAGCTCAGCACTCATCCGTTCATCCTGAGCTCCACAAGGCAAAGCTTTCCCCGCCCCCGACTGCAAAATAAAGACCAGATTGGGGGTTATTCCTCAGTGCCAGAAACTTGGATCCGTCTGTGGGAAAAACTCTGTGGGTGTCAGGCCCAGGTGAGGGGAGGAGGAGGGAGGGGGAAGAGGAAGGTCCCCACAAGGGCTGGGAAAGCAGGAGGGTGGAGGGAGGCTCAGAGGACAAGCTAGGTCCCCTCCCCCACGGCACTTCCTGCCTAACTGCAGCCTCCCAGATCGGCCAATGCTGATCTCCAGGCCCCTTCCCTGCTCTCCCAGCTTCTGAACTGGCTCCTTGGAGCCAGTGGGAAAGGAGACTGATTCCTTCATTTTCCTCCCACAGGGAAAGAGCTGACTGGTAAAACATGTCCAGCTCTGGAACTTATTTAGGAAGTTGCACTAGCGGACCCTACGTAGACTCCCACCCCTACCTCCCCCAGCCCAGGGACCCCTCCCTGACGATTATTTCTGGTGTGAGAAACCCTCCTGGATGCTTGGGAAAGGTAAAACAGGAGCAGAGGAGGCTTGAGGGAGAAAAAAGCAATTCCAGTTACAGGGTCATAGATTTCCTGTCGCAAGGAGAGTACCCTTTGGAGGGTAATTATCAAGAAGTGAAAAGGGTGTCCTGGCCCCCTTGCCCACATTCCCCCAAAGGCTGGTCCCAAAGTGCTTTCAAAACAGTTCTCTTCACTCTCTTCATTTTCCAGAGGAGGAAGTTGAGACTGAAAGATGAAGTGACTTTTTCATGGTATTTAAGTGCTCGCTATGTGCCAGGAACTGTCCTAAGTGGTGGAGTAAATACAAGCTAATCAGGTTGGACAGCGTCCATGTTCCACCTGGGGCTCACCGTCTTAATCCCCATTCTACAGATGAGGGAACCGAGGCACAGAAAAATGAGGTGATTTGCCCACAGAAAAGTGAAGTGATCTACCCGAGGTCACACAGCAGTCAAGTGGAGGAGCAGCTATTAGAACACAGGTCTTTCCGACCCCCAGGTCCACGTTCTGTAAACTAGACCGTACTGCTTCTCACTAGACCACACTGCTTCCCTTAGAAGCGTTTCTTACAAGAAAACCCTATCTGACCTCCTCCGTGCTGGAAGGAGCACTGCTCTGGGAACTGGGACACTTGAACTTTGGATTATATCTGTAATTTATTTATATTAATATGTCTCCCCCTCTAGACTGTGAGCTCGTTATGGGCAGGGTTCTAGGTTCTAGGTTGAGTTCTGCCAGCTGGAACCGTGCCATAAATGCTGAAGGTTTCTGACCCCCAAACCTAAGACGTTCTGAGAGATGGACGGGCCCGGGAAGAATCTCGAAAAGACAGCTGGCGAATGTGGGCAACCAAGTCCACAGCACCTACCGTCTTCTAGACGGTCATGCTTTGTAACCACTTTACACCCCTGGCCACCTAGTCGCTTGTTGCATTTTGTGCACTAGTGGGAACAAGTCTGGCAGGAATTTTTTTAAATGGTATTTATTAAGTACATACTTTGTGTCAAGTACTGTTCCAAGCACTGGGGTAGAGACAAGATAATAGGTTGGATAAAGTCCCTGTCCCACATAGGGGCTCAAATCTAAGAGAGAGAGAGAGAGATGAGAGAGAGGGATGAGGGACTGCCATTGGCTTTGCACAAACCAGTCTGGAGGCTTTCCCTATAGACTGTAAGCTCCTTGTGGGCAAGGAATGGGACTACCAAATCTCTTACATTGTACTCTCCCAAGCATTTAGTACAGTTCTTTACACACGGCAAACACCCACCAAATACCATCGATTTATTGATTGACTGATTGAAGCCAAATCTTATCTGTTGTTCTCCAAGGGAGATTTCATCCTCCGTTGTCCTCCTCCTTCCCTAGTGATCCTCCTCCTCCTCTTCTTCCTTTTCTTGCTTCTCCTCCTCCTTTTCTTCCTCCTCCTCCTCTTCTTGCTCCTCCTCCTCCTTTTCTTCTTCCTACTCCTAGTCTTTGTCCTCCTCCACCCCTTACTCCTCCTCCTCCTCCTCCATCTCCTCCTCTGCTTCCTCCTCCTCCTCCCCCTCCCGCTGCTCTTCCCCCTCCTCCTCCTCTTCCTCTTTCTCCTTTCTTCTCCCTCCTGCTCCTCCTCCTCTTCCTCCTCCTTATCATCACCATTATTATCATCATCATCATCTCCAATCTACACGCCCTGCCACACTGCCCAAGCACAACTGAATCTCTTGGAAGCAATCCGCCAGGCCAGAGCTCTCCCCCTCTTCAAAATCATCCTAAAAATTCCACCTCCTCCAGGAAGTCTTCCCTGATGAATTCCCAAATCCCTAATTCACTTCATCCCAGCAGCTGCTCTTACTCATGTCGTTTCTCTCAATCCTCAGCGCTTGGGTACCTATGCACATTCAACTGTATACTTAATTATTTATTCAACTAATTCACCCTGACTTATTTGTTATATTCTTGTTTTTTTTCCTGTTCCCACTATTTGTAAACCATTTGTTCCTTCTCGCCTCCCCTATTAGAATGTAAGTTCCAGGAGGTCAGGGAAGTCTGTCTCGCTTCTGTTGTGTGGATCACGCAAGCACTTAGTGATTATAATATAATTGTGGTATTTGTTAAGCAGTTAGTATACCTCAAGCACTGAACTAAATGCCGGGCAGATACAATCAATCAATCAATCAATGGTATTTATTAAATGCTTACTATGTGCAGACCACTGTACTAAGTGCTCGGGAAAGTACGATTCAACAGATAAAGGTAATCCGATCAGACACAGTCCCTCCCCCACATGGGCTTCGCAGTCTAAGTAGTCTAAGTGGCTTCTTCCCCAGTGCTTTCAAACACACTCATGTCTCCCCATCCTAAAAAAAACCCTCCCTTCACCCTACGGCTCTCTCCAGTTACCACCCATCTCTCTCCTACCATTCCTGTCCAAACTCCTTGAGTGAGTTGTCTACACCCGCTGTCTCGAATTCTTCTCCTCCAGTTCTCTCCTTGACCCCCTCCAATCTGGCTTTCGTCCCCTTCATTCCACAGCGACTGCCCTTTCCAAGGTCACCGGTGATCTCCTTCTTGCCAGATCCATCGGCCTCTACTTCATTCTAATCTTTCTCGACCTCTCAGTTGCCTTCGACGCTACCACCCGCTTTTCCCGGAAACTTTATCCAACCTTGGCTTCACTGACACTGTCCTCCCCTGGTTCTCCTTTTATCTCTCTGGCAGCTCATTCTCAGTCTCCTTCGCAGGCTCCTCCTCTGCCTCCCACCTCCTAACTGTGGAGGTCCCTCAGGGTTCAGTTCTGGGTCCCCTTCTATTCTCCATCTACACCCAATCCCTTGGAGAACTCATTCGCTTCCATTGCTTCAATTACCACCTCTATCCGGATGATACCCAAATCTATATCTCCAGCCCTCATCTCTCTCCCTCTCTGCAGTCTCGCATTTCCTCTTGCCTCCAAGACATCTCTACTTGGATGTCCTCCCATCACCTCAAGCTCAACATATCCAAAATGGAACTCCTTATCTCCCAAGCCAAACCCTGTCCTCTCGCAGAATTTCCCATCACTGTAGATGCCACCACCATCCCTCCTCTCTCACAAGCCCATACCCTTGGCATTATTCTCGACTCCTCTCCCTCATTCGACCCGTATATTCAATCCATCGCTTAATCCTGACGACCCCACCTTCACCATTGGTTTTAAAGACACTACCACCTTGCCCCCTTCTATCTCACCTTGCTACTCTCCTTCTATAATCCAGGCTACACCCTTTGGCTCTAGTGCTAACCTTCTCACTGTGCCGCGATCTCAACTACGTCGCCGCCGACCCCTAGCCCACGTCCTGCCTCTGACCTGGAATGCCCTTCCTCCTCAAATTTGACAATTACCCTTCCCTGCTTTAAAACCTTTTTGAAGGCACATCACCTCCGATAGGCCTTCCCAGACTAAGCTCCCCTTTCCTCTTCACTCCCTTCTGTGTCTCTCTGACTTGCTCCTTTCGTTCATCCCCTCTCCCAGCCCCAAAGCACTTACAGTACTTACCCCACAGTACATAGTTATAATTTATTTATATTAACGCCTATCTCCCCCTCCTCTAGACTCTAGACTGTGGGCAGGGAATGTGTCTGTTTATTGTTCTACTGCACTCTCCCAAGCACTTAGTACAGTGCTGTGCACACAGTAAGCGCTCAATACATGCAGTTGAATGAATGAATCATTGGGAGAATGTGTACTGAATCCCCATTTTGCAACTGAGGAAAATGAGGCACTAAGAAGTTAAGTGACTCGCCCTAGGTCCCAACAGACAAGTGACAGAGTCAGGATTAGAACCAAGGTCCTCTGATTCCCAAGCCCATACTCTTCCCACTGGTCCCCCTCTCTCTCCAACCCCAGCCCCCTCCCCCTCCACCACCACCTTCAGCCTAAGAAATAATCCTGGGATGTTCTGGGATGGATTTGGCTGGCTCCCCTCTACCCACATGCACACACCCTATCCCCAGCCTGGACTGGATCCATGGTCCACTCTGATTTTGATCTTCAATCTGTTGGCTTTCCAATGCCTCCTTTGCCATTGTTTTCAAACTTGCTCATCTATCCGTTATGCTTAACCTTACACCCTCCTTGACCTCATGGCTCCCTCCGGTAATCACCCCATCTCCCTCCTGCCATTTCTCTCCAAACTCCTTGAGCAAGTTATCTACACTTCTAACTGTGGGAGTTCCTCAAAGCTCAGTTTTGGGTCCCCTTCTATTCTCTATCTTCACCCACTGCCTTGGAGAACTCATTCACTTCCATGGCTTCAACTCTCATCTCTTCAGATGATTCCCAAATCTACCTCTCTCCTTCTCTGCAGTCTTGTATTTCCTCCTGCCTTCAGGACGTCTCTACTCTGATGTTCCACCGATACCTCAAACTTAACATGTCCAAAAACACCTTCCCACCCAAACCCTGTCTTCCCCCATCTTTCCCAACGCCGTAGATAACACCATCACTACTATCCTCCCTGTTTCACGAGCCCATCGCCTTGTCGTTAGTCTCGACTCATCTTTCTCATTCAACCCATATATTCGATCTGTCACCGAATCCTACCTTCACAACATTGCTAAAATCCACCTTTTCCTTTCCATCCTAACTGCTCCTCCACCGATCCAAGCATCTCTCCTATCCTGCCTTACCTACTGCATCAGCCTCCTCGCTGACCTTCCGGCCTCCACTCCACTCTCCACTCCAGTCCTTACTTCCCCCGCTGCCCAGAACCTTTTTCTAAAGAACCGTTCAGTCCACATCTCCTCACTCCTCAAGTACCTCCAGTGGTTGCCCATCCATATCCACATCAAACAGAAACTCCTTACCAACCTACTCACTGTACCTCGATCTCGTCTATCTTGCCGTCGAAGCCTTGCCCACATCCAGCCTCTCCCCTGGAAGTCACTTCCCCTTCATAAATGACAGACCACGTCTCTCCCCGCTTTCAGAACCTTACTAAAATCACATCTCCTCCAACGGCCCTCTCCCAACTAAGCGCTCATTTCCCCTACTCCTTTTCTGCGTGGCCTTCGCACTTGGATCTGTAACCTCTAAGCACCGATATTCGCCCCACCCTCAGTCCCACAACACTTTTGTAATAATAATACTAATAATCGTGGTATTTGCTGAGTGCTTACTATGAGTCAAACACTGCTCCAAGTGCTGGGATAGATACAAGATAATCAGGTCCCCCTCTAGACTATAAACTCATTTTGGCCAGGGAATGTTTCTGTTATATTGTTATATTCTCCCAAGCGGTTAGTACAGTACTCTGCCCACAGTAAGCACTCAATAAATACAATACTGACTTGGGGCTACAGTAGAAGAGAGAACAGGTGAATCCCCATTTTGCAGATGAGGGAACTGAGTCATAGAGACGCAGCGTGGCTCAGTGGAAAGAGCACGGGCTTGGGAGTCAGAGGTCATGGGTTCGAATGCTGGCTCTGCCACTCGTCAACTGTGTGACTGTGGGCAAGTCACTTCACTTCTCTGTGCCTCCGTTACCTCATCTGTAAAATGGGGATTAAGACTGTGAGCCTCACGTGGGACAACCTCATTACCCTGTATCTACCCCAGCGCTTAGAACAGTGCTCTGCACATAGTAAGCGCTTAACAAATACCAACATTATTATTATTATTACAGAGACGTTAAGTAAATTGCCCAAGGCCACACAGCAGGTGACTCCCAGACCCATGCTCTTTCCACTAGACCACACAGTTCCTCTATAAATCCATAATTCATTTATTTATTATAATTGATATAACATAGTAACGAGAAGTAGCGTGGCCTAGTGGAAAAAGCACAGGCCGGGGAGTCAGAGAATCTGGGTTCTAATCCTGACTCTGCCAAGTGCTTGCTCTGTGATCTCGAGCAAGTCACTTCGTTTCTCTGTACTTCAGTTTCCTCAACTACAAAATGGGGCTTGAATACCTGTTCTCCCTCCTACTTAGACTGTGAACCCCATGCTGGACGGGGACTGTGTCTGACCTAATTAACTTGTACCTTCTCCAGAGCTTAGAACGGTGTTTGACACCAAGTTAACACTTAACAAATACCATAAAATAAAAAAGTCAATCTCCCCCTCTGGACTATAAACTCCCTGTGGGTCAGGGACAGGTCTACCAACCCGTACTGTATTGTACTGTACTCTTCCAAGCACTTAGTACAGTGATCTGCGCAGAGTAAGTGCTCAGTAAATATCACTGATTGACTGATTGCTTGATTAAGGGCCAAGCTAAGCTTCGGTAGCCTTGAGAGGAACTGCCCAGGGAGGGAGAGGCGGGGCAGGCTGGGCCTCAAGTTGCTGTTAGATCATTTTGTGGCTGGGAGACAGAGCAGGCTCCACTTCTTGCTAGTAATTAAAGGCCCCGGCAAGGTTTGAAGGAAACCCCAGAGCTCAGACCGGATTGCGGAGGATGGAGCCATTTTGTAGGAAGAAAGGAGGCTGTGGTCCAAACCGCTTCCCCGATCGGAGGCCAGGGCCCTGCCTGGACCTCTCTGCTGGGGGCAAAGAGATCCTGGAAGAGGCAGGGAAGGAGCAGTCAGTCTGTCAGTCAGTCGTATTTATTGAGCACCTACTCTGTGCAGAGCACTCTACTGAGCACTTGGGAGAGTGCAACGCGACAATATAACTGACACATTCCCCGCCCACAGTGAGCTTACAGTCTAGAGGGGGAGACGGACATTAATATAACCAAATATATTACAGCTCTGAGTGGGGCTTCCGGGTGGAAGAGGACAGGGAGGGGCTAGGGAATGGAGGAAGCTGAGGAGCCTCAGACACAAACCTCCAAGAGAAAATCGGAGAGAAGCAGCCACAGTTGGGGAAAAAGAGGAAAGAAATCTGTCAGATGCAGTAATATCGAGAAGTAGCTTGGCCTAGTGGATAGAACAGGGGCCTGGTAGTCAGAAGGACCTGGGTTCTAATCCCAGCTCCTCCACATGTCTGTGTGTGACCTTGGCAAGTCACTTGACTTCTTTGTGCCTCAGTTTCCTCAACTGTAAAATGGGGATTAGGACTTTGAGCCCCATGTGGGACAGGGACTGTGTCCAACCTGAATATCTTGTACCTACCGCAGTGCTTAGAAAAGTGCTTGACACATAGAAAGCACTTAACAAATGGTATTATTATTATGTGGTGACCGTTAATTGTCTGAGGGGAAGGAAAACAAGGGGAGAATGAGTTGGGATGGGAGCCTGGTGGTCTCCAAGGGTCTGGCAAGTTATCCCTGCTTTGAAGGAGTGAGGGACAGGAGGAGGGAGGAAGGGAGGGCACGATGGAGCCAAAGGAGCCCAGCAGGGCCTGGGGGAGGCAGGAAGAAGGAGCCAAACTCTGCCTCTCTTCGGGAAGGGAAACACTCAAACCCAGCTTCAGGGTGATTTAAATCAATTGATCATATTTACTGAGTGCTTATTGTGTGCAGAGTACTGTACTGAGTGCTTAAGGGAGTACAATACAGGGCATTTAGGGGGGTACAATACAGAGCACTTAGGACAGTGCTCCGAACACAGAAAGCACTCAATAAATGCCATTGATCGATTGGTACAATGGAGTAAGAAGATTCTGATGTACCCTCATTCTTCCTCCCATTTTCCACTACACTGTTGGTTCTTCCAGTACAGGGTCCGTGTCTTCTAATTCTATTGTACTCTCGCAAGCTCTCAGTACAGTGCTTTGCACACAGTAAGCCCTCAATAAATACCACCGAGTAGTTGATTGATTGAACTACTTGAAAATAAATTTTGCTGTGCTCATTAACGTGTAAGTTCCTAGGTGGAAGAGAAAGTGTGTCTCGCTGTTGTTATATGTTCCCGACCACTTAGTAGAGTGCTCGGCACTCAGCAAGTACCCCAGAGATGAATGGACTGAAGAGTAACAGTTAAGTTGGGAGGCTTCACCTGGCCCACCCCTGCTCAATTTCAGTTGTTTTTATCATTCTGGTGTCCTTGCCTCCAGTCTCTCCTCTCTCCAGTCCACACTTTACTCCGCTGCCCTTATGGCTTTCTTAAAACGTCATTCTGCACCCATCTCCCTGCTCCTCGAAAACCTCCGGTGGTTGCCGATCCATCTCCGCATCAGACAGAAACTCTCGACCATCAGCTTTAATGCACTCAATCAGCTCTCTCCCCGAATTTATCTCTGCTTCTCTCCCACTACAACTCAGCCCACACACTCCACTCTTCTAGTACCAATCGACTCACTGCGTCTCACTCTGGTCTCTCACTGTTGAACTCAGTCTCACACCCTCCCCGCCGCCTGGAACTCTCTCCCTCTTCACATTTGGCAGGCGACCACCGTCCCCGTCTTCTAAGCCCTACTATAATCACATCTCCTCCAGGGAGTCTTCCCTGCCTAATCTCTGTATCCCCACCCTGTCTTCCCCTTCCTGCCTCACCTATGCACTTGAGGCCTGACCCCCAAACCCTTGGGTACTCATCCCGACTTTTCCCCACCCCTCAACAGCACTTACATCCATATCTTTACACTCGGTTGCGCCCCATACCCGAAATTTATTTTAGTGTACATCTCCCCCGTTGGAAAGTCCTCAAGAGCAATGATTGTGCCTGTTTACTCTGCTTTACTCTCCCAGTGTTACGTCCAGTGCTCTGCAGAAAGTAGGTGTTCAATAAATACCACGGATGGGGAGATGGTTGACGAAGCATTAAGGGAGGGGGAGGGGGACAGAAATACATCTTCTAGACTGTAAGCTGTTTGTGGGCAGGGTTATGTCTGTTTATTGTTATATTGTACTCTCCCAACTACCTAGTACAGTGCTCTGCCCACAGTAAGCACTCAATAAATATGACTGAATGACTGAGTGAAGGAAGGAAGGAACGACTGAGCGTGGAGAAGGGGAGATGGCCCCCAGGCCGCTAAGGGCGAGAAAGCCAGCTTCTTGCTCCCAGCTGGGTGTGTTAGCCTAACCTTCTGGTCACCCAGACTCACCCTGCCCAGATTGCCTCCCCCCCGGCCCCCAGCCTGCACCTGACCCCGTCGGGTCCACCCCCTCCCCAGGGCCCCTGGCAACTCTCACCCTGGCAACCCTCCTTCCTCAAGCCCGCTCCTGGCAGGGCTCCCACGACCCAGCGTGCGTGGTCTGTAGGCAGCCTCCCGAGAAGCTCCCGGGGCGGGACGGGCGGGCAGGCCCAGCCGGGGGCCCGGCCGGGGGTCTCTCCGCTTCCGACCCCTCGGACAAGCCGGCGTTCTGTTCCCCCGGCCGCTCGGGGGCCTCTGATTAGGCCGAGGTGACTTCCAGTTTACCGGGAGAGAATGCGGCTTAAGAGAGTGAGCGAGGCAGAGATTGAAAGGCGCTCAGCTGCCTGCTTCCCCCCCCGGCCCCCTTTCACACAAACCCACAAGCAAACAGCTTTTTCCCCATATAACTAAGACAGTGTGTCTCGCCAGTTAAAGCAGCTCTGACATGAATGCAGCGATTTAATTGGTGCCAATTACGGCGTCTCGGAAGCATTCGGATTGCAGTCACAGTCCCGCGTTACAGGCCCCGCTGGGCCCGGGACCATGGGAGCTGGGACTAGGGCATGTTTGCAGGGGGTGGAGCTGGGGGAGGGGGGATAGTGCCGGAACTGGTTAGATATTTGCAGGGAATCGGGGGAAAGCTGGGACTGGGGGGATGTTTGCAGGGAATAGGGAAGAGAGATGGGGCAGGGGAAATACTTGCAGGGGTTGGAGGGGAGAGCTGAGGCTGGGGACGTTTGCAGGGGGTCAGAGGAGAGCTGGAGTTAGAGATGTTTGCAGGGGGTCGGGGGAGAGAGCTGAAGCTAGGGGATGTTTGCAGAGGGTGGGTGAAAAGCTGGAACTAGGGGATGGGGAGAAGAGAGTCAGGGCCGGGGGGATGTTTGCGGGTTCGGAGGAGAGAGCTGAGGCTGGGGATGTTTGCAGGGGTTTGGGGAGAGCTGGAGCTAGGGGATGTTTTGCAGGAGGTAGGGAGAGAGAGGCAGGGATGGGGGGGAACCCGGTCAGGAAAGCTGAGGACAGGCAGGGGTGAGGTGAGATAAGGTGGTGGGGGCCCGGATGGGGCAGAAGGCCGGCGGGTGGGGCTTGAGGGCTGGATAAGATGGAGCTTTATTCACTCCACTGGTGTCCGTGCCATTCTTCTAGACTGTAAGCTCGTCGTGGGCAAGGAATGTGTCTGTTATAGTGTTGCACTGTACTGTCTCCGGCACTTAGCAGAGCGCTCTGCACACACTAAGTGCTCAGTAAATGCGATTGACGACTGCATTCCCAGAGCCCCCCCGAGTTTGCCCTCTAGAGCATCTTGGTTCGAAGCTGCCCCCATTCAGATAAAAATAATAATAATAATAATGATAATAACCGTGGTACTTCTTAAGCACTTACTGTATGCCAGGCACTGTAGTGAGCACTGGGGTGAGTACAAGCAAATCAGGTTGGACACAGTCCCTGTCCCACATGAGGCTCATAGTCTCAATCCCCATTTTTTGGATGAGGTTAACTGAGGCACAGAGAAGGAAAGTGATTTGCCCAAGGACACACAGTGATCAAGTAGCGGAGCCAGCCTATGACCCTCTGACTCCCAGGACCGTGCTCTATCCGCCACGCCATGGGATTTTCCCTGAAGACCCCAACGCCACTCTGGACACAGCAGCCTGGGACCCCTCTGGGTCTCGGCATCCCCATCTGCAGTGCGTGTGTGGGAGAAATGCTATCTGGAGACTGACCATATTTCCTGCGAGGCCTTGGAAGAAAAGGGCTCAAGAAACACAGAGTGTCATTGTTGTTATTATTATTAGTATTGGTGTTATTGTTGGACTCTGTTTGCCCAGCGGAGTGGAAGCTATTCCCTGGAGCCTTTCCCAGTTCTCAGGAAATAACCCTAGCTTTTCCCACCCCCCCGCCCCCCCCGACAGTTCCTGTCCTTGTTTAATCATGGAGGAGCCCCCCCCCAAGCCCTGCGGTTGTCCCCTCACAAAGGCTTCCCCCAGGCCCCCCTCTCTCCCACCACCATCTCACGGGCCCCGGCCCGAGGCGCGGCTCTGACGGCGGGGCCGAGTCTGCGACCCGGTCCCTCCCCACCCGGGCTGCAGCCCCCCACTCTGGGTGGGTCGGGAGGCTGGGTAGGTACTTCGGGGTGGGCCTACTGCCAAGATCCGCTCAGCGTCCTCCCGGGGCTCCCTCACTCCCTCCACCATCCCGTGGGCCCCGGCCCAAGGAGCAGCTGTGACCGGCAGGGCTGAGTCTACGTCCCGGTCCCCCCGCACGCTGGCTGCAGCCCCCCACTCTGGGTGGGTCGGGGGGCTGGGTGAGCGCTTTGGGGTGGGCCTACTGCCAAGAGCCACTCAGAGTCCCCCAGGCCTCCCTCCCTCCCTCCGCCATCTCACGGGCTCTGGCCCGAAGGACAACTCTAACCGGCAGGACCGAGCCTGTCACGGGCCCCCCAACCCAGGCCACAGTCCCCAACTCTGGGTGGGTCAGGGGGCTGGGTAGGTACTTTGGGATGGGCCTCCTGCCGAGATCCACTCAGCCTCCGGCCCCATGAGTGGTCTTTCCCGGCAGGGCCTGGGTTGGGGATCGGAGTTTCTCTCTTGGCCGCCGGAGTGCGTCCCGCCACATAGAGATGAAAGGTTCCCAGAGGCTCCGAGGTGGCTCGGACATCAAACGGCTCTTTCAACTGAGCCAAGACGAAGAGTGTGGATGAGTGTGGTGTTAATGCAGCAGAAGCCGGAATTCGATTTCCCATGTAACACATCGGGGTGGGAATCCCTTGGGGAGGTGCTCGGGGGGAGTGGTGCCGTCCGAGCTTGACCAGGCCCCAGAGCGGGAGTGGACCAACGGGTCCATCCAAGTGGGGTTTCTCTGGTCCCAGGCCTAGTAGAAAGAGCAGGGTCCTGGGAGTCAGAGGTCCTGAGTTCTAATCCCGGCTCTGCCAATTGCTTGCTGTGTGACCTGGAGCAAGTCGCTTAACTTCTCTGGGCCTCAGTTCTCCTGTTCTCCCTCCTACTTAGCCCCAGGCGGGACAGGGACTGTGACCCAGCAGATCAACTTGTATCTACCCCAGCACTTAGAACAGTGTTTTTCACAGAGTAAGTGCTTAACAAACACCATAAAAAAAGAAAGAAGAACACAGTCTCGGGATAGATGGGGAGGTCTGTGACTGTCTTGGCCACGCGCCCCCTATTAATCCTGACCCAGGATGCCCAGGAGCTTTCTGGGGCAGCCCATGAACCTCCTGACCAGAAAGTGGCGTTAGGGTTAGGGTCAGGGTTAGCTTCCTGACCAGAAAGTGGGGGTGCGGATAGGGAATCCAGTCCGGATCTCCTGGGCCCCACCTGGGGTTGGGGCCCCTCTGGTCTGGAGAGAAAATGGCTTCCTCTGGGGCTGAGGCATCTGAACACCCTAAATGAGCTCTGTGTGGCATTTGAGTATTCTTCCTTCTTCCTAAACCACCTTCTCGAACAGTGACCTGACCCCTCTCTCACCTGATGGAATGGACACTCTCCCAGAGAAGGATAACTGGACTTAGGGAAGTAACGTAGCCTAGTGAAATGAGCAAAGGCCTAGGGAGTTAGAGGATCTGAGTTCTAATCCTTCCACCATCACTCGCCTGCTGTGTGACCTTGGGCAAGTTACGTCACTTCTCTGCACCTCAGTTTCTTCAAGTGGAGATTCAATACCTGTTCTCTGTGAGCCCCATATGGGCAGTGACTGTGTCCAACCTGATGAAATTGCATCTACCCAAGCACTTAGGACAGTGCTTGGCACATGGTAGGTGCTTAACAAATAGCAGAATCATCGGTCTTGGGGCAGCAAGTAAGTTTGGGGTTGGGGCAAAGTTCAGGATGGTGATAGTTTGAGGGTTAGAGGTCATGCTAGAGATAGAGTCCCAGTCTCCTCCAGTAAGGCCCGTTAATCTCCTCAAGTCTGCCTCAAATCTGCCTCTGCCCACTGTCGGCAGAAAGTTCATCCGGTCCACTGCTCATCTGGGAAGATGCTGGGGGCAGGATCAGGGCCCAGAGGTGGGTGGCAGGAAGTCCATTCCACAGTGGTGGGGTGGATCATGAGACTGGTCAGGAAGCAGAAGAGGAAGGGAAAGTGAAAGGGCACTCAGGTTGGAGTTGAGGGCTGAGATGCTCCCCGCTCACCAGGGACAAAGGTGCCGTCCTGGGGTTGGGGGTGGAAACGGAGTTTCCTTCCAGCTCTAACACAAATTGGCTTGCCCCTGACTCATTTGATTCCTCTCTCAGAGGGGCAGTGGGACCCCTTCCCCTGGAAGGCCAGAGACTCGGAGCACTTATCAGTAGTTCCAGGGAGCAAACTCGAGTGTGAGGTGGAGAGACTTCTTTCCTGAGCCCAGGCAGAGGGTGTGAGGGGAAAGAGGAGGAGAAACTGTAAACTCCTCTCTAGACTGTAAGCTCATTGTGGGCAGGGAACATGTCTGCTAACTCTGTTGTATTGTATACTCTCCCTATCAGTCGATGGTATTTATTGAGCGCTTCCTATGTGCAGAGCACTGTACTAAGCTCTTGGGAGAGTATAACCTAACAGATTTGGTAGACAAGTTCCCCGCCCACGGTGAGCTTTACAGCCTAGAGGACTGTAAGCTAATACAAGTACTTAGTACAGCGCTCCGCATATAAGTGTTCAATAAATACCACTGATAGATTTATTAAGAAGAGGCAGAGAACAGAACTGGGAATAGAAGCGGGGTGCTTACCGAGACTCCAAGGCTCTAACCACTGACTCCCCCTCTTTCCTTGGACGTTTCGCTCAGCAGTGAGAATCTGGCAAGAACAGTGAATCAAATGGAAATTTGAGAATCTTCCCAGTTTTTCCCAGGTCTTCCTTCTCTGTCCCCAACTCCTTGGGCAGGGAATGTGGGAGGGAAGGCCGCAGGATGGGTAACTAGTGAGGCTAGTGGGGGAGAGTAGGAGGGACAGTGTGGGACAGTAACTGCTTTCAGATTCAGTCCAAGAAGGCAAACTCCACCTCTGCGTCAAACAGAAACTCCTTACCGCCAGCTTTAAAGCATTCAGTCGGCTTGCCCCTCCTACCTCACCTTGCTAGTCTCCTACAACCCAGACCGCACACTCGACTCCTCTAATGCCAACCTACTGACTGTACCTCGATCTCGTCTATCTCGCCAACCTCTCGCCCACATCCTGCCTGGAACACCCTCCTTCTTCGTATCCATCAGACAATTACTCTCCCCGCCTTCAAAGCCTTATGGAAGGCAAATCTCCTCCAAGAGGTCTTCCCTGACCATGTCCTCATTTCCTCTTCTCCCACTCCCTTCTGCATCCCCTGATTTTATCCCCTCACTCACACCCTCCCTCAAGCCCCCAGCACTTACGTACATATCTGAAAATTATTTATTTATATTAATGTCTGCCTACCCCTCTGGACTGTAAGCTCGTGGGCAGGGAATGTGTCTATTATATCATTATATTGCACTCTCCTAATTGCCTGGTACAGTGTTCTGCACACAGAAAGCACTTGATAAATACAATAGATTGACCGATCGATCGATCGATTGAAGAGGAGGCAGCAAACTGTTCTCCATTCTGCTCAGGATCCAAGAAGCAAACATGGGCAGGAGGGATTTCAGATCCCTTAAGGGAGAACTTCTTGCCAGGAAGAATTAAGCAGTTAAATAAGTTTGGGAGGAGTTGTTGGATGTTTCTCAGCGGAGAACCTCAAGAACAGTCCTCCCCAGTCCTCTGCCTCCCACCCCCACACCAACCTTCCCTGCCTACACGCTGTCCCTCATGGATTGGGGTGGTTCTTTTCCAGGTGGTCCCAGTCTCCTGTCCCGTTTCTATGCTTCCTCTAGAGACATTTCCCCAGCCCATGCCCCAGATCTCTCCAGAGCCCCCCACCCAAGATCCCTGACTCCTTAGTTCCTCTGCCCACCAACTCCACCTGCCCCTTACTCAGAGAGGCCAAAAGATCCTAGCGTGCCGTATAATGTACCCCGGGCCAGAGGAGGCTGTTGGGTTCACTAGCGTGACCAACTGGAATGTATTTGGAGACCAGGGTTCTAGTCCCAATTCTGCCACTGAGCTGCTCTGTGACCTTGGATACGCCATTTAACCTCTCTGTGACTGCTCATTTGTAAAATGGAGTTGAGATGCCTGCTCTCCCTCCTCTTCTGTTGTGAGCCCTATAGGACTCATTTTGTGCTTAGCACAGTACTCAGGGCAGAGTATGAGCTTAACAAATTCCACAGTGACTAGGGTTTTGGCTGCCAGCTGGCTCTGGCTGAATCCCCATTGATTTTGCTCAGGTTCCAGAGGGGCTGATTGATACCAGCAACCACTCTGATGCGGAGGGCAGCAGAGATAGGGCAGAGAGCTCTCCCACCCACCCCCACATTCCTGGTTTCTGCCTCACCCCCAGGGGCAGCAGGTGAAGACTTTCTGGTGAGAGTCCCAGGTAACCAAGAGCCCCAAATGCCACTGTCTAAGCCCAGCCCCTACCCCTGCCCCCGAATTTGAGGCAGACCTGTCCAAGAGGGGTGCCAGTTATTCTCCACGACCCCACATTTCCGTGGGGTAAGACACCATGTAGACCACCCGCCCCCGGCTCTCTGCTCTGCCCGCCGGGTACCTCCCGTGGTTGGGTTGCCAGCATCGGCGTGCCCTCTTCCTGGGAAAGGAGGGCTCAGTTGCAGGGTGGGCAGGGATGTGTCTGTTGTACGTCGTCCTCCCTCGAGCACTTGATTAATACGATCGATTCACTGGCAGTGGGAATTTTGCAGAGTGAAGAGATGAGGATGGAAAGAGCAGGTGAGCCGGCCCTCTCCGCTGCCCGCTCTGCTATCCTCTCCGTGCAGCTCTCTGCCTGCTTGGAACTAAGCATCCTGTCTCAGCAGAGAAGGATGGAGACAGCGGGTGAGTCGAGCAAGCGAGTTGGCTCGCTCTTCTGTCCGCTCAGCACTGAGCGTGCTGTCTCAGTCATTCATTCAGCCGATCGTTTTTATTGAGCGCTTACCGTGTGCAGAGCACTGTACTAAGCTCTCGGGAAGTCCCGGCCCCTCCATCTCGCCAGCTCTCCCCACCCCTAGGCCCCGGAGAGCACCCCCCCTTTCCTCTTCAACCCCTCCTCTCCGCTTCTAGCCCTTCCTGAACCCTCCAGACCCAGATCTTCTTCCAGAGGGTGACTCCCTCCACACACACACACAGCCCTCTTGCACCACAATTGTTGTTTATGGTATTTGTTAAGTGCTCACTCTGCGCCAGACACCGTACCAAACGCTGGGGTAGAACCAAGCTAATCAAGTTGGACACAGTCCTTGTCCCACCTGGGGCTCACGGTCTTCAACCCCTTGTTACCGATGAGGCAAACGAGGTCCAGGGAAGCAAAGCTGAGGTCAGGCAGGTGGCGCAGCCGGAATTAGAACCCAGGTCCTTCCGACTCCCGGGCCAGCGCTCTGCCTATTAGGCCATGCCGCTTCTCGATGACTCTGGGACCCGGCCCCTCCGTGACCGGCCGGACACCCCCAACCCCCAAACACACGAACACCCTCCTCCGTCTCCCGTGTCCCCCGACCCCGGCTTCTCAAGCGGCCCCGGGGCTGCTGGCCACGGAGGGAATTGAGATTCGGTCGAGATGGGCCGCTCCACCCAGCTAACGGTTTCCCAGCAGCCGGGGGTTCGAAGGACACGTCAGGAATCTCAAAAATTCGCAAACCCATTTAAATACCCCGAATCGCCATTGTGGCTGGGGCTGGAGCGGGGCCATTTCGAGTCTTTGAAAGTAGTCGCGGTTCGGTGGTTGGGGGAGACCCTTGGGGGCGAGGGGGACACCCCGCCTCCATCTCCCAGCCCCCAGCCGGACCCCCCACCGCCCCGGTCCGGCCCCAGGCCCCCAGGACCTCAGGACCTCGGGAGATGCTGACCATCGGGGGGGGGGGGGGATGTGGGGAAGAGGGGGTGTGTGTGTGTTGGGGGGGGGCTGGGGGTGTCGTACCAAGCGGCGGGGTGTGGGAGGGATGGAAGGGGGTCGGGAGGGGCGGAAGGGAGAAAAGTTGGGACCCCCCTACCCCCCCCCACCCCGGCGGTTCGCAGAAGGGAAAGGCGCCCGGAGACTGGGAAAACTGACATCACGGGAGCGGCCGAATCTGGGTTTGTCCCATCTGGTTTCGTTAAAGATATTTTCCATTTTCAGTTGGACAGAAGCGGTGGGCGGGCTGGAGGGGGGGAGGGGGGCCCGGGGCCCGGGGTCCGGGGCCCGGCACCTTACCTCGGGGCGGAGGGCCCGCCCGCTCCTGCTCCACCTCCTCCTCCGGCCCGCTCGACGTCTCCCCAGGCCGGGTCCTTTCTCGCCCCTGTCCCTCGCCTTTCGGGGGGCGGGGGGCTTCCCCAGGCTCCCGGCTCCCTTGGCCCAAGGAACCTGCCCCTCGACGGCCGGGGGGAGGGGGGGTCGGTCCGGAAGGCAGGGGGGCGGGGGCAGTGCCCGGCCGGGCGGCCCTACGGCATCCTCAGCGCGGCCCGGCCCGGGGGGTCCCCGCCGCCGCCCGACTTGGGGACCGACGGTCCCTCCCGGTCCCGGCCGCGGCCGGCTTTTGCCTCCTCTAACTTTAGGGTGGAAGCGGGGAGCGCCCTTCAACCCGATCGCTCTCTCTCCGCGGCTCCGAAAAAGTGGGTGTGTGCGTTCGGGTGTGCGTGTGCGTGTATGGGTGTGTGGGCGTGTGTCTGTTTTCAATTCTGGATGTTTTCCCTAAATATTTTTTCTGAGAGCTCTCTCCCTCCCTCTCTTGATGTCTCCCTCCCTTCCCCCGCCCCCTTTCTCTCTCTACCCCTTCCTCCCTCTTTCTTTCCCCCTCCTCTCGATCTCTCCCTCCCTCTTTCTTTCTCCCTCCTCTCTCTCAAACTCCCCCTCCCTCTTTCTTTCTCCCTCCTCTCTCTCGAACTCTCTCACTTTCTCTCTCCTCTCCCTCGCTCACCCTCTCTTTCTCTCGCTCTCCCTCCTCCCCTCCCACTCTCCCTTCTCTTTCTCCTCCTTACTCGGGATATGAGGGATGTTTAGAAAATCTGCAGCCCACTGCAGCCCACGCCACTAGCTGACTCATGTCTTTATTAAAGAGCAGCCTGTTCGATCAGACTCCGGGGCCGGCTGGCAGCGAGCGGCTCTTCTCCCCTCGCCGTTGCCGCCGCCGCCCGTCGGTGGTCGGTGACGGTCGGCGGCGGTCGGTGGCCGGCGATGGTCGGCGATGGTCGGCGGTGCCGGCGGCGGAGGGACGGGTGCCGGCTGCGGGACGGGCGCGAGAGATCACGCCTGGAGCCTCCGGCGTCTCCGTCCGGGTCGCCGCGTCCCCCGCCGCAAGCCGGCGGCTTGCGGCTTGACCTGTGAGGTGGCCTGAGACGGAGGCATTAAGGAGAGATTGGCTGATCTCTGGGTCCCCTCTTCCGGTGCAGGACGGTGGGGGCTGGTCCAAGAGGCGAGAGCGGGGCTCTCAGAGAGGGCTGAGAGAGGTTTGTGCCCGCTAGGTCAGGGCACGAGGGGAGGGATGACCGGTGGAGGGCCTGGCTTCCTGGGTGGCTGAAATCCAAGTGAAGGAAACTCTCCCTTGCCACACACACATTTGTACAAATACACCCGATGTTCACGCTTCGGTACGCACATGCCCGTGGACATCCCTTTCTCTCTGGGCCTGCCCTTGAGGAGCATGCCTGCCGAATGAGGAAGAGGAAGGGGTTTCTTTGGGGTGGAAGGGCGTTGCCAGAGAGGAGGGAGGCCTTCCGGGTTCGACTCCGATGGACGCAGCTCAGAGCGTCCCCAACCCTCGGGACCTTTTGTGCCCATCTCACCCTCCTTTGGCTTCTGTGTCCCCTCGGCCCGGTCACCCTTGGGCCTGAACTAATTCCCCGACACTAGATCCCCAACCTGGAGGCTCCAGGGCCCCGACACTTGGGGTTGGGTGGGTAGCGGGGTGGGGGCAGTGGAAGGGTGGAGCCTGAGACCTCAGCCCGGGCCCTCCCCCCGCAACAGTCCCCTGAGGAGAGGGGCCTGCATCTTGCCAGGACGTTCCTGGAGGAAATGAACAGGATAAGAGGCTGCCCTCCCCTTTGCCTTGGAGCACTGGAAGTTCAGTGCGCACCCCCTCCCTCAGGAAGAGGGCACCCGCTCCCCAAGGCCACCCCTTGAGCGTTCTGTCCAGTCTGGGGCACCTGGAAACCTGCTCCTCTGCCCTCCTTGGCTTCTCTGCAGTGGTTGACCAAAGAGAGGTTTCTCCGTGAAAAGACCCTGGGCGGTGGGATGCAGGATTCTGTATCATTCTGTATCCTGTAAATCCGAATATATCTGTAATTTCTTTATTTATTTATAGTAACGTCTGTCTCCCCCTCTAGACTGTGAGCTCCGTGTGGACCGGGAATGTGTCTGTTGTTACGTTGTACTCTCCCAAGCGTTTAGTATAGTGCTTCGCACACGGTAAGCACGTAGCACGGACCTGGGAGTCAGAAGGTCTTGGGTTCTAATCTTGGCTCCACCTCTGTCCGCTGTGTGATCTTGGGAAAATCATTCACCGGGCCTCAGTTCCCTCATCTGTAAAATGGGAGTTGAGACTGTGAGCCCCACGTGGGACAGGAACCGTGTCCCACCCCGCTTGCTTGTATTCACCCCGGCTCTTAATACAGTGCCTGGCACATAGTAAGCACTTAAATGCCATTATTCTTATCATTATTATTATTATTATTATGGATCATCATAAATACGATCGAATGAATGAAAGAATGCAGGGTCATGCCCCTCGGCTGGAGGGCGGCTGGGCATCTCAGTTTGGATTCTTCGGGAGGAATCGCCACTGGGACTGAGAAATTCTGGGAGGAGAGAGTGAGAGACACCCCCCTCCCCCCTTTCTCCAGTTAGGGGTTAAAACTAATTTCTGGAAATGTGTGTGTGTGTGGGAGGGGGTGTCCCCATTGGCTCTCCACAGAGACCCCGGGGTGAGGGACCGGCATTATGACTCAACGCCACGATGGGAAGGCGACACGTCTAGACGTGAGATCGTGACCCAACGGGGTCCCCGAGGGACGACTGTCCAAACTGACCCTCCGTTTCCCCCGAGAGCCCCCGAACGACCAGCTCATGATGAGTTTGGAAATGGGCTTGTCTGGGAACCCCACCTGGGCTCCGACTAAATATGGCATTGTCCCTAGCCCCGGACAGGAGTGGGGGTTTTGCTCCCTCAAACTGGAGAACAGGGACTTTTCTCTGTGAGTGGGGGTGGCCCCCCTCCAGGGTGGCAAACTCCAGCTGGAATCAGGAGAGCAGAGGCTTCCGGTCACCCTGGGCCAGCCAGCACATCTGGAGTCACTTAGGCACAGGCATAATTAACTCTTTCCTGGAACCCGTGTAGCCTAGTAGAAAGAACCCAAGCCTGGGAGGTCAGAGGACCTGGATTCTAACGCCAGCTCGGGCACTCATCTGCTGTGTATCTCGGGGAAGTCGTTTCACCTCTCCGTGCCTCGGTTTCCTCGGCTGCAGATTGGGGATTCAATACCTGTTCTCCCCCCTACTTAGACCGGGAGTCCCAGGTGGGACAGCAACTATATCCGGGCTGATTAACTTGTAACTCCCCTAGAGCATAGAACAGTGCTGGACGCATAGTAAGCATTTAACAAATCACCATAAAAAGTCACTTAACTTCTCTCCGCCTCAGTTCCCGTGTCTGTAAAATGGGGATTCCATGGCTCTTCTCCCTCCTACTTAGACTCTGAGCCCCACGTGGGACAGGGAGTGTGTCAAATATGATTAACTTTCATCTACTCCAGAGCTTAGAAGAGTGCCTGACATACACTAAGTGCTTAACAAATAAAAGAAAAAGAAAGAAACCACAGCTCTCATGCCTATCGAGTGGGTGAAGAGGCTTGAGTCAGAGTCCAGCCAGGCCCAGCGGGCAAGCAGAGAGTAGCTATTTTCCTGGGGTCTCCCCTATGAGCCCCGCATCCTCCAAGGTGAAGGGTCAAAGGATTTTCCCTCTTTATGCGGAGCGCTTACTTAGCGCTTGGGAGAGTACGATACAGCAGAGTCGGCTGACATTTTCCCCGTCCACAGTGAACTTTCAGTCTAGAGGGGGAGACGGACATTAATATAAATAATTTACAATATATAAAGATATGTACATAAGTGCTGTGGGGTTGAGGGTGGAGGAAATATCAAATGTCCAAAGATTACAGATCCCAAGTGGTAAACATTGCAGAAGGGAGAGGGAGGGGATGCGACCTTAATAGTGTCCAGCATTAATGGCCATTGGAGCTTGACCAAGCCTAGCTCCAGAAGATTCTACAGGACAGGGAGGAAGCAAACTGGAGAGAAAATGCCCAGATCGAATTCACAGGTGGGGATGATCCTGGCAAGGTCCCATCAGGCCCTGGAGGAATGATGCCCTGCCTTGGCCCGGTCCACGGCTGGGCTTGAAGAACCAGTTAGTTTCCAGCTGGGTGGGAAGGATAAGATGAGCGCGAGGAGGAAAAGGGGAGAAGGTGGGAAGGAGAACTCTATACACGGTAAAAGCGGTGAAAGTAAAATGATGGTAATGATAGAAGGGAAAGGGCAGGAAGTTTGGGAGGTTTCTGAACAGGGAGATGCGGAGCCTGTTTGAGGGTAGGAGAGAAGTGGCAAAGTGGTTTCCAGAGAAGGTAAGCTTGTAGTCTTAGGTGGGGTAATCTGTTTCAGCAGGAATCCTGCAGAAGCCAGGGCTGAGGGATGACTGGCCGGTGGGTTTCGGGGGCCCTCTGGGGGCCCTTTGGTCCGGGATCAAACTCACTGACTCGCCGGCCTTTGTCTTCCCGAGGAGCCAGGAGGAAGATTCTCGGGCTTGTCTTCCCAGCCCTCAAACCTGCAGGTGTTAGGGTTGCCAGAGCAGCGAGGGTGGAGGATGGGAACTTAGGACTTTTAGGAGAAAAAGCATGGCCTCCTGGAAGGAACATGGGTCTGGGAGTCAGGACACCTGGGTTCTAATAGCTCTGCCACTTGCCTGCTCTGTGACCTTGGGCAAACCACTTAACTTCTCTGAACCTCCCCTTCCTCATCTGCTAAATGTAAGCACTCAATAAATACGATTGAATGATTGAATGAACGAAATGGGGAATTAAATAACTGATCTCTGCTGCCCCACTCTTAGACCGTGCGATCCACGTGGGATAGGGATTCTGACCGACGTGATGATTTCGTATCTACCCCAGCGCTTAGTACGGTGCTTGGCACCGTAGTAAGCATTTAACAAATACCAAAAATTATCATCGTCATATATCTCAGGTCTCCTTAGCAGTAGGAAGCACAGATAGTAATAACGGTAACTGTTAAGGGCTTACTAAGTGCCAAGAACTGCACTAAGCTCTGGGGTAGATACAAGAAAATCGCATAGTAAGTGCTTAACAAGTGCCATCGGTATTATTATTATTCTTCTTCTAATCAGGTCGGATACAGTCCCTGTCCCACATGGGGCTCTCAGTCTAAGTAGGAGGGAGAACAGGTATCGAATCCCCATTCTACAGATGAGGAAACCGAGGCCCGGAGAAATCAAGTGACACGCCGTAGGTCACGGGAAGCCGGCACGTTTGAGGAGGAGGGATTAGAACCCGGGTCCCCTGACTCCCACGTCCTTGTTCTTTCACCTAAACCGCACGGCTTCTCACCAGCAAGGGATCCTGCAGGAGGAGGCAGAAACGGGATGGGCTGCTGGGGAAAGGAGGGGAAGGAGGAGAAAGGTGAGGCCTTGTCCAGTCGGGGTCGAGACGGTGAATAAATGGCGGGAGCGTCTGAAGCCGGACTGGAGGCCCGGAAGCCTGACTGTTGCCCTCTGCTGACGCCAGATTGGAAATCCTCGAAGGCCGCTTACACTTTACGGGGAAATAGAAATAGAAAAAGTAAAGATCTTCACAAGGGGTGGAAGGAGAGGGATGGAAGAGAAAACGTGGGGAACGATTCCGTCAAAGCTCCCAATTCCATCCTGACTAGAAAGGCCCTAAACATAAACTTTTATGGCTCGTAGTAGGAGCAGCGTAGTTTGGTGGAAAGGGCACAGGTCTGGGAGTCAGAGGACCTGGGTTCTGACCCCTGCTCCGCCACGTTCATTCATTCAATCGTATTTATTGAGTGCTTACTGTGTGCAGAGCGCTGCACTAAGCGCTTGGAAAGTACAATTCGGCAACAGACAGAGGCAACCCCTACCCAGGGAAGCAGCGTGGCTCAGTGCAAAGAGCCCGGGCTTCGGAGTCAGAGGTCATGGGTTCGACTCCCGGCTCTGCCGCTTGTCAGCTGAGTGACTGTGGGCGAGTCACTTCACTTCTCTGTGCCTCAGTTACCTCATCTGTAAAGTGGGGATTAACTGTGAGCCTCACGAGGGACGACCTGATGACCCTGTATCTCCCCCAGCGCTTAGAACAGTGCTCTGCACATAGTAAGCGCTTCACAAGTACGAATATTATTGTTATTATTACCCAACAACGGGCTCACGGGCTACAAGGGGGGAGACACAACAAAACAAAGCAAGTAGAGGCGCCTGCTGGATGACCTTGGGGAAGTCACTTAGCTTTTCTGTGCCTTAGTTACCCCGTCTGTAAAATGGGGATTCAATGCCTGTAAATGATAATAATAATTACGGTATTTGTTAAATGCTTACTATGTGTCAAACTGTTCTAAACTCTGTGTTCTCTCTCCTTTTTAGACCGTGAGCCCTGGGTAGGACAGGGATTGTGTCTATCTGTTGCCAAATTGTATATTCCAAGCGCTCAGTACAGTGCTCTTCACACAGTAAGCGCTCAATAAATACTACTGAATGGATTGAATGAATGAATAACCTGATTATCTTGTATGTTCCCTAGCTCTTAGAACAGTGTTTTACGCTCTGTTGTATTGTAATAATGTTGGTATTTGTTAAGCGCTTACTATGTGCAGAGCACTGTTCTAAGCGCTGGGGGAGATACAGGGTCATCAGGTTGTCCCACGTGAGGCTCACAGTCTTCATCCCCATTTGACAGAGGAGGTAACCGAGGCCCAGAGAAGTTAAGGGACTCGCCCGCAGTCACACAGCTGACAAGCGGCAGAGCCGGGAGTCGAACCCATGACCTCTGACTCCGAAGCCCGGGCTCTTTGCACTGAGCCACGCTGCTTCCCTGGGTAGGGGTTGCCTCTATCTGTTGCCGAATTGTACTTTCCAAGCGCTTAGTGCAGCGCTCTGCACACAGTAAGCACTCAATAAATACGATTGAATGAATGAACGTGGCGGAGCAGGGGTCAGAACCCAGGTCCTCTGACTCCCAGACCTGTGCCCTTTCCACCAAACTACGCTGCTCCTACTACGAGCCATAAAAGTTTATGTTTAGGGCCTTTCTAGTCAGGATGGAATTGGGAGCTTTGACGGAATCGTTCCCAACGTTTTCTCTTCCATCCCTCTCCTTCCACCCGGGATTCGAACCCATGACCTCTGACTCCCAAGCCCGTGCTCTTTCCGTTGAGCCACGCTGCCAAGCGCTTAGTACAGTGCTCTGCACATGGTATGAGCTGAATCAAAACCATTGATGGTGATTGATGAACACGTAGTAAATGCTTAACAAATACCGCAGTTATTATTCTCGTCCCTCCCTCCCGTCAGCTCTTGCTTCAGCGGAACCTTTGGCGGGTGGCAGGATTTCAGAGAGGACTTCCAGGGATAAAGGGGTGGGGGTGGGGGGCTGTGACCTGCCTGGGCAGGGAAGGGCCAGCTCCTTCCTTATCAGTGGAAGCATAATCTGGTTCATCTGGACTTTTGCTAATGATTTGGTGGGAAGAGGACTGTACTCTAGACTGTAAACTTGTCGCTAGACCGTAAGCTCGTTGTGGTCAAGGAACGTGACCCTAGTTTTGTCATACTGTACTCCCCCAAGGGCTTGGTACAGTGCTCTGCACGTAGTAACCACTCACTAAATTCCATTGATTGACCATTGATTGAGGAAGGGGAATTGCAACAGGGCTCTAGCCTCTCTAAAGGTTTCCGGGCTCTCCTTAATGTTTGGTTCTGAAGAAAACAAAACGAAACAAGTAGACGTGCCTGCTGGATGACCTTGGGGAAGTCACTTAGCTTCTCTGTGCCTTAGTTACCCCGTCTGTAAAATGGGGATCCAATGCCTGTTAGTAATAATAATGATAATAATAACGATAATTATGGTATTTGTTAAATGCTTACTATGTGTCAAACACTGTTCGAAACTCTGGGTTCTCTCTCCTTTTTAGACCCAGAGCCCTGGGTAGGACAGGGATTGTGTATTTCCGTTGCCAAATTGTATATTCCAAGCGCTTAGTCCAAGCGCTCGTTGAGCGCTTAGAGCAGAGGGGAGAGGGAGAGATCCGGCGGGACTCCGACTGGATCCATCAGTTTCCGGCCGGCCCCTCTGGCCTTTGTAAGTCTGCACAGCTGGGAACCACAATGACCAGGCCGGGAGCCCCCCGGGTTCAGGCCGGAGGCATCTGGAGAGATGGGGACGAGACCTCGGAAATGGCGCGGCGAGTCACTGATGAGATTTCCCGGTCCCGTCCCAGCGGTGACACTTCTTGCGTCCACATCTGACTCTCTCACGCTCCCATCTTGCCCTTTCCTCTCATCTCCGGGTCCCGAGTTCTGGGGCAGTAGGAGGGTTGTCTGTGTGGACTCGCACGTCTATAAGTACATCCTGTGTGGATACATGAGTTTGTGTATACCCCTGAGAGTTACAGATCACATGCTCTGGACATCTGCATAGATGAGCGTACTGATATGCACATGAGCGATTGAAGACACATTTCTAGGCATTCATTGATTCATTCAATCGTATTTATTGAGTGGTTATTGTGTGCAAAGCACTGTACTAAGCGCTTCAGAGAGTACAATATAGCAACAGATAGACACATGCCTGCCCACAACAAGCTCACAGTCTAGAGGGGGAGATAGACATTAATATAAATAAATAGATAAATAAATAGATTGCAGATATATGTGAGCCCATTGCCTAGACTGTGAGCCCATTGTTGAGTAGGGATTGTCTCTATCTGTTGCCGAACTGTACTTTCCAAGCGCTCAGTACAGTGCTCTGCGCACAGTAAGCGCTCAATAAATTCGATTGAATATACGTAGATGTATACGTACGTGCCATGGGGATGGGAGGGAGGAGAGGATGAATGAAGGAGCAAGGAAGAGCGATGCGGAAGGGAGCGAGAGAAGAGTCGAAGAGGGCTTAGTCAGGAAAGGCTTCTTCATTCATTCAATCATATTTATTAAGCGCTTACTGTGTGCAGAGCACTCTGCTAAGCGCTTGGGAAAGTACAACACAGCAATAAAGAGTGACAGTCGCATTGGAGTGGTTGAGGGGGGAGAACTAATGTTGCTGTGTGGAAGAGAGGACAGAGTTATAGCAAGTAATGATTAATTTAAAACATCCAAAGTCGTCCTGGTGCCTAGATTTCAACCAACGGGGCTCCACGGCATGAGCAAAGGAATGAAGGGGATCCAGGACTGGGGTTTGATAATGCAAGATTGATAATAATAATTATGGCATTTGTGAAGCGCTTAATATGTATCAAGTATATAGTACAGAGAAACACAAGAGCACAGAGAAGCAGCGTGGCCTAGGGGATACTGCACAGACCTGGGAGTCAGAAGGACCACGCTCTACTCCCCACTCGGCCACCTGTCGGCTAGGTGTGATGTTGAGCATGTCACATAACTTCTCTGAGCCTCAGTTACCACATCTGCAAAATGGGGATTAAGATGGTGAGCCCCATGCGGGACATGGATCGTGCCCAACCTGACTTGCTTCTATCTACCCCAGAGCCTAGTCCACTGCCTGGCGCATAGCAAGCGCTTAACAACCACCATAAAAAAGCATTGTTCCGAGCACTGGAGTAGATAAAAATCGATCAGGCCGGACACAGTCCGCGTCCCACACGGGGCTCACAGTCTAAGGAAGGAGGGAGACCAGCTCTTGAAACCCCATTTTGTAGGTGAGGAACCAAAGTGCAGAGAAGAGAAGTGACTTACCCCAGATCACCCAGCAGACAAGGGGCAGAGGTGGGACCAGAATCCAAGTCCTCTGACCCCAAGGCCTGGGCTCCTTCCACTAGGTCATACTGCTTCCTGATGGAGAGCGAGTGGGGCGAGGGCATTGAGCCTGTGGATCTGTGCATCTCGAAGGAGATATGCCTTCAATAAAGCTTTGAAATGGGGGAGAGCGGTTATCTGTGTGATATGGGGAGGGAGGGCATTCCAGGCCAGTGGTAGGACGTGGGCGAGAGGTCGGCGGCAGGATAGACGAGAATGAGGTATGCACGTCTGCGTGGGATGGTGAGTACTTGTGTGCGATTGTGATCATCTTGTGTACACACAAGGCTGAGGGAAAGGAGCGAGTGACCCATGGCGTGAGCTCCAGAATCCTTCGTGCTGGCCGGTCAAGCCGGCCGGCTCCTTCCTGCCCTGGATCCTGGGGAAGCGGTTCCCCAAGGAACCTGACCCAAGGACCTCTAGGAATGAGAACAATGTGGCCCGCATGCCTAAGCATCTGGGCTGGAGGTGGAATGCCAGGGGGTCGGGGCCAGGGCAGGGATAGCCACGTGGCAGTTCTGGGATGGGTGGAGAGGGAGGGAGAAAAGAAGGGAAGGGCAGGAAGGGCAAGTTGGGGAGGGGAACATGGAGGGGTGGGAGGGAGCTGGGACATGGTGTGTGGGAGAAGCAGAAGCAGCATGCCGGAATGGCAAGAACACAGGAGTGGGAGTCAGGGCAACTGGCTTCTCACCCCGGGCCCATCTATTAGCTGCACCGTGACCTAGGGCAAGTCATTTAACTTCTCTAGGCCTCAGTTTCCTCACCCGTAAACTAGGAATTAGGAGAAGCAGCGTGATTTAGTGGATAGGCCACGGGACTAGGAGTCAGAAGGAGCTGGGTTCTGATCCCAGCTCAGTCGACTCAGTCCCAGACTGAGTTCCTCTTCTCCCTCTACTCCCTCTACCACCCCCCCTTCACCTCTCTGCAGCTTAACCCTCTCTTCCCCCCATTTCCCTCTGCTCCTCCCCCTCTCCCTTCCCATCCCCTCGACACTGTACTCGTCCGCTCAACCGTATATATTTTCATCACCCTATTTATTTTGTTAATGAGATGTACATCGCCTCGATTCTATTTAGTTGCCATTGTTTTTACGAGATGTTCTTCCCCTCGACTCTATTGCCATCGTTCTCGTCTTCCCCCATTAGACCGTAAGCCCGTCAAACGGCAGGGACCGTCTCTATCTGTTGCTGACTTGTTCATTCCAAGCGCTTAGTACAGTGCTCTGCACATAGTAAGCGCTCAATAAATACTATTGAATGACATGTCTCCTCTATGACCTTGAGCCTCAGTTACCTCATCTGTAAAATGGGGATTAAAAGAGTGAGCTCCATGTGGGACAGGGACCGTGTCCAACCTGATTAGCTTGTAGCTACTCCAGCCGGCGCTGCGAACAGTGCTTGGCACATAGTAAGTGCTTAACAAATACCATCATTATCATTAGACTGTGAGCCCCGTGTGAGACAGGAACTGTCTGATCCTATTTCTCTGAATCTAACCCAGGGCTTATTACAGCGCTTGGTACCTTATAGGTGCTTTATAAATATGGCAATTATTAGTTTTATTGGGAGGTAGAGTTGCGATGGAATGGTTTGCTTTCGCAGCCCTGGCAGAGATCCTGCCTGGGAAACAGGGATTGAGGGCAGCTCCCTGAGGATGTCACAACTTTATAACCAGGCATACACACAAACTGAGGAAAGCTGCGGAATCCCCATCTCTGGAAATCTTTAAAATTCTGGCACCCATTTCCCTGTAGTGATTTAGGTGTATAGTCCTGCCAGAAGGCAAGGGGAAAGAGTAGGGAACCTCCCAGCCTCCTTTCCAGTCCCAGGGGTCTAAATATGATCTCACATCCACATAGTGTCTCAAGCTGAAGAAAGACCTTAAGACTTAAGACCAGGCTTGGGGGCCGGGCTCTCCTCTTTCCTGTGGTTAGCCATCCATTAGCTCTCATCCGGGAGGCCGGAAGTGAGGACTGCTGCTTCTGAGATCTCGGCGGACCACCAGGAGGAGAGATCAGAAAGGGCTGAGGGGCGCAGGAAGCAGCTTGGCTTAGTGGAGAGAGCAAGGGCCTGCGAGTCAGAAGGTTCTTGGTTCTAAATTCGGCTCTGCCACATGTCTACTGTGTGACCTTGGGCAAGTCACTTTACTTCTCTGCACCTCAATTACCTCAACTGTAAAATGGGAATTAAGAATGGGAGCCTCATGTGGGTCAGGGACTGGGTCCCACCTGATTAACTTGTATCTACCCCAGCACTGAGAACAGTGTTTGGCACATAGTAAGCATTTAATAAGTGCTGTTATTATTATTATTATTATTGTTATGACTACTACTACTAATAGTAACAATAAATCAAACTGGCCTCAGAGGGCGGAAAATGTTAGTAAAGTGCAGCCTTTCTCATATAACTACTTTCATGTTCCTCCGTTCTGACTTGGTCCATCTGATTCTTTCTGGGAATGTATAAGACGACCTCATCGGCAGTGGCGATAGGGGCAGTACTGACTGAATACGTTCATGCCCAGAGCACTGGACAGACCTAGACCCCTCCCCCAGTTCCTTCCTTAGGGCTGCTCATAATCTAACCTGGATAGACAGGAAAGACACAACTTGCCAGGCATGCAGTAGGGAAATGAGTAAGTGTATACCTCTAAATCATAAAGTCACAAGTAAGCAATTAACCGACTAACTAAATAATTAATCAACAGATATACCCAAGGCAAGCCTTCCCTTGGCAGGAAAAGAGTGATGGACCCAATACAGAATTCCCCTGTCTGGTGGGAGTCCAGGCCCCGACAGAGACTGGGATTGGCTCTCCCGAGCAGGAGGATGATGATCTATCTCAGTGCTCCCAGTACCTCCCAGAGCCCCTCTCTAAATGGACCCAACTGGGGGCCAGTAGAAATAGGTGGTGGCTCAGATCCCAGCTGCTGGTCTTTCTACCTCAGTCTCCCTCAGAGGCCGTGTTTCCTGGCCTCTGCCAGCTCTAAACGGCTCCAGCCGTGTCCGCCCAGCACTGGACCACCGGTCCCTATGCGCCTTGGCTTGACCCACGTGGCTGGTGCCATCTGTTTCTCATTTCCCTCAAAGACAGGGCCCGGGCCTCTGACCCGGCCAGGCCCTTGGGACAGAAGGGCAAGTAAAGGCGACGTTAGGCCGCCGACAGGCCGAGATACATTCCTGGATCCTGTCACGGTCTCTGGGGGCATTTGGGGCAGTTTGTGTCTGGAGTAGGCTCCTCAGGAATCAGCCCCCGGCCCCCTCCCCGACCACGGCCCAGATCAGGGAAGGAGAGCCTCAGAGGATAGAAAATCTTCTCTCTGCAGTGTTCAGCGATCTGCGGTGCTCAGAAGGCTGGGTGATGCAGTCGCTTTTGCCCGAAGATAACTGGATGTTACTTGGGGTACAGGGACAGTTTTAGAATTCCCGAATGGGAAGGGGTTTGAGACAATATCTGGTCTCTCCCGGCTCTGGGCAGCACCGTACCTAGACCTGGAGGAGGAGGAGGAGGCCTCTGTCTCCCAGTCCTGACAGGCTGGGCTCTCCCCAGCAGCTGGGGGGATTGGCTGGAGGGGTGAGGGAGAGGGACTGTCTTTCAGGCCCAGCACTGTAGACGGCGGTCCCCAGGAGGGGTCTCTACTGTGTAAGGGGTCTGCGGGGGAGACCCCAGTGACCTTGAGCAACGCTGTTCCTGGGAACTCTGAGTCCTCTGGTCCAGGAGGGGGCGCTTAGAGACCATAGCAGTGACGGGATGAGCGGCCACTGGGGTCTGGGGTCTCTGGTCTGGCTTCCAGTTCAGACTGCCCAAGGGAGGAGGAAAGTGGAGCCAGTGGAAGAGGTAGGGAAGGAGAAGGAGAAGAGAAGCCTGGGTTACCACAGATGGGGGGCTGGTAGGTCGGCAGAGTAGGGAGGGTATTGATGGGGCTGTCCAGAGGCTTCTCTCCATTCATTCATTCATTCATTCATTCATTCATTCATTCATTCATTCGTATTTATTGAGCACTTACTATGTGCAGAGCACTGTACTAAGCGCTTGGAATGTACAAATCGGTAACAGATAGAGACAGTCCCTGCCCTTTGACGGGCTTCCAGTCTAATCGGGGGAGACGGACGGACAAGAACAATGGCAATAAATAGAATCAAGAGTCTCTCCAGTCGGATTTAATAGTTGAAATCTGAATTCCCAGTCATTGTTTCTCCTTGTGGACAGAGAATGTGTATGCTAACTCTGTTATGCACACAGTAAATGCTCAATAAATATGATTGATTGATTGTGTTGGTCCTTCCCTTAGATTGTGAGTTTCTAGACGGCAGGGGCTGTGCTTAATGACTTTTTTATTGGTATTTATTATGCACTTTCATTCATTCAATAGTATTTATTAAGCGCTTACTATGTGCAGAGCACTGTACTAAGCGCTTGGAATATACAGTTCGGCAACAGATAGAGACAATCCCTGCCCAAGGACGGGCTCACAGTCTAATCGGGGACTTACTATGTGCCAGGCACTGTACCGAGCGCTGGGGTAGATATAAACTAATCACGTTGGACACTGCCCACGTGCCACACGGCACTCACAGTCGTAATCCCGATTTTACAGATGAGGTAACTGAGGCCTAGAAAAGTTAAGTGACTTGTCCAGGGTCACATAGTAAACAAGTGGTGGAGCCAGGATCAGAACTCAGGTCCTCTGACACCAAGGCCCGTGCTCTTTCCATTAGGTCACTCTACTTCTTTGAATATTTTTTTCTCTGAATATTCTTCAAGCCCCCTGTCCAGTGGCCTATATTCTAGGTGCCCATGAATAATTTGGTAAATCCTCCTGGTCGGCCCGGCCCTGGACTGCCACCTGATCCCGCTCAGGGCACAGGGTTCTTAATGCCTTAGTTCTATTTGGTGCTTTTACTGTCGAAGCACTTCATATTATTTATATCAATTTAGTCCTCCCAACACCACTGTGCGAGAGGGAGTGGGGCCAGGAATTTTAATTTCCACTTTACAGATGGAAAAACTGGGATGTGGGGAAGTTAAATGATTTACCCAGGGTCATATAGCAGACAAGTGGCAGAGTTGGGACAAGAACCCAGATCCTCCAACTTCTAGTACCAAGCTTTTCCACTACACCATATTGCTTAAGTAGAGGTTTTCACTGTCCCACATTAGCAAAAGAGAGGAAGGGGTCCAGCCTGACCCATGCAGACTTATTCGGTCCTTCTCATTCCAGCTCAAGCTCTTTTCCCTTACCAGACTTCTCACCTCTTGTGTCTATCCAAGACAAGATGGCGAGAGGCAATTCAGGGGCCCCAGAGCCTGAATCTCCCAGCCTCCCTCTTCTCAATCAATCAATCATATTTATTGAGTGTTTATCATGTGCAGAACACTGTACTAAGTGCTTGGGAAAACACAGTAAAACAGAGTTCCCACCCTGCACCTTTCCCACCAGCCTCCCTGCTTCTCCGCTCTCCCCCTCAGAGTCCCCTGCTTAGCCAGTGTGTTATTCCTTGTTCTACTAGCTGTCCTATCCCCGTGAAGCCCACCCCCACAAGCCACCCAGCTCTGCTGGAGACACCAATTGTGAGGAGCAGGAGAATCCATCCCCAAAAGAGTCCAATCTTTCCACTGTGCCCTCTCCTCAGTTTCAATCACCCCTGCCGCCGGACTTTGAAGTGAGGTGAATGGATGGATGAGGTGGCTTATTTGCTGGTCATCCTCATCAGTGGTATTTATTGACCGCTTACTCTGTGCAGAGTATTGTACAAGCACTTGGGAGAGTACAGTGTAACAGAATTGTTAGACACATTCCCCGCCCACAACGAACTTGATGTTAATTAGGTCATTTCACATGTCACCAAGTCCCCACACCTTCCTCCACCCCTCTCCTCTGAGCTAGGTCCACCCCTTCCCTGCTGCCCCTCAGGAATCAGCAGCTTTCCCCATCCCATGTCCCTCAGTTTGCGTCCAAAAATAATAGAAATTATGAGAGGAGACCAGTCACTCAGGCTGAAAGAGAGCCTGAGAATCATCTAATCCAACCCCCTGCTCCTGGGAAAGATTGCACCTGACCATCCCAAAAGGATGAAAATGAATCCTGAGCTTAAAGACCTCCAGAGATCCTCTCAGATACTACAAATAACCACTCGCATCATCAGGATGTCCTTCCCTCTGCCTCATCAAATCCCTTCTACTGCAGTCCCCTCACTTCTCCTTGTCCGCTCCTAAATGGAGAAGGAGGATACTTTAGCCTGTATTTGTGAGGTAACAATAGGGTACATGCAGACCCTGCTATAGAGACATTCTCAGGGTGGCTGTTCAGATTGCTCTAAGTACTTAACAAATGCTATCATTATTATCATTATTATATTGTAAATCCCTAAAGGGGCAGGATTCATGTCTAATTTTTTTTTATGGCATTTGTTAAGCGCTTACTTCCAGACACCGTTCTAAGTGGTGGGGTAGATACAAGGTAATCAGGTTAGACATAGTCCATGTCCCACATGGGGCTCACAGTCTTAATCCCCATTTTACAGATGAGGTAACTGAGGCCCAGAGAAGTGAAGTGACTTGCCCATGGTCACACAGCAGGCAAGTGTTGAGGCCAGGATTAAAACTCAGGTCCTTCTGACAAGCCTGGGGTCTTTCCACTAGGCCATGCTGTATCTCAATCAATAGATCAAATTTATTGAGTTCTTACTGTGTGCGCAGCACTGTACTAAACGCTTGGGAGAGTACAATGTAATGAAGTTGATAGACATGTTCCCTGCCCACAACAACCTTAGAGTCTAAAGGGGGAGAAAGACATTAAGTAAATAAATAAATTAAATTCCAGATAAATGCTAAAGTGTGATGGGGATGGGGGGGGGGGGAGTGAATAAAGGGTACAAATCCTAGTGCAAGGGTGAATCGGAGGGAGTGGGAGAAGAGGAAATGAGGGCTTAATTGGGGAAGGCTTCTTGGAGAAGATGAGCTTTGCAAAAGGCTTTGCCTGTGGGGAGAGTGAACATCTGTGGCATATGAAGAGGGAGGGAATTCAGAGGAATTCACACCTGTCTGCCCTATCCCAGCACTTAGTGTACATAGTAAGTGCTTAATAAGTATCACTGCTATTACAACTCCTAGTACTATTAGTACTGTGACCCAACTCCGGGCGGCAGAGCATTAGGTAGTGATGCCATTCAGTTCAAAGATGGCAGTGAGCTTGTGAGTGTCTTTGAGAGACTCTTGCACCCTGACATCTTGTCTGTGAACATGCAGTAGGGAACCTTTTCCAATCCCTCACCATTCAGGGTAAGCTTTGATCAACCATTAGCGGTTAAGAGGGTAGAGGTGTGTCCTCTCACCAGTAAAGTGTTGTGCTTGAGTTGTTTCTGCAGGTGTGGTGATGGTTTGCACTGAGCCATCCGCACTCTCTCTCCCCAGTTGTACAGACTGTGAGGTGCAGGTAGGGAGAATAGGAGCGGCGTGAGGGTCCCAGAACCGAATAAAGTATCTCAGAGACTTCACCACAGCAGACATCACTGCACCGTCACACTTTTGGTAAGCCATCATCAAGTAAATATAATTCTCAGAAGGATTTATTAAGGGTTGGGGCCTGGGCTGCAGGGGAAAACCGGGGGAACTACAAAACAAAATAAGCACAACAGCAAAAAATGTTTATGTACAGTTGTCTTCTGTACAGCTAGACAGATTGGAGCGGGAAAGTGGCGGGGGAGGGAGGACATCAGAACAGGTCAGATGTAGAAAAAGTGGGGATGTTTCAGGTGGAACATTAAAATAACAGGAGACTAAAGGTTTCCTGAAGCCTATGCCCAAGCTCATGAAACCTGGTGCCCTCCAGAGCCCAGTATCAGCATAAACAGAAAGTTTAACCTGAAAAGTTGCCCATCCCAGTCAGTCAATTGTATTTATTGAGCACTCACTGTGTGTAGACTACTGTATTAAGTGCTTGGGAGAGTACAGCATAACAATAAACATGCAATGCTAAAGCACATCACAACTTTAAGGTGAGGAAGTAATAGCAAGTCATATTAGTGATAGCAGCAGCAGCAGCAATAATAATAGTGATAATAACAATGGCATTCATTAAGTACCTACTGTGCGCAAAGCACTGCACTAAGCCCTAGGAAAGATCACCCAGAAGTGGGATGAAGGAGGGGCCCAGGCTTGGGAAAGGAAAAAGGGAGAAAGCTGAAGAGATCAGGCCATTTGGAGAAACCCAAGAAAGGGGAGTGCCAGAAAGAGATTTCATCTTTGTGTCTGCGGTGGAAGTCAATCAATCAACCAATCAGTGGTATTTAAATACCACTCAATAAATACCACACACACTGTAGTACAGTGTGTGATGAGCAATGTACTAAGTGCTCAGGAGAATACGGTACAACAGAGGTGGTAGACACTTTCCCTCCCCACTAGGAGTTTACAGTCTCTCATTCAGCCAGTAGCACTTATTCAGCCTCTGAGGACTGCCAAGTCCTGGACAGACAAAGCGGGAATTTACAGGGGATGAGTCATTCCTTCATATTTATTGAGCGCTTACTGTGTGCAGACCACTGTACTAAGTGCTTAGGAAGTACAATTCGGCAACAGATAAGAGATAATCCCTACCCTATAA
Organism: Ornithorhynchus anatinus; assembly: GCF_004115215.2. Lineage (NCBI taxonomy): Eukaryota > Metazoa > Chordata > Mammalia > Monotremata > Ornithorhynchidae > Ornithorhynchus > Ornithorhynchus anatinus. Next base: position 34,056,899 of record NC_041749.1, on the reverse strand, counting down.
GGGGCTCACAGAGGCACCGTCTTGTTTTTGAGGAGCCTAGTGGGGGAGCCCAGGCTAACAGGACCTTTCTAACCATTAGATAAAATGGGGGGATCCTTCCCCTGTCCTCCCCTTTGAATCAGTTAATCAATAGGACTGCCCTGGAGGCTCCCACCCACCCCCCAAAATTGGGGAATAAGCAATCTGGGTCCTCTATGACCTTTCCCTAGACCGTAAGCTCCTTTTAGGGAAAGAATGTGTCTATCAACTCTACTGCATTGTTTTCTCCCTAGTGCCTAGTACCTAGTACAGTGTTTGTCACACAAGAAGAGTTCAATAAATACCACCCATTGGTTGATTTTTCTCATTTCTCTTACTCCCTCTCCCTTCTGCATTGCTTGGGATCTGTGCCCCTTAAGCACTTGATATTCACTCCCACCCTCAGCCACACATACATATCTCTATGTCTGTCTCCTCCTCTAAACTGTAAACTCCTTGTGACTGGGGAATGTGTCTACCAACTCTGTTGTATTTCACTCTCCCTAGAACATAGTAGAGTGTCCTGCACACAGTAAACACTCAAAAAATGTGATTGATTGAGTGGATTGATTGATTTCATCTGGCCCGGAAGGGAAGCCTGAATCCATAACCATGAATAAGGATATCTAAAACTCAAGATTAGATTCCCTAAATCGCAACCCCATCCAGTAACTTTCATTCATTCATTCAATCATATCTATTGAGCACTTACTGTGTGCAGAGCACTGTACTAAGTGCTTGGCAAGTACAATTCAGCAATAAAGAGAGACAATCCCTGTCCACCCCGGAATTACAGTCTAGAAGTGGGGAGACAGACATCAAAACAAGTAAACAGGCATCAATAGCATCAATATAAATAAATAGAATTAAAGATATATACACATCAAAGCAAGTAAACAGGCAATTATATAAATAAATAGAATTATAGATATGTACATATACACACAAGTGCTGTGGGGCGGGGTGGGGGGCAGAGCAAAGGGAGTGAGTCAGGACGATGGGAAGGGGAGGGGGAGCTGAGGAAAAGGGGAGCTTAGTCTGGGAAAGCCTCTTAGAGGAAGTGAGCTTCAATAGGGTTTTGCAGGGGGAAAGTGTGGTTGTTTGGCGGATTTGAGGAGGGAGGGCATTCCAGGCCAGAAGTAGGATGTGGGGCAGGGGTCGACGGTGGAACAGGTGAAAACGAGGCACAGTGAGAAGGTTAGCACCAGAGGAGCGGAGTGTGTGGGCTGGGATTTAGAAGGAGAGAAGGGGAGTGAGGTAGGAGGGAACAAGGTGATGGAGAGCTTTGAAGCCAATAGTGAGGAGTTTTTGCTTGATAAGGAGGTCGATGGGCAACCACTGGAGATTTTTGAAGAGTGGGGGTGACATGTCCAGAAAGTTTCTTTAGAAAGATAATCCAGGCAGGAGACTGAAGTGTTGACTGAAGTGGGGAGAGATAGGAGGTTGGGAGGTCAGAAAGGATGCTGATGCCTCCCACATCCCTGGAAGGCTTCTCCCTGCCTGACAAGAAAGTCTCATGGGGGTTGGAAGGGCTCACAGGGCAGAGAAGGTCATACCTTCCACAAGCACGCAAGTCAAATGATACTCAGGGTCACAAGAAATATGCCCGTGTCTTAGAGATAGCCTCAGAGGGCTTATTAATAACAATATTATTTAAAATAATGGTATTTATTTAGCATTTACACTGTGCCAAGCATTAGATGCATAAAATTCTGATAGGGTCAGAGCTCGATTGGCTCATGTCCACCTTGTAGTTTCTGCTCCTTAGAATGTGGGTTCAAATCCAAGTTGGGTCAGCTTGGCCCTTTCCTTTCTTGAGTGGGTTGGGGTAAGGGCATGTGTGTGGGAGGGGTGGGAGGCTGGAACCTTGACTGTCCAAATGAGTTTTTGCCCTCCTGCAAGGGGCTCGCTTCTGGGGGACAATGGGGAGAGCAGCCTGGACACTTTGGCAGAGAAGAAGGGGAAATGTTGTGGTTGTAGGGGTGTGTGTTTGTGTGTATGTGTGGTGTATGTGTGGGGGATGGGGGGGGGGAGGTGTGGTACGGGAGGGGCTTTGACTCTCCCTCCCTGGAAACCTGAAAAGAAGAATAGGCAACCAACCATCTGTTCGTATTCCTGCCTGAAGACAGGGGACTGGACCAGGTGGTCCTTTAAGGCCCCTTCCAGTTTGAGGGCAGGTCAAAAGGAGCTGGAAATTAAAACTCAGACTCTTCCTCTTCAGGTGCCTCGTTCCTGGGGGTTTCTTGGTTCTGGACCCTTTGGGGTCAGGGGAAGTCTGTTCAGCTTTGTTCTATGGAAAGAGAGGAACTGAGAGCTAACCTTCTCCTCTAAGCCCCCTCCTTGATTTTTCTCTTAAGCAAACTTTTCCCTACAGAACTATGAGCATTGAGTCCTATCCTGGGGGTCATAAAAGCCACTCTAAAGAGAAGTTATCAGCCTGGATCTTTATGGGGCTATTGTCTTTCCCCACCCCCTTCTCCCCTCCTTCCTCCAGCCCCCACCCCCAGAGTAAACTCTCCCCAGGAGAGAAGACAGGATGGACTGCTAGTGAGCAGGCAGCTGGCATAGAGACCCAGATCTCTCCAGCGCTGGCTTAGTGGCTGGGAATGGGGGTGACAGAAGGAGTGGGGGTCGGGGAGGGGGTGGGAGAGGACAATGAGGAAGGCACATGTGAGGCTGGAGCTCCAGTCTAGGGAATATGGATCAATAGGTAAGCAGGGGGTGGGGGAGGCCCTTATGAGGTTTGGACCTGGAGACGGGGTGGGACCGGGCAGAGGAAGGAAAGCCTCTCATGGATCCCACATGACACAGCTTCTTTCAGATCGGTGGGCCCACTGGTTAGAGCTCTGAGCTGTGAGTCAGGTGCCCGGGTTCTGTTCCCAACTTAGTTTGAACTCCCTTCCCCTCCCTGAGCCTCTCCTTCCCCAATTAATCAATGCTATTTATTAAGCGCTTTACTATGTGCAGGGCACTAGAGTTGATAGTCAAGTTCCCTGCCCACAAAGAGCTTATTGTCGCTCCAGGGAAAGAGCTTCGAGCTTCGTGGAGGGAGAGAGGGGAAGCTAAAGAGGGTCCACATTGTGTCCAGCTTGGAGGAATCCCTCCCTCCACCTATCATGGTTGCCTCTGGATCCCCGGTGAGGCCTCCGTCCCTTCTCAGGAGGGCACCGACCAAGGAAGGACATTTTGGGGGAAGCCCAGTTTGAGCTCATCCCAAGAGGTTTCACTGCACAAGCTGAATTGAAGGCAAATCTTAGGGCACCTGAAATAGCCGACCCTAGCATATAAACTAGACTGCCCAGTGTGGGATGGTTTAGCTGCCCCTGTAAGCAGAGACTGTGGGCAGTGCCAGGTCTGAGACCTAGCGGGGTTGCTGCAGGAGCACAGACTCCACTTCACTCTGCTGCCCAGATTATCTTTCTACAGAACGGTTCTGGGCATGTCACCCCCTCCTCAAAAATCTCCAGGGGTTCTCTGTCAAACTCCTTATCAAGCAAAAACTCCTCACCATTGGCTTCAAAGCTCTCTATCCCCTTGCCCCCTCTTATCTCACCTGCCTTCTCTCCTATATCCCAGCCCGCACCCCTGGTCCACATCCTACCTCTAGCCTGGAATGCCCTCCCTCTTCAAATCCGCCAAACAACCACATTTGTCGCCCTTCAAAGCCCTACTGAAGGCTCACCTCCTCCAAGAAGCTTTCCCAGACTAAGCCCCCCTTTTCCTCAGCACCCCCTCCCCTCCCCATTGTTCCCACTCTATCCCTTTGCTCCAACCCGCTCCCTGCCCCAAGCACTTATGTATATATGTACAAATCTATAATTCTATTTGTATTGACGTTATTGATGCTTGTTTACTTGCTTTGATGTCTGTCTCCCCACTTCTAGACATCTGGGGTGGACAGGGATTGTCTCTTTATTGCTGAATTGTACTTTCCAAGCACTTGGTGCAGTGCTCTGCACAGAGTAAGCGCTCAATAAATGCGAATGAATGAATGAATGTTCCTAGTCACCTGCTCTGGGAAAGGAGCAGGGCGTGGAAGCAACAGGTTGGGCGTCGTCGTGGAGAAGTCAGAACTGCCACCTGGTTGCAAATGCCAGTGGGGCCCTGACTCTTGGTCTCAGCAGAGCTGATCTCACCCCAAAGACTGAGGGTGCACTAAATGGTCCCCTGTCCCCCTCCAGGCCTCAGCTTCCTTCACCCACTGAGCAACCTTGAAGAGCGATTCTTTGAGTCCTCCAAGATCACCAAGCCCCATAGAAACTCAGTGCTTCCACAGGGACAGATAGAAACTCTTATTTTTTTCTTTAATGGTATTTATTAAATGCCTACTATGTGCCAGGCTGTGGTGTAGATACAAGATAATCAGGTTGGACACAGTCCTTGTCCCAGATGGGACTCACAGTCTTAATTCCTGTTTTATAGATGAGGTAACTGAGGCACAGAGAGGTTAAGTGAGGTACCCAAGGTCACAAAACAGACAAGTGGCAGAGGCTAGAGTAGAACCCAAATCCTTCTGACTCCCATTGTCATGCTGCTTCTCCCTCTTGTTCTTGCTTATTGATCTCATGTCATCATTTGTCCCTCAACAAGTGGGGGGCAAGAATGAGATGGTTCTACCCATTTTACAAATTAGGCATAGAGAGGCTGAGTAACTTTTCCAAAGTCACACAGTTGGCATGAGAATCCAGGCTTCCCAACTCCCGTTCTTGAGCATTTTCCACTACAAGCAAGAGGGAGTTCAAAGGTCGGACAGTCGCCCTGAGGGCTGGTGTTAAGAGGAAAGAATAAATTTCCGTGGAAACTGTAAGAGAAGGAAGAGAAAACTACCAGGGAAACTCCTGCCCTCTCTTTTTCTCTTGGGAGAGCAGCTCTGCCTGCCCAGTTCAGCATCAAAGCATTATCTCCAACCATCACAGGACAGAGAAATGGGGCCAGGCATCTCTTAACAGGCAGAGTGCCAGTTCAACTTACCGTGACCAAAAACATCGCCCCGTGGGTCCCCATTTTACCCTCACCCACCTCCTCATGGGCAATGCCATTCTAGAAAGACTGCCATCTATCAGCAAAGGAGATTCTGTGACTTGCTTCGTAAGCCCTACACCATGTGAATGCCTTGGGCAAACCACTTTTACTTCTCTGTGACTCAGTTTTCTCATCAGAAAAATGGAACTTGATACCTGTTCTCACGCCCTCTTAGCCTGTGTGCTCCATGTGGGACAGGGACTGTGTCCCATCTGATTATCTTTTTCTTCTCCAGAGCTAAACACAATATCGGGCAAAAAGTACTTAATAAATACCACCATCATCACTGTTATTATTGTTATCATCACGTAAGGAAGTTCTTCCTTATAGGTAACACAAATATCACCTGCTGTAATTGTCACTTTCTTTTCAAGTCAATCTCATGGGGCAGAGAGATAAATTGGGAGATCAGATAAGCCCTTGGATTGGTTTTTAAATGGTGCAGTGGGAGTTAGGAAGCAGCCTTGGTTGCTCCGAGTGTCACCTGGAGGGCTAAGTCATTCCCCCACCCAGCTTCCAGGGAGGAATGAGGAGGAAGAGAGAGGGAGGAGAGCAAGAGAAGGGAAGAAAGGGAGAAAGAAAAGGAGAATGAATCAAGACTAGACTGTAGACTATAGACTCTACAGCCTAGACTCTAGACTGAAAGCTCCTTGTGGGCAGGGAATGTGTCTGTTATATTGTACTCTTGCACGTGTTTAGTACAGTGCTCTGCACAAAGTAAGTGCTCAATAAACACCCCTGGTTGATTGATTAAGGAGGAGGGGGAGGAGACCCCTCTGGTAAAGGGTGGAAAAAGAATCGATGCCATGGGTTGCTTCCACCGCCCTTCTTTCATTCAACTCCAGAAGCAGCATGGCCTAGTGGATAGAGGACAGGTCTGGGAATCAGAGGACCTGGGTTCTAATACGGGCTCCATCAGATGTCTGCTGTATGACCTTGGGCAAGTCAATTCACTTGTCTATGCCTCAGTTATCTCATCTATAAAATGGGGACTAAGACTGTGAGCCCCATATGGGACAAGCTATTAGCTTTTAACTACCCCAGAGCTTAGTACAGTGCCTGGCACATAGTAATCGCTTAACAAATCTTAAAAAAAACACCCATCATGTAGGAGAGAGGATGTAATTCCTATCAGCCCTTCTCTGGCACGGGAGAGGCTCAGACAACAGCTTCTTAACTTTTAGAACACAGCTGTGACTTCTGTGACTGCTGGCCTGAGCCCTGAGGAGTCTGAAACCCTGCTCCTCTGGCCACAATGCCTCAACTGCTCTTGTGTTTATCATCCTTGTCTTTCATGTTTTTGTTTCATCTTCCCTGGGGTGCCTGTCTCCAACTCCCTCCCTGCCTTACTCATAGATAGTGAGCCTCTTGGGGTCCAGAGTCCTTGCCTAGATCTCAACTGGGGAAATTCTTTCCCAGAGCTTAGCACAGCGCTTTTCATTCAGTATACACTGAATGTAAGCTCGTCGAGGGCTTGAAATATGTCCGTTTATTGTTGTATTGAACTCTCCCAAGCGCTTAGTACAGTGCTCTGCACACGGTAAGCGCTCACTAAATACGGTTGAATGAATGAATGAACAAATAGTGATAATGTTGTTTTTGTTTCGTTCTGTTTTCCTCTGCCGTCTGTCTCCCCCGATTAGACTGTGAGCCCGTCATCGGGCAGGGATTGTCTCTATCTGTTGCCGAATTGTACATTCCAAGCGCTTAGTACAGTGCTCTGCACATAGTAAGCTCTCAATAAATACTATCGAATGAATGAATGAACGAATGAATATGTGATATTACTACTGTTAGTCTGTCTCTGCGCTATACCAGGGGGCAAAGGGGCAAGGCTTACCACGCCCTCAGCCAAGACCGTCAGAGAGGTTGACATGGAGCTTGTCTTTGCCTTTCGTTTTTGCCTCTTCGTTGGACTTTAGTTTTGGAGCTTTGGTGAGAGATTGGGGCAGGGGTGCCCCCTGGAGACTTCTTTGCATGAAGATGCAGCAGGAGGAAGAGGATCATGGGCTGTTTTGCTTAAGCAAAGCTCTGGACAAGAGAGAGAGACAGAGATCCGAGACAGGGCCGAAGAGGCCGTGGCCCCCGCACCAGGCGCTGTTGGGGAGAGGCCTCAGGCAGGAACCCCACGCCCTGATGCTATCAGGGCAAACTGAGGTTTAACCCCAGGCCGAGGCTGGACCAGGGCCTCCTTCCGGCCTTCCACACTTAGTCTTCCTGGTCCTGATTCGGGCCAGTGTGTGGTATGGGAGAAATCCACAGAAGTCGGAAGGATGTCCCGCTTTTTTTATGGTATTTGTTAGGCGCTTACTATGTGCCAGGCACTATTCTATTCGCCGGGGTAGACTTCTAGACTGTGGGCCCGTTGTTGGGCAGAGATTGTCTCTATTTGTTGCCAAATCGTACTTTCCAATCACTTAGTACAGTGCTCCGCGTACAGTAAGCGTTCAATAAATATGAATGAATGAATGAATAACAAGCCGATCAGGTTGGATGCAGTCCGTAGCCCATATGGGGCTCACAGTCTTAATCTCCAGTTTACAGAAGAGCCAGAGAAGTTAAGTGACTTACCCAGAGTCACACATCAGAGTAGAGGCAAGTTTAGAACCCAGGTCCTTCTGAATGCCAGGCCCGTGCTCTATCCATTAGCCCACACTTCTTCTTCTGACCTCAGTGTCACTGGGATTTCTTTCTTTCCCCACTTCTTCCAACTCTTCTTTTGCTGAGAGGGGGGTTGTGTGGAGTCCCCTCCATAATGTCGCGCCCCCCCCAAACACATACACACACACACACACACACACACACAGACTGTTAGCCCCTAGGAATGCACAACAAAGGAGCCAGCAATTAGCATTCCCTGGGCCTTTACCATCACAGCCCACCCTCCCACAACTACCTGGCTCAGTAGACTTTACTAGTGTGAAGGAGAATGAGGAGAGCAACCCCTACCCCGAACAGAGTAGAGAAGAAATGGAGGGGAAAAGGGTGAGGGCTTGTAGAAGGGAGAGGAGTGGGAAAGAAAAAAAGCTGCTAGTTTTTGTCATTGCAGATAGGGAGGAAATTTCCTTCAAAGTGTTGGCTGAAATAGAGGAGAATGAGATCTTGTCATTAAGTTGGGAGGGTGGCCTTGGGCTTGGCCTGAATTCCTCTGCCAGGTACCTGGGACTTCCCTGGGTGGTAGGTGAGGGAGACAGGTCCAATTAAAAGGATTGGGAAGGTGTTTCACATACCAAAGTGTACCTAGCCAGAATGGGGAGGGAAAAGAAGAAATTGGGGTTGGACTAAGAGGAGCTCTCAACCTTTCCTCCCTTACCAAGGAACAAGTTACTCTGGGTTTGGGACAACACACGGCAACAGAAAACCCAGAGTCCACTGGAGTATGTTTTTGGGTTTTTTTATGGTATTTATTGTTTACTATGTGCCAGACACTACACTAAGTGCTGGGGTAGGTACAAAGCTAATCAGGTTGGACACAGTCTCTGTCCCATGTGGGACTCACAGTCCTAATCCCCATTTTACAGATGAGGTAACTGAGACCCAGAGAAGTGAAGTGATTTGGCCAAGAGCACACAGCAGACAAGTGATGGAGCTGGTGTTAGAACCCTGGTCCTTCTGACTCCCAGGTCTGTGCTCTATCCCTAAGACCATACTGCCTCAAGTTATTTCTCAAAGCAGCTCTCTCCAAAGCCAAGTCTCAGCTCAGCCCACTGCACAGTGGTGCGACAGAAGTTACACAGGCAAACATGTTATAGAACAAAGATATGTAATACTGGCACAATGGCAATATCAAAAAAGGCCCCAAACAACTCGTTTTTCTGCCAGCGCAATTGACATGGTCTTGCCTTGTCTTATGCCGCCGAGTCGTCTCCGACCCATAGCGACGCCAAGGACACATCTCTCCCAGAACGCCCCGCCTCCATCTGCCATCGCTCTGGTAGTGGGTCTGTAGAGTATTCTTGGTTAAAATCCAGAAGTGGTTGTCCAATGCCTCCTTCCAAGCAGGCAACTTGAGTCTCCACCCTGGTCTCTCTCCTGTGCCGCTGCTGCCCTGCCTGGGTGACTTTTGACTTGTAGCAGGTTGCCTTCCACTTGCTAGTCCCTGCCCAAGCTAGGAATGGAATGGATAGGGCTCTGTTTGACTCTCCCTCCCGTAGTTGAGAATGGTAGAGGACTGAGCCCCTTGTTGGGCGGGGATTGTCTCTATCTGTTGCCAAAATGTACATTCCAAGCGCTTAGCTCTGCACACAGTAAGCGCTCAATAAATACGATTGAATGAATGAATGAATGAATGAATGAATGAATGGAAACTCTCCAGATGCCATCCTGCGAAGGGGGAATTGACATGGTACCAGATCCTTTTTCTGGGTAGCCATTTGACCCCTTCACCTCCTCCGCAAGGACATACTAGAAACACGGCCTGGGATGAGGTGGAGATCCTCAGCCCATTTCACTTTTGGTGAAGGAGTTGGGACCCCGCCCCAAATCCCATCCCTCCAGTCACCCTCAGCACCTGATGCAGTGACCCAAAACAGAGTACAGCCACGCTTGGCAAGGGGTTTGTTTTCAATGTAATTTTAATAGGATAATTCTGGGCTCATCACTACTAGCAACCTATAAAATGATGCCAGTAATAGTAAGTGATAATAAATATTGTAACAGTAATAATAATAATTAGCTCTGGCTGAACAAGGAGTTAACTGTTTTCTCCTACTTCCATTTGCTGCAGAATTTGAGTACTTCTGGGCACCACACACTCACTGATGTAGGGACTTGGGAAACATATCAAATAAATCAAAGATGATCGTGACATCTGCCTTCAAGCTTCCCTCCTCTAATCTGTTCCCCACTCACTCCACAGAAACCGTCCTCTCAGAGGTCACAAATGATCTCCTTCTTGCCAAATCCAAAGGCCTCTATTCTATCCTAATTCCTCTTGGACCTCTCAGCTGCCTTTGACCCTGTAAACCACCCCTTTCTCCTGGAAACGTTACACAACTTTAGCTTCACTGATTCTGTCCTCTCTTGGGTTTCCTCCTATTTCTCTGGCCACTCAGTCTTTTTCTGGGGCTCCTCCTCTGCCTCCCACCCCCTAAATGTGGATGCCCCTCAAGGCTCAGTTCTGGGTCCCCTCTAAATGTCCATCTACACCCATTCCCTTGGAGAACTCATCCATTCCATGGCTTCAACTACAACCCTCCATGCAGATGATTCCCAAATCTACACCTCCAGCCCTGCTCTTTTTCTTCTTTGCAATCTCTCATTTTCTCCTGCCTTCAGGACATCTCTACTTGGAAGTCTTGCAGTCACCTCAAACTTAACATGTCCAAATCAGAATTTCTTATCTTCTTATCCAATCCCTGATCACCCTGATACTTTCCTATCACTGTAGTCAGCACCACCATCCTCCCGGTCTCACAAGCCTGTGACCTTGGCGTTATCCTTGACTCATTTCTCTCATTCAACCCACATATTTAAGCTGTCACCAAATCCTGTCAGTTTAACCTTGACAACATAGCTAAAAGTCACCCTTTCCTCTCCATCCAAACTGCTACCTTGTAATCGGCCTTGATTACTGCATCAGACTCCTTGCTGACCTCCCTGCCTCCTGTCTCTCCCCACTCTAGTCCATACTTCACTCTGCTGCCCAGATCATTTTTCAGTCCATGGTTCCCCATGCCTTAAAAACCCCCAGTGGCTGCCCATCCACCTCGGCATCAAACAGAAACTCTTCACCATTGGCTTTAAAGCACTCCACCTCTTTTCCATCTCCTATCTTACCTCCCTGATTTCCCACTACAACTCAGCCCACACACTTGGCTCCTCTAATACCAACTGTACCTAGATTTTGTCTATCTCATCACCAACTTCTTGCCCACGTCTTGCCTCTGCCCTGGAATGTCCTCCCTCTTCATACCTGACAGACGATCACTCTCCCCACCTTCAAAGCCTTATTGACACACATCTCCTTCAAGAGACCTTCCCTGACTAAGCCCTCATTTTCCTCTCCTCCTACTCCCATTCCCACTCCTTTCCACTTCCTTCTTTCCTTGCACTTTGATTTGCACCCTCTATTCACCCCTCCCTCAGTCCCACAGCACTTACGTACGTATCCATAATTTATTTGTAATAATGTCTTTCTCCACCTCTAGACCATAAACTTATTATGGGCAGGGAATGTGTCTACCAAATCTGTTATACTGTACTCTCCCAAGCTCTTAGTAGAGTGCTCTGCACACAGTAAGAGCTCGATAAATACAACTGATTGATTGATTGAAAGGTTCTTGTGGGCAGGGAACATGTCTACCAACTCTAAGGTTGTACCCTTCCAAGAGTGCTCTGCACTTAGTAAGTGCTCAAAAATTACGATTGATTCAAATAGTTTGTAATCTAATGGGAGCGGTGAGGCATAGTAGGAACAGAACAGAGTGTCAGGAGGTTTGGGCTCTAATCCTGTCATTTGTGTGAGCTGGGCAACTCACTTAACTTCTCCGTAAATCAGTAGAAAATGAGGATTAAGAATCTGTCCTCCCACCCCCCTTAGATTTGTGAGTCTCAAGTGGGGCAGGGAACTTGATTGGCACGTAGTAAGCACTTAACAAATACTATTATTATTGTTAGGGTTGAATCAGTAGAAGTAGAGGGAGGAATATACCCTAAATGAGAGAAAATAGATGTAAATATTAGGAGAGAGAATTAACAGTTTGCAGACCCCAGGACCCCTTTGGGAAGCTAGTGGCTCTTGCAGAGCCTGGTCTCTGCTTGCCTCCAAGATCGTGTTCCATCCCTCTGTCTCCTTCAAAGACCCTGCTAAACTAATGAATCACCACACTGAGCAGAAGGGAGCACACGCTGAGCTGAAGGCTCTTGCAGTCAAAACCAGGTCGGTTCCCACCCTGCAGGAGAGCACAGGGCCGGGGGCAGGTAGGAGACCCTGACCCCTGGACAGGCAGCATTCGCATTCAGGATCCACAGGTGGAAAGACTCCTCTTTCCTAGGGCTGGAATAAGGCCCGGATTAGCTCTGCCTTTGGAGCACCAAACCTAGTCCCAGTCCTTGCCCCTGGCCGGCCCCAGGCCTAGTTCCTGCCCCATCCCAACCCCAGCCTCCCGCTAAGCTGCTAGTATAATAATAATAATTATTATGATATTTGTTAAGCACTTACTACGTGCCAGGTGCTGTTCTAAGCCCTGGAGTAGACATGCAGTCCCTGTCCCACTTGGGGCTCACAGTCTTAATTCCCATTTTACAGGTGAGGGAACTGAGGCCCAGAGGAATGAAGCGTCTTGCCCAAGATCACACAGCAGACAAGTGGCTAGAACCCGTGACCTTCTGACTCCCAGGCCCGTGCTCTAACCACTAGACCATGCTGCTTCCTCCCCAGTGGGGGCTCACTCCTGGCCCCCAGGGCCGCATGGGTCAGCCCACCGTGTGTGTCTTGACCACGGCTACCCCCACCTGGCTGGGCGGCGCCGGGGCGAGGGGGAAGGTGGGGAGGGAGCTGCGGAAGCACAGTCAGCTTCCCGCTGGGTGCCCGGGCGAGGGAGGGCAGGGGGCTGTCGCCAGGATAAAGGCACCGACGGGTCCTCCAAGTCCGTCAGGGCCCGGGTCAGGGGTCGGCTAGCCAGGGCGCTTCTTCCACTCCCCACCTGGGTCGTCCCGGGCCTGGGAGTTTTCGAACCTAACCAGATTTCATCGCTGTATCCGTCCCGCCTCTCCCCCTCCCCCCAAGTTGCACCCCCGGATCACGTCCCCCCACCCCAATTTACTGCACAGACTGTCCCCTCTCCGGGGGTTGGGGGCGGTGGAGAGGGCAGATGCGCAAAGGAGGCGTGGAGGGAAGGAAGGTGTAATAATAACAACAATGATGGTATTTGTTAAGCGCTCGCTCCGTTCCAAGCACTGCTCTAAGCTCTAACAAGGTCATCAGGTTGTCCCTCTTGGGGCTCACGGTCTTCACCCCCATTTTACAGATGATGGAACTGAGGCACAGAGAAGTGACTTGCCCAAAGTCACACCGCTGACAAGTGGCCAAGGGGGGATTAGAGCCCACGACCTCTGACTCCCACGCCCGGGCTCTTGCCAGTAAGCCACGCTGCCTCTACCATGGCCCGATCTGGTCCCCTCCGGGAGTAGAGTGGAGGGCTAGGGGAGGGGTGGGGGGCCTGGGGACCCCTCCACTTTTATCCCTCTCGAGGGGAAGGGGGTGGTGTCCGTTCTCCCTTTCCATGCCCCCGAGCCAGGGAGCCGGGATGGCTTCCACCCTCACCCTAGGCCCCAGCCAGACCCCAGCGCAGGGTTCCTTAGCCGTCCAGTAACTTTGTTCCTGTTTGAACACCCCCTCTGCCCCCCCCCCCCCCCCGGGGGCCTTCCACTTTGATTCCTGTACTTGAGTCTTTCTCCCGCTTTGAAATGCAAACCCGCCTTTCAATGCAAAAAAAAAAAAAGGCGCAATAAAAGGCCGGGGTGGGGCCACCCCGGCCGGAGGCCGGGAGGTTCAGGTGAACAGTTGGTCCGGGAAGGCGCCGGGACCGGTCGCCAAGCACAGCTCGGGGCGAGGACTCGGCGGCGGGGACTCCTGGGGCCCAGCATGCGCCCGGGGCTCCCCAGGAAAGATGTACGTGGGCTATCTTCTGGATAAGGACTCCAACATGTACCCCAACTCCGTCAGGCACCCCAGTCTCAACCTCAGCCCCCAGAACTATGTGCCCGCGCCCCCCCAGTACCCGGACTTCACCGGCTACCACCACGTCTCGGGGCTCAACGGCGACCCTCACCACGGCCAGCCCGGGCCCGCCTGGGCCACCCCCTACGCGCCCGCCAAGGAGGAATGGCAGGGCTACGGACCGGGCCCCGCCGCCCCCGCGGCCAGCCCGGCCCAGCTGGGCTTCAGCCCCCCGGACTTTAACCCCATGCAGCCGCCCCCCGGGCCCGGGCCCGGCCTCCTCCCGCCGCCCATCAGCGCCCCGGTGGCACCAATCTCGCCCGGCGCGCAAAGGCGCACGCCCTACGAGTGGATGCGACGCACTGTGCCCGCGGGCAACAACAGCGGTAAGACGCCCTCCACGCCCCCTCCCCACCTTTCCCGGGAGAGGACCCCCCCCCCCGTCTCCCACCCCTCTCCTCTCCTCGGACCGCCCCCGCCAACCGGTCCCCTGCCGGGGCCCTCCCCGTCTCCTCTTCCCGGCACGGTCCTCGACGAGGTGGAGCCGCCCCGTGCCTGGCACCGCTCGACGACCGGCCTCTCCACGTGGAGCCGGGGAATAATAATCTTACGAGTAGAATGATAATCATAATGGACCCTCCCAAGAGCGTAGAAATAATCACAATAACCATAGTGGGACTTGTTAAGCGCTCGCTATGCGCGGAGCACTGTTCTAAGCGCTGGGGTAGATAAGGGGTAGTCAGGTTGTCCCACGTGGGGGCTCACAATCTTAATCCCCATTTTACAGACGAGGCAACTGAGGCCCAGAGAAGGGAAGTGACTTGCCCCCACCCCAATCCCCTCTCCATCTCCGGCCCTGGACAACGAGCGGGCTCCCGAGCCCTGGCCCGGCACCTCTCCCCGATCGACCGCTTAGTACAGTGCTCTGCACATAGTAAGCGTTCGATACATACTATTGAATGATCGATCGATCAGTCGATCAGTTAATCAGTTGCATTTACTGAGCGCTTACTGGGCGCAGACCGCCGCGGCTTAGTGGCAAGGGCACGGCCTTGGGAGTCGGAGGACGTGGGTTCTAATCCCGACTCCGCCACGCGTCTGGTGTGTGACCTTGGGCGAGCCACTTCGCGGCTCTGCCCCTCAGTGATCTCATCGGTAAAATGGGGATTAAGACCGGCAGCCCCACTTGGGACAACCTGACTACCCCAGCGCTCGGAACAGTGCTCGGCACATAGTAAGCGCTTAACAAATACCGTTATTGTTATTGTGATCATTACGAAGCGCCTGGGAGGGTACAGTGAAACAGTTGGTAGACACGTTCCCGGCCCCAACGAGCTTACGAGGACCTTGTGTTTATTTACTTTTGTTATTGTCCGTCTCCCACTCTAAACTCGTTGTGGGGGTGTGCTGTCCTCTCCCAAGCGCTTAGTCCAGCGCCCTGCACGCAATAAGCGCTTAATAAATACGATGGAGTGATTGATCGCACAGTCGGATCAGGCTGTACAGTCCGAGCAGGCTCCTTCCCCTGGCTTCAGCACCTCGGCTCCCGACGGCCGGGCAGGAGGTCTTCGGGGCCTCTGGCTCGGACCAGAACGGTCAGTACAGTGCTCCTCACCCAGTAAGGGCGCAGTAAATACGATCGAATAACGACCTTCCGGCTGATTTGCGAAGTTTGGGGTTCCCCCGCCAGCCCCGGCCCTGTCCCCACCCCTCATGGGGTGCCCCCGCAGCCGCTCCCACTGTGTCAGGCTAGAGGCCTTCTTCTGCCCACCGGGATCCATCGCCCGCATCCTCGGACGTACCCTCCTCAGAAATGCCACCCGCACCCCCGGGGGCAGTCGAGGCTCAGGTGCGTGGCTCGCTGCCCGCAGACCAGCCCCTTCACCGGACCCTGTCGTTGAATGCGGAAGGAGACCAGAGCCCTTGGGCCCTGGTGGGCACCTCGGTGCCAGGGAGAGGTCAGCCCCCCCCGCCCTCCCCGCCCCCAGGCAGTAGGATGGGCTGCCGACCAGTCCCTGAACTCTTGACCTGGCCCCACAGGGCACGGGAGAGGAGGAAGGGGGAGGTGGGAAGCGCCGCTTGTTTCTCGGTGGGAAAAAGTGGAAGCTTCTCCCCACGGAAATCTAAATGAACACGCCTGGGGCAGCCTCTGATCAACCCTTCAAAGGCAGCAAGGGGGCGGGGACTACAAAGCAAAGGCCTTTAATGAGGGTCCGCAAGTGCCAGTTTACAAGCACTGCCCCTTTGTCATGTAAACATGGCGGGCCGGGATCTGGAGTGACTCCTGTTTGCAGGAAGGTGAGGGGGTACCCGATGGCCCCCATTGTCCCGGCCTTTGTGCCGCCCGGCTTTGAGGGCGGGGAAACATGCGGCCTGCCCCGGCTTTGATGTCCCCGGACCGATTCTCCCCGACTTGTAGTCGAGGCCCGGCCTGTCTGCCCCCTCGCTCTCGGGGTCTCTGTCTCTGGTCTCCTTAGGGGACCCAGAATTTCCTCAAGCAGGCGCCGGGTAGGGCCTGGGCCGGGGCCGGGCTGCTGGCCAGCTCTGCCCTGGCGCAGGTGCACCAGGCCCGGACCCTTCTGCTGGTCAACCCGCTCCACCCGGTCCTCTGGCAGAGCACCCCGAGGTTTCCGCCAGCCCCCTCCTCTGCTGCGCCGTCGGGCTCGCTCGAGCCCCCGACGTCCACCCCCAGCCCCGGGGAGATTGGAGGTGGGCAGAGTTGCTCCCCGAGTTAAAAAAACCCTCCGAGTCGGGGGGCATTACGAGCTGGCGCAGGCCACCTGGCCCGACCGCCCTGCAGTGCCCAGGAGTTGTCCTGGGCCCGACCTTGCCTTCCACCTCTTCTCCCCTCTTCCTCCACCACCACCAGGTGCAGGTAGCAGGTTGACCCTGATCCTCCTCCTGTCCTTCCTCCCTCTCCTCCTCCTTCTCCTCCTCCTCTGCTCTTTCAGGGCCATCTGTATCTATTTCCCGGTAATTTCTTTTCTCTTTTCTTCCCCTTTGGACCACCCTACGGTGCCTCCTCTCTGCACGTCGGCGTGCTCTGTTTATTTTGTTTGCAATATGGAAAGGACCCGAGCCCCCCAGGTAGTGGGCCCAGAGTGGCCCGTTTAACAGCAGCCCACATTCATGCATGCAGCTTTCAATGGGGCCCATGTTAAGTGGGCTGACCTGTTCTATTAGAATAACAATCCTGCAGGTCTCTCTCCCTCCTTGTTTCCCAGGAGTTCTGAGTGTTTTTCACACACCATCTCCTTCATCCTTAGCTCTCTCCTGGCTTCCCCTACCCCCCCGCCCCCAAGAGGGACGAATGGGCAGAGATCCCGACCCCCTTTCTCAGGGAGGGGAAACTGAGGAACCACGTCTGACTATTCTGGGCTTGGGGGACGAGGGGATAGCGGTTAAGGCGCTCGCTCACTTCTGCATCCAGAAGTCCAGGCACTGAACATTACAAATGTCGGAAGACTCCATGTCTCAGCGCTGCTGCACTCGATCCCGTGGCAAGAGAAGGTTGCCACATTTTAGGAACCTGAGAACTCTCCCTTCCCTTCCCCGCAGTAATAATAATAATAGTAGTTGCAGCATTTGTTAAGCGCTTCCTGTGGGCCGAGTATTGTGGTAGATACAAGATAAACACAGTCCCTGTCCCATATGGGGCCACCCAGTCTAAGGTGAGTGGGGGGAACAGGTATCTGAACCCCATTTTATGGATGAAGAAACTGAGGACCGGGGAAGTGAGTTTGACTTGCCTAAACTCACACAACAGACCAGTGGCAGAGCTAGGATTAGAACCCAGGTCCTCTGACTCCCAGGCCCAGGCTCTTTCCCCTGAGCCCCACAGCTTTTCATGGTATGTACCGCTAATCTAATGGTTGGTGTCGCGCTGTTGTTTCTGACTGCTCTTTTCCCGAGGTGACGCCCTTCCCCTTCTACCCCCCCCACCATCCTACTCTAGACTGGGGGGGGGGGGTTCTGAGGGCCCAGGGATGGGACTACATCAATATCCTGGAACTCCTTCCCAGGTCTCAGCAGCAGCATCCTCCTTCCAACAGGTGTCAACACAACTACCGGTAGAAGTTCCGGCTGCTCAGGTCCCCTCTGAGTGCCACGGAGGTGTGGGGTGTGTGTGACTGGGGACTGTTGGTGGATGGGTTCTGTATGCACCTGCATGCCCTCTGCCTCGAGTTCTCTGCCCTCTCTGGTTCTCTCACTGGAAGCCTAAGGGAAGTCAGAATGAAAACTAGCCAGGCTCAAGGAAGTGTGTCACGTGTGTCTCAGACTCACCCGTTGACCTGCTGGGCGTTGACTGGATGGACCGCCCCGTGGCTAGAGCAGGTCAATCAATCTGGATTGTGATCTGGGTTCACCACTCGGGAGGTCACTTCTCTCTATCCCTCTGTTTCTCTACCTGCAAAGTGGGGTGATGATTTCCACTTCCTGAAGCGATTGGGAGAGGTGGTGGAAGAGGCTGTTTTGCAGCGAAAAAGATGCCAGAAAGATGTTTTTTTAGCGGGGGGCGGGGGGCGAGGTGTAGTGGGATCAATCCATCCATCTATCGCATTTATTGAACACTTACTGTTTGCAGAGCAGTGTACTAAGCGCTTGAGAGAGTACCATCTAACAGAGTTGATCGGCACGTTCCCTCCATACAACAAGCTTGCAGTTTAGAAGGGGGGATGTACATTAACGTAAACAAAGAAATTACAGGTCTGTACATAAGTGCTGTGGGAATTGTCTCAACTGATTTGTCTGTGCATTAAGTTTCTTTTACTTAGCCTTATTCAACAGAGCAAGAGCAGAGAGAGGAGAACGCACAGAACCTGTACTTGTAGTCATCCCTATTGACCGAACACCTGTTAAGGGCAGAGCACTGTTCTAGGTGTTTGGGAGCCTACAGTGAGACCGTGAAGGGGACGCCCAGACAATGAGGACTCTGTATAAGAGGATTGGGCTTCTTTTATCTGAACGCTGCCTGCCCCACAGGGATGGAAGCGGACTGATGCTTGCTATTCTGATCTGATTATCTTGCCCTACCCCAGTACTTAGCTCAGTGTTTGGGCACTAAATTAGCACCGTGAAGGCTGCCTTGTGGTCTCAGTTGAGTCTGCCTGATGCCACTTCTGCGTCTGGCAGGCATGGGGGAGGGGCTGATGAGGAGAGATTCCGGGTCTTTGCGGAGGCTTATCACCAGGGTGGAGGGCACAAGGATTCCAGCTTCCCTTCCTGCTCCAGCTTTGTCCTCCAGGAGAAAGGAGACCCGGAAGAGTGTACTGGTTTGGGAATGGGTAGGAAGAGAGAGTCCCCAAGCCTCCCTAGGTGGTGGCCGGCTGGGCCCCTAAGGGGCATGAGGGCGAATCAGGTTGCTACTTGGGGAGCGTGAGAGGGAGTGTCCCCAACGTGCTGGGCAGGAAGCGGGGCAGGATCAGGTAGCTGAGGTCTGGGGCAGTCTTGGGCCATCCTGAGTAGGGCCGATGCCACAATGTAGGGCATGGCAGCCCCTGGAGAGTTTGGGAGCTGCTGAGACTCCAGCAGAGGGAAAGAAGGTGAGCAAAGAATCTCAAGCTCCCCACCCCTCACTCTACTTCATTTATTCATTCAATCCTATTTATCGAGCGCTTAACTGGGTGCAAAACTTCCCGTCCATGCAGAGGATGGGGCTGGGAGAGTGCGAGATAAGATGAGGGAGGGCGCCGGGGGGAAGGGACCTGCTGGTTCCCAAGAGTCTCCCTGGAAGTGACCCAACTGGTAGCTC
The DNA here is from genome assembly GCF_004115215.2 of Ornithorhynchus anatinus. Classification (NCBI taxonomy): domain Eukaryota; kingdom Metazoa; phylum Chordata; class Mammalia; order Monotremata; family Ornithorhynchidae; genus Ornithorhynchus; species Ornithorhynchus anatinus. Next base: position 34,037,445 of record NC_041749.1, on the reverse strand, counting down.
CCGAGTCAGGGTTCTCTGTCAAAGTAGTGGACACTGTTAACCCAATCCCCGAAGATCAGGGTGGCCAGATCTCCCGTGGAGAAGTTGGGCCCCTGGAGAGAATCTCCCACTCCTACCTTCCCAGTCATCATTATCTCAATGGCATGTCTTGAGAACCTGTTGAATGCAAAGACCTGAAGGAGGTGCTCAACAACAAACACAGAACCAAAGAGACCTCATCCCTGCCCTCCGAGAGCTTGCCATTTAATGGAGACAAACGGACATAAATTGCTAAACACGCAATAGGTAAAAGAGAGAGACCATAGGTACAATTGATAAAACAGCAATTAATAAGATAAATAAGTGAACAGTTATTCCTCTGAATGCTAATTGGGGGTTAGTCAGGGAACACCTCTTGGAGGAAGTGGCTTTTTAGGAGAATTTTGCAAGAAGGGGGGGACGTCTAGACTGTGAGCTCTTTGTGGGCAGAGAATGTGTCTACCAACTCTGTCATATTGGTGTGCTCTCCCAAGTGCTTCGTCCAGTGCTCTGCACACAGTAAGTGCTCAATAAATATGATTGATCGATCGATTGATTGGATGTGGTTTGATGGAATGGGGGGGTTGCAGGCAGAGGAGAAGGCATGAGTACTAAGATGGAGGCCGGTAGACTTTTAACTCGAGAGGAGCGAACGAGTCCATACGGGGGTGAAAAATGGGGAAGCATTAGAGGGTTATAGGTGGACGGAGGACTGTAATGGGCTCTCTATTAGAATGCTACCAATTCACATCTTCTGCCTCTGCGGATTGGAGCGCTGGCCCACGAGTGGCTTCTGGCCCATTATCTGGCTTCTAGCCCATTATCGTCTTCTGCACTGCCATAATTCAGAGCTAATGGATCAGGGGACCTGCTCCCGAGGCTCTGAGGCTAAGCACCCAGGATGCCAGAGGAATCTGGGATTGCTTACCCGCAGGCAGAGCCTACTGACCCTGCAAACAATGAACAGGAAGACCCTCAGGACATCAAGTACTTTCCTCTAGGCTCACAGAGAAATATCTTCATTCATTCAATCGTATTTACCGAGAACTTAGTGTGTGCAGAGCACTGCACTAAGCGCTTGGAAAGTACAATACAGCGATAAATATATTGATGTCGTTTGCGCCATTTTGCGGACGTCCTCCCCGAGGCCACCTCTGGAACTGAGACTGTTTCTCTGGGAGGAAGGGTGGAGGGGACTCCTCCAGCTCCGCCCATAGCCACCACCTGCCCTAGAGTCAGCTGAATTTCCCTCCCAAGTTCATGTGAACACAGAAGCTGTTTCTGAACCATAGAATTTGGGGGCAGGAGCAGAGTCGGGGGGCGGAGGTGGGGGCGGGGGGGACCTGGCACTTAAAATATAAACCCCGGACATAAAGGTGTCTGGTGCAGTAGTATCTGTCTAGGGGAGAAGGGGCAGACCAGCTGGAAACCAGACAGTCTAGCATAAAGCCGTGGAAATGGTCGCCCCGGAGGCCAGAGACGAAAGTATCCTGCTTTTAGCCTTCTCTGTGTCTCCCAGCTCCAAAACGGCAACCCAGGAAGACTAGTTCGTATGCACAGCCACAGAAGTTATGTATGTACAATCTTGCATTTGAACAAATTTGCTCCTTAAGCTAGACATTAATCAATCTTGAAAATTAATGTCCCTTTTCTGGTTTCATCTAGACCGTGAGCCCCAGCTGGAAGAGGGAATCTGTCTGACCTGATTATCTCGTACCAGCGTTTAGAACAGTGCTTGACACATAGTAACTGCCTAACAAATGCCATCATTAATCAATTAATTACAAAGCTTTGAAGTCTGTTGCTTCCCTTACCTGTAATTTATTTTAGTGTCTGTATCTCCCCTCAAGGGCAGAGATCCTGTCTACCAACTCTATTGTACCTTCCCAAGTGTTTAGTATGGTGGTCTACACCCAGGAAACACTCAAGAAATATTACTGATTGATTGACTGATTAAGAGACCTCTTTCTGCTCTCCTAGCCTGGGGAGAACAAGTTTGGACATTCAGTTGGTTCAAAATTTCCAAATCACGGATCCATTCTGAAATCAAAAAGTGGAGTTTTTTCACCTGAACAGTATGTGCTCTCTTCAGCCCTCTGCCCTCTTAAAATATGCAGCGTTTCCCCACTGCTTCTGTTCGTTTCCAAAGTGTGTGTGTTCTCAGACTCCGTCTTTATTAAAAAAAGAGGTGATGGGGGGTGGGGAGAGCCAGCCGAAAACACCAAGTGGAGGGTTGACACAGATAAGAATGCAGTGCTGAAATGAACTGTTCACCTTAAATCAATAAACAAGGCATTAATCTGCTCAGATTGATTAGCAAATTGACTTGTCCATGGCCAAAATAGGAAATTAATATAAGAACCTTTTTTCTATAAATATCGGTAGTTTCATTATGGAGGTTATAAATCATCATTCTCTAGGAGGTTGTAAATGATGTGTCTGCCTCTGTCTCTCCTTGGATAAACAGTTTCCCTGGTTGTTAATCTGGCCACTGCTGGGAAGGGGTTTAACCCAGGCGATATTAAGAATGATAGCAAGAGTTTCTGCCTAGGGAGGAGGGGGCTTGCTTGGAGGGGCCAAATCGTTGTATACGTGGTGCTGGTTTGTGCTATTTTTCTGCCTCTGAAATGTTGGGAAAGAGCAAAACTCTCCATATCTGTTTGTGGGGTCCAAACTCGGATGTGACCGAGGAGCCTGGGGGGGTTACGGCTGTTGGTTCTTTCCACAGGAAAGAACAGAGAATGCATCACACCTCTCAGTAGGAGTGAAACCAAAACAGGGAACGTTCCTGATGAAGCTCTTTTTCTCTCCTGCCAAGAGATTTGGGGAGTGATTTCTAAATGTCAAAATGAACAAGACCATTGGGTCTCTTGGGGTTATGAAGACATCTTCATTTATTTCATTTTCTCAAGTTCATTCACTGAGGCTTCTAGGATATAGAGTGTGTTGGGGGAAAAGTTTTATTGGGAAACAATCAGCAGCCAAGTATTTAAGGCACTTTGAATCCCCCTCCCTCCCTTTCTCTTCCTCTCTCTCTTTCTCTCTCTGGACACACAGCTAATCCACACTCACATGAAAGCAAGGTCAGCTCCACCTAATTCTTTCACCATAATCAGTCTGGTCAGATCCTGACTCAAGCAGTGTGGACTAGAGGATAGAGCACAGGCCCGGGAGTCAGAAGGACCTAGGTTCTAATCCCAACTCTGCTACTTGTCTGCTGTGTGACCTAGGGCAGACTCTAGCTATCCCACTGAATTAATAATGTTGGTATGTATGTGCAGAGCACTGTTCTAAGCGCTGGGGTAGATACAAGATAATCAGGTTGTCCCACGTGAGGCTCACAGTTAATCCCCATTTTACAGATGAGGGAACTGAGGCCCAGAGAAGTGAAGTGACTTGTCCACAGTCACACAGCTGACAAGGGGCAGAGGCGGGATTCAAACCCCTGACCTCTGACTCCCAAGCCCGGGCTTTTTCCACTGAGCCACGCTGCTCCTCTAAGAAGAGGAGATTCCCATATATCCGCTGGACTAAATCAAGTTGGAGCCAGGAGATGACTAGATAACACCTGAAGTCATCTAGTAGAATGTCCCTGTTGCTATCTCCCTCCCTTTTTAAAACCTAAAATGAAGAAGGGAAAAGGAGCTGGCCACTGGGATGGAGGAAAGTCTAGATATGGGTAGCTGAGAGATGATGGGACCCGTGTGGTTAAGGTATAGAATGAATAGACTGGAGGGAAGATTTATTTGGGAGGGTGAGGAGCCACCAGGATGGATGGGTGGTTGGGTGGATGGATGGAAGATTGATGGATGGATGGGTGGCTGAGTGATAGGTGGATGGTGGATAGGCCATGAACAGGGTTGGAAGGAGTTAATGGGTCAGAATGGGCTATTATGAGCAGGGGTGGAAGGGGTTGGGGAGATATGAAAGGGGTGGAACGAGCCGGTGGGGTGTGAACATGGTGGGAGGAACTGGTGGGGCATGAGAAAGGGTAGAAGGGTGGGACACAAACAGGAAGCAGAGAGATGTGACTCTGGGTCCCCTTTGAAGTCACGCCTTATCCTTAGAGTTCAAAATTCCTGAGGGAGATACTGTTACCTTCTTCCTCTGCAAACCCCAAATACTATGCATGGAGTGGACCTGCCCAATAAATGTCGTCAGAGAGCCAGGAACCCAGAAGGCTCTTCCTCTGGGTTCCTCACTCATTCACCCTGTCTCTCAGTCCTGCTAGATCCCCTGGTCCAGGTGTCCATCAAACCCCAAGCCAACCAGAGGGCCCTGGCACCTTCAGGATTAGCACAAGAGATCCTGATTCAGTCAGTCCAGGGGCAGGGAGCACCAGAGGGAGAACAAGCTGGGTTGGATGGGAAGCAATCCATCAATGCCAACATTAGCCTGCCTGGGAGATGGACCTCCAGACACCTGGCAGACAGAGCTGCCTCCAGTGGGGGTTGGAGCCTCCACAGCCCTTTGGAACAGTGCTGGACAGTTATCCCATCTCCAGGAGGCCCAGCGGGTCCAGTCACACAAGGCGGGACACCACCGCCCTCCATCCACCTTGTCCTACCTGAAGCCCCCTCCGTGGCTTTGTTCCAGGAGTACCTTGGGGCTTGAAGTGGCCACTCAGTTGGTGAGGGCATCCTCAGCCCTGGTATTTAGTTGCATATTCAACTGGACTTTCAATTATTTGTTCTAATTGCGCTCTTTGCAAATATTTGTCAGTCTATCTCTCCCACTAAAGTACAAGCTTCTTGTGGACAGGGAATGAGTCTCCTGCTTCTTTAGTGCTTTCCCAATTGGGTGTTCAATCAATCAGTGGTATTTATTGAGCACTTAATAGGTGCAGAACACTGTGTTAAGTGCTTGGAGGAGTACAATACACTGTGTTAAGTGCTTGGGGGAGTACAATACAACAAAATTAGCAGACAGTCCTCTGCCCCAAACAAGCTTACAGTCAAGAGAGATGCTGAAGCTTCTAAAACTTCTTATCCCAGGCTAAATCTTTCTGCGGCAACAAGGCAGGCGGCTGAGTCACTTTCCAATTCTGCTAGATTATAAACTCCTTGAGGGCAGGGATCATCTCTATTAGTTCTATTGTATTCTCCCAAGCGCTTAGTACAGTGCTCTGCACACACACAATAGGTACTTAATAAATACTGTTGATTGATAGGTTAATTGGGAAGACTGAAGTCAGTCTTCTCCCCAACCTCTTGATCATGGGCATCAGAGACTTAGGGCTCAAGAGTTACGATGATTGATTGAGGTCCTTGAGGTCCGTGGGAAGGAGGAAATATCCAGGCCAGGTTGCTTCCCATCCACCCTGGGATTCCTGGTCTCCAGCCAGGATGGGAAGGGCAGCTTGAAAATGGGACCCAGTTTGTTTCTACGCCACCAGGCAAGACTACACCTGGTCCAAGGAGATGGGTGAACAGTCACTGTGGCCTCAGGATGCCCTTATGGGTAACTAGTGTAGTTTGCGTGTGGTGGCCCTGGGGAAAGAGCAATGGCCTGGAAGTCAGGAGACACAAGTCTGCCATTTGGCTGTCATGTGACTATGGGAAAATCACTTTACTTGTCTGGGCCTCAGTTTCCTCATCTGTAAAATAGAGATTAAATACCTGCCCTCCCTCTCCCTTAGATTGCGAGTCCCTTGCGGACCAGAGACTGTCCAATGTGATTGTAACTACCCCAGAATTTAATGTAGTGTTTGGCACATAATAAGGCTCTAAAAATACCATAATTATTCAGTACAAATCTCAACCTTGCTAAAATCTGCCCTTTCCTATCCATCCAAAATGCTATCATGCTGAAGTAAGTATTTATCCTATCCCGCCCTTGTACTTCATCTGCCTCCTCAGACCTCCCAGCCTCTTGTCTCTCCCCACTCCAGTCTATATTTCACTCCGCTGCGCAGGTTATTTTTCAACAAAAACGTTCGGTCCATGTCTCCCCACTCCCCAAGAATCTCCACTGGCTGTCTATCCACCTCCACATCACACAAAAACTTCTGTCGGCTTTAAAGCCCTCAATCAGCTCTCCCCATCCTACCTCACCTCAAGAATCTCCTAGTATAGTCCAGCCCACCCTCTCTGCTCTTCCAGTTCCAGTTTATTCACAATGCCCCAATCTTGTCTTTCTCACTGTTGACCCCGTTCCCACATCCTCCCCCTAGTCTGGAACTCCCTCTTCCTCTGTATACACCAGACCACCACTCTTCCCACCTTCAAAGCATTATTGAGGTCACATCTCCTCCAAGAGGTCTTCCCCGATTAGACACTCTTTTCCTGGCTAGCTCTCCCTTCTGCCTCACCTATGCACTTGGATCTGTGATCTTTGGGCATTTGATATTCACCCCACCCCCAAACCATAGCATTTCTGTATATACTCTTTTAATTCTATATTATAAATTATTTATTTATATTAATGTCTGTCTTTCCCTCTGTAAGCTCGTTATGGGCAGGGAACATGCCTGCTAATTCTGTTGGACTCTCCCAATCGCTTAGTACAGTCCTCTGCACACAGTAAATGCTTTATAAATATCACTGATTGATTGTTCTCGAGGAGGAGAAACCATCCATCAATCAATGGTATTTATTGAGGTCATACTGTGCAGAGCACTGTCCAAAGTGTTTGGGAGAGTACAGTACAACAGAGATGGCACGATCTATGCCCACGAGGAGCTTACAGTCTAAAGGGGGAGATAGACCTTGAAATAAATTACAGAAAGGGGAATTGGCAGAGTATAAGGAAATGAATAAAAATGTTATGGGGCTGAATACTTAAAGGGAAGAGATCCCTCTAACAAGTGCTTAAAGGGAACATATTTAAGTGCACAGCTGTTGCAGATGGGAGGGTGGAAGTGGGTAGGGTAGGATATCAAACCAGCTGAGTTTGGAGGGGAAAAGCTGATTAAAGTGGCTTAAAGCTGGTAGTAAGGAGCTTGTTTGATGTAGAGGTGGATGGGTAACCACCGGAGGTTCTTGAGGAATGGGGAGATTTGGACTGAATGCTTTTTAGAAAAATGATTCTGACAGCAGAATGAAGTATGGACTGGAGTGGGGAAAGATAGGAGTCGGGGAGGTCAGCAAGGAATCTGATGCAATAGTCTGGGAGGTAAACGATAAGTGCTTGAATCAGTGTGATGGCAGTTTCAGTAGAAAGGAAAACAATGTTGTGACAGTAGAACCGACAGACCGAATATCTGGGTTGAATGAGCCAGACGCGTCGAGGATAATGCCCAGGTTATTCAAGTGAAAGGTCAGGTCCATGTTCATAACCACCAGAAGCTCTCTGGAGCTACCCACCCACGGGATAAAGAATTGGAGAGAGAAGGAAAAAGGATGGGTGTGGGAGTGACTGAAGAGAAGAGGAGACTGGAGAAGAAGAGGTCCCGATCGGAGAAGGGAGGGCCCCTCCTCCTTTCCCTCCCCCTCCACGGGACCTGAGGCTGCAGAGATTCAGGCAGAAGAATTGGTTCTGGAGGGAGGGCTGGGGGGTAGTGAGGAAGCTGAGTTAAGAGTCCAGCTTATCACTGGAACAGCCCTAGGTCACCCCAAGGCAGAGGCAGAGGAGTGTGAGGCGAGAGTAGCACTGACTGGTGAGGGGCCAGAGTCAGCAGGAGGCAAGAAGAGGTGGTGTCTGAGCCAGTCCTTGGGCACTGAGGGATTGGGCCGTGCCCTACCATCTGGAGGTCAGGGGTGGGTGGACTGGGCCAGGTAAGTTCTGTGGGGGAGTCAGTCAGCTGCTCTCTACCAGTAGTTCATCATGAAAGGCTTTCCTCCTTCTAGACTATGAGCCTCTTTTTGGGTAGGGATTCTCTATTTGTTGCTGAATTGTATTTTCCAAGCACTTAGTACTGTGGTCTGCACACAGTAAGCAGTCAATAAATATGATTGAATAAAATGAATGAATGAATGAACGCCCCAACCCCCAGACAAGTCAGGGCCAGTGCCCCAGGGCTTTAGTTGGGACAACCTGTAGGATGCGTGGCTAAATCTGTGACTGAGTCTAACAGCACACTAACTCTCCCTCTAATCTCCCTCTCCCCCTCTGACTCCCTGACCTCTGACCCACTGCTCCTGCCTCCTCCCCCCAACCCCATCCCCCAGACCATCCCTCCCCATAAGCTTTCCCCAACCACAACTGTCTTCTCCTAAAAACTCACCTCCTCCAGAAGATTTGCCCTGCTTAAACCCCACCCTCCAATTCATGCTAATTCTGTTGTATTGTGCTCTCCCAAGCACTTAGTACAGTACTCTGCACATAGTAAGTGCTCGATAAATATGATTGATTGATTGATGTCACCCTCTCAGCAATCATAGATTCATTTTCTGTGGTCTGAGAAGTCGACTCAGTTGTGACTGTTGTCAACCTCTCTCCTGCCCCTCCGAATTAGTGTGTGTTCACCTGTTGATGCCCACCGAGCCCCTCATGAGATCATAGACTCCTACACATGAGGGGCCACACCTTTGATTTGTGTATACTCCAAACCTAATAATAATAATAATAATCGTGGTGTTTGTTAAGTGCTTACTATGTGCCAGTCACTGTTCTAAGTGCTGGGGTAGATATAAGATAATCAGGTTGGACCCAAAGGGGACTCACTGTCTTAATCCCCATGTTACTGATGAGGAAACTGAGGCACAGAGACGTTAAGTGACTTGCTGAAGGTGACACAGCCGGCCAACGGCGGAGCCGGAATTAGAACCCAGTGCTCTGCTCCCCAAGGGCTGACAGCCCAGCCTGCTGATGCTCGGACTGGGATGGGTCTGGGGCTTTGGCGGGTCCCTGGATTGGCCTGTTGACTCCCATGGTGGCAGGTTGCCAGGGTCCCTGTTTTCTCGCTGGGGCTGCAGAGGTAGCGTGGTTGCTTGCCCTATTTGTTGTCCTTTGCGTTGCCGTGGGCACCCGAGGAGAGGTGTCCGCAGAGCCTCCCGTTCTTATTTGCATGAGGAAGCTGATGTGTGTGCCCCCCCCCCCCCCCCCCCCCCCCGGGACTCTAGCTGAAGACCCTGTCCCAGGAGGCAAAGTCCAGTCCGGGAAGAGACACACAGAGTCCCGGGCTGAATGCAGCTGTTGGGGGGTGTGGACATGAGTGATGAACACACCTGCCTTTCCTGAGCTTCCTCAACAGCCCCCAACAGGGTCCTGGACAATAGACTCCCTCCTGATGTTCTCCACCCCCTTCCTATAGCACTTGTGAGCCACTTCCTGTGAGCTGCCCACTTCTCCTCTAAAAATAGGGCTAGGAGCCCAGATTCCCTGGGCTGTTTCAAATCTGGGGGTATACGAAGGGTTTGAATTGCAGTGGGAGAGATTTTTTTATGGTATTTATTAAGCGCTTTATTATGTGCCAGTCACTGTATTAAGCGCTGGGGTAGATACAAGCTAATCAGGTTGGACACAGTCCACGTTCCCCTTGGGGCACAGTCTTAATCCCCATTTTACCAATGAGAGAACTGAGGCACAGAGAAGTGAAGTGACTTGCCCGCGGTTACACGGCAGGTAAGTGGCAGAGCCGGGATTAGAACTCAGGTCCTTCTGACTCCCAGGCCCGTGCTCTATCCACTAGGCCAAGCTGCTTCTCGGGAGATCATGGCTAGTCAAAGGGATGTGAAACAGGAATCTATAAACCAAGAAGGAGTGGTAGTTTCAGGTGAGAGGAGGGCATACAATCTCTGCTTCTGGGGATGGTGAGGAATAGGGGCCTGAAGAGTAGGGTAGGGAGCCATCCTGTTTCCTGCGACGTGGCCAGTTGAGCCCAGAGGGAGTTTGGGAATTGGCTGGTGGAAACACGTTTTTTACTCTGGATTCCAGATGGGAGTGAGAGAAAGCAGCACTTTTAACATCCCTAAACTAAACCCCCTCCCTTTATTCTGTCACCCTCCGGTGAGTTCACCAATCTCCATAAGCCCCGCCCTGGTCACTCTGCCCAATGCCGCGGCACCCTGGGAATTTGTCCAGCCTGTGGGATGGGTGTTTGATGTTGGGATATGTGATATATATTCTGTGTTCGTACTCAAACATACACACATGAGCTTTGCATCGGAAGACCATAACACAGCCCGTGAGATCATGGCGTAGTGGATAGAGCACGGGCTTGGGAGTCAGAAGGTCATGGGTTCTACTCTTGGCTCTGCCACTTGTCTGCTGTGTCACCTTGGTCAAGTCACTTGACTTCTCTGTGCCTTGGTTACCTCATCTGTAAAATGGGGTTTAAGACTGAGCCCTATGTGGGACAACCTGATTACCTTGTATCTATCCCAGTGCTTAGAACATTGCTTGGCACATAGCACTTAACAAATACTATAGTTATTATTATCATTATTATAAACTTACAAGAAGGAATGCATTTATGACATACATTCCTCCCTGTGTGCATGGAAAAAATGTCTTTGGTTGCATTAGTGTGTTTGCCTCTTGCAGCAGCTATTTCTGTTTTGGAATCTACCTCTTGGTGTCTCGATCTTCTGAAAATTTCTGCTCATGGAAAGTGATTCCTCTCCTGACTGCTGCTCCTCAAGCTGATCTGTGTGCTTCAGTAATCTCCCAGCTGTGCACACCTCTTTCCCTCCCTTTGAGGCTGCTTCACTGTGTCTTTAAAATGTCTTTCCTCTCCCACCCTCCCACTTGTGAGTATATCTTCTATTTCAGTTCACCATAAAGTGGCTGTTAGTGAACTGTACTCTCACTCATTTTCCTCCCATCTAATAAAAATGATAATAAATGGCATTTGTTAAGCACTTACTATATGCCAAGCACTGTTCTAGGCGCTGCAGTAGATACAAGGTATTCAGATTGTCCCAACGTGGGGCTCACGGTCTTAATCCCCATTTTACAGACGAGGTAACTGAGGCACAGATAAGTCAAGCGACTTGCCCGAGGTCACAAGCAGAAAAGTGGCGGAGCCAGGATTAGAACCCACGGCTTATGATAATGATTGTAGTATTTGTTAAGTATTTACCCAGTGTCCCCAGTGCTGTTCTAAGCACTGGATGGATACAAGACAATCAGGTTGGATACTGTCCCTATCTCCTATGGAGCTCACAGTCTAAGTGGGAGTAGGCTGGGGAAGAACAGGTGTATTATCCCCATTTTTCAGCTGGGAAAACTGAGGAACAGAGCAGCTAAATGACTTGCACAAGGTCACACAGCAGGCAGTTGACAGTCAGGACAAGAGCCCAGGTCACCTAACTGCCAGACCAGGGCTCTTTCCACTAGGCCACACCGCTAGGCTCCGTTGCAACGTGTACTGACTCAGAGCTGGTGAACTGAGCCCTTCTATACCTCACTGTCTGTGATTCTGACCTGTGCGATGTTGACTTGGGCTAGTTGATGAGACTGATGAATTGAGAAGTGGGATGTGATTGATGGATCAGTGTGGTTTCCGTGGTAGGTTCACCTCTCATAGACACATTAAAAGTTGGATACCACCACACCATGTAAGGCCTTTAATTCGATGAGACACCTAATGCCCACTGTCTCCATACTCTTGCCCATCTCCCCAAAGCCATGCTGTCTTTTGATTCGGTTTTCTACTTCTTCGCGCCTCAGACGCTAATGGAGGGTGGGCTGCCTAGATAGCAGAATTAGATGGCAGCATTCGACTTAATGCTACTGCCAAAAATCTTTGTTTTGGAGAGGTTTACTCATAGTCGGGTTTATTATTGAGGTTTATTATCAGCTCATTGTGCTGTGCTGACTCAAGTGGTGCATTTCATAATCTTCTACGTGTTTGTGTGTGTGTACACAGATGTACATGCCTCCAGTCCTTTCATCAGCATATAGCAGTTCTCTGGTGATTGTCTAAAGGACTTAATGATGGTTGGAGGCTGCTGAGGTGAAAGAGTTTTCCTGTGGGTCACAAGTTGATTCTGTGTCCTTAAGGATGGTGTTTAAACTAAGTGGAACAGGTCTAGACCAGTGATGAGAGGGGAGTTTGGCAGCAGATTCTTCTCTGCCCTGCGTGGCCAAGCTGTGTGGAGTGGCTTTCCGGTCATGGTAAATTCTCAAGGCAACACAAATTTGCTTGGAGGTTGCCAGGACCCTGGCCAGCACATTTAGTGACTGGAGATCAGGTGTGGCTCTGTGCAGGCTTGGGAGACCATGTATTTTTGGATCAGGTGTGCAGTAAGAGTGTGCGTGAAAGTGTGGTGGGGGTATTTGAGGCAGTGTCCATGGGCTTGTGCCCTGGGCTCAGGGGGTGATTCCCTCTTACTCTTGCAGATTCACATTAAAGTGACTTCCTTATCGGAGCATGGCTAAGGTGAGCGATATTAGGGTTATACATTAACAGAGATAAGACTCTTCGCAGTCAGACTCAGAGACAGGCTCTGGCCGCTCAGGCCCCTCTGGCCCATCCCAAAGCCCAAATCTCTCCAGGGGCCCCAGAGCCCCTGTGGCTGCTGCCTGGAGCAGACCCCCAGATTTGGGCAGAACCGGTCAAGGCGATGAACCCCATCTCTGCCCCCCGAGTCAGGAACAATTTAGAGTTTATCACAGTGACCTAGGAATGGGCTGCTAGGGTGTTCAAGTGGATGAGGGTGCCAGAGGATGGAAGAGGGATGAACTGGATAGCAGAGTGGCAGGGGAACGCCTCGCCTGTCAACCAGAAAGAGCATGGAGGGGCACGTTGGGATGCCTTGACCAAGGTCTCAGGCTGGGAACCGGGACTCCTGGATTCTAGACCCAGTCCTGCTCTTACTGGGCAGGTCATTTAGCCTCACTGGGTTTCTGAAGGTCTTTTTTAAAAGCATAGTACAGGCCGTTGCATCCAGTAGGCCCTCAGTAAATACAGCTTCTACTATTATTTCTACTACTGACATTCACTACCCCCTTTCGTTGTGAAATAATCCCTAAAAAAGCCACCAGTTCCAACCAACGGACAGCCCTCTCCCTGCAGGGAAAGCACCTTTGATAGGAAGAGCTCCTATCAAACATGTTCTTTCTTTGTCTTCCTAGCTCAGATTGGGGTCAGCATTTTTGTTATTTTTATTATTATCATAATTAGTAGTAATGATAATATTTACTATTAATAATAGTGTTTGTTAAGCACTCACTATGTGCCAAACACTGTACTAAACCCTTGGGTAGATGCCAGATAATCAGGTTGGACACGGTCCCCGTCCCACATGGGGCTCACAGTCCCACAGTAGGAAAGAGAACAGTTATTGAATCGCCATTTCACAGATGAGGAAACTGAGGCACAGAAAAGTGAAGTGACTTGCCCAAGGTCACCCAGCAGGCAGGTCGCAGAGCTGCGACTTGTGCCCAGGTCCTTTGACTCCCAGATCCGTGCTATACTCACTAGATCACACTGCTTCACAGTTAGCCATAGCTGGGGAAACTGAGGCACTGAGCGGGAAAGGAAACTTGGCATCAGCTGAAGAGGCAAGATTAGCAGCTACTGTCCCTTTCTTGTTGATATGTGATGTTGGGGAGGGAAGGATTTGGGATGGGATGACAGGGGAGAAGTTGAGATCTATGTAAGTGTGTACGTGTGTGTGTTTTGCATGTGTTGCATGTAACTTCTTGCTCGCTCATCTCCTTCTTTCTGCTTCCCCTTTGCTTGACAGCAGGGCCAGACAATAGCTAGGTCACTCTACACGCCCTTATCATCCATGCTTCCTATTTCATATTGGTGACCCTGGAATGCTCAGCCTGCAGTGGGCTTCTTCCTGTTTGCTGTGTGCCTGTAATCACCCACATTTACCCGTTGGATATCACCACAACTCAGCACCATTCACCAGTTGTGCCTTTAGGCACCATGAATCATAGTCATTAGAATAATTTCAGTGACCTCCATTTCTCAGCCTCCCCGCCCCACCCCAAAATGTTACTCTACCACGGAGGTGCTAGAGTGTAAATTATCATCCCGATCCTCTGCTTGGAGTCTGTCCCGGACCCAAATTGAGGTCAGACCGGCAACGGCCCCAGCCAAATGAAGACGGAAAAAGTGTCTGGTAGCCATTTAGTGTGCTTTATAATAAGAATGAATAATAAAAGCCACCTGACTTTAATGAGGACCCTCCCCCACCATCCCCACTAATGGGAACCTCTCCCAGTCCCCTCACTGTCACAGAAATGCCCCCTCCCTTCCTCCCTGGACAGGACAGCAGGATGAGAGATGCTCAGACTCTGGGCCAGCTTCTCTGACTCTTCTACCTTCAGAAGAAGCCGCTGAAGGAACCTCTCTACGAGGATTCCCGTGGTTCAGAAAAAGAAAGGAAACCCAGATGCCTCTCCTCTCCCAAGGATTGACTGTGGATGCATAATAATGATAATAGCAATAATAATAATAACAAAAACAATGATAACGAGATTTGCCAAGAATCCTACTAAGCAGTGGGATAGATACAAGAAAATTAGGTTGGATATAGTCAAAGGGAGAGAGAGAACAGGTATTCAAACTCCATTTTACAGATGAAGGAACTGAGGCACTGAGAAGTTAAGTGACTTGTCCAAAATCTCACAGCAGGCAAGTGACAGAGTGAAGATTGGAACCCCGGCTTTCTGATTCCCAGCCCATGCTCTTTCTACTGGGCCACTCATTTACAGTCCTTTTCCTCGCCCCCTTTCCCTGCTCATTGCAGCCCATTTTAGAAAGGTGCTGGCAGCCAGGAAAAGAGAGAAAACTGATTAAATGATGGGAAATTTAGTCCCATGGAAAATGGGTAAAGGAATTGGGGCTGCTTAGCCCAGGAAGAGAAGGCTAAGAGATGGCTTAGTAATTAACCCAAATGAATAAGAGGCTCTAGGAGGGAGTTTGTGCTCTGTTCTGCACATCCACAGAGGACCAACCAAGAAGAAAAAGGACTAGATGGCAGCAGGAGAGCACTAGATCACTCACAGCGAGAGCTTCCTTGAGTCTGCTCATTAAACACATGGAAACGGGTTCCTGAGGGAAGTTGTGCAGTTCCCCCAGCCCTGAAGCTTTTTAAAGAATGATATCTGTCCTGGGTAGGTTAGTCATTCACCTGCCCGAAGGCAAGGGATTGAACCAGCTGACCTCAAGGTCTACCCCAGCTCTCAAATTCTTACTGTCTTCTACCTCAGTGATTTGGACAACGGGTGCAGAGTCGCTGGAGAAACACAGAAGTGGAACCAGGGAGGAGAAAGCCTCTGGTTTGGGGGAAATCCTGAACAAGGAACAGGAGAGGGGAAAGGAACAGGAAGGAAGTCGTGATGGGGCTGCTGCTTAGACCCGGGAAGCAGAGGGGTTATGCAAACAAAGGGGTCTGGCTCTGGGAATGTCCTACAACAGATCAGCAGCCTGCGAGTGCTCTTTAAGGGGTGCTGGTGGTAGTGTTGATGATGCTGATGGTGGTGGTGGTGATAAAGGAGATGAAGAAGGAGGAGGTTGTCGGCAGGAAGCTCCCTAGGCAGTTGCAGAACTGGATTGGTAAGATCCTTCATTGGGATGTAGAGAAGCAGAGTGGTCTAGTGGATGGAGCCTGGGCTTGGCCATAAAAAGGATCTGGGTTCTAATCCCTACTCTGCCACTTATCTGCTTTGTGACCTTGGGCCAGTCACTTCACTTCTTTGAGTCTCAGTTACCTCATCTGTAAATGGGGATTAAGACTGTGAGCCCCACGTGGAACATGGACTGCATCCAACATGATTATCTTGTAGGTTCCCCAGTATTTAGTATAGTGTCTGGCGGAGAGGTGGGGCTTAATAAATACCATTAAAAGGAGGGTTTACAATTATTTGCAGGGGAACTTAGGGTTTTAGAGCTGGGGAGGACTTGCCAATATTCCAAGGGAATCATTCAGAACTGATCCCACTGGTCCAGGATGTGGTTTTTTCGATGGCATGCAGAAAGAGAGAGGAAGGGAGGACAGGTGGGAGGGAGGGGCTGACCCAGCTGAGGTGATCCCAATCAACCAATGGGTGGTATTTATTGAGCACTTATGTGTTCAGAACACTGTCCTAAGCATGTGAGAGAGTACAATAGGGTTGGAAGATCCTACCCCTGCCAACGAAGAGCTTACAATCTACAGAGGGAGACAGACATTAAAATTAACTAGGGAAATGGGAATGTTATTATTACTATTATTATGATATTCATTAAGCACTACCTTATGTGTACAACACTTTTCTTAGCAAAGGGCTAGATACAAGTTAGTCAGGTTGGATACAGCTGTTCCTTACTCTGGGATGGCACTGAGTTCTCCCCACAGCTGACATCTTCCCCCAACCCCTCAGGGCCCTCTCACAGGGAGAGAGGACTCCCCAAATCTGGGGACACCTGCAGAGAGAGACTAAGCAGCTCGTTGGGGCCAGACCCTAGGATCTGTCAGCTGGAAGCATCTAGGGGTCCAAGGGCCAGGCCTGCCCCACGGGGCTGTGCCTGTGAACACGTGTTATGGCTCTACAGTGAAACAGTGTACTGAGCCAGAGAGGAAGTGGAATGGGCTCTTTCTCTCCTTTTGAATCCCAATGGTTTCGATTCTTCTGGGAATTGTTCTTGGATTGGGAAATGGCCTCTGAGACAGGTTTTCCTTGTGTCTCTTAGCTTAGAGACAGGGGGACCAGAAGGAAGGGGTGAGTGGGGCAGACAGGAGCATGGGGTCGCATCGGGGAGCATGGCTGATCCGACGCTCCTTACCAACTCAGCAATTGGGGTTTCAGAGTTTTCAGTTCCAAGTCCCCCCATTTTTTTGCGGGGGGGGGGGAACAGCTGAGGAAACAGGGAGGCCCAATCAGTCAATGAATTAATCATATTTACCAAGGGGCTACTGTGTGCAGAGCAATTAATTAATTGTGGTATGTGATAAGGATTTACTATATGCCAAGCACTATACTAAGTGCTGGGGTAGATACAATATCATCAGGTCCAGATGAGACTCACATTTGGAGGGAGGAAAGAAGGGAGAACAAGTATTGAAACCCCCATTTTACAGATGAGAGAACAGGCCTAGAGAGGTTAAATGACTTGCTCAAGGTCACAAAGGAGGCAAGTGTCAGAGGTGGGATTAGAACTCACATTCTCTGACTCCCAGGTCTGTGCTCTTTCCACTAGGCCATGCTGTTTCTCTGTAGTGGACCAAAAGCTTGGAAATACAATAGACCTTGATGACCTTAATGCCCTCAATGACCTTACAATCAAATGGCGGAGACAGATTCAAAACTATTAATAGCTGGGAGAAACAAAAGTGGAAAGTGCTTCGATAGTAGCATATGTAGATTGATATGTACAGATTAGCTACAGGTGGTGAGGATTTTCAGGATGACTTTTAAGATGGGGCCAGCTGTGGTCTCCCAGAATAAAAGGATCAGAGGGTTGTGAAGAGAAGGAAGGAAGTGAACAGAGAGCCAAGAACAAGGCACAGGGAGGAGGAGAACTTTGGAGGAATCAAGAATGGGGGCTGGGATGAAAAAGAAGAAAAGTGATCAGTGAGAAGCGGAGAGCTGACAAGCTGGTGTTTCAAGTCAGTAGTTTCTGTCTGATGTGGAGAGAAATGGATAACCATGGGAGTTTTTGAAGAGTGGGGAGAGCTTTGCAAAATATTTTAGAAATCTGATGTGGGCAGCAGAGTGAAAAGTGATCTTGAGAAGGGAGGGAGAAAAGCATTTTAGTGATGTATGGCTTGGCCTCACTTTCTGGTCGCTAGCCACCAGTCACCAAGTGCTTGTCCTCCACTCCAGTTGGCTTCTCTGAGCATTGCTATCTTGAGGCAGACAGGCCCTGTCCCAGGGGAGCTTCTATTCTACTCAAACAATAGTCTGGTCTGTTACAGCCAGACCACCTAAGCCAGTGTGACCCGACCGGTATCCTTTAGGAAATCAATCAATCGAGGGTTCTTGGTATATTGGGCAAGAACCCTTGACAGGGAATCTGGGCTTCTCACATTCTGTGGGTGGGCATCCATTGGTCAGGGGAGAGGAGGCTGAGGCCTTGGCACCTCTAAGTGGGGACCCTGTGGCTCCCTCAGTTCAGGCAGACCAGTTCCAAGAATGGGGTTGGGGAGCTCAGGAGTTGGCTTGGCTACCAGGAAGGTAATCAGTTCTGTTGTTGCTGAACCAGAATCCTTTCTAATGCCATGAGCTTGGTCTGGCCCAAGGGACCACAGGCCCGATGCCACTTGCAACCTACAGAGCTGACTGCGACTTGGGCTTGGCGCGGTGCTAGGCCAGGAAAAGAAAGGCCGCCCCGTGGCCGGGTTACTAATTAGAAAAGCAGGTGGGCCTTGCCTGGACTCCCGCTCACCACCTGTTTCGTTGGCCTGCAGTTGCCCCGTCTTATCTGCTGTGTGTGCCAATCTGGCTGTGAATCATTCCACTGAGGCCCCTCGGCCGGCCGGCCTCCCCCGCACCCCCTGGGTATCTGCGGCATGGCCCTGCCAGCCTCGGGCCCCGGCCCGCCTCGTATCAAGCTGATTCTCAGGGCCCTCCCCTGGCATCCACTCCTCTGTGTGGGTGGGGAGTAGGGGAAGAGCCTATTTCTCTTAGTAGAGTGCTCTGCACACAGTAAACGCTCAGTAAATACAGTTGATTGATTTTGGAAGAGTCTAGGATGACGCTGGGACAAGCTTTGGGTCAGACCAACATTTCCCAAATGTGACTTCTTTCCTAAGATGGTTCCCTGTTTAGAAGGGTTCCGCTGTACTCTGTGGCCTTCTGAGGCCAGAAGCCTCAGCGGCAGGCTGAAGGAGCAAAGGGTATGCCCTGAGAAATAATGATCCTCGCTTTTTTTGTCTAGTACCTTTATTTTTCCCAACTCTTTCATGCCAATGATCTCATTCTATCCTCCCAACATCCCAGAGGGGTAGAGAGGGGCCAGACATTATCATCCCCGTTTTACAGATGAGAAAAGGGAGGCTCAGGTCACTGAGTAGGCCAGTGACTAGAACCCGGGTGTTCTGACTCCCAATCCCCAGCTTTTTCCACCAGGCCACATTGCCTCTCCCCAGGGACAGAAGCTCCGCTGCTACAAATGTCTTAGGAAAGTCGCCAGACCTCGATGGAGCCTCTAGGTCTGAGGGTGGTGACGCAAGCCACTACATAATAATGGTGGTATTTGTGAAGTGCTTACTGGGTGCCAAGCAGTATATCGGGGAGATATAAGATAATCAGGTTAGACACAGTCCCTATCCTCATGGCACTCACAGTCTAAGCAGGTGAGAGAAGAAATGAATCCCCATTTTACAGATGAGGTAACTGAGACACAGAAAAGTGATTTGCCCAGGGTCACCCAGCTGACAAGTGGCAGAGCCAAGATTAGAATCCAGGTCCTCTAACTCCCAGGCCTGTGCTTTTTCCACTAGGCCAAGCTGTCTCCCTTTCCCTAGGGTGTAAACTCACCATAAGCAGGGACTGTGTCTCCCAACTCTGTTGTATTATACTCTCGCAAGTGCTTAGTACGGTGCTCTGCACACAGTAAGCATTCAATAAATAGCATTGATTGATTGAGTGGTGGGGAAATTGGGGAAGAGCGTGATCAGATCCTTTCCCGTCCCAGAGTCCTTCACAGACAGTGCCAGGTGCTGTATTAAGCACTGGGGTAGATACAAGCTAATCAGGTTGGGCACAATCTATATCCCACATACGGGCTCACAATCTTAACCTCATTTTACAGATAGACACAGAGAAGTGAAGTGACTTGCCCAAGGTCACACAGCAGACAAGTGGCCAGAGTCAGAATTAGAACCCAGGTCCTTCTGACTCCCAGGCCCATGCTCTATCCACTAGGCCGTGCTGCTTCCCCAAACTACCCCATGCCTTCCCAAGTGGGTCTTGGTTCTGCAGTATTGCCTAGTGGAAAGAGCATGGGCCTGGGAGTCAATCAATCATATTTATTGAGTGCATACTGTACTAAGCACTAGGGAGAGTCGCTGGTCTTTGCAGCAAGGAGAGAGATGAGTTTGGGTCACAGGTCCAAACCACCGTTTCTGCTCCCAAATCCCCTCTGTTTCTCCAGGGGCTTCCCCTTCCTGGACCCAAAATTGCAAGGCCCGGGGAGCCCCCAATAAGAAGAATAACGATCATTATGGTACGTGCCAGGCACTGTTCTAAATTCTTGGATGGAGACGAGCAAATCGGGCTGGACACAGTCCCTGTCCCACGTGGGGCTCGGGGTATTAACCCCCATTTTACAGATAAGGGAACTGAAGACCAGAGAATTGAAGGGAGGTGCTTGAGGTCACACAGCAGACAAGTGGCAGAGCTAGGATTAGAACCCAGATCCTTCAGACTCCCAGCCCCGGGCTCTATCCAGTAGGTCACGCTTCTCCCAGTTCCACCAGCCCTGCCTGCCACTGATCAGTTGGCTCTAAGGCCACTGTCTGTGTTGTGTGTGCAGCGTGGCTGTTTCCTAAGTGGGTGCTTCCCTGTTTTTATTGATTCTGCCGCAGAATGATTTTTCCTCTGGCGTTTCCCACGTTGGTGTTGTTGTGGATGCTCCATTTCCTCAAGGGAAGGGGGAGGGAGCCAGGAAGGGAACGGGGGGAGTGCTGCCCACCGCACCGGCATCTCCCGCGGCCCCTGCTTAGGTCCCACCATGGGGCAGAGAACAGAGGGCTCCGTCCCCTGCTCATCATGCCAACACCGGACCAAGTCTGAGATGCCAGGCGAGAGCTGAGGCTCAGTTTCCGCCCACCCTGTTGAGACATCAAAGCCAGGACAGCTCTCTCAGGAACATCTGTTGTCTCCTCTTTTCTACAAAAATCATCTGACTCACTCGGAGCAGAATCCTTCAGCTCCCGCCAGCTCTGAGAGTTGGGGCACAAGCCTGGAACACCAGCGCCGGGGCTCGTTCTGGGACAGAGAGGATGGGGCCAGGGCCCCTGTTCTTATATTTGGCCTTGGCTTTGGGGCAGCCCCCGACAGTCCACAAAGATGAGGGATGTTTCGGCTCTGAGAACAAAGCTCTGCCCATCACTTGCCACAGACAGCATCTTCCCGAGGGATACTGAGGGCAGAGGGAAACTTGCATGTCTGGGTGACCTGGGGCCACTCATTCAGCTACTCTGGACTTCAGCTGAAAAGCAGCATGTCTTAGAGGAAAGAGCACGGGCTTGGGATTCAGAGGGCCCAGGTTCTAATTCTGGCTCTGCCACTTGCCTGCTGTGTGACCTTGGGCAAGTCTCTGTGCCTCAGTTTCTTCATCTATAAGAAGGGGTTCGATACCTATTCTCCCTCCCGCTTCGATTGCAAGCCACATGGGGGTCAGAGACTGACCTGATTTCTTGAATCTACCCCAGTGCTTAGTACAGGGCTTGGCACATAGTGAATGCTTAACAAATATCACAATCATTACTGTTCATCTACAATAGGTATAAGATACCTGCTCACCCTTCCTCTTAGACCATGAAGAACCTGCATGGGTTGGGGGCTGTGCCTGATCTGCTTATCTTGTGTCTGTGTTGGTGTTTAGCATGGTGCTGGGCACATAATAAGCATTTAAGACATACTGAAACTCAACCGAAGTAACGGTGCCTGATTCTCTGCAAAGTTCAGAGGGTACTGACAACAATCGAGCCTTCGACTTATTCAGCGGTCCCCACCCAGTGTTGGGTCTTGCTGTCATGACAGCCAGGAGTCCACTGACTTTGGTTCTGGCCGGAGGAGCGATGCAGACTGTGGTCACACTTAAGGGGGAATTTTACCAGCACAAACTAGGAAGCTTCAAAGGGGGAATTTTACCAGCACAAACTAGGAAGCTTCACTGGTATGGTTTCTGGGCTTGGCAGGGAAAACGGGCCTGGGAGTAAGAAGGACCTGGGTTCTAATCCCTGCTCCAACACTTGTCTGCTGTGTGACCCTGAGCAAGTCACTTAACTTCTCTGTGCCTCCGTTACCTCATCTGTAAAATGGGGATTAAGACTGTGAGCCCCAAGTGGGACAGGAACTCTATCCAACTTGATTTGCTTGTACCCACCGCCCCACTTGTCCCCCCCCAGCGCTTAGTACAGTGCTTAGTACATAGTAAGAACTTAACAAATACCACAATTATCATTATTATTATCATCATTATTACTATAATCGTTATTGGGGAAGGGGTTGGAGGGGCTCAGGGCCCAGACCCCATCCATCTACCCCTGAGAGTATTATGCAAGCAGATAAGAAGCTAAGATGGGGAGGGATGAGTAGCAGTGATTATTACATTTTTCATGCCTGAGTTCAGTGGTTGACTCAGACTTTCCGTTGAAAAAGTCTTTTCCACATAGTGATCGTGTGAGGTGGCCAGTGACCAGTCATCCAGGCTGGCGTTTCGGGAAAGCTTCCCAAAAAATTCAGGTCTTCTTCTAAGCTGCGAATCAAAAACCAAGTAAATTAACATGGGCTCAGGGCCAAAAGAGAAATGGGACAGCGATCAGAAATCAGGCAGTGAGCCCGGTAGAAATCAGGCAGCATGGCTTAGTGGACGTAACCCAGGGCCTGGGAGTCAGGGGACCTAGGTTCTAATTCTGGTTCTGCCACATGCCTGCTCTAAGACCTTGAGCAAGGCTTTTATCTTCTCTGGCCCTCACTTTCCTTATTTGTAAAATGGGGGTTTAAACACCTCTTTTCCCTCTCCCCCTTCTGTGAGCCCCACGTCGGAAAGGGACTGGGTCTGACCTGATTAACTTGCATTTATCCCGGCGTTTAGTACAATGCTTACTTGACAAATACCACAATTGTTGTTAGTGTTTTCATGAAGAGAATCAATAATATTTCAAAAAGAATGCAAGAAATCCCGCCTGGGCTTTCCAATCCTTTTTGTTGAGTGGGGGAGAATGCTGGAGTCATTAGTTGCAGGCGGATGTTTCTTTCCCTAGCCTGATGTCGCAGTGTAGCCTGGACATGACGGAGTCCTGGCTAGGGGCCCGTGGCACCACATCGACGGTGGCACTGGGAAAAGCAGGTGAGGTGCGCAGGGATCATTTGAGGATCCTACCTGCGTGTCTGGGACCAGAGTGCAGAAACCCACCCAGACTCTCCCCCAGCAGCAGGGTACGCATGCTAGGCCCTGGATGCCAAGAGCACGTCTGCCTTTTCAGCCCGGCACCCCCAGAGCGATAATTGGTGTTCGCCTCTGAGAACCTTTATTCACTTGGGAAATCAAGTTGTAGTACTTCTTGGTGGGTCGCAGTGGGAGAGGGACTCAGGATAGCGTGCGGATAAAGTGTGCTTGTATACATGAGTGGGTCATGTGTGTGTGCCTACTGTAGGCCGGGTTCTTCTATCCGAACAGTGAAAAATTTCAAAGCTGTTCTGATTCCTGTGCTTCTGACCCTGTTCCTCATCCAGGGCACTCCCAACTTTTGGTCTGTTCCTCCTGAGGTTTGGTGTTTTCCCATCTGGGGTCGGGGCAGGAGCGGGGGGACGCTCCCCTTCCTGGCTGTTGGTCAGGCAGGGAGTTTCCTCGTGGGTACGGGGGAGCTCCCGCCCTCTCCTGCACCCTCAGCTCCAACTCATCGTCCTTTCCCCTCGTTGGTGTCTCCGCCAGGTAAAACCCGAACAAAGGACAAGTACCGGGTGGTGTACACGGACCATCAGCGTCTTGAGCTGGAGAAGGAGTTCCATTACAGCCGCTATATCACCATCCGGAGGAAAGCGGAGCTGGCAGCAAACCTGGGACTCACGGAGCGGCAGGTGTGTGGGTCCCGGCCCAGGCTGGAAGGGAACAGTGAAAAATGCCGAGGGTGGGAAGGCCTGCTCGTTATGGGCAGGGAATATATCAGCTAATGCTATTATATTGCCCTCTCCCAAAAGCTTAGTTCAGTACTCTGCACCAAGTTAGCGCTCAATAAATACCACTGATTGATTGGATCGTGTCCACTATCTCTTTTGTACTGTACTCTCCCAAGGGCTTAGTACAGTGCTGTGCACGTAGTAAGTGCTCACTAAATACCACTGATTGATTGGAAAGTGTCCACTATCTCTGTTGTACTGTATTCTTCCAAGCACTTAGTACATGCTCTGCACATAGTAAGTGCTCAGTAAATACCACTGATCAGTTGATTGATGGGTGCGATACAAACCGAAGGAGGCAGCTCACAATCTAACTTCGACTGTGAACCCCATGTGGGACAGGGACTGGGTCCAACCTGATAAACTTGTATCTACCCCAGCACTAAAAACAGTGCATGACACAGAGTAAGTGCTTAACAACAGCATGGCCTAGTGGAAGGAGCCTGGGCCTGGGAGTCAGAGGCCCTGGGTTTTAATCCTGGCTCCACCACTTGTCTGCTGGGTGACCTGGAGCAAGTCACTTAGCGTCTCTGTGCCTCAGTTCCCTCATCTGCAAAATGGGGATTCAATACCTGTTTCTCCCTCCTACTTAGACTGTGAGCCCCATGTGGAACCCAATTATCTTGAGTCTATCCCAGCGCTTAGTACAAGTTCTTAACACACAGTAAGCGCTTAACAAATAGCACAATTGTGAATTATTATTAACAGATAGAAACCCTTCCTCAGTTGAGCACTGGTATTTATTGTGCACCTCCTGAGGGCTAAACACTGTAGTAAGCACTTAGGAGAGAACACCAGATGCTCTCTGCCCTTCAGGAGTTTACAAATTACAGTTGCAGATGGAGTTCAGTTCCCTGGGCAGTTGTCAGGTCAGAAACCATCAAAAGGGATTTGGGGAAATCCACAGATGAGAGGTCCACAAGGGGCCACTGGAGGGAAACATGGAAGGGAAAGTTAGGTGGTATAAGAGGGGTTTAGATGGATTCATGGACCAAATTCAGGAATAAATTCAGGATGTTAGCTGCAACATCCCTAACCATGAGAACGGATGTAAGAAAAACGATTATCACATTGTTCCTCAAAACATCCCCTAGGGTCCCTCCTGGAATCATAAGGAATCCTTATGGGGTGGACCAGTGGTCTGACCCAGAAAGGCAATTCTGATATCCTTGATGCTCCCCCAAGGGTCATCGGTAGAAAGAGGAGCCCAGAAAACGTTGCTGTCCTTGGACTGTGATCATTCAGCTTGCAGTGGAGTATAGAGCCCCTAACACTCTGCCCTGCTCCAAAGCCCAGCTGCGTCTACTCCTCTGCCCGCTCTCTCTCCCCCAGCTCCTCAATCTCTTATTGCTGGACCCAGCTTCCCCTTGAGTTCCCACCCTCCTCCTTAGACCCTTGAGCTGAAAGCTTTCTCCCTCCCTGTTATTATCTCTATTTCTGTTGCCTCTATGCCTGGATTTTCTTTCTTTCCCTTCCTCCCCAGACCCATTAAATCTCCCTTGCCCTTTCTCTGTCTTCCTCTGTTTGTCTCCTCCCACCTCAACCCTCTCATGCTCTTCGTGGTCAGTGCCTCGGTCACCCTCTGGTACGGCCCTCCATCCCCCCGCTCCCTGGCCGACTCTCCCGTCACTAGCTCCGCTCTTTGTGTCTCTCCAGGTGAAAATCTGGTTCCAGAATCGAAGAGCAAAAGAGAGGAAAGTGAACAAGAAGAAGATGCAGCAGCAAAGCCAGCCAGCCAGCACCACCACCCCCACCCCGCCCGGCGCGGGGACCCCCGGCACCCCAATCGGGGGCATCTGCAGCAGCACCACCAACCTCGTCTCTTCCTCCCCAATGACTATCAAGGAAGAATACCTGCCGTAGCCCTCGCCCCCCCGCCCCCGAGACTGAGCCGCGGGGTTGCCACTGTGCGGACTTTGTCTCGCCCGCTGCCTCGGCCCACCCCCGGCTCGCTAGAAGGAGGACCTTGGGGTTGGAGCTTGTCGCGGTGGGGCCGGGGTGGGAGGGTGCTGGTGGCAGGGGGGGTGGGGGGGCATGGGGAGGAGGAGGGTGGCTACACTCTTCGCCTCCCCCAGCCCTGTGGGCAAGTGCTGCACGGAGCACTAGGACAAGCAGGGGACTGTGTCCGGAAATGATCTGCTTGCCTCATGGCAATTATTTAATGTGAAGGCTCCCTGGGACTGAAGCTGGGAAATCACCCCTCTCGGGAGGGAGTCCAGGCCCAAAGAGGCAAGGGCGGGAGTGGGAGGGGAGAAGCCCCTCTCCTCCCTCCCCCGCCAAGCCTACGAGGTAAGCTTCACGTTGGAGCCCAAGCTAAAGGGTCAGAGGGGGAGGGGCCGTGGGAGCACGAGGAACCTCTGACTTGAGGAACCGCTGACTTGACCGTGGGGAGCCAAAAGGCAAATAAATGAACATTGCCCCGCAGGGAATTGCTGAGGGAGCGGAGGGTGGGGGCGGTGCAAGAGGCCCAGGGTGTGGAGGGAACCGGGGGAGAGGCCTGATTCCAGGAGTGGAGGAAGTAGCATCTCCAGCTTGAGGAGCTTCCCGGAGAATTATGGGATGAAGAAGGGCTGAGGTAAACACGAGGCCCCAGAAGGGGGTAGAGGCAAGCCGAACCTGGAGAGGGCCAAAGGGCCGAGCTTGAAGAGGGCAGGGTCTGAAAGAGCTTCCAGGTCACGAAGTTTGGGAGGCCCAAGGGAAGCTGTGTAATCTACTGAATGCCTAAGGGAGACTTCCGTCTGTTAAGGGGAAGTTGGGGTTCTTGGCCATGGACAGGAGAAGGGACTAGGTGACCACCAAAGGTTCCTTCCACAAGAAGGAATCTGGGGTCATCTTGTATCTACCCTATTTTTCTAATATATGCCCTCTGTTCTCCCCCTCCCCCTCCCCCCAACCCACAAACCTCAGTCTCTCCCTCCTCTGGTCCTGGGCTGCATCTTCCTTGGTCTCTCACCGCGGGTGGTGGGGGGGAGAGCGGGGGCTTCCACCTTGTGGACCTAGGTGCTGGAGAGACCCACCCAAGCCCCCCCAAACTGTCCCTCCTCTCCCCTTCTTCCTCCTCAGTGACTGAGCTTGTCCAAGCACCAAGCACTGAACAGAGGTCAGAAATCCCTGTCCAGGCTCAATCTCCCACAGTAGGGAGAGCTGAAAAAAGACATCGGGGAAGGGAGGCCATCCTTGTCGAGAGGAGGGGCTGCAGCCCCCGCCTGTCCCCCAGGGTCAAACCCCCTGACTCCCAGGGGACTGGTGGTGCTTACCAATAAGAACCGTGCTACAGGCACGCAGGATTTCTGAGTGCATTTGTGGTTAGGGGCCCAGCTCCTCCTCCGACCTCCTGGAGCTCCCTGTGGATTGCGGAGGAGCTATGAGTCAGGGGCCTCTGGCTTCCTGGCAGCTGAAACCAACCGCAGAGAACGGTCTCTCATGCCCAGTTTGCCCACCTCCCCCACAGGCCCCAGGGGAGCAGGTATACAGCAGCCTGCTGCCACACAAGGCTCAGGGGAGGGCAACAATGACTGGACCCTGGTTGCCCCATCCCTTTTCCGTCCTACCTGGTGGTAGCTCCCTGGAGAGGGAGAGGGCATCCTAGAGTTTGGGACTGCCAGGGTGTCTCCTCTCCCTGGGAGGAGGTATGAGTGGGAGGAAAGCATGGGAATGTCGGTCCAGGGGAAGTGTCAGCAACATTTCTGTTCTTTAAACCACCTTTCCCCTTTGTGGTGGGCCCTGTGCTGATGGGTTAGGTCCCACACATGTCCCTCTACCACCTTCCCCTCTGGTGCTCCTGCCCCCTCCAACCATCCATAGTTCTGGGCCCGGCTCCAGAAGGGTCTAGCCCAACCTTGCCACCTTCAGCCAGGGCCCAGGCAAAGCCAAGATTCTGGCCTCCATGCCCCTCTGCCACGCTCACCGGCTTCTCCTGCCCCAGGAAGCCCTGTCCCCGGCACCCAGAACCTGTGTGCTTGGCAAGCGAGAGCCAGAATCAGGCAAAACGGCCTCAGCGCCCTGACCCCAGAGCGTGCGGGTCCCCAGGGCCAAGGGGCATCGGGGGTGCGAGTGGCCAGCTCCCAGACCTTCTGTTTCTTCAGAGCTGAGGCCCGTGATGGCTGTTTGTATATAATGTGGGATTTTTTTGGACACAGCTTGAATAAATTTGTAAAAAATCCTTGTGATCAAGTTCCTTGTGAAAGGTGCAGGCTCTGAGTGGATTGAGTCAGTGGGAAGAAGAAATAGTACTTTGCAGTAGCAGGGCTTGTCTGGGCTGGTGTCAGCCCTGTGGAATGAAGGGCCTTCTTTTCTTGGTAGTGATTGTGTAGCCTAAGTCCCTGCAGTAGCTAGTCCTACCAGCCCCTGGCCCTTACCTGCCCTTTTCTCGCCCGTGATCTTCTGTGCTGGGAGCCTCCTCTCCACTCCCCTCCCCTCAGTCTCACCCTTCTCCCATTGCCAGGCTGTTGGCTGAACCCTTCCATGGGATCCTGGAGGTTATGGGGGGAGGGGGGAGGGCAGGCGGCGGAGGGGAGGGAAAGGGGAGGGGCGGAAAGGAGGGCTGTGTGCTAGGAGAGCGAAGGGCAAGGCCAGCCTCTCATAAACCCAGGGGCTCTCTCACTGCCCTCTAATCTCTTTTATGGCCGCAAGCAGGCAGAATAGCCGCCTCATCCCAGAACAATAAACAGAGAGAGGTGGCCAGATAGCACACTAGATCCAGCTGGCAGGACGCTCCTGCCACATGGAGCAAGTAGGCACCGGGGCCTCTAAGCCTGGGAATCGCAGTGGGGCCCCCAAGATGCTCCTCTCACTTTTCTCTCCTTTGCCTTCACACCCTCTTTGTACTTCCTCCCCATCCTCCAACGATGTGGCCGGTCTTGATTCCTGGGGATGGGCAAGCCCGGCTCTGCCGATGATACCAGTCAGCTGAGTTCTGGTCTCCCCAGAGGAGCTGCGTGGCCCTTCTTGAACTGCTGGAAGTGAGGTGGTGACTGCCATGGGGTCTCGATCCCAGTCCTCTGCCTGCTCCTGGGGACTCACGGTCTATTTTCCCATTTCCTCCTCCTCTTTGCCAACAGTCTCCTGTTGGCACGTGGCAGAGGAGCCATGGGGACCTGACAGAGACCTCAGTGTCCACTCAGTAGGCATAGGCATGTCCAGGGACAGAGCCAACAACGCGTTGGCAGATGACTGAGGAAAAGGGCTGGAAGGGCAGGGCCATGAATGTTAATTGCACATCTCCTCTGTGTCATTTTTCTGAATGTGTCTGCCATCTCTGTTGTATTGGACTCTTCCAAGTGCTTAGTACAGTGCTCTGCACTCAGTAAGCTCTCAATAAATACGATTTATTGATTGATATTAAAAGGCACAGAATTCCTCTCCCCACTCTGGCCCCCTTTCATGCTCCCAGTTCTGCTAGTCCCTGCTGGTCATGTGGGCCAGGGACTGGGCCAGCTTGCAGAAATGGCTGGTTGGGCTCGAATAAGAGGTAGTCAGCTTGGACTCCATCCCTAGGGGAGGAAGGGGGCTGGAGAAGGCGATCGGCTGGCCAGGAAGCAGTGGAGCTGGGGGACCGGGGGCATGGGAGCGGGACGAAGGGCTCGTCAGGATTAAGAGTGGGGATGGAGGAGGTGGTCCGGCCTAGGGGAAGAGATGCGTTTTCACACAAACGTTGCTGCCCAACCTGGACAGGATGAAATTCCAACTGATACTCTATCAGACCAGGCTCTGTTTGCACAGCGGGTAAAAGTCCACAGTGCTGAGGGCAGGGTTTGGGCCCCCAGGGTGTGTGTGTGTGTGCACAGGGAGCAGGTGCTGATGGGAAGCAGCCATAAAGGTGCCCAGGCCAGCATCCCCGTGCCCCACCTTGCCCCCGACTTTCGCAATGCGTCTGTCATTGGAGGCTGACTCACCTGTCTCCCCTCTCCCCTAACCCCACCCCACGCCCACGGCCGGGCCCCCTCTCTCCATCTGCTGTCAGGCTCTACTCTACACAGCACGCTGGGCGGGGAGCACCCGGTGCTGCTTCTTGCCGGGGACCAGGGTGCCAGTCCCGATGCCCAGCCCTGCTCCTCGGGCCCCGGGTTCCTGGTGGCTGCCCCAGAAGCAGGCAATCCGTGGAAGTGACTTTCGATTCCAGGTTCTGTGCCGACTGGCGCCAGGCAGGGGCGCCAACCCCGAGAGAGGAAAAAAAACCAGCGGCATGGTGGTTCCGGTCACTGCCCCCCGTCCCCTCTCCTCCAAAAGAGTGCCTGAGGGAGAGGACAAGACTGCCCAGGGACTTGGCATGGGCAGGGAAGCTCCAGGTGGGCAGGGGTGACCTGGTGGTTAGGATCGGGTAGTGTGGTCCAATGGAAAGAGCTTGTGATTGGGAGTCAGGAAACCCAAGTTCTGGTTCCACCTGTTGCGTGTCAGCTTGGGCAAATCACTTAATCTCTCTGCCTCGGTTTCTTCATCTGTAAAATGAGGATAAAATTCCTGCTCTCCTTCCCATATGAGATCCATATGGGGCAGGGACTGGGTCCAGTGTGGGTCTCGTGCCTCTACTTTGGCACCTTGTAAGAGTTTAATCAATACCATAAAGAATTAACCCTGTTCAAAACCAAAGTTGCTTTTTGAATCGGGACATAGGAGTTGGATTTCGTGCCTGGGAAGAGCTAGCGGCAGCCCTCTCTTTCCCAGATCCTTTTGAGTCGGGAATGTTTATCAATTGTGCCACACTGTTCTCTCCCAAGTTTTTGGTATAGTGTTCTGCACATAGTAAATAATAATTACCACTGATTGACTGAGAGCCAGGCAACTTGGTCCTGTAGAAAGAGCCCTCGGGAGAATCCATGCTCTCCCCCTCCTGCTTCTCTTTCTCCTCCTTTTTGTCCTCCTCCTCCTTTTTCTTTTCCTTCTCTTCCTCCTCCTTCTCCTCCTCCTCTTTCTCTTCCTCCTCCCTCACTGTCTGCCTCTCCAAATCTCCATTGGAAAGGACATTGTGACCATCACTGAGGAACCATCCTCATCTCTTGGACTCTTCCCCTGGGAATTCAGGTGATGGGGAAAGGCATAGGAGTGTGCCCCACGCCCCGCCTGGACAGTGGACATGCCAGGGACAAGACGGGCACCTCTATCCCTCGCAGGACAACAGCCCCTGTGCTCTCCAGAGGCCTTTTGGTTGTGCTTCTTCCAAAGGGGCAGAAGCAAAAAAGATTTTGTGGGTGGCTTAAGAGGCCCCAAGCAGTCTGGTAGACAGGAAGAGTCTGGTGGAAGGGTGAGAGAGTCAGATAGCTGCTCATCATCAATGAGGTGGCCACCCATCCAGTTTTACATAGTTTTCCACTGGCCTGTCCCTGTCCAGTTCCAATTCAGGATTGAACACTCATATCTGTTTTGTACATTTTTGGCCCTGAGCCTCCTCTGGCTGATTCTCCTGCCATCAACTTCTGAGCTCTGGTAGGCAGGAAGAAGGAAATGCTGGAGCCATATGATCTCCACGTGGGTGATCCTGGACCCTAAACTGTCCCAAACTCCTAGAACCCTAAAGCTGGAAGAGGACTGTCAGGGGTCATCAGCAACAGCAGCATGGTATAGTGGATTCGTTCATTCATTCATTTATTCATTCAATCATATTTATTGAGCGCTTACCGTGTGCAGAGCACTGTACTAAGAGCTTGGAAAGTACTATTCAGCAACAGAGAAAATCCCTACCCAACAATAGGTTCACAGTCTAGAAGGGGGGAAGACAGACAACAATACAAGTAGACAGATGTCAATAGGATCGATATAAATAAATAGAATTATAGATTTATACATATCATTAATAAAATAAATAGAATAATAAACCTGTACATGTATACACAAGTGCTGTGGGGTGGGGGGGGGGGTAGCGGTAGAGCAGACAGAGGGAGTAGGGGTGATGGGATGGGGAGGAGGAGCAGAGGAAAAGGGTGGCTCAGTCTGGGATGGCCTCCTGGAGGAGGTGAGCTTTCAGGAGGGCTTTGAAGGGAGGAAGTGAGCGAGTTTGGAGGATGTGAGGAGAGAGGGGATTCCAGGCCACAGGTAGGACGTGGCTAGGGGTTGAAGGAGGTACAGGAGAGAACAAGGCACAGAGAGGAGGTTAGTGGCAGAGGAGCAGAGAGTATGGGCTGGGCTGCAGAAGGAGAGAAGGGAGGTGAGATAGGAGGGGGCAAGGTGACGGAGGGCTTTGAAGTCAACAGTGAGGAGTTTTTGCTTCATACGAAGGTTGATAGGCAACCACTGGAGATTTTTGAAGAGGGGGGTGACATGTCCAGGTTCTCTCTCACATGACCCAACTCCCAAGAAGCAGCATGGGATAGTGGATACAGCACGGGCCTGGGAGTCGGAAGGTTATGAGTTCTAATCCCCACTCCGCCACTTGTCTGATGCGTGACCTTTGGTAAGTCGCTTCACTTCTCTATGCCTCAGCTACTTCATCTGTAAAATGGGGGTCGAGACTGCGAGCCCCACGTGGGACCGGGATTGTGGACCGGGACCCTGTCCCACGTGAGGCTCCCAATCTAAAGGGGAGGGTGACAGGTCTTTAATTCCTATATTACAGATGAGGAAACTGAGACGTAGAGAAGGGAAGTGACTAGTCCATGGTCACCCAGCAGGCAAGTGGCAGACCTGGGATTAGAACCCAGGTCTTTTGACTCCCAGGTCATCCTGCTTTGTTTAGTCCAGCTCCCTGCCACCAGGCAGGTGAGTAACTGAACCTACCTGCTCAGATGGTTGGTTCTCCCTCACATGACCCAACTCCCAGGAAGCAGCATGGTATAGTGGATAGAGCACAGGCCTGGGAGTCAGAAGGTCATAGGTTCTAATCCCGGCTCCGCCACTTGCCGTGGCCTTGGGATGTCACTTCACCTCTCTTTGCCTCAGTTACCTCATCTGTAAAATGGAGATTGAGACTGTGAGCCCCACGTGGGGCAGGGACTGTGTCCAGCTAGATTGGCTTGTTTTTATCCCAGTGCTTAGAACCTGAAACATAGCAAGCACTTAACAAATATCACTATTATTATTATTATTATTATTATCAAGGGGTCCCTCGGTGATTTCCTAGCAGGCTGCCTGGGACACCCCATGATGTAGGGCTCTGAGCCCCAAGTTGGGAAACACTAGAAGTGCTCCTACCCTTGTCCTTACACTATCTCCCCTTTCCCATTCAGCCACCGCTGGCCCTCCCCAACCTCTAGTCAGGTTAGAGGCGGGGGCACGGAGAGTTGGGGGCCGCGAGTGGGTCCTCTGACCCCCAGGCCTGTGCTCATCCCACAAAGTCACACTGCTCCAAGAACTCAATCAACAATCCTATTTACTGAGCGCTTATTATGTGCACAGCACTCTAGGTCATGCTGTTCCATATAATCAGTTGATCAATCGTATTTACTGAGGGCTTACTGTGTGCACAGCACTGTACTAAATGCTTGGGAGAGTACAATATGGTAAAATAACAGAGTTGGTAGACACGTTCCCTGCCCACAACGAACTTACTGTCTAGAAGGATTCAAGAACATGAGGTCACAGTCCCTGCTCCACGTGGGGTTCACAATCGCAGTGAGTTGGGAGAGAACAGGTGTCGTTCCCATTTTTTGGGTGGGGAAACCAGAACGCAGAGAGGAAAGTGACTTGCTCCAGGTCACATAACAGGTTGGTGGCAGAGCTGGGATTAGAACCAGGGTCTTCTTCCCCTTAGTCCCTTGAGCTTTCCACTAGGCCGCACCATCTTCTGTGCCGTGGCTGGAACCATCTCCCGTATCCCAGTTACGAGGTACTGTGGTTTATTTAGAGGCAGAGCTATGCTTTTAATTTTGTTTCCGGAATCCTTATTGCTGATGGACTGTCCTCTCCTCCGCTCTATTCATTGATTTTTTTTTTTAATGTATTGCTTGGGTAGGGCTTTCTCTCCTGTTCTCTCCACGTTATTCTGTGGTCCAGAAACCCTCCCACGGTCTCACCGGCAAAATCTGGAACGTCTCCCGTCACTTTCCGGGGGCAGGGAGGGGAGAAGCTTAGAGGTTCTGAGACTGGGGAGGGGAAGCCAGGAATAAGCAAGGTGGCCCAATTAAATCGGCCCCCACCTAACAACACAGGCAGCCTGTGGAGCTGGTTTGAAATAGACCTGCCTCTGAAATGATCTCATCTCATCCTCAACTAGAGAATGGAGAGAGGAGAGTGAGGAGTCTGGGGGAGGGGAGAGCCCAGACACCAGCTGCTGCTTGCCCCTCCTCAGAGGACCAGCTCCTGGAAGCCCTGGGGAGGTACCCGGTGGGGCAGAAAAGAGAGAAGGGAAAGGCCCAGAGAGGACAGGTAGAGGACAGGGGGAGAGGTAAGTGTCTTTAGGTGGGCTGGCCATTAGCAGGGAGCCGGCAGTGGGTGGGAGTGGGGGGATGAATTGCCTTCACGCCAGATGGAGGGAGACAGACCACCTGGTCCCCTTTCCTCCCCCTGCCCCTGAAGCCTACGCTGTCCCCCAAGTCTGGCCGGCAGTTCTCCTCAGGAGGCATCCCAAGTGATCACCTCAGCTCACTAGCGGTGTTCAAAATCAATACTCAGAATCCCTTTCTTCCTTCCTTCTCCAGAGCCATAGCCCTGCTCCCCAGGGTCCCCAGTGTAGCTTGGGGGACACACTTCAGAAATCTCTCTGGACACTGGTTTCCCAAAGAGGGGGGGCGGAGGGCATGACGGTAGGTGTGGGGGTCCTCCACAGCTCCAGCCCAGGAGGGTTTCCAAGGGTGGGCAGACCCTGCAGTTCCCCACCCAATGCCTACTCCCTTGGCTAATAATTGTGGTATTTGTTAAGTTGTTTGACACATAGTATTAAACACTGACTAACTTCTGGGGTAGATACATGTTAATCAGGTCCCACATGGGACTCACAGTCTTGGTAGGAGGGAGAAGAGGTAATAATAATAACAATAATAATAATAATGATGGTATTTAAGTACTTACTACGTGCCAAGCACTGTTCTAAGCACTGGGGGGGAATACAAGGCAATCAGGTTGTCCCACGTGGGGCTCACAGTCTAGGTAGGAGGGAGAAGAGGTAATAATAATAATAATGATGGTATTTGTTAAGTACATACTATGTGCCAAGCACTGTTCTAAACACTGGGAGGTTACAAGGTAATCAGGTTGTCCCACATTGGGCTCACCGTCTTAACCCCCATTTTACAGATGAGGTAACTGAGGCACAGAGAAGTTCAGTGACTTGCCTAAAGTCACACAGCTGACAAGTGGCAGAGCTAGGATTAGAATCTACGACCTCTGGCTCCCAAGCCTGGGCTCTTTCCACCGAGCCACACTGTTTCCCTAATGAACGGGTAATGGGTAATGAATCCCCATTTTGCAGAGGGGGGACTGAGGCACAGGGAAGTTAAATGATTTGCCCGAGGTCACACAGCAGGCAGACCCAGAATTAGAAGCCGGGTCCTTTGACTCCCAGGTCTGTGCTCTTTCCACGAAGCCACACTGCATCTCCGGGGGGGATACAGATCCCCCTGACTTCCAGCATACTCTGTAGGCTGTTTCCACTCTTGGAGGCAACCCCGCTCCTCAATAGCATCAAGGACCCTCCTCTCCCTATGGGGTGAGTGGCCCTGATGGGCAGAGATGCAAATTCGGGGTTGCAGTCTTCCCCCATCTCTCCGCCCTGCCTCCCTCGATTTCTCTAGGCCCGCTCCCCTCCGCTCTCTCCCATCCCCTCCTCGGCCTCCTTCTGCCTGCCTCACACCGGAGAGGGTTAACATCTCCTCTGACGGTGCCAGTAACACCCAGGCTGGAGCGTGAGCTGAGCTCAAGCGAGCGGAGTGAGCGGGAGGCAGAGCTGGAGACGGGGTGGGGGGGGTGGGAGGGGGGAAGGAGAGGAGACCTGGCCAGATTCCCCACCAGCAGAGACCCTCCCTCTGGACAGGCCCTTCCTCTCCGTGTGACAGTCTCTCCGGTCCAGCCACGGTGCTGGGAGGGGACAGCGTGAAGAGGGTCTCTAGGGAGCACTGTGTGTAGCCACGGGGATCCGGGATGAGGAAGTTGCAGGCCGACCACCTCCGGGAGGTAAGAGCCAACGTAGACCTGTGATGGTGGTGAGTGTGCGTGTGTGTGTGTTCGTTGCACACATGTATGTTGTTGTATGCGTGTGTGCGTGGAGGGAGGTGGGGAGGCCGGGCCCCTGCACCCCATGGCTTGGGGATGCCCAGAGAGGAATATTATAACAGTGAGAACAGGAGGTAGGGAAGGCTGCTATCGAGCTGGGGGTGGGGGGCTCATGGACCGCCAGAGAGCTCTGCGTAGCCCCCCCATCCACTCCCTTTGTCTCTCTCTGCGGCTGCTTAGCCTGTCATCCGCCAGCTGTGTCAGAAAGGTGGGGAGAAGGGGGGTTTTACGTGGAGATGCGATGATGGATTGGCAGCGGGCTAGGCAGGGTGGGTGGGTGGCTGGCGGGCAGGTGGGTGGGTGTCTGTCAACCCTTAATGGGTTCCTCCTGCTTTTTTTGAATTAGTAAAATCAGTAAACCCCACCACCCTGCACCCACCGGCTAATTGATTCTTCCAGGTTCCCTCCTCCTGTTCCCAATGAACAGGTGTTTTAAGCCGGGAGGCGTCACCCTGTTGGGTGGAGGAGAGGTATTCAGGTCGGTTCAGAATCTCAGAGGGGAGGGGGTTAGCTGGCTTCGGGGTGAGGAGGGAGGAATCCTAGAAGGGCTGGCCCCATTAGGTCAGAGGGGAGGGGACTCTAGGAAGGGCCCCCTGACCCATCTGGGTTAGAGGGGAGGGGTCCCTGGATAAAGCATCCCAGCTCCTTCCCTCCGGGAATGAGTCAGACCCCACCCTGGAGGGTTGGGAGGAGAGAGAGCAGAGATTTCTGCAGCCAGAACCAGAGTGGGCTTAATGTCCTGGGCAAAGGACTTGAGGTGAACATCTGGACTCCCTGCCTAGAGAATCCCCCACCCCCTGCCTCAGTTCCCCCTCCTACCTCTTCCCCTGCTCATTACCTGTGGCTGGATCACCCAATCCCCACCACAAACCACCTGAGACACCGCCCCAGGCTTTTCTGGCATTCTAGTCCTTGGTTTTTTGGGCACACAGAAAGAAGGAGACAATTCCATCTGGGAGCATCTAATGTGAGGAGGAGTTGGGGGGGACTTTGGGGAGGTCAGAGACCTGGAAGATGGGGTACTGGGGTGCCAAGACTCCCATGGGAGAAATGCTGCTTTGCTGCTGGTGGGGGATCTGAAATGTTGCAGAGGGAGGAGGCAAAGGCTAGCCCAGCCCCCTGGGTGAATCCCTACCCCTTGCTTTCAGGGGGGACCCACTTCAATCCTCTTCTCTTTCCCCGACCATCTCTCCATCCCTCCCCACTTTTCCTCTTCTCCATCCTCTTCCACTGAGAGCTCCAGGCTCCCGATACCAGTGAAGGAGCAGACCATATCAGTGTGGAGAAAGCGCCTCACCTCAGCCCCATCAGTGGCTCTGAGCTCAGCCAGGGACCATCCTGCCTCAACAAAGCAGGGGGCCTGCAGTGTCTCTGTGGGAGACCCTGGGCCTCTCTGCCCATTGGCCTACCCCTGGCAGCTCCCACAGCTCAGGGCTGATTTTCCTGCAGTCCCTCCCGGGGAGGGAGATTTAGGGCTTGGGGACCATCTAGCCAGGGCTGGGCTGCAGCCGGAACTGTCCCTGCCCCTCGAGAGGAAGTCCCAGCTCAGGGGACGCGAGTGGGTTTCCTGGGATCAAGGAGATGGAGCAAAGTGGTTCCTGTCCAGGAGGCAAATTCAGTTCTGGAGACTGGAAGAATTCAAGACCACTGTTTCTCGAGCTCCTGGAACAGATGCAACTCCCCTGCCTACCTCCACGAGTAAACAGGTTGAGCCCCGTCCCCTTGGGTATCCTTCTTGCTTTTCCCTTAATCTTTATTTTTTTTTAATGGTACTAATTAAGTACTTACTATTTGCCCGGCACTGTATTAAACTCTAGGATAGAAACAAGTTAATCGGGTTGGACACGGTCTGTGTCCCACATAGAGCTCACAGTCTAAATCAGAGGGTGTAGGATTTATTATTATTTTATTAATAATTATTAATAATAATAGTACTTGTTAAGCACTTACTATGTGCCAAGCACTGAGGTATATCCAAGCTGTTCAGGTTGGACACAGTCCCTGTCCCACATGGGGCTCACGCTATTAATCTCCATTTAATAGATAAGGTTAACTGAGGTACAGGGAAGTTAAGTGACTTACCCAAGGTCACACGGCAGATATTTAATCCCCCATTTTAAAGATGTCGTAACTGAGGCACAAAGAAGTTAAATGATTTGCCCAAGGTGACCTAGCAGGCAAGTGGTAAAACTGGGATTAGAACTCAGGTCCTCTGACTCCCAGGTCCATGCTCTATCCACCAGGCCACAAAACACCATTCACGCTCCTGCCTTTCCCTCTATGTGGACGTCTCTCCCCTTACTTCCTGTTTCCCTTCCCCAAGCACTCGCCCTGTTCCATGCCCCTGCCCGCTGCCCCACTGGCACCCTGGGCATATGATTCCCCTGGGTACTGCTACACATATCTACAACCTGGGGTCCCAGAAAGTCCCAGTTCCGGTTTGCTACTCAGCCTCCCACCCCCTCTGCTGAACTTCCAGGCCACCTCTACCCCATTCTCAGGGGTTGAATTCCTGCCAGCTCCTGAAATTCTTGTCCCTGATTGTTCTTGACTGCAACGGGCAGTACTACTTGGGGTGGAGGCATTGGCATATGGAAGAAGACCAGCCCAAACTCCCTCCCTTAGCCTATCCCTCCACCCCTCCCTCAGTCCCTCCCAGACTTGTGAGAGATGGAAGAGCAGCAGGGCCTGCCTGTTGTTATTTCTCCACAACTCTGGTCCGGGACCAGTCCATCTCAGTCCCTGCTAGAGCCTGCCCATGTGGGCTGCTGGAGCTGCCTCAGAGGGTGTGTGGGGGCCGTGTTTGGGCTAGACTGTGCCCCGTGGGGAGAGGGGAAGCAGGAATAAGACCAGGCTGAACCAGGCATGAGAAGAAGGGAAGGAGCAGGAAAGAGTAAGGAGGGACGGGCAAGAGGAAACGGGAAGGGCCGTAACACTCTCCTTCCATCTCCTCTTTCTCCCCTGGGTGCCCAGGAAGCAAGGCTATATTGAAGTCAGTTTCTCAAAGCCTCCTGCTCTAGTCCATCCCGTCCCCAGAAGGCTTGGCCTCTGAAGGGAAGAGGCCACCGATCAGTGAAACAATCAATCGATCATATTTATAGAGCACTTGCAGGGTGCAGAGCACTGTCCTAAGCACTTGGGAGAGTACACTATAACCGAATTGGTAGACAAGTTCCCGGCCCACAGGGAGCTTACAATCTAGAGCAGTATAGTCTACGGCAGGCTCATAGGAAATGAAGATGGGCAGAAGGAGAGGAAGGAGTTCCTGGTTGCCTGAGGCCAGATGAAGTAGGCTGGCCAGGGATTTCGGGGCGGTCCCAGAAGCCTAAGCTCAGAGACAATGATGGCTTGTCATGGGAGGCTCCTGTGGCTGTCCCTGTGACTCTGTGTGTGTGTGACTTCGTGTGGGTGCTGTGTGTTAATTGATTCATTAGCGAGCCATCTTCCTTTCCCCAGTTTACCTAGCGCCCTTTCTCTGGGAGTCAAATGCCTCACACATCGTCACCCTGTCCTCAAACCTCCCTCCCCAGGGATCTGTGATTTGCCCCTTTCCAAGCAGAGAGGGCCGCAGGCCAGGACTAGGAGTTCACTGATATGAGATGGAGCCAAATCCGGAGGGGTGGGCCAGACCCCACCTGGGACTGACCCCTTTCTGGGTCATCGGGCCCAGTTTCGTCTCTCTGGAAACTCCAGGGAAGGGCCTCCTCCCCGCGACAACCCTTCATGTCTTCCAGAGAGTCGGCAACCTGCTCGCTCTCCTCTCCCCCTCCGAACTTCCCGTCTCCATGGAAACCGAGCGTCAGGAGCTACCCTGCTCTGCGGCTTCAGAGGGGCAGGCGGAGCGGGGAGCGTCTGTGTCCCCACCACGCTCCAAGCTGGAACCTGGGGGGAGCAGAGGCCAGGAGCCACCGACCCTTGGGTGGGCTTACAGGGTCCTCACCCTGGAGGCAATCAAGATGCAGAGTGGGCCTAGACAGCATTTTGATTAGAAGTGGTCTTCCCGGCCTGTCTTTGCCCGGCTGTGACCAGACGTTTCCCACCTGACCTTGTCCGGCTGTGACCAGATGTTTCCCACCTCACCTGACAGGGAAAGATCTAGGGAGAGCTGAAAGAGGCCAAAAGGAGAGGGGCTCCAGGGAACTGAGGATTGGTGGAGTGGGAAGTGGGGGAATTGGGATTCCTCAGTGGCTGGTTGGTGGGAAGGGGAGTGGGATGGTGGTGTTGGGCCCAGAGACAAAGGATTATTCTTTCTCTTCTGGATGGGAACTGGCTGGATCCGGCTAAACCCACCTGACCCAGAGCCTATGATAAGACCCAGGAAGCCTGATTTCTTAAATGAATGAACCCCTTATGAGCTGTCCTGACATATATGATACACACAGAGAAGCAGCATGGCTCAGTGGAACGAGCACGGACTTGGGAGTCGGAGGTCACGGGTTCGTATCCCGGCTCTGCCACTTGTCAGCTGTGTGACTGTGGGCAAGTCACTTCACTTCTCTGTGTCTCAGTTACCTCCTCTGTAAAATGGGGATTAACTGTGAGCCTCCCGTGGGACAACCTGATTACCCTGTATCTACCCCAGCGCTTAGAACAGTGCTCAGCACATAGTAAGCGCTTAACAAATACCAACACATATAGGGAACAAACCAAAAAACAGTTCATTCTTTCAACTGTTGCCTCCGACCCCTCTCCGTCATCAGCGGGATCCACTTCTTCCACCTTCACAGGACCACTTCTTTCATCACTGCCCTTTCTTCCTATCCCATCCCCCTCCCACTTCCCTTCCACCTCTTCCTCCGACTCCCCGTCCTCAACTGCCCTCTGTGAATTAAGGAGCTAGGGTGCTCAGCCCTGTGTGAATCACTGCACCCAACAGAAGCAACACGGCCTAGTGGATAGAGCACTGACGTCAGAAGGACCCGGGTTCTAGTCCCAGCTCTGCCAAGTGTCTCCTGTGTGACCTTGGACAAGTCGCTTCACTTCTCTGCGCCTCAGTTCCCTTGTCTGTAAAACAAGAGCCCCATGTGGGACATGGACTGTATCCCACTTGATTGATTGCCTAGTAACTACCCCAGCACTTAGTGCCTGGCACATAGTAAGCCCTTAACAAATATTCCGAAAGAAAAAAAAGAAACGCCAAGGTCCAGGTACTGTGGTGCAGAAGTGTCCTCCCTGAGGAGGCAGCTCAATGGTAGTTGTAGCCTTTGGGATCTCAGGGAGGGGCCAAGTTTTTCTGGGCTTTGGAAAGCTTCTGTCTGATAGGCCACGTTGCAAATTTCATTCTACTCGATGCTGATTCTCTCTATCCTGTGGGGAGCGGTGACTTGGGTGTGCCGATGTGTTTGGGATAAGTGTGCTGGATGCCAATGTATTAGACACTGCTGGAGTACTGGGGGCCAGTGTGCTGGGCCCCGGTGCACTGGTCTCCTGATCAATCAATCGAAGGTGTTTATTGAGCTCTTACTGTGCGCAGAGCACTGTTCTAAGCACTTGGGAGATTATAAATGAGTTAGTAGACACATTCCTGCCCTCAAGAAGCGCTCACAGTCTAGTGGATGTGCTTGGGACAGTATCCCCCTCTAGAATGTAAACTCCTTGTGGGCAGGAAACGTGCCTGTCAACTCTGTTATACATTACTCTCACAAACACTTAGCTCAGAGCTCTGCCCACAGCAAGCACTCGGGAAATATGATTGACTGATTGACCAGTATGCTGGGCTATTTTGCTGGATGTTCCCTCATTCAACGAGGAGTTTTCAGCAGGGAGCAGTGAGCACACTCCTTCACCCCGGGGACAGTGCCCTGTACTGGTTTCCCTTCCCTTCTGCTCCTGGCGTAAGCATCTACCTCTACACCAACCACCTCTGCACCTTCCTCTTCTGAACTTTCTCCACTGGGAGCGGGAAGAGCTGGTGAGAAGAGCCTCCAGCCTCATGGCTGCTCACTGTCTGGCCCACAGGCTGGGGATCCTGAGGGACAGAGATGCCCAGTCATTTTCCCTTTGACTTCCTCGTTTTGCCCTGGTTTGCATGCGCTCTCTCTCTCTCTCTCTCTCTCCCTCTTCCCTTCTCCTCCACGGATTCCTCTCCAACTTTCTCTCTCTGGCAGCCGGTCACTCCAGACCTGCTGATGACCCCCAGCGACCAGGGTGATGGGGACCTGGAGATGGACTACTCCGCCGACCGGGGAAACTGGACAGGGAAGCTGGACTTCCTGCTCTCCTGCATTGGCTACTGTGTGGGGCTAGGCAACGTCTGGAGGTTTCCTTATCGGGCTTACACCAACGGGGGAGGTACCATTCACCAGCTCCCCCACCCCCCATCCCTCCCTCCGGCCCCACCCGTCCCTTCCCCTCCCTTTCCACAGTCCTCCCTCTGCCCCCAACCCCTCCACCGCCCCTTTTACTGCCCCACTGGGTTCAGGGATCTGACTTGAGTTTTCCCTAGCGTAGGTGCGGCCTTGGGGTTCAGGACTGCAAGGAGCTGGGAGGACCTCAAGAGGTCACCTGGCCCTGGCCTAGATCTCCCCACCATCTTCTCCTCCTCCTCCTTCTTCTCCTCATCTTCCCCCAACGCCGGTCCTTCAGCTTGACTTCCTCTTGGTCTTTGCCTTGCTAGGTGCCTTCCTCGTGCCCTACTTCATCATGCTGGCCATCTGTGGGATCCCTATCTTCTTCATGGAACTGTCTCTGGGCCAGTTCTCCAGCCTGGGACCCCTGGCTGTCTGGAAGATCAGTCCGCTCTTCAAAGGTGAGTCCAGGGGCACCCTCCAATCACCAAACTTGATATGGGTCTCCTCCTTCCCTGCTCTCAGCCCGGCCCTGGGCCAGGTTTTAGTCTGGGTGGGCAGTGTTCCCCCCCCTTGGGTCACCCAAATTAATGTTGGTATTTGTATTTGGTATCTGTTAAGCGCTTACTACGTGCCGAGCACTGTTCTAAGCGCTGGGGTAGATACAGGGTAATCAGGTTGTCCCACGTGAGGCTCACAGTTAATCCCCGTTTTACAGATGAGGTAACTGAGGCACAGAGAAGTTAAGTGACTTGCCCACAGTCACACAGCTGACAAGTGGCAAAGCCGGGAGTCGAACCCATGACCTCTGACTCCGAAGCCCAGACTCTTTCCACTAAGCCACGCTAAATTGGTTGTCCTACTTTGGAGGGGTCAACTAGAGATCCTCAGATCCAGGGCCAGGCCAGACCATCGATGGGGGCTCTTCCTCCTGAAGGGAGCAATGTCTCATCCCTACCTCCTTGTTCCTCCCCCTCCTGCTCCTCCTCTTCCTCCTGCTTCTCCTTCTCCTCCTCAAGCATGGATCGCTGGTCTCTACCCACTGGAGACCTACAGCCTTGCTGGCCCTCGTTGACAAGGGAGGTGTGGGAGAGGAGACCATGCATGGACCCCCACCACAGTGGGGAGAGGTACAATCATTAGATTGTAAGCTCCTCCATGCCAGGGTCAATCAATCAGTAAATCCCTGGTGTGAGCACTTACTATGTGCATAGTATGGAGCACTTACTATGTGCAGAACACTACTATGATACTAAGTATTGAGCACTTACTATGTGCAGAACACTAGGGAAAGTACACCACCGTTAGCAAACACATTCCCTGCCCACGGCGTGCTTACAGTCTAGGTCCTTGTCTCAATTCCTATGGCATCTTTCCAAGGGCCTAGGCGGGTGCTCCGCAAGGAAGAGGAGGAAGAGAAAGAGGAAGGGATGTGGAGAGAGGGAGGAGGAGGAGGAACAGGAAGAGGAGGAGAAAGAGGTGGGAAGCAACTAGGCCAGGCCAGGCAAGAGCCGAGACCGGGCCCTGACGTCCGCTTGCTGTGCCCGCCAGGGGTTGGAGCTGGCATGCTGCTAATCGTGTCGCTGGTGGCCATTTATTACAACATGATCATCGCCTACGTCCTCTTCTACCTCTTCGCCTCCCTGACCAGCGACCTGCCCTGGCAGCATTGCGGCAACTGGTGGAACACGGAGCTCTGCCTGGACCACCATGCCATGCGGGAGGCCAACGTGGCCCTGCCGCTCAACCTGAGCGGCACCGTCAGCCCCAGCGAGGAGTACTGGAGGTGGGGACAGCTGGGACACGGATCGGGGTGCAGGAGGGGAGAAGGAGGCACCCGGCACCTCTCCCGGTGCCCGAGGTCTGCCCCTGCCCCCCCCAGGACCCTGCCTGTGTCTCTCTCGAGTGAGGGATCATGGGACAATAAGTCAATCAATCAAAGGTATTTATTAAGCGCTTACTGTGTGCTGAGTACTGTTTTAAGCGCTTGGGAGAGTACAAGGAAACAGAGTTGGAAGACACAAACCTTGCCCACAAGGGGCTTACAGTCTAGAGGGGGAGGTAGACATTAAACTAAATTTCAGATATGTCCATAAGTGCTGTGGGATTGAGGGTGGGGTGAGTAACAAGATCTTAAAGGGAACAGATCTAATGCATAGGCAATGCAGAAACGGGGAGGGAATAGGGGAAACAGAGGTGATCGAAGGGGTTGGGGAGTGCCCTGAGTCATTTGGGCATGCTATGGGTGAAAGTTCAATGTCTGGTGGGCTTGCACTTAGGAGAGGATGGAGGAGCTTGAAAAGGGCAACTGGAACTAGTGAGTGACTCCCGCAGATGCCAGAAGCTGAGCTCTAGGGAAGGAACTGGGCATGCTCACTGGGTCTTCCCTCTTCGGGAGGCTGGGGCAGATACGGGCATCAGAGTATATGCCCCGGGAGCTGGGGAGTCCCCTACCCTGGGGAGGTCTGCGTGCACTCCCATGAGTCCCTGCTGGGGAGGGCTCTGCAGGCGTTGAGGGGGCGGGGGATCTCTCTCTCCCTGCAGCCGTTACGTC
Source organism: Ornithorhynchus anatinus (assembly GCF_004115215.2). Taxonomy (NCBI): domain Eukaryota; kingdom Metazoa; phylum Chordata; class Mammalia; order Monotremata; family Ornithorhynchidae; genus Ornithorhynchus; species Ornithorhynchus anatinus. Next base: position 33,992,772 of record NC_041749.1, on the reverse strand, counting down.
CTTCACATCCAAGGCAGCGCAGGGATCGGAGACCCCGGCGGGATCCGCTGGAACCTGTGCCTCTGTCTCCTGCTCTCTTGGGTCATCGTGTTCCTCTGCATCCTCAAGGGGGTCAAGTCGTCCGGCAAGGTGAGTCCCGGCCCGACCCCTTGGGCTGCTGCTGCCCTGGCCCAGGATGGGCTGGTGGGTGGGGAGACCTGGGGCCTGGGCGCCTGGGAGAGGAAGTCTTTGCCTTGACAGGATGAGTGGAGGGCAAAGTGGGAAGGACGTGAGTCCCAGGTGAGGGTGGAAGGTGGGCAGCTCAGCTGCTCCGGGCCCATGTCTGAGTTGTCGCAGCCATGGGCCAAGAAGCAGCATGGCTTAGTGGAAAGAGCACGGGCTTGGGAGTCAGAAGTTGTGGGTTCTAATCCCGACTCCACCACTGATCGGCATTGTGACTTTGGGCAAGTCCCTTGACTTCTCTGTGCCTCAGTTACCTCATCTGTAAAATGGGAATTAAGACCGTGAGCCCCAGGAGGGACAACCTGATTACCTTGTATCCACCCCAGCGCTTAGAACAGTGCTCGGCACATAGTAAGTGCTTAACGAAAGCCATCGTTATTATTATTATTAAAAAAGGGCAGCCTGGCACGACCCCTCCCATCTCCAGCCCCGGGCAACCTTCAGGCCTGTCGAGACAGAAGAGGCAGCCTGGGGTCTCCTACCCCAGCCCTTTCGGCTCCTCAACCCCTTCCTCCCACTCCCCAGGTGGTGTACTTCACGGCCACCTTCCCCTATGTCATCCTCCTGATGCTGTTGGTCCGCGGTGTGACGCTGCAGGGGGCCTGGAAGGGCATCCGGTTCTACCTCACACCCCAGTTTGAGCACCTGCTGTCTTCCAAGGTGAGCGTGGAGAGTGTCCAGGAGATTGATTGGTCTCTGCAGGACTGGGGAGTGTGTATGTGGGGTTCGGGGGAGGGAGGAGTGTTCCCGCCTCCTGGAGAGACAGGACCCTCAGTGCCGGTGGGAAAGGGAAAGGTGAGGGGCAGAGAGAGAGGGAGAGGAACACAGGGAAGATAGAAACATGGTTTTCACTTCTGGAGGCTCTGCTGCACTGAGTTCACCTTGAGCAGGGCTGCCCCAAGCTGTCAGCAGTTCCTGCTCTGGGTCAGCATTTTACCTCCTCCTTGGAGGAGACCTGCCCAACCAGGATGGTAGGGTGGGTGAGTGGATGGAAGAGGGAATACCCTCCATCCTGGGAGTAAACGTCTTTGAATTAAGAGGAAGTTGACTTCAGCAGCCAAGTGTGGATAAGAGAGGGTGAGAAGCATTAGCACTGTCTTACAGGGGAGGTCTGGAGGGCTTGAGAGAGAGAGAGGGGTGAGAGGGAGCGAGAGTGGGAATGTATATATATACCCTGTGTGTGTGTGTTTGTATGTACACTATCCTGCATGTATGCGTATGTGCATGCAAGTGTGTGTGTGTATGATTTGACATACACATGGGAACGCACAAATGTCTGCCTAAGTGAATCCAGGACACTGGTGAACAAATGGGCCCTGCACTTCCTCTCTCTAGAAGTCAAGATCCATGAATCTGAGCTTGGATAGAGCAGGGCAGGGTTTCCACAGGGATTTCCCAGGCTGGGGAGAGAGGAAAGAGGATGCTGCCTTGGGAATAAAAGACATTCCTAACTCAGGCCATCTTATCTCTTCTTCCAATCCCCTATTCTCTTCTTTCCCCTTCTTCTCCCTTTCCCTCCCTCCCCTCCTCTTTGCACTCCCTCCTTTCCCCTGTCCTCCCCCCTTTCCACTCTGCTCTCCCTTTCCTTCAGGTGTGGATTGAGGCAGCTCTGCAGATCTTCTATTCCCTGGGAGTGGGCTTTGGAGGGCTCCTCACTTTTGCCTCCTACAACACCTTTCACCAGAACATCTACAGGTGAGGCTCCTGGAGCCCACCTAGAGGTGGGTTGGGCAGGGAGGGGCTGGAGAAGGGGGATAACAGGATCAATTAAACCTAAGGACAGAGGGGAGGGTGGGGGGAGGCCAAGGTCATCTGGGAACGATCCCCCTGGAGACCTTAACCCCACCTCCGCCCCACTGCTAGTTAGAAAGGGGCTCCATTCCCCAGGGCTTGGACTTTGTTGGTCTGGAGGCTGGGCTGACCCGGCCCCTGTCCTCTGGACATACTTTCCCCCACCCGAGGCTTAGAGCTGCCCATAGAGAATCCGGGATGGTGGAGCTCGGCAGCCTGGCTCCAGACCCCTCAGGCTGGGGCCCTGCCACCTGGGCAGGGGAAAACCCCAGATTTCCTTGGGGTTGCCAGCCTGCCTTCCACCCCCCATCAGGAGGTGAGTACGGAGTGGGAGGGGGCAACCCAGGGATTCCGGCCCTCTCTGTTCCCAGAGACACATTCATCGTCACCTTGGGCAATGCCATCACCAGCATCCTGGCTGGCTTCGCCATCTTCTCCGTGCTGGGCTACATGTCCCAGGAGCTGGGCGTCCCTGTCAACCAAGTGGCCAAAGCAGGTTAGAGAGTGACTTGTGGGGATCAGACGTGTGTGTGGAGGGAGGAGGGGGGCTGGTGGGCATGGAGGCTGAGTGGACTCTCTGCCCACTCCCGCAGCCCTGTCTTGGGGAGGGAGGGAGGATTGAGGGCGGGAGGGCAGGAAGCATGCCCGGGGAACCTGGAATACGTTCACAGCTCATTGAGGAGATGCTGCCGCCCAAATCATTTCAAGAATTTGAATCAGTTGAGAAGCAGCATGGCCGAGTGGAAAGACGCTGAGCCTGGGAGTCAAAGGACCTAGGTTCTAATTCTACTTCTGCCACTTGCCTACTGTGTGACCTTGGGCAAGTCACTTCACTTGTGCCTCAGTTCCCTCATCTGCAAAATTCCTCTTCTCCCTCCTACTTAGATTGCTAGCCTCATATGGGACCTGATTAACCTTGTACCCACTCCAGTTCTTAATACAGTGCTTGGCACATAGTAAATGCTTAACAAATACCTCCGTTATTAAGAATCTCTGCCCACCGTGTCATCAGCTCATCTGTCTGGTCTCTCTTCCTCCTTTCTCTTTTCCATCTCTGTTCTCTCCCAAACTCTTCTCTTTTTCCTTCTTCCTCTGCCCTCTCTCCATTCTTCCTTTTCTCCTTTTTCTCATACAGATTTTGGATTCTTTAACTGTCTCCCACAATCCTCTTCCTTCACTGTTTTCAGCCTCTCCTCTCTCCCTTTCTTTTCTCTCCTTTGCTTCCTTTTTTTCTTTCCTTTCTATCCTCTAGCTCACAGCTCATTTCGCAAAGCCTCCTGCTTTGGGTGGAACAAGTTCTGCTGGATAATTATTACAATAATATATCCTCAATACAATGATGGCATTTATTAAACACTTATGTGTTTTATACTGTGCATAAGCACTGGAGTAGATACAAGATAATTAGATCCAGCACCATTCCTGTCTCACATGGGGTTCACAGTTTAATCCTCATTTTATAGACAAGGAAACTGAGGAACAGAGAAGTTAAATGGCTTTCCTAGAGTCACACAACAGACGAGTGGCAGAGCTGGGACTAGAACACTGGTGTCCTGACTCCTAGGCCCAGGCTCTTTCCAGTCGGCCACCATACACTGTGGGTTGTAATAGATCAGTGAGGTAAGATAGGAGGGGGAGAGGTGATGGAGTGCTTTAAAGCCAATGGTAATGAGCTTCTGTTTGATGCAGAGGCGGGATGGGCAACCATTGGAGGTTTTGAGACATGGAGAGATATGGTCTGAACTTTTTTTTCAGAAAACATGATCTGGGCAGCAGAGTAAAGTGCGGACTGGAATGGGGAGAGACAGGAGACTGGGTGGCCAGCAAGGATGCTGATGCAGTAGTCAAAGCGGGATAGGATAAGTGCTTGGATCAGCATGACAGTCTGGTTGGAAAGGAAAGGGTAAATTCTAGAGACCTGAAGGTAGAACCAATAGGATTTGGTGACCGATTGACTATGTGGGTTGAATGAGATAAAGGAGTGGAGGAAAATGTCAAGGTTACGGGCTTGTACCTGTACTATATAGACACTTGATACTTCTGCACTGGCTAAAGGAAGGGGAGGGGTGTGTGTGTGTGTCTGTGTGTGTCTGTGTGTGTAAAAAAGAGGAAATTTCCCGGATGAGAAGGGAAGCTTTGCCTTGGGCAGTGGGAGGGGGTCAGAGGGCACAAGGCTCCAGCCCTGGGCAGGAGGTTGGCAGGAGGTTGGAAAGTGACCCCTCTGCCTTCTTTTTGCTATGGTATTTATTAAGTGCCTACTATGTGTCAGGCACTGTACTAAGCACTGGGGTGGGTACAGACTAGTCAGGTTGGACACAGTCCATTTCCCTCTCTGGCCCACTAGCCCCTTGGCCGGCTACCCCCCCCCCCAACCCCGGGTGAGGCCCCACATCTTTGGGACTATCCCAATGCCAGTATGAGCCAAGAGAGGACTGGGCTGGAAGTGAGGCTAATACCCAGCTCTCTGCCCTCAGTCATGAGCTGACAAGATGGTGGGCACACTGGACTCTTGAGTCATTCACAGTTTAGGAAGCCAAAGGGCAACACCAGGAGAACACACATCTGCAGCGCTCTGCCCACTGGGGGCCAGGCCTGGCCTTCTCCGAATTCACCCATCCTGGTTTCCACCACTCAGGACAAAACCCTGTTCCCACCCTCCTCCGCAGAACCGGGGGCAGTGGCTCGGCGAGAGACCAGTTGGGAAAGGACATCGGGGTTACGGGCGGGGGAAAATGAGGTAACACAAGGCTGTGCCCCTGGAAGCTCCCTCCCTGCCAGCCGGTGGCTTGGGCTATGCAGCTGCCATCCCTGTCAATGATCTGTGTGGCCTTCCGCTTCCTCCCACACCCCCAAGTCAATCAATCAGTGGTATTTATTAAGTGCTTACTGTGTGCACTGTACTAAGTGTTTAGGAGAATACAATACAATTGAGTTGGTAGATACTTCCCCAGCCCAAAACGAGCTTACTGACTCTTGCTCTGGAGACCCGCCTGAGGTGGGCAGGGAGAGGGTCTCCCTCACGTCACTTTGTTCTGCCTCTGTTGCCCCGGGCCCTGACCCTGTGCCTGTCCCCAGGGCCCGGCCTGGCATTCGTGGTGTACCCCCAGGCCATGACGATGCTTCCCCTCTCTCCATTCTGGTCCTTCCTCTTCTTCTTCATGCTGCTGACGCTGGGCCTGGACAGCCAGGTGAGGCCGCACGGGTCGGGAGGACTGGGGGCGCAGGTCCAGGGGTCCCCACCACCCTGACAGCTCCCCTCCCCGCTCCTTCCCTGCCCGCCGGCTTGCTCCCTGACCCCCTCCTACAGTTCGCCTTCATGGAGACCATTGTGACGGCTGTGACGGACGAGTTTCCTTACTACCTGCGCCCCAAGAAGGCCTTCTTTTCGGGGGTCCTCTGTGTGGCTATGTTCCTCATGGGACTCATCCTCACCACTGATGTAAGCAGCCCGGACCCTCCCCCCACAATCAGCTCCCACTCTCCCTGCCATCACTGGGGGCTCAAAGATGCTCTCATTTCCCAGGTCCAGCGATGGTACAAAATGCTAGTAGGGTGGCACTACTGAATCCCACTGGCAGACCCAGAGCACCTCCGAGGGAAGCTGGGTCCCTGTTCCGGGGGGACCTACCAATATCCCCTTTCACCGCCCTCTTCCAGCCCCCTCATCCTGGGTACCTCCTTCCAGTCTTCCTAGGGAGTAGGACTGCTTCCAGAAGGGCCCACCCTAGGGTACATCCTGCCAGGCTCCTGGGGAGTGGGTTTTCTCCCAGATGGCCCCATCTGGGAAAGGAAGGGCAGAGGCTCCTGGTGCAGCTGGGAATGGGGAGAGGGTACCCTGCCTTGTTTTCCAGGGGGGAATGTACTGGCTGGTTCTACTGGATGATTACAGTGCCGGCTTTGGTCTCATGGTGGTGGTCATCACTTCCTGCCTCGTAGTCACCCGTGTGTACGGTAAGGCCGGTCCCGGGAGGGCGGGAGGAGGCAGAGGGTGCAGGGGAGGTGAGAGGGGCTCTGGGGACAAGCCCCTAGGAGCCTCTGAGTCGCAGCCCGTCCACTGTCTCTTCTGTGCAGGCATACAGAGGTTCTGCCGGGACATCCACATGATGCTGGGCTTCAAACCAGGCTTCTACTTCAAGGCCTGCTGGGCCTGCCTGTCTCCGGTGACGATGATGGTAACTGGGATACGGCGGCAGGAGATGGAATGTCCTCAGAGCAGGAGGCGGGAGCAGGAGAGGGGACAGGAGATGTTGTGGGGGGGGTGGGGGAGGAGGGGCAGTAAGTGAGGTGGCTTGGGGCAGGACAAGAGTGGAGGCAGGAGATGGGTTAGGGTCAGAGGGGGAGGAGGAGAAGAGAATCCATCTTGGGCTGCCCCTGCTGTCTCTCTCCATGGAAGGGTCAGCTGTGGCCCAGGGCCCCAAAGGGAGACAGTGACCTGAAAGCTCCTTTCCAATCTTTCAGTCAGCCGAACGTATTTATTGAGTGCGTAATGTGTGCAGACCACTGTACTAAACACTTGGGAGAGTACAGTATAATAATATTACAGACACGTCCCTTGCCCACAACAAGCGTATAGTCCAGTCGGGGAGACGGATATTAACATAAATGGTAAATAAATACAGATATGTATATAAGTGCTGTGGAGTTGGGAGAGGGGATGAATAAAGGGAGCAAGTCAGGGTGACGCAGGAGGGAGTGGGAGGAGAAGAAAGGAAGGTTTAGTCAGGGAAGGTCTCTTGGAGGAGATGTGCCTTCAGTAAAGCTTTGAAGGAGGGGAGAGTGACTGTCTGTCAGATTGGAAGAGAGAGGGCATTCCAGGCCAGAGGCAGGACCTGGGCAAGAGATCAGCGACGAGATAGACGAGATTGAGGTAGAGTGAGAAGGTCAGCATTAGGGGAGAGAAGTTGGTCAGCAGCAGAGGGGAGTGAAGGGGAACGGGGCAGGGCCCTGCCTGGGCAAGTCCCGGTGCCGATGTCCGGACAGCGTGGGGGCACTGGGGTGCCATGGACTGGCCGGTCGCCCGCCTGCCTCGCTCCATTCCCCCAGCTGCTCCCCCGCCGCTCCCCTCGCAGGCCCTGCTGGTGTACAGCATCGTCAAGTACCAGCCCTCCGAGTACGGGAACTACCACTTCCCCTTCTGGGCCGAGCTGCTGGGCATCCTGATGGGGCTCCTCTCCTGCCTCATGATCCCCGCCGGGATGGTGGTCGCCGTCCTCAGGGAAGAGGGGCCTCTGTGGGAGGTGAGACCCTTCGCCCGTCTGTTGCCCGCCCTGCCGCCTGCCCTGCTATCTGCCCGTCGACGCTGCTTGCTCATCTCCCCCCCTTCCCAAGCCATCAGGCTGCCCCCTAGGCTCTCCCCCAGAGACCTCTGGTCTAGCAGACCCTCCGGGGGGCAAGTGGCAGAGGAAGAGCCGGCCCTGGTTTCAATCTGACCGATGGACCTCAACCTGCTGTTTCACCGAGCTGCTCGGGAAACCAAGGACCCCGCAAGGGGCCTGACCGGGGGCTGTCTGTGGGGGCAGAAGTAGGAGACCGACTGCGACCCTTTGTGTGGAAAATGGGGTGGCGCCCCCAGGATGGGTAGTGGATGGAAGAGAATACCTGGACCGAGGTTGAGGCTCCCTGCTGGGAATCATTCATTCGACTGCATTTATGAAGAGCCTGCTGTGGGCAGAGCACCGTCGTATGTGATTGCGCTGTGCTAAGCAGTTGGGTTCCTGGGGTGGGGAGTCGGGGAGAGGGCAGTGCCGGGGAATTGGGGTTCGGGTGGTCGACCCGGCAGGCACACGGCTGGCTGTGGGCGGGGCGCCCCTTAGTGGCCCTCGGCGGCCGGGCCACGGCTCAGGCTGGTGTCGGAGTTTGGCCGGCGTCGATGCTCTGCAGGGAAAGGTGGCCGAGCTCCCTGCCAGCTGGCATGGGCCCTCCTGGGTTCCCTTCCCTGGATAGCTGCGGCCTGGAGCCCAGCCCAGCCTGGTTGTTCCCGGGGGGAGGAGGGAGTCCTCTCCAGTGGCGAACAGCTGGACAATGACCATCTTCCCCTGGAGAAGGAGCGTGGCCTAGTTCCCTTCCCCCCTTCACCTCCCCTCAGCTAAGCCCCCTTTCCCTCTGCTCCTCTCCCTTCCCCTCAGCACTGTGCTCGTTTGTATCTATTTTTATGATCCTATTTATTTTGTTAATGAGGTGTCCATCCCCTTCATTCTATTTATCGTGATTACGTTGTTTTTGTCCGTCCGTCTCCCCCGATGAGACTGTGAGCCCGTCACTGGGCAGGAATCGTCTCCATCTGTTGCCGAATTGTCCATTCCAAGCGCTTAGTACAGGACTCCGCACATAGTAAGCGCTCAATAAATACTACTGAATGAATAGTTGGAAGAGGCCTGGGAGTAAGAGGACCTGGGTTCCAATCCCAGCTCCAGCCACTTGTCTGCTCTGTGACCTTGGGCAACTCACTTCACTTCTCGGTGCCGCAGTTCCTTCCTCTGCAAAATGGGGTTTCAATGCCTGTTCTCCCTCCTACTTAGACTGTGAGCCCCAGTGGGACCTGATTCTCTTGTCCCTACCCCAGCGCTTAGCACAGTGCTTGCCGCATAATAAGCACTTAACAAAATACCACAATTATTATTACTATCCTGAGGGTGGCCAAGGAGCAGGACAGGTCCAGGCCAGTGAATTCCTGGGGGTTCCTTTCTTCCCAGGAGCTAACGAGCAGTGAGCAAAAGCTGTGCAGGGAGCTGGGATCGGGGAGGCTGCAGATGCCGTGAGCGCCCGCCGCTAATGGCTTTCCTCGTGTTGAGCCTCAAGCTAATGAGCTGCTGGGGAAACACTCATCAGCGGAGTTCACACATGCAAATCTCCTTTCCCGCCGCTACTGCAGGGGTGGATAGAGGTCTGGGAGGGGTGGAACCGCAGCATCCTCGGCTCCCCAGGGTCAGGATGGCAACTGTGGACATAGCAGGGATAATAATAACGATAATTAATAATAATTACGGTATTCGTTAAGCCTTTACTAGGTGTCAGGTACCGTACAAAGCGCTGGGGTAATTACAAACAGGGGCTGGACGCAGTCCCTGTCCCATGTGGAGCTGAAGGTTTCAATCCCCACTTCTCAATCCCCGTTTTACAGATGAGGTACTGAGGTACAGAGAAGGTAAAGGACTTGCCCAAGGTCACAGAGCAGCCGGGTTTAGAACCCATGACCTGATTCCCAGGCCCGTGCTCTATCCACTAGGACATGCTGCTTCTCTACTGGCCAAGGCCCTGACAAAGTGGCTCCCCTCCCTTCCCTCCTTTTCCCTTTTCCTTCCCTCTCTTTCCTTCCCTACTCTTTCCCCCTTCTCCCCTCTCCTCTCCTTCCCTCTTCTGTCCTCCCTACTCCTCTCCTCCCCATTCGCCTCCTCCCTTCTTTTTTCCTCCTCTCTTCTCCTCTATTCTGCCCTGCCCGCCCCTCTCCTCCAACCTCTTCCTCCTCTCTGTCCTCAGAGGATCCGGCAGGCCAGCCGTCCCGCTATGGATTGGGGTCCGTCCCTGGAGGAGAACCGGACTGGCATGTACGTGGCCACCCTGGCCGGGAGCCAGTCTCCCAGACCGCTGATGGTCCACATGAGGAAGTACGGGGGAATCACCAGCTATGAGAACACAGCCATCGAGGTGGACAAGGAGATGGAGGAAGAGGAGGAGTCAATGATGTGAGGGCGTGGGGCGGGTGGGGGGAGGGAGAACGGCTTCTCCTCAGCACGGTCTAGGGATAGACGGCTGCCCAGGCAGATGCATGGGCATGTGGAATCCTCCCCCGGGTTGGGGGGACAGGGTTGCGGGTTCATGGTGGTCCCCTCCTCCCCCACCCCAGTGGATGGATGCAGGGCCTTGCTGCTATCAGTGACTGTGTTGTATCCACTGGTGATGGGAGTGGTCAACCCTTAAGGTCTTTTGTGTGGTGAGCAAATCTGTCCAGACTCCAGGGGTGTCACCTGAAGTCACCGCCCAGCCTCCACCCTCCAGACCCTCTCCAACCGGCCCGGCACCAGTCACCCCAATCCTTCTCTCTCTCTGGCCCTTACGGGACTCCTCCTGCAAACTCCTCTGACACCAGATAGCCTCATGGTCCCCCCTCCCTTCTCTTCCCTCTCCACCCCCCAACCCATGTCAGAGAGGGTGGGGGCAGGGAGAGCCTCCTTTCCTCCCAGAGCAAGGCAGTGTTGGGTCACCAGCAGGTGGGTTGCCAGCTCAAGAGGCAGTGGAGATGGGGAGGACACTTGCCTCACCTCACCTGACAGCCTGGGCCACCCACCTGTCCTGGATCAAGGCCCCGAGCCACCGGAGGCAGGTGGAATACCCCCCCCCGCCCCGTTTTCTTCCCTGCTCTCTCCTTGGACTCTGTCCTCTCACTCCTCTTTCCCGCCACCCCAGCCGGAAGTCCCAGAGAGGAGCCGGAGAGGAGACCACTGATTTCTTCAGCGAGGGGCAGAGGGCATCTGTCTGAGAGGGTAAGAAGAGGGGTCAGTGAGGGGGTCAGGCATGGGAAGCTTTGCACATGCTCTCTCCTGGGTGTCCTGGTCCTAAGCCCAGGGAAAACCCTGATTCACCTCAAGGTCAGGGGTGGGAGGCCACAGAGCAAGGGAGTGCTGTGGGTGAGGTCCCATCTGCTCATGCCCCTCTGCCCGATTTCTCCGGGGACCCTCTGTGTTGGTGGTGCCCACCCAAATGTATATCTTAGTCCAGAGAGGGTTTTATCTCCCAAAAGCCAGAGCAGGGCCCCAGTGGCAGTCTGGGGGTAGCTTGAAACTGCCAGTTGCTCAAGAAACGTTGCCGGGGGTTGGGGTCCATAGGGGAGACACCTCCTGTGGCTCTCCTAGGCAAGATGACCCTGGAGGAATCTCGAGCCTGGGCCAACGCCCATGTACCCGAGCCCATGGCTGAGCAATTCTCTTCCACCTTCCTCCCTGGCAGGGCCTGTGGCCTTGGACTCTGGTGCCAGAGTGGCGAGGGTTGGAGTGGGCAAGGGATGGGGTGAGAGCGAAGGGAGAGTGTAAAAGGGGAGGGAATCCACTCTCACAATTCCATCAGCTCATCTTGCTGCGGGGAACTCCCTCTCTTGACCCTCCAGCTAGAAGAAGCTGGAGCAACCCTGTTCCACGCCAGGGGTGAGGCTCAGCCAGCGGCAGTGAATCTCCTCAGCCCTACGTGTGCACGTGTGTGGATGTGTGCGTGTGCGCGTGTGAACATTGGGTGTAGTGCGTGTGTATATGTGTGTGTCAGGTGGCTTGTCTCCTAAAAAGGTGTTGTGTAGAGGGTGCAGGGCACCCTTTTTTAAGGTGCAGTTGTGCAGCCTGAATGCGGGCCTCAGCGTGGCCCCCTCCCCGGCCCCTGGCCCTGATGTGCTCTCAGCTGTTTTTGTGCTGTCAGTGGTTCAACGTTATTAAACCCTCTGTGAGAAGTCTTCTGATTCAGGGCTCTTCTCTTCGGTGGTCCCGGATGGACAGTCACTAGCTCCCACAGGGTGGCCAGAGGATCAGTCGGCCGATCGAGGTGAGGTATGCTGGCCGGGCGGCATATTAGAAGACATTCTACTAATCAATCAATCAACTGTATTTATTGAACACTTATGGTGTGCAGAGCACTGTATTAAGCGCTTGGGAGAATACAATATAACAGGATTGGTAAACATATTCCCTGCCCCTTAGCTTACAGTCTAGAGCGCCCTGCAGAAAAAAGCAGGCAACTCTCAGTGACTTGTATAGTCACCTTCTTGGAGGCAAGAGACCGGACCAAATGACCTCTTGCTGTCATCATCATCGATAGTATTTACTGAAAGCTTACTATGTGCAGAATACCATACTACGCAACTTGGGAGAATACAACAGAGTTGGTAGACACGTTCCCTGCCCGCAATGAGTTTACGGTCTAGTTTACCTGCTTCCGGTTCTAGGATTTGGTGACCCAGGAAGTGAAAGAAATGTCCCTCAGGAGAATGGGGAGATGCCCCTTCCCGCTTTTCCCAAAAGCCTTTTTTTTCCCTTTTTTGCTTGGGGAGGGGAGAGGAGACTGCCCTAGCTTCCTTGACCTCCCTGGGGGTGTCGGCGGCAGCAGCAGAGAGGCGGCTGGAAGCGGATTTCCGGGGCCTGAGGGTATTGAAATGGGCTGCGGGACGGGACGCCCGGCCCCACCCCCGCTCAGCTGGGAGACTTCATAGAAAGGGCCCAGGGTCTTTCAAATGCTAACACCAAGGTGTTTGCTGAGGCTTTGATTGGGGATGGGAACGACCAGGCCCTTGCATATTTCGGATATTAATAAATTCCCCTTGAACAAAGGGCCCTCCCCCCCCGCCCCCCCAACTCTCTCTTTGTTGAGCCTCTGCTGGGGAGTAGAGCTGTATTTGTTAATTGGCAGGGGGATGTGCAGATGGGCCCTCCCACTCCCCCTGCCCAGGCTGCTCTCACCACCAGTGCCCCCTTTCCAGCGGGTTTTGGGGCCCTACGGAACAGGTGCCAGGGAGAGAGTCCAAAGCCTAAAGTTCTGTCTTGCCATTTGCCCGGCCAAGAGGAAGTAAAGGTAGGGCATCACCCGTGCCAGCTCCCAAAGCAAACAGAGCCAGGACTATCGACCAATCGCCGGGTCTCTCCTTCCCAACCTGCTGTCACCTCACAGGGCTTTGCACTCTCATCTTGCACATACACACACATACACCCCCACCCAAAACTCACACATGGATGCATGCTCAGTTGCAGGGTTCAACCAACCTCTCGTGTATTCCGGAGACCTTGGGTGTTTGGGTCCAGCGCCACGAGGACATACAAGCCTATCCCCTTGCACACGCAGACCCTCCCGTGTTCTCCCTCCCAGAATATACAAGGCAGACCCTGCAGATTGGGACGAACAGCAGGACAAAGAAGAATCAGCCCAGGCTTGGGGTTGAGAATCCAAGGTTTCCAAGCGCAGAGGGCAGGAAGCAAGTGCCCGGAGGGAAAGGGGGCCGACTAGTACCGGGACAAGAGTGCTCCTCTCCACTCACTCACTCAGGGAGACCGGCTTAATGGACAGTTCTGCTGAGACTCGACTATCTTCCAACGCATTGGTGGGTGGGGATTACGGCTGAGGGGGACCCGGTGTGGGGAGAGTAGGTGGAATCACGCTATTGTGACCAGCTTCTCAAGACTGTGCTTCTCTTTCAGTGAGCCGGGGAAAGGCAACGTTTAGAAGAGAAAGACTGTCTTGGCCTATCCTGTTACTTTTGCCACCTTCTTCCAGGCCTCTTACCCCCCAAAGTGAGGTTTATGCTCCTTTCACTGGGACCCCCAGAGAAGCAAACAATAATAATAATAATAATAATGATAATATTTGTTATGCAATTACTATGGGTCAAGTACTGTTCTAAGCACTGGGGAAGATACAAGATAGTCAGGACAGGCACAGTCCCGATCCCCCGCAGGGCTCCCATTCTAACTAGGAGGGAAAACAGGTGCTGAAACCCCATTTTACAGATGAGGGAACCGCGGCGTAGGGAAGAGAAGGGACTTGCCCAAGGTCACACGGCCGGCATGTGGCTGGGTTTAAAACCCAGGTTCTCTGACTCCTGGGCCTGTGCTCTTTCCACTAGGCAACACTGCTCCTCTCTCGCAGAGAGAGATTCCCCTATAGAGGCAGATTCCCTATTGCCTCACCCCGTTATCGTAGCAAAGAGATTGGGTCTCTTCCCTTGAGGAAAACCCGAATATTCCCAGCCAGCGAGGCCCCCCGACAAGGCAGCAGGGCTTTTGAGCAGAGCTGGAGAGACCTACATCTTTCTGAACAAACCCAAGAGCCCCAAATCAGGCCTTTCTCTCCAGTTATGCCGTGGAAGGCCATTATCCTACCTTATCTCGCTTGTTTCCCCTCCTGAAAACCCTGTTCATTTTTTCAAGCCCCCAAATTGAAAAGTTGATTCCTATGGAGAAACGGCCAGGTCTAATGGACAGAGCACAGGACTGGGAGTCAGGAGACTGGGGTTCTAATCCCAGCTGGGCCACTTGCCTGCTGGTTCACTTTGAATAAGTCACTTCACTTCTTTGAGTCCCAGTTTCCGCATCTTAAAATGGCCATGAAATACCTGTTCTTCCTACTAAGACTGTTAGCCCCATGTGGGACAGGGACTGGGTCAGGTCTGATTAAATTATTGTATCTACACCAGTGCTTAGCAGATAGTAAGCACTCAACAAACAATTACTATTATCTTTCCTCTTAACTTCTATTAATGAATCAATGGTCTCTGAGTGCTTACTGTGTGCCGAGCACTATACTAACCACTTGCAATGGTCTGTAGACCTAATCCCTGCCATAAGCAGCTTAGTTTCTTCTTCATCTTCCTCTTTCCCTCCTTCTACTTCCTCCACCCTCTCTCCCTCTTTCCTTCCATTCTTCTTTCTCTCCCCTTTCCTCATCCTTTTCCCTCAGCTTCTTCTCTCAGTAGCCAGCTTTTAGACCCCATGGCTGCCTTGCCATTTCTGCCCTAGACCCAGTTCTTGCTCTTTGCATTTCCTCTCTGCCAAGATAACCCACCCGGCCTCCTTGCCGATTCATGCTCTTCCCCCTGAAGGTTAACTACCTTTGGCTGCCTGTTCCTAGAGCACCTCATCCCACAACCTTGGCTTCGTGGCAGCTTTGGCTGGGGAAACTCATCTATTTCCATTCAGTTCGTGTGTGCTCAGCAACAGGAAATCTCTGCTGGCGCCTTGAAGCTTGAAGACATTCTGGACAAAACCATGCCAGGAGGGACTGGGCCAAAAGACCAGTTCCTCAGAGAAACAATAGCCATGAGGGCCTGCAAGCTTGCAGAATTTTAATCTAGACCCGGGTGAGGTTGGGGAGACAAGAATCCAAAATAATGTGCTCTAGTGGATAAGGCATGGACCTGGGAGTCAGAAGGACTTGGATTCCAGTCCCTGCTCCGCCACATGTCTGCTGAGTGACCTTGGGCAAGTTGCTTCACTTCTCTGTGCTTCATTTATCTGTTCAGTAAAATCTATAAGATTGAGTCCATGTGGGACATGGACTGTGACCAACCTTACAACCTCAGGTCTACTCTGGAGCTTACTACAATGCCAGACACACAGTAAGTACTTAATGAATACCAAAAAAAAGGTGGGGGTTCTTGAGGAGGAAGAATGGAAACCACCAGTGTTCTGCCACAATAAGAGTCAGTGCCAAGGTCCCAGGGACCCTACCCAAGTTGCCAATACATATTGGTGCCCTCAGATCTATTAATCATTACACATACCCAACACTCTTCCCATTCATTTCCTTCTGAGAGGGATTGAAAACCCAGCAGGCAGGAGAGGGAAAGAAGATGGGCGGTGGCGGGGAGAGAGCTTCTACATTTTTTCTAAGCTGAACTAGTCATTGCTAACTAGCAGCCAGAGAAGATGAGCCCAGATAAAGTGTTAAAAAGAAAACTTACTCTTCTTGGAATCCCAAGTGGCCTTTTGTGCCGATACCGGCCAGAGACTCTAAGTCTGCGGTTTGAATTTCTACATCAGCCAAAGACTACAGCCCAATCTGTGTGACTGCATCACGGAAAGTTCGGCTCTTGTGGTCCCTGCTCGTCCTCCCCTGGGCCCTAGCTCTTGGAACAGCTCCACTCTATGCAGACTTCTCAGACTTCCCCTCTCACAACCCCCAAGGGACAAGGGTAAAGAACAGCATCCTTCCGTCTTCATTCTCCACCTCCCACCTCGTCACCCAACCCCAGAATATCTAACCAGCCGTGTGACTTCCTGCCTGCTCGGACAGATCCCCTTATCAGAGAATCACTCCTGATCCAGCCCCTCCATTCCCTAACCTCACTCTGCCCTCTCCAAGGCTCTCCCTTCATCCCAGGAATTGCAGGTGGGAGACCCAGTGTGCCCGTGATTTGTCTAAACTCCTGGTGGAGGCATCTAAGGGATCCAGCCCCTGTCTGGGATGCTTGTCCCTGCCAGTGACTTGCCGTAATGGCTCGGGCAAATCACTTGACCTCTCTGGGACTTTGGCACCTTGTGAAAATAGGACGCTAATGGTCTGGGTGAAAAGATTCCCTCAGTTGAAGGCTTGGGCCCAGTGAGGGAACTTGAGAGGCAGTGTGGCCGAGTGGAAAGAACATGGGCCTGGGAGGTGGGAGACCTGGGTTTTACTTCCGGCTCTGCCACTCGCCTGCTGTGAGACCCCGGACAAATCTCTTAACTTCTCTGTGCCTCAGTTTCCTCATTTGTCAAATGGGGGAAACAGAAACATTGCCTGTTCTTCCTTCCCATTAGATTGTGAACCCACCTGTGTTGGATGGGCTCTATGTCCAACCCTATTACTGTCTCGACCCAAGCCCACAGAAAGCAATTAATAAATTCCATCATTATTATTAACAAGTCTTGACCCTGGGAAACTATGTACCAACCAGTGTACTGAGCACTAGGGTAAAGACAAGACAATCAGGTCGAACACAGTCTTCGTCCCACATGGGGCTCACAGTCTAAGTAGGAGAGAGAACAGGAATTGAGTTCCATTCTTCAGTCCTCTAGAAGACAAGCACTAGAATCGCACAAGGAGTTGGTAGACGCTACCTGGATCCCTCCTTTTGGGTGCAGTAGCAAGCTGACTTCAGATGAGAAATTCAGGCCATGGCAGCAACAGGGCTTCACCACCAGAACTGGGCCCTAGTTGAGACTCATCGCTAGGTTTCATTTCCATTTTTTAATGTTTTTTGTTAGGTGCCTACCATGTATTGGCCAGGCACTATATTAAGCACTAGGGCAGATACAAGCTAATCAGGTTGAACATAGTCCTTGTCCCACATGGAGATTACAGTCTTAATCTCCATTTTCTAGGTGAGGAAACTGAGGCATAGAGAAGTGAAATGGCTTGCCCAAGGTCACACAGCAGACAAATCGAGGAGGTGGGATTAGAACTGTGCTTCCTCTCATTCCCAGGTCCTTGTTCTATCCACTAGGTCTTGCTGCTTCTCAACGGGGCAGGGTCTGAGAGGAGTGCGACAGTCAGATTTCCAAAGCTGTGAACCCCACCTGGGCCAGAGACTGTGTCCAGCCTGATTTGTTTGTATCCACCCAGCACTTAATACAGTGTCTGGCGTATAGTAAGCACTTAACAAATACCACAGTTATTATAATTGTTGTTGTTATTATTATTAAGGCTGTGTGAGGGGAATGATGAAGGCTGCCTTGGGGTGAAGTCTGGGGGTCAATGAGGACTCCACGACCCTCAGGCCTCACCCCTCTGGTCTCAGACCCGAAGTTCGGATAAGATTGGTTCTTGAGATATCCATAATTTATTTATTTATATTAATATCCATCTCTCCCTCTAGATTGTGAGCTCCAGGCGGCAGGAAACGTGTCTACCAACTCTTTTGTTTTGCACTCTTCCAAGTGTTTAGAACAGTGCTCTGCACAAAGTAAGCACTGTGAGCTCATTGTGGGTAGGAATGTGTCTGTTTGTTGTTATACTGTACTCTCCCAAGTGTTTAATACAGTGCTTTGCACACAATAAGTGCTCAATAAATACAATTGAATGAATTGAATAAATACCACTGATTGATACGGTGCTCTCTGCGATCATTCAGTGGTATTTACTGAATGCTGTACCATGTGCAGAACAATATGAAGTACTTGAGAATGAACAGTACAAAAGAGTTGGTATTCACGTTCCCTTCACACAACGAATGTACAGGCTAGAGAGGGAGACAGACAATAAAAATAAATAAATTACAGATATGTCCATAAGTACTATAGGGCTGAGGGTACGGATCCATATGCATAGCTGACGTAGAAAGGAGAGGGAGTTGGGGAAAGAGGGCTGAACCAGGAAAGTCCTCCTGGAGGCACATTGTAAACGCTCAATAAATACCGATGATGGGGGAATTCTAAGGAGCTGCACTAGCTCCCTCTGCAGTAATCACTGAAGCTGCGACAAATTGAGACAAATCCAAGGAGCCTCTTTTTTCTACGGAGGGCTGGCTTCGAAGAAGCCAACTGGCAGCTCTATTCTGTGGGAGGAAGAAACCAGGGTGTTCTGGATGTAGGGGTTGGGGACACTGGGGACAGCTAAGAAGGTGTAATAACTATTACTATGGTGGTATTTGTTCAGAGCTTACTATGCGCGTACACTGTACTAAGCACAGGGGTAGATACAAGTTAATAATGTTTAACACAGTCCCTGCTCACCTGGAGCTCGTCGTCTAAGCAGGGGGGAAGACAAGCATTAAATCCCCATTTTACAGATGATGAAACTGAGCCAGAGTTATCAATTGACTTGCCTGAGGTCTCCCAGCAGGCAAGTGAATTACAATTCAGGATTAGAACCCAGGTCCTCTGACTACCGGCCCGTGCTTTTTCCATTAGGCCATGCTACTTCCCAAGGGCGTGAAACTTTGGAGGTGGGACATTCCTCACACAAGGGAATTAGGGATTAGTTGGGGGGGATGAGGACACAATTTTCCACAGAAAGAGGGAAAGAAGGAGGGAGAGTTGATCTCTCAGGAATTGATCTAAACTGTTCGGCAGAATCAAGAGTAGAAGGGGTAAGGAGAGGAAGTACAGGTATTATTACTATTTCTGCTTCTATTATTTCTCCTGCGTCTATTCCTACTACTATGATAGGAACTGTGTCTAGCCTGGCTAAGCTCATCGTGGGCAGGGAACGTGTCTGTTATATTGTTATATTGTACTTTCCCAAGCGCTTAGTACAGTGCTCTGCAAACAGTAAACACTCAGTAAATACGAACGATTGATTAACTTGTTTCCAACCCAGCACTTAGAGCAGTCCTTGACGCAGAGTAAGCGCTTAACAAATACTATAAATAATACATAATCATAATAAAAGAGGTCTCACGGCCTTTCTGTATTTCCCCTCTAGCTCCCTCCCGATCGAGCTTTGGCTTGCCTCCCCCACCTCCGAGACTCAAGGGAAGCTTCATGGCTGCCTCTCCATTGGGTTAATCATTATACTCTGCCAGCTCATAAAGTTCCCGGGCTTATGGAAAGTTTAGTTTGCTGGAGGGAGAAGGGCAGGGGGGCAATAAAGGTTTATGGTCTCCATGACTTGCTCTCACCTTGACACTGTTTACCTAAAATGGAGGCTTCGGCACCCTGCCCTCAAGGATTGGGCATAGGGTCACTGAATAACAGAGCGGATTGGACAAATAGGACGGAAAAAGGAACAATTGGATGAGAGGGCGTGCGGGGACCAGAGAAGAGAACACTCGGATTGGTGACTGAGGTGAAGCGTCCTTGTTGGCCAGGATTGATCTTGCTCAGCCAGTGAGGGGTCTGGAGCAGGAATGGAGCCAGGGCGGTGAGGAACAGGGAAGTCGGAATGCCTGTTGGGAAGCTCACGGAACAGCTGACCTTTCACCTTCCCCTCTTGGAAGTGAGGGAGCTTTCTCTCACTGATGGCCTGGGAGCTTTCCCAGGGCTTCCCCGGCCCCTCCTGAGGCCGATCCGGCCATGTTTCTGCGGCCTGAGGCAAGCAAGATTCCCAGCATGCCTCATCGCCTAGAAGTGCCGAGAGAAGGGAGGAGGGACTCCCCAAGCCTCTTGGGGTGGGTGAGAAAAATGAAGTGGGGGAGATGTGAACTTCTGTTATATTGTCATATTGTACTCTCCCAAGCTTAGTACAGTGCTGTGTACCCAGAAAGAGTTCGATAAATACAACCGATTGGTTGATTGATTCATTCATTGGTAGGAAAGTTGTCAAGAGGGGGAAAACCCACTAAGGCTTTGGAAGTAAGGCTATTCCCATGGGAATGGGTTGGGCATGCCCTGCTCTGGCTTAAGCAAACACTTCCAGGTCAGCCAGGAAAGAACAGTAAAGCGTTTATGAAGGGCAAGGGTCCCAGGCTAAACCACACCCTGACAACTTCCACTTTCTTTAACCGGGAGGGGCCGAAGAATCCAACGGGGAGAGACTGTGGCAGGGCTGATGGCCACATCTTATCTTTTTCCCCCTGCTTTACATTCACACCCATTTCACTGACTGCACAGTGGAGGCCCCAGGCTCAACAATTCCCTCGCGCACCCCTCATGCCACATTCGTGTGCTTATGTCCCTCTGACACCACTATGAGACCCTCGATGTACTGTGTCCAGCCCGATTTGCTTGTATGCACCCCAGTGCTTAGTACAGTGCCTGGTATATAGTAAGCACTTTAACAAATGCTACAGTTACTACTATTATTCTCACTCCAGTGGCCATTCATCTGGTTTGCGATGAGATGGTCTGTTTTTCAGCTGCCCTGACCCCTGTTTAGAGCCAATCTGGCACTGGGGCCTTTACACCTGGTATTTTTCATTTAAGCTTCAGCCTGTTCAGCCTCTCTAGGTCAAAGCCAGGGTTCTTGTAAAGATGATTCCCTCAACCCTGGTTAGCTGTTGAGCTGGTCGGCTGGCGAGAGGGCTAACAGCAGACCCACCCCAAATTACTTTTTCAAGCAAATCAAAAGTGACTCAGAAAAGATTAAAATGGGTCAGTTTGGGGGATCAGGTTGGAAGATGCAGACTTCTGCCCATACACATGAGGGTTTTGGCCAAGTGACGGCGCTCCCTTGCCTTGCTCCCAGTTGGCTGGTAGTCCACCTGAATGATAACCGCTTCCAGGGGGTCTGGGGGCTCTGCTGCTCCTCCCATGTCCTGCAGCCTTCCCGGGCTCTTCACGGTAACAGTGGGTCATCTTGCTCAGGCCACTGGTGTCCAGGTGGGAGTGGAGGAGAGGAGAGGTGAGGGTGAAGAAGTCACGTGGACATTTTAGGTCCAAATTCCTGTGTGGGTTCTGGTGCTCCAAATGGAGGTGCTACTGAGAGAGACTGGAGCAGGAAGGAGTCCTGTGGAGGAGGAGGAGGGGAGATGGGGCACTACTACTAAGGAAGAATGAATTTTCTCCTCTCTTTGCCTTTGTTCTGGACCAAGCCTCTAACAGGTTCTTGCTCATAGTCCCCAGTTCCCCTTCTCCAAACTTCCCTCCTCTATGCCACTGAGATGAGGCTCTGTGTCAGAAATAAATATTACTGCTATTACTACTCTTAATAATAATGGAATGGGTTAGTGATAACTATGTGCCAATCACTCTACTTAGCTCAGGGGTAGAAATAATACAATTAGGTCAGACGTAGTCCTTGTCCCACATGGAGCTCACAGTCTAAAGGGGAGGGACGACAGGTTCCCTGTTTTATAGATGAGGAAACTGAGGCATAAAGAAGTGAAGAGACTTGACTAAGGTCATCCAGCAGGGAAGGGGCAGAGTTGGAATTCAGATCCAGGTTTCCTGACAGCCCCAGTTTTGCAATCAACATCAACTCCCTTCTACAGCATATAGGTAACACTTGCACCGGATTTGTATTCTTTAATCACCTTTCCCTCAGCCCCACAGCACTTATGTAACTGTAGTTTATCTGTAGTTCATTTATTCACATTAATGCCTGTCTCCCGCTCTAAACTGTAGGCTCACTGTGGGCAGGGAACTCGTCTACTACTTCTGTTATGTTGTACTCTCCCGAGCGCTAAATACAGTGCTCTGTACCCAGTAAGCACTCAATTAAATATTATCATCTGATTGATAAAAAGCACCTGAAGCAAAATAAAATCCACTAAAGTGGGTTTGTCTTTTCAAGCTGGGCAGAGGGGTGGGGTTTGTGGGAGGGGAGCTGGGGAGTTGGACGGAAGAGAAGCATCTTTTTCAGGGAAAGAGAGAAAGGAATGAAGGAAGGATGGTCTGGAGGGAAGCAGAGATGAACCTAAGGTAAGCAGGATTCCCAGAGGAAACTGTCCTGTTGTCAGCTCACTGAGTTTCCCCCTGTTACCCTCATTTTTGGTGTCACATAGTTTATCTCCTCTTTATATACAGGTTCTTTGTCTTTTCTGCTGTTGTTTCCCCATCTCTATTTCTTTTTCCTTTCTGCCCCTCACTCCTTGTTGCTCTGAAGTGGCCGTGGGTGATTAACCCCCCCCCCCCCCCCGCCCCCCGTCAGTCCTCAACACCCAGGGTCCTGCTTGTCTTGTGCTGCCATCTGTTGGGGCCACCTGGAAATTACCATGACCAACCCCTTCAGGGCAGGATGGAATTTCAGGTCCAATCTGACCCAACTAGGCCAAATTCAGGAAATACTGAGCTTTATACTATGGAGAAGCTGGAGGAAATGGGAGGGAGAATTGTGAAGCAGCGTGGCTCAGTGGAAAGAGCTTGGGCTTCGGAGTCAGAGGTCATGGGTTTGAATCCCGGCTCTGCCACTTGGCAGCTGTGTGACTGTGGGCAAGTCACTTAACTTCTCTGTGCCTCAGTTCCCTCATCTGTAAAATGGGGATTAACTGTGAGCCTCACGTGGGACAACCTGATGACCCTGTATCTACCCCATGGCTTAGAACAGTGCTCTGCACAGAGTAAGCGCTTAGCAAATACCAACATTATTAAATTTGGAAGGTGGGGGTGATCCCCCTGACTTGTACCCTTTGCTCTTACCCCCTCCCAGCCCCAAGGCACTTATGTACCTATCTGTCATTTTATTTATTTGCATTTATATCTGTCTCCCCAACTCTAGACTGCAAGCTCTTTTCGGGAAGGGAATGTGACTGTTTATTGTTGTAATGTACTCTCCCAAGCACTTTGTACCGTGCTCTGCACTGAATGAATTTTTTTGGCCTCGATCTCATCCCAGTGTCAGCAAGGGAGACTACTTCAAGTAGGTGTGATCTTTAGAAGATTAGCAGCTGTGATCTACTTTGCTAACCCAGGACTTACTGGGAGTTGTAGTCCCAGCATTCCAGGGACAATCGTGCAACACGGCACCACCCCAGCCACTGGGCCATGGATTGAAGTTTCCAAAGTGAGAGGGGGGGAAGGATGAAGAGGTGCCAGGGGCTCAACCCCACCCGACCTTACCCCATCCTTGACTCCCATGCCCATTGCCCATGCCAGCTGTTTCAGTCTCCCGGGCTTGGGCCCCATGAGATCTGCAGCCCAGGTCTAGCCGGGGCAGGACTCAACCAGAAGGTGCAAAGATCTCGGAAGCACGTTCATGTTGACTCGCATCGGGTAAATCGCAGTGGTCTCTGAGCCCAGGTTCTTCTCCACCTCCTGTTGTCAGAAGAATGGGGTTGGGAGACCCCTTGCACTGTGTTCCACCAGGAAGCCCACTAAAGATTTTTCAGCCAATACAGAGTCCCGGGCAATGGAGTATGAGGAGTCCCGTCCTCCCCCAACCAGCCCACTCCCGTACCCCGCACCTCTGGCCAAAATAGGCCCCAGCAGCCATAGCTTTGCAAATGTCCAACATTCTCTACTTCTATAAGGCCTGATTTCCAAAGAGACACCCTATCCAGCCAGGCTCAGGATCACGTAGCAAAGGCAAGATCACGAACAGTGAAGTTCTGGGATGTAGTCAGCCTCCCAGGATCTAAGCTCTGCTCAACTATATAAAGCTACGTGGATCGGACATGTGAGGAAACGAGCCACAGCAGGAGACCCAAACAGATGCCTATGGAGATCGGAAAAGGGGAAAGCGAAAGCAAGGAGGGCAGAGGAAAGGTTTTAAGATTTTGGTGAAACAAAGTCTGAAAAGCGGGAGTCAGTTGCTGAGGAACAATCCACATAATACAATGCCATCAAGTAAAGGAGTGGCTCTTTTTGAGCACGGAGGCAAAAGTGAAACCAGTGCCAGGCGCTACAAACTTCAAGCATGACAGCACAACAAAGGCCAGCCTTATAGTTTGCACCATGTGGCCAGGACTGTGGTTCCCATATTGGCCTTTTCAGCCACACAGACGCACGGAGGTGAACTTCATCATCAGTAGTGTCTTCTCCAAATATGGAGTTTCAAGCTTTGCAAGGGAACTGATCACGTCAATAGGAAACTAAGTCCTCAGGGGCTGCTCTGAAAGTAGATCTAGCTCCTTGCAAGGAAATGACAAGCCAAAAATGGGTCTGGGGCTGGCAGGGTCGAGGGGGTTCTTCTCCCCTAAAAATCCCCTTGTCTTCATAGTTTAGATTCTTGGGACCAGAAAAAGAAGTGATTACTATATTGCTGACCTATAAGTGGGGATCATTTCAACCAACTCTGTTGTACTGCATTCTCCTAAGTGCTTAATACAGTGCTCTGCACAGTAGGTTCTGAATAAATACCACTGATTGATTGAAAAGTACAGTGCAGTTCCCCACACCCCAAAGTTTTTGACCTACCCCCTCTCCCTTCTCCCATTTCCTCCTCCCCCTTCACCCTTTGCTCCTTCCCCCTGCCCATTCCCTTCTACCTCCCCCTCCCTTTCCCAACCCCAACCAATCACAGCCATGGATTGGGGGCCAAGAGGTGGGACTGCCCGAGACATTTAGAGAAAATCAGGACTTGTCATGCACAGAAGTTTGTAGCTATTTATTGCACTGGAAACACCAAGAATAAAACTGACAACCCATCCCTCCCCACTCCCCCCCGCCACCCCGATAGCAGAAAATCCGAGCAGAGATCGTCCAGTTGGCAGGCAGCCAGGCCACAGGTTCACACGGGGCCGCTGGGGAAACAGGGCTTGTTCACTCCCTGCACAAAAGAGATTCCCTGGGGCCCCGTTGCGGACCGCCGCCAGCTCCAAACAGGAGAGAGACGGGGGGCTTGGGGCCACCCACTCCTTTTACACTACCCAGGTCGGGTTTTTTGCAGCCATGTGAAATCAAGAGGCCCCACAGAGAGCGGCTGTGTCTTCTGAGGGTTTTGGGTTTCTCCACGTCCCAGTTCCTGCTGTCCCAGAGTCATTGCAGAAGCCCTCTGGTGGGTAGCAGCTAGAAAAAGGACCCCCAGTGACCCCAAGACCCTCCCAGCCCACCATCCTCGGGAAGGGGGAGGCTGGCCTCTCTCGGGGCAGGGGAGGAGGAAAAAGGGAGGAGGAGGGAATCAGAGCATGAGTGCTGAGGTTAGAAGGAAGCTCACTGGGATGGGGTAGATGGGCATCAGGGCGGGGTATGCATGCTCGTCTGGCCCCGACTGCTCTCTGTGGGCACAGGGGAGGGGTCTAGGCTTGTACCCCAATCCACACGACAGACTTGGAGCTGTCTTGCCCACCACAGCCAGGAGTTTGGCGAGAGTCGGGCTGGCCCGCTGGCAGCCGGGCAGCTTGGCCCCCTGCCCCGGCAGACTAGGGAAGGGAGCCCAGTGCTTCCCTAGAGCTGCCTGGGCACCCCTGCACCCTTTTTTGCTATAACAAGGGACCCGATCTGGGAAGCACCAGACCACGGGAGCCCGGTGGGGAGGGGAGAAAGGAGGAAGGATGATGGGAAGATGTGGAGGGAGCAAGTCCAGAGCTAGGGAAGAACAGGAAGAGCCCCTAACCTGGAGTTCAAGTTCTTGCTTCGGGCTCCCAGTATCTGGCAGAAAGATGACCCGTATCCGACAGAGGAGCTGACCTGCTATGGGCGACCCAAGCCAAGGCGCAGAGATTAGACTTTGGAGGCCACACTGCACCCCCAACCCCCACGCCAGCTTCCTAAAGCCCTCACCTCTTCAGGACTTCTTGGCCACAGGGCAGGGATACAAAGACAATCCACTTTCCACTCCTGGGCAGCAACTGTTCCCACTGAGTCCCCCTGACCTCGCCCCCGGCGCTGCCATTTAAAGACCACGGCCTATCCATGGGTGATATTAGGTGCTTTCGAGTAGTCTATCCCAAAGGGGCATGGAAGGGAAGGTGAGAGAGGGGAACAGGTGAGGTTCCTCCAGCTAGGGATTTGCAGGCAAGAGGTCAGAGCTGTGAGATCTTGCTGCTTCTGTCCATCTGTGGCTAGCTAGTGTGCAACTTAGATGGTGGAGCCTGAGGAGGAGGAGATGATGGGAGCCTGCCAGCTCATTTATCTCCCCCAGAGATAACCTGGGGGCCCCTGCCCCACTAGCAGACCAAATGATGCTGCTGCCCCTGCAGGAACAAGGGAGGACACGAGGAAGGGGGTCCTTCCCCATCTTCCCCATCCTACCATAGGGTAGAGATTAAGGTCTGTAACCCCTGGGACTGACCCACCCTAGTTAGCTGCTTGAAGTCTTCTGCAGGGGACTGGGGCAGAAGCAGAACTCAAGGTCGGCTTTGGGACCTTTGGGAAGGAACCAAAGGTAATGAAAAGGCAGGGGCTGTGCAGGGGTGGTGCATAGGGAATTCAGGGAGTGGGGGCAGCTCAGGAACACCTCCAAGGGGGATGGAATGGTGAAGGGGAGTGGTGAGGGGAAGCGTCGGAAGGCACCCCTAATGGGTGCTGCAGGGTGCCAGGTTTGGTAATGCTTAAGGAAGACCTGCAGCGGTAGGGCCAGCTGTTTTCGGAGGCCAAGTGCACAGATATGGAAAACGGATGTGATACAAGGTGGTCGAAAGGTGAGCAGGGAGGGAGGAAAGGAATGGGGAGGCAGCAGGAAGAGGGGACATCAATGGAAGACAAGAGAAACCAGGTCTCGGCCTCTCTCAGGGTGCACAGCTTGGAGTCCAATCAGGGGAGCCAGAGGGGAGCTGCACAGGAAGCTATCCAGAGGACCCTACCCGGGGGGCAGGATTTGCCTGGATGCCACGGAAGACACTGCCCACTAAGAGATACTCACAACCACCAGAGCCGCTTAAGCGATCTGGGTCCCAAGGCCCTCGTGGGGCAGTTGGGTGGGCACTGAGTCTGAATCAGACCAAGGGCACTTCCCCAAAGCTGGAGGGATGAGGAGGCCTTTAGCCACCAGATACAGGGACCCCATCAAACCAGTAGCCTCCATTGCTATCATCATTCCTCACAATGACTGTGTTTGCAACTCAAGGCTGAGGCCTCTTCCTCTACTTTCCAGCTCAGACCAGTGCTGTCTTCCACACACAGCCCCAAGACAGGAGCATAATGAGGGAGGGCATGAGGGAGGAGGGCCCATGCAGAGGAAAGTCGGGGGAAGAGGAGAATTGGAAAGCACCCAGCCTTTCCGAATTTCTCTTATTGACTCCGAGTTACTTGAAAGGTTTTCCCCATCAGAGAAATCCCTTATCCTTCCTCTGCTCTCTCCATCCTTGAACTCCCACGGATGAGCCTGGAGATGTCCCTGGAACCTGCCCAATGTCTCCCATTGGCCGGGACTCCCTCCCAAGGCCCTTGGGAATTCTTCTCCCGTCGGCAAAACATAGCAGCACAGAGTCAGTGAAGCACTTTGAGAACCACAGAAAAGGCAGCAACACAATTCAAAGGCTGACACTGAGAATACAACCTCTTTTTTTGTTTTTGTCCAAAACGCATCAGATGGTTTTGTTGTCGTCGTTTTTTGTTGTTTTTTTTTTCAGATATACTTACTGCATATAAAGTGGAAAGGCATGCAAGGGACAAATGCAGACAGCAGCAGCCCAAAAGCACCTCACGTCAAAGAGTCAACCCCAGGTGGAAAAGAAAGAGGAAAAAAGAGATAGAGAGAGAAGGGGAGACAGAGAAAGAGAGAGATGGGGAAATGGGAATTGGCAGAAAAGAGAGAGAGAGAAACTCGGGGGTTACCAAAGGAAAGATAAAGAACAGAAATATTCAACACTATATCTCCAACTGCTCAACCCAAAGGGAAAGGGCTAATGGCAAGGCTTGGTGCTCTCTGCCCTATCCCTTCCCCCATCATGAAGTGGAGCTAGAGAAGGGCCACACCCCCATTCATCCCCCATGTTGCCTCATGACAAAGGTCAAGGGCTTGGACAAGCCTGTGGGAATGAGGAAGTTTGGTTGGTTCCTCTCACTGTCCATCTGATGACTGCCGAGCCCTGCGTGGAGGGGCACACAGCCCCCTCTCCGTTCAGAAAATCCCTCCGGTCTGTTTTTTTCTGAGTCAATATTGACATCTGACGTTCCAACCCTCTTTGACTGGTCCAAAATGGCACCCACGAGGTAACCCAGAGTGGAGCTGGGAAAGTCCGAGTTCTTGTTTACCCCTGGGCTCGGAGTTCACCTCCTCCACAGAGAGTCTACCAACTCAGCTCCAGAGGTTAAGAAAAAGAATCAACTGAAAAAACAACTCCCCTCCCTGTCACCCTCCCCTCCCCGCAATCATTTGAGATTTCTAGTTATTACATAAAGATCCATTTCAGCAAATACGCGGAATCAATTGACGAAATACACGGAAGTTTGGCTATAAAAAGGCATGCGGTCAAAGTAGAAGAGATACCTAAATGTCGCTTTTCTCTTTTTCAAAACACAATCAGATTTCCTCTCGAGGGTTACTATAGCTTGAATTCTCAATCTTTGCTGGAAAGATGGTTCAGTGGATAACTTCTGAAGCAAACAGCTCAATTGAAAAAAAAAGAAAAAAGAAGGACCCCTCTTTAGCACCAGCATTCTGTTAGTTTCCTGAAGACAAAAATCAACCAAGCCCTGACGGACAATGGGAAAGAAATTGAGGCCACCAGGAAAGAGAGGATAGGGCACACAGGATGGTCCAGAGCAGGTTCTAGAAGAAAGAAAGATGAACTGCTCTTTTAGGGTCAGGAAAAATGCAGTCTGGGTGTAACAGCCCTAGAGAGAGAGAGAGGTGGGCCCGGCTTGGGTGGACAGGCAGATTTCCCTGCCCATTGGCTCTGTCCTTGGGAACTTAGAGGAAAGAGATGAAGGGAACAGATACTCCATCAGTGACCAGATGTCCTTCTCCCAGTTGGAGAAGGGAGTGGTTGGGAGAGTGGAGGAGGGCTGGGTGTCACCTAGTCTCGATGTCATCCTTGGATCCAACGTGAGATAGTCTTGGGGCTCCAATGGGCTCCATTTCCTCGCTCTTGCTCCATCTCCAGTGAGAGGATAGAGATGGCGTCTTCAAACAAAGCAGTACTAGTCTGGAACCTAGGTGATATCATCTGGATAGCCTTTGGGACTCTGTGCGTGCGAGAGTGTGTGTATGTGTGTGTGTTCGGGAGGGGATGGTTAACTAAAGACATTCTCTTCCCAGCGTTCTCTTCTTTTGGAGTTTGGGCTGACAGTCTTGAGTGGGAAGCAGCAGGAGTGACCCGTGGGCCCAACTAGTCAACACAATCCAAAGCCGATTGCAAAGCTAAAGGGAGAGAGGGAAAAAAAAATGACAAAGAAAGGGCTGTTGTCGTTTACTCTCTGGGTGTGCGGTGGTTTGATGGGGAGGGTCAAGTTTTCCTGGCTTGGGGGAGAGGCGGCAGGTGGCAGCTGTGATGGAGGTGACGGTGGGAATTCCAGCAAGATCCAAGTGGTAGAACCGGCAGCCACGTTCCACTGGTGAAGAGGATGGGGTCTTCACAATGCAGCAAGGCAGTGACAAACCCGGCCAATCACAGACAGATCGCTTCAGCTGCAAGACACAAGGTGGGGAGGAGGGGGAGGCGGGAGGTCTCAGGGTCACTTGCTACAGATTTTATCTCCGTCCTGGGTTCTCTTCTAAATTGCTCCAGGGCTTGTCTCTCCCTACACCTCTCTGTTGCTCATACTCGCTCCAGGGCAAGTGAATTAATCCTGGCCTGGTGCTTGCTGGATTTGCCCAGTGTCCAGCCCAGGGACTGTAAAGCAGGTAGTCATCGCTAAGTGTGCTCCCAGCAGCAGAGTTAAAGAGTACACTGTCAAACCAGAGACCTCTTCTGGTTTGACTCGTGGCTTTGTGGAAAGAGCACGGGCTTGGGAGTCAAAGGTCATGGGTTCAAATCTCAGATCTGCCACTTATCAGCTGTGTGACTTTGGGCAAGTCACTTATCTTTTCTGGGCCTCATTCCCTCATCTGTCAAATGGGGATGAAGAATGTGAGGCCCATGTGGGACAACCTGACTACCTTGTACCTACCCCAGTGCTAAGAACAGTGCTTGGCACATAGTAAGCGCTTAACAAACAACATTATTATCAGCGTTTAGAACAGTGCTTTGCACTTAGTAATTGCTTAACAGATGCCATCGTCATTATTATCTGACTCGCTACTACTCCCGGTGAGAAACACAGTAAACGAGAAGCAGCATGGCTTAGTGGAAAAAGCATGGGCTTGGGAGCCAGAGGACGTGGATTCTAATCCCGACTCAGCAACTTGTCTGCTGTGTGACCTTGGGCAAGCTGCTTCACTTCTCGTGCCTCAGTCACCTCATCTGTAAAATGGGGAATAAGATTGTGAGCCCCACGTGGGACAACTTGATTACCTCGTACCTACCCCAGCGTTTAGAACAAGTGGATGTTAGAACGAGGGGATGAACAAGTGCTTTTAAAAGTGAGGCTGACAGGACCAACACAGGGAGGCGAGGGTGAGGTATTAGATCACTGTGGGCTGCTCCATCAATCAAGCAATCAACCGTAGTTATTCATAATATTATTATGGTATTTGTTAAGCACTTACTATGTGGTAGGCACTGCTCACGGTCTTAATCGCCATTTTACAGATGAGGTAACTGAGGCCCAGAGATATTAAGTGACTTGCCCAGGATCACGCAGCAGACAAATGAAAGAGCCGGGATTAGAACCCAGGTCCTTCTGACTCCCAGGCCCATGTACTATCCACTAGACCATGCGGCCAAATACTTAGTCCAGTGCTCTGTACGCAGTAGTTGCTCCATAGATACCCCTGATTGATTAGGACCCAAAGCTTTGGTGGAGAGGCACTGGGGCAGTAGAGGGTCATGGCTAGCCAGAGGGGGTGGGGGCCCAGGGAGGAGAAGGCTTACTGCGGCAGGACGGAGGGCGCTCCAGATCTGTGGAAATGGACGATCTGCCACTTGCCATCCCGGCGGTGCCAGATGCGGGTCTCCTCAGATTGCGCGGTACGGGGCACGCCACCCGCATCCACGTACTGCGTGATGCGGATGTAGGCGATACAGGCCGACTCGTCGCCCATCAAGTGGATGTGCGGGTTCAGGATGGTAGTATGGACTGGTTTGCTGTTCCTGGACCACACTGGTGGCGGGGAAAGAAGGAGAGAAGCAGATGGAATCAACTACAAGGCGCTGCCCCAACTTAACCAGCTCCTCGCTCTTTCCCGCAATGGCAGGGACCCGCTCCCTTTGCCGGCCTGCTCGGAAAGCCGAGCTGTCGTGTAAGGCCGCAGCCCCTGGGTGTCCCCGGGTGAGGTGTCTGAGGAACGGGGCTCGTATTTCCCAGGATCGAGACAGTCTTGGGAAATGGAACCCAGAATTATGAGAACAGAAATGAGGAGCTGTGAGGTTTGTAGACCCAGGAGGGGAGGTTTCTTCAGAGGAACGCCAACCCTTGAGCTCGGTCAGAGCCTGGGCAAGATGCCTAACCTTTCTGAGTCTCAGTTGTCTCATTTATAAAATGGGGAGAAGATACCCTGTGCTCTCTCTACCATTTAGATTGTAAGCCCCGGGTGGGACAAGGGCCGTGTCTGATCCGATCGTCTTGTATCGACCTCAGTGCTGAACACAGGGGTCTGGAGCCCAGTAAGGGTTTCATAAATACCATCGTTATTTTTGATTGTAGGCTCAGAGAGATCAGGTGCTTGGAGTGGGTCTGTCCCAGGTGAAAAAAAACCCTACCAGAGAATTGTAGTTTCTGGGCATCATCTAGGGGCAATGCTGAATTAGAAAAAGGTAACTTGGCTATAAGAGAAATATTATATGTCCGAAAAAAACCCAGAGAAGCAGCATGGCCTAGTGGCAAGAGCATGGACCTGGGAATCAGGGGACCTAAGTTCACATCCCAGTTTCTCTATTTGCCTTCAGTGTGACGTTGAGCGGGTCACTCAACTTCTCTTGCTTCAGTTTCCTCACCTGTAATGTGTTCTTCCCCTCCTTTGGATTGTGAACCCCA
Source organism: Ornithorhynchus anatinus (assembly GCF_004115215.2). Taxonomy (NCBI): domain Eukaryota; kingdom Metazoa; phylum Chordata; class Mammalia; order Monotremata; family Ornithorhynchidae; genus Ornithorhynchus; species Ornithorhynchus anatinus. Next base: position 33,961,042 of record NC_041749.1, on the reverse strand, counting down.
TGTGGGACAGGGATTGTGTCCAACCTGATTATCTTGTATCTATTCAACACCTAGGACTGTGCTTTTTTTTTTCTTTTATGGTGTTTGTTAAGCACTTACTATGGGGTCAAGCACTTTCTAAGTGCTGAGGTAGATACAAGTTTATCAAGTTGGACACAGTCTCTGCTCGACATGGGACTCACAGTCTAACTTGAAGGGGGGAGGATTTATTTCCCATTTTACAGATCGCGAAACTGAGGCACAGGGAAGTTAAGCGACTTACCCAAAGGTCATAAAGCAAACATTTGGCAAAACCGGGATTAGAACCCAGGTCCTCTGACTCCCAGGCCTGTGCTCTTCCCACTAGGCCATGCTGCTTGACTCATAGAATTGCTTAAAAAATGTCATTATTATTAATAATAATTAGTAACGTATAACTAATAATAATAACGCATGAGACTGCAGACAAGTAATATAATAGAAGTGGAAACATTGGTGTTAGATTGTAGCTCCTTGAGGGCAGGGATCATGTCCCTAACTCTAAAATACTCTCTTAAGGGCACAGTACAGTGCCTGGCGCACATATAGTAGCCAATAAACAGGACTGAGAATTGATGGATAGCATGAGGGTGGTCCTGCTTTGGGGTTCTGAATCATTCAGACACTGGGTAGGACCCAGAGATCTGGGGAAAGGGAGGCCTTCACCCCAACAGATGCTCAGGGATGCATAGGCAGGGTGCCCCATCAACCTGACAGGTGGGAGGAGGCCCCAGGAGCACAGTGAGGCTTGGGGTCCCACCCGCCACGTGGGGTGTGGACAAACATCAGATGGAACCTCACATCAACCCCGATCTACAGCCTCCATCCCCCAGTAGACGCCTCCCGCTGGAGGGTAGCGTTCAACCGACAGACACAGAGAACAGAGAGCGGCCATACGAGGAGAACATCAACACGGAGATCATTTAACAGCAATGTCAGACTCCCACCTCCCACCTCCCACCTCCTCCCTTCCATGCCCCTCCCTGGTCCCTGGGCCACCACCCCAAAACTTCAGCCCCTGGCTCTGGGCTAGTTCTGACCAGACGAGCGGGGCCTAAGTCATGGGAGCGGTTGTGACGGCAATAATCAGGGCACTACTGAGCTGGGCATTGGCTGGTCGCCCCTAATGGCCACCTGATTCCAATTATACCCACTGGCCCAAACCAGTCCCAAGCCAAGGAACCTTTTGGCCCGCTTCCCTTTTATGAGCTGGCCATTCCCCGCCTCCAGCCACTCCAGCTACTTAATGGGCCGGGGGAGAGGGTTGCCCGCTCGGTTGGGGTTAGGAGACGGATCTGAGATGGTACCGACCCACTCTTCGCACTGGACTCCTTCAGGCTTCTCGGGGGTCCTGAGCCCCGGGCCCCGTCCCACTGCCACTCCCGGGACGCTGAGACACAGCAGCGGGCAGGACAAGCAACGAGAGGAGGAGACAACAGGCACCCCGGAGGGAATGGATTGCTCACGGTTTTCAAAGTAGAATCGATGGAAATCCAGGCCCTCAACCAGGTTCCCTAGAGCCTCGGGTTCAAAGGCCGTCATACCGGGATCGCACATCTTCCTGGGGGAAGGAGGAGCGGAGAGGACCCGGGGTTAGCCAGCTCGGCTGGCCGGAAGAGCGACTCCGGGACCATCGGGGTCTCGGGGCCCGGACACGTGACGTGAACCCACATCACTGAGAGCGTCAACCTCCTCGCTCCAATCCTCGACCAGCGGGACTGGGCCCGGCTGCCCCGAGGCCCGCGATGAGCTGGGAACCGAGCCCAGAGTTCTGACTGTACTCTCCCAAATGCTTCGTACAGTGCTCTGCCCACAGTAAGCACTCAGTAAATACGATAAACTGACTGACTGAATGGCAGGGGTCCCTGAATGAACCTAGGAGCTGGGCGGAGTTAAGTGTCAGAACCGGACCGATTTCTGACTCGGAAGGAGGCAACCAGAAGCCGCAACGAGGCAGAAGGGCACAAGCGCCCACTCAAATGGAACCTGACTTCACCCGGCCCTCAAAGGACAACGAATGGACAAGTGGAGACAATGACTCCCGACCCCTTTGCTGCCCCAGTGCTTCGGCCATAACCAGGGTCACAGCAACGACTTCACCCAGACACCTGGAAGCCACAGCCAGTCATTGAACTTCCTCTTTGGATTCCTGGCCACACATTTCTAATATCAGAAATAATTTACGCTGCCCAAGGGGGAACAGGAAACCCCCAACCTCCTGCGCCTGGCTAGGCCCAAGGCTCTCACTTCTCTACTCCACACTTTCCCCATTGACACAGTAGCCTTCCTTAGTGACTCCTCCTACCTTCTCTGCACTGGGAAGATGCCTACATCCCCTCCCCACCTAGGTCCCACCGTGGTGGGCTGCCCCTTATCTCCACAGGTGCCACTTGCAGAGCCTGGCACAACCCCACAGTGGCCTACACCAAGCCCTGATGACGACCTCATTGGCCCGGGTGACATCCCCCATCTCTAATTCCCCAGTCCTCTGCCTTCGCTTCATCCCACAGCCCACGGTAAGTGCCTGTCCATGATCAGTAGACACGTATGTCATCAGCAGATCAGTAGGCCAGTAGGCATGTTGACCATGTCAGGCATGTCAGACCGAGTCAGACATAAGGGCCTCAATAACCCAGGACTAAGCACCTGAGCGGATCCAGTTCTACCCCACTGGCTTTCCAAACCTCTGCTGCCCAACAGCCTGGGGCAGTAGCCAGAAACAATCCTAGGGAAATCACCCTCATAAACACCACACCATGCCTAGTCCAAATCCATCTTTTCCCATCTGTTCCAGCCCCAGACCAAAATTGCAGCAAGACTGTTTGGACTCCCAAGGCCCAGTCAGCCACACCACATGGTTGGGACCCACTTTCTCCTGCCTGGAATTCCCTCCCCTTTTACATCTGGCAGACCACTGCTCTCCCCCATCTTTAAAGCCCTTCTGAGACCACATCTCCTCTGCTAGATTTCCTAATTGATTTTGAACCTCCCCAAGTTCCCTCTGCTGTCACTTTAGCACCACCTAAGCACTTAAGTACTCACAATGCCCCAAAGGTGACCAATCAGTAGTCTATTGATCACTTACTCTGTGCAGAACACTGTACCGAACACTCAGAAGAATACAATAGAATCGGCAGACTCGAACACTGCCCTGGCAGAGTTTACAACCTAGCCGGGGACAAACTAGCTGAGGAGAAGGACATGGAAATAAGATGCAGGCAGGAGAAATCAATACAGTATAAAATGATGTTCAAAGGTACTGTGGTTGGGGGTGGGGGTGGGGGGGGATAGAGAAAGGGAGTGGCATTAGTGGGGGACTATAAATTGGGGTGGTGACAGATTAATCAGGGAAGACCTCCTGGGGGAGATGTGATTTCAGAAGGGTCTTGAAGTTGGGGAGGCTACTGGTCTGCTGGTTGTGAATGGGGTGGAATTTCCCGACAGAATGGAAGGTGTGAATATGAGATCAGCAGAAAGAGAGGCAAGAAGTACAGTGAGTAGGTGGGTTTGAGAGGAGTGTAGCTTACAAGCTGGGATTGTAGTGAGAGAGGAGCAAGGAGAGGTGTGAGGATGGGTAACACTTTTGTCTATATGTTCTCACTCTATTATTTCCTCCTACCTGTTATTTATTTTTGTGTCTGTCTCCCCCACCAGTTTGTAAGCTCCTTGAGGGCTGGGACCATGTCTGCTAATTCCTTTGTATTCTTCCAGACGCTTAGTACGGTATTCTGCCCTTAGTAGGTACTCAGTAAATACGGCAGTCCCTTAGAGTGTGAGCCCCAAGTGGGACGGGGACTATGTCCTATTGGATTATCATGAATCTACCCCACATCTTAGTAAAGTGCTTGGCATGTTTGTTATTAGTATTATTTGTAAGCTCATTGTGGGCACAAAATGAGTCTGTTATATTGTTGTGTTGTACTCCCAAATGCTTAGTACAGTGTCCTGCACACGGTAAGTGCTCGATAAATATGGTCGACTGATTATTATTATTTCTGCTACTAATTGACTGACCGACTCAGTCCCTTGAGGTCACATCACCAACCGATAATCCGAATTTTCTCTCTGAAGAAGGTACAGGCAGGTCTCAGTTATCTGTGAGTTAATTCCTATGGCTATTTTCTTTTTTTCAGCTCTCAGACACAGCTTGCCTTCCCTCCAAACTCCTTCTGCTCCCAAGGCTCCTGCAGTCCATAAGGGTAGAAGCTCCGATCTGTCAAAGCCCTTGTGTCTGGGGATGGAGAACAGTGCAGTGGATAGAACACGGGCCTGGGAGTCAGAAGGTTACGGGTTCTAATCCTGACTCTGCCACTTGTCCGCTGTGTGGCTTTGGGTAAGTCATTTCACTTCTCTGTGCCTCAGTTATCTCATTTGTAAAATGGGGATTGAGACTGTGAGCCCCACGTGGGCCGGGGACTGTGTCCAACCCAATTTGCTTATATCCACCCCAGCACTTAGTACAGAGCCTGGCACATAGTAAGTGCTTAACAAATACCACAATTATTATTATTATTATTATTATGGAGGTTGGGGCTGGGAGGAGAAGGCTCACTCCTCTATCACCTAGACGGGGACTGGAGTTATCCCCTGGCCACCAAGCCTGGATCCAAGCTGTTTTGCCACTTTGTACTTTCTATTGTGGGCATTTTGAGGGGCTACTCTCCCCTCTTTGGCTTAGCTCAGTGAGGACTGCCTGTATCAGCTGTGGAGTCTCGAGGGAATCTTTCCCAGGCTGGATTCACAGTCAAGGAGACCAACCAAAATGGGGGTCCTAGGGTCAGCCTGGGTAGCTTGGAGCAGAATGTCCTCTCCCGGACTCCCTCTCTTTCTCTCCCTCCCTCCCCCCTCCCTCCGCCACCCCTCCAGGCATTCTCAACCAGGGGTTCAGGAGCATCGGGAGCTTCCTGCACCATGGAGAAAATGAGGCTAACTGTGGAGAAAGAAAAAAATCTAGATCAGATTTCAAGAGAGCAAATACCTTTGAACGTATACTGTCAAGGGGTGTTCAGGGAGATTCATGACTTATTTAAATCTGTGCCAATGATCATGCAAATGAAAAAGCTCCGCCAGTCATCAGGAGGGCTTGCTAAGAAAGACCCAGCGCTGGGACCCAGGTTGAGAATTGTCACCACCAGCAAGGCAACCCCAGAACACTCACGTGTAGGACTCAAAATCACCGTTGCTTATTGCTTCAATCAGCTGTTCGGTCACCTTAATAATTTCCTGTTTTCTCACTGAAGGGCAAGGGGAGAAACACACACGAACACAAACAAACACAAAAGGAGATGAGATCTCCCCGCCCAGGATCAGGTGCCAGGACCCGACCCAGGCGACCGTGGAGCCGGGGACTCCGTCTCAGTCGCCCGGCGGTGTCAGCATGAAGCGGACTTTCGGGTGGGCGCGGCGTTGGGGCAAAATCCAGTCCCTCTAGACTGTACGATCCTTGTGAGAAGGGAGCGTGTCTACCAACTCTGTTACACTGTACTCCCCGAGGCTTAGTAGAGTGCTCTGCACACAGCAAGTGCTCAAAAAATACCACTGATTGGAATCAGGACAAGAATGGGGCTTCTGGACAGGTGAGCAGAGCAGAAATCTCAGGGTTCCTCGGCCTGGATCACTCTGGATCCCCAACTGTAGCTTAGGGTCCCTCGTAGCCTAGCTGACTTCTCCCCGAGGCCCTCTCTTCTGCCCTTCCCACTGAGGGCGCCCTGCACTTTACAGTATGTGCTCAGGAAATGAATCCATTGATGCTGCTGTTATGTGTCTCTCCCTCTCCGCCATTCACTGTCAGAATAAGGGATCTGGGTCAATGAGACTGGGTGGGTGAGAAGGAGCGGAGAGAAAATTCAGGCATGCCAGCCTTCTGGGGAAAAATTCTTATTGGCCTGGAAATAGACAGCACGATCTACGTAAACAGCAGGAATTGGGTTCAACAGACAGGCAGATTTCAAAGCCGTGGCTTAGTGGACGTAGCATGGGCCTGGGAGTCGGAAGGACCTGGGCTCTAATCCTGGCTCTGCTGCCCGTCTGCAGTGTGACCTTGGGATAAGTCACTTAACCTCTCCGAGCCTCAGTTACCTCATCTGTAAAATGGGAATTAAGAGTGTTAACCCCATGTAGGATAGGGACTCTGTGCAACCTGATGAACTTGTATCTACCCTAGAGTTCAGAACCGTGTTTGGCACGTAGTAAGCACTTTACAAGTATTATTATTATTATTATTATTATTATTATTAAAGTCACATTGATAGCCCTCGTCCATTCTTCTGGATGTGGCCTTCAGGAAAATCCCAATTGAGATTGTTCCTGGTCTCAGCAACTGTCGGGGGTCGATGCTTTTAGGTCCTTGTTGTCCCTCATGACTCCCCTGCTCACTGTGTGTTTGTGCAAGGAGTCAATACACCTTGCAGGAGAGTTGCTGGAATTAGGAATTCCAGGAATTAGTTTGGACCGAAGAGAAAGCCTGGGGAGCAAATGAGAACTTGAATAGAAAGTAGGTAATAGACCTGGTGGAGCCCTAGGACCTGCGTCCTTCAGGGGCAGGATGACCCACTGCCACTGGTTATGCCATCTTTGAGGCCCTGATCACTGCGGGGAAGTTTTGGGGTCTGAAGGCTAGAAGTGATTTGGTGGGTGCCTAGATCTTTTTACAGGCCAATTTTCCAGGCTGGCAGAATTCTCAGGAGACTAGTAGTATTTTAGTCACAGCTGGGCAGAGTGTAGCAATGAAGCAACATCTCACTGTACCTGCCTCTTCCCTAATTTGCAGGGGCAGAGATAGTAAGGACCCACGCTAGTCTCAGGAAAAAGAAAGCTTGGCTCCATGGGTTACTTGGAAAGCCCAACCCTGTGAAAGGAGAGAGGATAGCCCTGGGGAGTTCAAATGACCAGGGCCACCTCGATTAAATATCCTATCTTCAGCAGTTCTAAACAGGGGCCACACGCTGAAAGGGAGACTGAGAATCTGGGTGAGGACTCGGCGTTGGGCCTAACGAGGGCAACTGGAGTGTACCCTCCTCCCAGACGTGCGGCCATTTCACCGCAGACCAAGGGAGCCCCAGGGCTGCTCCTCACCCGACCATCCCAACCTGGGGCCGACCTGCACCCAGGAAGTAGCAGCCACCAGCTCAGGTCACTGATCTCTGAGGGATACAGGATTTGAACCTATGAAACCTCAGCATGTCCTTGAAAGAACATGGCCTGGGAGACAGAGCCATGCTGAAGCCATGGCACGGTGGTTAGTGCAGGGGCCTGGGAGTCAGAAGGTAATGGGTTCTAATCCCAGTTCTGCCATTTGTCTGCTGTGTGGCTTTGGGGAAGTCACTTCACTTCTCTGGGCCTCTGTTCCCCCATCTGTAAAATGGGGATTAAGACTGAGAGAACCGTGTGAGACAGGGACTGTGTTCAACCTGATTTGCTTGTATCCACCCCTGTGCTTACTACGGCGCCTGGCACATAGTAAGCACTGAACAAATACCACAATTATTATTAATTATTAGAGCCAGAGATGTCCCCCCAAGGCCTTGCTAGAGCTAGAGGGAACTGCAAAGAAGGTGTTAGTCCCTGACCCTCTGACTCTCTGTGCTGCTGGGGAAGCTAGGCGGTAAGGTGGCAGGCCTGGAAAAGAAGCGTGGCAGGAAGGACCAGACATCATTCCCCCAAAAGCTACTGAGGCATTTTGGAGGGAGGCTGGTTCTTTGGCCTCGCTCTGCCAAGAGAGGGGCCGGGTTCTCCAGAGGCAGAAGCTAAGAGAACACAGGCAGTTTGGTTTCCTGGGCTGAATTCTTCTAATCGGCTCCTGGAGGAGAGAATATACCCTCAGAAATTCAATGAGATGAAGTGTTTCTCTTTGCTTGAGCTATATGTGGAATAAAAGCGAGCTAGGGCCAGTTTATGTAGTGGCTATTTGAGACTAAACCCTTTTCTTTGCCACTTCCCTAAGCAAAATCTTCAGGCAGTTTCATGGCCAATACACATATTCTAGGTTTCTAGTTATCAGATCACCAATCTGGCCCTTGTGGGTTTGAACCTCGGTGACTTCGATTACTGCCCTGTAAACTTCAATTTAGGGATTTCTTGTTGCTATCCTTTCCAATTTGTGACTGCACTTCAGTCATTATATTATTAGGATTTGGTTAGCTGTGGTTGCTGGGGCCCTCAAAGACCTCCCAACTGGATCATGACGAGTATCTAATGTCATATTTTTCTTGGATCTCACTAAACACATATGGCTGATTTTGGTCCTAGTTTGGGACTCTACAGCTAGGCTGTACCAATTTCAATCTCATGAAGCAAAAACTTCTGAATATACAAGGTGAGATCTCCAGTTTCCTCCATCCCCTTTCTCATTCTTGGAGCTCAGAAACAGCATGGCTCAGTGCAAAGAGCCTGGGCTTGGGAGTCAGAGGTCATGAGTTCGAATCCCAGCTCTGCCACTTGCCAGCTGTGTGACTGTGGGCAAGTCACTTAACTTCTCTGTGCCTCAGTTACCTCATCTGTAAAACGGGGATTAACTGTGAGCCTCAAGTGGGACAACCTGATTACCCTGTATCTTCCCCAGCGCTTAGAACAGTGCTCTGCACATAGTAAGTGCTTAACAGATACCTACAATATTATTATTATTATTAGAGGACAAGGGAAGAGGCCACACTTTTGGGAGAGGATGTAGGTTTGGGCAGAGAGCATGTCTCAGCCCAGAAGCTAACATTATCTAATGCTTAACTTGGTATGGTACTCTCCCACGTGCTTAGCACAGGGTTCGCCACACAGTAAGCACTCAATAAATGCAGTTGACTGACTGAACCCTCCTGATTGACCAGATGCCCCAAAGGGAGCACCTCTATTACCATTCTCTCGGGAGACTAGGTCTGAGCTGGGTTCAGACTTGTTTTGCTCTGCCCAGTTCTGCACCTACTGGGAATTCCTCTGTGCTCAAGAATGACACTAATCTTTGCCTTTTACCCTGAGAAAATGATGGAATATTAGACAAAGCCTGCAGGGGAAGGAGCAGGGTTCTGCACCATCAACTTAACACCATTCTCCTGAGGACCCGAGATCCAGAATGCTGAGATTAAAAGTCCTTCAGGACAGAAGCACAGACTGGCTCTCAGCTGCTGACTGGTTCTGTCATTTGTTTTTATCCCTCCTTTTTCCCTTGTCCCCTTCCTCCCCTCTGCCTCCCTGCTACCTCTTAAAGATAATGAAAATTTTAAATCTCTTCTTGGCCCCAAGGAGGAAGATTCTTTAGTCGAGGTGAAATGGGGCTCAGTAGGCTGAGGAGTTTAACAAATGACTCTCTCTGCCTTTGGGAGCCCTATAGGAAATCCATCAGCCCCGGCCCCCGGCCCAAGACTTCAGGGTGAGAGAGCCCTCGCCAACAGGTCTGGTTGGGCAGGGATGCCCAGTGCAGCCACATTGGGGTCCCGGAACTCGTAGTTCCCTGCTCTTCCACCACTCCTCCTGAGCTTTCCTTGCTTACAGTTGGGGAAACTGAGGCTCAGAGAAATAAGCCATCTGCCTGGCGTCACTGAATGAAGCAGGATTGAGATCAGCTGTCTCCCCACTGACACCTGGGCTCTAGTTATCCAGTCTTTGGCTCCAAGTCCCAGAGGAGATTTCGAATTTCCTTGATATTGAATAGAGGGGAGGGAGGAATGTGAGGAAACGGGCAGGAAGGGGAAGGGGTAAAAAAAGAAGCTAATCTACTGCTTGGAACCTGGTCTATACATTGGGTCAGGGGCCTTTTAAATATTAATCAGTCCTTTGCTCTGGGGAAACCGTCCCCAGGAGGATGACATTGTCAATTAACTTTAACTATGAGTCAGAGTCCACCTCATGTGCTGCTCCTCTCACTTAGAGTGGAGTCTTCACAAATCAACCCCGGAAAGATAGCCTCAGCCTGCACCTCAGAAGCTTGGAGGCAGTGAGGGAGGAGAGAAAGAGAGGAGAGGAGGCAAAGAGCTTGCTCTTCCTCTAGGTTTCATGGGGAAAAGACTGTTCATCTAGGTCTCTGCTCCTCCTCCTCCTCCTCTGCAGGGCACTGAGACTCCGAGCAACACCGTTCCTACTGTTCCAATTGGAGAAACTGAGGCAGGAGAGGAGTTTGCCTGAGGAGGCCGGGGAACGGATGGAAGAACCAGAGATGACACAATCTGGGTTTCTCCATTAGGTAAGCCTCTGCTCAGGTGGACTGGAGAGAGCTGGGTGGGGGAGGACTGGGTTTTCTTTCAGCATTTTAAAGAGCCCCATTTCACACTGCTGCTTTTTATAACTTGAAATTTGGCTGTCTTCCTCTCAGCTGTTGGTGGAGACCCTTTTAGCTGCATGTGAAGCTGCTTGTCCCTCTCTCTCTTTCCATCCAGCTGGCTCTGGCACCCCAATTTCCTCCCCCTCTCCCCCCCACTCCCCTTTTTTCTCTAAGCAAAGGGTACCACTGCCCTCCTGAGAACTGGAGGCTGCTGCCTCCCCTGGGATGGATCCGAGCCCTGGGAGGGGAGGGAGTATGTCTTCCCTGCCTTCTGCCAAGGGGCTTCCATTCCACCTGGCCTGGTGCCACATCTGAAGGATCTGGGAGGGGGGTTTCCACGAGGGTTTGGCATCTCTGAGGAGTCTGTAGATAAATTCCCTTGAGGTCTGCAGTCCCTCCGGGATGCGGGGCCTTCAGCTCCTTTCTCCCTTCTTTCTAGGTGGAGGTCAGGACCCCTCCTCCCTCCCTTCCCATCACCCCTCATAGTCTTCCCCAGAGCCTGGGCAGCAGTCACCGACCATCCCGGCTGAAGAGAGCACGTAAGAACCCAGACTCCTCAGCTCATCTCAGGTGAGGCACAAAGGGGCATGTTAATTGAGGTGTGGGAGAGCCATGCATGACTATAGTCAATCCACGACTCCCACAGCCACCGACCTGAGTGGGGCAGGCCATGGCAGAATCCCACAGGGCTTGAACCAAGCTCAGACAAACCTGGGTTTCCCCCAGCACATTTAGGGCTGGGAAACTGGTGTCGGCTAGGGCTCACCGACACAAACCTAAGCAAGATGGTCAGAGACAACCGTGTGGGTCTTAACATCCACTCTGCCCCTGCCAACAGTGAGAGGTGAGATCCAGGCCTCTTTCCTGGGCCCAATAAGAACCCCAGGGGGCCTGGTCACCGTAGTCCCAGGATTTAGCTTGGACTGTGTCGGGCAGGTCCGGAAGGGACTGGGCAGGGAGGCCAAGTCAAGGCAGCAGGCTTCCAAGATCTCAGCCGTGCTGAAGAGGGAGAGATGCGCTGGACTAGGCTGTAAAATTTCATACCAGGCAGGTTACTAGGCTATGAAACGCCTTGCTAGCATCAGTCCAGTTCAGGATGGGATTTTGGAGCCAGTTTGGAAGCTCCTTGAGTCCTGGACTACGTCCGTTTCTAAATATTGTGGGCAGGGATCGTGTCTTCTACTACTGTTGTACCCTGCCAAATACTTAATACAGTGCTCTGCACACTAGGGAAGTTCAGTATACTGCTGATTGACTGGTTGAAGTGACTTGTCACCAATGGCCATATGACTTTCCATGTGCCTCTTTCCTAGGAGAGAGAGGGAAATCCATGCTCCAGGAAAGGTGTTCTATCTCTCCATGGAGGTTTGCTTGATTCATAATCAGTCCCCGTTCTTCAGACTTCTTGCCACCAAAACACCTCGTGTACACTATGTCAGGCACAGAGGGGCATCTATCGGTTTTGCTACGGTAGAACCAGTCGCTCTCTCTCATGATCAAACTGGGCTTTGAAGGGCATTTCAAGAGGACCAGCGTGTTCAAAGGGGAGCGGAAGTCGATCCCCAGCAGCTGAATCCAGTGGGTTTGCAGCCAAGTTCAGGGCCCTGCTTCATTCCAACGGTCAGCAAAGACGATGCCTACGGACCCCACCGAGAGCGTGGTGGGAACTTGGGCTCTCGTCTGAGACAGCGGATGTTGATCATCCCCCTCCAGCCAGGGACGCTGGGGGCCGAGGAGACCTCCTACCTTTGGTGTCTTCATCCTCGATGGTGGTGTTCGTACTCTCAGAGGATTCCTGGACAAAGAACAGAGGAGATGGGAAAAGTGAGGCCCAGAGAAGTGCGGGAGGCCTAGGGTCATGACCGGATGGCTGCTCACGCTGTGGCTTTCGCCCCTCGGCACCCGAGGCATTCTGGGTGAGGGCAGCCCAGCTGCCAGCATCCTACCGGAGCTCAGAGATGGACTGCCATTTCTGTATACCTTTCCTGACTTTCAACCCTAGGAGCAGTGAAGAGAAGAAAGAGGAGCAAGAAGAGGAGGGGGGAAAAGGAGCGGGAGGAGGAGGAAAAGGAAGCAAGAGGAGGGGAGGAGAGCAGGAGGAGGAGGAAGAGCTGGCTACGGAAGTGCCTTGTAGGAATGGACATATGGAAAACCCTACCCTCTGCTGGGAGGTGTGGTGGGCCCAAGGTGGGAGGCCCTGGGACTCTAGCCAGAGGAAGGAGAGAAGGGTCTGTGGCAAGGAGGAGAGAGACACACCATGTTGACTGTACAATAGGAAAGAAATGGACAAATTAACAGAAAGAGTGAGCGTGGGAGAGGGAACTAAGATGAGGGTGTGAGTGGGGTTGTGCAGGGGTGAAAGAGACCACATTGGACTGCTGCAGAGTCAGAAAAGAGATGGCACAATCAGACGCAGAGGGCTTCCGAGCCCCACACATTCCAGTGGCCCGTCCGGCTGGCACCACCGAGACACTGGAAACCAGGCCGGCCTTGGAGGAGAAACCCACTGTGCGCCCAAGGCCCTCAGGTGAGTGGCGTGGGCCTCTTCATTCCAGGTGTGGCTCCGCCAGAGGCTCAGGGGTTCCTAACCCACAGTCCCCGGCCCCCCAGCTTGACTGGCCTGGGCACCACCCCTGGCTCCCTACCACACCTGCACGGTTCCGAGGGAACTGGGCAAGCTGAGCCTCAGGGAGCGCCAACTCGGGCCATCTGGAGACCTCCAGCTGGGCAGGGGGCTGTGGGGTAGGAACTCCTCAGGTAGCCACTGGGGCTGCTGAGCTGGGTCTGAATTCGTTACTGGGAAGGTGGAGCTGGCATCAGCCCTTGCTGATGATGGATTGTATCAGCCCGGGGCCACTGGTTTGGAGGTGTTAACACCAGCACACTCACACACACACACACACACACACACAACACACGGGTATCACACACACCCAAGGCCCCGCTCCCCGCCCAAGTCCCCAGCGTAACTACCAGGTGTAGGGCAAGCAAATGTGCCCCGAATTACCGACGTTTAGGAAGACGGAGGACACTCACCATTAACTGAACGCTGGAACTGGACTTTCTTTTCTGGAAAAACAAGGAGAAGAGATGGGACAGGAAGAGACACAGAGTGAAAACGGTAGAGAGCAGGACTGAGAGTAGGAAGCAGAAGCTCCAGAGACATCCTGGGCTGGCCTGGGACAGGGTGGAAGCCTGGCACTCACAGAGACTTGGGCAGAGAGCACTGAGCAGGCTCCTGCTGTACAGCACAACGCCATGTGCCCATCAGGGGCCTATCACAACCCTGCGGGCGCTTCTCCGGTCTACCCTCCAACCCCAGCATAAGCCTCTCCTGGGCCAGAGTTGCCCACTCTGCCAAGCTCTGGGGAGGGGAGGAAGAGGACTCGGAGATGAGGCATCCACCGGGAAACCTCGGACGCTCCCGTCGTTTCCGGTGGGAACCGGAGCGCTCACGGCTGAGCACTGATTTTCCCGACCCCAACCAGGCCTGGGGATGGTGAAGGAGTTGAGGGCTCAGCTCTCGGGATCTGGATACCCTAGAGCGAGTCTGGACGGTGCCCCAGAGGACTAGAGCGAGCTGGCTCGGGTACCAGTCTTCTCCGTCTTCCCCGGGAGTGATCCGGGAGGAGACCTCTGCAGAAGGGGCTCAGGGCCCATATTACCATGGTCAGACTGCTGGTCTGCTACTTGTCGCGTTGGTCTTGCATCTAACTGGATTGTCTAAGGCAGGGATGGTGTCTACTAACGCTATCGTATTCTCCCAGGAGCTTAGTACAGTGCTGTGCACACAGGAAGCGCTCCTCAATCAATGGTATTTATTGAGTACTGATTGTATGCAGAGCACCGTGCTAAGCACTCGAATCCGGTAGCTCAATAAATACCACCGCTGGATTGATCTTTGCAACGTCCCCATGAAGCGGGGAGTAGCGGGGAGGATCGTTTCCATTTTAAGATGGGGAAACGGGTGCCTGGAGTGAGGAAATGACTTATCCAAGGTCATGTAACTTCATTTATCCTCACTGCTTCATTTATCCTCACTGCTTCTCTGGGATTTTGGCCCCTTGCCCTCCCCCACCCACAGAGCGTTCAGGTTGAACACCGTGGGAAGCAGCATTCAGGACCACCTGTCTGGTCTTCTCCCTCAGCAGTCTGTAGGAGTCAACTGAATGGGCTTGGCCCCTTGGCCTTTGGGAGGAGAGACGGTTTGGGAATTCTCTAAAACACAGATGCCAGATACACCGGGGCGCTGCAATGCAGAATGCAGAAATGCCAGGCTCGCCGATGACTCAGGGAAGGATGTCATCGCAGCAAGGTGAACCCTTTGCCAGAAGAACCCAGGTGTTCTCCAGCAGCAGGGTTGGCCCCAGGTTGGACCAAAGCCCCTTCCGGAACCCCCGGGCCCTTGGCTCATCGTTGCCGGGGTTCGGTTTCCATCTGAAGCGAGGGCAGCGGCCTCTCCGCTCTCACCCCTACCAGACCTCCACCGGCATGGTCTCTGTCTCTCCATGGCGAGGGCCCTCCCGGGCCCTCCTCCTTCCTGGGCACCCCGCAGCCCGACGGGCCAGCGGCCGGTGTCCAGGCTAGCCAAGAGCGCCGCCTGAGCCAGTCTGGTGGGGCTGGGAGGCAGGATGCTGGCAGCTGCCCAGCCTTGAGATGTAATCCAATGAGCGGAGGGTTGAAAGTCTCGCTAGCTCAGGGTGGCCCTCAGGGCACAAGGGCAGGGGTTTCAGACGGAACATGATGCGACACAGAGTGACTGCATTCAATTTAGGACGCACAGTAACAGGATGGGGACACGGGGCAGTGAGTGCACTTGTTTACAATGTAACAGGATGCGACACCACACACGGGGCAGGGAGAGGCTTGGATCCAGTGGAGAGTGAGGCCTCAGTGTCCCCACAGTCTGCTGACAGAGGGATGGAGAGAAGTGGGAGGAAGGGGAGAAAAGAGGGATGGGGAAGGGAGGGATATGGGAAGGAAACTTGGGCCCTACCAAACCCAGCTGGTGAGAAAAGGATCCTGGGAAATTATAGCTGCAGAAGGCTTAAGGGAGTGGGAGGGAGAGAGGAGAGAAAGGGACCTGATTGGAAGAGGATGAGGCTGTTTCTCCCTGTTGGCTCACCTCCAGCAGGCTCCTGAAGATGGGAGTTTCAATTCCTGAATGACCTCAACAGCCTTGCTGTAGACACCAGATCTCCCCACCCACCCACGGTTCCAGCCGCGAAGAAAATTGGGTCCCTCTTGCTTTGCAAAGGCAGATCAGACTTCTGTCCTGCTGAAGCCACCAAGGTAAGCCCTGTAATGGGGACATCTCACTAATGAACCATTAACCCCTTCCCCAGGTGGAAGCCCAGCCCCGAGACTGCAAGGGGAAGGAGAAGGAGACCACTGTGGAGTACAGGAGGCCATTAGCTACTGAAAGAATCCCATGGGAGGAAAATACGTGGATAGATCAGCCCACTTCCCACCGCATTGCCTGACTCCAACTCTCCCCCTCTGTGGAGAGGAGAAGATGAACCCCGGAAGTCTCTTCTGAGGTTCACCAAGAGGGAGAGGTCTTTACTCCGGGGTCAGTGCCCACACTGGTGCCCACGAGGGGTTACAGTGTGAAGGCCCCAGGACCCCCGGCCGGCTCCAACCCCACGCAGTGAGATGCGCTGCCTCCTGTCTCACCCTCCCCACTGTGGTGGCCAGAGCCGGGCTCTGG
The DNA here is from genome assembly GCF_004115215.2 of Ornithorhynchus anatinus. Lineage (NCBI taxonomy): Eukaryota > Metazoa > Chordata > Mammalia > Monotremata > Ornithorhynchidae > Ornithorhynchus > Ornithorhynchus anatinus. The sequence continues at coordinate 33,945,068 of NC_041749.1, read as the reverse complement.
GGTCGGGTGGAGAGAGCTGCCTGGGCCAGTCTCTTCCCAGAGCCCCAGCTCTCGTGGATGCCAGCTGTCTCCTCCCGGATCAAGATCCCTGAGGGGTTATACCACCCCCGGGTTTGCAACCCTCTGCCTCCTCCCAAAGTGATGGTGGCCATCGGACCCGAGACTCTCTCTGGCCTTGCCCTTTCTCACAAGCCCAGGGCTGTGGCCATCTGGGTAATTACCAACCTACCCAGCCAACGTAATCAGTGGACAGCTTCTCCCTACGCCCTTTCCCAAAGCGAGTCCACCTAGAGCGGACCGCCCAGCTGGCTTTCTCCCTGGAGGTGGATGTCTGACCTCCATCCTGACTCCGGTCATCCAGGCTCTCTCCGAATAATGCCTTCATGCCCCAGTGGCCCCAGCAGCTCCTTGGCAGCGAGATTCACACATCAGCTCCTTCAGGGCCCCGGGCAAGGCCATGCTTGGTCATTCTGGTCTCGAGGTCTAGAATTGTATCTTCCCTTCCTACTCCGACTCATCCAACCACCCCCGCCCACCTCCCAATACCAAGCAAGGGAGCCATCCAACCTTATCCCGCCCGCTCCCAAACTCCAGTTCAGAGACCTTCTGGCATTTGGACTTTTGGGACCTTCATAACAACCACCCCTGACTTGGCCCTGCCAAGACGCGGTCCACTGTCACCAACTCAGTGGCCACTGCCCATCCAAAGCAAGCAGCCTCCACTACTACAGGGGGTGGGGTGGGGACAACATCTGAGCGCCACCCTGCAATATCACAACAACCCGACAGGAAGCACAAGTCGGGGCCTGCGATCCCCATCTCAGAACGCGGCCGCACAATGACTTCGGCCTGGAGATGCGAGTTTCCGAAGGCAACGATAGCCAGCAGCAGCACAGAGAGTGAGAGAGAGGAAAAGAGAGAGAGAGAGAGAGAGAGAAGAAGGGCACCAAGGGAGGATTCTGATTCCAACAGAATCATCTTAAGCACCATCACCACAGAGAAAAGGAAGGGGAGAGAAGAGAAGGGGACAGTCTACGGAAAGGTAGGGTAGGTTGGGGAGCGGACGGGAGGGGTGGGTGGGGTGGGGAGGAGGAGGAATTTGTCATCAGATGGCCCAGCGTGGGCCTGCCCTGGCTGGGCTGGTATAAAGACAGCTGGTCTCCAGCAGGTGGGCAGAGTGAATCCCTGCAGCTATTCTTCCACAGAGGAAGGTGATTCCCCCTCAGTGACCCACTTCCCAGGGCTCCTTAGAGGAAAGGTGGGGGCCTGGGAGCCTGCGACAACTGAGGTTGGGTGGCTTCTCGCAAGATCTCGGTTTTGGCGGCTGCTGGAAGAAGGGACTGGGCCTGATCCCAAGATCTGCCATGAGGATGATGGGCCTGGATCCATACCTGTTGACCCCATATTTCAGGACCATCCTCTCCCAGAAGGATTGGAACAGGGGACAGGGGTCTTATTCCTCCCTGCCAAGGGCAGATGGGAGTCTAATAAAGGAAGCCTCAGGGCTCCGTCAGGCCCCTCCTACCTCCAAGAAGGAGTCTATAAAACGCCCGCCGGTCCCCAGGCAGCTCAGGCTGCTATTCCTTTCTTTCTAGCTAGTCCCTTCCCTGCTCCGCCGGCCGAACCACCCCAATCCTTCTCCTCCCTTCACCTCTTCCCTCGTCACCCTCCCTTCCTCCTGGTGTCTCCTTCCTTCCCTACCCCAGAAGTTGGGCAGTAAGGGGAGAGAGAGCAAGCTGGGGTGGGGGGCAACCACAGCGACCTCTCCATTCTTCCCGGCCCACGGACAAAGGTCTGTCACGGGGAGCTGACGGCTATATCTTTGAGCCTTCTCCCTCAGACAGGAGTAGCCAGATCTTCTCCTCCAACCAGACGTAGCCTATGGCTGAGGGCTGGGCAGAGAGTGGATCAAGACTCTCAGGGGAGTACCGGAGCCAAAGCCCCCTAGAAGCCCCGGAGGTTGGGAACCCTGGAAACCGGCCATCTGGTCGGGGGTCGGGGGGTGGGGAGGGTGGAATGGGGAAGGGAGCAGGGGGTGGGGAGGGGGTCATACCTTCACGCCATCATTCTTCTTATTGCCCCCGCTCTTCCCTCCTGTGAAGGAGACAAAGTAGAGGGTTAGCAGCACCAGGCAGGGCACCAGGGCCCACAGCGTGAGGACCAGCAGCATCTGAGAGGGGCGGGAGGGGAGGGGAGGCCAACAGAGGGCGGAACCCGGTCAGGACTCCTCCGGTGAGCCCTCTGCCGCCTCTGCTGCCTCTTGAGCTGGGTCCCAGGACCTCTGGCTGGGCGGCTCCACAGTACTCCGCCTTCCCTCCCCGGAAGGCATGAGGGTGCCCGGCTCCTTCTAGGTGGGGTGACTCCCTGTGGGCCAGGGACAGTCTACGCTGCCGGAGAGAGCCAGGGGCCGAGCTCAGGGCAGGAAGGCTCTCGGTCCAGCTCCGGAGGGCTCCCCGAGGATCCCATTCGCCCTGGAGGAGCCGGGGGGGACGATCCAGAGGGTCGAGGGCTCGGGCGAACAGACGGACGGAAGGGTGGGCCAGTGGGCCGGCGGGCGGCGGGAGCTCACGCCCTGTCTCTCTCTCTCTCTAATTTTAGCCCCATGCTGCTGTGGTCATGTGTCAAGCGATCCTCCCCCCCAGACAGCTGCAGCCCCTGTTTTGGCGATGACGAGGAGCAGATGCCCCCTTCCGGCTCCCACCCCCCCGCGCCGCCACCGTCGCTGCCACTGTCCCAGGCCGCTCTCCTCTGGCAGGAGGGCGGCTTCGGCCCCTCGATCTCGGAGAAGGGACGCCAAGGAGAACACGGTGCCCATTCCTGGACCCTCCCGGGCCACAGAAAACCCGCCTAAGGCAAGCAGGGGCAGGAATCTGTCATGTCCCGGTAATTGGGCCACAAAGCAAATAAGCAGCTGCTTGGATCCTCTCCGGCCTGCTGAGGCCTCTGCCTTGCTGATCCTCAGGCCGCCGTGGCCCGCTGGACACAGCCCGGCAGGGACTCCGGATCTGGGCCTCAGCCAGAGCATGCCAGGGAGCTCCCAGCCCAGCCTGGCACTCTGCCTTGAATCTCTCTCCTGGTGTCCTGTGAAGGCTTAGGGGAGGAGAGCAGGAAGAAAGGATATTGCACAGGTTTGGCCCTAGATAGTCGATCGATCACGATTATAATCTTATCGACCTCAAGCTGCCCCGAAGGTCACAAGCTAACCTGGATGGCATCTCCCAGTGGGGACGGATTGCCCCATCTTGCCCCAGCTACAAACACCTCTTAGACCTTAACACTCCTCCTAGCAAATTTTGCTTCTCCCAGCTGAGGGTGCCCTCTGAATCTCCCTCTCTTAGCAATCTCACCCCCAAGTCATTCTTTCATTCATGCATGCCAAGCACTGAACTAGGAGTCTGGGACCAAGATGTTTGTAAACTCGGTGGGGGCAAGGAACGTGCCTATCGACTCCATTGTACTGTACTCGCCCAAGTGCTTTTGTTTATGGGATCTGCTAAGCGTTTACTGGGGTAGGTACAGGTTAATTAGAACAGAAACAGTCCCTGTCCCACATGGAGCTCACAGCTAATTAGGAGGGAGAACAGGTAATCCATTTTACAATTGAGGAAACTGAGGCACAGAGATGTTAAGTGACTTGTCCAAGGTCACACAGCAAACAGTTGGCAAAGCCAGGATTAGAACACAGGTCCTTCTGACTCCCAGGCCCGTGATCTCTCCACTAGGCCACACTGCGTCTCAAGGGTTTAGCACGGCACTCTGCACGTAGTAAATGCCCAATAAATACCACTGATGGATTGCCCTTTAAGAGTTTACAATCTAGTGATCCCCCAGTACTTCTCTCCACATATCTCCAATCCAAACCTCAGATCAAAACTCTGATCCTTCCCTATTCTCCTTTGCACTGCTCCCTAGCTCCTTTTGTCCTACGAGGAGCTATACGGTGCCTAAGCAGCTATTTAGGCAGAAAAATGGGAGGCTAAGGAAAGTAGTAAGTCTGCTAGGTTCCGAACATCTCCTTCAAAGTATCCTTTCAAAGCTCAGCCGGTTCATTCCACGATGGCCCGGCAACAGAAGCACGGTGTCTGTAAGTTTGCCTGTGCTTCATAGTCTTAATTCAGCCGCAGCGGTAGATGGACACTGGCATAAATCTCGGCCAGAGACATTTTCAACAAACAGAGCAGTTGGCATTCTGTGCCCTGCTTGGAGCCTATCACCTCAGGGGCCACCCACTCGGGGACTAGGGGACTTGGAGAGAGGGCTGAGGGGTGAGCAAGAGGCAGCTGCTAGGCTGAGCTCCAGTGCCCAGGCTTTGACCTCAACCTGTACGGTTAAGTAAACTGTTGTCAGTGCTAGGCATCAAGGCTTCAGGCTGCCAGTCCCAAGGCCTAGGGGCTAGTTAGGCATTCCTGGGGTGGTGGGGTTGGGGAGGAGGAGGAGGACGGGAAGGAGGAAGAGGATGATGAGAGGGAGGGCGACGAGGAAGGAGGGCGAGGAGGATAATGAGGAGGATAAGGAAGAGGAGAAAGGTGAGGAGGAGGATGAGGAGGAGGGCAGGGAGGAGGTGAGGAGGAAGAGGCAGAAGGAGAGCGAGTAGGATGATGAGGAGGAAGTGGGTGAGGAGGAAGTTGAGAAGGAGTCTGAGGGTGAGGAGGAGGATGAGAAGGAAGGTGAGCAGGAAGGAAGGAATGAGGTGAGGAGGAGGCAGGATAAGGAGGAGGAGAGCGAAGAGGAGGATGATGACAAGGCAATCAGGCCATCCCCAGGATTGGCAAATGGCATAAAGGATGGACCCCAGATGGGATGGGAGGTTTTGCTGATGCTCACCCCCAGTGCCCAACGCAGAGGTTTGCATACAGGAGATGGAACCTGCTGCAATAATGAAGCTATCGGGGCCAGTGAAGCCTGGCCGGATGTACTGGCAAACAAGTTTCCTTTGGAGGGCGGAAGTTCCGGCCCCTTCCCTAGCTCCCCGGCAGCCAGAATGCAGCTGTCTGCAAGGGAGTGCGGGAAGAAGGGAGGGAGAGAAGGGAGGAGTTGTTGCCCCAGGTTCTCAGACTTGAGATGCAGACCAGAATCCCCGGAGTTGAATCCGTCCTGCAGCACTGACTGCAGGGCCCTTCACCGTGGAGATACGGGAGGAGAGAAGAGGGTGGAAAGAGGGCTACGTTCTACATCCTGTAGAATGTCCCCAGCCAACAGCCCGGCTGGAGCCCGGCTGAAAGATAGAGGGTTCCTTCGCTGAAGTTCTCTGGGAGTGAGCTCTCCCAAGTAGCTCACACTCCCCTGTACCCCTACCCATCCCTCCAGCTAAGGGGGGAATCTCCGACTCTCCTCCAGGGTCTTCCCTCACATTGAATCCCCTGGCCAGCCAACTGGAGTTTCTGCATAACTCATGCATCCCAAACCCGCTACCTCTAGTCTTCCCTCAAACTCACCTCCCCCATACCTCCCACCACAGTCAGCAGTGCTTCTTCTCAGCTCTTGGTTCCCCAGAGACTTGCCTGAAGGCTTCCTTTTAAGATAACTGACCTAAATGTAGGACTTAAAAATGGGTAGTTTCATCAACTTCCGAGGTGAGGCCCTACCCACGTGCCTTGGGGAACAGGCCCAAGGTTCCTTTGACAGCCCCAGCTGCTACTTCTATGGGGAGAGGAGTTAGCTGAAACAACAAACATCTTTTCCTAGATTATCATTTACCCGGGTACTGCAAATGGGTCAGCAATTTTAAATGGTTTCCCACTTTTTTCGCTCCTCTCTCCTTCTTTCACCCTCACAGGCCAGCCTTGGATAACTGGGCTGAGGGCAACATCCTTCTCAGCCTCCCCAGAACGTAAATGAGATGCTGGCCAACAACCCTCCAGGTCTGGTCCTGCCCTCCTACCACCAAGTCCTGCTGACCTAAGGTATTGGGGTATAAGTGATTGAAATATAACATAGCTCAGGATGGGGCTCCCCCCTCCTCCACAGTGTGGGGCAGATTCCATCGCACCCCTTGACAGTGGGACTGTTTGTTCTGGCCCAAATAGCTGTCGAGCCAATGAGATTTTTTCAGCCCTCTGCTCTGTGCGGGCCCGATGTTCCCCTTCCCCCTCCACCCACCCCTCAGCTGTTGGGCCCGGAGCCTCCCCTGATGTCAAGCTGCCTCTGGGCATAAGCCAGGTGCTCCTGGGAACAGGGTGGAGACCAGAAACACGTAGCATGGTTTCTTGGGCAAGGAAGAATGGGTAGTTCCATCCCCAATTCCTTTCTTACCTGACCCCAGGCCCTATCAGAGAGATCCATGTGTGTATATATGTATAGTATACGTATATACATCTAAGCCTGGATAAGCCACCGGCTAAGCGAGCGAAGTGCCACAGGCCCCAGGAGTGCAGGACCCAACACCACCTACCAGAGAAGTTTCGGGTGGCCAGCATGGTGGTGAGGATAGCCCCCTGAAACAGATAAAAGGCAGAGAGGCAAAAAAGAGGGGAGAGGGAGAGATGGAAGAAAGAAAAGGGAGAGGAGGGGAGGGATAGGGGAACAGAGAGAGAAGGGAAGAGAGATCACTCTGTTCTGAAATCGGTTTTGCCCTTCTACCCATCTACCTGCCCCTCGGCCCGGTGGAGCCCTGGAGAAAATGGATGTGGGTCTGGGTGGAGAGGGAAGGGGGTGTTTCGCTTGCAGCACGGCTTCAGGGATGGGATGGGGTGAGTGGACAGTTAACAGGTATCTCCGTGCCGGACAGGGCCAGTCGTGACTGGACTCCAGGAAGGATCCTACCAGCTGGTCAGGGCTCCAAGCATTCCAACGAAGTGTTCAGGTCAGGCCCCTGCCCCCTACACCCACCCCCACCATCCCTCCCAGAGCACTCTGAACCACAATCCAGAGTCTAGTCCAAGACAGTCTCCCCTCCAGAAGCCCAGAACTCAGTCCTTTTGGAGTTCTCTTCCCTTGAGAGGTCTTCCCTGAGCCAGCCCCTTGGCCCCAGCCCTCCTGAAATAAAGCAGGAATTAACTGGGAGGCAGTCCCCTCTTCCTGGACTTCCTGCATCCCCCTCTCCCTGGACATCCTGCGGCCCCCTCTCTCGGGGCTTCCTGGGTCCCCTGAGCCAACTTTCCTTTAAATAGAACCTGTCTCGCTGCCTCAACCCACAGGAGAGGAACGGCTCCCTGAAACAGGAGGTAGAGGGTAATAGGACTTCTGAGCCATAGGTGAATACAGATGCTCCATGATTCTTCTACTCTGGGAATCCTGGGACACTAATGTGCCTAGATGGCAGGTCTGAAGCCGATTCTGGGAGAACCAGCAGCTCCGTCGTTTGCTCTAGGAATTGGGGTGTTGGGGTGGTGGTGCAGGAGGGGGCGGGGGAAGCTATGGGGCAGGGGCCATACTGCTGCTCAGATACTCTTTTCCTATGGCATTTGTTGCTGTGTGTCAAACACCGCTCTAAGCGCTGGGGTAGGTATGTGTTAATTAGGTTGGACACAGTTTCTGGCCCACATGGGGTTTACAGTCTAAGGAAGGAGAACGGGTTTTAATCTCCATTTTACAGTTGAGGAAATGAAGGCACCGAGAAGTGAAGTGACTTTCCCAAAGTCACAGAGAAAGCAACTGGCAGAGGCAGGATTAGAATCAAAGAGTTGGGATTAGAACCCAGGTCCTCTGACTCCCAGGCCCGTGTTCTTTCCACTAGGCCATGTTGTTTCTCATAACTGAGATGAAGTGAGTGCCACTTAAAGGGTTTGGGGTCCTGTGCCCACTCTGTTCTGGGACATGGAGCTGTTGCCCTGCAGATTCCAGAGTTCCTGGTATGGTATGAGGGGAGAAGGGGTTGGTTACTCACTACCTTGTTGAGACTGAGCATTATTCTCCCTGTCCTTTCCTTCGGCAAGGCTAAACACCTTGTGAGCACCTTGTGTTCCCATCAGGGCCCAGTTAAGCCAGCTCCCTGACTCAGGATTTCCCACTCTGCTCAAGAGCAGAAATCCAGTCCAAACCAAGGGGCCGGGGTAGTCAGTGTGGGTGGCGGGTGACCGGTACCTTCAGTTTCCTCCGAGCATTGAATTTCTTCAGGCAGTCCACCGTCTCTTGCCTGTGCATGCAGGAAGCCACAGTGGAGCGATGCTGAAACAGAGGAGGGAGAAGAAGATGATCAGCAAGAGGGTGAGTCAGGAGCCCCGGTGGGGCTCTTAGCCACTGGAGAATCTTTGAGGAGTTGGTTTCTGATTGAATTCGAGAGCCATCCTGAAAATCTTCTGGACTTGGCTTTCTCTTTCTGAGGTGGGTTGCTGGCTCATGGTCAAACAGGTAGGAGCAGGAGCCCCTGAGCAAGTCGAAGAAACTAAGAAAACTACTGGAAGGATGCTCTGAAAACTCAACTAGACCCTGATAGGATCTTGCCGAAGAATTCATTAGGATGGCCTAGGTGGGGCTGGTCCCCAGATGGTCCTCCTTGCAGACTCTGTTCTTGGACCCCGGAGAATCCCAGTGGGCAGAGTCAGAGCCACAGTGGGGTCTGCGCTGGGCACAGTGAGCCCCGGGGCCTAATGCCTCCTTTACTGCAGTTCCTGAAATCCCAGGGTCCCTGACAGATCGCTCCTTACTCACCGATATCCAGGGGTGTTTCAGGGCTTCGGCGGCCGCAATGCGCTTGGAGGGGTTGATGGTCAGCATCTTGTTGATGAGGTCCTTTGCTTCAGGGGTGACCGTATCCCACTCGGGGGATGGGAACTGTAAGGGGAGAGGAGTCAGACCCGCTCAGGGGGCCCCCGGCAGCCGCTGCAATCAGCAGGGCTCTTGCTCCTCTGGAGAAGGACGAGGGAGCCCCGCAGCCTGGCTCCTTGTTTGAGCTTGTGGCCCACCAGAGATGGAAGAGGACACACAGCTGGTGTGAGAAGCCCCTTCCTGAATGGAAGAAGTGAGTCTGAGGACAGGGAGGGATTCTCTGCAGAAAACAGGTGCACTATGGAAGTCCACAGAGATGATGGTGCTCATGTTCCCAGAAATTGACTCGCCACTCCTAGGCTGGCTGAACCCTTCAGTGGGGAGAGACTGCTGACTGTGATCTATCTCAGGAGCTGTGCCGGGTGGGCGGAATCGCCTATCAAGCTTCCCTCACCAAGCATCCCCCATCGGGAGTTCCTAGGATACTTGGGACCTCGGTGGTCCATCTGCGTTTGCCTCGGGCTCTCCATCGTAACGGATGACTATTTCCTGGGCACCGACAATGGGCAGGACCTTGCACCTGGTTTCTGGTTTTCTACATCAGGAACCGCATGTTTGGCTCTACCTTCCCTGGCCCCGGTCCCAGTCCCAGAAGGCCCGAGGAGAATGTGAGTCTGAGGGATGGAGGGAGGTAGGGGAGGCCTTTAGTCCAGGCCCCTCTCAGGGAGCCAACTGAGGTATTTTTGGTCGCTCTGGCTGAGAGAAACCTGGGAGAGACTCCATCTAGGGCCAGTAATGGGGAGGAGGGAGCGAAAGACGGGAGAGGAGGAGAGGAAATGGGGGAGGGAACCACTCACATCATAGGCCCCAGCTTTGATCTGCTGGTACAGTCGGTGTTGGTCTTCATCCCAGAATGGGGGATACCCAACCAATAGGATGTACAGGATCACACCTGGGGAAAGGAAACCAAGGGACCATCAGCCCCAGATGTGGATCCAAAATCCTTCTCTCAGCCTGAAGCGGGAGGAGGAAGAGGAAGGGAGAAGGGAGGGAAAGAGGTAAGGGGAGGAGAGAGAGAGGGGAAGGAAAAGGAGAGGAGGAGAGGGGAGGGAGGAGGAGAGGGGGACGGGGTAGGAGGAAAGAAGAGGAGAGGAAAAGAGAGGGAAGGGGAGGGCAGCGGAGGAGAGTAAAGGGGAGAAAGGGACAGAAAAGGAGGAAGGGAATACCAGACGGGAACACTTACATATTTTTGTCTTAGCCAACTAGACTCAGGACAGAAAATATTTCCTTTCCCTCTGTTACCTGGGATTAGTACTTATTGGCTGACCTAAGATCCCATTTCCCATCAACCCCCCCCAGCCCCCAACCAAGCCAGGATTGGGAGGAAGAGGGACTCACTTCTGAGAACCTCTGAGCAATGGAAGCCTCCCCTGGCTGTGTCCCCCTAAACATGGAGGGCATGGAGGGGTCAAACTGCCAGTTCCCTGGGCCCTCGCCTAATGGACACTCGGGAAGCCGAGAAGCCTCTCGGGGATGGGATTTGCTCCCACGTGGGCCAACTCTCAGCAGAGCATCCCTAATCCTGGGCAATCACTGTGGTCTGTCTCTGAGCTACTCGGAGGAAGGGTTAAACCAGAGATACTGGGGGTTGGCAAGAGACTTCTCTGCCAAAGAGAGACCAAGCATAGTTCAATCTCCCCGACTCTGGGGTGGAAAAAGCTGCCCTTCCTCCCACTGCTGGGGCACCTAGAATCCTTAGCTGTCTCCACCTTCTTTTGCTCTCCCTCGTCCACCGCCTCTCCCAGAGCCCTGAGCCGGGGTCCCATCCCAGCTGTGGGCTAAGACAGGAGTGGGCAGGGGGTTCACCCGGGGAAGGAAGGGAGCCAGGCATCGTTGGAGTCAGAGCAGGCCCACCCTCCGATGGCTCTAATCGTCCCCTGTCCAAATGGGCAGCTGGGGGCATTGGAGCCAGAGCTGTGAGATGCCTTCAGGGCCTGCGTGCCTCCAGTGGCCCAGGGACACGTGGGCACAGTCACGATCCCCAAAGGGGCACTCAGAGCAACACCAGCTAAGCCCTCTGGGTGGGGCTAAAGTCCCAGGGAACCAAACTGCCCCAAGCACTACTCGCTCTGCAAACACGATGTGTGAAAGGCCAGGACAACCGTTGACATTTGTTAAGCGATTACTATCTGCCGAGCACTGAACTGAGGGCCGGGATAGATCAAACAGAAGCCAGATCAGACATAGTCCCTGTCCCACAGGGGCTCATGGTCTAAGGGAAGGGAAGAACAGGAATTTTAGCCCCATTTGATAGGTGAGGAAACTGAGACACAGAGAAGTAGGTTCCCCAAGCCACATAGCGGGGAAGGAGCAGAACCGAGATTAGAACTAAGGTTCCCTGATTCCCAGGCCTGTGCTCTTTCCACTAATCCACCCTGATTCATTCATTCATTCATTCATTCAATAGTATTTATTGAGCGCTTACTATGTGCAGAGCACCGTACTAAGCGCTTGGAATGTACAATTCGGCAACAGATAGAGACAATCTCTGCCCAGTGACGGCTCACAATTCCCATGGCACGATCCAAGGCATGGAGGCGAGTTCAACCCGGTGCCCTCAGTGACCCATAAGAAGCTTGCCTGGCACATCTAAGGGCCCAGGAGGAGCTGGCCTGGCAACTCAGATGGCAGGCTCTTGGCTACTTGGGCCACTCCCCCAGAATGCTCTTCTTCGGCTTGACCACTTTCTGCCCAGTTCCCGAACCAGAGTTCGGACTCACCACAAGCCCACAGATCCACAGGCTTCCCGTAGGGGTCTTTCCTGAGCACTTCTGGAGAGAGGTACCCTGGAGTCCCTGCAAAACCTGTTGGCCCCCAGAAAGACAGACAGACAGACAGAGCCAGTTAGGACCTGATCCTTCACCCGCAGTGTGTTCAAGATGGACAGCCAGTGGGAACGACAGGCGAACAGGTAATTGCCCAGTTGCAGTTTATTTCCTCAGGACTAACATGCACATTATTAAATTATAGAGTCTTCAAGCTCCGGTACCGGTTCATTAACAACACCGCCGAGACAGGAAGCCCTGACCCGTTAGCGGCTGATGGGGTATGATGGGGCCAAGTGAGTCACGCAGGGCAGAGAGGCAGTTTGCACCAAACCAAGAGGCCACCCGGAGCCTGGGTTCAAATCCCACCCATCTTCTTCCCCTTTGGATCTGTCTTCTCCTGGAATGGAAGGATAATCCCAGATTGGAAATCTAGAACAGGGATGAGGGAAGATTCGTGGGTGCAGAAGGCCTGACTTCCAGGTCTGGGCTCTTTCCTCTAATAACACTTATTAATAATTATGGTATTGGTTAAGCACTTACTATGTGCCAACACTGTTCTAAGTGCTGGGGTAGATACAGGGTAATCAGATTGTCCTACACAGGGCTCAAAGTCTTAATCCCCATTTTACAGATGAGGTAACCGAGGCATAGAGAAGTTAAGCGACTTGCCCAAGGTCACCCAGCAGACAAGTGGCAGAGCTGGGGTTAGAACCCATGTCCTCTGACTCCCAAGTCCGTGCTCTTGCCACTAGGCAATGCTGCTTCCCTAATCCACACTGCTTCCCTGGCAGTCAGGTTCAGCCTGGTGCCCTCGATGACCCACAAGAAGCTTGTCTGGCACATCCAGAGGCTCAGGAGGAGCTGGCCTGGCAACTCAGCTGGCAGGCCCCTGGCTACTAAGGTCACGCCACTAAGGTGAGCCAGGCAGATCGTGGTCTATTGCCACTCTTCAATTCCCACAAACCTCCCTTGCTGACTTTGGGCAGGCAAGGGTCCTTGAAAAAGCTCTGAACGTGGCCTCTGTTCCAAAATAGATTGGCCAAGGCAGTCACCGAAGCCCTGAGCCCCGTCCCCTCTCTCTTCTCTCCTGAGGTTCCGGCTCGGTGCTGAAGACCTTTAGGCCCTTGGTCCAGGCTGTCTTCCCATCTTTACTGCTAGCCCCCTACCACTTCTTCCCCCGTCCAGCCCCCGACTCACCAAACCAGGCCTGCTGCTCCCCTTCCACTTCGATCGCCAGGCCAAAGTCAGCCAGCTTCACTGCTGCTCCCTTGAGCTTGGAAGCTAGCAGGAGGTTCTCCGGCTTACGTGAAGGAGAAAGAAGGGAAGGTGAAGATGGGAACGAGTGAGACAAAATGGCACAGGGACAGTTGGAAAAGTAAAAGGAAGGAGAGTCCAATGCAGAAAGAGGCAGAACGAGAGAGGAGGGAGGAGCACCCACTCTGGTCACTGGTGGGCCTCTAAAGGAAAGACCGGCAAGTGGAATATGGTCAGGGAGACCCTACAGGTCGCGGGGGAGGTCAGGTTCACTGCCAGCACCCTTATTAGAGCACGGGCCTGGGGGTCAGAAGGACCTGGGTTCTAGTCTTGGTTCCGCCACTTGTCTGTTGTGTGATCGTGGGCAAGTCTCAACTTCTCTTTGCCTCAGTTACCTCATCTGGAAATGGGGATTCAGACTGAGAGCCCCGTGTGGGACAGGGATTGAGTCGAACCTGACTAGCTTAGATCTACCCCAGTGCTTAGAACAGTACTTTGACACATAGTTAGCCCTTAACAAATACCATCCTTATTGTATCTCCCTTGACCTGGCTCTGCAGAGGAGGGCACAGGATATTGGTGGTGCCGGTCAGTGCTCCTAAGTGAGAATAGAACGCAAGACTCCTGACATCCAGACTTGGCCAATCCCTCATCGACGCCATTAACCGAGTGCCCATTCTGTGCGTGGCACAAGGTCCTGGCAGCACTCCTTTGGCTAGAGAAGCAGCGTGGCTCAGTGGAAAGAGCACGGGCTTGGGAGTCAGAGGTCATGGGTTCGAATCCCGGCTCTGCCACTTGGCAGCTGTGTGACTGTGGGCAAGTCACTTAACTTCTCTGTGCCTCAGTTACCTCTTCTGGAAAATGGGGATTAAGACTGTGAGCCTCACTTGGGACAACCTGATTACCCTGTATCTACCTCAGTGCTTAGAACAGTGCTCTGCACATAGTAAGTGCTTAACAAATACCAACAGCATTATTATTATTAATACCCATTATGTCCCTCTATCCAAACAACTTTAATCGAATGACTGGGAAATTTTCAGTTCTGCCTTCCCCAATAGTACAGGAAATGGAAATAATAATACTAGTGATTATGCTATTTACTAAGTGCCATGAGCTGGGATAGATCAATCAGTGGTATTTATTGAGCGCTTACTGTGTGCAGAGCTCCATCCTATAGAGCTTGGAAGAATACAAGTTAGCAGACACGTGTAGCTCCTAAGTGAGGAGATCAGACTCACTCTACCCCAAGCAGAATTCACAAGGGAGAGGAAGCATTTTATCCCCATTTTACAGATGAGGAAACAGAGACTCAGAGGAGTGAAGTGGCTTGCCCAGGGTCTCGCAGCAGGTCAGTGACAGGGTGAGAACTAGAACTTGAGTTTCCTGACTTCCAGCCCCTTGCCCCTTCCCATTACGTGGACTTTCTCAGATTACCGACCAGAGGCTGGTTGTTAGCTTTCCCCTCAGATGGATCTTTCCGAATGAGGCTCTTGAGTGGCTCCCCTAGGTAGAGTCCACTCAGTGGCATCCCTCAATTATTCCACCCTGAGGAGTCACCGCCCCGGGGGTTGAGGAGAAAGGGGAACAGCAGCAGGGAGCCGGATTTGGCTGGCTTTGGGCTTCGGATGACCAGCAGGGAGCTTTCTGCCAGCGCAGTCAACTCAAGGCAAAAGGCCAGAAAGACAAGGGTGACGGTCTCTTGGGTTCCTGGACATGTCTTGTTTAATTTCCATTTCAGGTCTTAGAAATGCTATTCCACCCCGGGCTTGGGCCTGGGTGGAGCAGCCCTGGAGGAGAGCCAGGGGCCGGAAGGGATTGAGAGATTGGGGACACAGATGGAAGAAGGAGCTGTTGGGAACCAGTGAGCGGGATCGATTTCGGGCTCCACCCCCTGCCTGCCAGAAGTGTGGGGGCTTGTTCTGTCCTACTTGGGTTTGTGGGCCAGGGAGGTGTGAAAACAAATTTCCACGATTTCAGTGCTAGGGCGGCTGGAAGAGAAAGTCCCAGGAACAAAAGAGTCTAACCTGAAGACTCTCCCAAGCCCTAGCTCAGTGCTCTGAGCCCAGCAGGTACTCGGTAAATATTCCTGATTGACTGACAAGGATGAGTCCCTGGAGTCCCTCTAGACTGTATGCTCTTTGTGGGAACATGTCTACCAACTCTGTTGTATTGTACTCTCCCAAGCGCTTAGTACAGTGCTCTGCACACAGTAAGTGACATAGGGAAGGCTCAGTTCAGGACCTGGCCCCTTCTGCAACATGTCACCTAACGCTGAACTGGTAATAGGCTTCCCTTCCTTTCCAGGGAGCAAAATATTTAAAGGAATCGTTCAGCAAGATCACCTCACCCCAACCAATCTCCAAAATAACTTTCCGAAGGAATTTTCACTGTTGCTGATACTGCTGATGTCTCTGGACTTTTTACGGTATTTGTTAAGCACGTACTAAGTGCCGGGCACTGTACTAAGCGCTAGGGTAGATACAAGCTCATCAGGTTGGACACAGACCACGTCTCACATGGAGCTCACAGTCAATCTTCATTTTACAGATACGGTAACTGAGGCACAGAGAAGTGAAAAGACTTTCCCAAGGTCACACAGCAAACAAGTGGTGGAGCAGGGATTAGAACCCAGGTCCTGTTGAGTCCCAGGCCTGTGCTCTATCCGCTAGACCAGGCTGCTTCTCCAAGCGATACACTCTATAATAGTGAGCCTCCTGCTTCTAGACTGTGAGCTTTCTGTGAAGGAATGTGTCTACCGACGCAGTTATATTGTACCCCTCAACTGCTTAGTACACTGCTCTGCACATGGTAAGAACTCAATAGATACCCCTGATTGACGATTGATTGGTTCTCTGCTTCACGCTCAATTCCTTACTCTCATTTTCCAGCCCTTATGCTCTCATTCCTCTGAAGCAGTTGCTCCTCTCTCTTGATTCTCCCGGCTCTTGTCCTTCCCTAGTTCCGGAGACATCTCTCCATGGAGAAGGCTTCCTTCGGCCTGGATTCCCATCTCTCGTGTGGATTCCTCTCAGCCCCACCTCCCCCTTTCCAACCATGTTTCTGAAGGAGTTTTCGGGGCCCGCTCCTCAGAAGGTGGAGGGAAAGAGGGTGATCCGACTTCTGCTCTAGAGGCCAAACACCAACCAGGGACAGACCCCTGTTCGGTAAGCTCATTGTGGGCAGGGAGTGTGTGTATCAACTGTTGTACTGTATTCTCCCAAGTGCTTAGTACAGTTCTCTTCACACAGTAAGCAATCAATAAGTACAAATGATCCAGTGGTAGCCTATCAACCTCCGCTCCAAACAAAATCTCCTCACTCTAGGCTTCGAGGATCTACATCACCTTGCCCCTTCCTACCTCTCCTCCCTTCTCTCTTTCTACCGCCCACCCCGCACGCTCCGCTCCTCCGCCGCCCGCCTCCTCGCCGTCCCTCGGTCTCGCCCGTCCCGCCGTCGACCCCCGGGCCGCGTCCTCCCGCGGTCCCGGAACGCCCTCCCTCCTCACCTCCGCCAAACTGACTCTCTTCCCCTCTTCAAAACCCTACTTAAAACTCACCTCCTCCAAGAGGCCTTCCCAGACTGAGCTCCCCTTCTCCCTCTACTCCCTCTACCGCCCCCCCTTCACCTCTCCGCAACTTAACCCTCTTTTCCCCCCATCTCCCTCTGCTCCTCCCCCTCTCCCTTTCTATCCCCTCGGCACCGTACTCGTCTGCTCAACTGTATATATTTTCATCACCCTATTTATTTTGTTAATGAGATGTACATCGCCTCGATTCTATTTAGTTGCCATCGGTTTTTACGAGATGTTCTTCCCCTTGACCCTATTGCCATCGTTCTTGTCTGCCCGTCTCCCCCGATTAGACCGTAAGCCCGTCAGACGGCAGGGACCGTCTCTATCTGTTGCCGACTTGTTCATTCCAAACGCTTAGTCCAGTGCTCTGCACATAGTAAGCCATCAATAAATACTATTGAATGAAAATGATCGATTGATTCTCTGTTCAACTCCGCAGGAGGGTTCAGAACCAAGACCGCCCCCTCCTCTGAGGGCCTTGTTCGATTTGACACCGACTCAGTCAGCTGAAGAGTTAACGTGAGGGGAGAGACCACGACTGAAGCTTCAGAGAAAGTAGGTCACCCCCAGGCGGAACGGCAGCTCTCCCTTCTGAGTCCAACGAGGTCGCACGAGCGACCGAGGTTTCCGAATCCCTCTGGAACCTCTTCCTCTCTTCGCCCCAGGAGAAGGGCCCCGAGCTCGAGACGGATAACTGACTCCCCCAGGATGGCCCATTCCTCCCATCCAGGACTTCTGTTGTATGGGTGCCTGACCCCCAGCTGCCCGATATAGACCGGTCCCGACCAAATATAGCCCAGCCGTTTGGGCTCATTAGAGGCTCATTTTTTTTCCCTGGACAGTGTTCCCAAGCTCTGCGCTCTCGGCGTGCTCTGCCCTGATTTGATGAATGTGTCGCTAATTATCCGGCGTGGCCTAAATCTGGGTCCTGCTCTGGTGAGGGAATTGCAAAGGCTTCAGGAGATGAAACTAAAGGGCCAGTCGGGAGGGCCAGGATCTGTGGACCGAGCAGATTTATCCTGTCTCTGTCAAGACCCTGAGGCTGAACTTGGGGTGAAATGAGACACTCTTAAAGGGGAGGGGGGCTAGTGCACGACCTGTTGGTCCTAGGGAGGTTGGAGACCAGGGCTTCTCACCCAGATTCTGAGTCCGGGAGGCAGGTCCAGGCAGACAAGATGCACTAGGTCAGCCTAGAGAAGCAGTGAGGTCGAGTGCAAAGACTCCAGGTCTGGGAATCAGGAGACCTGAATTCTCATTCCGGTTCCCCCACTTTCCTGCTGCATGACCTTGAGCAGCTCACCTAAACAGTCTCTGCCTCAGCTTCCTCATCTGTAGAACAGGAATTAAAAACCAGTTCTCCCTCCCCCTCGAACTGGACTCACATCCAGGGTGGGACAGGGACTGCGTCTGATCTGTTTGTATCTTGGCACACAGTAAGTGCTTATCGAAGACCGCAGTGATCATTATTAGTCCCCTCTGGGTGCACTGGGTCAAGAGATACATCGCATCCTCAGGGACTGGTTAGTTGAGTTTCCTACATTGTCCTCGGCCAAAGCTGACACTTCACTATAACCGTCTTAACCTGGCTACAGCACAGAGAGCTCTGGGTTTCTCATCCCAGACTGCCTGGGGCCCAGAGGGAGCATGTGTGCCCCTGAGCCTACTGACCTGACCCAGGTTCTCCCAGGACCCTCCCAGGTGCCCCCGCCCTGGCTCTTACCTTCAAGTCTCTGTGCACCACACCCATTTGGTGGCAATGTAGGACAGCCTCCAGGATTTGCTGAATGCAGTGACTGGGGAGAGACGAGACAACAACATGAGGACCCTGGGAAGACAGCCAAGGCTTGTTCAGACTCCCCTCCCCCCCGCCCCGTGGCCCAGCCCCACAGAAGCCATTGAGGATATCACAGCGCTCGGAGGAGGCCGAGCGCCCGGCCTGCAGCCTGGCAGAGGACGACAGCTGATTCGGACAACCACGTCGGAGCAAGCTGATATTTGGCCTTCTCTGATCGGGTGTCTGGCCGGGTTCTGCTTCTCCCACTGCCAGTTGAGCAGGCCGCTGGCGGAGGACAGGACTCTTGGTAGAGTGCCTGGGTCTGGGGGTGGGGTGGGAGTGGGGAAGGAAGAGCTGAGAGGGCAGGAGATAAGCCACTGGGAGATAGCAGAGGAATTCAGCTTTCTGAAGCTGAGGCTGGGCATGGCCACCCAGGGCCTGCAAGCTTGACCTGAGTCTTCCCTCACTCACCTGGCATCTGCTTCGCTGTAGTATTCTCTGGCCACGATGTCCTCAAACAGCTCCCCACCTGTGACCCTGGGGAGGGAATGGACTCAGAGTTACCCACGCCTGGCAGCTTGGCTTCTGCAAATCTACCAGGGACCCAACTTGCCAGAAAAGTCCCAGGGATTGAAACAGGCTTCTTCATGTACGCAAAAGTATCGGAATTGGAACCCAGAGGGCCAGAGAAAAAAAAGGTTATGCTGCAGTAGAATCTGGGATGAAGACAAGTGCTAAGCATCATGGAAAAGCAGCAACTCCACCCCCACCCCGCCCAATGTTTGGGTCTTCCTAATTCATCCCGATTCATTCTCTGGATGAGAGCCTTCCTTGCATCCCATCCTGCAGTTGGCTTCCCAGGTTCTCTCCCTTCCATCCCAATTTCAGCCTAAGCTCTCATTTCTAGGGGGAGAGACATAGAAGCCAGATCAGGTCTAGAAGGGGGCAATCTAGAGAGGAGTTTCTGGGTTGCGGGAATCCTCTCTCTCTCTCTCCAAAGGATTAGGACAGGGGCTGCAAAGATAGGATGAGGAACAGCAGTAGCAGCAGCTTCTAAACCTCAGGGGAATCCACATTAAAAATGCTAATTGTTGTTCCAAGAAGCCTGAAGGGCTGATTTGCATAGAATGTAAGAGCTGTAACTGGAAATGGAGCGAACATCCTGATGTCTTCATTCTGCTCCTGGAAACCTTCTTCCCAGGGACCTTGCCTGACCAGGATTAGGGCAACCTCCCATCATTGCCCTGGGCAACCCCATGGCCTGCTAGATTCATGAAAAACCAGAAACAAGGATTCTGGGTGTACTCACAGGTCAAATATCAGGTAGTGGTGCCCCTCCTCTGATATGCTGTCATGGAGTCTGACTGCAGGAAGGATCAAAGGATTGAAAAATCACACCCAAATTCTGCCTTCTTCCTCACTCTCCTCCTCCTCCTTCTCCTCCCCCCGCTCCACCCTCGCCTCCTCCTTTTCCTTCTCCTCATGATCATCTAAATGCATGTTCTGCGAACACACTGCGTGCAGGGCCCTGCACCAAGTGCTGGGGCTGAGATGGAGTTACAGAATAAAAAGAAGATGCAGTCCCTGTTTCAAGCCATTCTAATCCGAGGGCACATTCCTCAGGGTTAGTATTTCTTGAGCTCCCTTGAGGGAAGAGCATGATACTAAGGGATGGGCTTTACACATTTGGCTTCACCGCCCGCAGTCTCTGCTTAGTACAAGTTCATCCTCTGCCTTTCCCTCGGATCCCAAAGCAGTGCGGGGATTGTGGAACAGGGTTGTGGGAGTTGGGATTCCGTGTCTTGGCAAGGTCTCCCCAGCTCTACTGCCTTCCAAGCCATCCCTCTTCCCCCCTGGGTTACCACAGCCTGGAGCTATGGCAGCAGCTATAGCCCATCCGGCTCCTTTCTCCCCTCCAGGAGCTTCCCCAACTCCCGCCTGCCAGTGGCAGAGGAAATCAAACAGAAAGAACTGGTGATTAGTATTCATGTTCCCAGTTCCGGGTAAAGAAAGTTCCAGCTGCACCCCTCCACATCTGGTCCCCCCAGCTGATCCACTGCAGCTCAGGGTCTGTTATCCCTGGCAGAGGATGACAACTGAGGAAACTTTATGGGGAGGGAGCCTCCCTGGGGCTCTCTCTGCTCCCATTGACTCCACTGTTCCTTGACTCCCATTACCACAGAGATGGAAGTCCCTTACCCCAACCTCCTCAGGCCAGAGCAGAGCAAAAAGGCATTAGAGCAACTGAAGCAGCTGGAGACTCAGAGCCCTGCTAATCTTTGAGCCAAATAGATTATTTATTGTTATTATTATTATATTTGTTAAATGCTTCTATAGTTTAAGCACTGTTTTCAGGGCTGGGGCAGATACAAGTTAGCCTGGTTGGACCAAGTCCCCATCCCACATGGGGCTCACGGTCAAGCTCCATTTTACAGTTGAGGCTCATAGAAGTAAAGTGACTTGCCCAAGGTTACACAGCAGACAAGTGGGAGAGCCAGGATTAGAACCCACATCCTCTGATTCCCAGACCCATGCTCTTTCCACTCGGTCACGCTGCCTCAGATGGAGATGGAGGCCGGGCCAGTGAGGAGACTGGTAAGTGTTCATTTTCTTGGGGATGTCCAGTTGTGTTTGTGTCCTGAAGTTTTTCTTCCCCTTAGCCCCTGAGGTTTCGGTCAGTGTGTTGGGAAAACTGAGGCCTGAAAGGGGCTTCTCGTACTGCAAGTTGTGTCCTTCTATGTCTCTGTGCCTAGGACTTTCACATTAACAATAATAATAATAACGGTATTTGTTAACTTAATATGTGTCAGACACTGTACTAAGCACCGGGGTGGATGTGAGCAAATTGAGTTGGATAAAGTCCCTACTCCATGTGGGGCTCACAGTCTCAATCCTCATTTTACAGTTGAGGTAACTGAGTCACAGAGAAGTGAATTGGGTTTACCTAAGGTCACACAGCAGACAAATGGCGGAGCTGGGATTAGAACTCATGACCTTCCGACTCCCCGGCCTGTGCTCTATCCACTACACCATGTTGCTTTCCGTATTAGGCTAATGACTGGGCCATGGGACTCCTAGGGAGCCTTTGTGGGGCGGGGATGGGGGTGAGGTTATGTGCACGTTCTCTAGGCCAAACGTTGATGGAAAGGAAGGGGGATAAAGATTAATTGCTGCAGAGGAGAATGAAGAGGTGAGATAAACTCGTAGATGAGAGGGAGGGAGAGAAAAGTGAAGGAAATCAGGAGATACATGTGGCTGGATGTCAAAGAGGATAGCCATCATTCCATTCATCCCAGTATCCTGTGGGCCCCCTGTCAAAGACAGCATTGAACTGGATGAACCACTGAATGGCCTAACCCAGTATGACATTATTCCCAGAATTCAGAAGAGCGTGTGCCCTCTGAGGTGTTCTATAAGATTTAAAAGCTAGTATTCTTGGGTCAGAAGAGTTCAGCGACCACTGGTCTAAATCATGCAGCTCCTCGACCAAACCTCAAAGATCAGGGCCTCCTTCCGAAGCCCACTCCTGATGGCCAATGACTCTCCCAATTGCTGGCCCGGCTCCCTTCCCGCCAGAGACTCTCCCTCATGTGGGAATGACTTTGGGCCTTCCTCATCCAACGTCAACCACTCAGGTTCTCGCACCTCGGCTTGAAAGCACCTGGTTTCAGGTTCCCTCAACTCCGTTCCCAGTATGGTGGTGTCAGGGGAGGGAGGAGGAGAAGAAGTTGGGAGAGTGCCTGGGATCATTCTCTCACTCCCTCTCTTTGGCATCTGCAGATCTATTCATGGGCAATCCCACTGTGAGTGAGAGAGAGAGAGAGATAAAGGGAGCTAACGAGAGAGAGAGAGAGAGAGGGAGAATGAGAGGGTGTTGTGAGTGTGTGTAGATGACTAGCGGTTCAGTTATCTCATTTAAACCTTAGCCAAGAACATTTTCCTTTCAGATGCTGGGCTAGCCTCCTCTAAAGGAGAGTCTGGCTGCTTTGCCTTGCCCTCTCCTGGGGGACTCCAGCTGCCTCGAATCTCTCCAATCCCCGTGACTCCTTTGGAAAGCACAGCCACATGGGGTCTCCACGATGCCAGCTCAGTGAAGTGAGTGGCAGGAGCAAATTACCTAGGTGCTGCGGCGGGGGAGGGCTCGGCCTGCCCCGTTCTCCCACTCCCCTGCATTCCATTGTCCATTCCTCACTCCAGACCCATTCCATTGTCTGTCCCTCTCTCCAGCCCTCCCCAGCTCAGCAAACTCTCTTCCAGCCCTCGGCCTGCCCTCCCATCACTTAGTCCTGACCTGGTTTGGCAAGTTAAAATGGTGTTCCCAGTCCAGCCAAGAAACCCAGAGAAGAGGAAGGATTCACTGTAGCATTCTTCTCGGGGCTCTGGCCTCCCAGTAAAGGGGGAAGGAGTGCTTTCTCTATCTGCCTCTCCAGCAAGAGAGCAGACCCTCTCGACCTCTTCATCCACCCCAGACTTGCTTCTTATCCAGCCCACCCTGAATCTAACCTCCACTCTGAAGAAATTCTACCCCATGGGACGAAGCAAGTGGGGTCATTAGAGGCTGTTAACATTTCCCACTGGCACTGCTGCTTTCCTACAGCCTCCCGTTCCACTCTCTATTTCCCCACCTCCTAATCCTTTTGCCCCTCAAGTCAACAATTTTTATTAAGCTCTATCTAGTGTTTGGATATGGTCCACGCCCCGGTGGATTTTGTATCTAACCTAAGACTCTTTGGCCCCAGGGGGTTCTGGGTATACAGCCGGCAAGGGCACAGGGGCAAGGATGGTATTTAGCTCTAAGGCAGTGTTGAAGCTGGGACAAGAATTCAGAATCCTGAGCACCGGACTCTGCTCAATGGGCAGGGAACGTGTCCAGCTGATCAACTTGTACCTACGCCAGAGTTTAGAACAGTGCTTGGCACATAATAAGTGCTTAACAAGTACTAAAATTATCATTATTATTATTATTATTAAAGAGCATGGGTCTGGGAGGCAGGAGACCTGGATTTTAATCCCGGCTCCGCCACTCCAAGTGGATCTAATGAAGGACACGAGCACTTCTGGTTGGAGTCTCTGCAACCTGCCCATTCTGGGCCAGGCTTCCCGAAACCCCAGGGGACCCGTACCCCTCCTCCCTGCCCTGCGAGGGACCTGTCGCATCCAGGTCTCTCTTCCTTGCACTCCTGACAGCCTCGATTCTTTCTTGTCCTCTTTAATTCCAGTCTGTGGCATCTCGGCTGCTTCCAGATCATCAATGGGTAATTAGCCTGTTTGTGCTGCATTCAGGGAAACTGCGCTCCCCAGTTTCCAAGCAGCAGGGAACAGTGGGGGGGGGGGGGGACGGGGAGGGAAAGGGGGGTGGAGAGGAGAGGGGGCAGTGCATTCTGGGTAAAAATAGAAGCCAGAGTTGTCTCAGTTGAACATTGCAGGCGGTTAACCCTTCTCGGCTCCTTAGTTCGCACATCCCTCCTCCTTCCGCTTCAAATGCCTGCCCACTGAGTCAGGATGTTCCTTATAGGAACCAGGGAAGAGGGATGGGGCGGGTGGGAGGCTGGGGGCCCGGGATGAGAGAATGGGGAGAGTCAAAGGAGAGGAGGGATGGAGTCGGGATCCAAGAGACAAAGGGGGATAGGGAAGGGGAGGGAAGGAAGATTTTTCCCACGGGTGTGCTCCATCTAGGGGGAACTGCCAGATGTGGCAGCTGGGAGAGGGCCGGGCCAGTAGGGACTTGGGTGGCCTGGGAGGGAGGCTATCCAAGGAGGGAATCCTCCTTTGTAAGGAGAAGCTCCCCGTTCTGTGAGAGACGCGTGAGTGAGTGCAGTACATCTCAGCCTGCGGTCTGCGAGGCGCTCGGCTGCCCCACCAGCTGCTCTGTGCCCTTTCCGTCTCCCTCCGCCCATCCTTCTCTCTCCATTCCCATCCCCACATGCTCGCTGCACCGTTCTACTGTTCCTCTCCATCCTGGCCGAAGGAGAGAAGGAAAGGTTTTTTGGTGTTTTTTTCCTCATTCGACTCTGAGGTAGGGACACAGTTCAAGCTAGTCTGAAAAGAGGAAGAGGAGGAAGCGGGTGGAGGCGAAAAGGGGGGAAGAAAAAGCAAGGCCTCGGTTGTCACGGCAACAGTTTGGTCCAGGGCAGTGGGAGCCTCCAGCATTCCAGAACAGGCCCGTTGCTGTGGGGCCGGTGGCTTTAATGACCGGGATTAAACCTGACAGAGCTCTCCATGAGCTGGAAACCTGATGAATCCGGGGGCGGAGGAAATCCCGGGGTGGGGGGGAAGGCGTGGGGTGCTGGCAGAGACCAAGGCACAAAAGGCAAAGCCTGGTAGGGGCCGGAGTATGGACTGCAGGGCAGGCCCCTCCTTTACTTATGGAGGCAGCCTCAGCCTTCCCAGAAGTGCCCCAGGACAGGACTTCCACCCCTGCTGAATAGCCAGCCCCCTGGTCAAGGGGACTCCCTGCCCTCCTCATCAGTCAAAGAAAGCTGCATGTCCCAGGATAGAAGGCAGGCTGCCTGGGGTGGGAGGAGGGGGCATTCATCCCATTTTATACTGGACAGTCTGACTTTCAGCTGACCTGTCCCCTGTCTGGTGTCATGCGAGAGAGGGGCTGTGCAGGGGTGTCTGGTATTCTAGGGTCTAGGGATGCCCCATGACAGACAGGGGCAGGTCTCTGACCCTGCTGAGGACAAGAACAAAAGGAGCCAAGGGCATTTGGGGGATACAAATCTTGAAGCAGTTTGGGAAGCAGTGTGACCAAATGGAAAGAGCACCGGCCCGGGTGTCCGGAGACCTACATTCTAATCCCGGTTCCACCGCTGGAGTTTTGTGTGACCTGAGGAAGTGACTCAACTTCTCTCGGCCTCAGTTTCCACATCTGTAAAATGGGAACGGAACACCTGTTCTCCCTCCCATTGAGACTGAAGCCTCATTTGGCACAGGGATTGTGGCCAACCTGATTATCCCACAGCCACCCTAGTGCTTAGAACATTGTAAGTGCTTAACAGATACCATAAGTATTATTATTATGATTGTTAAATATAATAATAATAATAATACATTTTCTTGCCTTTCCTCCAGGGGAATGATCCCCTACCAGTTTGCCACTTTGGATCACTATCTGAGAGGATGCTGGTCTCCCCCATTTTCCCCAGGGTTGCTCTCCTTGCCTGGGTCCTTCTCCTTGATTAGAGGTCTCCCAGCTTGGGAAGACAAGAGTGAGATTACAGATTAAATCAGCACTGCTGTCAGTGGGTTTGACATATGTGTGTGTGTGTGTGTGTATGTGCGTGTGTGTATGTGTGTGTTTTCTTCTTCCCTTCTAGACTATTTTTATCTCTCTTGAAGCTTCAGGAGTTTTCCTGAAACAGCTTTTCCGAAGGAGGCTACCAGCGGACGGGGGATGGGTGGAAAAGTTCTCTTCCCCCTCCTCTTCCCGTCGCCCTCTCTTACCTCTCCCTCTCCCCACAGCTGGTCCTTATGAGGTGTGGAGCCCCTTGGGGAGACATTTCCCCTTTTCCACTCCCCTCTGACCCCTGAGGAAACCAAAGACCTTTTCCAACATGCCACCCCCTCGGCCTGGATCGGGGAATCCCAGGACGGGAAGATGGAAGCAAAATGAAAACCAAATGAAGGTCTCGACTTGCCCCTCCGTGAAAGCTCCTGGAATATTGTGGGTAGTTCTGGTCACTTCATCTAAGGGAGGACAGAAAAGATCTGGAGATGTAACAGAACGGAACTGAGGCGATAAGGGGCCGGTGGAGAAGCTCTCATTCGAGGAAGGGCTGAAGAGATAAGGCCCCCTCGTTCTGAAAAGATGCAGGCTTATAGAGGTCATATCGAAGTTCACTAAATCATGACAAGGAATTAGAACGGTTCTTCCTCCGTGCCCTCCACAATAGGGGTGCGGGCACCCATCGAAGTGGTAGGTTCAAAACAAACACAAGGAGACTGTAGACCTCTAGACTGTAAGCTCGTTGTGGATAGGGAATGTGTCTGTTATTTTGTTATAGTCTACTCTCCCAACTGCTTAATACAGTGCACAGGGCACAGTCGGCACTCAATAAATACGACTGACTGACTGAGCCATTTCTTCTCATAGCAGCGGACGAGCATACGGAATTCATTCCTGTGGAAGTCTGGGCAGGAAGAAAATATCGGCGGGTTCAAGAAGGATTTGAATGAATTCCCGGTTAAGCGGTCCGTAATGGAAAACCATAGGGGAAAATGAAGGATGACGATGAATGTCAACGGGGACAGCGATCACCAAGGGGCCTCTCCAAGCATCCTCTGGCCGCTGCACTATCCCCGAGCCTGCTCTCCTCTCTCCCAAGCAACCTGCAAGGGGTAAGACTCATCTTCTTGTCCCCCCCGCCTCACTCTCAAGCCCCCAGTCCACAAGAGGAGTTATGGCCACCCCCATCCCTGCCTCGCTCCCTCCCACGTCCGGGCTCTCCAGCTCCCCAGATGGAAGGCGAGTTCCCTACCTATGTTGGGATGCTTCAGAAGACGGCAGATCCGAGCCTCTCGCTCCAGCTTCTGATGATCTGAAACACACAAGGTCACAGTCAGAGTGGAAAGGTGAGCCATCCTGCAGGTTGATGACTCCTGCTCATTCCCACCTACCCAGTCCAAAGAAGGCAGCACCCGGTGACTTGGGGACAGAGACATGGCAGTAGCAGGAGCCAGTTGAGGCCCTGGGGATCAGAATTTGGGGCCCCTTTTTAAAAATCGTGTTTGTTAAGTGCTATGTGTCAGGTACTGTTCTAAGCATTGGGGTATACTGTCTCACATGGGGTTCAAGGTCAAGTAGAAGGGAGAACAGGCATTGAATCCCCATTTTGCAGTCGAGGAAACTGAGGCACAAAGAAGTTAAGTGACTTGCCTGAGTTCACACAGCAGGCAAGTGGAGGAGCCGGGATTAGAATTCATCTCCTCTGGCTCCCAGACCCATGTTCTTTCCACTAGACCACACTGCTTCTTAGAAGAAACCTCGGGATGGTAAAATAAACAGAGATCTCATTCCTTTAACTGGGAAATGGGATGGGGACAGAACAGCTTGGCCTGAGCTGCAGTAATAATAATTGTGATTCTTAAGTACTTATTATGTGCCAAGCACTGGGGTCAATATAATACACTCGGATCAGAGGGGCTCTGTCCCAAATGGGGGTCACAGTCGAAAGGGGAGAGAGAACAGGAATTTAATTCCAACTTTACAGATGAATAACCTGAGGCCCAGAGAAGTTAAGTGAGTTGCCCAAAGTCACAGAGGAGGCAAGTGGCAAAGCAAGACCCAATCCCCAGGAGCTCAATATCACATCTCCTCCAAGAGGCTTTGCATGACTAACCCTCATTTCCCCTACTTTCTTTCCCTTCTGTGTCACCCTTGCACGTCAATCTGAACGCTTTATTCTCCCCTCCCTCGGCCGCACAGCACTTACGTATATATCCATCATTTATTTTAATGTCTGTCTCCTCCTCTAGACTATAAACTCCCTGTGGCCAGGGAACATGCCTACCAATTCTGTTTTATTGTACTCTCCCAAGTGCTGAGTACAGTGCTCTTCACACAGTAAATGCTTAATAAATATGTTTAATAATAATTATTATGTTGTTTGTTAAGCACTTACCATGTGCCAAGCACTGTACTAAGCACTGGGGTGAATACAAGCAAACTGAGCTGGACACTGCCCGTTGTCCCACATGGGACTCTCGGTCTGTATCCCCATTTTAAAGATAAGGGAACTGAGGCAAGAGAAGTGAAGTGACCTGCCAATGGTCAGGCAGCAGACAAGTGGTGGATCCGGGATTAGAACCCATGACCTTCTGACTCCCAGGCTCATACTCTCTCCACGACGCCATGCTGCTTCTCATTGATGGATCCAAGTGGCCGAGCCGGGGCTAGAACCTGAGTCTTTTGGCTCCCAGCCTGGTGTTTTTTCTGCTAGGCCATTAGTTTTCCAGGATAGCCACTCCTCCAATACCCTGTTGACACAGAGGCCCTGTCTGACTGTGGCATATGTCAGCCGTGGCTTATTCAGACAGGGAAAACTCATTTTCTCCTAGCAGTCCTCTGGGGACTGACTCCTAGCCCTGGGGAACAGAGAAAATGAAAGTGGGGAAGGGGTTTGGGAGACGCAGCTCTGTCTCTTCTCCCTCTCCTTTTTTTTTTGTTATTGTTTTGTTTTTGGTATTTGTTAAGTGCCTACTGTGTGTCAAGCGTTTTACTAAGTTCTGGTGTAGGTACAAGCTAATCAAGTTGGAAATAGTCCCCATTCCTCATGGGGCTCCCAGACTAAATGCCCATTTTACAGATAAGGTAACTGAGACACAGAGAAGTTAAGCAACTTGCCCAAGGGCAGATGGCAGACAAGTAGTGGAGCCGGGATTTAAACTCAGGTCCTTCTGACTCCCGTGCCTGTGCTCTATCCACTGGGTCATGCTGCTTCTCCTTTTCCCAGGAGGGACCCCTGCCCCTTCCCTTTCCCCTTCCCCTCCAAACCATCCATTTCCTGCAGCCACCCAGGGAGTAGCCCTGCCAGCTGGCTGCCCTCTGGTTTCTGGTTGAACGTGGATCGATATTGAGATGTTGCTTTTTCACCAGTAAAGCAATTACAGCTAATTATGTTTCCTGCGAATAAACTCTCCATCTGAGGGGAGGAGGTGCTGCTCAGAGGGAGGGGACGTCTCCTCTGGGCATCCCCTCCGCACTGCCTTCAGTAACTTCCTGACAAGGCAACTTCCTAGAGAGAGGAAGAGCTTCCACAGCAACCCGCTGAGCTCCCAAGGCTCGGGACACAGAGAGGTCCTGTGGGGAAAGACCTTGAGGGAGAGGGATGTCCCGTGCAAGGCTGTCTTTTGAGGCCTGCGTCGTCTCTCTTTGCCTCCTGCCCCTACCCTTCCTTTTCCCTGGATTCTAAGGACCTGTAGTCTGGTCGGCCACCTCGGATTTTCCCTTTCAGTGGACTCGGCCTTGGTTGGTGTGACTTGTCAGCCGGTCCTACGAGGGACAATTATTGCCACTTCCTCCCTGGTGGCAGCAGGAGTGTTGGTGACCTCAGCCCCATCCTGGGCCTCTCCGCTGCCCGACCCATCCTGGGGTTGACATCAGTGAACGACAGCAACAGAGAAACTAAGTACTCTCTCCTTTGCCCTTTCTTCTCTCCTTCTTCTCCCTTTTCTTCCTCTTTCTTCCTCCTCTCCTTGCCCCACTTCTCTCCGCTCCCTCCTTTATGGCCTCCCACTCTATCCTCACCCCCCAAAAATGAGGAATCTGGCCAGCTTAGCTTCAATCCATCAGTCAGTGGTATTTATTGATCGCTTACTGTGGGCACTCAGCTCTTAGGAGAGTAGAATATAACAGTAAACAGACACGCTCTCTGCTCACAACAAGCTTGCAGTCTAGTGGAGGAGATAGACATTAATATAAATATAAATTTGGTCCAGTGTATCCTAGCAGGACTGCCCCGAGGGGCTCCAGAACCCACATCACTGTGAGCACTGATGTACTGAGGGGCCACGAGCTTGTTCGTGGGTGGCAAAAAGTGGGGAGAGAGAAAGGGAGGGAGGCTGAGAGCCCTCTGGAGATCCACAAGGAGCTGGAGGGGAAAGGCCTTATCGCAGAAACTGATCCATGATGCAACACCCCACAGCTTCCCTCCTGCCCCCGCCTGAGCCGCAGCGGAGGAGGAAGTCATCGCCTCAGGAACACACACCTGCCGGTGTGTGGACACGCCGGCTCCGGTCACCCACCCAGGAATTGACAAGCTCCTCCTTTCCTTTCCTTTCCTTTCCTTCTTCTCTGCGGCAAATCCTGGCCGAACGACCTGGGGTTCTGAGCCCAGGTCTCTCTGCCCGCCGCACCGAGAGCCCCCCTGCCCGCTTCCCCTAGAGAGGTGCCCGCTCTGGGTGAGTCTCTGAACCCCAGCCCCAGGGAAAAAGCGACCAGCCCTGTTAGACCTCTGCCCAGCCTGCTGATTTTTCCCAAGGAGGAAGCCCGTCCTGATCCGCCCCCAGTGCAGAAACTAGCGACAGAACCATGTGCTGCTCCAGTGAGCCAGCTGCTGGCATGGGCTCATGCATGTCCGTCCTCTTCGGGCCCCTTTTCTGTGAGTTCAGCCACAAACCCCACACGCGACACGTAGCAGCCCCCTCGCCATGGCCGCTTGTTGGCAAATACAAACCCTTTCGGAATGTTGGTGCTATTTAAATGACTCACTTTGGGAGCAAATGTGTTGTTGCGACGATGTCGCGTGCTTGGGGCTCGTCGGCATATGATTAACGGAACCCAGAGAAATCACCACTGCCCCTTCCTCCCTCCCCCGCCCCCTCCCTCCCTGTCTTCCTTCCTCCTGCCTCCCTCCATCTGGGTGGCATTTCAGTGCAATGTGCAAGGAAAAAGTCTCTATTTGGAGTCGTTTTCTTTAATGCTTGGCTGGGGGGAAGGCGGAACTGCCAAAGGAGAGGGAAGGGACTCTAAAGAGGACAGGAGACAGTAAGTATCTTAGTCAGGGAGCCTGCCTCAGGGAAGGCCCAGAGAGGGAGAGGAGAGGAGGGGAGCGGAGAGGCTCTGTGAGGTCACTCGCTTCCCGTGTTGCCTCCAGCCATTAACCGGGCCCTGGGAATTAGCTCCTCCAACCCAGCAAGATGTTCACCACGCTTTTCTAGATGAGGTTGTTCTAGTGTTGACTCACTCCATGACGGGGTCGGGGCCCGGAAGGGGGGTGGCATTTATTTATTTATCGATTATTTATTTATCGAGTGCTTATTATGTGCAGAGCACTGTACTAAGTGCTTGGGAGAGTACAATCCAACAGAATCAGCATAAATGTTCCCTGCTCATAATGCACCTACGGTCTTAGAGGTCTTCTGATTGAGAGAGGGGGGAAGCACTCTGGCCGTGTGGAAAGAGCAGGAACCTGGGAATCAGAGGCTCTGGGTTCTAATTCCGGCTCCACCGCTTTCCTGTTGTGTGACCTCGGGCAAGTCACTTCTCTGCGCCTCAGTGGCCTCATCTGCAAAATGGGGATCCGTTACCGGTTCCTACTTAGACTGTGAGCCCCAGGTGGGAGCTGATTACCTCGTATCCACCTGAACTCTCAGAACAGTGCTTGGCACATAGTAAGTGCTTAACAAGAAGCAGCATGGCTCAGTGGAAAGAGCCCGGGCTTGGGAGTCAGAGGTCATGGGTTCGAATGCCGGCTCTGCCACTTGGCAGCTGTGTGACTGTGGGCAAGTCACTTCACTTCTCTGTGCCTCAGTTACCCCATCTGTAAAATGGGGATTAACTGTGAGCCTCACGTGGGACAACTTGATTACCCCAGAGCTTAGAACAGTGCTCTGCACATAGTAAGCACTTAACAAATGCCAACATTATTATTATTATCACCTATGACCCTTCTCTGAGACGTCCGCTCCCACAGATGGGTGCCTGCAGATGCGACTGTCCTCTCCCAAGCGCTTAGTACAGTGTTCTTGCACACAGTAAGTGCTCAAAAAATACGATTGACTGACCGATTGATTGGCCCGAAACTGGTATGCAACCGTGCCAACACCTGGGCTGCTCTCAGTTTCTGGCTGTGTTTGTGTGTTGGGGTGTTTGTACGTTTGTGCGTGTATGATGAGAGATGGATAATGCTTGAGAACTGTTTAAAACTCAGCGTGGAGAATCTTTTTTTGTTTGCTGCCAAATATTCAGCTTCGAAAGCCCCTGGCAAATCAAAGAATCTGGTAAAAGTAGAATCCATTCCCTTTCACCCAGCTAGAGGAGAAGTTGAAGGTGATCTAGTGATGGGTCCATCCTAAGGGAGAGAGAGGGAGAGTCTCCTCCGCTCTTATTTTTTTAATGATATCTGTTAAGCATTTACTATGTGTCGAGCACTGTTTATCAGGTTGGACACAGTCTCTGTCTCACATAGAGCTCCCAGTCTAAATTGGAGGGAGGAGGATTTAATACCCCCTTTACAGTCACTTCACCTCTCTGGGCCTCAGTTACCTCATCTGGGATTGAGACTGTAAACCTTATAAGGGATAGGGACTGTATCCAACCTCATCTGCTTGTATCCACCCCAGCACTTAGTGCAATGCCTGGAACCACAGCTATTATTATTATTATTATCTTTGGGAGGGTACAATGCAACAGAGTTGGTAGACACATATGCTGCCCACAGTGAGCTTACAAGTCTAGAGAATGGCTGATGGTTGAAGCCCTGAGGGTCCCCTGGCAGGCTACCCAAAAATGTCATTTGTAAGAGGTTAAAATTCCTAAATAAGAGCAGCTGGATGTAACAGTTGATCAGGGAAACCCCATCCCTGATCTCCTCTCCTCTTCCTACCATCTCAGCACCCCCAGGTCAGCCCCACCTGGGGAAGACTGCCAAGAGGGCAGGAGTATCCTCAGACTTGCCTGCCACTTGTTAGAGGCCTTTGACAGAGTCAAGGCCATGGAAGCCAGAACAGATGCCAGGAGAGTGGAATCAGAGACCACTTTGGGGCTCTGCTCTGCCTCAGGGAGGAGAGAAGAGACCCTCAGGCTAAGAAAGGCGGCCCGGCAGCTGAAGCCGCTGGGTCTGAAACACCTGAGTGGAGGGCTCACGTCAAGCCTCTTGGGCCGGAGATCCCGGCAAGCTCCAACCCTTCACATTAGTGAAGACTTACTCACCTGGGGATCTCAGAGCCATAGATTGGGCACTGTGGCCCAGAGACGACAGACTGACAGTTTAAGACTACCCGGCAAGTTTGAAGATGGAGTCTCCTGCCACAGATGGCGGTAAGCTTCAGTCCAGGCATGGAGACAGACTTTTTTTTAAGGTGTCTGTTAAGAGTTTTACTGTGTGCCAGGCACTATACTGAATACCGGGGTAGATACAAGCTAATCAGTTTGGACACACTCCATGTCCCACGTGGGGCTTACAGTCTTAATCCCCATTTTACAGATAAGGTAACTAAGATACACAGAAGTGACTTGCTCAAAGTCACATAGACGACAAGTGGCGGGGCCGGGACGGGAACCCAAGTCCTTCTGACTACCAAGCCTGTGCTCTATTCACCAGGCCAAGCTGTTCCTCTTAGGCATTGAGATTCTGGCTCAGTCTCTGAATCAGAGTAATACTAATAGTAGGTATTGGGCTCCAATTGGATTGGCGCACTGTTGGAAAACTACAATGATGCCTTGGCTTTTGCAGAGTGCTTTTATTCCCAAAGCGCTCTTGTGTTAATTATCCCATTTTTGCCCTCACAACAATCCCGTGAGGTAGATAGGAAAGGCAGGTAATATTATCCCCCATTTTGCAGATGAGGAAACTGACTTTCAACAAGGTCGAGTGATTTTGTCCAAGATCACTCACCTGGCTGGTGGCAGAGCTCAGAGTCAAACCCAGGTCCAGACTGGCACCCTTCCATTATACCACCCTGCCTCCCCAGTATAAGGGAACACATTCTCTTACAACAGAAGCAAGAGGCATGTACCCTGCCCTCAAGGAGCTTATGGTCTACTGGAGGAACTGATCTTCTAATGGTGAAGGTGTTGATGATGATGCTGGGGGGTTGTTTGCACAGGGATGCTTGCACTCTAAATTTTAGTTCAAGACCATTTTCAACCCGTGTCCATAGGACAATGTTGATGCTGTAGCCTAGCTCATTTTTATTATTATTATTGTTGTTGTTGTTGTTGTTGTTAAGTGCTTACTATGTGCCAAGCACCATTCTAAGCACTGGGATAGATACAAGGTAATCAGGTTGGACACAGTCCCTGTCCCACATGGGACTCACGGTCTTGATCCCCATTGTACAGATGAGGGGACTGAGGCACAGAGAAGTGAAGTGACTTGTCTAACGTCAAATAGCAGACTCGTGGCAGAGTCAGGATTAGAATCCACATCCTCTGACTCCCAGGTTCAGGTTCTTTCCACTAGGCAATACTGTCAGTCAGACACAGTGCCTGTCCCACAAGGGTCTCTCAATCTAAGGGGGTGGAAGAACAGACATTGAGTCCTCATTCTACAGATGACAAAACTGAGGCGTAAAAAAATGAAGTGATTTG
Source organism: Ornithorhynchus anatinus (assembly GCF_004115215.2). Classification (NCBI taxonomy): domain Eukaryota; kingdom Metazoa; phylum Chordata; class Mammalia; order Monotremata; family Ornithorhynchidae; genus Ornithorhynchus; species Ornithorhynchus anatinus. The sequence continues at coordinate 33,910,959 of NC_041749.1, read as the reverse complement.
CCCAGAAAGCACACGCTCCTGTGGAAAGAACACAGGCCTGGAAGTCAGATTCTGTGTTGAATCATATGTTAGCACAGTGTTTGCCACAGAGTAAGCACTTAACGAATACTACAGTTAATATAATAATAATAATAATAATGTTGGTATTTGTTAAGCGCTTACTATGTGCCGAGCACTGTTCTAAGCGCTGGGGTAGACCTAGGGGAATCAGGTTGTCCCGCGTGGGGCTCACAGTCTTAATCCCCATTTTACAGATGAGGGAACTGAGGCACAGAGAAGTTAAGTGACTTGCCCACAGTCACACAGCCGACAAGTGGCAGAGCCGGGATTCGAACTCATGAGCCCTGACTCCAAAGCCCGTGCTCTTTCCACTGAGCCACGCTGCTATTCGTGTCTTGGAACTGGGATGGGCAAGCTTCTGCTGTCATGCAGGGTGCAGGTCTGGGATGCCTAAAGAGAAAAGAAGGGTTGACAGAACCCCAGTTCCACTGTCATTCAGATGGATGGAACCAGCCAGCCAGCATGATCTTAATTTCACTTCTCTCTGGGCTTCCGGCCCCTCCATTCCTACGAAGCAAAATCCTCAGATGACAGCATCTGTGAACCACCCACATGGTGCTGTTTAAAATAAGTTTCAGTCTACCTGGTCCTTTCCCACCCCTAGGAGTCCCATCTGGCTCCGTTAGAGATTTTAGAGGGAACATGTCCTTTCATGCCCAGGTGCTCAGGACCAGTACAGTTTCATCCACACAAATAGTGATAGAGCACATGGATGTGATTTTGGATTTAATCCTTCAGGTGGAGAGACTTGGCTGGTAAATATTTACTCTTATATGCAAGGCTGTCCCAAGCCAGTCGAGGGAGCAAATACCTGTGTTTCCACCTTGGTGGTGAGCATTTAACACCGGTATCTAAAGGCTCCAAGTCTATCCCTTTTCCTCCCCACCAGAGATCGGGGGAGGACGTACCCTAGCAAGCGTTGATTCAATATAGAATGCCCTCATATACTGCAATGGGTCCAGAGGCAAGAAAAAGCCACATCTGTAGATCAGGAAGCCTGATGAAGACAGAGAGCCCAGTGCCAAACCACAACTGAGAGTTGAACTCAGGGAAACCACAGGGGAAACAAGCGGTCGAGCTGGCGTGGAAAGGTGGGGGGGAGAGTGTGAGCCCAGTCCACATTGGCGTGGGGCCAGTTGACGTGGGTTGAACCCAGGTCACCGATGGTGTCTGGACTTCAGTGGGCTAAAAACATCACTCTCGTTAGGAAGCTAACAGAATGTCAATATTTCGTCACCATCCAGGCCGGGCAGGCCAGAGCATTGGGTTAAGGATGCTACACGGACTGACCTCCTCACTGGCTCAGTTGGCAGCTGTGTTAGCCAGAGTGCTAGAAGCTCCAGACCACCCTCTCAAGCTGCCTCGTTACCAGCCCACCCATTCTCTGGGGGTTGCCCAGAGTGCTACCTCCAGCACACCATCAGAGGAAGGAAGGGAGAGGTCACGGCAGCGGGGGATAGAGAGGTCTGACACAGTCCAGTCAGGCCTAAGAGCCAATGTCCGCATCCTGACTCCACTGAGCTGCAGCTATCCAGAAAAACCCCGCTGTTATCAGCAGTACTCCATGCAGATTTAGAACCAAGATGGGACTTTGACAGGAAAATTCTTTGCCCGAGCTTCACACCTGCCCAGGGAAGACACAGCCCCCGAGCAGCAGCCGGTTGGGACCTGTATCTCTCCTGACAGCTTTGAGTCCGACTGAGCAACCGGGCCGGAAGGCAGGCTGGGGCTCTAAAGACAGCCGAGGGCACGGCCAGGGGCAGAGCCACCGCTCTGTGGAGACAGTCACTCCCTCAGGGACGGGGAAGCGGACCCTCGTCTGTCTGCGGCGGGCATGCCGCGGACAGGGAGCTCGACCTTCAGGATGGACGTAATCGGGGCAGTGGGGGTGGGAGAGGTTAACACTTCCCCTGCCAGCAGAGGAACTGGCCTAGGGATGGCCAGAGCAGGCGTGGGTGGCTTTCCCGGGGCTGCAGCAGCCTGCTTGTGGAGACCGGAGCCGTTCGGGTCTTTCGGGCACCAAGAGACATGGGCCGAGGCCAGGTGGGTGAATACAGCCAAGGTCCACATCCACCCATCGACGGATCCACCCTGGCCCACCCTTCCATTCTGCCCAGCACGAATACTGTCTTGGCCCATGAGAATCGAAGCCCAGCCTCTCTGGGATGCAGCATGTGTCCACTCCGAATAATAATAATAATAATTACGGTGTTTGTCTGGTGCTTACTATGTGCCAGGCACCGTACTAAGCGCTGGAGTGGATACAAGCAAATAGGGTTGGAAACAGCCGCTGTCCCGCATAGTGCTCACGATCTTAACCCCCATTTTAAAGATGAAGTAACGGAGGCACAGAGAGGTGAAGTGACTTTCCCAAGGCCACACAGCAAGCAAATGGAGGAGGCGGCATTAGAAGCCACGACCTTCAGACTCGCAGGCCCGTGCTCTTTCAAACCATAACATGGTTATTGAATGCTAGTGTGAAACCACACATTGTGTGACGGACTCTCAGCACTTTATATAAGCGCACTAAGGGGCCTCCAGCCCAGCTCATGGCCCTGCCAGGCCCTAGCGGCACAGGAGCGTACACAGAGGCTGGCAGAGACGCGGCCTGCCCCGGGCTGTCTGAAAACCTCGGGGCACATCCACGAAGAAGGTCCGTGACTCCCAGGTCTCGGGCCAGAGCTACGGCCACTAGAGTCTATGGCGTCTGTGCCTGGCGGCTGATGCCGACCTCGGTGGTCATCCCTGCGCTCCCGAGAGCAGCGGCAGCTCCGTTGCCCCGGTGACCGTAAGAGATTCTGTCGGGTCTTCCCACACTCCATTTCCTTTTCCACCCTGCCCACAGCTCGGGGGCAACTCTGAGGCCCGGGCAGTGGCAGGCTGTGGTTAGCGGGGAGCCCTCCTCTTTCCCCAAACCCCTGCAGAGGTACTCTGAGAGGAAGGAAGAGAGGGATCCAGGAAGCCTAAGGAGAGCCACCCCCATACATTCCCTTAGCATCCCCTGAGCTCCCCTCTGCTTGCCCAGACGTTGTCTTGGACCAATCCCAGCAGGCCCACGAAGGGGCAGATCCTAAGAGAAAGGAGAGAGAGGGAGTCAGGATGAAGTGGAGTGGGAAGGTGGTCACTCACCTCTGGCAGACAACTTCTTGGTGTTGATGATCTTGGCAGCATATTCCTGCCCTGCCAGCACCTTCACGCACCTGCGCACGATGGAAAAGGCGCCCCTAAGAATGAGAAGAAAACCCAGAGAGGTGTGAGAGGACCAGGAGCCAAAACCCGCTCAAGAAGCTCCGGGAGTCTAGGAAGGCCAGGCAAGGGAAAGGGTTTAGTAGTCCAAGGGGGTTCAGTAGTCCAAGGCTCATGAAAAAATGCTAGAGGCAATAGCTGAATCAAGGAAGTGTTACTGGGGGAATGAGCTGACATAAGGCTGTATAACGATAATAACAATCATGGTATTTGTTAAGCCCTTACTATGTGCCAGGCACTGTACTAAGCACTGGGGTGGATACAAACAAATTAGGTTGGACACAGTCTCTGTCTCACGTGGGACTCACGGTCTCAATCCCCATTTTACAGATGAGGTAACTGAGGACCAGAAAAGTGAAGTGATTTATCCAAGGTCACACAGCAGACAAGTGACAGAGGGGCTTAGACTCATGACCTTCTGATTTCCAGGCCCGTGGATAGGCAATAGATCAGAAGGTGGTCCTGTTCTTAGCAACTGAGAGGTCCGTCCATAACAATAATAATAACTGTAGTATTTTTAAGTACTTAAGTATCAAGCACTGTACTAAATGCAGGAGTGGATAAAATACAATCAGATCGGACCCATCCCCATCCCACATGGGACTCGCAGACTACTGAGAAAAATGTATGAGGGAACTGAGAAGCGACACAGAAAAATTCCCAGTGAAGATGACTAAAGGACGGGAAAATAAGACTTGAGAGGAGAAGTTGCAGGAACTGGAATGATTTCAGCCTAGAGAAAAGGAAGAGCCCCAAGCATTCAGTACAGTGCTCAGCACTCAGAAGGCGCTTAATGAATGCTATTGGCGGGTTGACTGGAGACTTTAGTATAACTGCCTGTAAGTGTATCAAAGGTCGCTGTACGTTCTCCATCGATGGGAATGGACGAGGAGGAGGAAATAGGTCTAACCGCAACAGAAAGGATTTAGTTTAGACAAAGAACTTTCAGATAGTGGCTGCAATGTGGGCTCTCAAGGGACTCCGTAGAATTCCCCCTCTCTGGAGAGCTTCAGGAGATGGACACTTTTTCACTCTGGCTGCCACATTATACAGAGGCAAGGACTGGATTCAGTGATTTTGACCCTTGCTTCAGACCTCCTCCAAGCCTCAGGGAACTAGTGTCTCCGGGGAAGCTTGGGCATTCGTGAAAGCAAAGCAGAAATCCCTAGGAGCTTCGTGGACTCTCTAGTTCCAGAAATCCACAGCAAGTCCCAGAATGCACGATTCGGTTGACGCCTGGAAGTTAACTAGCTACCACCAGGACTTCGGGGCTTGACTCAGGTTAAGCTCATTTATGATTCTCATGGACCTAAAACAGAGAGGTTTGGACATTGTTAAAGCTGGAAAGGGCCCTGGAGGCAGACAAGGGGAAACTGTTGACATTTTCTTCCCTATCTGTTAGATAAAAATAAAATAAAAAGGAAATCACATTATAGATGGAGGTCAAGACATCGTCGTTTCCACCAGGGCAAGTATTCCCAAGAGTATCCCAGCTCAAGGCGCTTTGCCAGCAAGTGGAATAGGTCTAGATCCCACCCTTTAAGTCTCTCTCCCCCTCTAGACTGTAAACTCGCTGTGGGCAGGGAAGGAGTCTGTTATACTGTTATACTGTACTCTCCCAACCACCTGGTACAGTGCTCCGCACACAGTAAGAGCTCGGTAAATATGATTGACAGACTGACTGACTTGCCCTCTCTGTACTCGCCCCTGAAAATGAATATTTTCGGGAGTATTTCTGGAGGCCCGGTCCTGGGCTAGGAGCTGAGGTCTAACAGGGAAGCAGGGAGACGGCACCCAGGACTGAGAAGGTCCCTGCTCTCCAGGTGCTTGCAATCCAATCCTCAAGGTAGTGAGAGCCCTGGCTCCTTCCCCAGACTCTGTCATGGCTTGCCTGGGTGGATGGAGTTGAGAAAGTTGTCCGATGGAGGCGGTGGGCTGCGTGGCGGAGCGTAAAAAACAAAACTGCGCAAATACAATGCTTCTCATACAAGAATAATGGAGCCCGTGGAACCTTCTTCTCAGGTTCTCACTTTTTTTCTTCTTTGTTTAAAAAAAGGCATGTTTACTGCCTCTTCTCCGAGCAACCGAGTCTGCGGCAGGGAGGCCGTGGAAAGCAGAACACTCAGCCCCCTCCTCCTCACTGACAGAGGAGCAGATGGCCCGCGGGAGCCCAGGATCAAGCGAAGGAGCGGGGGTGGGGATTGGGCCCGGCTGACAAGGTGGCCAGAGAGAAAAGTCCTAGGGAGGAAAGGGCCAAAGACTCAGAATGAAACCTGGGGGAGTTTAGAAATCAGAGGAGGGAGCACCGGAAACAGCATGCCTAGTGGAAAGTGCATTGGACTGGGAGTCAGAAGACTTGGGTTCTAATCTCAGCTCTGCCACTTGCCTGCCGTGTGGCCTCGGGGAAGTCCCTTAACAACTCTGTGCTTCTGCTTCCTCATCTTTAAAATGGGGGTTCAATACCTGTCATCCCTTGCCTTTAGATTGTGACCTCCATGTGGGACAGGGACTGTGTCTGACCTATAGGATATCTACCACGGGACTGAGTACAGTGCTTGGCACATAGTAAAGGCTTAACAAATACCACACTTATTATAATTATTAGGGAGGTGAGGACAACTGAGGGTAACTGTGGAAGTCGGAGGTCAGCGTCTAGTTAGCCTGGTCAGCCTGGTTGAGTTTGCGTGGGTGTTTTCCTTTCCTGAGAGGAAGTATCTGCCTGCGCCACCTTCGGGGACAGTCTCACTGCCAAGAGTCAAACTGGAAGATGATGTGGCTGGGAGGGATTCAGAGAAGGGGGAAAGCAAACTTCGGGGAAGGCTGCATTGGTTTTGGGGTAATCGATCCATGCGGGGACTGGGCAAAAAGGGGAAAGAATCAATCAATCGATCAGTGGTATTGATTAAGTGTTTATAGTGTACAGAGCACTATATCAAGAGCTTGGGAGAGAAGGAGAAAAGGGAGAGGTAGAGGATGTGGGGTGGGGGTGGAGAGCCAGGGAATAGAGAGCCAGAGGGGCTGGCTGGAAGAGAGAGGATGAAAGGAGAAGAGGGAGGTGAGGAAAAAAGAATGAGAAAGTTCCTGTTGCAGTGTGGCACCTGCAGATTCTGTTGGACCCGAAGTCCCCCATGCCCTGTTTCCACTCCTTCCTCCATATCCACTGGGGATGGGGATGGTTTCCCTAGTTGCCCTAGAGAAGACCGAGCCCAGACAGATGGCAGGTAATTAAGCCGAGAAGGTGGGACCCTGCTAATGGCCTGTGAAATGTGACAAATATCTGCACTTGTGCAGAGGCAAGTCACCGGGAACCCCCCCAACACACACATCTATCAGCTGTCCTAACCTTGCCCAGCTCAAGTCCTGCACCTCCCCTGGAGACCCTCCAACACTTCCCAACCCATGCACGTATGTAGTGTGCACACGCCTGTCCCCTCCCATCCCCATACATACCCTCGGTGAAGGGCAGAGGGGCAGCAGGAACTGGAAAGCCCAGTTGCAACGAGGTTTCAGCTGAGGTGGCCAAGCACCAGCGGCCTGGGGTACGAGAGACTTCGGACAGTAAAGGCCCAGGGGTAGAATCAAGGCAGGGCTGGCTTCCTCTCTCCCCTCCATCAGGGAGGGGGTTGGAGTGAGTGAGGACTTCTCTGACAGCATCTGTACCCAGTCGGTGCGTGCGGATAATCACCTAGAACTAGACTGGCCTCCGCTTACTCTGTGCCAAGCACTGTTCTAAGCACTGGGGTGGGTACGAGAGAATCGGATCAGACCCGGACCCTGTTCCACATGGGGCTCACAGTTTTCAGTTTGGGATGAGGGGACCCGGCTCAGACCAGCTTGACCCACCCTACGCTCCTGGATGGGTAGGGAGTCAGTGGGCAGGCTTGACACTCGGAACCTGGACACAGCTCTCTGTCACCGCTTGAGTAAGCTCCTCGAGGGCGGGCATCCTGTCTACTAAGTCTATTGTACTTTCCAAGCATTTAGTACTCTCCTCTGCACAGAGCAAGCGCTCTAATAAACGCTTCTGATTGATTTCAGCACAGTGCTTGAAACAGAAAATGCTTAATAAATGTCACAACTATTATTATTATTGATTGGGCAGAGAACCCGATGATGAAATTAGGGCAGCGCGGGCGCACGCGTGCACACACACACACACACACAGAGCATCTTGGAGTCTGCTCCACCACCTATCTCTCCCACCCATCCTTCCTCCCATCAAGGGTCTCCCTGTGGTTCTCCCTGCCTGACAACACAAGCTCTATTGAATTCACCTCCCAGGCAGTCTGGGATGCTTGCCCAGGGTCTAGTCTCCTTCCCGCCCCCTCTACAACCAAGTTATTGGGGCAGGGAACTCCCCCACTCCAAGTTCACCCTACTTTCACCCCCCCAACCCTCAATTCAGTGCAATCTCCCCCTGCCCTAAAACACCCGGTGGTGATCACTCTGAGATGGAAGGGGAATGACTGACGTTTCCCTGGGAGACGAGGAGGCAAGGGCTTGGAGAAGGGATGCGACGGAGAGGGTCCACACCCTAGGGACTAAGACCAGGAAGGGAGGGGTGGGGGCGGCGGGGCAGGAAGGGAGAGGGCCAGGGTCTGTCACACTAATCGAAGTGACGGCGTGGGAGGCCCCTCACCACGGGACTATGGCACAGACGATGTGGCCGGAGAGCCACAGAGGAGAGGGGCAGCCTGGAGCCTGGGAGATGACAGGCAACTGGGAAAAAGGAACATGATGTTCCTCATCATCCTCCGCAGGCTAGGGATAGAACACCTTAGCCACCACTCACCGGACCACCACCCATCGGACCTCGCCTCCCTCATCCCCTCCCCGAGCACCTGGAAACATGGGCCACATTGCTCTATTTCCATACTCTCCCCACTGGCCTGCCCCCAACTCGGCTAAGACAGCGAAGCTTTCAGATCAAGCGTGGTCCATCCACGCCCCAGAAGTGGAGGACGAGTCCGGGATCTTCCTTCACCCGAATAATGGGGATGGAATTTCCTGAGTCCCCACTGGCATGCAATGCACTGTACATTTGAAACTTGGCTTTGATTTGTCTCCAAAGCCTCCTCTTGCTGATCTTTCAGGTTATAACCTTAGCCCCACCCTCACCCCAGGACCCCACTTCAGCCTCGGCCTTGGGGCTCCAGAAGCAGCGGGAGAAGCCCCTAGGATGAGGTAGGCTGTGACTGCAGAAGCCCCAGGCCTCCCAAATGCCAAAAACAACAGAAGCGCAGGGGGACACAGGAGGTGCTGAAGCAGAAGCCAGGAAGACGGAATATTCTGTTTTGTTGGGAAGAACACTGAACCAACAGAAGCTTCAACATATTCTACATTTTGGCTGCCGTTGGTTTTCTTTGAACAGACTAAAAAAAAAAATTTGCAAAAGGGCAAAAAAATTGCAAGGGCTCAGGGAGAAGCAGGAGGTAAAGTGGATAGGTTACTAAGGTAAAAGTCATTATAAGATCTCAACCTGTTTCCTAATGAATGCTTATCCTTTTTCTCAATGGCCACAGAGTCCAGAATTTCTGTGGTAAGGGGACGGGTCCCTTGGGGGAGAAAATAGCTCTCTATCTCCATGTCTGTGAGCCCCAAATGTCATATCAGTGATCTAAACGATGCTAAGAGATGCTGACAAATGCCCATTGAAAATGGGCATTCTAGCCCTACGTTTCCCTCGAGGTGCCGCGCACACATCACAAAATGCACTCTCAGGTGTTTGACCGGCTCACAGCCGAAGCAGAGTGCCTATACTAAGGCAGGGAGCCACGGCCCGGGCCGGGAGTTGCCGTGAAGCCGCGCTGGTCTGTGCCATCTGCATTAGCCCGTTATCTTTTGGAATTCCTGCTGGTCCTGACCCCCTCACCCAACACCCTCTGTGGTTTGGGCCAGACCCCTTCACCACTGACAGCCGCAAAGGATAGAATCTGGACTATCTCCTCCTCCCCGTCCTCCATCTCCTCCAAGAGGCCTTCCTTGTCTAAGGCCTATTTTCCCTTCTTCAACTCCCCTCTGCGTCACCCTGACTTGTTCCCTTTATTCATGCCCCCTCCCAGCCCCAATGCACTTACATTACAATATCTGTAATGTATTGATTTATATTAATGTCTGTCTCCTCCTCTAGGCTGAAAGCTTCTTGTGGACAGGGAATATGTCTGTTATATTGTTATAGTGTACTCTCCCAAGCGCTTACTACAGTGCTCTGTACCCGGTAAGCGCACAAGAAATACAATTGACTGACTGGCTAGAACCTAGGTATCCCAGAGCCATGCTCTTTCCTCTGGACCAACAGGCGGAGCCCAGATCCAAATTCAACCCCATCTGGGAGGGTATTCTTTACCTCATCTGACAGGTGAGGAATCTGAGACCCAGGGGAAGGAAGACATTTAGCCAGCGATAAAAGCTCTCAGGAAGCCCAAAATACACAGATCTTTCACCAGAGAATGAGAACGAGGGAAAGAGATGACATTCAGAGAGTCAAGGCTTGGGGGGGGGTGTGTTGTGTCTGTGTTGTGTGTGTGTGTGCGTGATGAAACCATTTTTCTCTGCACACCACACACGTAGGAAATGACATTGGCTACCCCCGAAATGTATTTACTGAGGCAAATACTGCACTCACTGTTTTAAAGACAGTCAACTGTATGCAGGATCTCTCCTCCCTGATCCTAAACATCCACCTGGGTTGCATTCCATATCACTCAGCTGAATTCTACGCAGGACGAGCTGTACGGACCAACGGTGATGGGGGGCTCTTTACCGGGTGTGCAAGGGGAGGGTTTCTGTGGCTGTGCGTGTAGCGTTTGGCGAGTGGTGTTTCTTGCTTGTAGCAAGGAGGGTCAGGGGTGGGGATGACTCCGAGTTAAGGCCGTTTGCCTCTGGTGCGGATCGTCAGTGGTCATTCATTCATTCAACAGTATTTATCGAGCGCTTACTATGTGCAGAGCACTGTACTAAGCGCTTGGGATGAACAGGTCGGCAACAGATAGAGACAGTCCCTGCCGTTTGACGGGCTTACAGGTCCCGAGCGTACACACGTGTGTGAGTGTGTGCATCCGGGCATACCCTTCCCAGATGCCCTGCGAGGTAAAGGCGTGTGCTTCTAGCGGGGGGAGAGGTCCAGGGTGTCCCAGATTGCAGTGGGGGTTGGCAGTGGTGCCATTGTGTGTGTGTGTGTGTGTGTGTGTGTGTTGCGGGGGATCTGCAGAGTGTCAGTGTGTTTCAGTCTGTGTGTGGGAGGCTGAGTGGGTCCTGGGCCTTTATGCACATACCAGAACATGTGCACAGCTTGAGAGGAAACATGTCTTTTCCCTTTGGAACGATTTCCCTCTTCCTTTCCCACCAGCCCTCAACCTCCCCAGCTCCTCACCACCACATGGGCATCGGGTGGGGGCCACGACAGGCCAGAGTCTTGGGCTGCCAAATGGTCTAGAGGTAAGCTCAATTCAACACACTCCCAACCCCACTCACCCATTCAAGCCCTCGGGAAGCCCACCTCCAGAGCCAGTGGAGAAGTTGCTCCTGAAGACTGTGAGCCCCACGTGGGATGGGGACCGTGTCCAACCCAATTATCTCGTATCTACCCCAGTGCTTAGTACAGTACCTGAAACGTAGTAAGCACTTAACAAATACCATAAAAAAGTCACTGAGGTTCCCCTGGGCTGGACAGGAGGAGGAGGAGGAGGAGAAAAAGTCTTAATCCATTTTGCTGCTCTGCAAACCCGAGGCCCATTGTTGAAAAAAGTGCCCATACTCTTGACCGGTGGATTGGTTTCCTGTCAGCAGGCAAAAGGACCGCAGTTCCGTCCTTGCCCCAGCCCCTTCTCCTTTCCACCCTAGCTCTTGGCCAGTGGAAACCAGGATTTGTTTCCTTTTAGGAAGTAGAAAAACCCTAGTTCTGTCTAAGCCCCTGCGGGGTCAGGTTGAATTAGCCCAAGCTGTAAAAATGGCAGCTGTTGGGCTCTGCCAAGATACCCACAGCCTTAACTGATTGCATCTTTGGGGACTCTCCATTTGTGCAGCCTCCCCAAGAGCCCATCAAAAAGAGAATCAATGCGATCCGGTCTTTCATGGCTCCATAATTTGGGAACGGGAACGGAAGCCCACATCTAGGACTCTCATCCCCTATCCTCCCACCCTGCCCATACCCAAGTCAGTTTTCTCCTCGAGGGTCCGGAGCTCAAGCCACAAGGAACCCAGGAAGAAGACTGGCTTAGAGTCAAACGGGCAAGAGACACTGGACAGGTCTCCTGTGCTCAGTCTATCTGTCTATCTTCTCTTGGCAGCCGGAAGGTGATAATTCTGCCCGAGGTTGTGCCGCATGTGGTTCTGAAGTGCTAATGTCCCATTTTCACAGGGCTTATCCTTCCCATTTTGATGGGGAAATTGAGGCGGAGAGAGCTCAAGGTCCCTCGGCAGGTCGGAGACTCGGCTGTCCCCGCAACCCAGGTCTCCTAATTCCCAGATCGGTAGGCTCTTCTCTCAATCCTCCTCCCACCCACTGACCTGGGCTGGAAAGTTAGAAACTGAGTGTCCCCGGGCGGGGGAGGAGCATCCTGGATGCCAATATGTTGAGGCTGGGGGAGGAGAGCTGGCACCAAGCCTCACAGTGGAAAGACACCCCCTCCCCTCCGCCTCTCGCCATAAGGAAATCCACGTTTTCTGCTTCTCTTTCCCACCTTCCCAGCCAACGGCAGCCCCTGCAGATGCTCCCTCCCCTTCCCACCTCCGCCCCGTCGGTTTAAGAATCTCTTGTTTCTAGAGAGAAAAGTGTGGGTTGTATTTTTTTTTCTCTTTTAAATAAAATCCACTTCTGAAGATCTTTTGGAGAAGCGCTGATGATTATACAGTACTGCATGATAATTTCCTCCGTCCCTCCCTTAACCTGCCGTGGGGGTGGATTCGAGAGCCCCAGAGAATCTCGGAGCCAGAAGGAGGCGTTCCTGTCATCCATCTCACTCTAATTTTCCAGCTTCCCAGCAGCCCTCCTACTGCGGTCCTTTCCCTGCCCCCGCCCCCACCCCCTTCCCCACCCTGTCCTGACTGCGCCTCTTTCCCCTCTGCTCCTCCCCAGCCCCTCCCCGGCTCCACCAGCCAACCTAGCCGTGCCCTTGAAGCATCTGCAGGACGGCAGGTCTGCAGGCCGGCGGTGCGGGATGGACAGTCCCCTAAGAACTTGAGCAGGAGAAGTGGAAGAGAGAAGTGGTGGCCAAAGTAGCTCGGGCTGCGGGTGCTGCTCCAGGCTGGGGAGGGGAAGCCGCCCAAAGGCAGGCCCCAAGATTGGGAAAGATTAGTTCTTCCCTCCTTCCACCCTCAAGGAATCCACTTTCCCTGGGGAAGCCTCACTACCCACTGGGCCGGGAGTGGGTGGTACGGCCTGGCCTCTGGCCTCGCTCTAGTTTTTCCCCTCCCCTCCCGCTGGCACTGCTCTAGTCTGACTTTATCTAGAGGCTATTGGCGGGGGAATGGCTCTTTCCCAGGACCCTCTTGCCCATTAGACCGTAAGTTCCATGAGGACGGAAACTTCTTACTTCTGCTGTAGGTTTCCAAGAGGCTTCTATCATGCTCAGCCCACAGCTCATGCTCAATTATGAAACCAGAGATGGAGGCAGTGGCAAGAGAGCTGAGGGGGATCACTGGGTTGGCAGCATCTCCTATTATCCTCGACAGTCCAGTTTTGAGCTGGACAGTCCTGTGTCTACGTCTGATAGGACCGCAGGCAGTTCGATGCCATTATTTTCTTTGAGGAATGAGCCGCGCTCTGCCATTCAAGTTCCTTGTCTCAGGCCCTGTGCCAGACTACGCGGTCCTGGTATTCTAGAGCATTGGAAGTGGTGGGGAGGGTGTTCAGGACAACCTGGACAGACGCTCTAGGTTCGGGCCGGATCAAGCCGACTTCCGCAAAATGGCCACCACGTGACATCATCGCATCACGCTGCTCCCTGGCACGGTGTATGTGACCTCGCCTGGGCCTAAGGCTCTGGTTTTCTGGAGTGCCACCGTTGGCCACCTAGGGAATCACTAGCGTTCAAGTGACGGGCAGGAAGAGAGGGGGTGACCAGCCTTTCCTCAGTTTCCCCCTCAGATCATTCCCCCATTCTGTGCGGAAATCCTGGACAAGTCCACCAGGCTATTTCTCTGTCCCCGGGCTGCCCCACCTGCATCTCCTGATTAAGCCATTGGGGTTAACGGGCGGTGTCCTCTCAGACAGCTTGGTCCTCCCCGCCTCCAGCCCCTGCAGCACCCTCTGCCGTTCTGAGGGACCAAGAGGTGGCTTCTGGCTAACGCAACGGTTTGGCCAGCCCCGCGTGGGTGCTCTTGCCGATTGCGGCTGTCACCTTCCGTCTGTCAGCTGTGCCCGGAGGCTGTACTGCAGCACCCCTTCCAGGGCAGGAGCCCCCGCGAACCCAGCCGGGGGCGGGGGCCGAACTTCCTCATCCTCTGGAGCCCCAGTGGATTGGCGCCAGGGCCGGCCTTGATTGTTGCTTCCCGCGTCGAAGGGCAGTAGGTGGGATTCGCTCAGACCCAGGCAAGGGGATCACAGAGAGAGATACCAACGATGCCTTCTGAGCTGGGCAAGCTAAGCAGGCTGGGCTTCACTGGGCCTCCCTGGGAGCGTGGAACCAATCACCTCTCTGAAACGTCTGCTGGAATTCCCAAGAAAACCCAGGTTCTCTCCTCCATGCTAACCCTCCGACCACCCTCCCCCCCTCCCCCCGCCACATCCACCCTTCCCCTAAAACCCTCTGCCTCACGCGGGCTTGGACAAAGTCGGGGTGAGGGTTGGCTAGCCGTAGGGAATCGGTCTCTTGGGAGGTGTCGGGGATGCCGCTGAAAGCAAACAGAAAAATAACCTCTGGCGTTCTGCGCAGAAGGTTATGAAATCCCTCCTGTTTACCCAAGAGATTGGGGTGTCCCTTCGGGAAGAAACCCAGCGGGGAAGTCAGGGTCCTGGCCAGCATCTCAGACCATCCGTTGCCAGTCTTGCCCCAGCCTGAGTTGTCGCCGGTCATTCTGGCCTCCTCCCTGTGCTCACACCCTGCTCTGAAGCCCCGTCCAGCTCTTCCCATCCCCAAACCCGTCCTCTCTGCATTCCCAGCTCCCCAGCCATCCCCTTCACCCAGTCGCTCCCACACCTCCAAGAGCCAGCGGCAGGCTCCCGCCCCCGGATGCCAGCGATCAGAAAAAAAGAAGCCTCTAGAAGCCTCCGGGAACACCCCCACAGACACCCAGGATTAAATAATATCCATCTCCTCTTGGGGCCAAACACTTTTACTTTCACTTAGAGTGACTGAGTCACATCTCCGTTTTCATTTCACTATTTATCCATGACGCAGCCATCAAACTCAGGGAAATTAAATATGGAGTGCACCCCAAAAGGCACTTGCTTATTAATAGCTGTATTATTTCATCTGTTTATTAATAGACAGTAAAGGATCTACTTTCCTCCTACCACCTTCCCTTCCCTCCAAGCTGAAGACTTTGAGGAAAGACTTTGAGGCTAGCTCTGTCCAAGTCGGAGACGAGAGCGGGCTCGTCGTTCCTGGGCTGCCCTCGTCGCGGGCAGGGAACGTGTCTGTTTATTGTCATATTGCACTCTCCAAGTGCTTAGTACAGTGCTCTGAGCATAGGTGGCTCTCAGTGAATGCGATTGGATGAATGAACGCATGAAAGTCAAGCAGGATGCGGAGAGGGACTTCCTCCACCCCCCCCACCCAGCGAAACACAAGCGGGCACAGAATCTGCAGGCGTAACCGGACCCGCCACACACACACACACACACAAGCACATGCATGTAGACGCCTCCCCTCTCATACATTTGCACGCCCATCCTGCTATCTGTGCACCCCCCCCCCACCTTTTCCACCTTCCCTCCTTTGCACGCGTCCTGCACTTACCCACACTTGCCCCCCCCCACACACCAAGCCCGCACGAGGCTCGCTCCTACATTTCATACCGGACCTTCACTTCCTCATATAGCCAGGCAGAGCCCTCCTTTACACATATGTACGCTCGGCCCTGACGGAGCCCATGCTCACACACACAGATGAAGCCCACTCGTTCACCCACGGGTGCCGCTCACATATGCAGGTCCAAAACCAGCACGCACGCACACACAGAAGAGGTTACATACAAAGACACGCGTACTTATTTGGACACGCCAGGTCCGTACTTGCTCTCCCCTCTCTCTCCCCCCCCGCCCTCCAGTTCTCTCAGCTGGAAGGGGCTTCTGGCCCCCGGGTGCCCGTCGACCCCTAGCCCCAGAATCAGCACCCAAACGTGTACGAAGCGAGGTTCCCTTTCTCCGGGACCCTCGCCGGGGAGATGGCCAACGGTCCTCGCTCCCCAGCGCCTCTGCGGCCGACCCACCCTCCCCAAGTCCGGCGAGGGTCAACCCACCTGGGCGGTTTCCTCCGGAGGGCTTGGGGTTGGTGGGGGTGGGGGGGAGGGGGTCCCTTGAATTGTCCGGACCCTCGGGGCAGATGCCACCGAGGACTGCCTCGTGTCCTCCCCCTCTTCCCTCCCAGAGCAGCGAAATCCCAAGGACCGGCATAACTTCGGCAGTTCGGTCCTCTGGGCGGGCTCCTTGTGCGCTTGTCCAGCCCTGTCCCCGGCTCAGCCCCGTCCCCAGAAATGCCCTTGTCTCAGTCCCGCCCCGTCCCTGCCCCCGGCTCCAGGCCGGGACAGCCCCAGTCGGAGGTGACCCCGACAAGACCACGGTGGCTGGACTTCGGGGGGGGGGGGGGGGCTTTCCAACCCGGCCCGGGGGTACCTACCCGCTACCAAGGAGACGCCCCAGCCCCCCTCGCTGGAAACTCTGCCCCGGGGAGCCGGAGGGAGTGGGATGGGGAAGGGGGGCGACGGGGGGGGGGGGGGGGGGAAAAGAGTCCCAGCCTGAAACTCGGTCCCTCTCTCTCTCTCGGCCGCTTCTGCCCTCATCTCCTCCTCCTCCTCCTCCTCCTCCTCCACCGCTTCCCATCCTGGGCTCCTCAGCCCGAGGCTCCCTCCGCCTCCCGGCTGGGTACCTCGCCCCCAACCGGCCGCCCAGCTGTGCCCGGGCACTTTTCCCTCCGGACCCCGGCCGGCTCCCCCTCCGAGTCCACTCACTTGCCCAGTTCTTCGAAGAGCTGGTACTCCTCCGTGAAGCGGGTACAGGTGATCGTGGCCATCCTGGGCAGCGGCGGGGGGCGTCCCTACGGGGCAAGCGGCCGGGAGCGGGCTGGGTGACGGCTGGCCCTCTCTGCTCTGCCGTCCCTCCGGGGCAGCCGGCGGGCTTTCTCCTCGGAGAGGTAAATAAGGGAATCGCTTTGATTGGCGAGCCGGGAGATAATGATGAGGGCAATCTGTCTCCTCGGCCTCGCAAGCCTTCGTCAGCATCCGGGTCTCCATGGCAACCACCTCCGAAACGCCCTGTTTCCGTTGCCCCGGCAACCGCTTCCCAAACACCTGCCTTCCACTGCAACCCGCTCTCTGCCGCCCTGGTTCTGCCGCTCGAGACACTGCAGCCCCGGCCGCGGGGAGGCAGGAGGACTCTGCCCGAGGAGAGGTGCCGGGGGAGGGGGGGAGGGGAAGGATGGGAACTCGAGTCCTAAAGAAGAAATAAATGACACCCGCCCCTTCCCCACCCCTCCCCCGCCGGCCGCACTCACGCACGCACCTCCTCTCGATCTGCGGCTATTAGCGCGGACTGGGGGATTAAAAAGGGGGGTTGGGGCGGTCGGGGGGGGGGGAGACAATAGAAGTTACCACGGCAATGACAATTCCCCCATTCTGGGACGGTCCTTGAAAAAGACAGGATGCCGTTACCCTGGCAACCGCGGCTCTTCCTCCAGAAAGACAGGTAGCGCCCGGTCGCCCCGGCGACGGCATCGTTCCATTTTAGAGGGAGACGATGTCTAATTCAACCAGACCCACATTTCTTTTCTTTTGATTTCGACTCTGTGAAGGTACTGTTCGCCTCGAGGGCCGTTCGGCCTTCAAGGAGGCGACGCCTGTGAGCTGAAGGGGGCCGGAAAGAGTAAAACCCGTCCCTCCGTCGGAATGTGACGGAGGAGCGATCGATCTTGAAACTTCCGAAGCTGGGCCCTTTCCTGATCCTCTGGCGGATTCCAACTCCACACCCCATCCGCCAGCCCCTCGCCTACAGGAACCGTTCAGCTCTGTTCCCTGTGGGGTCCCTGCCCTGGTTTCCACTTCTGGGGCGAGCGCAGATCTGCGAAAGCCTGGGGTGTGCGAACAACCGGGGCGGAGGGAGAAGGGGAAACGGCTGGAGCCACGGACACGGGCGGGACTGTCTGTCTGGATCGAGGCCGGGGCCGGGGTATTTGACCCCGCAGACCGACAAGCCGCGTCTGCTCGTTCTGTCGTACTGTACCCTCTGTGCGCTTACTGCGGTACTCTGCACGTAACGGAAGCGCTCAAAAAATACCGCTGATTGATGATCGACTGATTTCAGGCCCCGAGCAGCCCAGAAGTCTCACCCTTGGTTTTCCCACTCACCCCTTTATCCTGGCTCATTCACCCGGCTGCCTCCTGCATCCAGGCGAGAAACTTTCGCTCCAGATTTCCGCTGCCCCTGCCCCTCTGGGATCTAGGATTTGCTAGCGGAGACACCATCTGTCACCCTCTTGTTCCGGAGAGAAGAGGGAGGCGCAGGCTCCTGACTTATCCAGGTCACAGAGCGAGTGAGCAGCTGAACCGGGATTAGAACTCAACCCCGCCGGCGCCAGTCTTGCTCAGCCCGCTGCCGCATCAAACTATAGCACCGTGGGGTGGGAGCCCTGTGATCTCTAATCCTAGACTCTGGTTGGACTCTGTTGAAGATGCCACTGGCCTGGGTGGGTTGCAGGTCATTATCATCTGGAGGCGAGAATTTCCTTTCTCGATATCAGTCCCGGCAGCAGCAACAGCATGGCCTGAGCTCTAAGTGCTTGGGGGGGGGGGGGGGGGGGGGACGACAACCTGAAGATGTGCTTCCTGCCCACGGGTAGCTTCCAATCGAATGGGAGAAACGAGAAGCATCAAATAATGACTACGCCCTAGCAAAGAGAGAGGGACACTAGATGCCAATTATACCCTTTTGTAGGATGTAGGAATAACCAGTAAACAAACAACAAAGGCATAAAGGGCATAAATAAACAATAAGGACATGGTAAGGGCATATTTCATTATGCCATTTTTCCAAGTGCTTACTAAGTGCCAGACACTACATTAAAGCACTGGAGTGGATACAAGCGAATCAGGTTGGAAACAGTCTGTGTCCCACGTGAGGCTCACCGTCTCCAACCCCATTTTACAGATGAGATAACCGAGTCCCAGAGAAATGAAGTAATAATAATAATAATGTTGGTATTTGTTAAGCGCTTCCTATGTGCAGAGCACCGTTCTAAGGTCTGGGGGAGATACAGGGTCATCGGGTTGTCCCACGTGAGGCTCACAGTTAATCCCCATTTTACAGATGAGGTCACTGAGGCACAGAGAAGTTAAGTGACTTGCCCACAGTCACACAGCAGACAAGTGGCAGAGCCAGGATTAGGACCCACGACCTTCTGACTCCCAGGCCAGTGTTCTATCAACTACGCCTTGCTGCTCTCCCGGGATGGAGTGCTGAGGGAGCTGGTGGGGCTGGAAAAGAAGCAGGGCCAATCAGCCTGGAGGAGGTGGCTTCTGGGGAGAGCGCAGATGGAATCGGGAAGGAAGGGGACAGATGTGGTGTGGTAAAGCCGAGCTGGGAAAATGAGTGTCATTTCCTCACCGAATACCTGGGCAAAATGAAGCCCGCAACGGGCACGGCGAGCCCCAGATAAGAAGGCCCTGCTCTTAACTCCCAGGCACTTCTTTCGGGACTTGAAGATACCACCTTCGCCATCTGATTCATTCACGCATTCGGTCGTATTTATTGAGCGCTTACCGTGTGCAGAGCACTGTACTAAGTGCTTGGGAGAGTACAACGCGACAATAAGCATACATTTTCCCTGCCCACAACGAGCTTACAGTCTAGGGGGATGAGCTTGCAGTCTAGATCCCTTCCCTGCGCCTGGCGTTTCTCAAGTCCCCGTGGCTTCTGTTTATTTCACTCCCTCCTCTTCCTCCCCCCCCCGGCCCTCCTCATTTCCAAGATGACCTTTCTGGGAGCGCTGCCTCGGGAATCTGGATTCCAAACTAGACCAGCAGGGAACTTTATGCCAGGTACCTTTCTGGCCGGCTTTAGAGAGGAGAGGGCCCACGCATCGAGAGTCATCCACCCTTCGGTCTCTGCCTCTCTTCTTCCCAGGACCTGAGGCAGGGTGGCAAGAAGGCAGGGAGGGAGGCTGCTCCGGGGAAAGTCAAAGGAGAGAGGAGGTGAAGCCACGGGGAGGGGTAGGGGATGGCAGTGGACTATAAAATTCAGCTGCTTTTCTTTAAAGAAGAAAAAGGGAAAGGAGAGGGAGGGGAGGAGGAGGAGGAGGAGAGAGAGAGAGAGAGCGACGAGCAACGGAGGGGGCCGGGGAGCGTTGTAATGGCTCTGCAATTAATTGCACCATTACCACCTCCGGAAAAACCACTTCATTTTGTGTTCGAGCACAATACACTTTCACTTCTGCCACCAACCTGCCAGATTAGCTGCAATTCAGAAGCACAAATGAGAGCAGCGTGTGTGCCCGGGCTTCGCCGGGGGGCCCTTTAGCATCGGTGCCCTGCCCCAGTCCCTGCGATCCTTGAGGAAAGGGAGTCGTTCCCCACTGGGCAGTCGTTCCCCACCGCCCCTCGGGTGGAGGTCCCGGGGCTCCGGTGGGGACGGCGGACTCTGACCCCTTGGCCCTTCCCCAGAGGCCCCATTGAATATCTGGACCGCAGAGGGACAGGACCTATAAACTCACTGCGGGCAGAGGTCGTATCCGTTATATTGTTGTATCGCACTCTCCCAAGTGTTTCGTACAGTGCTCTGCACATAGCAGACACTAAATGGAGAAGCAGCGTGGCTCAGTGGAAAGAGCACGGGCTTTGGAGTCAGGGCTCATGAGTTCGAATCCCGGCTCTGCCACTTGTCGGCTGTGTGACTGTGGGCAAGTCACTTAACTTCTCTGTGCCTCAGTTCCCTCATCCGTAAAATGGGGATTAAGACTGTGAGCCCCACGTGGGACAACCTGATTCCCCTATGTCTACCCCAGCGCTTAGAACAGTGCTCGGCACATAGTAAGCGCTTAACAAATACCAACATTATTAAATAAAGACGATTGACAGACTGACTGACTGATCGTGTCCTTTAGTTCTCTCTTTCCCCATCCAGCTTAACATTCCTCCCGGGAATTCTTGAGTGTTCCACAGGAAGATGCCTCCAGAGCTCATTTCATCTAAACCCCTCTCCTCCGGACCTTAAATATTTCCCGCGATGGCTGCCTGGATCCAAAGCCGAGCATGGCTTGCCGGTTGCTTCTAGACTGCGAACTCGCTTTTTTTGTTTATTTGTTTTTAACGGTACCTGTTAAGCACTCACTATGTAGTAAGGATAATAACAGTAATCGTGGTATTTATTAAGCACTTCTTACCTTCCAGGCACTGTACTAGGCACTGGGGTAGATACGGCTAATTATGTCGGACACAGTCCCTGTCCCGCGTGGGGCTCACAATTTTTAATCCCCATTTTACAGTTGAGGTAACGGAGACACAGAGAAGTGAAGTGACTTGCCCGAGGTCACGTAGCCGACAAGTGGGGAAGCCGGGATTAATACCCAGGTCCTTCTGATTCCCAGGCCCATGCTCTTTCTCCAGGCCACACTAAGCTCCTTATTGGCAGGGAGCGTATCTTCTAACTCCGCTGAATTAGAAGCGTCTAATTACTAATGGGAAATCACGCTCATTTTCCCAGCTCAGCTTTACCACACCACATCTGTCCCCTTCCTTCCCGAACCCATCTGCGTCTCTCCCAGACGCTTAGTACAGTGTACTGCACATAGTAAGTGCTCAATAAATATCACTGATTGTTTTCTCTGGCTTCCTTAGGGAGGTCGCTCTAATTGAATGGGGTTTGAGCTGCTGTGGAGGAGGTTGATAGTCCCTCCCCGCCTCAGGCTGGGTTTAACCCCAAGGGCTAAGTCCCCTCCCTCTTCTCCAGAGCTTCCTATCACTCTGTCTGCTCTCTGTCTTCTGTTCCATTCCCTCTACTGACCGGCACCACCCCAGAAATGGCTGCACAGGAATGATGGTGGAGGGGTTGGGTGACTATTAGTTCCAGCTGGCTAAGTCCTGCCTCCTTCCCACCATCCCCCCACTCTCCCCAACCCCATCTGTCTCCTAAATCAGCCTCACACTCACCCTCAATCGCCACCTACCCATCCCAATCCCAGCCCCTTCTGACCCAGAGGACCCTCGACCCCGGGCCCCCACTGGGCTCCCAGGCCCCAGGCCGGCTGAACGCGAGGCGAGCCTGGCCCCGGCCCCGGCCCCGGCACCACCGGCCCTGGCACCGGCCCCAGCGGCGAGGGGAGGAAGCGGGGAGGCGTTTGGCATCCACCGGGTAGGCCGAGTGCTCAAAGGAAGCGATTTTCCTCGCTTTGGGGGATAGCGTGGATGGGGCTGGTACTTTCCCACTCGCCCCTCTCACCTCTCCGAGTAATTGCCGCCCCACACGGAGACGTATTAAGGCTAATGCGCCGCTTGCCGTCAGCCGCGGAACGGAGCTGGGGGGGATGTGTCGGCTGCTGCCGAGAGAGGCTGATGTTTATACAATGGCGATATAATGAAAGGATGATTGCATCAGGGAGATTGTTCTTGCTGGACTTCTGGCTCCCCGGGGCAGGCTGGGCCACATGCACAAACACGTGGACCGCCGTCGGCAGGTGGCTGGAACACACGTTGGGTGTTCTAAGCGGCCTGCTTCTTTAAGAGCGCAAATCTCCCAGATTGTCGGGGAAATCTGCTAAACCGCCCTCCACCTCCTTAGATCGTGGGTCCACTTTCACTCCCACCGAACTCATTCATATGTCCACATGCCAGGCAGTGCCAAAGGAATAGGCCAGGCTCTTGCCCCAGGAGTCTTCCGGGTATACTTTCGTGGGGTTTTTTATGGCATTCGTTAATTGCTCGCTATGTACCGGGCTTCTGGGTGTGTGTTCTTGTTTGGGGTTTTTTTATGGTTTTGTTAAGTGCTTACTCTGTGCCAGCCACTGTACTAAGTGCTGGGGTAGATATAAGTTAATCAGGTAGGACACAGTCCTTGTCCCACTTGGGGCTGAGTGGCTCCCTGATGAGGTAACTAAAACACAGAGAAGTTAAGTCATCTGCCTAAGGTCACACAGCAGAGAAGTTAGAACCCGGGTCCTTCTGCTTCCCGGGCTTGTTGTCTAACCACTAGGCCATACGGTTTCTCCGAATTAGTCTTTTCCAGGCTGTGAGCAATAACAAAATCGCGTGCAGCGGAGACAGCTCCCGACGGGCCCTGACCTTCAAGGGATAGGGCGGCCTCCAGCCCGGGTCGGGGGAAGCGGTCCAGGAAGCGGGGAGGGGCTGGTGGGCCTAGTGCGAGACTGAGTCCCAGCGGAAAAGGGTGGCCGATGGAGGAGATAATAGCTGCGCGGAAGGAACTGTAGGAAAGATGATTTAATTAATTAATTAATTACAGTCAACAGTGCAGCGGTGGAGGGAGATCAGGGTAGGATCGGCAGAACAGGGAGCGTGAGGAGGAGGAACGGGGACAGGGTCGAGGAAGAAGGAGGCAGCAGCGGCTTTGAAAGGCTGCCCTCCTTCGCGTGGAGAACAAGGGGGAAGGCAGGAAGGACTCATGTCCGTATCCCAGCCCACCTCTCCTCGGCGACCACCTGACCCCGACCCTGCCCCATTCTCTGAATAATAATGTTGGTATTTGTTAAGCGCTTACTACGTGCAGAGCACCGTTCTAAGCGCTGGGGGAGATACAGGGTCATCGGGTCGTCCCCCGTGAGGCTCGCAGTTAATCCCCGTTTTACAGATGAAGTAACTGAGGCCCAGAGAAGTCAAGTGACTGGCCCACAGTCACCCAGCTGACAAGTGGCGGAGCCGGGAGTCGAACCCACGACCTCTGACTCCGAAGCCCACTGAGTCACGCTGCTTCCCCTAGCCCAGGCGTGCCCTCTCAGGTGGGAAGGGGCTAGGATGTTACGCTTGGTGGAACAGGGTGGGATGGGGCAGAGACTGCTGTGGAAGAGAGGAGCCTGGCCCTCCGGTCGGGGCCTAAGGCGTTCTTTTTCCTCCTGCGGCTCCCCTCCCTGTCCCCTTCCCTCCCCCTCTTCTCCCTCCCCGTGCAGTCGGAACACTGCTCCCCCGGCTCCCCGCTCTCCCCGCCCCGAGGGAGAGCGGGAAGAGCTGTGAGCACAAGAGGGGTGAGCCCGTGGCGGAGCCATGAGGTAGTGCGTGGGGACCGGGCTTTGTCCAGATGCGGCCCCCACGCCCTGTCTCCTCCAAACCCAAGGTCTAGCCCACAGCGGGGGCGGCCCCCAGGCCCAGGGTCAGTAGCGTCAAATCTGCCGTTCCATCAGCCCAGATTGCCGGGACCGTTCCCTTCGTGCTTCTCCCCACTGCTGCCATTCCCGTCATCTCTTCCTTGGCCGGTGGGGAGGTGCATTCTGGGATTAGGAAAACAAAGTTGATTTTTTTCAGGGAGTGGGGGGAAGGAGAAGGAGGAGGAAGCCACTCGGGCACTGAGGGGCGGGAAGACAGCCTTGCCAACGGGACCACGCTTCCCCGTACCGGCTCTACTCCAGGCTAAACGTGGCTCTGGCATAGCCAGTCCAACTGAGGCCCGGAAGCAGCGCGCAGAGCTAGGTTGGTCAGGAGGGCCTGGGCCTCAGTCTCCTCCAACCTCTGCTTCCTGGGGGCGGAGGGGGAGATGAGAGGGGGCCGGGGACCCGTGAAGGAGAAGCCCAGCGAGGATCTTCTGCCATCTGGTGGCAAGCTTTCTCCCACCCAGAGGGGAACCTTGGACCCGGACTGCCTCGACGGGAAGCTTTGGTCAAGGACAACGGTATTCAGGCAAGCAGCGGGGTCTCGTGGAAAGAGCCTGGGCCTCAGAGGATCCGGCTACTAATTCTGACTCTGTCACGGGTGGGCTAGATGACTCTGCGGAAGTCTCTTAACTGCTCTGTGCCTCGGTTTCCTTAACTGTAAACGGTGTTGAAATACCCGTTCTCCCTCCTGGTTAGGCTGCCACTCTCCTGTGGGATAGGGGTCGTATCTGACCTGATTAACTGGTGTCTACTCCAGAGCTTAGAGCGGTGCTTGACTGTAAGCTCTTTATGGGCAGGGAGAGTGACTACTAATTCTGTTGTACTGTACTCTCCTAAGCGGGGTATGTGCTCTGTATGCGGGCACAGTGTTCTGCACTGTTCAGGAACTACAGTTGATTGATTGATACATACATAGTAAGAGCTTAACAGATGCCATAAAAAGGACACCCATCCCCCAGGCACCAGGGAAACTCATTCAGTTGCTGTGGTTGCCTGAGTTTTTCTCAGAGACTCCTCCTAGAATTGGGGTGAAACAGAGCATCCACGATGGACTACTGACAACTCCGTCCTACTCCCCCGAGCCGGACACTATATGATGAAGGGAGCCCATTGCAGGGGACTTCGAGCTGCTGATCCTCCTGTGTAGCCGTTCATTATTATTATCGAGCGCCTTCGAGTCGTTTCTGATTCGCGGCGACTCTACCGATATATTTTCTCCAGAACGTCCTGTCTTCTGCCAGTCTATAACCTTGCTAACGGTTCTCCCGGTCTCGTTGTTATGGTTTCTCTCCATCTAGCTGCCGGTCTGCCTCTTGTACGATGTCCCTGGACTTTTCCTAACGTTAGTGTCTTGCTCAGAGAATTAGTCCTCCTGATGATGTGTCCAAAATATGCTGATCTAAATCGAGTCATCTGGCCTTCCAAAGACCACTTGATGTAGCCACTCTGGCTATTTCCAAAAGGTCCATGACTCCTGCCGGGCCCCTAAATCATGCCAGGGAGTCATGTGTGAAGCAGCGTGGCTCAGTGGAAAGAGCACGGGCTTTGGAGTCAGAGGTCATGAGCTCGAATCCCGGCTCTGCCACTTGTCGGCTGTGTGACTGTGGGCAAGTCACTTAACTTCTCTGTGCCTCAGTTACCTCATCTGTAAACTGGGGATAAAGACTGTGAGCCCCACGTGGGACAAGCTGATTCCCCTGTGTCCACCCCAGCGCTTAGAACAGTGCTCTGCACATAACAAATGTGCTTAACATTATTATTATTATTATTATGTTCTTCTATTGCCTGAAACACCCCTCCTTTCCCCTCATCTGCTGCCCCTCAGAGACCATAATAGTAGAGGTGGTAAAGTCCCCTCTGGGTGCAAAACCCTTGGGAAAGTAAAACAGAAACCATAAATACTTGCCCTGCCCACAGTCTTAGAGGGGAGAAAGATGTAACAGTAATTATAAGGAAATGAGAGTAAAAAAACTGTGCGAGCCACATTAATAAGTAAAAAATAGGGCGGGTGACTGATGGGTCGATTTGACTCAGTATGTTAAGAGTTCAGTTCACTGAGCAAGGTCTGTTGGAGGAGGTGGGATCTTATGAGGAATTTGAGTGTAGGGAGAGCTGAAGTCAGTAAGAGTAGGTCGCTGGGAACTCTAAAGTCGAGAGTGAGGGGGATGGATGTGGGAGAGCTGAGAACGAGGAAGAGCTGGGAGTTTGGCTTGGGAGGAACGAAGAGACGGAGCTGGGGAGTCACCAGTGAAGAAGGCTGCTAAGTACAACGCAGACTGCTGGTGGACGGTCTGGAAGCCAATCACGGGGAACTTTTACTTGAGGTGGAGGCAAATGGGAAGACCAGGGGGAGGTTTTTGAAAAGAGGGGAAATGTGAGCTGAACAACCCTGCAAGAAGTTGATCCCTGCAGCGGTGTGAGGCTGGAGGCAGGCAGACCAACGGGTAGGCTGATACAGCGGACTAGTAATGATATGACCAGAGTTTGGACCAACCTGGTACCAGTCTGGGTGAAGAGAAATTGGGTGGATGTAGGAAATGTTGTACCTGAAGAACTGGAACAATTTAGCAATAATAATTCTTACTATCATTATTATATTTGTGGCATTCGTAATGCACTTACTGTGTGACAAGCGTTGTTCCGAGTGCTGGGTTAGTTACAGGTTAACAGGTTGGACACGGTCCCTGTCCCACATGGGGCTCCCAATCTAAGGAGAAGGCAGAATAGGGATTGAACCCCCATTTTACAGATGAGAAAACTGAGGCAACAGAGCAGTTAAGCGACCTGTCCAAGGCCACGCTGCAGATGAGTGGCGGAGCCGGGATTAGAACCCAGGTCCTCCGACTCCCAGGCCCCGTGCTCTTTCCACGCTAGAACGAAGAGACAGAGAGGAGCCAAGGGTGGTACAGGAGGATGGCAGATTCGTTGACAGAGATGGGGAAGTTGGGAGGAGGAGTGGATTGATTGGGTGATTGCTTGATTTAGGAGGGAGGGTGAGGAAGGGTTGCTAGGTCCAGAAGGACGCTGGCCTTTGAAAAGAGAGTGGGATTCCACTCACGGAGGCTCTCAGGGGCAGGACCAGAGCCCCAAGTGATGCAGTTCATAATAAGGACCAGAAGAGGGTGATGTGGACTGCTGGGCAACCAGGGTCAGAAGGTCCAAGGCCCACTTTGGTCCAAAGTGCTCTAATACTGAAAGTGGGGGCTAGACCCCCACCTCCTGGGTAGCCTGAAGAAGACAGAGAAGGGGGTCCCTCCCCTGCTCCCCACCTAGACTGTAAGCTCATTATGGGCAAGGAACGCTAAATCTGTTGCGCTGTGACCTCCTCCTGCCTAGCGTTTTGGTTAGGGTTAGGGTAAGCCTTAGGGCTAAGTAAGGGTTAGAGTTAGTGTTCGGGTTTTCTTTTGGTTGGGGGTATTTTAATGACACTTGTTAGGCCCTTCCTAATTGCCAGGAACTGTACTAAGCACGGGGGTAGAGGCAAGATAATCACTCTGGAGACGGTCCCTGTTCCATATGGGGCTCACAGTATAAATTGGAGGGAGGGGGATTTAATCTCCATTTTACAGATAAGGAAACTGAGGCCCAGAAAAGCTACCGTGACTTGCCTAAGGTCACATGGCAATCATGTGGCAGATCTGGGTTTAGAACCCAGGTCTTCGAACTCCCAAGCCTGTTTTTTAGGGTTAGAGTTAGGCTGTGGATTAGGGTTAGGGTTAGTGTTGGGACTGTGGTTGGGGTTTAAGTTTTCGGTTAGTGTTAATATCAGGGTAAGGGTTATCATTAGAGTATGAGGGTTGGGGCTAATGTCAGGGTTGTAATGGAGATTAGGGCTAAATTAAGGGCTAATATTAGCATCAGGGGTAGGGGTAGGGTGAGTTTTAGGAAAGGGTTAGGGTTTGGTTGGGTTCAGATTTAGGGTTATGGCTAAGGTATGGCTAGGGCTAGGTCTAGGGTTAGGGTTCTCTTTAGAGCTAAAGTTAAGGTTCTGCATTCTGCTTCTGCATTCCAGTCCCCGAGGGGTCGAAGAGGGGGAAGCAGGAACAGCCAGAAGCCAGAATTCTGGTGAGAAAGAGAGTGTCAGGGGTAGAATAAGGGGAAGAGTAGAAATAGCCAGAAGCCAGAGCGCTGGTGAGAAAGAGAGTGTCGGGAGGGAGAATTTCTTGTCACCAAACAGAGCTGTGGCACTCCGGTGAGAGGCCCGGTGAGACATCTGGTCTCTAGGGAGACCTGCTTAGTGAGTAAAGGAGAGGGGACCCCTCCACCCAGACCCTGCCAACTGCAACCTTCTTCCCTCACCTCAGTTCTCGGTCACCCACCTCAGGTCTCGGTCACCTCTCTCCCACTCTCAAGCAGGAGTCAGGCCAGGCCACCCCCCGGGGCAGGGGCTGAAACACGTGGGGCAGACCAGAGAGGGGGTAGGCGATGGAGAGGGCACCCAGGTGTTTGTTTGCCTTGGGCAAGGCCCGATGCAGTATGGGCAGAAGAGGAAGGAGCCCTGGAGAAGGTAAAGGAGAGGTCCACCGGCTGGCTCGGCAGGGGCCGGGGGCAAGATGTCCCTGCCTCATCCTCCCGGCCGTCACGTGGAGTGGCAGAAAGTGAGTAGATGTCTCTTTTGGGTCAGTTGGGGCAGCACACTGGGTCAAACTCAAACCAGGCCCTGAAGGGGCAAGTAAGGCCAAGGCACTCTGGATCGGGAGGGGCAGCCGCTGCCTCCGTCCCGGGCCCATCACGGGCCTGCCCAGAGCCTTCAGACCCAGCCCCGCAGCTGCCAGAGACTGAGCTGAGTGACTGAGGGAGACAGTGGCTCAGAGACCATTCCTGAGTTTCTCCAGGCAGAGCCCGTCCTCGCCCAGAGCCATAGCTTTCCTCAGGGCCATCTGGGGCTGGGGTGACGCTTGGCCTCTCCTGGAGCCTTGGTGCTGGTGTTGGACTTGTTCGGGATCCTGGATTCAGTCAGTCCCAATCCCTTATCGTGCCCTCAACCCCAGAGGTATCTGAGTCACACCAGGTTTGCTCCCCTGCCCCCACCCTCCTGGAGTTCCACAACCTTGTGCTCACAGTCCACAGGGCTTCCAAGCAATGATTCTAGACTGGATAACAGGCTGACAAGGCCCCAGGTCCCTGGGCTAGAGGATGCCCTGCTCCAAGAACACTCTCTCCCTCATCCCACCCCCTCCTGCCGCGACTTGCCCCCCACCCAACCTTCCCTGGCCATTGGAATGTCATTCATCGCTGAGCAGCAGCAGGAAGCTCAGGAGCAAAGCGCACGGGGCGGGCCCTTTCCCACCCGGGGTCCGTGTCTCCTCATCACCCCAAAGCCCCCAGCCCCAGAGGGATCATCTCTTGTCACATCTTTCAGTGACAGATTTTAAACGAATGTTATTTTGCAACGACAACAACAACAGCAAAAAAAAAAAAAAAAATAGAACCCAGCATAGCTCATCCGCAAGCTGACAAGTCCTAACGGGCCTCGCTTTCCAGAGACAAAAATAACTATTTTCAAAATTCTCCGCAGGGCCTTCGCCTACACGCCCCGCACGGAGTGGAACCTGCAGGGAGAGCTGTGGAACGCGTTGTGCAAAGTGGAAATGTTCTGAACGTTAGAAAGACTTTCACATTCAGTTCCCCTTCCCTCTACTCGGTGTGTCTCCGTCCACCATGTACACACACACACACACACACACACACAAGCTCCCAGCCTGGATCACACACACACACACACACACACACTCTCTGCAGCATCTCTAATCACTGGATCCATACTCACTTATATTTCCTCCAACCCACCCCTTTACCCATATGAATATACGCACACTAGGGCACTTGCAAAAATGTTCACGTATGAAAGGTATATTTGTACACATCATTGCACTTGGAAGACTTCTCCTCACACATATATCAGTATCAACAGTATTCACTGAGCACCAACTGTGTGCTGAACACGGCGCCC
Organism: Ornithorhynchus anatinus; assembly: GCF_004115215.2. Taxonomy (NCBI): domain Eukaryota; kingdom Metazoa; phylum Chordata; class Mammalia; order Monotremata; family Ornithorhynchidae; genus Ornithorhynchus; species Ornithorhynchus anatinus. The sequence continues at coordinate 33,881,238 of NC_041749.1, read as the reverse complement.
GGCACTTGGGGAATATAAAAGAAAGCACCTGTGAGGAACTTTAAAACCGATGGGGGAAGGCACTGACTCCCTGAGGTCCTTACATTTGTGCACAGATGCTCAGACACCTGTAAAAACCCTGACAGATATTTGCACCGTTTTATGTATGTATTCACACATTTGTGCACACTTGCGCAACTTGGGTGCTTGCATTCAGTTGGCCAGTCCCCTCTTACACGCAGCTGTACACACTCAGCCCTCCTCTACAGGAGGCCGGGAAGTTCAGTGGAGGGAAGCCCAGCCACACCATGAAGGTATCAGCGGTGAGAGATGGAGAGAGGGTGGCCGGAGGGGTCTGGACCGTGTCTTTTCAGGGCCCAAGTTATTCTGGATCAGACGACGGCATCCCAGGATGATTCGACCCGGTATTTCGAGCAGTTCCGAGCCCCGGGCTGGAGGCTTCCGAGGCCCTGATCCATATTTCCAGACAGGAAGCTGCCATTCGCTTCCTTGGAGGCCCAGCCTTTTGCTGGCTGCTCGGTGCAGCCAGGATTCTCCGGGAAGCCAGGGATTCTCCTTAGGGAAGCCAGGACATCTGAGATGTCCCAGGAGGCTGCGGCCTGCCTCCGGGATCACCCCTTCTCCGAGCCTGTTGAACAGGAGAGGCAGGCCCAGCCAGGGGGCGTGGGGCCCAGAACCAGAGGCTAGGTTGGCCTCAATCCCGGAAGGGCTGGCGGAAGCTGGGAATGGGGGAGCCCTGGGGTTCGGGTTTGGGTGGGCAGGGGTATCCGTCACCGGTCTCCTGAGGCACTGCAGGCCACCCTGGCATCACAGATCTTCCGCTTCGGGACCGGCTCCGGACCCCCAGTCTAGGAGCAGGGAGTCCCACCAGCTGGCAGGTCCAACTGGACCCCTGCCCACTGGGAAAGCAGGCAAAGGGAGAGGAGAATTGAAAGTCCCTCGCTCGGAGGGCTGCTCGGGCTGCAGGGAAATGAGGGGCTCTGGGTCCCAGGAGTCCCCCAGGGAGCGGGGAAGGGCAGAGATGGGGGAGTCACCCAGTAGTTCCGGGAAAGCCCCAGTCCCCTTCCAGCCTGACCCCGGGGAGGACACAGCAGCAGCGTCCTCCGGCAGTGGGTCAGGGCCAGAGGGGAGCAGGGAGGCCATACCGGTGGCGTGAGGGAACCGGCGAGGGTGGGACCAAGGTCCCTCCCTCCCTCTCTCCTCATCAGATCCGATTGGACATCAGCCTGGTGTTGAGTTTGCGGAAGAAGGAGCGCAGTTTACAGATCTTGCATTTCTTCTTCCGGCCCCGAGACGGGCCCCGACTCCTCCACCCTCCCTCGCCCTCGCCCTCCTCCTCCTCCTCCTCCTCCTCCTCGCTGGCCCAGGGGCCCCAGGCACCCCCATTGAAGTCCGGGTGGGCCCGGGGATTCTCGGCCGGGTAGCGCACGGGGATGGCGGTCCGGTTGTAGTAGGCCAGGCGGGCCAGAAGGGCACGCACCACGTCGGGCCGGCGGGCGGCCAGGTCCTCGCGCTCGTAGGGGTCGGCGCTGATGTTGAAGAGCCACACGGCCTGGCGCGCGCCGTCCGTCAGCCGCTCCAGGTTCCACCAGCTGCCCGGGAAGTTGGTCAGCGTCTGCGGGGGGATCCAGTCGCTGTAGCCGGGGTCCCCGGTCAGCAGCTTCCACTCGCCGACCCGGATGGAGGCCTGCACGGCCGTGTTCCAGATCCCGAAGCCGCCCTCCAGGGAGCCGTGCTTGGCGTGGTTGTACAGCGGGTCGATGTTGTGCAGGATCTCCGTGCGCGGGGACTCCCGCCCCTCGCTGATCGCCGGCCACACGTCGTAGCCGTCCAGCCCCTCCGCTTCCGACACGTTGCCCCCGGCCAGGGAGACCAGGGTCGGGTACCAGTCCGTGATGTGTACCAGGGCCCGGCTGGTCCTGCGCTTCCTCTTGAGCAGGGGGCTGTGGACGAAGCCTATGCCCCGCACCCCGCCCTCCCAGTAGGTGCCCTTCCGGCCGCGGAGGGGCCAGTTGCTGCCCCCGGAGAAGGTCTGGCCGCCGTTGTCGGTGGAGAAGACGATCACGCTGTTGTCATAGTAACCGTACTTCTTCAGGGCCCGGGTGATGTTGCGGACGGCCTCGTCCATGCAGGTCACCATGGCGGCGTACTTGCGCCGGGCCACGTTGCCCATGGCCCGGTAGCGGTAGAGGTACTCGCGGGGGGACTGCAGGGGCGTGTGCACCGCCTGGAAGGCCACGTAGAGGAAGAGGGGCCGGCGGGGGTCGTGGCTGGCCAGGATCTTGCCGGCCCGCTGGGCGTACAGCAGGGTGGAGTACTTGCCGCTCTGCTCCCAGGCCACGTTCTCCCCCTCGTGCAGGTCGTAGCCGCAGACGCCGGGCCCGTCGCAGTTGTCGTAGGTGTAGTAGTCCACGTTGCCCGTGAGCGAGCCCAGGAAGGTGTCGAAGCCCCGCCGGGTGGGCAGGCACTCCTTCTTGTAGAAGCCCAGGTGCCATTTGCCCACCATGTGGGTGGAGTAGCCCGCCTCCTGCAGTTTCTGGGGCAGGGTCACCTGGTCCAGAGGGAGGCAGTTGGGCTGGCGGGGCCGGATGATGGAGTGCTGGAGCCCTGTGTGGATCTGGTACCTGGCAGGGAATGATAATAATTGCGGTATTCGTTAAGCGCTTACCATGTGCCAGGGCCTATACAGGCAAGTGGGGGAATACAAGCAAATCGGTTCAGGCACAGTGCCTGTTTCGCATCGGGCTCACAATCTTAATCCCCATTTTACAGAGGAGGTAACTGAGGTACAGAGGAGTGTCGTGACTTGCCCGAGGTCACACGGCAGACAAGTGGCGGAGCCGGGTTTAGAAGCCACGACCTTCTGATTCCCGGAGCCGTGCCCTATCCACTAGGCCACGCAGCTCAGTGGTTCCGGTCCAGCTCGATCGCCAACTCCAACTCTGGAGGGGACCGGGGCCTGAAGTTTGCTCGTCCCAATGGGCGTGATTGGGTCTTCCGGGCCCTATCCACTCCTCCACTCAGCAGGGCAAGCGAGGGGCCGGGAGGCCCATATGGGAGTGTTTTGAGGTCAGAGGGCGTAGGGGTGTGTTAGAGGGAAGGGGATCCTCCCTGCCAGTGGCTTTCCTGCCCTCCCTTCAATTGTGTGGCAGCATCCTGGATCCCTTGGGACCACTCACAAACCCTAGGGTGGAGCCTTTTCATGCTCCGAGGCCCCCGCAAGCGGGGTCGGGAAGAATCTGTTTTCTCCAGCCTTTAGACAGGGCAAATAGGAAAGCGGAAATGGCCATTGGGACGGAGGGCTTCAGAGGGCTAAGAGGGTAACAGTCCGGGATGCGCACCGGGGCCTCGTCTCCCCTTTAGCCCGGCTCATCCCTACCGTCCGTGAGCATACCCCCTAGGGGAGCCCACCGCCTCGCTGACCACGCTGTCCGAGGTTCACTGTGGGCAGGGAACGTGTCCAGCAACTCTGTTATACTGTACTCTCTCAAACACCTAGCACAGTGCGCTGCACAAAGTAAGCGCTCAGTAAATACGATTGATTGATCGATTGAAGGCGATGCTGACCTGCCTCCTCCCCACTTTACCCCAGCAGCAGATGGCTCCTCCAGGAGACCGACACCCCTAATGTCTTCCTTCACTCACAGGCTCGTGGGATGGTCCTTCCCCTGTTGCTTTTGGCTCTCTGCCTCCTCCTAAACTGGCAGCCGTTTTTTTAAATCGCATTTGCTAAGCGCTTACTAGGCGTCAAACCCTGCTGTAAGCGTTGCGGTTGATACAAATTAATTAGGATGGACACCGTCCCGGTACCGCATGGGTCTCTCGGTCTAAACAGGAGGGAGAACAAGTTTCCCCATTTTACAGTTGAGATAACTGAGGCACATAGAAGTTAAGTGACTTGCCCAAGGTCACCCAGCAGACACGTGGTGGAGGCGGGATTAGAAGCCAGATCCTTCTGACTCCCAGGCCTGTGCTCTCTCTGCTAAGCCATACTGCTTCTCCATTTGGGGGGCTCTATAAGAAGCTGACTGCGAAGGGGGTCTGATGGGGGCTGAGCCCAGATCCTGTGGGTGGGATGGATGGATGGATGGATGGATGGATGGATGGATGGATGGATGGATGGATGGATGGATGGATGGATGGATGGATGGATGCACACTGGAGAAGGCTGGAGGAGACCTTTGATATTTCTGGGTCTACACTGGGATCCAGAGCCAGGATGAGCCACCTTCTGTCTCTCGCTTGGGCTCCTCCCTGCACTCTCTGACTTTGAGTCATACACAAACACCCCTCTGCCTCACCCTCCCCAGCCATAGCAGCAACAATCTAACTCGATCCCTCCTTCAAAGTGCACTCAGGAAGGAAGAGAGAGGAGGGCTCGATTCCTTCAGAGCCCTCCCGATCGCCCACCTGGGAATAAGGGAACAATCTCTGCTCCCATTGAGAGACCAAAAGAGTAGAGGACCACCAGGCTCTCCTAAACTGCCTCAGACAGAGAGATCTCCAAGGAGAGAGGGTGTGCTTGTGCGTGAAAGAGAGATCCCAACTTTCCTCAACAAACCATGCCCGGGTAGTTCATCCATTGGTCTAACCTAAACTCTCCCCGCTGCCCTCTGAGCCCTTTTTCTCTTCCGTCCCCGAGAGGAGTTGCTGGTAAAAGTGCTTTAAAAATCCAAACTGCGGTAGAAATAACTAGCTCTCGCGTCACCGTAGAAGGAGTAGCGAATCAAATATGTTGTGGTACAATCTCTCCCGCAAAGACCAATAGGCATCTTAGTGCAAACTCTACAGGAGATTGCCCAAGCGGGACAGTCTGGCGGTTTGGACTCCTGGAAGGGAGGTTCGGCTGGAGGTTGGGATCTGGGGAGTCTGCCAGGCTGGGGGGCTGCGTCCCGAGGTCAAGGAGGGGTGGGGAGGAAAGGGAGGGTCGTCCTGCTTCTTTCTGGAACCAGCCGACTTCTCCCTGCCGCTGCTAGGGAGAGAAGCGAAGCCTGGAACCGACGTCCCGGCTGGGAAACCGACCAGGGGAGTCCAGAGCCGGTCCACTGGCCCCCAAAGCCCACCCACCCCTTCCAGTGGCCAAGGGCCAAGGGACCCGAGGGACGGGGCGAGGGGTCCCTTACCTGCCCGTGATCAACTGGCTCCGGGACGGGGTGCAGATGGGCTGGATGTAATAGTTCTCCAGCTTCACCCCCTCGGCCGCCAGCCGGTCCAGGGTGGGAGTCTGGATGTCCGACCCATGGTAGCCCACGTCGTGGTAGCCCTGGTCATCGGTCAGGATGAAAATGATGTGGGGGGGCCCGGCGAAGGCCGTCGGAGGGGAGGCCTTCTCTTCGGCCGCGTCCATCGGGCTCTCTGCCACCAGGCTGGGCTTGACCCAGTCCCAAGAGAGGTAGCCGAAGGTCAGGAGGCTGACCAGGGAGAAGCCGGTGAGGGCGTGCAGGGCCATGCTGACCGTCACACCTCCCCGCACGCACTCTCCCTTCCAGGCTACGCTCCCTGCATTGTCCGGTGGAGGGGTGGGAGCTCGGGGGTGGGGGCTAGACTTGGGCCGGCCAGTCCTTCGGCTGGCAAGTCCACCCCGAGGCCGCTGTCCCTCGTACCCTCCGCCCACCCTCTTCTGCTCTGCCAAAAAGTGCGGGAGCCGAGAGGATGCAGCCAGGAGAGGGGAGTGCAAGGACAGAGGAGATCCTCTTTCTAGGATTATTTTATTTTTCCCCTGCCAAGGTCCCAAGTTAGGACCAGGGAGAGGAGGAGGAGGAGGAGGAAGGGAGGGAAAGGGGAGAGGAGGGAAAAGAAGAGGGGAAGGAAGGAGGAGGGGAGAGCCTCCCCTTTACCTCTTTCGAAGCTTTCCCCCCCTGCAACAGGTCCCGCTCCCCATCTCCTTCCCTCCTTCCCGCTTCGCGCCCCTCCCCCCGGCCGCCGCCCACGGTCGCCCCCCGCCGCCCGCTTTCTCCGGCTCCTCTTTCCCCCCCCCCCGTCCGGGTCTCTCGCCTGTCCACTCGCCGCCCCTTCCCCCGCTCCGGATCCCGGACGGTCCCTCCGATCCGGACCCCGCTTCGACGCCCCGCAAATGCGGCCTAATGTGGGCAGGGCCCCGGGGGCGGAGGGGAGGAGCGGGGCGGGGGCGGGGAGGGGGCGGAGGAGGAGGAGGAGGAGGAGGAGGGAGAGAGCTCGTGGCGAGACTTAACGGCGTGAAGTTGGAACATCTGTCCGGACTGCCCCCGGCCTGAGCCGCCAGGTGCTGGTGGAGGAGGAGGAAGGAGGAGAGGTGGGAGAGGAGGGTAAGAGGAAAGGGAAGAGAAGGAGGAAGAGGAGGAAGGGGGGGAGGAAAAGAGCAGGGGAAAAGGAGAAGGAAGGAGAGAAGGGGAGGAGGAGGAGGAAGAAGAGGGGGAGGGGATAAGAGGAAAGGGAGGAGAAGGAGGAAGGGGGAGGAGAGGGAAGTAGGGAGGAGGAAAAGAGGAGAAGGAAGAAGAGAGGGGAGGAGGAGGAGGAGGAAGAGGAGAAGGGGAGGAGAAAGGGGAGAAGGAGGAAGAGGAGGGGAAGAGGAGAAGGAGGATGAGGAGGGGAGGACGAAGAGAAGGGGGAGAAGGAAGAGGGGAGGAAAAGGAGGAGAAGGAAGAGGGAGAGGAGAAGGAGGAGGAGGAAGGGGGGAGGAGGAAAAGAGAAGGGAGGAGGAGAAGGAGGAAGAGGAGGAGAGGAAGAAGAGGAGGAAGAAGAGAAGGGGAGGAGAAGAAGGAGGAAGAGAAGGGGAGAAGGAGGGAGAGGAGAAGGGAAAGAGAAGGAGGAGGAGGAAGAGGAGGAGAGAGGTGAGGAGAAGGAAAAGGAGAAGGAGGAGGCTCTCGACTGGTGGTGGCCCCGCTTCCCTGGCCTGTCCCCTGGCCGGCATCCCTGCGGAGTTTTGTGCGGGGACTGGTCTGTGAGGGTCCAGCTGGCCTCGAGGCCCCTGTCTGAGGGGCTCCCAGAACCCAGACTTTAGAGCCCCCGTGGTGTGGAGCGCGTGGGCTTGTACCTGTGTAGGTGGGTGTGTATTTGTGGGGGCAGGAGTCTGGGTGTTTAAGGGTCTGGGTGCATGTGTCTGCATGCGTCCCCCCCCTCCGCCCCGTGGCATTTAATGAGCACTTACTGTGTGCAGAACACTGTACTAAGTGCTTGGAAAGTACAGTTCAGCAATAGAGACAATCCCTCCCACGGCGGGCTCACAGTCTAGAAGCGGGGAGATAAACATCAAAACAAGTAAACGGGCATCAGCAGCATCAGTGTAAATAAATAGAATTATAGATATATACACATCAAAACAAGTAAATAGGCATTAATGTAAATGAATAGAATTATAGATATGTACCTGTATACGCAAGTGCTACTAAGCACTTGGGATAGTACAATACAGTAGAGTTGGTAGACGCGTTCCCTGCCCACCATGAACTTAAAGTCTAGAGGGGGAGAAAGACATTAATATAAACAATTTACCATATATAATTTCCCCCTGCCGATCACAACCTCTTAGGGTCCAGCCAACCAGGCTCTGCAAAGGTAAAGGGAGGATCCGCTTCCATGATTACTTCTTTTGACAGTGCCCTCGCTCGCAGCTACAACACTGTCCTGGCTCAGGGCAGAGCTGGGGTCCTGAATCTAGGGTCCATCTTGCCCCCTTCATGCTTTTGACACCTCTGCCCACATGTGTGCCTAGTGGTTTCCGTAGTCTATGAGGTCCAAAAGGTCTTAGGAACCTGCATGTGTGTATGTGCTCGTGAATGGGTCCAGGAATATGCGTGCAAATCTGACTGTGGGCTGTGTACGTGGGTGTATGTATGTGCACGTGACCGTACGTGTATGTGGTGTGTATGCATATGCCTGTGTGATTATATACATAAATGACTGTGTTTTTGTTGGAGGGTAAGGGGTGTGGATACTGCAAGGACCCTTCTAGGTTTGGAACACTCCCAGGGGCTTGGGGAAGGGGTGTGGGGGATCAGGAGAAAGAGAGCAAATAGAACAAATTGAGAGATCTTGGCTCTTCGAGGAGGTGGTGGGCCAGCTGAGCCGTTTTCAGCTCTGTCGTGCAGGTGGGGACCAACTCAAGTCTGTCTGGGAGAGGGGTCCGACCGTGCCCTTCCCCAGATTTGCTCTCCTGGCCTTTGAGGGGGAAAAGGGTGGTATCCTCATTTGGCTTGGGGACTACACAATGACTGACGTTCCCTGGCTCTCCCTGTCCTCACAGAGTTGCCTCGATCCCCTCTGCCTGGGCGGTCACCACCCTGGTGTCCGTGTCAACCCCCTCCCATCCAGGTGATGCCAGGTCCCTGGGGAAGAGAGGCCCGTTAATGAACGTCCATCCAGATAGCCAACGGCTCAATAGTAATAATAATTATTATTACGGTATTGGTTAAGCACTTTTACTCTGTGCCAGGCTGGGGTGGATACAAGCAGATCGAGTTGGACAGTCCCTGTCCCCTTTGGGGCTCACAGTCTCCATCCCCATTTTTCAGATGAGGGAACTGAGCCCCAGAGAAGTGAAGTGACTTGCCCAAGGTCACACAGCAGACAAGTGGCAGAACCGGGATTAGAATTTATGACCTCCTGACTCCCAGGCCCGTGTTCTGTCCACTAAGCCATGCTGTAAAGAGAGCGTCGGAGTTGAGATCTCCCGTCTCTCTGCGGCGGGGCCCTGCCTGGAGCCAGCTGCCACCCGGATCCCGTCCCCCCGGTCCCCGGGCTCGGGAATAGGCTCCAGGGGGCTCTCAGGAGCTTGGAATTCCCCGTCCGCTTAGAGGTTGAGGTTTCCGAGCCGATCCCGGGCAGCGGGGAAGACAGGAAGGGGGAGAGGTGAGGACGAGGTGGAAAAGGGGAAAAGAGAGAGGAATGGTAAGGGGGAGGGAAGGGAGAGGGAAAGGGAAGGAGGAGATGAAAGGAAAGGGAGAAGGGGGAAAGGAATAGCAAGGGGTTCGAGGAGAAGAAGAGGGATGGAGAGAGGAAGGGGAAGGGAGAAGGGAAGAGAAGGAAAGGAGTACTTCGTACATAGTAAACGCTCAATAAATACGATTGATTGATTTGCTGAAGAAGGGAAAGGGGAGAGGTACAAGAAAGGGGATGAGAAGAGAAAGGGAACGGGGAGAGGAAGTGGGGGAAGGAAAGGGAAAAAGGAGAGGAAGTGGGAAATGAAAGGGAGAGTGGAAAAGGGAGGAGAAAAGGAAGTGGGGAAAGAAAAGGGACAGAAGGGGGAAGGGGTGTTGGTTGCGAGGGTCCCATCTGCGTGGAGAGAAGAGAACTGTGGTCCTCCAAGTGGAAGCAGGCTGAGGGCTACAGGCATTAGTCGGCCCGCTGGATGCTGAACTACCCCTAGGAAAGCTCCACCGGCAAGGATTTCTCTTTTCCAGTATGGGTTTGTTTAACCAACATGGGAAGCAGTGTGGCCTAGTGGAATGAACACAAGATTATGAGTCAGGCAACCTGGGTTCTAATCCTCATGTTGTCACCGGCTTATTGTGTAACCTTGGGCAAATTACTCACTTTTTCTGTGTCTCCGTTCCCTCATCGGTAAAATATGTAGCTATGTCCTTGCTCTGTCCTCACTCTCCATTAGATCACGAGTCTCATGTGGGACAGGGAAGGGGTATTGTACCTACCCCAGCACTTAGCACAGTGCTTGGTACATAATACTGATAATAAGTAATACATAATAAATACATACTACTTAATAAATAAATACATAAACATTCTAATTACTATTATGAGAAACAATGTGGTCTAGAGATTACAACAGCCTTGGGTTCTAATCCTGACTCTGCCATTTGTCTGCTGTGAAACCTTGGGCAAATCCCTTATCTGTGCTTCTGTTCCCTCATCTATAAAACGGGGATTTAATAGTTGTTCTCCCTGCCCATTACTGAGAACCCCAGGTGGAACAGGAACTGAGTCCAATCAGAGTATCTCATATCCACCCCACCACATAAAAAACACTTGACAAATTCTACAGTAATTATGATAATTTTTACATAGGCAGATATGGTTGAGCGCTGGTACTACAGGTGATATTTTGGCTTGGGGTGTTGGGGTGGAGGGAGGGCAGAATCTGAGAAGCCTCAGTGTGGGGCAGGAAGAAGGATGAAGGGGTAAGGGATCGTGTAATTGAAATGCAAATTGAAATATTTTTCTTTTTAGAGTGATCCGCTAAGCATATTTGGAAAAAAAAGACTGCCGCTCTGGCTTTCTTCGGTCCCTCTTCCTCTTCACCTTCCTTGTCTCCCAGAGAGCAGAGAGAGGAGGGGGGAGAGGGTGAGGATGAGGTGGGAAAGGGGAAAAGAGAGAGGAATGGTAAGGGGGAGGGAAGGGAGAGGGGAAGGGAAGGAGGAGATGAAAGGAAAGGGAGAAGGGGGAGAGGAATAGCAAGGGGTTCAAGGAGAAGAAGAGAGATGGAGAAAGGAAAGGGAAGGGAGAGGGGAAGAGTTCCCCGGAGCTTCCAGCCTGCTGTAAGGCCACAACGGGAGCCCCAGCCCCCTTCCATTGGTTCCATGGCCAGCTGGCCCAACCCCTAGCCGGTAGGGTTTACAGTGCTTGGCACACAGTAAGCACTTAACAAATACCATCACTATTATTATCAGTCTGTCTGGGGGTCGGTTGTCTTGGATCCAACAGTTGGCCAAGTTTATTTACCTCCAGGCAGAGCTCTGCTGACCTGTACCTACTCCTTCCCCCGTCCCCCCGACCTCTCCTCTCCTTTTCCCCTCTTGCCCTCCTACCTCTCTACTCCCTTTCTCCCCCTTCCTCTTCCTCTCCGCTCCTCCTCCTCCTTCCCCCGACCTGGTCCTTCCATTCCCTTCCCTTCCTTCCACCCCTCCATCCTTAGGAAACGCCATCAATTGCATAGTCAATTATTCAATCATTCATTCTAATGATCATATTTATTAGCATTTTTATGTTTATCTTCCTTCTTAGAATATAAGCTCCTTGTGAGCAGAGCATACTCTGGCCTGTGCTTCTGTTTAACTTGCCTAAGAGCTTAGGAAAGAGCACTGCCCCCAAAGGACACTCAAATAAACATGAGAAGCAGTGTGGCTTAGTGGAAAGAGTATGGACTTGGGAGTCAGAGGTCATGGGTTCTAATCCCGGCTCCGCCGCCTGTCAGCTGTGTGACCCCGGGCAAGTCACGATTTCTCTGTGCCTCAGTTCCCTCATCTGTAAAATGGGAGTGAAGACTGTGAGCCCCACGTGGGACAACCTGATTACCTTGTATCTACCCCAGCGCTTAGAGCAGTGCTTGGTACATAAGAAGCGCTTAACAAATACCAACAAAAAATAACACCATTATAAGAAACACTATTACTACTTCCCTCTTGCTATTCTGTGTTGAGAATATCACTGTCCGCAAGAGTCCACAATATCCACAACGAGGGTAGGGAATGTGTTTATTTTTTGATTAACCACCATATCCAAAGATAATTATTGCCCCCAAGAATGTTTGGATGGTGATGATTTTAAGAGGCAAGAGAAACCTGGGTCTGTAAGGGAAAGAGAAATAGCGAGAATTCATACCTGCCGTTTGACCTCGGTCAAGTCACTTCACTACTCTGTGCCTCAGTTCCCGCATCTGTAAAATGAGGATTAAGAGGGTGAGACCCACAGGTTCACGTATATATCTGTAATATATTTATTTGTATTGATGTCTGCCTCCCCGCCGCGCCCTGAGGCTGTAAACTCGTTATGGGCAGAGAATATGTCTGTTTACTGTTGTACTCTCCCAACCACTTAGTTCAGTGCTCTGCACACAGTAAGCACTCAATAAGTACGATTAAATGAATGAATGAATGAGAAGGACTGTGTCCTACATGATTACCTTGTACTTAGACCTTACCAGACTAAGCCTCCCTTTTCCCCTGCTCCCCCTCCCCTCCCGATTGTCCTGACTCACTCAGTTTGCTCTACCCCCCCTCCCTGCCCCACGGGACTTGTGTATATATGTACATATTTATAATTATAATTCTATTTATTTTTATAAATGAACATATTTAGAATTATAATTCTATTTATTTTTGTTAATGATGTGTATATATCTATAATTCTTTTTATTTATAACGATGCTACTGATGCCTGTTTACTTGTTTTGATGTCTGTCTCCCCCTCTTCTCGACTGTGAGTCCTTGTGGTCAGGGATTGTCTCTATTTGTTGCTGAATTGTACTTCCCAAGCGATTAGTACAGTGCTCTGTGCCCAGTAAGCACTCAATAAATACGACTGACTGACTGACTGAATGAATGAATGTAACTACCTCAGCACTTAGAACAGTGCCTGGCACATAGTTCTTAATAAATACCATAAAAACATAGAAAAATTTAGTGAAGTTTTCCCAGGTTATCAGAGAATGAAAAAATTCATTCACTGATGGATCAATCGATAGTATTCATTGAACATAGTATTCATTGAACACCTATCGTTTGCAGAGCACAGGAGAAGTCCTTGAGGGAGTACGATAAATTAATAGTCACGATCCATGCCCTCAAGAAGCCGATAAGTAAAAGTAAATTACAGTGAGAGTCAGAATATTCTAGGCCTCAGTCGGCCGAACTGTTGAAGTGTCATTTTGGGGGGGATACAGAGTGAGGAGATGAGAGCTCAATCAGGGAAGAACTCCTGGAAGTGCTGTGATTTCAGAAGGGCTTTGAAGATGGGGAGAACAAAGGTCTACCAGATGTGAGGGGGGAGGGAGTTCAGGCAGAAAGGAAACACAAATGAGGCTCGGTTAGTAGGTTGGCTTGAGGGGAGGAAAGCAGAGATGGGGGGAGTTGGGGTGGTGAAGCTGATTGATTGTCTTAAAGTCAGGGGTCTGTAGTTTCCTCTTGTTGAGCAGAGGAATAGAGGAATTGGAGGGTTTTGAGGGAAGGTGAAAAGAGTAATGTTTTAGAAAAACGATCCGGGCAGCGGAGTGAAGTATGGACTGGAGATAGGAGAGACTGGAGACAGGGAGATCAGCGAGGAGTCTGATGTAGTTACTGAGATGGGTTATGACAAAAGCCTGGACCAGCGTGTGGCATTTTGGATGGAGAGGAAGGGGCAGATTCTGAAAAGGTTCATTCATCCATTAGTACCTATTAAGTGCCTACTACGTACCGAGCACTGTACTAGGCACTTGGGAACAAACAATTAGAGTAAAAGATATAGATCCTGCACTCGAGGAGTTTTCAATTTAAGTGCATTTTCATGTTCCCCCTGAGTCCAATTGGTTTAGGGAAACACCTCAGGAAACCTTTGAAATAAAAATTAATTAACAATAATGTTTCAAAACAACTATGACATCCAGTCCTAGGAGGGCAGTGTAACTGCCTCTGGAGCAAAATTGGGGGTTCCAGAGCCCCCTGGAGACAAGTTCTTTGATCACAAGAAATCAGCTGGACTTCCACAAAATGAAGCTTGTGACATGCGTAATGCTGTGGGTCTAGCACTATATGCAGGGAAACAGTGTGGAAAACAGCTCAGGCTTGGGAGTCATGGACCAGGGTAATAATAATAATTATGGTATTTGTTAAGCGCTTACTATGTGCCAAGCACTGTTCTAAGCACTGGGGTAGATACAAGGTAATCGGGTTGTCCCCCATGGGGCTCACAGTCTTAATCCCCGTTTTACAGATGAGGTAACGGAGGCACAGAGAAGTGAAGCGATTTGCCCAAGGTCACACAGCAGACAACTGGCAGAGCTGGGATTAGGACCCACGTCCTCTGACTCCCAACCCCGTGCTCTTGCCACTAGGCCATGCTGCTTCTCAATGCCACAGATCCCAGCTCCATCACTTGTCTGTTGTGAGTGACAGGCCCAGCTGCCTCAGTGATAATTCCAACTCTGGAATAGTTGCCCTCTGCACTCAGCCACTCACCTGACAAACAGTCCGGCAAGACCGCCTTGTGGAAGGTTGTAGAAATAATAATAATAATAATGATTATTATTTTCATTGTATTTGTTAGGTGCTTACTATGTGCCAAGCACTGTACTAAGAACTGGGGTAGATACAACATCATCAGGTCCCACGTGGGGCTCACACTGTAAGTAGGAGGGAGAACAGGGATTGAATCTCCATTTTACAGATGAGGTAACAGGCCCAGAGAAGGTAAGTGACTTACCCAAGGTCGCACAGCAGACCAGAGGTAGAGCCGGGATTAGAACCCAGGTCCTCCTATTTCCAGGCCCTTGGTCTTTCCACTAGGTCATGCTTCTTCTCAAGGCATACTAGACATACTAGAGCAAGCACCCGGGGAAGGGCAGGGCAGGATGTTGGTGTCCTTTCCAAGGGGTGGGGCAGGAAAGAGAAGGAGCAGGAAGAGAGAATGGGGGAAGAGGTGGAGGAGGAGGAGTTAGACCGATAGGCTCAATTCGCTCCTCTGCCTCAACAAGGCTCTTAACGACACACCCTCCCTCTACCCCTCTTCCTCCCTCCATCTCTCCTTTGGCCTATCATCACCAACCTCAGCAGTATTTATTGAGCGCTCACTGTGTGCAGAGCACTGTACTGCTACTTCTAATGATAATAATCATAATAATAATTATGGCACTTGTTAAGTGTCTACTCTGCATCAAGCACTGTTCTAAGCTCTGGAGGCAGATAATTAGTTTGGACACTGTCCCTGTCCCACATGGGGCTCGCAGTCTTAATCCCCATTTTACAGATGAGGGAACTGAGGCACAGAGAAATGAAGTGACTTGCCCAAGATCACACGGCAGACGAGCGGCAGCACTGGGACTAGAACCCCCGTCCTAACTCCCAGGCCGGGGCTCTATCCGCTAGGCCATTGGGAGAGTACAATACAACAGAGTTGGTAGACGTGTTCCCTACCCACAGTGAGCTTTCAGTCTAGAGGGGGAAACTGACATTAATATCAATAAATAATTGATAGAATCCTATTTATTAAAATATAATAATAATAATAATGTTGGTATCTGTTAAGCGCTTACTACGTGCAGAGCACTGTTCTAAGCGCTGCGGTAGATACAGGGGAATGAGGTGGTCCCACGTGAGGCTCACAGTCTTCACCCCCATTTTACAGATGAGGGAACTGAGGCACAGAGAAGTGAAGTGACTTGCCCACAGTCACACAGCTGACAAGGGGCAGAGTCGGGATATATAACTTATAGATATGTATAGCCCGGGCCTGGGGGTCAGAAGCTCACGGGTTCTAATTCCATTTCTTCCACTTGTCTGCTGTGTGATCTTGGGCAAGTCACTTCACTTCCTTGCGCTTCAGTTACCCCATCTGTAAAATGGGGGTGAAGACTGTGAGGTCCACGCGGGACAGGGGCTGTGTCCAACCGATTTGCCTGGGTTCACCCCAGCGCTTAGGACAGTGCCTGGCACACAGTAAGCACTTAACAAATACCACAGTTATTATCGGGATAAGTTCTGTGGGGGTTGAGGGTGGGGAGAATATCAAATGCCCCCAGACGATTCAGAATTAGCGGGCCCAGCCCCCTCCGGGAAAAGACGCTCCTGAGAGACTGGCCTAACCCGGCCAATACGACTGTACCTACGCTTGCCATCCGGTAGCCCTTCAAGACTCCTCTCCCCCCAACGGCGAGAAGGGCAGGCCCAGGGCCAGCCCGGAACCTCGAAGCTGTAAAAGGGAAGATTACCTGTCGGGGTTTCTTCAAAGGATTCTTATCTCCCTTCACACAACTCAGCTTTCCTCCAGCTGAGAAGGAACAATGCAAGCCCTGGCCCGAGGCAGCAGTAGGGGCCCGGAAGGGGAGAAATTTTTAGACCCCTGCCCCTCCCCATCCCCATTCCCACCTCCCACCCCACTGCTCCCGGAGTCCGGTGACCCCGAGGCAGCTCGTTAGGACGGAAACAGGGAAAGGGATTGATCCCGTGGGCCGGCACCTCCCTTAGGACAAATTTCGCACTAAGTGTAACTGTCACAAAAGCAGCATTAGAGTCTTTGACACCTGTTCGTAGATCCCAAGATCGATCGGTGGTATCTATTGAGTGCTTACTATGTGCACAACACCGTACTAAGCACTTGGCAGAGTACAATACAGCAGAGTTAGCAGACACGCTCCCTGCCTACTCCCGACCCAGAACTAGGGGAGAGATCTGAGAAAGTGCAAGAGGGATGAGTTAAGAGGGACGAGGAGCTATTCATCCAGGGCAGACTGGATCCCCAGAGCACCCTTTTTCTTGGGGCCTTTCTCTGGCACCCACCTGTCTCAGGGAATAATAATTTCAGGGGCATTTCTTAAGCACCTACTATGCACCAATCCTTGTAGTAGTTACAGGGAAATCAGAGGGCACGTAGTCTCTGTCCCAAATGGGGCCCATTTTACAGATGAGAAAACTCAGGAAACTCAGGAAGAACTTAGTACGGCGCTTTGCACACAGTAAGCGCTCAATAAATACGATTGAATGAATGAGGAACAGGTAAGTTAAGTGACTTGTCCGAGGTCACACTGTAGAAAAGTGGCAGAGTGGAGTAGAACCCAAGTCTCTTCACTCTTCACTCTCTATCCACTAGACCAGACTGCTGTCCCTAGGACAAGCCTGGCCTGGGAAGCACCTAGAGCTTCCGCCAAGGACTTGACTTAGCAACTCTGTTAAATTGTACTCTCCCAAGAGCTTGGCCCAGTGCTCTGCACACGGCAAGCGCTCAATAAATGCGATCGATTGATCGATCTTTGACGTTTAACTACTATTCTTGGCAGTAATAGTAGCAGTAGGGTATTCGTTAAGGCTTACTTTGTGCGGAGCACTGTAATTGGGTGCTGGGGTAGATACAAGATAAATCAGGTCTCATATGGGGCTCACAGTCTAAGTAGGTGGGAGAACACCTACTGAATCTTGATTTTGCAGATGCGGGAACTGAGGCATGGAGTTGCTCAATGTCACAGAGCAGACAAGTGGCGAAGCCAGAATTAGAATGCTGCTCCTCTGACTCCCAAGCCTATGATCTCTCCAACAGGCCACACTGCTGTTAGACATGGTCCCGGACCGGCAAGGGTCTCACAATCTGAGAATGAGGGAGGGAAGAAGGGACGGGAGGCAGAAAGACAATCTGAGAGGCGAGGATGGTGATATATAGACTAGAAGCTCGTGGTGGGCTACCAGTTCTATTATAATATCTCTCCCAAGAGTTTAGTACAGTGCTCTGCACACAGTAAGCGCTCAGTAAACACCATCCATTGGTATACAAGAGAGGTAGGGCCCTGTGGCCAGAGGAACAGAGTTTGAGGATCCTCGCAGCTTAGAGTTCAGCAGTCACAGTCGTGGCCACTGTAATCGTCCAATGGCACCTATAACCTTCCCAAAGTTCTGAAAGTTGCGTACGCCCTGTGCTGACATTGTTTCTCAGCCTCTCGGCCGAAGGAAGGGATGGTGGGAATCCCAGTGATGCGGTGGGGGTGGAAGTGGGGCACCCGCCGGTGTTGGACGGGACCTTTCTGCCACACAAATTCCGTTAGTCTGGGCTAAGGGAACCGGCTGGCAATAAGCCATGAAAATTAGCCCAGATGAGCAGGCTCAGGACTGGAAAGAAACTAGGCAGGCTTAAAGGAAACCAGTCACCGAACAAATAAGTATTGTTTTAAAAGTGGACCATTCAACCCAGAACCTTGGTATTTTTATTTTTGTTTTTTTCATCGATTGTGCCTTCATTAATTGCCCACATTTTACATTGAGTCTATGCTTATTTTCCTAATTACCAGACAGGGAAATTGAGACCCCGGGACGACAAGTGTCTGGCCTGAGCTCGCGTGGCAGAGCCGAGTCACTGAGGGGGACGGGGGAAAGAGGGATCCCTAGAAAGCCAGGTACTTGTTCCTTCAGCTGGGGCAGTCCGTGGGTGAACCAACGAGGTCATTCTCACCTGACCAGCACCCCCTTCCCACATATCCGGGCTGTCCAGTACACTTCCATCTCCTAACGTCAGTGGGTTCCCTGGGATGGGTTTATAGGGTCTCCCAGAAACCTGGGTGTTTAGCACTGAACATTAGGCTCCCTAGTTTTTAACCCTTTGCAGGGGCCCAGCCCCTATGCAGTTCAATGCTGCCTTTCTCCGGGGCTTCAATGAGGCATTATTAACAGCGGGATTATTGAGAGCAGAACTCGGGGGCTCTACAATGGAAGCACTGTGCAAGGGCAAGAGGTTGCACAATCTGTTTGCCCAATCCTCTTCTTCCCCTCCCTCTCCTCTCCCTCCTAGTGCCCTAGTCCCTGTGCCCCCTACCCCACCCAGGAGCCCAACTCAAAGGGAAAAACATGAAAGGACTTTTTTAATAAGCTGCCCACCTCTCTTCACCGCAGGAGGAATTCTGACCTGGAAGGACACGGGGAGGGGCGGTGTCCAGCTCGCCGCCCCCATCTGCTCAGGGTGTTGCCTCTTAGATGTCTAAAGGCTTCCGTCCTCTCTGGCCAGTGGGAGATTTCCGCCCCCCTCCACCTTCCCGAATGGGTGTTTTCGATGAAAGAGCCAAAGCGAGTCTGGAGAAACCCAAGCGCGAGA
Source organism: Ornithorhynchus anatinus (assembly GCF_004115215.2). Lineage (NCBI taxonomy): Eukaryota > Metazoa > Chordata > Mammalia > Monotremata > Ornithorhynchidae > Ornithorhynchus > Ornithorhynchus anatinus. The sequence goes on along the minus strand of NC_041749.1, from coordinate 33,862,764 downwards.
TGAGAAGGCTGGCACTCTTGTTTCAGCACAGATCGAGGAGGCCACTGAGCGCACTCTCCAAGTTCTGGAGGTTGGGAATGTTTTCATAACCATAGTAATTGTGGTGCTCGGTAAGCATTTACTAGGTGCCAAGCGCTGTGCTGAGCATTGAGGTAGATACGATTCAATCGCATTAGACACCGTTCTTGTCCCTAGTGGGACTCTCCTTCTCAGGGGAAGGGAGAACAGGCGTTTAATTCCCCACTTTACAGATGTCAAAATTGAGGCACGGAGAAGTTAAATCACTTGCCCAAGGTCCCAAAGCAGGCAAGTGGCAGAGCTGGGTTTAGACCCCAGGTCTCCCGGCTACCGGTCCTGGGATCTTTCCACTGGGCCATGCTGTTTGTGGGGTGCTGATATAGGATGGGTGAGATCCTAGGGAGGTTTGTTGTCCCCAGGCTCCCTATCTTCCCATCCCCTTTCCCTAAAATTCAGGATTAGCTGGAATTTGGGCATTTTCCTGCTGGACTTCAGAGCAGCTTCCGTTTTCTGGGAGACAAAAAGGGAGAGAGGAGGGGCAGAAGTTGGAGGCTGAGCTCTATTGATGACTCCATTTTAGCCATCCCCACAGATAATTCCTCTAGATGGTGAGCTTGTTGTGGGCAGGGAATGAGTCTACCTATTCCATCATAGTCCATTCTCCCGAGCGCTTAGCACAGTACTCTGCACACAACAAGTGTTCGATAAGTATCATGTGCATCTGCCCGGCTCTCTGGACAGAAGGAGTCAGACCTTCCTGGAGTGAATTCCAGCTTTAACCAGGAAATCGCCAAAGTGAAAAGGCAGCATCAAAGCTTCCAGAAAACGATGTTCTACCTACAAACGATTTTCCACATCACTGCTTCTTCAGTGAGGCAGATGGTTCAAAGAAAGAGAGAAGAAACAGAATTCTCCAGCCTCAGGAGATTTCCCTGCAGCTTCAACTAGGAGAATATCAAACAGCAGCATCGGTTTTGGGAATAAGAGCAGAATCTAACGAGAGGAAAGGGAGAGTGAAGGGCAAACTCTTAAAGGCAGGGAGTGGGAGGAGAAAGAAAGGGGATGTGGGGGGGAAGGTGGGGGTGGGGAAGACAGAGCTGTAATTGGGCGATGACAGTGGCAGACACACCCAGGGCCTAAAGCCAAGGGAGTGGAAAAAATACTTTTTAAAATGCCATTTAAACGGAATCGTCCCCCAAGATAAAGGCGGTGGGGTGGACGAGGTGGGCACAAGCAAGTGAGCACAAACAGTTCGCTGCAGGTGTCAGCAACCCTGAGAAGCCAATGTTTCACGACCCCAAAATAGCCACTTTAAAAAGCAGAATTATCCCCCGCTGCAGTAATTCCATCTCTTGACCTTTCCCCCTCCCTGGACCAAGCCAGAACGGTGTGGGACTACGGAAACAAGACTCTCTCCCCGGCATCCGGGTCCGGGAAGGAGGGAGGGCCAGGAGACCCTCTACTGCAGCAGCTGGTAGGTCTGCTTTGTAAACCTCCCCTCCCCTCGTAGGATGGCCATTCATCTATCTGTTAAGAGCTTACTATGTGCCAAGCACTGTACTAAGTGCTAGGGTAGATACAAGTTAATCAGAACCCAAATGGGGCTCACAGTCTAAGAAGGAGAGAGAGAGCAGCTCTTGAATCCCCAGTTTATAGGTGAGAGAAATGAGGCACAAAGAAATGAAGTGACTTGACCGAGATCACAGGGCTAACAAGTGGAGGAGCCGAAATTAGAACCCAGATCCTCTGACTTCCAAGCCCCTTGCTTTTTCCGCTAGATCATACTGCTTCCCTACCCGGCTGTACACTCTTAGCCGGCTTGCCCCTTCCGATCACAGCGTGGCTCAGTGGAACGAGCACGGACTTGGGAGTCGGAGGTCACGGGTTCGAATCCCGGCCCTGCTACTTGTCAGCTGTGTGACTGTGGGTGAGTCCCTTAACTACTCTGTGCCTCAGTTACCTCATCTGTAAAATGGGAATTAAGACTGTGAGCCTCACGTGGGACAACCTGATTCCCCTGTATCTTCCCCAGCGCTCAGAACAGTGCTCTGCACATAGTAAGCGCTTAACAATTACCAACATTATTATTATCACAGAACTAGACATTTTGCTGTCCAGCGGTTTATATTCAGTTTCCTCATCTGTCAAATGGGCCTAAGATACCTGCCTTTCCCAAACTCAGATTGTGAACCCTATATGGGACAGGGACCGGATGCAATTGTCCCCAGGGCTTAGCACAGTGCTTTGGTATTTAGTAAGTGTTTAATATATACCATTTTAAAGAAAGAGAGGTGGGTGGATAAGATGACTTTTTAGCGTCTCTTCCAAGAATTTATGACAATTCAAGTGATAGAGAGTGAGCAAGAGAAAGCTAGCGAGGGGAGGAGAGTGAAAGAGAGAGAGAAAGAGCATGGCCTAGTGGATAAAGCCCGGGCTTGGGAGTCAGAAGGACCTGGGTTCTAATCCAGGTTCTGCTGTATGATCTTGGGCAAGTCACTTCCCCTCTCAGGGCTTCAGTTCCCTCGTCTGGAAAATGGGGATTAAGACTGTGAGCCCTATGTGGGACAGGGAGTGTATCCAACCCGATTAGCTTGTATCTACCCCAGTACTTAGTATGGTACTTGGCACACAGTAAGCGCTTAACTAATGCTACAGTTATCATTATTATTATTATTATTAGAGGGACTCTGCGGTTTTTTGCCAACCTCCAAGGACAGGGCCCGGCCCCAGACCGGCTGGGTCTCTAGAGTCGGCACAAGCATCGTTCGAGAGCACTTGTGATGTCCCATCTCCCTGCCATCTCAACCCTCCCCAGCCTTGGCACCGGTGTAGCGATGTAGAGCCAGCTTTGCCTACGGCTGGTATGTAGCCTGTCATTGTGTGCTCTGCAAAGCTGTGTGCTTTTCTGTCCACACATCTGGTCGTGATCACACGCAGTGATTTCAGTCCACTGGAGAGGCATAGGCAAATGAATCACAAAGGCTTTTTTTAGCCAGTGGGTCAGGGCTAAACAGATGAACTGGCTGGAGTATCAGTGGGAGAGAGTGGGGTGTCAGGGGGTAAAATCCGAGTCTGAAGTCTTATAACTAAAGTGCTTGTGACATTGATTCCAAAAGAAGAGGTGCGATTTGGGCATTATTTTGCATATCTTTTTCACTGCATTCTAGCAATGTCATTGCACAGAAATCCCCTAGGCTCTGAGAAATCCACCTCACTTATAGCCCCACTAGATTGTAAACTCCTTAATAATAATAATAATAATAATAGTACTTGTTAAGCGCTTACTATGTGCCAAGCACTGTTCTAAGCACTGGGGTAGATGCAAGTTAATCAGGTTGGACACAGGCCCTGTGCCACTCTTATCCCCATTTTACAGATAAAGTACCTGAGGAACAGAGAGAGAAGTGACTTGCCCAAGATCACACAGCAGACATATGGCGGAGCTGGGATTAGAATCCAGGTTCTTCTGACTCCCAGGCCCGTGCTGTATCCACCAAGTCACACTGCAGGGATCCTGTCTACCAACTCTATTTTACTGGACTCTCCCAAGCGCTCAGTACAGTGCTCTGCATACAGTAAGTGCTCAGTAAATGCCATCGATAGATGGATGAGTTCCATCAGTACACCAGACTTTGCTGGATGTCTAGTTGGGGTGGCCTAGAATAGACTAACCCCAACCTGGGCTCTACCCCTACTCAGCGTCTCTCCTGTTCTTCTTGAGCTTTGTGAAGGAGTGTGCTTTAGGGACTGTCCAGGCTCAGCCTCCCCCATCCCACCCCTCTATTCCCTTTCCCCAACCAGGTCCATGGGTGTTTCCATTTCATTTTCAAAATAACAATATTAAAGTTATTTCCTTTCAGCAACCAAAGGAATTTTTCTTCCATGTTTGGTCACCGATGAGGCATTTCAATTACCCTGGAAATTGCTTTTCTGAAACAATGTCTAAATATTCGGGCCTTGAGTTGTGTTTCCTTTTTTCTTCTCCTCCTCTCTGCTCCACAGATTGCATTCCATCAGCTCCAGCTCTTCTATCTTGGGACTGTTTTCCCCTTTTCTTTCTAAGTGTCTCTATTTCTGTTTCTTCCCCCTACCTCTTTTTTCTCTCCTTGACTCATCCTCTCTCCAGGTTTTTGGACAAACCCGAAGCTAAGAGCCCCTTCTTCCTTGCCTTCTCTCTTTCTATTTCGCCTCTAATGACTGCTGACTCGGATTTCACTTCTCTATTTAATCCCTTGATCACTTAATCCCTTGAGAAGCCATGGCCTAGAGGATAGAGCATGGGCCTGGCAGTCAGAATGACCTGGGTTCCAATCCTGGTTCCCCCACTTGTCTGCTGTGTGACCTTGGGAAAGTCACTTCACTTCTCTGGTCCTCAGTTACCTCATCTGTAAAATGGGGATTAAGACTGTGAGCCCCAAGTGGGACTGGGGCTGTGTCCAACATGATTAGATCGGATACTCCAGGGCTTAGAACAGGGTCTGCTACATAGTAAGTGCTTAACAAATACCATTTTAAAAAAATGGCAGGCTGGCCTGTAGCCTGTGGCTTTGGCTCAGCTTCCCAGTTCCTGGACTTGATGCTTTCCACATGGCGTCTTCTGCTCTCTCTTTACCCTGGGCACACAACCCCGGCCCCTTGATCTGATTCCAACCTGAACTCCAAGTAATGGGACTGGGACCTGAGAAGAGGGGGACGATGGGAACAGTACAATTATCAATGTCCTCACCTGGATTTGGAATGAACCATGGGATGGATAATAGACCGCGGCTTATCCTATTTCCTGAGACTGGTTTACATAGACCCATAATGCCATTCCTGGAACATATCAATGTGGCATTCAGCTCGGGATTCTGTCGCCAACAGAGGTGACAGGATGCTAGGAGGAACTGTATTACGAGCAGCGTGGTGTAGTGGATATGGCATGGGAAGTCAGTGGAGCCGAGTTCTATTCCCAGTTCCAATGCTTACCTATGTGTGACCTTGGGCAAGTTACTTCACCTCTCTGGGCGTCAGTTTCCTCACCTCTAAAATCAGGATTCGATACCCGTTCTCCCTCCTACTTTGACTGTGAACCCCATGTGGATCAGGACCGGGCCTAACTCAATTAACTTGTATCTACCCCAGCGCTTGATACAAAGTAAATGCTTGACAAATACAATAATAATGAAAATAATATGAGGGTTGTCCTCCTTTTTTCTGACTTAATGGTTCAAGAACCCATTATTGATTTCTTGTCCATGACTTTATTCCAACTCCTCTTGGATCAATTAGGTCTTTATCTTTATACTCTGTTACTACCTCTTCCTCAAATTTGTTTTCATGTCTGCCTCCCTGGCTAGATTTTTGAATTCCTTAAAGAAAGGAATTGTGTCTACTTACTCTGTTGTACTCCCCCAAGGACTTGATATGTGCTTTGAACAGAGTAAGTTCTCCTTAAATATTATTGATGGATTGATTGATTGATTGACTATTATTTTTTACCCACATAACTTCCTGTGTGCAGGTGATGTTTACCACTCACTGCATTTGCCAGTGTAATCCTCAAGTACAAATTTTTGGTTGGACAGGAACCAACGACCCTGCAGAAATACCCAGGCCACTGCCAGGCTAGTGTGAGTCCGGTAGGAAGCTGGCATTCCTGACTGCCTCTCTCCATTTTCCCTCTCCTCCCTCCCTCCCCACAAAGCCAGTATAGGAGGGGAGGGAAAACCTGGTGAAGAGGGAGAGGTCTGTGGCCCAGCCCTCAGCGGGGCTGAGGGTTTCAAAGAGGGAAGGGGGAGAGGGAAGAAAAGGGAGAGAATATAATCCAGTCAATCGATCAGTGAATCAATCATTTTTATTGAGTGCTTACCGTGTGCAGAGCACCATACTAAGAGCTTGGGAGAGTACAATACAATAGAGTTGGTAGAAATAGTCCTTGCCCACAATGAGCTCACAGTCCAGGATCCCAAGGGGGTTGCCATTTCTTCAAGTTCTCTACAATTAGAGCAGAATCTGCAGACTTTCATCTGGTCAGAAAAGTCTCTGGGCTTTTTATGAAATCCCAACTCCTAGGACCACAGGCTACTGTTGATCTTGTTACTGAAATCTCTGAGCTCCCTTGGCAAGTGGGGCACATCCATGGTAGGCCAAGTGGTGTGAGGACCACAAGCCTCTGCTCACCCAGGCCTTAAATTCCCCTCCTTCACTCCCTTGCCCATTTAAAGTATTTGTATAGTGTCCTCTGTGTGCCACGTCCTGGAGTAAAACCAAAATAATCAGTCCCTGTCCTAGTGGGGCTCACAATCTAAGAGGGAGGGACAGTGTGTGTCTCATCCTTATTTTACAGATGAGGAAACTGTTCACAAGAATTGATTCTAGAACTAGTGGCTCGCACGGTACTACTCGCGCTCGGCCTGCGACCAAGTAGGCGGGCAGGGCAGCGATGCAGCGCATTGTGAGGGGGCTGTGTGATCTCTGCCCACGTTCTTCGGCTCCAGGCAGCCCCAGGACTGGAACCCAGGTCTCCTGATTCCCAGAACATTGGGCTCTTTTCACTGGACCACCCACAGGACCAGGGAAGGAAAGAGGTGCCCTAGAGCCTGCCACATCCCTCCACATCACCCATTTTCTGATAAGCCCGGGGATGCATCTCCCTCTGAGGAGGCTCATCTGTGGACCCCTCTCTTGTGCCCAGATCCCCCCAAATCCATGAGATTTATCCTGCTGATTGATCCTGATGTATTTGCGTGCTACTTCTTATATTTCTTCCTGCGGCTCCAGCAATTTATAAGGCACTACTGGGCCTGCCTTTCCTGTTCGATTGAAAATCCTTATAGGGCAAGGACTGTGGAACTTGCTTCTGGTGATCTCTCCCACACGGTCCATGCTCAGTAAGTGACACTGATGGATCGATTGATGGGGGGTCGAACCTGGGGGCCATATGGGCTGGGGCCTCCAGTACAGCCTGCCTCTGTCCATCCCCGTGGCTCCTCCTTTGAAAGCAAGAGAAGCAGCCTTCTCTTGAAGGAAAGAAAAAGAAGTCACCGTGGGGCCGACTTCTCTCCTTGCAGAATTTGGTGATGGGTGGAGGGGATGCGTCAGCTCCGGGATCCATTACGGGAGGTGGAGTTTTCCTCCCGCAGAGGCTGAAGACGGGTGGCGAGCAAAGGTCAACGGAATCCGCTGGAGCCGTTGGTGGTCCGTCTGAAGTGAGTTGGTGGTCCTGGCCGCTTCCCCCCAGGGAAAGTGACCACATCACTGGAACCCTTAACTCCCCTGACACTGGCTGGCGTGCTTTTTGGAAGGTGAGGTGGGAGAGGAGAAAATTGGAGCTTTTTCTCTTTTTCTCTTCTTTTCCAAGAGAAAGAAGTCGAGAGAAGCAGCATGACCTAGTGGAAAGACCACGGGCCCGGGGTCGGAGGACCTGGGTTCTAATCCCAGTTCCACCTCTTGTCAGTTGTGAGACCTTAGGCAGGTCACTTCACTTTTCCATGCCTCAGTTACTTGCCCCCATGTGGGACGGGGACTGTGTCCAACCAGGTCACCTTATATCTACCTCAGAGCTTAGAAAAGTGCTTCACATGTAGTGAGTGTGTAATAAATGCTGTCATTGTTTTTATCCACCCTAATTCTTAGTGCAGTGCCTGGCACTTAATAAGTTCTTAATAAATACCATTAAAAAAATAGTCTCTGCCCCTTGGCCACACACTGGTATGAACCTTAGTGGAATGTGATCACTGTGGTGCCTTCCCAGCCCCTCCCTGGGCACCCCACCTTCAGGGGACAGATTTGGCATTCAGATGTCAGGAATCTGACTCGCCATTACTGTCCAGCTCAGTCCTGCTCCCAGAAGATTTCTTTGACTCCCGGATAAATCTCTGACCCCTGAACTGGATGCAACCTCCCCACCCTCCCCCCTAGACTTGCTTTCCAGCACTAGTCTGGCCCTCATGGCCTTTCTCTCCTCATCTCTCCTCCTCCCCAGCCTTAGGAGAGCTCTGCTCTGAAGTATCGCTTACAAGGGGCTGGCAGGTCCTCCGGCCGGGCAGAGCAGAGGTTAAACAAACTGCTCACGTTACCACCACCGGAGACAGCTTCCACGGCCCTGGCTGCCAGATTCCGCTTTGCTTTTTGCCCCAGCCCTTGTCTCTCCACCCTGGATAAAGCCCTAGTTTCTGCCAGAGAAGACATGGGAACCGGCACGGGCAGGGCTGGGCACAAATCATCTGCCGCCTGTTGGCAGTCTCTTTGCCTCATGCCAGCCAGCAGAAAGCAGGGGGTGCAGGGCGGGGGGGCCCACATGATTCTGCTGGCTCAGCAGCACCCTGCGCCTCTGCCAACCCCTCGCCTCTCCCCGCTTCCCCCTTCCCGTTCAGGTCAGACTGAGGCAGCGGATAGCAGGTTATTCCTGGCAGGAGACCTGAGGCGGGGAGGGCGTGGGTGGAATCCGGATGGAGACCAGATGCCCAGCGAGGTCTCTGCGGCTCCCGGAGGGGCCAAGTCATGCAATGAGGACCCCTGCCCCCGTCCCCCACGCCCCACCCCCCGCCGGAGACACAAGGGGCCCTTTCTCACGCAGGTATCCCAGGGCAGGGCCTAATGGAGATCGGCCAGTCTGTCATCTGATCCCTCTCCCTCTGCTGCCTCCCCAGCCCTCCCAGCCCTCGCACCATGGCCCGGGTGCCCCCCACCGGCCCCAGGACCCCTGGTCCTGAGTCCCAATTTACAGCAAGGACAACACCGCTGGCTGTCGGGGGCCCTTGTCTGGCACGTGCACCAAAAGGGGCTGCTTGTTCCAGCAGTCGGGGGGCCTAGCCAGCCTCTGAGATTTTCTGCTGAGGGTCCCGTTTCTGAGCAGGGTCCCAGAAAAAAGGAACCACATCTGCTTAACAGGCCGGAGCCAGAAGGTTCGTCTGCCTGGAGCTTGGGAATACCAGATACTGCTGATCCTCTTCTGGGAGACATTTCCTCTCATCACCAACCACCACCGGGGAGGGGGAAACCAAAGCAGGCCCAAGGGGTTGAATTCTCCAAGGTCACGTGGGGAGTTGGTGACAGTCCTTGGGTGACCCTGTCCAGAGAAACCATTAGATTCTAAGTTCCTGGAGAAAGGGACTGTGCTTCTCCGGGTACTGCATGCCCCCAAGCCTCTAGGATACTGTTTCACTGACAGGAAGACCTCAGTACAGTGCTCTGCATTCATTAGTGGAAAGATCACTGGGCCTTGGAGTCAGAGGATCTAGGTTCTAGTTCCCATTTCACCACTGACCTGCTATATGACCGTGGGCAAGTCTCTTAACCTCTCTGGGTCTCCCTTTCCTCATCTTTAAGTGGGCATTATTAACCCCACCTTCAAACCATCACGCTTCCAAAGGGGGTCATCGAGCCTGCACTCGAGAAAGTAGAGGGATCAGTTATTAGGTGCTTCATAGCAGAGAATGAGGTTCTACGAGGAGAAGGATGGTGACCATTTTTCTTCGTTTGACAAGCAGCCGTGGCCTAGTGGGCAGAGCTCGGGTTTGGGAGTCAGAAGGACCTGGGTTCTAATCCCGGCTCCTCCTAGTAGATGGAGTATGGACCCGGGAATCAGAAGAACCTGGGTTCTAATTCTGGCTCCGCCACTTGTCTCCTGTGTGAACTTGGGCAAGTCATTTCATTTCCTCTGTGCCTCAGGTACCTAATCTGTAAAATGGGGATTAAGGCTAAGAGTCCCAGGAGAGACATGGACTTGTGTCCAACCTGATTAATTTGTATCTATCCCCGCACTTAGTAAGAGTGTAACAAATACTATAAAAAAAAAATTCCACAAGACCGAATGAGAGAAATTGGACATAAAAACAGCAAGAGAGAGTTCAGGTAGTCCCAAGAAAGAATTTCCTCAACAAAAGTCTGATTGAACATCCAATTAAGCTCCCAAGGGAGGTGATAGGGTCCCCCTGCCACTTTAAAAATAGAACGAGCAGACGTGCACTTGAATGTTTGGACGTTCACCTTGTAGGCTGCAGGGGGCTGGACCAGAAGATCTTTCGGGATCCTAGGATTCTTTATATGCCTTTTCCAGACCTTGCAACCTGCAGCAGCAACCACTTGCCTCTCCTCTGCAGTCCCTCTCACTTGGGCCTGGGGTCCCCGGCTTTAAGACAATTCCCTCTTCTCTCCACCGACAAGTCTGCCTGGGTGGTCCCAGGGCCGGCCTTGGCAGCTGGCTAGTGTGGGGAGATAACCTGCAGCTAAAGATCAGCTTTCTGTTACCGAGGAACCCTGAGAGATGATGACCTGGAAGACTCTCCAGAGGAGAAGGTGACCGGTCTCTTGCACCCCAACGCCCAACCAAACTCAGCCACGAGAGGAGAGAGATGACTCACTGAAGACCAGCAGAGCTGAGGACCCAGTGGACCGGTGGCCGAGGTGACTCTATCAGGCCTGGCTCCGGCTCATTTTATTCACCCCCACCCCCATCTCTGAGCCGGATGGAACCGGAACCATCCCAAGTAGAGTGTCTCTTGTTTGCAGAGCTCTCCAGACGTGGTCTCCCGCATAACTTGACTCATCCTTATGTTTCCTCTGGTCTAATCTAAATCCCTCACCCTGTGGGATAAGCCCATTTCTTCCTGTTCTGCCATTCCTGGACCTACCCTCTCAAATCTTTGAAGACTGCCACTAAATCCCTCTTTGTCCTTCTTTTCACTCGAAATGATCTCGATCTCTTTCCTCAGAGGGCTTATTTCCTACCCCTCTGTCCCATCTGGGGTTTGCCTCTGAGGCCCTCCTGGTCCTAACTGTAAGGAATAGAAATTTCTCTGTTGACCCCTGTCTCTTAGCTGCCTGACCCACTTTCTGCCTCTCTTTCCATCCAACCCTCCCCTGTCCTCTCCCAACCTCTTTTCTGGCAGCACTTGCTGGGAGCCAGAGGGAGTAACTCCCAGGGCCCAGATGAGGAAACTGAGGCCCAGAACGGCTACATGGGAAGAGCAGGGTCCTGGCTCCAAGGCCTTTCAAGCCATTTGACGGTGTGTCTTGAAGTTGACCTGGCTGAAGATTGAAAAGATGACGGGTCCCAATCTGCTCCATCATATCTGTGTTCTCTAAGTTAATACGGCACCGTAACTCTCCAGTTCTCAATCTCAGCCCGTGGCTGCCCTCTGGCCCACTACCCGTGTTCCCTTGGCCGCTACCCTCGTTGCCCAGGGCTCCGTCTCACAAATACCCAGCAGCAGCATTCCCCATTAAGAGGAGAAGAATGTTTCCTGGTGGCTGGAGCCACTGTGGCCTACGGGTACAAACTGGAGACTCGGAGACAGGCAACCCAGCTTCTATTCTCTGATCTGCCACTCCACTTCTGTGTGACCTAGGGTAAGTCAGTTAACCTCTCTGGGCCTTGGTTTTCTCATCTCTAAAATGGGGGAAAAATTCCGCCTCTCACTTCCTTTTAGATTGTGGGCCAGGTGTGGAACAGGATTATGCTCCATCTGATTTTCTTGTATCTACTCCAGTGTTTAGCACTTAATAAATGCTTAATGAACACTGACGGTCAGTACGGAGTTCTGCACATGATAAGTGCTTAATTAACCTCGATTAAGCACCCTTTTCCCCGACTCCCTTTCCTTTCTGCATCATCCATGTACCTGGATCTGTACCCATTTGGTATTCACCCCACACAGCCCCACAGCATTCCCGTACATATCTACAAATTATTTATTTATATTAATGTCTGTGTCCGCCTCTAGATTGTAAACCTGTTGTGGCCAGAGAATGTGTCTACCAACTCTATTGTATTGTACTCTCCCTAGTGCTTAATACAGTATTATGCGCATAGTAAGTGCTTAATAAATACCACTGACTGGTATTTTGATTAACTATTTTGACTACTGACTGATTGATTAATAAGTACTATTACTCTACTACCATATTACGAGTATGAAGGAATTTCAGGGATTTCCCACTGCCTTGGCGATCGGTCTCGAAGTGGTGCTGTCCAAGTGAGCAGGAGGTAGAACGGGCTGAAACCAGGACACTCGGAATCCCATGACAAGGTCAGCTTTTCCAAGATCCACTGCTGAAATCGACCGTTTTGTCTCTGCCCTGATCCCTAAAAACCCTGCTCTGCATTCTATCAATGGACAGAGAAGTCCGCAGCTCTAAATTCTGCCATGGGTGGGCCGGGCTGAGATTGCAAATAGTCACCCCGTGTTCGCCCCGTGTCCGGCCTGACTGGTGTTCCCTGGCCCTAGAGAGCTTTTTCCAGGTACTGGGCATTGGGTGGAAGGCTGGTGTCTCATTTCTAGCTCTAACAGAAAACCAAATCTCCCTGGACCTTTTCTCCATTCCACTTGCTCAGAATAGAGAAAGATTCTCACTCTGAACTTTGCCATACTGTTTTCCATTCCTTCCTAATCTCCAACTTCCTCCCCCGGGCACTGTTCCTCTTCTCTGACCCCTCCTCCCCCTTCCTCCCATTGTCCTTCCTCCCCTACTCCTCCATCCCCTAACTCTTCTTCCCCCTTCTCTCCTCCCCACACTCCCTACTCTTCCTCCTCCCAATGCCTGCACCCAACACCTGCCTCCAGCGACACATCCAACAGCTAAACCCAAGAGGTAATTTCAGTCATGACCTGTTTGGTTTTTATCCTCCTATAGTACAGATGCTTTTAGGATGATGGGGACAGTTTCCTTGGAAAGGAAAATCGAATTTTCATTTCCGCTCAGAGGAACCATGCTTCTCTTCCCCCACTGTGTTTATTTCAGCTAGCTAGGAAATTGGACTTGGGTCTCACTGCCTCGAAGCTCAGAGAGGGAAAGTCTTGAAAAACATTTTAAAGTACATTCACATCTTTGATGAAATTCAGACCTTTTCTTCTGATGAATAACAGCTTTCTGGAATCCCAGGCCTTATTACTCTTCCCTGGGGAGAAATTTCCCTTTGTCCAGGGGAGCTAGGTTAGATGTGTGAGGGCCCACTCTGTCATTCTGTTATCAATCAATCAAATTTATTGAGTACTTACTGTGGGCAGGTCTCTGTACTAAGCAGTTAGGAGAATACAACGTAACAGAGTTGGGAGTCACATTCCCTGCCCATAAGGGGTTTACAGTCTAGGAGACTGTGTCCCTGCAGCAAATGAAGATGGCAGACTGAGATTAGTTCCTCAGACTCCCCTCCTCCCTCCACACCTCACCAAGCCTCTGAAGGTGAGGGCGGGTCTTGAAAAGCTGCCGATGTTTTCTAAGAGTCTGACGAACCATCACTTGGTAAGAGCTCTGAAGGACAGGGCTGAGGGGCTGCTAATCCAAATTCCCATCCCAGAATGCCACTAGGCTGTGCATGCCAGGTCACTAGAGACCAGCAGGGTGGGTTCCTATCAGAGGTGACAAATTTTCATCATGAGCGCTGGGAAGAGAGAGCAACTGGGGTTGTAGAAGAGGTGAGGACTGGAAGAGGGTTGGCTTCGATGACCTAACGAAAGGGGCCATTTTGGGTCTCTTTGGCTCTGAATGGAAACTTTCAGGTCTTGTCAGAGACCATGCTTGAGCTAGTCCAGCTCAGGCAACTACAGGGGAGATGGATGGCCTTCATCACCCCTGTGGGGTGAGGTACCTCTGGCAACATGGGAGGAAGCAGACGGTCGGGGTGGACCTGGTGGGCCACCAGCTGTAGGGCAAGGTAGCCACAGCTACATGTCTCACCCAGTCCAGGCTCCCAGAACCCTCTCCTGCTGCATTACTCTGCGTTACTGCTATGTGCTCTGTTCAGGAGACCTGGTCCCTTTAGAGAGAACAGCTGTGCTAAATATAGCATCATTGTTATCCAATCTTATTTATTAAACACCCACATGCCCACAAAGCTGGATACAGGTGCTGAAGAAATCGCCTCCTAGACCAAACTTCAACACCCACAGTAGGTTACACACCCCAAACAGGAACTGAACAATAGAAAACCCCAGCAAGGGTTTGGCCTTCAGAACACAGGCTAAGTTGCTCTGAAGAGCAGAGGGAAGAGCAGAGATCTCAGGACAAATTCACCGGATACGTCTTCCATGTGGCAACTCTTCTCCTGCCGAGTTCCCGTCAGCTGCAGGAAGGGGGCAGTTGGCAACCCTCGATCACTCCCACTAGTCCTAGAATCACAGCTGTCCCTGGTGTTTGCCCAGCTTCAGAAAACAAAGAGCCCAATGCTCCCAGGGTCTGTGGCTTTTCCCAAGCTCCCTTGGAAGCTGCATTAACTCTTTTGGGTCTCTAGGTTTCTCTGTGGGAGTAATGGCCTAGTCTGCCCAGCCTAAGGAGAGGCCTGCGCTAATGACCAAATTGTCCACGTGATTTGCTCCGCATAAGCTATAACGGAACAAAATAACAAAACTTCCAAAGAGCATCAGCCTACGGCTGGTTCTATTTATTGTTATCTTGATTCTATTTATTGCTATTGTTCTTGTCTGTCTGTCTCCCCCGGTTAGACTGTAAGCCCGTCAAAGGACAGGGACTGCCTCTGTTACCGATTTGTACATTCCAAGCGCTTAGTACAGTGCTCTGCACATAGTAAGCGTTCAATAAATACTATTGAATGAATGAATGAATGAAAAGTCGCTCAGGGGACAGCCTGGCTCATGACCCTGGGGCAGGAAGGGAGAGGATGGAGCTCAGCATGGGGGTGAGAGGGTCAGTGTTGAGTGATGTTGCTGCTTACCATGGCTGTGGCCTGGGAGGAGGCTCCTGCCAGGAAATAAGGCTACTTTAGAGTCAGGGGGGTAAGCAGACTGGGCAGATGGGGTGAGAGCAGCTCCCAGAGGAGTAAGAATCTAGACTGTAAGCTCCCTCCCTCTAGACAGTAAACTTTCCCTCCCTCCTCAATGTGCTCATTGTGGGCAGGAAATGTGTCTGTTTATTGTTGTGTTGAATTATACTCTCCCAAACGCTTAGTATACTGCTCTGCACACAGTAAGTGCTCAATAAATACAATTGAATGAATGAATGAGTGCCATCCTGGGCTCTTGAGACTGCCCTAGCTCAGCCCCACCCAGGGATTCTGCTAGGAAGAAATGCAGCCTCCTTTCTTCTTCTTCCACTCCCTTCTGCATCGCCCTGACTTGCTCCCTTTATTCATCTTTCCTCCCAGCCCCACAGCACTTACGTACATATCTGTAATTTATTTATATTAATGTCTGTCTTCCCCTCTAGACTATAAGCTTGTGGGCAGGGAATGTGTCTGCTTATTGTTGTAGTGTACTCTCCCCAGCGCTTAGTACAATGCTCTTCACTCAATAATCGCTCAATAAATACAACTGAATGAATGAATAGCCTGGGGGCTAGAGGAGTCAGATTTTCCCCTCCCTTCTCCCCAGCATATACACCAAAAGGAGTGTCCCACACACCTTCTTCTTTTGACCCTCTCCACTTTCCCAATATGATAACCTTGGGTGATGTGGTTTACGAGATCTGAGGCTTCCTTGAGCTGAAGAGAAAAATTAATCCTCACAATGTAGAGGGAAGACCTTTCCCTTTCTAATGTCTCTGCCAGACCCGGGCTCCTAATGCAGCTGCCCTGAAATGGAGGGTCTGAGGCATCTGGCTCTCCTTGGGATTAGAACCAGAGGATAGAGTTGGAAGTGCTAGTCCATTTCTTGACAGAATTCCCTTTGGCAGTCAGTCTAGGATGGGAATATGGCAACCAGAAATTTCTCCAGGTTGAGCTAGCACCAACTGAGGCAGGGAATTGATTCGGGGAAGAAGGGGTTCTGGGGAATAAAGAGCAGTAAGGAAGGGTTAGAAAAAGGAACAGTGTACGAGGAAATTTCTGTGAATTTTCACCTGAAGCCAGATGCCAAAAAAAGCAAAATTAACATCCTTTACTCTGGAATCCGCAGTTTGAGCACTTTTTTTTATAGGACTTTAGGATAGAGAAGTTGAATAGAGAAATCCAACGACCAGCCCAAACTCCCACCTCTCTACCCTCTTCCCAACTCGCATATATGACTGGAGAGTAGGATGCAGTCTATTTCTCCCACCAACTGCCAATTTATCCATCAGTCGTATTTACTGAGCGCTTACTTTAAACAAAGCACTCTACTAAGCACTAATCTACACCTGCTCCGGGACCCGGGGACTCTAGGATTGCTAGAGGAAGAGGAAGGAGGGGGAGGGCAAGGACCGGAGTCAGGAAAATTGACAGAGAAAGAAAACATGAGACAAAGTCACATGGGGATAATGAAGGAACACCTCGCTGTTCCCCCTGCACCCCAGACAGGACAGATCTAACCTCCAGGTGGGTGCTGGGAGTTCTTGGGAGGAAAGAAAGAACTTCCAAGATGTGGGGGGGGGAGAGAGAGAGAGAGAGAGAGAGAGAAAGATGGTTCTATGGCAGCCACTCTGCTAACCAGGAAAGACTCCCCAGTCACTCCTGGCCTCACCAAGATGGATTTCCTTTTATTTCAATGTGAGGGGCAGAAAGACCCAGGTCCCCAGACTCCACATTCCTTCCAACTGTACACCTCCCAGTCCCCTCTCTCTCCGCCTCCTCTCCCTCTCTATTTTTCTTTCTCTTCTCCCAAGCCAGCCTGTTTTCTTTCTGGCCCTCTCCCCTCCTCTTCCTGCCACGCAGTGTCTGACATAACTTAAATCAGTAAAGTAAGCACCATCCAGAAACACGCTCCTTGAACACCAACACGGTCCCCTTCTATAAAGCCTTTCAACTCGGTAAACTCGTAACTGGAGAAATCTGTGTAAACACCCAGGGCTGTTGTAAGTGTCGGTGTTGGCTGGCAATCCCAAGACCAGACGCCAAGCCTTTAATGAGGAGATACTTCCAAACTCAGCCCCGAGCGAGGGCTTTGGTCAAAGCAGATTTTTGCAGAGTAATTAATATTAATAACCTGCGCTCTGGCGAGCCTTAACGTGCAATCGGTTGGATTTGGGAAAAAATAGAAAAGAAATTATTTAATCCTGGGCCCCAGGATGAAACGGTCAATGTGGTTTGGGAAGAAGTGGACAGGCTTCCTAAGGAGATGGACTTCAAAAGAGATTCCGCCTGTACTTCGGCCTCTCTGTTGGGGCAGCCAGATTAATGAAAAGAGGGTTTTTTATTTGCCACCGTGGGGCCGACTTCTTTCCTTGCAGAATTTGGTGATGGGTGGAGAGGATGCGTCGGCTCCGGGATCCGTTACGGGAGGTGGAGTTTTCCTCCCGCAGAGGCTGAAGGCGGGTGGCGAGCAAAGGTCAACGGAATCCGCTGGGGCCGTTGGTGGTCCGTCTGAAGTGAGCTGGTGGTCCTAGCCGCTTCCCCCCCAGGGAAAGTGACCACATCACTGGAACCCTTAACTCCCCTGACACTGGCTGGCGTGCTTTTTGGAAGGTGAGGTGGGAGAGGAGAAAATTGGAGCTGGCCACAGAGATGGGATGACCCTCTGCCGGCCTGTCTGAGGGAGTCACGGGGAGAAGGGGGAGGGTTGGAGGAGAGCAATCAATCAATTAAGTATCTACTGTGCGCAGAACACTTTAGTAAGCACTTGGGAGTGTACAGTGCATGCCGAATTGTACACTCCAAGAGCTTAGTACAGTGGTCTGCACATAGCAAGAGCTCAATAAATACTGTTGAATGATTGAATGAATTAGAGTTGGGAGACAGGATCCCTGCCCACAAGGAGATTACAGTCTAGAGGAGATGCAGGAGGAAGTCAGCCTGGCCTGGAAGAGGCGGGTAGGGGGAGTTCACCTTCGGGGCACTCTAGTTCCTTGTTCATTCTCTACCGCCCCCGTCAGTGACCCAAGCCGCCCCAAGCCTGGCATTTTCAGTGGCATTTCCCTCCATCTGGTCTGCATTAAGAAACAGGGAGGAGAAAATAGGCAAGGCAAGGGGAAAAAAAAAGACCTTTGATAAAGAGTTTGTAAAATGGGGCCTTTTAGAGAAACAGCCCCCACCCCATGGACCAGCCCTGATATCCGGCCCAGCAGAGGTGCTATCAGCAGGAGAACTGGGTTGGAGTTTCGACTCTGCCCTAGAATTGCTGTGGTCAATTGTCCCTCAGTTCTCCCTATCTGTCAAGAATGGGGAACTGGGTCTCGCTCCCCTGAACCCCCCCAGGTGCTGCTAAACTCCCAGGGTCATTTCAAGAGCGGAGAGTCCGCTAGTCACATTTCTTAGTGGTCAGACTCACCTTTCCACACAGTAATACCATTTGTCGCTCTTCTTTCCTCCAACCTTTGAAGTCGTAGGATGCCTGCCAGGGAAATACTATAAAACCCAGGAACATGAAGAAATAAAATTCCCTCACCAAGAAGCTGTGAGTGTCTTTTTCTGTGGGTTTCATTCAATTGTATTTATTGAGCGCTTACTGTGTGCAGAGCACTGTACTAAGCGCTTGGAATGTACAATTGGGCAACAGATAGAGATAATCCGTGCCCAACAATGGGCTCACAGTCTAAAAGATGGGTTTTCCTCCCTCCCCTGTCACTTGGCTTTTCTTGGCCTCCTTGGGTTTCCTTTCCTCTGTATTCAGTGATGACCTGGATGACATTTTGACAGAGATCTCGAGCAAGACATTCCAATCCACTGTAGCTATTGAATGCTGAGCTCCAAAGAGCTCAGTTGTCTCTCATTCATTCTCACGGAAGCCTGGGAGTGCAGCCCATTTTTCTCAGGCTCCTGAAGACATGGACTTCCCCTAGAAAACTCAGTGGGACCATTTTGGGCTTCTGAGAAAAGCAGCTTCCATATCCCACACTTCACTCCAGCTTCCTCTGTTTTAGTCAGATGGGGATAAAGCTTGGATCTGGGAATAAGGAGACCTGGGTCCTGCTGCTGAATAGATTTCTGACCAGATGTTCCATGAGGTGGATGGGCCCAGTGGGAATCTTGAAAATTTTCTGGCTATTTTTGATGGGGTGGAGAGCCAAAAGCTTGCTGGATTATAATACGTGCCTGCATGACATTGGCACTCTGTTGAGGTGGCTTTCACCTCAGGGTGTGTCCTGCCTAAAAAATCTTTATGTGCATTTCACAACTGGCTGCACCCTTGCCTACCTGCTCACTCACTGCAAGATCGGGAGAGACAGGAGAGAGTGAGCCATTCCTTCGTACGGGTCCTCCATCCTGGAGTCACAGAAATAAGGCTCATCCACCATTCTGGATGGGAAACTCCATCACTGTTTCAGCGTATATGGTGCGAGCAGGGCATGGTGGGAAGGGAAGATGCAGGGACCAGAGCAGAGTGGTGGAAAAGAAACTCTGCGGGACTGTCACCTTGACAGCTACTGGGATGTCTTTGCAGTGCCAGATCCCTGGGGAACTGGCTCCAGCTTGGGCTACTCCTCTCTGTGGGTTCTGGGCCCAGAATCCCAGATCTAACCTACCTCTGGTCCCAAACAGCACACCCCGAGGCATCGGCGCATTCCTCCGACTACCAGACCTTGGCCAATTCAGGGGTAGGGTTAGAGTTAGGTGTAGGGTGAGGGATAGGTGTAGGGTTAGGGTTTTGGTTAGGGTTAGGGTTGGATAACGGCTAGGGTTAGAGTAGTGGTTAGGGGTGGGGTTTGGTTGCTGGCTGTTTCTCTCCAGAGTTAGGGTTAGGGGTTAGGGTTAAGAGTAGGGTGAGGGTTAGGGGTCGGGGTAGGCATAGGGCTAAGGTTAGGGTTAGAGTTTTGGTTACGGTTAGGGATAGGGGTTTAGTTAGGATTAGGGTGAGGGTGAGGGTTAGGTTAGTTGCTGCTTCCCTCTGCAGGGTCAGATTTAGTGTTAGGGGTAGAGGGTTAGGGTTAGGAATTACACTGTACTCTCCCAAGTGTTTAGTACAGTGCTCTGCACACACAGTAAGCATTCAGTAAATGCAGTTGATTGATATGCCCCTCTAGATTGTCTTTGTGGACAGGGAATGTGTCTACTAACTGTTGTATTGTATGTTCCCAGCCTCTTAATAATGACAGTAATGATAGCAATAATAATTGTGGTATTTGTTAAGAAAGCTGAAGCAGCACAGCCTAGTGGAGCTGAAGCAGCATGTCCTAGAGGATAGAGCCCAGGCATGGGAGTCAAAAGGATCTGAGTTTTAATCCCAGCTCTGCCACTTGTCTACTGTCATTCATTTCTCGGTGCCTCAGTTACCTCATCTGTAAAATGGGGATTAAGACCATGAGCCCCATGCGGGATATGGATGGTGTCCATCCTGCTTGAATCTACCCAGCACTTAGTTCTGCGCCTGGCACATAGTAAACACCGAACACCGTAAAAAAAAATAATAATCTGAAAGCCGGGACCCAGAGGGATGTGTGGCTCCAGGGAGGTGATCTGGTTCAGAACTCACAGCAGACTTCCTGAGACCCCCTCCCGCCCCAACCCCAGCCAACACAGCAGACTCTGCTGACGAAACCTCCTCGTTTCAGAAGGTTGGAGACAGGTCATGCGGTCCAGAAAAGGACAGGAGGAGCCGTATGCTGAGCTTCTGGAACTTTGGAGGGTTTTGTAATCGGGGTCAGAAGAGCCCCACTTTGTAAATCCATCGCTGCCAACAACTCCTTGGTAGACTCATCCCATGGATACAGACATTAATATAAATCAGTAAATTACAGATATGCGCCTAAGTGCTGCCGGGATGAGAATGGGGTGAATATCAAGCGCTTAAAGCAGTTCATGGGCAACAGAGAAGAGAGAGGAAGTAGGGGAAAAGAGAGTTTAATCCAGAAACGGCTCACTTAGAAAGTGCTTTACAGATACCATTAAAAAACAATCAATCAATCAATCAGTGGTATTTATTGAGTGCTTTCTGTGAGCAGGGCCCCGTACTAATGTTTGGGAAAGTACAATACAACGGAGTTGGTGGATGTGATCCCTACCCAAAGGGGGACTCAAGATAGATTACAGATGGAGGAGGAAGGGGAAGGGGGTCCTGAGTCCTGCGGTCCAGGAAATTTCAGTGGCCCTAAGTACAAACCTCCAGGATTGGGAACCCTTGAGAATATGAAATTCAGGCTGATCAGTTGGATTGACTGCTTGGAAAGTCCTAACTATCTGAGAAGGAATTCTCAGCTGGAAGCACCTCGGGGCCTGAAGAGCCACATCTCATATGGCTGACAGCCTCTCATTCATTAGGAGTTTGTTAATACTCCTTTCATTTGGACAGAGAGATGGGTTCCCTGGAGCTCCAAACTCCCTCTTCCACACATTAATGGTTGAAAGATTTTCACACTGCCTCCTTGCTGTAGGCAACCATCGGACTGCAGCTGAAAAACCCCGATTCTTTCTTTGGCTTTCAACTGTTCCTCTAATTGCTTAGAGATCAAATCTCTGCCCTTCACCACCATCCCAGAGGCAATTTACTGTGACCTTATATCAGCCTTTCAAGTAAGTTCCAAAAACTTATCTGCCAATAAAAATGTTTTTACCGGCTCACTAGCTCCCAAATAGTCCTGCTGTTTGTCCAGTGGAAAGCATCCAGCCCTGGGAATCAGGAGAACTGGATTCTCGATCCATCAATTAATCAATCGATCGCTACTTACCGTGCACAGATTATTGTACTAAGCGCTGGGAAAGTACAACATGACAGCTGATAGACACTATCCCAGCCCACTCTGGGGAGGGGGGAACACAACCGTGACCGGGAAACGTCAGTAATTAATAGGAATTAATTAGTGGCTGCAAGAAGTGGACAGGAAAAATGTAACAACTGAACAGTGTTAAGTGAATCATGTGGGTGCATAAAATAAATTTATCTGTCATAGCTTCAGGCATCGGGTCTTTGGTGAGAATCTGCCACAAAATTCTTATGGCTATTCCTCTATCCATCCTGGACTCCTGTGGTCCAGGTAGGGATGGTAGGGAGGAAGGGGGAAAAGAGACCTCAGATAAGCCCCTGGGATCCCAGTGGTGTGGTGGCTCTTTCACTCATGGAATCCCACCCCAAATAACAATAATAATAATTGTGGTATTTGTTAAGCCCCTACTATGTGCCAGGCACTGTACTAGGCTCTGGGGTGGATACAAGCAAATCAGGTCAGACACAGGCCCTGTCCCATGTGGGGCTCACAGTCTCAATCCCTATTTTACAGATGAGGTAACTGAGGCCCAGAGAAATGAAGCGATCTGCTCAAGGTCACCCAGCAGACAAATGGTAGAGCTGAGATTAGGAACCATGACCTTCTGACTCCCAGGCCCATTCTCTATCCACTGCACCCTGCTGCTTCTCACTACTTTATCCATCCATCCAACCCCAGCCAATTTGAACTCCCCACCCCACCAGAGCTAGTATTAACACTTAGTTCTAAGAATACTGCTTTGAAATGTGCTGGGTCAGAGGCTTCACAAGGCCTTAAAGCTCCAAACACAAGTGTTAACGTCCCAATCAGGGACCTTCCCAAAGTCTTAAAGCTTCAATCACGGTTTTCGGGTTTTCGCTAGGCCTTAGAGCTCCAACCCTAGCACAGAGCTCCCCTCAGGCTGGGTGTGTCCAGGGTGTCACCACATACAACGCTCAAGTCAGCAACCGGGTCCTGTTGAGGCATCTTGGGCTGGGAGCCAAGACTCCAGGATCCAACTCCCCAAACCCACCCCGACCCTGGCCCCAAAAGGATGGAGAGCCAGCCATAATCTTTCATCTACCCCAGGGTTTAGAACAGTGCTTGGTACATAGTAAGTGCTTAAACAAGTACCGTAATTCTTATGAAAGTCATTCTTGGCTCTGAGGGTGTTCACGGCCATGAAAACGTTTATCTGGAGAGAGATTTGAGTGGCTTGAGAGGAAGATGTGAGCGTAAAACACAGATAAATACGGGATGGAGCATTGGCAGGCCTGGTGGGAACAAGGCTTAGAGTCAGCAGGCTCCCAGGCCAGCTCTTCCTTCCCCAAGTCTTCTGCCATTCACGGGGGTACAGCCACACACAATCACTTAGTTCTGCAAGGGAACTGGGAACAGGCCCACAGGAGGCTGAAAAAAAAAATTAAAGGGGAGGGATTTCAGCTTAGGGCACAATGAAATGTAACCCAGACGTTCAGAGAGACTGTAGCAGATAGTTATTAATAATAATAATGATACTTTTTAAGCGCTTACTATGTACCAAGCCCTGTTTTAAGCACTGGGGTAGATACGAGTCAATTGGTTTGGGCACAGTCCCCATCCCACATCGGGTTCACACGCTTAATCCCCATTTTACAGATGAGGTAACTGAGGGCCAGAGCAAATAAATGACTTTCCCAAGGTCACACAGCAGACACGTGGCAGAGCCGGGATTAGAATCCAAGTTGTTCTGGCTTCCAGGCCTGTGCTCTATCCATTAAGCCACACTGCTAGGTGGCCATTTGGATATCATCCAGATTTCGGGAGATCCCTAATGCAGAAGTGCTGAAGTCTCCCTGCAGGTTTCCCTGTCTTACTCCCTCACAACCCACACCCCAGTTTGGACTTTTTTCATCCCGTCGGAAGACGATCGATGTTGTCACCAATGCCGCCAGCTAGCTCAGCTGAGTTCAGTCTTCACTTCATCTTCCGGCAAAGAGCCGTTCTCTCCCGATGAACAAAAACATACTCAAAAGTCAAAGGCAGCCAAGTTCTGGAACTTTCCCAGAGTCTGCTGCCAGAGAAGTGCTCACTAATGTTTCTCTCTCTCCCCTGTCAGAGAAGACAGAGTCCCCGAGAGCTTTCTCCTGCCCAGAACTGCAGCTTTAGGTTTTCCCACAGTCCTAGTGAGAATTAACCGATTGCTTCCTTGCTTGGGGTTAGGGGGTGAGGAGGAGAGAGACATGTGAAACACAAGCTTCCTGTCAATCAGTTCTATTTACTGAGTGCCTCCCGTTTACTGAAACTGTAAAAATAATGATAATAATTGTATCTGTTCAGTGCTTACTATGTGCAGAACACTATACTAAGCATTGGGGTGAATACAAGCAGACCAAGCATCACCTTGGACATAGTCCCTGTCCCAAATGGAGGTCCCTCTAAGACGGAGGGCAGGGATCTTCTCCCCATTTTAGAGATAAGTAACGGAGGCACAGGGAAGTGAAGCGGCAGAGCGGGGACGCTTTGCAACAGCCTCCACCTCCTCTCCCTTCCACCTTTCTTCTTCTCCCTCTCTAAGCCTCCTTACTGTTCTAAGTCCTTGGACGAGTAAATACAAGTAAAAGATGCAGTCTTTCAGGAACTCTGGGCTTAATGGGAGAAACAAGCAGCATAAATTGCCAAATATACCATATTAACCTGACCAATGGAGGCGCCTCGGGGTTCATAGGCAGTGAGCTAAGGGTCTATTCACAGGCTTTATGTGGGATTCATTAGAAAGCTACTGGAGGTTCAAGAAATCCACTTTTAAAAGCCAAATGGCTAGATACGAAAATATAAACAAGTAAGACCTTGGTTATCTCTGGGACATTTTCATGAATATAATCATTTGACGAAATTGGGTTGCACACGTTGTAGAGAGGCAAAGGCTGATAAGTGACAGTCTTTTTAAATCTGCACCAGGCAACACATTCGTTCTGTTCTGTCTCCATTATCTGGAAAATAGTCTTTGGGGCGGTAAGGACAGCTTGGTAGGTTTGCAAGACGAAAAAGATGAAAATAGGCTTTTGATCCTCAAGTAGTAATAATTTTAAAGGTCATAGCTGGAGCCATAGCAGCTAAAATTAGATCCACCATCCTCCTGTCACTGGAGAGAGAGAGATGTATGCATGGTATAGAGAAGCAGTGTTGTCCAATGGATAGAGCTTAAGCCTGGGAGTCAGAAAGACCTGGGTTCTAATCCTTCCTCTGTCACATGTCTGCTTAGTGATCTTGGACAAGTCACTTGACCTTTCTTTGCCTCAGTTACCCCATCTATAAAATGGGGATTAAGACTGTGAGCCCCAAGTGGGACAGAGACCGAGTTTAGCCTTATTATCTTGTATCTACCCCAGTGCCTGGGGTACAGTGCCTGGCACATAGTGGCTCAGTGGAAAGAGCCCGGGCTTGGGAGTCAGAGGTCATGGGTTTGAATCACGGCTCTGTAACTTGTCAACTGTGTGACTGTGGGCAAGTCACTTAACTTTTCTGTGCCTCAGTTACCTCATCTATAAAATGGGGATTAAGACTGTGAGCCTCACGTGGGAACAACCTGATGACCCTGTGTCTACCCCAGTGCTTAGAACAGTGCTCTGCACATAGTAAGTGCTTAACAAATACCAGTATTATTATTATTAGATACCATTTAAAAAAATGGTATTAAGCTATTTAAAAATTGTATTGAGCTATAAATGAGGTTGATATGACACCAGACAGGGTGGCTACTCTAGCCTGGCCAGGTTCTTCCTAGACGAAGTTCCCACCAGAGCCAATTCCTTAAGTGGTAGAAAATAAGGCCGGTGTAGCTGCGATGGGACTGTGCTCTGTAAGGTCCCCTCTCATCTTTCTACGACTTGGTCAGATTTGGACCCCACACTTCCCAAAGATCCAACGCAGCTTAGAAAGATGCATTCTTTATTCACTCCTCTTTCAGGCCCACCGTACTTATGTGCATATCTAAAATTTACTTATTTATATTAATGCCTGTCTCCCTCTCCAGACTGTAGGCTCCTTGTGGGCAGGGAATGTGTCTACCAACTCTGTCATATTGTACTCTCCCAATCGCTCAGTACAGTGTTCTGCAAGCAGTAAGCTCTCAATAAATGCAATTGATTGATTGGTCGATTGTTACATCTCTCCAACTCACTTCCTGTCTCTCATTTCCATTCTTTCACTGTCAGTCTCTTACTTGGCCCTGGATTCTGGGTTAAGATTCTGGGAACCTGGGTAGTGATAAACCCCTTTGATGAGTATCATATCAACTACCTTCAGGAAGAGACACATTCTGCCACCTCTGCCTTTATTGTGTGATTTGGGGTGCGATGGGGTGAAGACAGCGATCCTCAGTGGGGTTATGGGAAAGAAGCCATTTATCACGTCTTATTATTATTACTACTAGTACTGCTACTAATAATAATGGTATTTGTTAAGAGTTTATGTGCCAGGCACTGTACTAAGCACTGAGGTAGGTATACCTCTGCAGGTAGGACACAATCCCTGGTCCCATATGGGGCCCATAAACAAAGTAGGAGGGAGAACAGGTATTGAATCCCTGTTTTACAAATGAGAAAACCAAGGAATGTAATCTGGAAATTGACTGAGAACAGACTGGATAGCCTATATTGTCCAGGCCAGATGACATGATATGGTCCTCAGGAAAATCCTAGATGAATCCTCTGCTTTAATTAGAGCATCTTCGGAGCGGGTGACTTCATGGAGCCGGCCATCGTCTGGGCCTGACCAACCTGGAACCACGGCTCGAAAGTTTTGTAACAAAGAGGGTCTGTCAGCCCCGCCCCCCTTTGGGGAAGACCTACAGCCTCGGTCATGGTGGCCGTGGCAGGTGCTGGCTCCAGTGTGGCCTGTGAGAAGCATTACATCAGGTTTCAGTGGACTAATGGGCTCCTGCAGCGTGCTTGTTCAGGTGAGTGTCGCTCTGGATTGGAGACAGGTGAGATCATTTGTAATAAAAGCGCAGGCCCAGAGGGGACAGAACGGCAGCCTGCTCCTGTCAAGAGGCCAACATCCCCAGTCAGCTGTATTCCGGGCTTCCTAACATCTCTGGCCCAGGTGTTGGGACTGGGACCCTCCGCCATGTCCCTCTAGGGGGGTGCAGCTGGCCCCACTTCCTGGCAGGGCTCACCCCTCTTCTGGCAAACTCTGGGTGAGACCGCGGCCTGGGCGGGGTAGAGGGGGAAGTGTACACCTCAAAGGTCGTCCGGCAAAGGCATCAGGGATGCTTTACCTTCCTAAAAATAAACACCTGACCAAACCATTCCACAGAATCCGAAAGGGAAAAAAAAACCCTCCCCTTTACATAGCTGCCCCACTGTTGCTATTTCTCAGCTGGTTTGGATTGGGGCAGGCTTGTCCTATTTATAGTTGGGCAGCTGTTTGCTCCAGTGAATGGCTTTCTTTATTACCGGTTGTGTTTACTAATCGGCTTCTGTGCCTTTCTGCGCGTAATTGTGGTGCGACAAAAAAATTCCTAGCATACATTTGTGTGAGTGGGCTCTCCGGCGGCTTGTTCCTCTGGATGGTGGTTTGCTGAGGGCTGGGCGTGCTAGATGGACGAGGGAGAGAAGGACCCTGGACTTATCTGACCCAAACTCTGAGCAGACTTCCTTTGACACCCCCGCACCCACCTCCATCCCAAAGTGTCTCTGAGTCTGGGGAAAAGGAGCTTAAGAGGAGCATTATCTTTGGGGTGATGTTCAAAGAGCCCAGGCCAGGATTTTGAGGCCTGAAATCATTTTCCTCAGGGACTTCTAGGTGGAAAAATTAAACTCCTCAAGGCTAGTCTTATCAGTGTCCCAAGAGCTTCCATTATAGAAGGTCCCCTGGGGAACTTTTCACCCAATCCTCTTTGCCCTTCTCCTTCATTGACCAATTCCTTCTCCAGCAGGGTGTGAAATCATCCAACTCCCTGCAGACCTTGCTCCCTCTTGTAAAGTCAAGTAGGCCAATATTCCACAACCCTCCTTAAACCTGGAAACCTCAAGGAAAAGAAGAGAGTTAATCTGCTTTCTGAGTTCAGGTTAATTTAGAAACCCAAAATTTCAGCAGCCTCAGACTGGGACCAAACCCAGATTCTTCCCTAATCTGAAGCTACTGGAATCACTTCTATCTGAAGATACAGTGAGGAAGAAAAGTCTGTTCAAGACCCCTTTTGGATATCCTCTCCCAGATGCCTTCTCTGAATCCCCTCCTGCTTTGTTCTGGGGTTGCTGCTCAGAGACTTCAGCCATTAGAATACTCCAAGTTTCAACCCAGAAAGAAATCATTTTCTTACTCTGTAAAGAGAGGTTACTAATCCCTCGCCTTGTCTTGTCTTATGCCTGTCAAGTCGTCTCTGACCCATAGCGACACCATGGACACGTCTCTCCCAAAACCTCCCACCTCCATCTGCAATCGTTCTGGTAATGTATCCATAGAGTTTTATGGTAAAAATACGGAAGTGGTTTCTTCTCACTAATCTGCAGTTGGGTCAGATGGAGACTGAGCTCAGTAGGGAAATGGGGTAGAGAGAACCCATTGTCCATCCCAGAGGAGGAAGATTGAGGTGGCGGGACTCTTGCCCCAGACCCTGCACCAAATACAACCCAGGCCACACAGGCATGTGGCTGGACATTTGCCTGGAACCACCCAGCCCTTGGAGGGCAGCTGTTGATTGAAGCTATGCAGTCTCCCAGGAATTTTTGAGTCCCCCTTTGCTGACCTGCAGCAAAAATAGGAATACCAAATCCTCCTTGCTCCGGCTGACAATGGAGATGATCAGTGGTTTGTCCCCTACAGAGGTGACCGGGACAGTTCCGTCGCCAGTACTATGATCTTTTCCATTCTTCCTCAGGGGTGTGTCACGGTTGAGTTTAGATTATGACCTGCCAACGGATCAATCAATCAACTGATCAGTATTTATTGTGGGCTTACTTTGTGCAAAGCACTGTACTAAGTGCTTGGGAGAGTGAAAAACAACACTTTCCTGCCCATATGTGATTCTACCCAGTACATTTTGGGAATGAGATCAATCGTTCAATCAACTGCACTAAGCGCTTGGGAAAGTACAATACAATAGACTTGGTAGACATGTTCCTCCCCTCACGTTGAGCTCACGGTCCAGTCGGGGAGGCAGACTTTGATATAACTAAATAATTTACAGATCTGTACATAATAATAATAATAATAATAATGTTGGTATTTGTTAAGCGCTTACTATGTGCCGAGCACTGTTCTAAGCGCTGGGGTAGACATAAATGCTGCGAAGCTGATCAGATTGTTAAATAGCTGCAGGGACCAGTCAAGGACAAGAAATCTTTGCACAGCCAGGGGTCCTGGGGTCCTGCCATAGGTCGCCCTCCGATGACGGACTGCGACACCTCTCCCCTCACCCTCCACGTCGTTAGCAGGGAGGATGGAGGCTCTGAAGCAGACGATCACGTGTCCTTGCTTGTGCCATCTTAGCCTGCTGCCCAACTGGGCTCTACCTGACCCTCTAAAAATAGCTCTGGGAGGGGCTGAGAGCATAGGCGAACTTTTCCCCCTTCCATCTGAACTGCCCTACGGGCTTTGGGCCCCGCCGATGAGGCTGACCTGCCAGCACCAAGTTCCCGTCACTGGACCGGGCTCGGCCCAGAGGAGAGGATCCGGGAAATGTGGGTAGAAGACAGCATGAGAACCCAGCGTCTCACTGTGGACATGGGGCAGACACCCGTCTCTACGGAGGGACGCCAATGTCGTTGCTGTTGTTGTTTCCTTGGACAGCTCCATCTTGAAGCTGCTGGGATGGTTAACTCCTAACAAGCAGCGTCAGAAGCAGTGTGGCCTAGCGGATAGAGCCTGGACCTGGGAGATAGAAGGACTTGGGTTCTAATCCCGGCTCCACCACTTGCCTGCTGTGTGACTTTGGGCAAGTCATGCTAATTCTCTGTCCCTTAATTACCTCATCGGTAAAATGGGGAGTAATGTGAAACATGGGCTATGTCCCCTTGATTAGCTTGTACCTTCACCAGCACTTAGTACAGTGCCTGGCACATGGTAAGCACTTAACAAATATTTTTTAAAAAACCACAAGCTAAAACTCATCACGAGGAGGGCAAATTAGCCTCAGTCTGCTGCTGCTCCAGTTACAGCCAGGATTCATTCAATAGTATTTATTGAGCGCTTACTATGTGCAGAGCACTGTACTAAGCGCTTGGGATGAACAAGTCGGCAACAGATAGAGACAGTCCCTGCCGTTTGACGGGCTTACAGTCTAATCGGGATGGCTTGGGAGACCTTAAATCAGCTGCAGGGATAGTTCCTCTCCTGCCCTCCTTGGGTGAGGAAAAGTTTATGTTCTGGAGTAGAAAAGAAGGCCGATTTCATTCATTTGACTGTACGTCTGTCTCCATGGAGGAGACTAAGGATGCTAAGAATTTGTACGAGCTGGTAGAATCAGGGGCTTGTTTACAAACCTGTCTTAGACATTGGTGAGAAACAACATGGTGTAGTGGATAGAGCATGGGTCTGGGAACCAGATGATCATGAGTGCTAATTGCGGCTTCACCACTTGTTTGCTATGTGATCTTGGGCAAGTCACTTCACGTCTCTGGGCCTCAGTTAAACGAGGATTGAGACTGAGGCCCACGTGGGACAGGGACTGTGTCCAAATCGATTTGCTTGTATCTACCCAGTGCTTAGAACAGTACCTAGCACATATTACGCACTTAAATACCATCATTTTTAGGTAGCCCAGGAAGCCGCGTTGTTAGTAGCCCGGGAAGCCGGGTTGTTTAAACGAAGCCCCAGTCAACTCTGAGGGACTTTTCACAGTGTGAGAAGAAAAAGAGAATTTTTAAAACAACAATAATAAATCCTTTCAGGGCTGCTGTCACCTGGCTGGTGTGTTTTCCGAATTCCACTCAAATGTGTTTATTTGCACATGGAAACCAGGCAGAGAGGAAGAGAATCCAATGTATTTACTTGTTTTTTACTTAAGCCCTTCAGCAAACACAAATAAAGACACGGTGTTTGCAGAAGGGTGAGCCGCCCCTTCCCGAACATTATGACGATGAATACACTTTCCAGAAATAGTATAGGGTCTTCACCTCACTCAGTGGTCCAAGATTTCCTTGGAAAGTATCTTCCCTGGGCCTGGGAGAGAAAGGACTCTAGAGACCCTCCACTGCCTGGATCCCATTCCCACTTGGAACAAGAGGTCCAGAAAGAGGTAAAGCCTGGTTACATCCCAAAGAATATATTGACACTTTTTTCACAGTCTTTCAGTAACCCCTCTCCCAACCCTGACCCTGTATGCACCAAGACTCCTGCCAGAAAGAGGAGCAGCGTTCCCTTGAGGAGAGAACACAGCCTGGAAGTCTGGAGATCTGAGTTTTAATCCCGGCTCCACCATTTGTCAGCTGTGTGACTTCGAGAGAGCTACTTAAATTCTCTGTGCCTCGGTTTTCTCATCTGTATAATAGAGAGCCAATTCAAAATTTATCTCCCTCCTGCTTGGCCTGTGATCTTCAATGTGGGACAGGGACTGTGCTTAACCTGAATAACTTATATTTAACCCAGTGCTTAGAACCATGTTTTAAGCAGATTAACGAATACCGGTAAAAATTTCAGAATGACAATTAGGAATGTTGGTATGTGTCTATGGAGGCGGGGAAGGGGGGGCAATCACAGTGAACCATAATTATTCTCTGCCGTGCGTTAACACCTTTCAAGCAGAGATGTCAGAACTCTGGATGGGTGACTAATAGGGAAGCAGGTTTCTCTTTTTATCCTCATTTGGGTTGATGGATCTGTGGAATGGGGCATAGTAGTAATAGTAATTTTAGTTATAGCAGCAGTAATATTAGTAGTCATTGTGTTTACTGAGTGTCCACTGAATGCAATCCGCTCTACTAAGCAGTGGGAAAGAACAACAGAAGCAAACACGTTCCCTGCCCACGAGGAGCTTACATTCTGACTGGGGAGACGGACATAAAAATATCTACAAATAGTGGAATCAGAATAAATGTACAATCAAGTAAAAATCACTACACAAGTGCTGAGGATGGGAATAAATACATAAATGCTAGAGGAGACCGCTGGGGTTATACAACTCAGGATGTCAGGAATTAATTGAGGGAGGCACATTGGAAGTGGTGAGATTTTAGAAGGGCTTTGAAGGTGGGAAGGGCTGAGATCTGGTAGATTTGAGTGAGAAAGTTCCGGCCTGAGGAAGTAGAGTGAGGAAGGGGTCAGAGGAGGGTAAGTTGAGCCTGGGGAAGGGGTGGGCAATGGGCTTGGGAATAGTGATAATAATAATAATAACTGAGAGCCTGGAGGCCAATGGAAAGGAGCTTTGGTTTGTTATGGAGGAACATGAGTCCTCACTGGAGGCTTTTGTGGAAGTGAAGAGACGAATGCCCAGTGACATTTCTGGAAGATGATCCAGGCGGTGGACATTTCTGGAAGATGATCCAGGCGGTGGTGCGGAGTGTGGACCGAAAGGGGCCGAAGCTGGTCACCGGTAAGGAGACCGGGGAGAAGGCTGATACGGGATGGGAGACGATGGCGTGGGGTTAGGCTCTAATCGCAAGTAACCTTCCTTCAGGGAAGTGAAAGGCTGATTGCCCCTCAACTCCTCCGTTCCCACTTACAGACTGACCGACCCTTTTCCACAGGGGCAGTGCGGCCCATATGATGGTGAAACTGAGGCCAGCCACTGAAGTCACAGCTACCTTCTTGGAGTTCTTTCATCCCTAGCCAACTTCCCGGAAAATGACAAGAGGGTGACTCAGACCTCTTTTAGTGAAGCAAAATTGGCAGTGCCTCAATGTTGCGAGGCTGACAGTGTGCCCCGATAAGGGCAGTGTTCCTGCCCAGTAGGAGTCTGTTGTCTCTCTAGTGACCTTCCTCTCATCCACTGCACCTCTCCTCA
This sequence comes from Ornithorhynchus anatinus, assembly GCF_004115215.2. NCBI lineage: Eukaryota > Metazoa > Chordata > Mammalia > Monotremata > Ornithorhynchidae > Ornithorhynchus > Ornithorhynchus anatinus. Next base: position 33,830,351 of record NC_041749.1, on the reverse strand, counting down.
TCCCACAAAAGGCTTAGCAGCAAGGCCTGCGATCTATTGGCTCCCAGGGACCGTGTCTACGTCGCTCCTTTGGACTTCTTTCCCCAGCACTTAGTAAAATGCTTTGCACACAGTATAGTATTAGTTTTATTATAGCATTTACGAAGTACATATTACATACTGAGCACTGAAGAGATACAAGATATGAGATTAGACGCAGTCCCTGTCCCACACAGGGCTCTTCCTTTTCCCCATTTTACAGATGGGGAAACTGAGGCCCTGAGAGGTTAAGTGATTTGCCTATGGTCACCCAGCAGAGCAGTGGCACAGCTGGAACTGGAACCCAGATCTCCTGACCCTTGCACTTTTCACTAGGCCATGCTGCTGTTGTTGCTTTTGTTAAGAGCTTACTATGTGCCAAGCACTGTTCTAAGTGCTGGGGAAGATACAAGTTGATCAGTTTGGACACAATCCCTGTCCCACACGGGCCTCACGTTCTAAGGAGGAGGGAGGAGGGCTCAATCTCCATTTGACAGATGAGGGAACTGAGGCCCAGAGAAGCGAAGTGACTTTCCCAAGACCACACAGCAGACGACATGGCAGAGCCGGGATTAGAACCCAGATCTTCTGACTCCCAGGCCTGGGCTCTATCCACTGGGCCATGCTGCTTCTCAACTCTCTATGGCAGTCCATCGAGAAGAGCCCTTAAAAAGTTAACTAGAGACCCTCTCCTCACCCAGGACCGGCCGCTGGTTCGTGGGAATTCCAAATGCTTGTGTCTCAAGGGATAGGGCGGCTTTTTCTTCCTGGGGTGATGCTTCGGGGGTGGAGGGTAAATCTTTATCTTCAGCCTGACTGTGAGCAGGAAGGCACAATCTTTGGCTCCAGGGAATCTTTCCAGGGCAGGACTCTTGTCAGAAGAAATCCAGCAACCACTCAATCAATCAATCAATGGCATTTATTGAGCATTTACGGCGGATAGAACACTGTATTAAGTGCTTGGGAGATTATGATATCACAGAGTTGGTAGACATGTTCCTTGCCCACCAGGAGCTTACAGTCAGGGATGGAGACAGACGTTAAAATAAATTACGGATCTATACAAAAGTGCAGTGGGGCTGGGGGGAAGGTGAATCAGGGTACAAAACCGAGTTCAAAGGCGATGCAGAAGGGAATGGGCGTAGAGGAAAAAGATGTTCCTGGAGTCCTACTCCACTGGCGTCTTCGCCGTCTGACCCAGCACTCTCCTGCTAGCCATACTTCTTCCTCTTTCTCTGCAGATACTCCCAGCAATCGTCCAAAGCTTTGGTGGGTGGGAGTGGGAAAAGGAGTGGGGATGGGGGAGGAACAGGAGAGGATGAAATTGTAAACGATAACAGGTCCTCTGAGGTGGCAGAGATAGGAAACAGGACGGAAAAGAATGGTACCCTGAGACAAATACACACACACACAAAGCGAGGCAAAAAGAGCATGGACTTTATCAAAATATTCTTCTCATCCCAAAGGACTGTTTAATATGATATTTAGAAGTCAAGGATAAAGTTGCTCAAATTTAGGCCTGCAGACTCTGGGGATCCCTGAAGGATATTGTGTTAAAGCAGCTCAAGGACCTGGGCAATATCAGGTGAGCTTTCTATGAAGCTCAAAGACAGGAGAGAAAGAAAAAATGGAATGTTCTCCTGGAAGGCCTTGACCCTGTTGGATCTCTTGAAACTGAGAACAGGTTTGCAGGAAGGCTTGTAGAGAGAAATTTGCTCTGCCATGACGGGCTTGCATTTTTGTTTCTAATGGTAGTTGTTAAGCACTTACTATATGCCAGAAACTGTACTAACCTAATCAGGTTGGACGAAGTCCATGTCCCACGTGGGCTCACACTCTTAATACCCATTTTTCAGATGAGGTAACTCAGAGGCAGAGAGGTTAAGTGACTTTCCCAAGGTCGCACAGCAGACACGTGTTAGAGCTGGGATTCAACTCAGGCCCTTCTGACTCCCAGGCCCGTGTTGTAAATAATAATAATAATCGTGGTATTTGTTAAGCGCTTACTCTGTACCAGGCAAGTGCTCGGGTGAATACAAGCAAATTGGGTTGGACACAGTCCCTGTCCCACTTTGGCCTCACAGTCTCAATCCCCATTTTACAGACGAGGGATCAGAGGCACAGAGAAGTTAAGTGACTTGCCTAAGGTCTCGCAGCAGGCAAGTGGTGGTGCGGGATTAGAACCAAAGACCTTCTGACTCCCTGGCCCGTGCTCTATCCACTAAGCCACACTTTTCTCCTCACATTATTGGCTGACAGGGTAGTGAACGATTAGGGGAACAGACCTTTCTTGGAGCACATTTCATCTTTAAAATGAATGGTTCCTTAAGAGGATTGGAAGTTCATTCAATAGTATTTATTGAGCGCTTACTATGTGCAGAGCACTGTACTAAGCGCTTGGGATGAACAAGTCGGCAACAGATAGAGACAGTCCCTGCCGTTTGACGGGCTTACGGTCTAATCGGGGGAGACGGACAGACGAGAACAATGGCACTAAACAGCGTCAAGGGGAAGAACATCCCGTAAAAACCGATGGCAACTAAATAGAATCGAGGCGATGTACAATTCATTAACAAAATAAATAGGGTAACGAAAATATATACAGTCGAGCGGACGAGTACAGTGCCGTGGGGATGGGAAGGGAGAGGTGGAGGAGCAGAGGGAAAAGGGGAAAATGAGGCTTTAGCTGCGGAGAGGTAAAGGGGGGATGGCAGAGGGAGTAGAGGGGGAAGAGGAGCTCAGTCTGGGAAGGCCTCTTGGAGGAGGTGATTTTTAAGTAAGGTTTTGAAGAGGGAAAGAGAATCGGTTTGGCGGAGGTGAGGAGGGAGGGCGTTCCGGGACCGCGGGAGGACGTGACCCGGGGGTCGACGGCGGGATGGGCGAGACCGAGGGACGGCGAGGAGGTGGGCGGCGGAGGAGCGGAGCGTGCGGGGTGGGCGGTAGAAAGAGAGAAGGGAGGAGAGGTAGGAAGGGGCAAGGTGATGGAGAGCCTCGAAGCCTAGAGTGAGGAGTTTTTGTTTGGAGCGGAGGTCGATAGGCAACCACTGGAGTTGTTTAAGAAGGGGAGTGACATGCCCAGATCGTTTCTGCGGGAAGATGAGCCGGGCAGCGGAGTGAAGAATAGACCGGAGCGGGGCGAGAGAGGAGGAAGGGAGGTCAGAGAGAAGGCTGACACGGTAGTCTAGCCGGGATATAACGAGAGCCCGTAATAGTAAGGTAGCCGTCTGGGTGGAGAGGAAAGGGCGGATCTTGGCGATATCGTAGAGGTGAAACCGGCAGGTCTCGGTAACGGATAGGATGTGTGGGGTGAACGAGAGGGACGAGTCAAGGATGACACCGAGATTGCGGGCCTGCGGGACGGGAAGGATGGTCGTGCCATCCACGGTGATAGAGAAGTCTGGGAGCGGACCGGGTTCGGGAGGGAAGATGAGGAGCTCAGTCTTGCTCATGTTGAGTTTTAGGTGGCGGGCCGACATCCAGGTGGAGACGTCCCGGAGGCGGGAGGAGATGCGAGCCCGAAGGGAGGGGGAGAGGACAGGGGCGGAGATGTAGATCTGCGTGTCATCTGCGTAGAGATGGTAGTCAAAGCCGTGAGAGCGGATGAGTTCACCGAGGGAGTGAGTGTAAATGGAGAACAGAAGAGGGCCGAGAACTGACCCTTGAGGAACTCCAACAGTTAAAGGATGGGAGGGGGAGGAGGCTCCAGCGTAGGAGACCGAGAATGATCGGCCAGAGAGGTAAGAGGAGAACCGGGAGAGGACAGAGTCCGTGAAGCCAAGGTGAGATAAGGTACGGAGGAGGAGGGGATGGTCGACAGTGTCAAAGGCAGCAGAGAGGTCAAGGAGGATCAGAATGGAGTAGGAGCCATTGGATTTGGCAAGAAGGAGGTCACGGGTGACCTTAGAGAGAGCAGTCTCGGTAGAGTGGAGGGGACGGAAGCCAGATCGGAGGGGGTCTAGGAGAGAATGGGAGTTAAGGAATTCTAGGCATCGATTGTAGACGACTCGTTCTAAGATTTTGGAAAGGAAGGGTAGTAGGGAGATAGGACGATAACTGGAGGGGGAAGTGGGGTCAAGAGCGGGTTTTTTTAGGATGGGGGAGACGTGGGCGTGTTTGAAGGCAGAGGGGAAGGAGATTGAGTGGTTAAAAATAGAAGTTAAGGAAGGGAGGAGGGCAGGGGCGATGGTTTTAAGAAGGTGAGAGGGAATGGGGTCCGAGGCGCAGGTGGAGGGGGTGGCACTTGCGAGGAGGGAGGAGATCTCCTCTGAGGATACTGCAGGGAAGGATGGGAAAGTAGGGGAGGGGGTTGTTGGGGGGGAGGGGAGAGGCGGAGGGGTGACTTTGGGGAGCTCAGACCTGATCGTGTTTTTCGTGAGGAAATAGGTGGCCAGATCATTAGGGGCCTGGGCTTGGGAGTCAGAGGTCAAGGGTTCGAATCCCAGCTCTGCCACTTGTCAGCTGTGTGACTGTGGGCAAGTCACTTCACTTCTCTGTGCCTCAGTGACCTCATCTGTAAAATGGGGATTAACTGTGAGCCTCACGGGGGACAACCTGATGACCCTGTATCTACCCCAGCGCTTAGAACAGTGCTCTGCATGTAGTAAGTGCTTAACAAATACCAACATTATTATTCATACCTTCAGTCTGATGTTTTGGGTCCTAGGCTAATTCAGTTTGCTTTCTGGCTACTTTCTTAGTCCAGATTCTCACCATAACGCAACTAGATTACCTTATGTCTCCTCACTGGCCTCCCCACCTTCAGTTTCTCCTTCTCTCTAGACTGCACTTCACTCCGCTGCCCACATATTGATCTAGAACTCATTCTGCACATGTTTCCCTACTCCTCGAATGCCTTAAGTGATTACCCATTCCACTCCTCAAGCAGAAACTCCTGACCACTGGGTTTCAGGAGCTTAGTCAGCTCCCCCGTCTTGCTTATCCACTCTCTTCTCCCACTATCGCCCATCTCGGACCCTGCCTTTCACAGGCTAATTCACCGTGCCTGGTTCTTGTCTCTCCCACTTCTGCCCCCTGGTTCACACCCTCCCTTCTACCTACAGCTCCCACCCCCTTCAAATCCAGCTCTCTCCATTTTCAAAGCCCTTCTGAAATCCCACCACCTCTTCCAGTTATCTTTCCCTGATAAAATTTTCCTTCTCTCTCTGGGTCCCATTTCCATCTCAGCAGTTTTGTGCCACCTCTACACTTACAAGAGGAATTACTCGCCTCCTCCAGGAGGCCTTCCCAGACTGAGCCCTCTCCATCCCTCCGCTCCTTCACCCCTCCCCATTCTCCCTACTCCCTCCCTCTGCTCTTCCCCCTTCCTCTCCCCACAACACTTGTGCCTATTTCTATATATTATTTATTACTCTATTTATTTTGTGAATGGTGTGTATATATCTATGATTCTATTTATCTTGATGGTATTGACTCCCGACTACTTTTTTTGTTTCGTTGTCTATTTCCACCGTTTAGACCGTGAGCCCGTTGTTGGGCAGGGATTTTCTCTATCTGTTGCCGAATTGTACATTCCAAGCGCTTAGTACAGTGCTCTGCACATAACAAGTGCTCAATAAATACGATGAATGAGTGATTGGATGAATTAAGGACTTAGCTCATCCACATAACCATCTTACTATTTTCTTTTCCCTCTGACCTGCAGTTGATTTTATTGCCTGTCTACCCAGCTAGATCGTAAAGTCCTTGAAGAAAAGGGAGAAGTGTTCTAACTGTATTGGACTCTCCCAATCTTCCAATGGTATTAATTAATTGGTTGATTGTAGATTACATTTGGAGAAATTCTGACCTTTGAAGAGAGTTTCAGGGCACCAAAATAGTTGGACTCTGAACGCAGCAAGAAGAAAACAAATATGTCGGGGAGAGACAGGAGATACACAGAAGAAAGTGGGCCATTGTCAAAAGCAAGCCGTCCACACGATCCTAGCTAGCCGGGGACAGAATCTCCTAGAAATGTTTTCCCCTCTGTTGCATTGAAAGCGAGCCAGAAGGATTCCTCCTGGTTCAAAAAATAAATTCAAAATTGGGCTCGGAGGTGCTTTCTTCCACTGAACATTTATTTTTGGCTCATGCAGTCAAACTGGAATGACTCTGATTCTACTTACCGTCTACCCAGTGGTGCATGTGTGTAAGAACATGTGGATTTCCTCCCTAAATATTCCATCAGCCTCTTGTCTGAGAATCCTCCCGGTGAGCTTCTGCTGCTGAATGCATTCTTTCATAGCGAGAACAGCAGCTGTGCCTAGAAGGCAGGTCTGGGGGTTGCGGGCGCCCCACGGCACCGCTTTCCTAGCCAGCAGAACGAACCGACGACGAACCTCACTGGATGGATTTTCTCTCCGGCCTCTTCGGGGGCCTACCGGAGCCCAGGGTAGGACCTCCGAGTTGGAAACGTCTCTCTCCCTCCGAGTCTACTCCAGGCGAGCACGTTCAGGGTAAGATATTTTCGGCCAATTTAGCAATCCAGCCAACCTGGCTTTTTGCCAGCCTCCGTAGGGAACGAGCCACACTGCGAGGGGGAGACCCCAAGCACGGTGGGTGGGCTGGCCGTCTCCAATTTCCCCGCCATCCTCCGAGGCACGTACTACACTAACGTTAGTAGCTCTTTCCCTCTCTTCTCTCTTCCCCCCCAACCCACCACCTGCCCCCCGCTGAGCCGAAGCCCCTGGAAGATGGTGGGAGGCCCAGTTCAGAAAGCCTCTGATGGGGATGGGAGCAGGGAAGTTAGATATAAGCTAGGCCGCAAACTCCTTGAGGGCAGGGATGGTGTCTACTAACTTTACTGCACCTCCCAAGCCCTTTTTGTTGCCGTTGTTGCTAATCGCTTACTACGTGCCAGGCACCGTACTAATTGCCGGGGTAGATACAAAGAGAATCTGGTTGGACACAGTCCCTGTCCCACACTGGGCTCACAGTCTTAATCCCCATTTTTCAGATGAGGTAGCTGAGGCAAAGAGAAGTTAAGTGACTTGTCCGAGGTCACGCAGCAGACAGGTGACGGAGTCAGGATCGGAACCCAGCTCCCTCTGACTCCCAGGCCCACGCTCTATCCACTAGGTCACTTAATACGGTATTCCTTAAGGCATACTTAAGCTTAGCACGAGCTTAACGGATACTACATCTAATGTTATTATGTAAGAGGGACAAGAAAGCAGTGCCCTAGGCTGGCTTCCTGGTCTCCACAGACCAGAAGAGCGGCATTGCCGAGAACCACGTCACACTGCGATGGCCACTGACTATCACTTGACGATATTTATTCAGCGCTTACCGTATGCTGGGTACTGTATTGAGCGCTTCGGAGAGTACAGTACAACTAAGGTGGGAGACACGTTCTCTGCTCATAACGTCCTTACGCTCCAGCCAGACATTACCGTAGAGAAATAATTTGCAGATAAGGGGCACGTAGGGGAGACTCGCCGGCATTTGGTGATGATGACATAAGCGGTGGGGGGCTGAGGGTGGGGCCCTGGCCCGCCCCACTGGAGCTGCAGATGAGGTCGAGGTTGGTTAAGCCATTCGGAGGCCGGGAAGGACCCAGTCGGACGCTTTCGAAATGTCCCATCCACCACCACAGGCAGCTGCCTTTGCGTAGACAATGTTGCAGGCTGGGCTTCTGGCCAGGCCCGCTCAGCCAGTGGAAGCGGCCTGGTCTAGCGGATAGAACACGGGCCCGGGAGTCAGGAGGACCCGAGTTCGAATCCCGGCTCCGCCAAGCGTCTGCTGTATGACCTCGGGCAGGTCTTTTCACAATCCCGTAATTATTATTACCGTTATTATTGCCAGACTGCAATCGGGGGATGCAGGGCGGTGTCCTATCCCCTCTAAGGCCACCCTCCTCCAGGTTTTGGTGATCTGAAGGTTAGGGTTTTCCGGTCGGTTGTCCTCAACAGCGATCATCTGTTCCATCTCTTCTCCGCATCCGCTCCCAGTGGGCTCGGTGGGCCTCCCCCCTCCAGGAGCTCCATTCACACTTTATTAATCATAATCGTTAGCAGTTAATCTGAATCCCAGGGTGCTGGGCTTGGAATGGAGAAGCAGATGAGCCTCTAGCCCCCTCACCCTCCCACTCCCTGCTAACTACAGGGGAAACAGGCGGAAGGAGCAGGGAGGCAAGCAAGCCCAAAGTTGGGAAGTTTGCCTTCCAAGTGGGGGCGGGAGGGTGGAGGGATGGATGAGGGGGGCTGCCCTATTTCACCAGACGCCTCTCTGCCACCGGACGGGCTGGTCTCCGTCTCCGTCCCCACGTGGGCTCGGGGCCTTGGGGACACTCCTCTGTCCCCCACAAGCTGGCCAGGGGGCGACTGGGGGCGTTAGCCGAGGGCCGGGGGCAGCCCGTGCCCCCCTCCTCTCCCTTGGGTCCAAACCCACCTTACCACTGGCACAGCCCCGTTTCACACCGCCCACCCCTCTTCCCTCCGTCAAATGTTCGCTTCGTCGCCAGCTTTCCAAGGGGGAAGCGGAGATTCAGTCTCACGTAATTGAAACCTTCGTGGTGGAAAAAAAAGAAAAGAGAAAGTAAGTTTCAAAGCAGATCAAATGCAAGGCCGCTGGCAACCTCTCTCAAATTCTCATCGAAGCCCCGATCCCTCTCTCCCTCCTAATCCTATCATTTTTCCAACCGTGTCTACGGGGCCCATCATTTTACGTTCCGTAAACTGTATGGCCACCCCTCACCGATCTTCTAGATATTAGGGGGTCGACAAAATAATAATAATAACTATGTTTGTTTTTGTTAAGCGCTTCTGTTCTAAGCACTGGGTGGATACCAGGTAATCAGGTGGTCCCATGTAATAATAATAATAATGTAGGTATTTGTTAAACGCTTACTATGTGCCGAGCACCGTTCTAAGCGCTGGGGTAGACACAAGGGAATCAGGTTGTCCCACGTGGGGGTCACAGGCTTAATCCCCATTTTACAGATGAGGTAACTGAGGCACCGAGAAGTGAAGTGACTTGCCCAGAGTCACACAGCTGACAAGTGGCCGAGCCGGGATTTGAACCCACGACCTCTGACTCCCAAGCCCGTGCTCTTTCCTCTGAGCCACGCTGCTTCTCTACTCACTGAGGTAACTGAGGCACAGAGAAGTGAAGTGACTTGCCCAAGGTCACACAGTTGACAACTGGCGGAGCCAGGATTAGAATGCACGACCTCTGACTCCCAAACCCGGGCTCTTTCCACTGATCCACACTGCTTCTCTACCTTTCTGGAGCAGCGTCAGTCAGCTGCATCTCTCAGGGTCGGGGGAGACTTTCTGCTGGGTTTGCAAGCACGATGCTGGCTTTATTCCTGGGAGACATTAAATAATCAATCGGTGGTATTTATTGAAGCCGCGTGACTTAGTGGAAAGAGCACGGGCTTGGCAGTCAGAAGTTGTGGGTTCTACTCCTGTCTCCACTACTCGTCTGCTATGTAACTATTCTGTGCCTCAGTTATCTCATCTGTAAAATGGGGATTAAGACTGTGAGCCCCATGTAGGACTACCTAATTACCTTGTATCTCCCCCAGCGCTTAGAACAGGGCTGGGCACGTAGTAAGCGCTTAACAAGTACCATCTTTATCATTATTATTATTTAGAGCTTTCGGTGTGCAGAGCAGAAGCAACGTGGCCCACTGGAAAGAGCACAGGCTGGGAAGTCAGAGGTCATGGGTTCAAATCCCGGCTCTACTACTTTTCAAGTGTGTGACTTTGGGCAAGTCACTTAACTTCTCTGGGCCTCAGTTGCCTCATCTGTAAAACGGGGATTAAAGGCCATGAGCCCCACGTGGGATAACCTGATTACCTGGCATCTCCCCCAGGGCTTAGAACAGTGATTGGCACATAGTAAGGGCTTAACAAATGCCATCATTATTGTTATTATTAAGTACCTGGGACAGTGTCCAACCTGATTAGCTCGTAACTAGTCCAGTGCCTAGAACAGTGCTTGGCACATAGTAAGGACTTAACAAATGCCATTATTATTATTATTATTATTAAGTACCTGGGAGAGTGTCCAACCTGATTAGCTTGTATCTAGTCCAGTGCCTATAACAGTGCTTGGCACATAGTAAGGGCTTAACAAGTACCATTATTATTCCAATAAAACAGAGTTAGCAGACGTGTTTCCCGCCCACAACAAATTTACAGTCTTAATCGATCAATCATATTTATTAAGAGTTTGGGAGAGTACAATATAAGAGAGTTGGTGGACACGTTCCCCGTCCACAGGAGTTTACAGTCTACGCTCCCGGGAGGCCTCACGGAAGCCCTCTGGAACCCAGGATAGGATGAAGTTTGAGATGAAATGGAGGCCACTTAACCTTTTTCCTGGTTGGCTCTATATTGTCCTCTAGACCGTAAGCTCATTGTGGCAGGGAATCCGTCTGCTTATTGCTCTATAGTACTCTCCCAAGCACTCAGTACAGTGTTCTGCACACAGTAAGCGCCCAATAAATACGATTGACTGATTCTATCCTTGGAAGCCAGGAACAGTCCAGGTGTCCCTCAGCATCATCTTCTTAGAAAGGATTAATAAAATCCTCCACCGGGGTTAAACTTGGATAGATCTCAAATTAAATCCCTTTTACTGATTAGACGTAAGCCCGTCATTGGGCAGGGATTGTCTCTATCTGTTGCCGAATTGTACATTCCAAGCGTTTAGTACGGTGCTGCGCACATAGTAAGCGCTCAATAAATACTGTTGAATGAAGGAATGAATGATAGAGCTGTAGCTCCTTTTGGATAGAGGAAGAAGAGCCTGGCTGGTGAACTTTTAAAAACAAATACAGTCAAAACGACAGACTCTCTGTCCACTCTCTGCAGTGGAGAGATGACTGAACTGGGAGTCGGAAAAGCTGAGTTCTAATCCGGTCTTTGCCACAGACAGGGAAAAATATTTTCCCTCTCGGTAAAATGAGTACGCTAATCCTTGCCATCCCCCTGGCTCCCAGGGGCGCCGTGAATCAGTCGATCAATCGAGTGCTCACTGTGTGCAGAGCGCTGTACTAAGTACAACAGAGTTGGTAGACTCACCACCTTACAGTCTAGAGGAGATTAACAAGATATAATAGCGGAAGGTTTTTGATCTCATATCTATTTACCATTAACTGATTGATCTCCTTGGAAGATGTTTGATGATTCTGTAGTGTGGAGTCAGTGCTTGGCACATAGTAAGCGCTTAGCAAATACCATTATAATAATGATGATAAAGCCCTACTGAGAGCTCACCTCCTCCAAGAGGCCTTCCCAGAATGAGCTTCCCCTTTTCCCTCTGCTCCCTCTCTGCCCCTCCGTCACCTCCCCTCAGCTAAGCCCCTTTTCCCCCTTTCCCTTTGCTCCCCCCCCACCCCGCCTTCCCCTCCCCTCAGCACTGTGTTCATTTGTATCTATTTTTATGACCCTATTTATTTTGTTAACGAGGTGTCCATCCCCTTCATCCTATTTATCGCGATTAAGTTGTCTTGTTTTTATCCTTCTCCCCCGATTAGACTGTGAGCCCCTCAATGGGCAGGGATGGTCTCTATCTGTTGCCAAATTGTCCATTCCAAGCGCTTAGTCCAGTGCTCCGCACATAGCAAGTGCTCAATAAATACTAATGAATGAATGATGATTGAGAATATTAATGATAATGATGACAGAGTGACGATGCTTCGCACAGCCTCAGGACTCAGCCTCTCTCTTCCCTGACAGCCACGGTCCCACTGGGGCACGGACACCAAGCTGCCAATACAATAGTGAGGCTGAGGTACAGCACAGTGTGACCGCGGCATAGGTGTGCCTTGGGCGCTATCGACTAGAAGTTGGTCGCTTTTGGCAGTGGTAGAAATTGAAGGAAAATCAAATTAGCTTGGGAGAAAATCCACAGAGGGCTTTCCACCCTGCCCAAAGAAATTTTTTAATCAGGATGAATGTATCGGAATCCTAGCCTTTGCAATAAAGATTCATGACCAAGTTCCCTGCAAGTCCAGATCTAAACCTTCAAAGAGCCTGGATCGGGTACCGGCACCTTACCAATCAATCGGTTGATTAATCAATATCAATTGTACTTCCTGAGTGTTTATTATGTTTAGGATATTGTACTAAGCTCTTGGAAGAGTACAATAGAGTAAGTAGATGTGATCTCTACCCTCAGGAAGTTAGAATCTAGCAGAGGAGAGAGACACTAAAAGAAATTTACGGATAGAAAGGAGTGATACAGTGTGAAGAGAGAAGCAGCGTGGCTCAGTGGAACGAGCACGGGCTTGGGAGGCAGAGGTCATGGGTTCGAATCCCCGCTCCGCCGCTTGTCAGCTGTGTGACTGTGGGCAAGTCACTTGATTTTCTCGGTGCCTCAGTTACCTCATCTGTAAAATGGGGATTAAGACTGTGAGCCCCACGTGGGACAACCTGATTACCCTGTATCTACCCCAGCGCTTAGAACAGTGCTCTGCACAGAGTAAGTGCTTAACAAATACCAACATTATTATTATATATACAAAAGTCCCATGGGTGAGACAAGGACTATGAGAGCCCAGATGCTTAGGTGAGGGTGGAGATGACAAAATAGCATTAAATGGGGAAATTGGGTGGGGAGAAGGGGTTTTTTTTGGTACTTTGTAAGTGCTTACTATGCGCTAAGCACTGTAGTAAACACTGGGGCAGATAGAAAATCATCCAGTTGGACACAGCCCATGTGCCACATGGAGCTCGCAGCTTTAATCCCCATTTTGTGTGTCATGACCTTAAAGGATGCTTCTCTGCAGGAAGGCACTAATTATGACTTCCCTTTCAATTCTGGTTCGGTGAAGTCCCACCGAAATACATCAATCAATCACTTAATTGTTTTTTATTGAGCATTTACTGCGGGCAGAGCTCTGTACTAGGCTATTGGGAGAGGGCAATAAAATAGAGTTGGTAGACATGCTCCCCGCGCCCCATAATAAAATAAAGTAAATAAATTACAGATAAGTGCGGCGGGGCTGAAAGAAAATAAAGGGAGGAAAATCGAAGTGCAAGGACAACACTTAAAGAGATTGGGGGAAGAGGAAATGAGGGTTTAGTCAGGGAAGGCCTCTGGGAGGAGATGTGCTTTTAATAAAACCCTGAAGATGGTAAGAACGATGGTCCGTTAGATATGAAGAGGGAGGGCGTTCCAGGCCAGAGGCGGGACACGGGGGAGGTACGTGTTGGCGGGCTGGGATGTAGTAGGAAATCAGGGATGTAAGGTAGGAAGGGGCAAGGTGATAATAATAATAATTATGGTATTTGTTAAGCGCTTACTTTATGCAAAGCACTGTTCTAAGCGCTGGGATTGATACAAGGTAATCAGGTTATAATAATGTTGGTATTTGTTAAGCACTTACTATGTGCACAGCACTGTTCTAAGCGCTGGGGTAGATACAAGGTAATCAGGTTATAATGTTGGTATTTGTTAAGCACTTACTGTGTGCAGAGCACTGTTCTAAGCGCTGGGGTAGATACAGGGTAATCAGGTCGTCCCACGTGAGGCGCACAGTTAATCCCCATTTTACAGATGAGGTAACTGAGGCACAGAGAAGTTAAGTGACTTGCCCACAGTCACACAGCTGACAAGTGGCAGAGCCGGGAGTCGAACCCATGATCTCTGACTCCGCAGCCCAGGCTCTTTCCACTGAGCCACGCTGCTTCCCCCGAGGGGCTCACAGTCTTGATCCCCATTTTCCAGATGAGGTAACTGAGGCACAGAGAAGTTAGGTGACTTGCCCAAAGTCACACAGCTGACAAGTGTCAGAGATAATAATAACGTTGGTATTTGTTAAGCGCTTACTATGTGCAGAGCACTGTTCTAAGCGCTGGCGTAGACACAAGGGAATCAGGTTGTCCCATGTGGGGCTCACAGTCTTAATCCCTGTTTTACAGATGAGGTAACTGAGGCACAGAGAAGTTAAGAGACTTGCCCAAAGTCACACAGCTGACAAGTGGCAGAGCCTGGATTCGAACCCATGATCTCTGACTCCAAAGCCCGTGCTCTTTCCACTGAGCCACGCTGCTTCTGACTCCCAAGCCCGGGTTGCCATTGAGCCACTGATTGTGCTTACTATGTGCCAAGCACTGTTCAATCAACTTGGCCACAATCCCTGCCCCACATGGGGCTCACAATCTAAGTAGGAGGGAGTATCATTGAATTCCCATTTTAAAGATGAGCGTGAAAAGGCCGAGGTATCTCTGATAATTACAGGTGCATCATTATTGCAGCAGGGACCATATTTTCGATCTTTATTGTTCTGTACTCTCCCAAGAGCCCAGTTGAGCGCTCTGCACATAACAGACACTCAGTAAATATGAATAAGGTGAGATAATCGGTAAAGTCATAACATGGAAAGAAGCCAAACAAGAGTCACAGGTTCCCAAGGGGCTGACGCTTCTATCTATCACACACGACCTAAATGTAAACAGGAAAAGACGTTCATTCATTTATTAGATCGTATTTATTGAGCGCTTACTGTGTGCGAAGCACCGTACTGAGCGCTTGGAATGGACAGTTCGACGACGGATAGAGACGATCCCTGCCCAACGACGGGCTCACAGTCTAAAAGGGGGAGACAGACAGCAAAATAAGGAGTCGGGCATCAATACCATCAAAATAGATAAATACAATCATAGTTATTAGGACAATAGAAGCAGTGGGACCTGGTGGGAACGGCATGGGCCTGGGAGTAAGAGGACCTGGGTTCTACTGCTGTATGACCTTGGCTAAGTCACTTAACTTCTCCGTGTCTCAGTTTCCTCAATTGGAAAGCGGGGATTAATTCTGAAGAAGCGGCATGGCACAGTGGGTAGAACGCAGGCCTGGGAGTCAGGTCATGGGTTCTAACTCCGGCTCTAATAATAATAACGAATAATTAGCGTATCTGTTAAGAGCTTACTATGTGCCAAGCACTGTTCTAATCGCTGGGGTAGATACAAGGTAAGCAGGTTATCCCCCGTGGGGCTCGCAGTCTTGATCCTCATTTTACAGATGAGGGAACTGAGGTACAGAGAAGAGAAGTGACTTGCCCACAGTCACACAGCTGACAAGCGGCAGAGCTGGGATTCGAACTCATGAGCCCTGACTCCAAAGCGCGGCCTCTTTCCATTGAGCCACGCTTCGAGCGCTTACTATGTGCAGAGCACTGTACTAAGCGCTTGGAACGGACAAATCGGTAACAGATAGAGACAGTCCCTGCCCTTTGACAGGCTTAAGGTGTAATCGGGGGAGACGGACAGACAAGAACAGCCCGTGAGCCCCACGTGGGACAACCTGCAGGCCTTGTATCTCCCCCAGCGCTTAGAACAGTGCTTGGCACCTACTAAGCGCTTAACAAATATCAGCATTATCACTATTATCCTGGCTCTGCCCCTTGTCAGCTGTGTGTCTTTGGGCAAGTCACTTCACTTCTCTGTGCCTCAGTTCCCTCATCTGTCAAATGGGAATTACAGCCTGTGAGCCCCCCGTGGGACCCCCCTGATGACCTTCTATCTGTCCCAGCGCTTAGAACAGTGCTTGATACCTATTGATTCATTCATTGTCATATTTATTGAGCGCCTACTATGTGCAGAGCACTGTACTAAGCGCTTGGAATGGACAATTCAGCAACAGAATTGTAGTGTACCTAGTGAGGGCCTAACAAATAGCATCTTTATTATTATTATTATTGTTTTATTATTATCATCTCCCCACAGGCCACGAGGTTCCCGCCTTTCCTGGGGGGGGGGAGGGGCTGAGTGACAGTGGCCACGCGGCCCTACTTCCGGAAGCGAAGAGGCAGATGGGAAGGGACCTCCCGCAGGCCCACGAGGGAGCAGGGCCGGTGGGGGGGGGGGGGGAAAGACTACAACTCCCGGCGCCCCCCGCGGCCGAGGAGCCTTTTTGGGCGGGAAGTACTACAACTCCCGGCGCCCCCCGCGGCCGAAGAGCCCGTTTCGAGCGGGAAGTACTACAACTCCCGGCGCCCCCCGTGGCCGAAGAGCCCATTTCGGGCGGGAAGTACTACAACTCCCGGCGTCCCCCGCGGCCGAAGAGCCGGTGTCGGGGGGGAAAGAACTACAACTCCCGGCGCCCCCCGCGGCCGAGGAGCATGGCCGGGGGGAACCGGAAGCGGGGTGTAAGGGCACGCGCCTGGTGTGAGGGGGGGGAGGCGAGGAGGAGGAGGCGGCGGCGGCGGCGGGTGCTGCGCGTAGCGTGCCGACGGCGGCATGGCGGAGGCCAAGAAGAGGCGGGAGCTGCTGCCCCTCATCCACCAGCACCTGCTGCAGGCGGGCTACGTGAGGGCGGCGCGGGAGGTGAAGCTGCAGAGCGGCCAGGTGAGGGGCCGCGCACGTGGCTGGAGGAGCGGGAGCGCCCTCCCCCCACCGGCCAACCGCCATCCCTGACCTTTGACCTACTTCAGGCCGGCCGGGCCTCCTAGCAACAGCCGGGGCAGGAAGTCCAAACTCCCCGCTTCCCATAGGCCTCTGCGGCGGACCCCAGTCATTCAGCAGGACCTGCTCGGTGCCCAGCACTGTGCTGAGCGCTTGGAGGGGGCCAGTCGGCCCCATGCCCTCCTCTCAGCTCCCTCTCCAAAGGTCTGCCCCTTACCATGTGCCAAGCACTGTTCCAAAGTGCTTGGCAGCGTGGCTCAGCGGCCAGAGCCCGGGCTTTGGAGTCAGAGGTCATGGGTTCGAATCCCGGCCCGGCCACTTGTCGGCTGTGTGACTGTGGGCAAGTCACTTCACTTCTCGGTGCCTCGGTTCCCTCCTCTGTAAAATGGGGATGAAGACTGTGAGCCCCACGTGGGACAGTCTGATTCCCCTGTGTCTACCCCAGCGCGTAGAACAGTGCTCGGCACAGAGTAAGCGCTTAACCAATACCAACATTATTATTATTATTATTAAACACCGAGATAGGTATAAGGTAATAATAATGGTGGTATTGGTTAAGCGCTTGCTATGTGCAAAGCACTGTTCTGAGCGCTGGGGTGGGGGGGGGGGATACAAGGTGATCAGGTCGTCGTCCCACGTGGGGCTCCCAGTTTTCATCCCCGTTTTCCAGATGAGGGAACTGAGGCAGGGAGAATAATAAGGTTGGTATTTGTTAAGCGCTTACTATGTGCCGAGCACCGTTCTAAGCGCTGGGGTAGACCCAGGGGAATCAGGTTGTCCCACGTGGGGCTCACAGTCTTAATCCCCATTTTACAGATGAGGGAACTGAGGCACAGTGAAGTGACTGGCCCGAAGTCACGCAGCTGGCAAACGGCAGAGCTGGGATTAGAACCCACGACCTCTGAGCCCCAAGCCCGGGCTCTTGCCGCTGAGCCACGCTGCTGCTCTCATCTCATCTGCAGAATGGGGGTGAATGTTGGTATTTGTTAAGCGCTTACTACGGGCAGAGCACTGTGCTGAGCGCTGGGGGAGAGACGGGAACGAGGTGGTCCCACGTGGGGCTCACGGTCTTCATCCCCATTTTGCAGAGGAGGGAACTGAGGCACAGTGAAGTGACTTGCCCACAGACACACAGCTGACAAGGGGCAGGGTCGGGATTCGAACCCATGACCTCTTGGCTCCCAAGCCCGCGCTCTTTCCACTGAGCCACGGGTGAAGACCGGGAGCCCCACGTGGGACAACCTGATGACCCTGTATCTCCCCCAGCGCACATAGTAAGCGCTTAACAAATACCAACATTATTATTCTCTGAGCCTTAGTGACCTCATCTGCAAAATGAGGATGAATGTTGGTATTTGTTAAGCGCTTACTACGGGCAGAGCACTGTTCTGAGCGCTGGGGGAGATACAGGGGAATGAGGTTGTCCCACGTGAGGCTCACAGTCTTCATCCCCATTTTACAGAGGAGGGAACTGAGGCACGGAGAAGTGAAGTGACTCACCCAAAGTCACACGCATTGTATATGTTATTTATTGCTCTGTTTTATTAATGATGTGTCCATATCTATGATTGTATTTATCTATTTTGATGGTATTGATGCCTGTCTGCTTGTTTTGTTGTCTGCCTCCCCGTTTTAGACTGTGAGGCCGTTGTTGGGCAGGGATTGTCTTTATCTGTTGCTGACTTGTACATTCCAAGCGCTTGGAACAGTGTTCTGCACACAGTAAGCGCTCAGTAAATAAGATTGAGTGAGTGAATGAATTAATAATGAAGGTATTTGTTAAGCACTTGCTATGCGCCAAGCGCCGTTCCAAGCGCTGGAGTAGATATAAGTTCATCAGGTTATCCCACGTGGGGCTCACAGCGTGGCTCAGGGGAAGGAGCCCGGGCTTGGGAGTCAGAGGTCAAGGGTTCCAATCCCGACTCTGCCACTGGTCAGCTGGGTGACTTTGGATAAGCAGCGTGGCTCAGCGGAAAGAGCCCGGGCTTGGGAGGCAGAGGTCACGAGTTCGAATCCCGGCCCTGCCACTTGTCAGCTGTGTGACTTTGAGCAAGTCACTTAACTTCTCTGTGCCTCAGTTACCTCATCTGTAAAATGGGGATTAACTGTGAGCCTCACGTGGGACAACCCGATGACCCTGTATCTACCCCAGCGCTTAGAACGGTGCTCTGCACATAGGAAGCGCTTAACAAATACCAACATTATAAGTCATTTCACTGGGCCTCAGTTCCCTCATCTGTAAAATGGGGATTGAGACTGTGAGCCCCACGTGGGACAGGGACCGTGTCCAACCTAATCTGCTTGTATCCACCCCACCGCTTAGTATAGTACCTGACACATAGTTAAGCACTTAACAGATACCACTGTTATTATTTACAGTTGAGGGAACTGAGGCACAGAGAAGTGAAGTGACTTGCCCAGCGTCACAAGGCTTTGTATATATTATTACTCTATTGATTTAATTAATGTGTATAGATCTATCTATCTATTTTGATGATATTGATGCCTGACTTGTTTTGCCGTCTCCCCCGTTTAGACTGTGAGCCCGTTGTTGGGCAGGGATGGTCTCTATCTGTTGGCAAATTGTACATTCCAAGCGCTTAAGACAGTGCTCTGCTCACAGTAAGTGCTCAATAAATAGGATTGAATTGGCAGAGCAGGGATTAGAACCCGTGACCTCGGGCTCCCGAGCCTCGTGCTCTTTCCCCCAAGCCACAGCGCTTTTTGTGTGCAGAGCACTGTCCTAAGCGATCGGGAAAGCCCAGTACATCAGTGAACAAGTGACAGCCCCTGCCCGCAACGAGTTCACAGTCTAGAAGGACCAGAGCGAGCCCCACATCTGACCCACGAAATAGTAATAGAAAGACTGGAAGCTCGGCGTGGGCAGGGAACGTGTCCGTGGATTGTCCTGTTGTACTCTCCCAAGCGCTTAGTACAGTGCTCTGCACACAGTAATCGCTCAAATGCGATCGAATGACTGATGATGGAATTGGTTAAGCGCTTACTAGGGGCCAACCACTGTTCTGAGCGCTTGGATAGATATAGGTAATCAGGCTGTCCCACGCGGGGCTTACAAGTCTTCATCCCCATTTTACAGGTGAGGGGACTGAGGCATAGAGAAGTGAAGTGATTTGCCAAAGGTCACACAGTAGACAAGTGGCGCAGGCGAAATTAGAACCCACATCCTCCAACTCCCAACCCCGTGCTCTTTCCCCTAAGCCCCGCTGCTTCTCACTTGTTAAGCGCTTATAATGTGTCCGGCACTATTCTAAGCGCTGGGGTAGGTCCAGGCTAATCAGGTCGGACACAGTCCTGGGCGCACATGGGGCTGCACAGTAATAATAGTAATAATTATGGTATTTGTAAAGCGCTTACTACATGCAGAGCACCGTTCTAAGCACTGGGGTAGACACAGAGTAATAAGATTGTCCCGCGTGGGGCTCACGTTTTTTAATCCCCATTTTTACAGATGAGGTAACTGAGGTACAGAGAAGTTAAGTGACTTGCCCAAGGTCACACGGCGGGCAAGTGGCGGAGCTGGGATTAGAACCCATGACCTCTTACTCCCAAGCCCCTGAGTCAGAGCTTGCGGACTTTCCACTGAGCCACACTGCTTCTTTGATATTTGCCCCACCCTCAGCCACACAGCAGTTATGTACATAATCCATCATTTATATTACCGTCCGCCTCCCCCGCTAACCTGTAAATTCTCGGTGGGCAGTGAATACACCCACTCTTTCGTCGCGTGCTCTCCCAAAGTGTTTAATACAGTGCTCTGCGTTCAGTAAGCGCTCAGTACATGCCATTGGTTAATTGAGTCGTGAGTGCCACCGTACGTCGGACCGAACTTTAAAAAAGGACCGATCAGTCGGGGGTTTATTGAACGCTCTTCGTAAATGCAACCGATTCAGAGATATCCTTTAAATTAAGTAAAAAAAAATCCCCGTTGTCTCTCTTTCAACAGGTTGGGCTCTTCTAAGCCCTCGGGGACCCTAAACAAAATTTTAGATTGTCATCTTTGTCAGGCATAGAAGTAAGATTCATGGTACACAATCCCCGGGGCCACAGCCGGAGCCCTCCGTAGTTGAGAGTTATACCTATCGGTTCTCCAAAGCAGTGGCTATTAGTATGAGCAGGTTCTGCTCCCTGCCCTCCCCTCCAAACTCCTTCAGAGGACTGTCCCGAGCACTTAGTTCAGTGTTCTGCCCATGGAAACTCTCCATAAATACCACTGATTGATTGACTCGAGAGTGTTTGCCACCTGGTCCTGGTGATTCCTTTCGATCGGGTTCATCGGTCTGGTTTCAGGGGCTCTCGTGGCGCGTGTTCTGAACCGTTTCCTCCGCAGAGCAGCGCGCTTCCTCTGGAAAGAGTGAGTTGATTAAATCATCGAGCCTCTCAGCTCTTTCTTTTCATCACCGAGTACATCTTTTGCATCATGGTTTGGTTGTCAAAGTCAAGTTACCCCGCTAATTTCCCTAGCCCAGTTTCCTGCTTTGCGTCCATTGGAAGAGCCTCCTGTTGGAATTCCTATTTTGGTCCCTCGGTTTGCTTTTCGGGTCTCAGGTGAACTCGTCAGTTCTTTAAGGATGACTCCGACCTCTCTTGTAACTGCCGGAGTTTCCATTTGATCATTGTGGTTGGTTCCCCATGTGGCCCTCACTTTTTCCCCTAGGCCTATCATACAGAGCGTTTAAGGAGTCCGCAAGCTCTGCGTGCTTACTCTTTCATTTAGCTCCTCCTTTCCGTTTTGTGGAAATCAGAACAAGCGTCAGAGGGGTTGCCTGCCTCGCTCCCAGCACCCAACTGAGCGGTATAAACTCGGTTCTCCCATCAGTTTGGTCTCTTGGGGAGAAATGGACTGAGAAGGAGCCTGCTGCCCAGAAGTCCCACCTGGGGGAACTTGAGAGGATTTCAAGGGGCCCGGAGGAAAGTTTGGGGGTGAAACTGAAATTGGCTACAGGGCCAGTGGGCCCGTGGCTGGGCTCAGGCCCCTGGCCGTTAGCCTTCTGCCATGACCCTCGGGTGGACTTGACCCCAGAAGACCTCCTGGGCGTGCTGTTCTGAAACATTCCGGGGTCTCGTTCCCTGAAAGGCCTGTCTTACTGGCATGTTCTCCAAAAACGTTTTTTGGTCCTCTTTTTTCCCCCCATTTTCTTTTTTTTTTTTTTGGTCGGGGGAGGTGCCGGGGTGGAAGAGGCTACAAAGGTGATGAATGGAGAATTCCAAGGCAAGCATCTCCGGTGCTACCCGAGACAGCGGCTGCCCTCTATTAACCTGGGCCGCCTCCTGGCCCCTTGAAAGCTCGGCAGGCATCCGACTCCATGCTCTCTCCAGTGTGAATCCCTCCCTCCCTCCGACCGGCCCCGTGTCAGTCCTTCTGGTCGTGCTCAAGTTGACAGGGGTGATCATTTTGGTGGCTGCGGGTGGTGATCGCTCAGGAGCAGGCCATCTTCCTTTAACACCGCCTGCGGTGTCGATGCCATATCCGAGCCCAAATCCCCCCAGTTCCAGCGCTGCTGGGTTTGCCCTGTCCCTCTCCACCTGGTTCCTCCTTGCTGGCTCTGGGCCAGGAGGGTCCCCTTTAGAAGCTTCTGGAGCTTTATTTTCTCTGCCAGGCACGAGTTGGAAGAATAACGCTTTTCTTTTCTCTACCCCTGCAGAAAACCTTCCCGACACAGCCGGTCACCCTTCTGGACATTTACACGCATTGGGAACGGTGAGTCGGCAGGGCGTTCTTCCCGGAGATGGCGAGGCCAGAGGCGGGCGCTCCCACCAGTGCTCGGCGACCACTTGTCCGTGGGGGTCATCGACCCCTCCTCGGGAGCCTCACGGCCCCGGGTCCGTTCCCAGAACCGTCCCGGTCTGGTCGGGTTTCGGTTGGGGCTGGGCGGGCCTGCTCTTCCTCCTGCTTCCAAAGACCAGCTCTCAGTGAGCAAAGACGTCTCCTTGGCCTAATGGACTTAGCCTAATGAAGCAACAGTTCCCCTCATTAAACCGCCCCGCCTCCTGTTCCCCCACTCCCTGCCCCCATCCCGGACCAAACCCGGGAACTGTTGGTTTCTCGCTGGGTCAGGTGGGGTTGCGGGGAGACCTGAAAGCTTGGGGGTGGTGACCTTGCCCTTGCCTTTCCCCCTTCCCTTCAGCTTGTTGATTCCCCCTTGCCCTTAGTGAGAAATAAGGGTCTTGGGTGGGCCTGGTGGCATTTGATTGGAAGGAGTACTTTCAAATTTTTCTGGGATTTTACCCAGAGAAGTGCAAACGATGACTTGAGAGGTTGAAATGGCACGGCTCCTTGACCCTCTCCCGGCACCGTGGCCGGCTCTGTTCCACCGGAAGGGATCACAGCTGAGGCATTCCCTGGAGAAGCAGGATCCCATTCTTTCCTCAGACACCCACGGTGCCGGCCACCCCGGTGCCAAAGGCCAGGCTGCCCCGTGTTAGAATAATAATTATTGTTGTTTTGGTATTTAAGTGCTTACTAGGTGGCAAGCACGGTACTGAGGGCTGGGATGGATACAAGATAATGAGGTTGGACACAGACTCTGTCCTACATGGGACTCGCAGCCTAAGTAGGAGGAAGAACAGGTACGTACAGATGAGAAAACCGAGGCCCAGAGAAGTTAAGTATCTTGTCCTGGGCCACACAGCAGGCAGGGGGCAGAGCCAGATTTCGAACCCAGGTCCTCTGACTCTCAGGCCCGAGCTCTCTTCACCAGGCTCCTCCGCTTCTCTTGGTGGGTGTGTGGATTGGCTGAGCCTCTCCCCCGACTAGTGTGGCTAATGGGGATCTCCCTCTACATGTGTTGACCCACGCTAAAGGAGAGGGAAAAAAAACCAAGCTCACCTCTGTGCCCCAGCTTCTCTAGGGGTGAAGGAGCGGGGAGGGACCGGGCCGTCTTGGAGGAGGGGACAGCGAGCAGGAACTCTAGGGTTTAGGCACAGCTCTCTTTCCCTCTTGGCTGCCTGTCTGAATTCCATAGGTTTCTGCTAATGCTAACATAAATAATTCCCTTCCCTAGTGAGCTGATTCAGTTCTTTCTGCAATCACTTCAGTATGTTAGATGAGGATCGGCCTCTCTTCTCGAATGTGGGGTTGGGGGGTCGTCTTTCTTGGGGATCAACTGTGATGAGCTTCCCTCCCCTGTCACCGGAGCTGCTCTGACCTGGTTGGTCCTCCCTCCTAGCTGAGAAGTGGAGAGGCTTCCCCGGGACAGAGATGATGGGGTGTGTGTGGTGCGGGTGGGGTTTGCCCCTTCATCCCTCCAGCCCAGCCTGTCCCCAGGGAGATGCCAGCCCAAAGTCCCCAGCGGGGCCCGGCGGGCGTTGGTACCCGATGCGAGCAAATGGGAAATAGAATGGAAGGTCCAGCTTGGCTGGCTGGATTGGCGTCGGCTGCTCAGGAGTCCGCAGTTCCAGACTCTCTTCCGGGTTGTCCCAGACATTCCCGGGCATGAGTTGGGGATCCAGGCACATCCGGATCTTCCGGGGCCAATGCCCTCCGAAGCTTTTGGCAGAAGGCTGGGGGCCCAGGCACAGCCACTGGCTCAAAAGGGAGCCACTGGCCCTGTGGCCAGTTTCAGTTTCACCCCCAGACTTCCCTCGAGATCCCTTGAAATCCACTCAGCTTTCCCCAGGAGGGACTTCTGGGTGGCAGGCTCCTTTTCGGTCCATTTCTCCCGAAGTGACCAATCTGACGGGAGAACTGAGTTCACACTGCTCAGTTGGGTGCTGGGAGCGAGGCAGGCGACACCTTTGACACTCGTTCCAATTTCCACAAAACTGAAAGGAGGAGCTAAATGAAAGTAAGCGTACAGAGCTTGCGGACTCCTTAAAAGCTCTGTGTGGTAGGTCCAGGGAAGAAAATGAGCCCTATACAACGAGCGGAGCACCGTGCTACGCGCTGACTCCATCCCCAGCTCTAGACCACAAAGGAAAAAGTGGGGGGGAGTGGAAATGGCCAACTAAATTCAACAATTCAGTAACCCCAGCGGTTAAAAAAAGAGAAATCACAGGTTTATTCCTCAAAAGCTTGGTGGGCTCCTCACCACCGCAACCTGGCTGTCTGGTGCGAGTCGCCAGCACTTTCCCAGTGGTCCAGCGGCCTGTCTCCGCGATGGCAAATGGAGAGGATGAGGTTGACGTCGGGCTTCCGGCGGTTGCAGAAGGGGCGGGCCGGCGCCAGCGGGGGTGATCGACATTCTCTCGCCGCCACCGGTGGCTCCATTTCTCCCCTGGCCCTAACAATGGGGAAATGGACTAAATCTGGCTAGAGATTGCCAAGCACGGCATTAGAGGTTGCTCCTTAAAATGGCCTCCCGGCTGGGTTACCCGGCAAGCGAGATGGGAAGGGCCTGAGCCAGGAGTAAGCGCAGAAAGGGTCAAAGCAGGAAGCGAGGCAGTGGAAAGAAGCCGGTCCCCGGGCCCCGCGGAGACTGTGTCCTGCCAGCCAAGAGCAGGAGCACAAGGGTTTGGGACGGTGGATTGCTCTCAGGTGCTCAATAAATACGTATTTATCATAAGTATTATATTATGATGTACTATTATGTACTATTATAATAATCCCCTCAGTCCCACTTGGGGACTGTGAACCCTATGTGGGACGTGAGGCTGTGTCCAACCTGATTAACTTGTGTGCACCCCAGGATTTAGGACAGTACTTGCCACATCGTAAGCCCTTAACAAATACCATAATAATAAAAATAATCATTACTTTCCCCTTCCCTGCCTTATGTGAGCCCCTTGAGGATTGGAGAGCAAGTCTTTCTCATCTCTACTTCTTTCTCAGCACGTACTACAGTGCTCTGCACACAACGGGCGCTTAATAAATGCCGTTGTTACTATTACTGTTACCGCTGTGTCAATATGAAGGGGTGTCTGTGAGTGTGTTATGTCTTTTGGCCTGTCTCACCTTCATGTGGAAGACATCTCCTCTGAAGTGTCTGATGCCTGTCCAAGCCTCTGGGTAGTTAAGCCATTGACTATTTAGACTGTGGTCCCCATCTGGGGCGGGGACCCTGTCCAACCCGACAATCTGGTGTCCACCCAGTTGCTTAGTACAGCGCTGGGCAGATAGTAAGGGCTCAATAAATACCCTCGTAATAATAGCGAAGATGATGATGATTGAATCGAAGGGAGTGAAGTGTCGACCTGGTGTGGCTGATTTGTCCGAAAAAACTTTCCCCTCACCCCTTCGTGCACAATCTGTCCCGCAGAACCTCCGAAGAGGCTAAGAAACGCAAGGCCGACGAACTGGATGAAAACCTGCAGGCCAAGAAGGTCAGGGTCTCTGATCCCGTGAGCAGCTCGGAGAGCTCTGAAGTGGAGGAAGAGTACACAGCCAAAGGCATGAAAAGTAAGAGCCTCGTGGGCCAGGGTGGCAGAGGGTGGGTTATTGGACTTGACCCGTCCTCCAAACTCCTCCTCGGAGCTGGTGGGAGAGCGTCTTAGCCTGGGCAGCTGGAACGTCTTGGAGGAGCTTGGAGTTTGAGGTGGGTGTTGCCCTGGGTAAGGAGCTGGGGGGCTCGGGAGGGGTGGGACCGGAGGTGCAGATCAGGCTTGACGGATGAGCCCGGCCAGTGGGAGCTCCCACAGGAGGGCTGTTGTCTCTCAAAGGCAGCGAGGGTTTTTATGGAGGCAGCCAGATCTCGGGGTCAGTGACATGGCAACACCTTAGAATTTATTTTTCTATCTCAGAAAGGCTGGCAGGCTAAAATGGGTGTGGATGCCTTAGTCCCAGCATGTGGGACGATGCCTCTGTAAATTCAGGGCCACCCCGGGTGGGTTCATAGCCACCTAATTGCCAGGGCCCGTGGCCTGTCTCAGGGCGGCTCCAGCTGACCCCAAGGTCCCTTTTCATGTTGCAGCCACCAGGCCTCTGTTGGCCAAATCAGTGACCTTGATGCCCGAGAAGAATCTCGCCGTGACCAAGGACAGAGCCAAGGTGAGGAGAGGAGGGCAACTTCTCTGGGATTAGCCGGTTTGTTGACGTGGCAGGGTTGGCCCATCAGGGTGGGTGGTACAAGACTTCCCGTCCACAAACAGCGTAGCGTTGATGGCGAAGTCGTAGTAGTCTTTAAGTCTTCCGATCACCAAGGGGGTTGGTGGGAAGGACCCTCTCGCCAACAGATGGTTTTCCTGTGGACCTCCTTCTTCCCTCATCCTCTGATTGAAGGGGAGATTCTCGGGTCCCCTCTCTGGCTGTCCCCCACGGGCAGGGAGAGGAGGTATTTCAGTCAAACTATCATTGGTATTTATTGAGCACTTACAGAGCAGCGTGCAGAGCGTCGTATTAAATGCCTCGAAAACTAACAGAGTTGGTAGATGTGATCCTTGCCCACGAGTGACTTACGGGGGAGACAGATTGGGTTAGGGTAAATAGTTGAGCATTTGGGCTCAACCAGCCCAAACCTTCATCCTGTGAGCCTCCATCACTAAAACCTCCAGCCTCGGGATTTTGCGTACTGGGACCGGTTGGGAGCCGTTATGGTGGGTTCAGAGGCATCGGGGAGAATCCTGCTAGAGAGGGCCACTGGGGACTGACTGGAGTCAGCCAGATTTCTCCTCATTTGTCTGCAGGGGAAGAACAAGAAAGTGACCGGCAAGGCAGTGAACTCCATATCTCCTCCCACACCCAACAAGGGGCCAGCTCCCCTGGGGAAACCGGGCCTCGCTACTCTGGCCCAGGCTCTCTCCCCCAGATCCAACCCGGTCTCCAAGAACCAGGCCGCCGACTCCAGCAGCAGCTCATCGGACAGCGAGGCCGAAGGGGCCGCCTCCGTAGACAGGCTGCATCCCAGACCCGGTAATAATGACCCTCATCCTCTCTCGGGCTAGCTGCTGGGGGTACGGGCGTTGTGCTCCCTGCCCTGTGCTGCTGGAGAGACCCTGAGACCACTCTGGGTAGATGATCAGGCCCGGGTCCTCTCTGGCAGATCCTTCTCTGGGGCTGGGTGGTGGTTTTCGGGCTTTTTTTCAGGGGAAATCAAACCTTTTCCGGCGCTCTGACCAGCAGTAAGTATTTATTGGATTCCCGCAGGGTTCAGACCCCTACGGAGTGGGAAGAGCGTCCCCAGAGTGGAACTCTCTGTGTATATAGGAGCATCCGTGTGGCCGTTTTCTCTGCGGGAAGTGTTTGTTGGGGGATGATATAGTGGGAGTGGTGTTGTGTGTGTGCATAGTCACACGCATGTGGTTGCCCACTGCCCCAAACTGACTTGTCGCCTTTGATCCAGTAGCGGGGCCGGTGGCTCGGAAACCAGAGAGCAGCAGCAGCGGGGCCTCCGGTGACGAAACTGATATTGAGGTGATTTCCGCCTTCTCCTCTTGTTCTGTCTTGCCCAGTGCCTCTCCCCCGTGGTGTTGGAGGCGGTCGTTCTTGCTTTGTGACCTTTGCCCACTCACTTCAATTCTCTGTGTCTTAGTTCTCCTGTTCTCCCTCCTACTGAGACTGTGAGCCCACCCCATAAGGGACAAGGACTCTTTTTAACCTAATGAACTTGTATCTACCCTAGCGCTGCTTAGAACAGTATTTGACACGTAATGAGCGCTTAAAAACAAACACCCAGAGAAACTCGAGTAGGGCCAACTATCTCACTGTTACTGCCTCGGGGCAGAAATTGTCCATGGTAGATGCTGTGGGGGAAGCTGGATCAGGTTCCCTTAAGTCAGTCTTCCTCTTTGCCGAGTATCCTCACCTGCTCTGATTCCCCATTCGGACTTCGGGAGCCTGTACGTGACTGACCGCTTCTTTCCCTTTCCTTCTAGACCCAGGTGAAACCAGGAGTAAAAGCTCAGCTCACCAACACCCCAGGGAGAATGGTGCCAGCATCCACAGGACCAAAGGGAGGAACATCTGCTCCAGGCACTGGGAAGCCGGTGACCGCATCCCCCCAGGCAAAGGCGGGGACCCCAGTCAGGATCGCTGGGGACGGGAGGCCGGAGGAGAGCTCCGAGAGCAGCGAGGAGTCAGAGAGCGAGGAAGAGATGCCAGCCTCCCAGGGACAGGTGAGACCTGTGAGGGGACCGCCACCTTCCTCAAGTCCTCCCCCACGCTGAAAGGCAGGGATCGGGAGCAGTAGGGTTCACGGGCCGGCCCGGGCCGAGGGAAGCCCCAGCTCTGAGGGGAATCCGTAGCAGAAGGTCGATTGCCTTATCCTGATCCCCTCTCTGGCCTCCAGGTGAAGCCAGCGGTCACAGCACCCCACGTCACCCCGGGGTCCACCAAAAAGCCCCAGGGCAGAGCGTCCACCCCAGCTGCCAGGAAGGCAGTGGCCGCCACGACTCCCAGGGCCCAGATCGGGGCTCCCGGCAAGGCCGTCGAGATGAGGAGGGCAGAGGAGAGTTCCGAGAGCAGCGAGGAGTCCGAGGGTGAAGATGAGGTGCCGGCATCCCAGGGACAGGTGAGACTTTGGTGGACACTGAGGATCAGAACCAGAACCCCTCCAGGGAAAGAGTTTTTCATCACGGGCTGAAGGAGCTGGGAGTTTGGGATCTTCCACTGTCCTTTTCCCCGTGTTCTACCTCCAAGACTGGCCATCGATCCCTGCCCTGCCATACCCTTAGCTCATTCTCTCCCTGTGGGCTTCAGGTGAAGGCAGCGGGGAGGACTCCTCTGGTCAGTTCTGTTCCGGTCAGCCCCGTCTCGGTCAAGGGGTCCCAGGAGAAAGCGACCGCTCCAGCTCTCCGGAAGCCAGTGACCCAGCCCTCCCAGGCCAAGGTGGGGACGCCCAACGTGGCCACCAAGGCAGGGGTGGAGAGTTCTGAGAGCAGCGAGGAGTCGGAGAGTGAAGAGGAGGCACCGGCCCCCGAGGGAAAGGTGAGACCCGGGGTGGGCGTTCGGACTGCACAGTTATCCTCGGGAGCTGTGAACGAAGCAGCAACCGGCCATTCTCCACTTGGTCGAGGAGAACCGTGCCACACCGTGGGGTGAAACGCGGGATGGTGGATTCCCAAACCACCGGGTGACGGGAGGAGCGGTAGTCCTCAGCCAACGGTCACCTGAGGCTGATGGCCCCGTGGAACTTGCGGTCTGCCGAGAGCTGCCTTTCCCATTTGTCCCTCCGTTCCTGTGGTCCCACGGATGCCAGGAGGTTCTCTCGTCTCTGCCCCGGCACGACACGTCATCCTTTCCACGGGCCGAGGGGCAACTTGCTGGCGGGTGGTTTTGTGGAGCTTGGGAGACGTCCAGTTGGGCAGAGCAGGCTCCCCCTGTCCCGAGGGCCCCCGGGAAGCTCCCGGGCCAGATTTAGAGTAGGATCGGTCTGTGTTCCGATTAAGTCCCTTTTCTCCCCTGGGTCTCCTCCTCCTCACTGTTGAAAAGCATCATTTGCGCAGTGAGGCGTGCTATTTCTACTCTCCAGGGGCCGAGGCTCATCCCGTCTTGTCAGTTCCTAGATCTCAGCCCACTCCTTCCCTTACGCTGTTTCCTTCTCGTGAATTCAGGTTTCCCAGGCCAGGGCCCCCGCCGGGAGAGGTGCGGTCACGGCCCCAGCGTCCACCAAGGGGGCGGCGGCCACACACCCCCAGGCCCAGGCTAAGAAAGTGGGCAGCAGGAAGCCAGAGGAGAGCTCGGAGAGCAGCGAGTCATCGGAGAGCGAGGAGGCATCGGCATCCAAGGGATCGGTGAGTGAACACAGTCTCTAGATTGAAGCTCGTTGTGGGCGGAGTATGGGTCTACCACTTTGTTATATTATACTTTCCCAAGCGTTCAGTACAGTGCCGTGCACATAATGAGCGCTTAATAAATACGATCGATTAATTGCCACGGGGGGGGGGGGGGGCATGCCGTCGCAGCCGGGGAGCGACCGACACTGTAGTCCTGAAAGAGCAGGGAAGCTTGAACAAGGATGGTGCCCGTTGCAGGTGGGAAGGAAGGGGTAGATCTCAGGTATGTTATGAAGAAACAAGCAGCAGGATTCAGCACCAGAGTGAGTGAGAACTAAAAGATAAGGAGTCAGGATTGTGGCCGAATGTGCCCACCCCACGGGGGTGGGGGGTGGCGGGCCGCTCTCACCCAGCCAGATGTCGAGCTGGGCTCTCAGACTTGTTCATCCCAGTTGCGTGCCAAGAACTGCGAGTTTCCAGTCAGGACTGGAGAGATCCCAAATGGTGATTTTTTCTCTGGCCTATGAGCTCTTGGAAGTCTGACCAGCCTAACCCTTGCCCCCAGCTAAAATCCCTGCTCCCTTTTCATCCCCGTGATCGAAATTCAAAGTTGGTACCTAAGGATTTAGCTTCCGGGACGGTGAGGGTGGAAGAGTTATTAACGGAGTTGGGAAAGTTAAGAAGAGGAATGGGTTTAGGAGGGAAGATTGACCACGTCATCATCATTGTAATAATACAGTATTTGTGAAGTGCTCACCAAGTGCCAATATTAAGAGCTGGGGAAGATACAAAATAATCAGGTCCTCCACAGTCTCGAGCCCACATGGGGCTCAGTCTGTGAGGGAGAGAGAACAAGTATTTCATTACCGTATTCCAAGTGAGGAAAAGTTAAGTGATTTGCCCAAAGTCACAGAGTAGGCAAGTGGCAGGGCTGAGAGATTAGAACCCAGATCTCTTAACACCCAGGCCCGGTCTCTTTCTACTAGCCTTGCTGCTTTGCCACCAGTTCAAAGGTGAGCTCAAGCAATAAAGCAGTGGGAAGAAGCTTTTCATTGGTGGCAAAAGGGAGGTGGTACCAAGTTGGAACTGATGGTTTGGGATCTCCAGCTGTCCTTTCACACCTCCCGCCACCATGTTCCTTTTCCTCCCAGCCTCTCGCTGTCCCGCCTCCTAGTGGGAACATCATGTCCTGCCATGCCTTACCTTGCCCTTCCCTTAGCTCATTGTCTCCCTTCGGGCTTCAGGTCAAGGCAGCGGGGAGAACTCCCCGAGCCCTATCCGTGCCGGTCACCCCCATCTCATTCACGGGGACCCATGAGAGAGTGTCCGCTTCGGTGGCCACACGACCGCAGGCCAAGGCGGGGACTCCCATCCAGGCCTCCGGGGCTGGGAGAGCAGAGGAGAGTTCAGAGAGCAGCGAGGAGTCGGAGAGCGAAGAGGAGGCACCGGCAGTCCAGGGACCGGTATGCTCCCCATATGCCCCCCGGCTGCAGACCTCAGAGCCTGAGGCTTCTGGCCCACCTGTGGGACAGAGCGGGGCCGGGAAGGGGATAGACAGGAGTTTCCTTCTGGGTTCACTCACTTCATAAAAGGGAATTGGAACAGGTTGTCTTTTTCCCATTCTTGGAGTCCTTCTTTCCTTCACTCTCTCTCTGTGTTGTTCTCTGGCCTCCAGGTGAAGCCAGCGGTCACCGCATCCCAGGTCAGCGTCCCTCTGGGATCTGCCAAAAAGCCTCAGGGCAGAGCGTCCACTCCAGCTGCCGGGAAGGCGATGGCTGCCACATCCCTCCAGGCTAAAATAGTGACTCCCACCGCCAAGGCGGTTGGGGCCGGGAAGCCAGGGGAGAGTTCCGAGAGCAGCGAGGAATCGGAGAGTGAAGAGGAGACTCCGGCGTCCCAGGGGCAGGTGAGACTCGTGGAGACTGAAGCCGCTGTCCTGGTGAAGCCCGGAAAAAGAGTTTTTCATCATTGGCGAGGGGTGGTGTTGATCGCAAGTCGGAGCTGGTGGTTTGAGATTTTCAGCTGTCCTTTCCCCGTCGTTCCTCCCGGGTCCCTTCTTCTATCTGGCCATCAGTCCCTGCCCTTCCCTTAGCTCACTGTCTCCCTTCGGGCTTCAGGTGAAGGCAGCGGGGAGAACTCCCCGGGCCGTCTCCGTTCCGGTCACCCCCATCTCAGTCACGGGGACCCATGAGAGAGTTTCCACTTCGGTGGCCACGCAGCTGCGGACCAAGGCGGGGACTCCCGTCCAGGCTGAGAAGGCGGAGAAGAGTTCAGAGAGCAGCGAGGAGTCGGAGAGTGAAGAGGAAGCACCGGCAGTCAGAGGAAAGGTACGCCCCTCATCTGGCTCCTAGCCGTAGGCCTCGAAGTCTGAGTCTCCTGGCCTACTTGGGACGGAGCGGGGTGAGGGAGCCATTAGTCGGGAGTTTTCCTCGGGGTTCACTCACTTCATAAAGGGGTATTAGATCAGATTGTCAGTTTCCCATTCTTGGATCCTTCCTTTCTTTGCTCTACATCTCTATTATTCTGTGGCCTCCAGGGGAAGCCAGTGGTCATCGCATCCCAGGTCGGCATCACTCCGGGATCTGCCAGAAAGCCCCAGGGCAGAGTGTCCACTCCAGCTGCCGGGAACCGGGTGGCTGCCACAGCCCCCATGGCTAAGGTAGCGACTCCTACCACCAAGGCCTCTGGGGGCGGGAAACCAGGGGAGAGTTCTGAGAGCAGCGAGGAGTCGGAGAGCGAAGAAGAGGCGCCGGCGTCCCAGGGGCAGGTGAGACTGACGGAGCCTGAGGCTGCTCCCCTAGGGAAACCCGGGAGAGAGTTTTTCGTCATTGGCGAGGGGTGGGATTGATCGCAAACCGGACCTGGTGGTTTGAGATTTCCAGCCGTCCTTTCCCCGTCGTTCCTTCCGGTTTCCTTCCTCTGTCTGGCCATCAGTCCCTGCCCTTCCAGTAGCTCATTGTCTCCCTTCGGGCTTCAGGTGAAGGCAGCGGGGAGAACTCCCCGGGCCGTCTCCGTTCCGGTCACCCCCATCTCAATCAGCGGGACCCATGAGAGAGCGTCCGCTTCGGTGGCCACACGACCGCAGGCCAAGGCGGGGACTCCCATCAAGGCCTCCGGGGCTGGGAGAGCAGAGAACAGTTCAGAGAGCAGCGAGGAGTCGGAGAGCGAAGAGGAGGCACCGGCAGTCCAGGGACCGGTATGCTCCCCATATGCCCCCCAGCCGCAGGCCCCAAAGCCTGAGGCTTCTGGCCCACTTGAGCGTCAGAGCCGGGTGAGGAAGGGATTAAACAGGAGTGTTCTTCTGGGTTCACTCACTTCAATAAAAGGGAATTGGATCAGGTTGTCTTTTTCCCATTCTTGGAATCCTTCTTTCCTTCACTCTCTCTGTGTTGTTCTCTGGCCTCCAGGTGAAGCCAGCGGTCACCACATCCCAGGTCAGCGTCACTCGGGGATCTGCCAAAAAGCCCCAGGGCAGAGCGTCCACTCCAGCTGCCGGGAAGGCGATGGCTGCCACATCCCTCCAGGCTAAGGTAGTGACCCCCACCGCCAAGGCGGTTGGGGCCGGGAAGCCAGGAGAGAGTTCTGAGAGCAGCGAGGAGTCGGAGAGTGAAGAGGAGGCTCCGGCGTCCCAGGGGCAGGTGAGACTGGTGGAGACTGAAGCTGCTTCCCTAGTGAAACCTGGGAAGGAGTCTTTCATCATTGGCCAGGCGTGGGGTCGATCTCAAGTCGGAGCTGGTGCTTTGAGATTTTCGGCTGTCCTTTCCCCGTCGTTCCTCCCGGCTTCCTTCTTCTATCTGGCCACCAGTCCCTGCCCTTCCAGTAGCTCACTGTCTCCCTTCGGACTTCAGGTGGAGGCAGCGGGGAGAACTCCCCGAGCCGTCTCCGTTCCGGTCACCCCCATCTCAGTCACGGGGACCCATGAGAGAGTGTCCACGTCGGTGGCCACGCAGCCGCAGGCCAAGGCGGGGACTCCCATCAAGGCCTCCGGGGCTGGGAGAGCAGAGAAGAGTTCAGAGAGCAGCGAGGAGTCGGAGAGTGAAGAGGAGGCACCGACAGTCAGAGGACAGGTACGCTCCCCATCCGGCCACCAGCCACAGGCCCCGATGCTTAAGTCTCCTGATCTGCTTGGGACAGAGTGGGGTGAAGAAGGGATTAGTCAGGAGTATTTTTCTGGGTTCAGTCGCTTCATAAGGGGGACTTGGGTCAGCTTGTGTATTTCCTATTCTTGGAGTCCTTTCCTTCCTTCCTTTATTCTGTATCTGTGGTGTTCTCTGGCCTCCAGGTGAAGCCAACGGTCACCGCATCTCAGGTCAGTGTCACTCCGGGGTCCATCAAGAAGTTCCAAGGCAAAGCATCCACTCCAGCTGCTGGGAAGGGGGTGGCTACCAAGTCCACCCGGGCCAAGGTCGTGACTTCTACCGATGCCTCGGGGGGCGGGAAGCCAGGGGAGAGTTCTGAGAGCAGCGAGGAGTCAGAGAGCGAAGAGGAGACTCCGGCATCCCAGGGGCAGGTGAGACTGGTGGAGACTGAAGTTGCTCCCCTAGTGAAACCTGGAAGGAGTCTTTCATCATTGGCGAGGGGTGGGATTTATCGCAGGTCGGAGCTGGTGGTTTGAGATTTTCAGCCGTCCTTTCCTCCCGGCTTCTTCTGTCTGGCCATCAGTCCCTGCCCTTCCAGTAGCTCATTGTTTCCCTTCGGGTTTCAGGTGAAGGCAGCGGGGAGAACGCCCCGGGCCGTCTCCGTTCCGGTCACCCCCATCTCAGTCACGGGGACCTATGAGAGAGTGTCCGCTTCGGTGACCACACAACCGCAGGCCAAGGCGGGGACTCCCATCAAGGCCTCCGGGGCTGGAAGAGCAGAGAAGAGTTCAGAGAGCAGCGACGAGTCGGAGAGCGAAGAGGAGGCACTGGCAGTCCAGGGACCGGTATGCTCTCCATATGCCCCCCCCCCCCCCCGCTGCAGACCTCAGAGCCTGAGGCTTCTGGCCCACCTGCAGGGCAGAGCGGGGCCGGGAAGGGGTTAGACAGGAGTTTGCTTCTGGGTTCACTCACTTCAAAAAAGGGAATTGGATCTGGTTGTCTTTTTGCCATTCTTGGAGTCCTTCTTCACTCTCTCTCTGTGGTGTTCTCTGACCTCCAGGTGAAGCCAGCGGTCACCACATCCCAGGTCGGCGTCCCTCTGGGATCTGCCAAAAAGCCTCAGGGCAGAGGGTCCACTCCAGCTGCCGGGAAGGCGATGGCTGCCACACCCCTCCAGGCTAAGGTAGTGACTCCCACCGCCAAGGCGGCTGGGGGCGGGAAGCCAGGGGAGAGTTCCGAGAGCAGCGAGGAATCGGAGAGTGAAGAGGAGACTCCGGCGTCCCAGGGGCAGGTGAGACTGGAGGAGACTGAAGCTGGTGCCCTGGTGAAACGCGGGAAAAGAGTTTTTCATCATTGGCGAGGGGTGGGGTTGATTGCAAGATGGAGCTGGTGGTTTGAGATTTTTCAGCTGTCCGCCCTCTGCTTCTAAGTTGGCCCTTCAGACCCTACCCTTCCATTAGCTCATTGTCTCCTTTCGGGCTTCAGGTGAAGGCAGCTGGGAGAACTCTCCTGGTCATTTCCATTCCGGTCACCCCCATCTCAGGCTCAGACAGAGGGTCAGTTCTCTTATCCTGGTCCCTTCTCTGGTCTCTGCACCCAGGTCGGCGTTACCCCGGGATCTACCAAAAAGACCCAGGGCAGAGCGTCCACTCCAGCTGCCGGGAGGGCAGTGGTTACCACACTCCCCCAGATCAAGGTTGGCATTCCCATCAAAGTCACTGGGGGTGGGAGGCTCGGGGAGAGCAGCGACGAGGAGGCAGTGGCTTACAGGGGGTAGGACCAAGAGTGGGCGAGTGAGCTTGTCCTGGTGTGGCTGAACACGAAGAGTGGGACTGGGCCTGCTCTTGGTGGTTTGTGGCTCTGCGGGGACCTCTCTACCGGTCTGGATCTGGGCGGGAAAAGAAGAGAATAGATTTAGTTTTCTGTGCAGATACCTCTTTATTGCGCAGTTGGTCTCCCCCTGCAGGGAAAGTCAAAGTTCAAAATGGGATGGCGGTCTGAGTGGCTTCATCCGCTCCTGGGCCGCACAGCCTCCCTGTTCCTTTCCTCCTCTTCCTCCTCTTGGTACAGAGGAGTGAAGTCATCGCTCTGCTGAGATCTCATCTCCTGTTGCCTTCCACGTGCTCCTTTGATTTTTCTAAGAAGCGGCTTAAGAGTATTTTGTGTGTAGAGGAATGTACCTCCTCCTCCTCCTCTTCCTCCTTCTCCTACTCTCTTTATCACGTTCCCTTCTCCTGGCTGTAGATGTCGTCCTCTGGAAAAGCTGCCCAGGTCAGTTCTACCTCAGTGACCACCAAGGGGGCCCAGGGAAGAACATCCACCCCGGCCCTGGGGAAGCCACTGGCTGACTGCATCTTCTCTGACACAGTGGGGGAGCGGAGCTCAGAGGAGGGAATATCCCCTGGTGTCTCTTCCAGGCTGCACCCCAAAAATATTTGGCAGGGGGTAATAGACCATCCCCAGCTTTCAGAAGCATTCGGGAGAACGGTTGGGCTTGATTGACTCACCCTCAGAGGGACCACCCAGCCCGTTCCCATCCTTCCCCCGGGGAAGCACCACTTAGGCTCTCCCCCGACTAGGCATTCTAGTCTTCAGGCCTCTTGTTCGGCCTTGCTGTGGCGTGTGGCACCTGACGAGGTGTCTTTGGCCAGAATGGCTGCTCTGGTGGGGTTAAAGGGGTTTACTCTATTTCTCCCCGGTCGCCATCTTGGGATGGCCCTCCGTGGGCATCCACCGGCCAGGAAGGAGGGCAGCTGGCCTTCTGACGGCCGTGGGTAACGACCTCGGCCACCGGCCGCTCCCAAGGGTCCCTCGGGTCTTTCCTTCCCCGGCGGGCCTGATCTGGAGCTTGGCCTCCCGCCCCGTCTCCTTGCCCAGAGTTTTCGCTCTCCCGGTGGAACTCTCCTTGGCTTGTTTTGGAAACCAGGAGTGGGGGCATGTGGTTTTTCGCCTCATTTGCCGGATATATGTGTGAATAATTTCCTACCTCTTTGGAGAAATATCCGAACAGATAACAGGGGTAGAAGGAGGAGGCTGCATCTCTTGTGTGTGTGTGGGGGCGGATGAACACAATTAAAATGAACATCACGCTTAAATCGAACCACTTAATTAGCACATTACTCTTGAATATTCTGCAGGCTTTATTCAGGAAAAAGAAATTGACAGGTTGTTTGCACATTCCCTCCGGGATGATGGTAGAGAGACAAGTGTGGCACTGAGGAAGCTTCAGGCTCCCCAGTTTGAGGTTTCTACAGCTCCCTAATTCCCATCTTGATTATCATCATGATAATCATTATTATTATTATTATGTATTTAGGCTGTACTCGATACTCCGTTTAAAATTTGTGCAGTGCTTTCATTTTCTATTAGCACAGCGGGGCATGCAGGGAAGTAGATCGGCAATCTGGGCTGGCGGCAGCAGCGGCGGCAAGCCCGGTCCTTGCCCCCCACCCTGCATATGTGGGACTTTGTGTGTGTGAGAGGGGTCCCTGAGTGAGGGTCTCGGCTTCTCATCCGGAGCAGCGGCCCGGGCCCTTGCCCGGCAGAGATTTTGGAGGGTATAGGGGCTCATTTCGGTGGCCAGCAGAAAGGGACCCACACAGACGGAGGAGCCACCTCCATTGCCCCGGATTTCCTGGAGGAGCAGGCGCTGCTAAAACACAGGATCTAGCATTTATTGAGCACCTGTCGCGTTCAGAGAGCTGTAGGAGGGAAGTGTCTCTCTCCGTCATGGTTGACGCCATCTCGGTGTTCTTG
Organism: Ornithorhynchus anatinus; assembly: GCF_004115215.2. NCBI lineage: Eukaryota > Metazoa > Chordata > Mammalia > Monotremata > Ornithorhynchidae > Ornithorhynchus > Ornithorhynchus anatinus. The sequence goes on along the minus strand of NC_041749.1, from coordinate 33,792,541 downwards.
AGCATTGGCATTCCCTGCCTGCGTCTGCTGTAGGCTGATGTTCCTGCTCCCTTCTCCTGGGATGTGGAGAAGCGTGGCCTAGTGGAAATCATACAGTCATTTATTGAGTGCTTATTGTGTACTGAGCACTGTACGGTATAAGTGTTCCCTGACCCGAAGGAGCTTACAGTCTAGGAAGGGAGGCAGACATTAAAATAAATTACAGATACGTACACGAGTGTGGTACGATTGAAGGTGGGGTGAATAAAGGGTACAAATCCGAGTGCAAGGGTGACACGGAAGGGAGAGGGAGAAGAGGAAATGAGGGCTTAGTCGGAGACGGCGTCTTGGAGGAGATGTGATTTTAATAAGGCTTTGATGGAGGTGGGGGTGATGGCTTGACAGATGAAGGGGAAGGGAGAACCAGGCCAGAAGCAGGGTATGAGCAAGGAATCAACAAGGAGATAGATGAGGTGGAACTACAGTGAGTAGGTTGGCATTAAGAGGAACGAAGTGAGTATGCTGGGTTGTAGTAGGAAATCAGCGAGGTAAGGTAGGGGGCAAGGTGAATGAGTGCTTTAAATCATAGGGTAAGGATTTTCTGTTTATTGCCGAGGGGTATGGGCAACCATTGGAGATTCTTGAGGAGTGGGGAAGCACGGATTGGACGTGTTCTTAGAAAAGTGACCCGGCCAGCAGAGTGAAGCAGCTGCTCAGACGGGAGTTGGGGAGAGACAGGAGTCGGGGAGGTCAGCAAGGAGGCTGATGCAGCAGTAGTCAGGGCGGGATAAGATAAGTTTGGGGATAAGCAGAGTGGCAGTTAGGATGGAGAGGAAAGGATAGACTAGCAATATTGTGGCAGTAGAAATGACAGGATTTGTTGACAGCCTTAACCAATTAGAGCATAGGCTTAGGAGTCAGGGCTCGGGCTCTAATTTCAGCTCCCGCACCTGCCTGCTCTGTGACCCTAGGCGTATCACTTAACTTCTCTTGCTTATGGTAAACGCTAAACAAATATAATAATAACGTGGAGCGTGAGGAGGAAGGCCAGTATTGAAAGGTAATGGAGCCTGGGGAAGTGCGCCAGAAAGGATGCTAACGTGAATCCCTGAGAATTGTCTGGAATCACTTCTGCCAGGCTTCCTGTGGTGTCTTTGAGTCAACCATGCCTAGCAGCGGGCATCTACCCTGATGGGGGCAAGGGGTGTCTCATCTTGCCCCATGGAGGAGGCTTTGGTAGCCCGGCAAGCGGTGGTAGCTACGGGCAAGGTTAGAACGGCTGCTTTCAATCCCCCTAGTTGATCGTGCTGAATCTTTGGGCTGCTGACAAACTGGGATTTGGGGGGTCCCGGTTTTGACAGACAGACAAATCCCACACTTATTTCCTCCCGCCTCTCCCCGCTCTCGTAAGGGGAATTGGAAGACTCCAGGCCCCGGTCCTGGACTGGGAGCTTCCTTAGAAATGTCTGAGCTGGCAGAGAGGAGGGGAATAGCGAAGGCGCCGGGGAGGGGAACTAGCACCTGTGTTTCCTCAAGATGCTGAAACCAGCTAGCTGTCTGGGAATTGCCTACATCCTGTCTATAAACTGCTGTGGGGAGAGGGCCGAGGTGGCTCTCCCTCTCTTTTGGAGATAATGACTCATCTGGATGAAAAGCAACAGAAGATCTGCTGTGTTTTCCTGTTTCATCCTAGCTGGGGGTTCCCGGCCTCCCTGTGCAGAGGGAGCTTGACTCCTTTTCCTCTGGATTTCATTAGATGTGCTCGGCGAGCTGTTATCCCCAAGTTGAGGCTGCCTCCCCCTTGTCAAAATTTTGCCAGAGGAGAAGGCGCCCCCCCCCCTTCTCGTGTGCCTCGTTTCGGGGCCTCACGGTTTTCACGACTTCAGGGACGGTGGAACCGATGTCTAACCCGAGTCCTTTTGGCCATAAAACAGTCTCTTGTTGGATTTTGGCTTTGTCCGTGTCTGCGTCCTCAGTGAGATTGCCAGTTGAGTGAGTTGTCTGTCAGAAGGTCCCAGCGAGCGGGGCCGGATGGAACACCGGACTTAGAGACCGGTTGGGACCGGGGCCGGCCCCAACGGGAATCATCCCAAATACCGACCTGGGACGGAACTGACCCGCGGTAGCCGAAAACCGGGGCAGACTGTGACCACGCCTGCGGGTTTGCCTCCCTCTACCTAACGTGCTTCCTGCCACACATTCCATTTCAGCTTTTCCCTCTGATCCTCTCAGAGTGGGGGACTTTGGGGTGTGAGCTAGGAATTTTCTCCTACGCTCCCTTAGCCTCCAGTTCTTCCCATTGGAAAGACTGTTAACCGTGTGTTTTTTTGTTTTTAAAGGTGAATAAAACCCCTCTGATTTTTGTCGACCCCAAACGTAGTCTGGCCGGCAAAGCAGCTGCCCCCACCAAAGCCGCCGTGCCTGTCAGCGCCTCAAAGGAGGGGCGGGTCGCCGAAAGTGAGGGCAGCAGCTCATCCGGCAGCGAGGAAGAGGAAGAGGACCTGATTCCCGCCACGCAGAATCTGGATACTTCCAGTAAGAGAGAGAGAGAGAGATGCCCCTCCCTGGCAGCATCAGTTGGCATATCCCAGTTGCTCGCTTGGGGGTTCAGTCGTACTAAGGAATACTCTATGCCTTTGTGGATGCGTGTTGGGGGTCTCTGGGTGGGTGGGCTTTGGGAAGAGCCGCCAGGGCAGTTGGCTTTAGGGAAAGAGAGATCAGTCTTTCTTCACTGGGGCAATTCGAGAACGCGTCTGGAGTTTCCAATCTCTCCCTCTTCCCCAGTATATCACACTTGCACATACTGAGTTTTCTCCAGTAAGAGGAACTGGAGTAAGTGGAAAATTCCAAGCACTTGGATGGAGGGTGTTGGCCAGGGGCCAATGCGTCCGTCATCCCTTTAATGGGCCCAGGCCAGCAGTCTGACTACCGCTGGGAGGTGACCTTTCCCGGGAAATCCCTCGGGTGGCTAGGCATTATGCTGGCAGGCAAGAATAATAATAATAATAATTGCGGTAGAGAAGCGCTTACTATATGCCAGACACTGAACTAAAAGCACTGGGATAACAGCTAATCAGTTTGGACACGGTCCATGTCCCTCATGGGGCTCAACAGTGTAAATCTCCATTTTACAGATGAGGTAACTGAGGCACAGAGAAGCAAAGTGACTTTTCCAAGGTCACACAGCAGACAAGTAGTAGAGCTAGGATTAGAACCCAGGCCCACGCTCTATCCATTAGGCCATGCTGCTTCCCAGTGGCACGTGGGACATTCCCAGGCCCTTCATTCTCTCTAACCCAGTGCTGCCGAGTGGATCTAGAACCTTTCTGGCCGTAGCAGGAGTGAGAAGCAGCGTGGTCTAGTGGATAAGGCACGGGCCTGGGAGTCAGTAGGACTTGGGTTCTAATCTTGGCTCTGCCACTTGTCTTCTTTGTGACCTTGGATAAGTCGCTTAACTTCTCCATGCCCCAGTAATCGCGTCTGTAAAATGAAAATTAATATTCATTCATTCATTCAATAGTATTTATTGAGCGCTTACTATGTGCAGAGCACTGTACTAAGCGCTTGGGATGAACAGGTCGGCAACAGAGACAGTCCCTGCCGTTTGACGGGCTTACAGTCTAATGGGGGGAGATGGACGGACAAGAACAATGGCGATAAATAGAGTCGAGGGGAAGAACATCTCGTAAAAACAATGGCAACTAAATAGAATCGAGGCGATGTACAATTCATTAACAAAATAAATAGGGTAATGGAAATATATACAGTTGAGCGGACGAGTACAGTGCCGAGGGGATGGGAAGGGAGAGGGGGAGGAGCAGAGGGAGATGGGGGGAAAAGAGGGTTTAGCTGCGGAGAGGTGAAGGGGGGGGTGGTAGAGGGAGAAGGGAGCTCAGCCTGATTACCCTGTGTCTACTCCAGAGCTTAGAGCACTGCCTGGCACATAATCACTTTACAGATACCATTTTTAAAAAAAAAAAAAAAAAAGGCAGGAAGAGACTTGATCCCCCAAATTCCAACTGAGGTGGTTGAAGCGCGGGGAGGTGACGCAAAGACGTTTCCCCCTAAGCCCAGGAAACCCGGTCGAAATGTGTGCGTGGTGGGTGAGAAGGGGCCGGGTAGGCCCGCTGGCCGCTCAACAGGCAGCGAAAGTGAACACACGTGGGGCTCCCCGGGGCAACTTACCCGGCTGTGCTGGGATGGGACCGGACGGGAGCCCCGACCTTGCAGTCTTGCCCCTTCTCTCGTTCCAGCGGCAAAACCGACCGTGGTGGCTCTGCCCATCGCTCGCCGAGGGCCGGTCCCCGCTCCCAGGGCCAGCTCGCCTGAGGACAGCAGCGAGGAGTCTGACTCCGAAGAGGAAAAAAGCACACAGGTACCTGAGTCCTACCGGCACCAGCCGGGGGGCCGCTTCTTGGACGCAGAGTTGTCCCGAGTGGCTGGAGTGTTTGGAACCAGCTGTTGGCTGAGAACCATGGGTAGAGAAACAGAAGGGGTTCAGGTCCAGGTAGCTCACCCACTCCAGTTACTAGCAAATGAGAAAAAGGAATCCTTATCCATAGCCCTCTCCCGGCCCAGCCAGAGGCTGCCCATCTTCCCGCTAACCTGGGGAAGGTTGAGTCGGGGGCCTGTAACCATGGAAGGCCGGGAGCTGGTGGGGGAGAAGGGGACGGACCACTCTCTCCCCCGCAGCACAGAGCATGTTTGCGCTCAGCATCTTGTCTCCGTGGGTCTTTGTCCCCCTTCCTCTCCTCCGTCCTTTGCCCAAGCCCAAGAGGACGGCGGGGCCCTGTGGCCGATAATTCCGCACGTACCTGCTGAAGAAGAGGGTTTCGGGGGGTTTGTCGACCGTGATCCAGGCAGGGTCTCGGGAGACCCAGAGCCGTGTCGGCGTTCTTTAGCCGGAAACGTGGGAAGGGCCGGTTAGCCGTGGTACCGCTCAGTAGCCTGAGCTCAGGGCCGATGGCTGCTTGGCCGTGGGGGCTCGGAGCTCGGTTTGGCTCCGACTGGGATCCGGGGGGGGCCGTCGCCGGGCCCCGCCCAAGCAGCCCCCTCTCCCGGCTCACTCGTCCCCTCCTGCTCTCTTCAGGTGAAGCCCAGCCCGGCTCTGGCCCCGTTGGCCGTGGCAACCGTGAAGACCTCAGGTCAGAAAGCCAGGACGCCACAGCCATCCGTGAAGGGGAGAAAGACCTCGGGGTCGGCCCTCGCCCAACTTCCGGCGGCCTTGAAGATTCCCGCTCTGACGAAGGCAGCGCAGGTACAGGGGGTCTCGGTGTCCTCCGGCCCTCTTAGCTTGTCGGCCCTGGCGGTGGGACGGGGTCCTATTTTATTCACTGGTCTCTATCCCAGCCCTTAGCACAGGGCTTGCCCACGTGAGTTCCCCAGCTATTTTTTACAGGTGCAGAGATTCGCGGGCCCCTCGTCGGCAGGGTGGCAGGAAGAAGACCACTAGGTTATCCTGTGCCCCTCCAGCCCCACCAAAATCAGCTCCCAAGGGCTTGGTGACTGGATGCGAAGTGTAGCCGCCTTTTCCAAAAGCAGTTCTGACCCCGGGCCTGTATCCCCGGGACCGTTGCGTCCATCTTCCCAGCTGGAAGAGAGCAGAGGAAGTCGGGAAGGGAGGGACGGGACCCTCGAAAAGGTCCCGAGCTGTTCTGCTCTGCCGGTTTAAGAGGACGGGGAGGGCGTGTGGATATGTCCCCCCCCCCCCCCACTCCCCCCTCCACACACACACCTAGCCAGCATCAGCAGGGAGCCTCTGATCCTTCCAGCCCCACGCTCACTTCTTATGCTGAAACCCTGTGGCAAGGACACAGGTGCTTCCTCGGGGCAGTGATGTGCTTAAAATCATTCTCCTTCGTGGCCATCGTTGAGACAGTCTCCCCGATGCGCACCCGCAAACACCCACTCCTCGGCCCCCGCAGTTTCCGTCTTCAGTGAGGTGCATCTCCAGCTCAAATAGCTGTACGCTGCTCCTCAGAGACTCACCTGCTCACCTCCAAGTCCTAGATCATCCTCCAGTGCCCCCCTCCTCCCTCACCCACTTAGACCTTCCTTCCCTCCCCACTTCCAGTGTGTCCTATGATGTCCAGTCCTCTGTGCAGCCTTCCGGCCATCTTCTTTACAAATCTTCACGGTTCCAAATAGACTTGGGCATCTCTGCTTCCTGCCAAGCCATCCGGCTTGTGTTTTCGGTCCCGGGGCTCCAGACGCCTTTCTCAGCAGCGGGTCGTGCGGTTTGGCCCCTCGGCCCACCCTCTGCCTCCTCCCCCACATTACACTGCCGTTCGTTACACTTCCCCTGGTTCACTGTTGAGCAAACCCACACAGCTGTTGGATCTTTCCTCATGGCGCCGCTGTCCTCTCTCGACTTCCCTGGATACAAGCTGCCAGCCTTTCCGGATAAAGCCGGCCACTTCCACATTTATGAGCCAGGTCTCCCGCTCCCTCAAGGGAGCAGGATTCTAGTTTCCAATCCATCTGCGTCTCTCTAAGTAGTCCCTTTTCCTTTTGCGGGAGACAGTGTTTGAGGATCACTCTGCTTGGGGAGAAGCTCTAGAAGTCTTGTGTGGCTGGTTCCCAGAGAAATCAAGACAGGACCCCGATCCCGATCGCTCCCGGGTACAGAAGTGGCTTCGTGGCTCAGGGGGTTAGCTCCGTTAGCATCTCTCCAACTTTCTTCTAATGGTCTCATTCTCTCTGTCTGTATCCTTCTCTCTTTCCCAGGATGCTGGGGGATTCCCTGGCTCAACCCCGAGTAGCATCCTCAAAGGAAGCAATGGCAAGAAAGCCAAAGGCAAAGCAGGCCAGCCCCAGGCCTCCCCAACTAAGGCTGCTGGGGCCACCCGGAGAGCAGCCCACATCAACAGCAATAATTTGCCGGGGAAAAGACAGAAGGAGAATGGGGAGGGCGTGACCAAGGCCAAGTCAGCTCCCAAGAAGGGTAAGTGCACGGCAAGGGCATCGCAAGGGGCCCGGGTCCTTCTGAGGGGCAGCGGATCTTGCGGCGACTACTTGGGTAGCTGGTGGGGAGTAGGAAGGGGTTTGCCGTTGGCTCAACAACCACTCTGTGATGCACACATTCCTGGGAGCAGTGTGGCCAAGTGGAGAGGACACGGGTCTGGGAGGCAAGAGGACCTGGCTTCTTATCCCAGCTCTGCCACTTGCCTGCTGTGTGACCTTGGACCAGGCACCTCACTTTTCTCCAGAGAATGGAGAATGGAAACCCGTTCTCTTTCCTACTTAGAGTGGGATCCCCATTTGGCCTCGGACTTTGTCCGACCTGCTTAACCTGTATCTCGAATCCAGCGCTTAGAACAGTAATTATCTAGAGGAAAGAGAAGCAAATTGTGGGTGCCTGTCGAGCCGCCTTGATGGCTGGAAAGCGTGTGTCTTGAGGCTGGAGGGGCCAGAGTAGAGCAGGCCTAGGCTTGGGAGTGGCCCACCAGCTCATGTGTGGAACACCTCATCCAGTAGCCAGCTCAGTCCCACCCCTACGGAAACTTTCCCGCATAGAAAATCCCATCCGTGTGGGACTCTGTACCGCTCTGAACCATGGGTGAGTTCCTGCACTTGTCTACGACTGACCTACCTAATGCTGGATTTGGGAATCCTGGCCTATGCGGGGCTCTAATAATAATAATATTGATAACGTCTGGAGTTGAATGGCTCTTTGAGCTTGTTCATTACCTCATTTTTGTCCTCATAATATCCCTGAGGTGGGGGAGGCAGATTATCACAGTCCCCGTTTTACAAACGGGGAAACCGGGGCCCAGAAAGGTGGTGATGGGCCTCAACGGCAAGCCAGGGGCAGGCCTGGAGCTGACACCCAGACGTACGCTCTGTCCACACAGCCCAGAGAGGGAAGGAGAGCCGCGTAGTGGCCAATCAGCGGTGGGTGCCTTGGGCTTTGGCTCCGGAGGGAGACGGAGGCAGCGGGGCCGTGGGCGGGTTCGACGTGGCGGGAACGGCTTAAGTTCCGCGGGCCCGGGTCCCCGGAGCTCGTGTGCTGCGTCGAGAGTCCCTCGGGTCCGGTGGTTTCACGGGCCGCTGCTCTACTCCCCACTGACAGGTGCAGCGCCAAAGGAGGAGGCCGGGATGGTGCCAGAGAGCTCTGAGGTGTCCAGCGAGGAGGAAGTGGAGCCTTCGCAGGTAAAAGGGGTCCCGGGGTGGGGACGGAGGGGAGAGAGGTGGTCGAGGATGGTCCTGATTGATTGGGTGGCAGTGGGGTAGGCCGCTTTGCCTCATGGCGTGATTGTCTCTTTACAGACCTTAGTTCTGCAGGTGTTGCACCTGAGGGGTGAAGAGGCGTCTCCCCCCTCCACACCCACAGCTTTCACCCTGCCCCGTTGCCCCTTGCCACACCTTGGCATCTCCGCCCCTCTCGTCACTAGGACCGAGGCTCGTGTGACTTCCCGGGGCCCACTGGGGGATAGCGGAGCCAGCCTGAAGCACTTAGAAGAAGCCAAAGTCATAGTTCGGCTAAAACTATTTTTGTTTCTTTTAACACAATTCGGGTGGGACACTGTTGACAGAGTGGGGGATGTGCTTCCCACCGTGCCAGTCGGTGCCAGATCTAACATGATCTGACACTTGACGGATGTAAAAGTTGAGTAGAGGATAAAGAGATTGTGCGGGTACTCGTGGCGTTGGTCGAGGAGGACTGCCGGTTCTCTTCCCGGCCTCTGCTTAGGCTTTCTTGTATCGTGGGAGGACAATAATGATGATGATAATGGTACTTTTTAAGCACTTACTACGTGCCAAGCACTGTTCCGTAGGCTGAGATAGTCGGACACAGTCCCTGCCCAACGTGGGGTCCCGGTCTTAAATAGGAGGGAGTAGGGTTTGATCCCCGGTTTACAGATGGTATAAGTGAGGCGCAGAGAAGTTAAGTGACTTGTCCAAGGTCACATAACAGTCATGGAGCAGAGCCAAGATTAGAACCCAGGTCCTCTGACTCCAAGGCCTGTGCTCTTTCCACTAGACCACACTACTTCTCAAAACTTGAGGTCTCTGTGTGTTGATGCAACTTTAACAATTTAATAATTGTGGTCTTTGTGCACTGCTAACTAGGAGCCAAGCACTGAGTTGAGCACTGGGGTAAATACAATACAGTTCAGATGCAGTCCCTGGCCCCCGTGGGCCTCAATTCGGCACCATTTAATATGGTGAAGTGACCCTGAGTGGCATAGTTATAAAGCACCCTGCTAGCAGCCTGGCTTAGTGGAAAGAGCCCGGGCTTGGGAGTCAGAGGTCATGGGTTCGAATCCCAGCTCCACCACTTGTCAGCTGTGTGACTTGGGGGCAAGTCACTTATCTTCTCTGTGCCTCAGTGACCTCATCTGTAAAATGGGGATGAAGACTGTGAGCCCCACATGGGACAACTTGGTTACCTTGTATCTATCCCAGCACTTAGAACAGTGCATGGCACATAGTAAGTGCTTAACAAATATCATTATTTTAGCAGTGGGAATGCAAATGATAACAAGATAACAGTCAATGGTATTTATCGAGTGCTCACTATCTGCAGAACACAGTACTAAGCATTTGGAAAAGAACAGCAGAGCAGAGTTGGTAGACGTAGTCTTTGGTTGCAGTCCCCACTTAGTTTGCAGCTAAGGCTATGTTGAAGAGGTATAAAATGACCCTTAACAAGCCGTGAAATGTGGTGTGCCCCTGGGTTTCTGAATCCACGTTGCCCTCTGCTCATATACTAGGCGTGCGAATAAATGAACCCAGACGAAACGAAACGGAGTTTGGCTTCTGCAGCACAAGAGCAGGTGGGCGGGCAGGAGCTCAAGGGCCAGGCCCGGGGAAATTGAAGAGAAGGAAAGTCTCCCCGATCTGTCATTCGGGAGCCAGATGAAAAACGTCAGCTGCCGGATTTTGAGCAATTGAAGAAGCCCATACCAACTGTGAAGATTTGGTTCATCCTTGTTCTATTATTTAGCAGACCCTTGAGCCCTGAAAGCCTCGATAAGGCTGAGACTTGCTGTGAATTTCTCTCCGGCAACGGACGGGCGGATGACTGTCCATGTCTTTGCGGAATACTGTCCGGGGCCCGTTGCAGGAGGAGCCGACTGCCTGATGCAGCAGAAATAATCAGGCCTTCGAGATTTTCTTGGCGTGAAACCACGCACCCACACGTCCCTCTTGGCATTGAGCGATTATACGAAAATAATACTAACGTTCTGTTCCGGCCCCCGAATCCCTCCGCGACATCGCAGTCGTTGGTCCTGGGTGTTCTTGCTGTCTTTAAGGCCCGTTATTTACAGTGAACATTGGCCGAAATGATTGAGGCCACCGATGGTGAGGATAAGCCAAGCGTGAAACAGTTGCGGAGAGCCTGTATCGTAAAGAATGCGGTTGACATCAACGGACGGGCCCGGTCAGATATAATAGGAATCGGATTTACTGTGTGGAAGGCCTGGCACTGACACACGGCTCGAGCAGCGTGGGGCAACAGCTACTGCCATCCATCGTTAGAAACTTGGGGGAACTCTGAGGTCAGGCCAGAGCTGGCGAAGAAGCTAAAGCCCGAGCGGGCCCTACTGAGCTGGCATGATCCCGGGACTTGACTCGTTTTCCTGAAAAAGGGGTAAAGCGGATTTAGCCTCTTTCGTGTGTTTCCCCTCTCCGTCCCCACCATCACCTGTTTCCTACTTACAACTGGAGAGGGAAGTAACAGCCCATGGGAAAATTTTTACATAGTTTTTCTTTAGTTTCTGTTAAGGATCAAATGGTCGTTTCTGGTTCTGGCTAAAAATGTTCTTAAAAAGCTTAAAATAGCTCCCCAAAGATTTAAAATAGTTCTGTCATGATCTGTGTGTGTAGTAAATCAAATGCGTTTTCTCTCATCCTCCCCACCTGGATCGTACCCATTTTCGTTCTCTTGTGGGTGTAGTTACACCTTATTTGGATCATAATTTTTCCTTTGAACTATTTATTATTCACTTACTGAAAGTCATTATAAAAACACAGAGTGCGGGGCCATAATCTAGGAGTTTGCATCTAAAAATTAGTCACGGCGGCCTTTGCAAACCGTAGCCTACCGTGGCCTGACTTGTGTCCGTCACATGAGATTCTCCGAGGACATAATCTCCCAATTATAGCAGAGGTGATGGTACCCTGCAGTCATAAAACCAGGTGTTTTCCAAAGCAGTTTTCCATCACCAGTCTGGTTTTGACCTCCCCTCCATCCATCCCCAGTAGAAACAGGCTGGATCCTGGACTCGCAGCAGAACCTGGGAGGATTGGTCCAGTTCCCAGCCCTTTACAGTTTCCACAGGTCCTGCTCCATCCCTGAGCCGGTGGGCCCTGTGAGCACACAACAACTGCACGTCCCCGGGCCAACTGTGCCCTCACCAGTAATGCCCATTAGCTGGCGGGTGGGTGGGGAGGCGGAGGGTAGGTTCTAGGCCCGCCCTGGCTCATCCCCAGTCCAGAGAGCATCGTGGGGTGGGTCCAGGGTGGATATGGGGGCTCTCAAGGCCTAGTCAGTTGTATTTTTTGAACGCTTTCCATGTGCAGAGCACTGTCCTAAGTGCTCGGGAGAGTACAGTATAACAATAAGCAGACACATTCCCCGCCCACCACAAGCTTACAGTCAGTTGTATTTATTGAGTGCTCCTGTATGCAGAGTACTATACTAAGCACTTGGGAGAATACAATACAACTGAACAGACACATTCCCTGCCCACAATGAGCTTTCAGACTAGAAGGGGAGACAGACACTAACATAAATTAATTACAGATACGAACGTAAGTGCTATCGGGGTGGGAGGGAGGGATGGTGAATAAAAGGAGCAAGTCAGGGCGATGCAGAAGGGGAGTGGGAGAAGAAGACAGCATAGAGAAGGTCTCATGGAGGCGATGTGCCTTCAGTAAAGCTTTGAAAGTGAGGAGAGTAATTGTCCGTTGGATATGCGGAGGGAGGGTAGTCCAGGCCGGATGCAGGACGTAGGCGAGAGGTGGATGGCGAGTTAGATGTGACTGAGGAGCAGTGAGAAGGTTAGCATTAGAGGAGTGAAGTGTGCAGGCTGGGGTGTAGTAGGAGATTAGCAAGGTGAAGTAGGAGGGGACAAGGTGATGGAGTGCTTTAAAGCCAGGGGTGTGGCGTTTTTGTCGTGGAGGTGGATGGGTAACCACTCGAGTTTTTTGAAAAGTGGGGTGACGTGACCTGAACATTTGTACCAAATGTTCTGTAGAACGTTTCTGTAAAGTATAGACCGGAGTGGGGAGAGAGAGAAGGCTGGGAGATCAGCAAGGAGGCTGCTGCAGTAATCCAGGTGAGATAAGACGAGTGATCGTGTTAACATGGCAGCCGTTTATATAGAGAGGGAAGGGCGGATTTTAGCTGTATTGTGAAGGTGGGACCAACGGGGTTTAGCGGTAGATCGAATACGTGGCTTGGATGACAGGAGTTAAAGGATAATGCCAAGGTTATGGACTTGAGAGAGGAAGGATGATGGTGTCGTCTACAGGGATGGGAAAGTCAAGGGGAGGACAGAGTTTGGGTGGAAAGATAAGAAGTTCCGTTTTGGACATGTTTGAGGTGACAAGAGGACATCCAAGTAGAAGTGTCCCGAAGGCAGGAGGAAATGCGAGACTGCAGCGAGGGAGAGAAATCAGGGCTGGAGATATAGATTCGGGTATCGTCCGCATAAAGGTGGTAGTCGAAGCCATGGGAGCGAATGAGCTCTCCAAGGGAGTGGGTGGAGATGGAGAATAGAAGGGGACCCAGAACTGAACCTTGAGGGCTGCCCATAGTTGTCAGAGCGGAGACAGAGGAGGAACCTGCAAGAATGAGAAGCCGAGAGAAAGGAGGAGAACCAGGAGAGGAGAGTGTCACTGAAGCCTAGATTGGATATAATGTTTCCAGGAGAAGAAGGGGGTGGTCGATAGCGTCAAAGGCAGCCGAGTGGTCAAGGAGGATTAGGATGGAGCGGAGGCCATTGGATTTGGGAAGAAGGAGCTCATTGGTGACCTTTGAGAGGGCAGTTTCTGTGGAGTGAAGGGGGTCAAGGAGAGAACTGGAGAAGAACTTGAGAACGCAGGTAGAGGCAGCTCACTTAAGGAATTTGAAGATGAATGATAGGAGGGAGACGGGGTGATAAGTGTAGGGAGGGGTTTTTTAGGCTAGGGGAGGCATGGATGTGTTTGAAAGCACTGAAGAAGCCAGTGGAGAGTGAACAGTTGAAAATGGCTATTAGGGAGGGAAGACGGGGCAAATGTTTTGATAAATTGAGAGGGATTAGGGCCGGATTCACAGGTGAAGGGGTGGGTTTTGAGACAAGACAGGAAATCTCTAGACATATTGCTGGGAAAGATGGGAGAGTTGATGGGATGGGCAGAGGAGATTTTAGGGAGATGGCACCGTTTAGTGTTGATTTTCTCAATAAGGTAGGTGGCCCTGTCATTAGGGACGAGAGATGGGGGACCGGGGAGACGGGGTTTGAAGAGGGAGTTAAATGACTGGAGTAACTGGCGATGAGCATGGGTGCCACTAAGGATGTAGAAGTACTTTTGCCGGTCGGGGGCGAGGGGGACAGAGTTAAAGCACGCAAGGATAAATTTGAGGTGGACAAAGTAGGCCTGGTAACTAGATTTCCGCCGGTAGTGCTCTGCAACTCGTGCACAAGAACGAAGGAGGCGGACCGTGGAGCTGATCTAAGGCTGTGGGTTAGTGGTACGAGATCAACAGAGGGATAGGGGAGCGAGCGAGTTGAGTTCAGTACGGAGTGTGGTGTAGAGGGCGTCATTTTGGTCAAGGGAAGTTAGTTTGGGTGTGGAAGCCAAATGTACAACGAGAAAGTTGGATAGGGTCAAATGATCGGAGGTCTCCGTGGTCGAACATTACGGATTTGCGGGGAGGAGGTTGGGGTCAGATTAGAGTCGGTGAGACTCTGTCCCTTTGACCCGGCACGTGAGAATTGATTTCCTCTTCTCCCTCAGCGTCCCCCCCCAACCGAGACCGTAAACGGGAGCTTGGCCGGTGGGTGGCAGGGGTGATGCAGTGTGTGGCTCTTCTCTGATGCCTCTGGCTCTCTCAGTCCCTGCTGTCAGGCTCTCCGGCTCCCCGACTCCCAGGGTCGACTCCCAAGTCCACTCCGACCGTGCCTGCCAAGGCCCAGCCCCCAGAGACGCTTCCCCGGGGCCCTCCCAAGCCCGAAGTCGGGAAGACCACCGCCGCCAACGACCCTCTGGGAGTGATAGTCCCTGCCAGCTCCGCCACCGACGACAGCAGCGACGGAGGCAGCTCCGAGGACGACGGCAAGCCGACGGCGGTCAAGCCGCCCGTAGGAACAGGTGAGTTTGGAGCCCGGGCTGGAGGAGGAGACTTGTGTTTGGAGCTCGGGGGAATCGCCGCGGGCATTTCTGCCCTGGCTTCACCGAATCTGGGCCTTGGGACTGTGGCCCCCTGGAAACAACGGGACTGGAGTCCTGGCAGCACTGCGCGAGGCCGACTGTGGCCGACCTCCCCTCGTCAGGACTTCCTCTGGGAAGATGGACCGGACCAGAGCCAGGGCTAGGGCAGGGGCCGAGGCGGGGAGGCGGCTCTCCGTTTGGTCCAGGACGGCAGCACCCTCTGCCGCCGAGCCTCAGAAGAGAAGAAAAACACTTGGATACTCAGGCGTGTGCCCGCAGTGCCGAGACCCGGGTGGTGGGGGAGGGTGGCGTGGCCCTCAGAGCCCCGAGTCAGCCCAAACACCACGCAGTTTACTGCGGATCGCTTTCTAGGCCTCCCAGTGGGCAGCAGCCTCAGGGGAACTGGCATCAGGCCAATGTTTCCCCTGCGGGGTCCAGAGTTAGAAGCTTCTCTCAGGCCCCCAAGGATGGGACCGGTGCCCAGAGCTAAAGGGCGACGAGGGGAGTTAGCTGGTGGGCAGCCCGGCTGAAGCTCTGGCTGTTACCTGCAGGCCTAGTGCTGCAGCAGCCTGGCTACTGCTCTGCCCACCATGCCGCCCAAGCTGCGCCCGTCCCAGGGCCGCCCAAGTTCCTCCCTTTCTGGACCCGCTTCCGAGGTCTGAGGCTGGAAGAGTTTGAGTTGGATTTTTCTGCCCTGATCGATGGTTTGGTAGGAGCTGGGACAGTCTTTAATTTGTATGTGGACGCCCCAGCAGAAAAAGGTGATGGGTCTTTTGATCTTCGCCCTGCCCCCAGCGGGCAAGGGGAGCCGGAAAAGATGTCAGTGAGCCCTGCTCTTTTTATACTTAGGTGTCTGGGCAGGGGATCGGAGGGAGGGTAGGTTCCCACCTTTACCCAAGCCTTCCTCCCGGGATCTCGGAGCATCGCGCCACTCCCTTGACAGGCAGATCGCTCAGGGTCCCTGAGCTCCTCTTCCCCTCCCCGTCCTTCCAATATTATACAGAAAGAGAGGGAACTGGCGAAAGATGCAGAGAGGAAGAGCTCAAACGAAACACCAAGGCAATCTAAAGACACGGATAGATGCCCAAAATAAAAACTAAGGTCTATAGGACACAGTGGCTAGAGGAGCAGAATTTCCAGCTCCTCACGAGAGAGTCTATAGGTAGACATCGCCACTATCTTACCAGCTTTTTGAGGAGACGGTGCCAAGCTGCGGTTGCTTTTTCTTTCTGTCCCTCCGGGGCATCTTAGAAGGTGCGATGAGAGGTCAGCACATTACCGTAGGATTTGCTCCACCGTCCGGTGGAACGAGCGGCCTGGGGAGCACTTCTCAGCGGCTTAAATCCGCAGGGCATCCTCAGGGTGTGCTGGAGCAGGGGCCTAGAGAGTTGAGAGGGGAAGGCAGCAGGTTCCCGGAGGATTCGCTCGGCCATCTGGTGGAACGAGTGGCTCGGAGAGTGCTCCGCAGCCACTTAAATTGGGATTTCACGGCCCCGTGGGCACGGGGACCCTGGGAGCTGCGATGAAGCGGCCCAGAATGTGCGGTCGGCCCAGCGGACTGTAGGAGGGCACCATTTGTGCACAGCTGTGCCTCTGCAGCCCTCCCCACTGCCTCCCCCAAAGGGCGGGGGGAAAGGGGAGGGAGGCACCCGTCACATCAGGCAACGGTATTTATTGAGCTCTTCCTGGACGTGGAACACTCTATTGACCGCTCGGGAGAGTACAGTAGTACTTGTGAACACGCTCCTGCTCTCAAGAAGTTTTCAATCTGGTGGGGGAATTTGACACTAAAGTAAAGTACCGGTAAGAGGGAGGGAAGATAAGGGGATGTGCGTATATGTCCGGGCTTCGTAATAGGGTTTTTGTAAGCTATGAGCATGAGGGCTACAAGAGGCCGTGAGTTAAACGAGTGCCGTATGGGCAGTTGGGAGAGAGAGTGGAGAGATTCAAAATTAAATCAGGACAGGTCTCCTAGGGGAGATGTCATGGATTTGGAGAGGACTTTGAAAATTTGCCCCGGTCCAGATCACACCCAGCCAGTTTCCGGGCTGTGGTTCGAGCCACGGGCCTGCGGTCCTCCAAGTGACTCTTCCACACGTTACAGTCCCTCAAAGTGTGCGACCGCGCGTGCAGGCACACGGCCATTGGGTTTCTATAAGAATTCCTTTCTCCGCTACTAGATAGACCAGGGAGTAAAGCAGACCTAAACTGGTAATTATTTATTGCAGTTATTTATCAAGCGCTACCTCTGGGCCCTGCGCCGTGCCAAACCCCGGGGCCGATCCCAGGTAATCAGGTTGGACACCACCCCCGTCCCACAGCGGGTCCCAATCTAAAGAGGAGGATGCTCATCCCCAGTGGCAGTTGAGTAGATAACGGTGCTCCATCACCCCGCCTCATTCCTAGGCCACAGAGGCCATCGGGGGCTGCCTCTCAACTAGACCCTTTGAGGGGGTTGTGTGTTGTCTCTCCAGCCTGTGACCTAGCGTTATCCTTCTTCCCAGGAAGGGAGACCTCTTGTGAAAAGGAGACGCCCGTCGCCCCCAGGCACCCGGTCACAGTCCCCAACTCGGCCCCACCCGTCCCCACCTCCAACCACAAGAGCACCCCGGGGACTAACGCTGCCTACGCTCTGCTGTCCCTGGCGAGGGCCGGGGCCGAGAGCTCCGGGGACGGGGAACTGGACAGCGAGGAAGAGGCCTTGGCCACGTCCAGGGCCCAGGCCTCGGTGGTGAAGGTGCTGACGGATCTGCTGCAGCAGGAGAAGAAGAAAGCCACTAAGATCATCAAGGCTGCCAAGTCACCCAAGGTCAAGGAGGGCAAGAAGCAGAAATCCTCCCAGAAACGGAAACTGGCAGGGGAGGACGGGGACACCAAGGCAACCGGGAACAAGAAACAGAAGCTGGCAACGGAGGACTCTCAGGAGGGAGAGGCCAAGGCAGGCAAAGGCGGCAGGACTAAGAAAGGGAAAAAAGAAAAGGGGACGGGGGATGCCCAGGAAAAGAGGGTCAGAGGGGCATCGGGCACCAAGAAATCCAAAGAGAAGTCGGGCGACGACCTGGACCCCACAAAGGTGAGGAGCGAGGATGCCGGAGACACAAAGACCAAGAAAGAAAAAAAGGAGAAGAAGAAATCTGATAAGAGTAAGTTGCCTGCTGTTTCCAGGATCCGGGCTATATGACAGGGGTGCTGGACCCTAAGCGTGTTGAGGATGGGGCAGAGCCCCCTCCCCCCGTCCCGCCCAGTAGTTTAGCCCCCATCGGGTGGAACCGAGGCTCGCTGAAGAAGTCGCTGCCTGCCATTCCAGCTCCTGGCTCTGGGTTATGGTCATTCGGTTAACACTTAGCTGGTTTTCAATGACTCGTCCCTCGCCACCCACCAGCTAGCGTTACACCCCTTCTCCGTGCTTCCCGTCCCAATCCTGTCGGAGCTCAGGGGTGCGGAGGAAGGAGAGCGGCAGTGGTGGGAATTTAGGCCTGCCCCGGGCCCCTTCAGCTCCAAGCAGCGAGGGCAGAGTGGACAACTCCAGGGCTGAGATTTCTCCCCCCCCCCCCCATTTCTGCCCCCTCCAGAAGACAAGACCCCCAAGGACAAGAAGAAACGGAAAAAGTCGTTGTCCAAAGACTCGGATTCCTCGGTGCTGAAGAAAAAAAAGAAAAAGGTAGGACGTGGTCCTGGGGACTAAGGATCGAGAGGAGGGTGAGACCTGCAAAGTTAATACTCAGAGTCCCAGTGGGGAAGGAGCAGGCAGGGGTCCAACTTAGTTAGAGAGGGGATCCCACCCCGCCTCAACTGACGGCGCCGCTGGGCCGGAAACCAAGAAGAAGCTGTTGTGGGAGGGGGTGAACGTTGTTGTGACGCAGTTGTTAAGCATTTACTAGGTTCCAGGTACTGTGCTAAGCACTGGGCTAGATAGAAGATCATTAGATTAGTCCCAGTCCCTGGCCCACATGGCGCTCGCAAGCTAAATGGTTAGGAGAGCAGGATCTTATTCCTATTTTCAGTGCTTGGCACATAGTAAACACTTAACAAATATCATCGTAATCATTATTATTATTTTCCAGAGGAGGAAACTAAGGCATTTAGAGGTTAAGGGACTTGCCCAAGGTCACACAATGGATCAGGAGCTTGAGATAGACCCCAGTTCTGTGCTCTTTTCTCCTGTAGGCCACCCTGCTCCCTTAGTTGGGGGGTTGGGGAAGCAGCGTGGCTCAGTGGAAGAAGCCCGGGCTTGGGAGCCAGAGGTCGTGGGTTCTAATCCCAGCTCCACCACTTGTCAGCTGTGTGACTTTGGGCAAGTCATTTAACTTCTCTGAGCCTCAGTTCCCTTATCTGTGAAATGGGGATTAAGACTGTGAGCCTCACGAGGGACAACCTGATCGTCTTGTAACCCCCTCAGCGCTGAGAACAGTGCTTTGCACATAGTAAGCGCTTAACAAATGCCATCATTATTATTATTATCCTTTTGGCTCAGAGAGGAGAGCCTCAGAATGGAATGTCTGCACCAGTCCTGCAGCCAAGTGAGAAGCCCTGAGGTGGGGGCTGAATGTCTCCTCCCTTTAGGGGAACTGAGTTCTGCCAGGGAGCAAACCAGCCTCTCTGCCTCCAGCTGCCGAGCCAGCGCCATCAAAGCCTAACCGCCGACTGCCCGGCATATGCCCGGGCTCAGATCTCGCCCCCTAGTAACTCATGCTTTCCCAAGGACGGCGTCACAAATATAGAGGACAGGCAGAAGCAACGTGGCCTAGTGGTTAGAGCACGGGCCTGGGAGTGAGGACCTGGGTGCTAATCCTGGAGCCACCACTTCAATCATATTTATGGAGCCCTTACTGTGTGCAGAGTACTGTACTAAATGCTTGGCCACTTGTCTGCTGTGTGACCTTGGGTAAGTCACTTCACTACTCTCTGCCTCAGTTGCCTCATCTATAAAATGGGAGTTGAGTGTGAGCCCCACGTGGGACACGGACTGTGTGCAACCTGATAAGCTTGTATCTATGTCCCAGCAGTTAATGCAGTGTCTGGCACATAATGACCACTTAACAGATAGCATTTAAAAAATAAATATGCCTAAAAAACCCCAAAAAACTACCAAAGGTAAGCACCCCAGCGGACAAATCCACAAGGGTTGTGTTTGGCATTGTGCTCCAGGAGCTTGACATTTCTTTCTTGGTTGCAGGAAAAGAAAGTCGACCAGTCTAAGTGAACAAGGGGCCCCGAGCAACAGGTATAGCTCTCGGTTCGTTGTACTGGCCATACCGGTGCTTCAGATGTGCATGCATGCACACGCTCTCTCTTTCTCTTTCTCTCTCTGTCTCTGTCTCTCTCTGCGTGTTCATGCAGAATTATTCCCGCCTACACACATGAGCACAGGACCACCTGACCCCTTCCCTCTCCTCCTGCTACCAAACCCACTCTGGGGCATGCGGAGTGTGTGCATTTGACTCTGGGGTGAGCAGTTGCTTCCCCCGAGGGCCGGGGTCACGGAGGCTGGGCTGGAACGCTAGCACCCCGGTCACTTGCTGGGGGCCCTTAGAGCGCCCGCAGACGTAGCCGAGTGGGGCAGAGGCAGGGTCTGTGCGTGACCGGGGCCAGCAGCGGGAACGCTGCATGCTTCCCGAGTTTGGAGGGGGAAGAGGGCCCAGACTGCAAAATGCTGAGGAAATTACCGTTTGGGAGGAGGGGAGCCCGGAGAGGGCGGAGGAGGAAGACGACGGAAGGGAGGAGGAGTCTTGTGGACTGTTTGTACGAGGGGCCGAGTCTTCTTCTTCCTTGCTCAGTAGATCTTCTGAACTGTTTAATTCTTGGTTTCCCTAGTGTTTTCCTTTTCCCCGAAGCTTTCTCTTGGAGGGAGCCGGGGTGGTGGAGAAAGAAAATGCGAGATCTTAAAAGTGTGTCTGTCTTTTCTCTGGCTTTTAGAACTGAGTCTGGAACTTCTGCTTCGCCAGGCCCGTGGTGGCCACTGGATCGGAACTGTTTTAACTGCCTCATTCCCCGGGAGCCCCTCGTGAACACCTGGTCTGTCTGAGGAGCAGAATTGCGCCTGGTTGCCGGCACCCCCTGACACCCCCGGTACCCAACTGCCTCTCCTGGCAGAGCTCAGTGCTCTCTTCTTGGAGATAGGGATATAATATATGTGCATATTTTTTTTTTTTTTAAGATGAAACTCTCTTCCCCCTTCTACCCACGACGCCGATACCTCCAGAGGCCTTTCGTCCTTCCCATGTTTTAACTTTTTATCACAGCTCCACTCCCCGGAGTTCCCATGGTGTTTGTAAAAGATTTTGCACTCTGAACTTCATTCTGACCTGAGCAGTTGCTGTACGTTTATGGCTTTGTCGTCGTCGGTCATTCTTATATGTAGATATATATAGAGAGATATATTATATTTTTTTTTTTTCTTAAGGAGCCCGGAAAATAAATTTTGGAGTGAAGATGGAGTATGGCTGTGATGTCATTGACCCTGAAAATAGGGTTTACTTTCTGCCTTTTAAGCGGGAGTTTTTCTGAACATAGGTGAAACCTGGTTTGGGATTGGAACATTCAATAGTATTTACTGAGCGCTTACTATGTGCAGAGCACTGTACTAAGCGCTTGGAATGTACCAATCGGAACAGACTAATAGGTTTCTGGTTGGAGATTTCAGTAATGGCGGTACCTGGTATCTCTTCGGTTCCTATTGTGTGCAGTGTGCTAAGCGCTGGAGTCAAGACTGTGAGACTAAGGGAGGAGGCGAACAGGTATTTTATCCCCATTTTTTTACAGATGAGGGTATGGAGGCCCAGAGAAGTTCCTGTGAGGTGAGGGCACTGTGGAGGAAGGAGGGAAGGCCACTGGTGGGGCCGGGGGGGCAGTGGTTGGGAAAGGTTTTGCCAACTCCTCTTAAAATACCCCCAAGCACCACGCTCCCTCCCCTGTCTCATCCTCCCTAGACGCGCCCCAGAGGTGGAGAGGAAGACCGGAAATGAGAATGCTGGCTTTCTCACCTAAGTCCTTGGCATAAAGAAATAGGAAAGCCGAGAGGACTCCTCGTCCTTTAGCTTGGGGCCTTCTCTGCCCCGAGAGGCTCCTGTAACCTGCCCCATCGCCCAAGAAGGCAAGGAAGAGAGGAGCTGAAGGTGAAACTTGAGCGAGAAATAAGCCCAGGAAGGATAAGTGATTTGCCAAATTCGTCTCTGTCCCTTGCCTCGGGTTCCCTCTCTGTTAAAATGGGGCTAATCCCTGGTTTAACTCCCCACAGCGTTGAGATGATGATGAGAGGACAGGACGATGAGGGAGAAATTGTAAGGCAGCTGCGTGCCGGTGCAAGACATCCTGTTCGAACATAAAGGGGAGCCAGTACAGTACTAGGCTAGATGATTAGTCCTTCTAGCCCAGGACTCTGCTGTCCCCCATCTGTGACAACTGGAGCCTGGGGTGAAGCATGTGATGATGGGGGTCCTCGATGTTTCTGAATGCGTCGGCTATCGTTGCTGTTTCCCATGTAACACTCCATTAGCGGGGACTTAAATCCCTTGGAATCAACCGGTACTTCGGACCTTCACAACTTTCTGTGGCAATGAATTCCTTTCCCAAAAGGTGGTCAAGCATTTCCTTTTAGTCTTCACTGAGGTTCGGTCCAAAAAGAAGGGGAAGGGAGGACCGAGAGGGGAGACCTGTTATTTCCTCCTCATAATCGATGTTAATGTCTTCCGCCTTCTAGACTGTAAGCGCTTCCCAGGGCGGAGATTGTGTTTTTCCAACCTGATGGTATTGCGTGCTCTGTACAGTGCTCAGCACCCATTAAGCGCTCAGTAATACCACTGATTAGCTGATTGAAAGGGTCCTGTTTTGTTTTTTTTTAATGATACCCGTTAAAAGCTTACTATGCGTCGGGAACTGTTTTAAGCACTGAGGTAGATAGGAGGAACTCGCGTTGGGCACAATCCCTGTCTTGCATGGGGCTCACAGTCTAAGAGGATCGAATCCACGTTTTGCAGTTGAGGAAACAGGCACAGTAGTAGATAGAGCACGGGCCTGAGAGTCAAGAAGGTCCTGGGTTCTAATTCTGCCCCGTGTCTGCTGAGTGGCCTCGGGCAAGTCACTTTACTTCTCTGGGCCTCAGTTACCACATCTGTAAAAAGGGGATTAAGACTGAGCCCTATGCAGGGCAGGGACCGCGTCCAACCCGATTTGCTGGTATCTACCCCAGCGCTTAGTACGATGCCTGGCACGTAGTAAGCGCTTAACAAATACTATAATTATTATTATTAGCAGTTGAGCGACTGCTAATCACTCAAGATCACCCAGCAGACAAGTAGCGCAACTAGAATCGGGACCCAGGGACTTCTGACTCCCAGGCTCGTACTCCTTCCACGAGGCCTCGCTACTTGATTTGCTGTGAGTCGATGGAGTGGAGGGACCACGAGGTGGCTGCTTCTCCTCGGGTGCCTGTTCTCTCTGGGGACTGAGAAGCGGAGGGCCCTGGGGTGACCCGTCGGGTGAGCGAGCCCCTCTGAATCCCCCCCAGGCAGGGTCCACGGTGCCCCCAACCCCTGCCCCTAGGTGTGGCTGGTGGGGTTGGCCAGAGCTCAGAGGGGAGGGTCTGGCAGCTGGACATGAGCTGATGGTAAAGCATCCTTGGCTGAAGACAGGAGTTGGCCCCCACGAGGTCTCTCTGCTACGTGATGAGCGGGGAGAAGAAAGAAGCTCAGGCAGACACCGGACACCTTCCATCTCCCACGTTTATTTCGGAATGAGCTGGGACTTTTCTGCAGGGAGAGCTCTAGGTTTCAGCTCGGGGAGGTTGGAACGGGAAGAAGGCAAGGGGGCGGTCCCTCTTCTACCTGACCTTTGATCCCACCCGGCCCACGTTCACACGGTTCGGAAGCCCCGCGCTCACCGTCGCTGGCAGTTACGCATTTAGCCTACCGCCTGGGCAAAAGTGGCAGGTGGCTGACCTCTCTGGCTTGGAGCAGCGAGGGCAGGGGGCACCGCCTCCCCTCACGCCATCTCCAGCGGGGCCCACTGGCACCTTGGCAGGCTGTCGATCGATGCCCTGCGGAGAGGGGGTCGAGGAAAGGGACCCTTCCATCGTGATGGTGGCGGCTCTGGGCTCAGAGGCAGGTGGTTTGTGTCTCTTAAGCTGTTGGCCTGAGGAGGCTTTCCTAAACGTTTCAGAAGCTGGGGAGGGGAAGGGACCTGAGGGTTTGTGGGGTGCGTGGGGGACGGGGTGGGCGGTGTCCGTGAAGGAGAGATGAGGGAGGGAGAACGAGGGAGCACTAAGCAGTGGCTGGGCGGAGAGCTGGGCGAGCAGAGTCGTCACATCTTCTGTTATCGCTGCTGCTGCTGTTGCTGTTGCTGCATCTATATGTCTAGCGGGAGAAGAGATGAGAGAGAGAGAGAGGCTAAGGGCCGGGGTCTGATCCAGCCTACGCCGGTGGCCGCCTTCCTCCCTCCCCTCTCCTCCCCGCTCCTGGCCTCCTCGCAGGGAGAGAAGCCTAGCGACTTCCAGGAAAAGACCATTGCTCTGTCCTCAGTTTACAATCCCTCTGGAAATAAACTGAGCCGCCGAAAATCTACCCCCACCTGGCCTTCCTTTTCCTTGTCCCCTCAGCCGGGGCAGAGGGCAGTGGGATGTGCTGGGTAAGACTAGGTTGAGGCTACCTCTTCCTCCGGCACCCCCCTTCCCTGGCTGCCAGCCCAAAGGAGCCTTACCTTGGGTCAGGTCCAGCCCCAGCCCTGAGGACATGGGCTCCAGGAGATCTGTGGAATACAGAGGGCCCTCAGCAAGCTCCCACCTTTCCCGGAGGCCACCAGCAAGCCCCGGGGCAAGGTCAGGGGCAGCCACAGCCGGTAATGGTCCTTCCCGAGCCCCACGGGAGGGTTGAGTGGCCACCCAGCCGGAGGGAGGAGCACAGGATGAGAAGGGTGAGGGGAACCGGTAGCCCATCCTCCCTGCTTCTGGGGCTCTCTGTGCTCATGGCCCTACCCGGGGGGCTCCGGGGGCTCGACTGGCCTGGGCTCCGTTCCGAGGCCGACTCGTCCCCGGGAGGGCGTTCCGGCGGCCAAGGGCCGGGCAGGCGGGCCCCGGTCCGGCCCAGCCCTCGCCCGGGGCAGCAGATGCGGCGCTGCTTACCGCTGCAGTTCTTGCGGGTGCGGCTCTCAGTGCCCGTGATCATGGTGCCATTTGGGTAGACGCACCAGCAGTAGCCAGTGCTGCCTTTGCACTGGAGGGGCAGATAATTGCCGTTCTCATCGCACTTGGGGCGGAACTGGCCCGGGTGGACGGGTGGGACCAGACTGGCTTGCTGCTGGCACTTGGTCAGAACTAAAGCGACAAGCACGGGAGGGAGGGGTGAGCCGGCTCAGGGGGAGTTCTCCTTCCTCGGGCCAGTCTCTCCCCGGGACCACCTAGGGACCGCGGTCCCGGTCCGGCTCCGCTCCGACCGTTCGGTCGGCACTTCCTAGCCACGGGCCGCCCACTCCTCGGATGGGGAGACCGAGTTCCGGAAGAGGAGGGGGCTCGCTGGGGGCCACAGCGTGAGTGGATGAGAGGGCCGTAAGCTAACGACTGGAGATGGGACTCGGTCACGTTCTTAGGTTTCCCCAGAGGGAGTCGGGACCGGAGGGAGATGGAAACTGGCCAGGCCCCCGAGGGCCCGAGCGAAGGGTGAGATGGGGGTGCCCCCGGAGACCGGGAGGCCGGCCGGCTGGAGAAATCCACTGAGGGGTGGGGATCGTCCTGTCAGAAGAATCCCTCGGGTCCAGAGGCCCGGGCAGGGGACCAAACGGGCTTTCACCCGCTCCTGGAGACTTTCTTGGGTGGTCCCGAGATCCCGCCCTACCCCTGGATATTCTCCCAGGAACGTGGGGGCTCTCCCTGGCAGGTCCCGGCTGGAGGCTGGGGACCTGGCGGCGGAGTCCAGCAGGCCCCGGGATCTGCACGGGACCCTAGCCGGGCTCGGTCACGGCAGTTTGGCTCCAGGTCTGGCCCGCCGGCCGTCCTGGGCACTGGGGCGGGCCCGGCGGACGCCGAAACCGAGGCACGCCGGCTAGCCAGGCTGGGTTGGTGACCTGAACTGGGTAATCGGAGGGAGCAGTGGTGGTTTCTGTGAAGGGCTTACAGGGTGCAGAGCTCTACGCTAAATGCTGGGAGAGAATGTGCGGTTCACGGCCCTCGTGGGACATCCCTCAAGGGGGTGCTGGACTTCGGGGAATGGGCATGCTTATGTGGGGGTCTGTCCGTTGGGAGTCTGGCACTGTGGGGTGGGGGCAACCCAGGTACTGGGGCCTCCTCCGCAGGATCCCCTGCTCTTTTCAGGGTCAGGGCCAGTTTGTGGCCTCGGGGGAGCCTGGCCCAGCAGGATTAGAAAGAGCCAGCGCCCTGCTGCCCTGCAGGGGGTAGGCACCGGGACACAGCCTGGCACAGCTCGTTCCTCTCAGGTGTTCCTCGGGGCTAAGATCTCAGCTCTCCCAGCGCTGCGCTGCCCTCTGCCCCCGCCGGCCCTGCCCTCCTCCCTTCCGCCTCCATTACCACCCCTGACTCCCCCTGCCCCTCCGTACCTTTCCTGGGAGTCACGTGCTTCGGGGTCTCGGTCGGCGTGGCGTTCTGGGGCTTCTTGCTCAGCTCAAAAAGGAGCCAGTGATGCATCCAGTGCTTAAAGTTCTGGAGGGAGAAGAGACACCCAGTGGAACTCTCATATCCAGCTCTAAGGTCGTGTGACCCTGCCCCAAGGACCGGGAATTTAAACCCAGAGAGGGGACCCCGGAGTGGTGAGTAATGGGGAGTTGAAACGAGAAGAATTTGGAGTTCTCTCTTCCCTGCCCAACTGGGTGAAGGGCTTCGTGCCGGGAGAGCAGCCAGGACCACAGCCCGGCAGGGTGACTGACCGTTGCGCCCAGCTTCCTACGGCTACCCTCTCCCCGCCCCCGGCCCTGACCAATCGGCCCCGCCTCCTTAAGATGAGGGGAGGCAACAGGGAGAAGCCCCTCAGCGGCTTCGAGTCCTGACCTGCCAGCTCTCGTGCCCCATGTTGTTCTTCAGTTGTTCCATGTTGTCCTGGAAGCCCTCGTTGAGCTCTGGGTATATCTTGGTGGGAGCCCCCTTCTGTGGGAACCAAGGAGGCGAGAGTCAGGCAAATGGAGCCCCAGCGAGGGACCGTGGTGGAGTCCCCCCCAGCAGCGTTCTTGATACCCTCCTTCCCCCTTCCCATACTGGCGGCCGGGATTAGGACCCAGCCCACTGCCGAGCTCCGAGGGTGCCTCACCCAACCAGGGGCCACCCACCTAGCTCGGTAATCTGCCCCCTGCCCCTGAGTGACCTCCAGAATTGGGTCTGATGATTGAGATGTGTCCCGTGCCCCAGCCAAGAGGCACCTCCTCTCTCCCCTCTGCTCCCGGGTTCCCAGGGAGCTCTTACCAGCAGGAGGTGCATCACTTGGTCCGTGGTGCTGTTGCTGAGCTGTGGAGGTGCAGGGAGGAAGTCAGGGGATGAGGGGGCGCCGGGGACCCCACCCCTACCCACCCAGTCAGCCTTGCTGGACCCTGCCAGCGGCCCGAGGTGGGCGCTGTGAGAGAGGCCCCGGTCGTCTCCCTCCCGCCACACACCAAACTCCTCCCCTAAGGCAAAGGGCCAGGACAGAGCGGCCTCAGGCGGGGCCGAGGGACCTCGCGGGGTTGGGACGGCAGCATCTCGCTGGGCTTAGGTACCCAGGAGCAGAGGCGATAAAGTGGAGGTCTTTACCGGCAGCTTGGTGTTGGAGGGGAGGTTCTCTGGGCCTGCCAGCATCATGGGCAGGGGCTGGGCCACGCGGAGCTTGTTGAACGGCAGGCGTGCTGTGGGTCAGAGGGAAAGGGAGGGGTGAGTGCAGCCCCTTGGCCTTGCCCCTCTACCCCATCGACCGGTAGAACAAGCCAAGGGCTAAGTCACCGGGCCGGCGGGGACGGAGGGGAATGGGGCTGGAGCACTCTGGGCCGGGGCCGGATCGTGGCTCTGGTGGGCCCGGCGCAGCAGAATCCCGGGAGGCCGCCCCCCAAACCCTGTCAGAGTTCACATTCGCCCTGGGACGTGCGCCCTACCCTGCCTGATGCTGCTGGGGCCGTTGTCCAGTGGGTGGAGGAAAGGGGGGAAAGCGGTCGCCCTCCCACCCTCCGCTGCCCCAGGGTGGTTGGGAGGCTCCTCCCGAGAGCGAGGGCATTGAAGCGGTTGTCCTCTTTGCCCAGAGGCTAAAGTGGCCCAGTTGACGGGGCGAAGTGGGGAGGACAGACGTCCCCCCACCCCCAGGCTCTTGTGCGGGACCTGGAGAGGAGTGGACGATGTGGGAAGTGGGTGGAGGCATCTGGAAGAGGGGTGGGGGGAGTTGGGTGAAAGGCCCATCCCTGTCCCAGTGCATTTTTAGGGCAGTGGTAAGGAGGGATGGAGAACCTGAGGCTTGGAAAGTTTCATCCCGAGAGCCTCAAACTACGGGTTCTAGGCTGTGTGGGGAAAGAGGAAAGGAAGGAGGGAGGGAGGAAGCGAGGGGGAGACTTACATTTGGGCAGTTTCCTCTGAAGGGACTCGAGCTGCAGGTTCTGGGACGTCAGGGTAAGCTTGTTGATGTGCTGCTGCTGCTGGTACACGAAGTAGACGGTCACGGCCTGGCCGGCGATGAGCAGGGCCGCCAGCAGGGAGAAGATGGTGTAGGCGGGGCCACCGCTGCAGGACCTGCTGTGGGGCAGAGAGACGCACAGGGCTTGGGCCACCCGCCACGGACCCGCTCCCTGCAGGCCTCCGAGGCCACAGAAGAGGTGCCCTGTGGGACTCGGCCCAAGCCGAGCGGGCGGGTGGAGGGGGCCGGTCCCGGGCTGAGTGGAGCGAGGAGGAGGGGGAGGTTTGTGTGTGTGTCTTGGAGGGAGGAACATGTCCACCGACTCTCTCGTACTGTACTCTCCCAAGTGCTCAGTCCAGTGTTCTGCGCACTCAGTAAATACCGCTGATTGATTGATTGCCTGCAGAGATGTGTTCACTCTGCCGGCTGCTTCCACTTTGCAGGGCAGATTTGCCCCTTGCTTGGGCTGAGCAGAGATTGGACACCAACCAGTGACCCTCCCCGCTGGGAGGTTTGTCTTCTAAAGGAGGATGGGGTCATCGATTTGCTTCTAACTTGCCCGTCCTCCGTCACGGTTGGGGCCCTCTGACGTGAAAGAAACGTCCACCGTCCCTATTGGCTTTCTCCCTGTCGGGGATGTCGGAGAAAAGATGGTCGGAGGCTCGGACGAGGGCCGTGGGGGCCAGGTGCTGCGACATGTCCGTCGGGACCGTTCGGAGGGCCTCGGGGGGGGTCCCCGGAGCCCCGAGTGCCGGCGGAGATCTGGGTCCTTTTCTCCTTATGAGCCGGTAGCCGACATGCAAACTGGGACCTTCTAACTGGGCCTGTCTATCTGGGAAGTGGAAAGAGAGGTCTAGGAAGTGGGGAAAAGGGACAAGGGAAATCCCACTCTTCCTTCCCCATCTCTCTGTGGGGAGGACAGGGCTAGGCAAGGGAATCCAATTTCAGAGAAAAGGGAAGGAGGAAGTTAGGAGGGGACCGGAGACCATGTCAACCGTGAAAAAGAGAAGTGGTGGGAAAAACCCCAAAGGTAGTGGAGAGCAGAAGGACTGGGGGCTCTGGTGTTGGGGATCGGCTCTGGACTCCGCTGCCAATGGAGACCACGACGTGGTCCCGTACTGTGACTTTCCATCGGACCCCAGAGACCTCCTGCCTCCTGGGAGGACCACCTGCCTCACACCCACCCAAGCTCCTGGGAGAATTGTGCCCAGCAAGCGGTAAATTTCTCAATCCCGGCGAATGCCTTCCTGGGCAAAATCTAGCTGAAGTTGGCACCTGAACCCAGCTCTGAGTCACAGTGAGAGGGGGAGCCGGGCACCAATTTGGGGGGGGGGGGATTATATGTGAGCGCGTGTGCACGCTCTCCAGCTGCCGTGTGCTGTGAATCGGTGACGGGTGTGCCTGGGTTTACTAGAATAGGCCTCGGGCCTGGGTCCCAGAGGTGGTGGGCTTCTAACTCTCCCCCCGTCGATCTCCTCTGGACACATGCCACAGTCATGCGGAAACGGCACGGAGTCCAAAACCCAGCCCAGAGTCATTTTTAGCCGCACCGATGAGCAGAGAACCCCCTCTGGAAACCTCCTGCCTAGCAACTCGTGACGCCTGCCCTGAAGCTAATTCTGATTGGCTGTTTGGGTTTTTCAGCCTGCGTGGTTTGGGGGCACTTCTCCAACCCTTGGGGGGTTGGGAGTTAGGGGTGGGGGCTTGGAGAGTCCTTCCGAGTTTGTTAGGGAAGTGAGTGGAGAGGGAAGGGGGGAGGAAGCCCCAGTGCGGCGCAAGGCCACTGTTGATTGAGAAGTGGAGAGGGAGGACGGCACGTTGTCCCAGGGCTCTCCAAGAGCCCTCTCCCAAAAAAGAAGACTCAGAGGAGCCCCCAGCCCACCCTCAGGAAACGGTTTCAGGCTGGGCTGCGGAGAGGACCTGCTCCCAGTAGGTCAGAGCCTCTCCAGGTGCGACTCCATGAGGGCAGGACACTCATCTTCCATGCCTCGGGCCTCACAACAGAGTAGCTGCTGAAATTGAACTGCTCTGAGGAGAAGGAACCTTCTTGTTTTCCCCACCCTGAGATCTCTGGGAAGCAGGGAGCAGTTTCTAGTTCATCGTCCTTTCGTTCCAGGTCCCCCCCTTCCCTCCCTCTCCTCACACACGACGGCCCCATGGCTGGAGGAGGTCCCAAGATGGCCCGTGCCAGAGTCTACCTGATCAGCGCCTCTCGTGTTGCTGGGTAAAAGACGTTTTAGAGGGTCTGACCCATCGGCTGCTATTTTCAAATAAGGAATGAGTGGATGTTAATGGATTAGGCAAGTTCCAGATTTAGCACCAGAATTAAAAGTCTAAACCAACTGCGTATGGAATGAGAAGGTCGTCTTCCCCTCTCCCAGGCTCCCACCTCTGCAGCAGCTTCCGAGAAGGGAGAGTATGAGTTCGGGATAGAATCTGCTTAGTCAGTCTAGCTACATACTGTTTTCCAACTGATAGAAACTCAGAGAAGATTCTGAAACCGGAGCAAAATGCAGTTGGGTAATTTCAGGTATGTGGGATCAATGTGGTTTGATGGAATGAGAATTTTTTTGTAACTGCAACTCAAGCTAGCCTCGGTTCAGGTGAAAGGACAAATTGCTCTGATAATTGGTTGAAGAGCAAGAGGAGAAAGATGGGGGTGCCCCTGTTGGTTCGGCGGTGAATTTTGGTTAAAGAACCAGTTTGTAATAATAATTATGGTATTTGTTAAGCGCTTACTATGTGCGAGCACTGTTCTAATCGCCGGGGCAGATACAAGGTAAGCAGGTTAATCCACGTGGGGCTCACAGTCTTAATCTCCATTTTACAGATGAGGTCACCGAGTTACCGAGAAGTTAAGTGACTTGCCTAAAGTCACATAGCTGACAGGTGGCGGAGCGGGGATTAGAACTCATGACCTCTGACTCCTGAGCCCGGGCTCTCTCCATGTACTGCTCCTTGGTAAGGACCAGATCCCTGTCCTCTGTACCCGGGGGAACTCCTAGACCAACCGATAGAGCACGGGCCTGGGAGTCAGAAGGACCTGGGTTCTAATCCCCGCTCTGCCACCTGTCTGCTGGGTGACCTTGGTCAAGTCACTTCACGTCACTGAGCCTCAGTTTCTTCATCTGGAAATGGGGAATGTCAGTGAACTCCACGTGGGACATGGATTGTATCCAACCCGATTAGCTGGTATCTACCCCAGCGCTTAGTACAGTGCCTGACGCGTAGTAAGAGCTTAATCCAATACCATAAAAGAAGAAGAAAAGTACGGGAGTGGAGACCTCAGGGCCAGATTTGGTGACCTTCAGAGCCCAGCGAGCTCTCCAATGCTACCACCGTCTGGGCACCCGGCGGCAGCTCTGCCTCTCGCTCCGGTTCCCCATGTACGGTCGGGGCTTTTCAGAAACCCCTTCTGCCTGGCAACTGTGGACGTCAGGCCCGGAGGAATCTCCGATTGACCGGAGCAGGATGATGTCACCGGCTTCCGATTTCTTTTTGGCTGCCGTCCAACCGTTAGCACGCCAGGGCCCTCGATCCGTAAGCTTTTTTTAGGTTAGTAAATGTACCCCCCGTGGTCCGTTTGGGAAGCCAAACCGGGACGGCCGCTACCTCCGTCTCTGCGGCGGGCAGGGGCCGGTGGGCCCGGGTGGTCGGAGCCTGGGGGATCGGGCGGAGGCGGCCAAGCTGGCATCAAACCCAGCTCGACCCCGCCGAGGGCTGGGGAAGGCTGGACGGCGCCACGGTCCCCCCCGAAATGGGACCGCCAGCGCTCGGCCTCCACCGCCTGACCCCCAGGCTCCGGTCCTCTGCCCTCGCCCGAGCTCCCACCTCCCGCTCCCCCTCGCCCTCCCTCAGCCCAAGGAACTCCAACTGCCCGACGCTGAAAGCCAAGCAGACCAGGGAAGACTCGACAGCCAACCCGGGACCCTCAGGTGCGGTGCAGCTGCCGAGTTTGGGTCAGGGACCGCATCCTGTGGACTTAGGACCGTTCCCCACCTCGGTGGACTCAGGGAGAATCAACTTTTCCCACAACCACGCTCCGGGCTAAACCGCCTAGCCGGAAGAGTCTCCCTAAGGAAGATGCTTCGTCTGAGTCAACCCTCGGACTCCACTGGGAAGGTCTTCTCACTCTCCTAAACGACCGCCCAGGAGTTCGTCACAAAACTATCCTGTCGCCCTCAGGAATTGAAGTTGACGGGCAAGGACAAAACGATACAGAAATAGGAATAGTTCCGAGTGGAACCTCACAGATCTTTTAGGGAGCAGCGTGGCCTACCCAATAGAGCACGAGCCCAGGAGTCAGAAAGACCTGCGTTCTAATCCCGGCCTCGCCACTTGTCTGCTGTGGGACGCTGGGCAAGCCGCTTAACTTCTCTGGGCTTCAGTTACCTCATCGGGAAAACGGGGATTAAGATCGTGAGTTCTACGCGGGACAGGGACCGCGTCCAACCTCATCAGCCTAGTATCTACCCTTAGTACGGCACCTAGCAAGTGCTTAACAAAAAAGAAAAAATAGCTGCATATATACCGTGGGGATCTGGAGTTCACTCCCATGATTGGCATGCGTTCCTGGTTGGAGATGAGGTTTTGCTGATCCTCCATGGTGCTGGCCGGCTGGTTGTTCCCCCGGGGGCCGAAGCTGTCGCTGCCGCTGCTGTCGCTGTCTCCTCCACCACCGCTGCGGGCGTCTGGGCTCCGGCTACACCTCGCCGGGACTCTTCTAGGAGATGCTGAAGAGAAACTTGATTTGTCCCCCTGCGGCTCACCCCGCCCACCCCTCTGGGAAGTGAAAGCAGCATAATCGCAAAAGTTGGAAATACCCTACGCCCCCTCCACTAAAGCACGAAGGGGGGTTATCGAGGCAGGTGGAGGATCCACGGCCCCATTGGCCGCTCAGCCGGCGTCACTTGTCGCTGGGCAGTGTTTTGATTTGCGAGGGCTCGTCGGACACTTGGGGAAAAGGCAGCCGGAGAAGCCGAGCAGGGAGTCGAGCGCGGCCTTCCCTGGAGGGGGGACCTGGGCCGGCCAACCCAGTGTTGCAAAATGGCCGCCTGGCCGAGCAGCCGCTCCCAGTGGAACACGCGGTCCCGGTGTACGGTCCCTGTGCTTAGATTGGATCCCAGAGACAATCTGGCGTTCAGAGCCAGGGATCCGTCTGGGAGCGGATGAGCGGGGAGGAGGGTGGCTGTGGGCAGAACGAGCAGGTGGAAGCTAGAACAGTGTCATACAACCAGTGGGTGCAGAGTAAATGTGACTTGCCTGGAATAGAAGCCGGAGGAGTTGGGGTGGGCGAGGTAGGAGGTGGTGGGGGAGGGATACTGATGGGGTGCCCAACTCCCTCTCCTTTCTCCATCACCTGTCCACTTATGTCTGTACCCTTTAAGCATTTGGTGATAGTAGCGCTAATAATAATAACGGTATTTGTTAAGCGCTTACTACGTGCCGAGCACTGTTCTAAGCACTGGGGTAGACGCAAGGTGATGAAGTTGGACACAGTCCCTGCCCGACACGGGGCGCTCGGTCTCAATCCCCATTTTGCAGATGAGGTGACTGAGGCGCCGAGAAGTGAAGCGACTTGCCCGAGGTCACACAGCAGACAAGCGGCAGCGGCAGGATTAGAAACCACGGCCTTCTGACTCCCAGGCCCGTGCTCTATCCACCAGGCCACGCTGGCAGAAGCTGGCTGCTTCTCGGAGTCACCCCACCCTCGGCCCCACGGCACTTGTATACCGATCCGTAACGTATTAATGTCTGTCTCCCCCTCTGGTTCGTAAGCTCCCCGTGGGCAAGGGACCTCTGTTGTATTGTACTCTCCCAAGCACTTAGTACACTGCTCTGCAGGCGGTAAATGCTCATTGAATATTAATAACTGATGCCGAGCCTGGGAGGCCTGGTTACTTCCCCCATCGCTTGCTCCTGGGCTCCTTTCACGGCGCCTGCTTTATGGAAACGATTTAGGCTCATCTGGCCCGGGAGATCTATCTCTAAAGCAGCTGTCAGTGACAAGTCCTCATCAAGCTAGAAGGCAGCCCCTTACAGCCTCCTGCGATCGACCAGCGGCATTTACCGAGCCCTTACGTTGTGCGTAGCACTCTACTAAATGCTTAGGGGAGTTCAAAAGAGAAAGTGGACGTGAATCTGCCTTCAAGGAGCTTACAGTCTAGTGGGGGAGATAGACACTAAAATAAATTACAGGTAGAAGAGAAAACCGAGTATTAATTATGCGCATAAGGGCTGTGGGGTTGGGGTTGAGGTGAATATCAAAGTATTTAAGGGGTAAGGATTCCAAAGCTCAGATGATGTAGTGGGGAAGGAAATAGGGTGAAGAGTTGAGAGATTGGTCAGGAGGAGGAGGAGATGTGATTTTGGTAGGACTTTGAGGATGGGGAGAGAGCTGGCCCGTAGGATGAGATGGGGGAGGGAAATCCAGGCAGGAGGGAGGGGATGAACAAGGGGTCAATAGCGAGAGAGATATGAGATGAGAGTGAGGGGTGTGTGTACGCACACTTACACACCCAAGAGATAGCTATATCAGGCCTAGGTCCACACTTAACAATGAACACAAAACCACCTTCATCTCCACCCACTCGGGCCCCTGGGCCAGAAAGCAGAACAAGCTGCCCTGTTTTTTTTTTAAAGGTATTTTTTAAGCGCTTACTATGTGCCAGGCGCTGTACTAAGCGCTGAGGTAGATACAAGATAATCGGATCGAACAAAGTCCCTGTCCCACACGGGGCTCACAGTCTCCCTGCTCAGTTACCTCATCTGTAAAATGGGGATTATTAAGACTGTGAGCCCCAGGTGGGACAATCTTGTGTCTATCCCAGCACTTAGAACAGTGCTGGGCACATAGTAAGTATTAACAAATACCATCATTATTATTTTTAAGCCCCATTTTACAAATGAGGGAACTGAGGGGGAACTGAGGCTCAGAGAAGTTAAGTGATTCGTCCAAGATCCCGCAGCAGACATGCGGCGGAGCCAGTATTAGAACTCAAGTCTTTCTGACTCCCAGGCCCGTGCTCTATGCATTAGGCCATGCTGCCCTTCCTTTGCCTCTTTCCCTTCCCATAGGAGATCAGACCAATCGATCAATCGTATTTATTGAGCACTGACCGTGTGCAGAGCACCGTACCAAGCACTTGGGAGAATAGAATGCAACAGAATTAGCGGATAGATTCCCTTCCCAGCCCTTCGAGCTTTCTGTCTAGAGGGGGAGATGGAAGTTAATATAAATAACTAATTTATAATAAATCAATTATAGGTATGTACATTAGTACTGTGGGGCTGCGGTGGAGTGAATATCAAATGCCTGAAGATCACAGCTTGAAGTGCCTAGACCCGCAGGAGGGAGAGCATGCAGGGAAGAAAAATATATTTATATTAATATCTTTCTCCCCTTCTAGATGGTGAGCACGCTGTGGGCAGAAATGCATCTGATGTTGTATTGTACTCTTCCAAGAGCTAAGTACCGTGTTTTGCACACAGTAAGTACTCGAATACAATTGAACGAATGAAAAGGGGGCTTAATTGGGGAAGGCCTCTTGGAGATGTGACCTTAGTCACCTGTGACCTCACCAAGTGCTTAAATTCTCTTCCACAAAACTCTAATACCAGATGGTCTCAGTCCTCCTCTTTTACACCCCATGGCAAACCAGGGAAACTACTGCTCTTGTCGGCCCTATTGTACAGATGGAGAAAATGAAGCACCTGAAGAAGTGTCCGGGGCCCCTCGGATGGTGACAGAGCAGGGAAAGGAACTCAGGTCAGGGTGTCCTAAATGATTTCTGACGTTTGGGGGATTTCCCAGCACATTTTTCCTTTCCCCTGATCTCCTTTCCTCCATCCCCTTGGTCAGGGCTCCAGGGCCTCCCGGCCTCTCCAGGTCCCCACCGTGGTCCTCGCCTCCCACCGCCAACCGGTCCACCCTCTTTTTAGACGCCCCCAGTAATTACTTCTCCTTGCTCTCCGGCCTACTTTCCGCGCCACTTCCCGCTCCGGCCCCGAGGGCTCCCTCCTGCTCTCCGACTGGCTGGGCCTGTGGCTCTCTGCCGCCTCTCTGCGGGGCTGATGGGCCCAGTGGGGCTTGGGGCTGAGTGAGGGTGAAGGAGGAGAAATCTCTCAAACTCTTCTGCATGTGCTCGTACCGGGTCCAACGTCTGCCCCACCGGAAAACAAAGCCAAGCGTTAAGGGAAGTCTGAGGGTAGGGACTTCCCCATTCAGGGCCGGATCCACCTAGGCTGAGGGCTCCAGGGAAGGGCTGAGCACTATTGCTCCAGAGAGTCCTATTGCACCCCTGAAGCCCTCCCGGAAGGGTCCCCGGCCCCTAGCCCCCAAAAGCCTCCCGAGGAACATTAGGTGCCAACCTGCCTGGAGAAGCCGGAGAAAACACTTATTTCTTACCTGGCAGTGTGTTGTCAGGGACCGAAACTTAGGAACAGAGACCAGAAGTCCTAGGGCCAATACTATGCCTTTGCCTCTGTCACTGCATAGCTTTTCTGGGCCTTGATTTTCCCGTCTGTCTAGTGGAGCTCCCCAAGGGGGAAGCGGAGAGGGAAGGCAAAATAATCTGAGGGGAAGAGTCCCGGTCAGGGAGTGCTACTGATTGGGTGCCTTGAGCAAAGTAGTTGAATTTCTCTTGACCTCCGTTTCCCCATCTTTTAAATGGGGATGAACTCCTCCCTTTCTGGAGGATGCTGACGATCAGGCTGGCGATAGCGCTTGGAACTCTGAGGACCTAAACACAATAGAAGCAATAGAAAAGCCGAGAGCAGGGTGGGGGAAGAGAAGGAGGGACCCTCTCCTGTGGCCCAGTCGCTGGCAGGATGGGGCAGATCAGGGTAGGGAGGGCAGAAACCTTGGCACCTGTTCGTTGCCTTGTGGGGGTCCCAGCTAAACAGCAATGATGAAGTTGTCTTAACAGAGAGGGGTCCAGCTGATGCATATGCGGCAAGAGGCTGTGCGGGGGATGTGATGCTTCCTCTTGAGCCTGGTGCTCAAAGCGCCCCGATTGTTGGGCCTTCCCAGAGCCAGGACCGGGCAGCGGAGGCTCTCAGCGGGAGCTGACATTTTCCTGACGGGCAGAGGCAGCAGCAGCAGGCTCCTGCCTGGCTAGAAATGGAGACACAAACCGCCTCTCAGCATGGAAATCCAGGCAAGCCGGCAGGTGCGGGCGGCTCAGCTGAAAGACTTTTCTTTAGTTTTTTTTCCTGTTCATTTCTCTATCTCGGAGGAAAGGAGCATTGTTCTGCTGGGGGAAATTGTGATTGGAAGCAATTTAAAATCGATGCCGTTGAATTCGCCGCAGGGTCACAGCTTCCTCAGCTCCACCCCCAGTCAGGGCCCTTTCCTGCCCAAGGCGGGAGGAGGACCTGGAATCCTCTTTGGGTATCGATCTCTTGGTCTTGGCTGTTGGGCCTTGGCTCGCCCTGGGCCAGTGGTCATGAGGACAGTGGGACTCGGAGAGGGAAAAGGATCCGCCTCTGGTGCCCAACTGGCACTCCGGGTTCCTGGACAAATCCTGGTGGGTCGTGCCCAGCCTTCTGATTCACGCACGGCTCAGATTTATTTACTGCTTTTGCCCCATTGCCACAGGGACGTCTGGGCCAGGAAACACACCCCCTGCCTTCCCACCCTCCCTTATTCCAGCCACACACTCCTCTGCTCTCCCAAGGCAGCCCCCACCCCCGGACACCACCTCCATTCGAGGGTTTCGTTTCTGGTTTTACCCTCCCCCAGCGTTAAGGGGTTGCACTGTGCACATATCAGCCTCCGAAGCATTTATGTAATCCCATCTGCATAGGGTTTCCAAGAGGGCCGGGATTCACAGAGAATTACCCAGCTGCCCTCCGGGAATCATTGTTTCATTCATTCAATTCTATTTATTGGGCACTTACTCTGTGCAAAGCACCGTTCAAAGCTCTTGGGAGAGTGCGGTATAACAGCAAATAGACACATTCCTGCACACAACAAGCTCATGGAGCAGAAGGGGAGGCGAATAAGAAGCGCTCGCTACCCAGCCCGCGATCCAACCGTACACCGGGAAGGCAGTGTGGCTCAGTAGATATGGCACAGGTTTTGTAAGCGGGGGACCAGTGTTCTAATCCTGGTTTTACTAGTACCCTGCTACGGGACCTAAGGCAAGCCATTTAACTACTCTGAGTCTCAGTTTCCTCATATAATAATAATGGTGATATTTGTTAAGCGCCTACTACGTGCCAAGCACTGTACTAAGCTCCAGGGTGGATACAAACAAATCGGGTTGGACACAGTCCCTGTCCCACGTGGCACGCGTCCCACGTGCCCATTTTGTGGCATTTGGCTCGATTCACTCAGAATTGACCTGATCCTGAAGCATCTCCCTGGCATTCCCTGACACCCCCTCCCCCGCTTGTTCTTGACCCTTTCCTCCAGGTCCGTGGGATACCTGGTACAACGTCTGACCTGCAGAACTCTGTGGCAGAGGGAGCCTGGGCACGAAAAATGTCCTTTATTGGACATTCAAGCATCCAAAACCTTGGCGTAGTGGCTGGAGCACGGGCCTGGGAGTCAGAAGGTCAGGGGTTCCAGTGCCGACTCCCCCACGTCTGCTGTGTGACCTTGGGCAGGTAGCTTTACTTCTCTCTGCCTCAGTTACCTTTCTGGAAAATGGGGTCGATACTGTACGCCGCATGTGGGATGGGGACTCTTCTAGCCCGATTTGCTGGTATCCACCCCAGAACTTAGCACAGTGCTTAACAAATACCACAATTATTATTACCATTATTACTGGAAGTGGACGGGAACAGGCCCGCTGTAAAGTGGACCGTCCAGTGTGATGCCAGATGACCAGCCCCGCTGCGAATCTGCGAAACTGCATGATGGGAGCCGAGCCATTCCTCTCCCTGACTCTTTGGATCACGTTGAGGACCGAGGCAGAGGACAAGACACAGAGTGTCCCGGGCATAGCGAAGGCTGTCGGGGAGGGGAGGGGCGGGGTCCTCCCCATCCGGGCCTGATCTGAACTCAGATCGGAGTGAACCGGTGAGGGACCGAGCCCCCCTCGCAGTCCAGACCCCTGACTTGGAGAGTGGAGCCCCCGGCCCGGGATTCCCTAGCTGGTGGGCTGGCCGAGACGGCGTGATGCTAGCTTTCTTTTCGCAGAGACAATTAGCGGGTGGGAAATTCTTGTGTATTTGGCCCAGAGCTGCATGGGGGCAAACCAAACTACTCTCCTACGGAACATCCGCAGCAGTTGCCCAGGCAGATGGAACAGATGAACCCGACACCTGGGCAGACAAGACAGATGTGCCTGGCACCCGAGCAAGCGGGGCAGATGTGTCTGTAGATACAGCCCGAGGACCCTGATCCCAGTGTTTCCATTGGAATGGCATATAGCTTTTGAGTTCTACCAGCCCCAGCCCTTCCTCCCCACCCTCTGCTCCCTGGGGCAGTTGGATTTCAGCCCGGGTCTTGGTAGACGGGCGGTTGGGGGAGGGAACTGTAGGGACCGTTGTTTGGCCCAGAAATCCACCCAGTCAGGAGACCCCCAGAGCCCATCCTCTTACAGCAAAATCCCTATCTATGCAAATTCGAGTTAATGTTCTTCTACCCTTCTGTGCTGAGTACATGAAAAAATATTAGTAACAATCCCCCAATCATTAGCTGGCTAATGAGGCAGATTTCATTAGGGCTTTAAGGAAGATGTAAACTCTGTGCGTTGTTTTTTTCACTAAACCTTGGGCTTGCTCCTTGCAGACTCAGCCCCTACGTCAACCTTCGTCACCCTAAGGGTTCTGGGTCTTCGGTTCCCAATTCCCTCGTGGTGGGGATTCTCCTGGCGCTTCTCGCTAGCTCACAAGGACATGGTGATGGAAAGCCACCTTGCGTCATCTTTGCCAGCTGAGTCCCGAAAGGGGAAATGGTTTGCACGTTTTACCTCACTGGGTCCGAAACGCTGAAGAAGCAGGGCCGACACCAGATCGGCCCCGAGCCTCCCACCTCGGCTTTCACCTACCCTCCGGACCCAGCGGGGAGACCGAACCGGAGCACTGTCGCCGTTTCCAATGCCGTTTTCACTTCTGTCGTGAGTACTATCTCCGGTGGGAGGCAGGCAGGCCAGGATTCTCCTCACTTTGCCATAAGGAGACGGCAGCGGGAGTAGTAATCTCATTTAGTAAGAGCTTCCTATGTGCTAAGCACTGTACTAAGTGCTAGGGCAGGGGGTTGGTGAACTTTTTGTGCAGAAGAGCCCTAATGAAACCTTTGAGTAGTTGGCACACAATTTATGGGCCTACTCCATGAGATGGGTGACATCATACGTGCTGCATGTTGATGACATCATTGTATCGTACCCACCGTTTGATAGCAACTGGATTGCTTGTTTCATTGGTTTTTTTTGAATGGTGTTTAATAAGTGCTTACTGTGTGACAGGAACTGTACTGAGTGCCAGGGTAAACACCGGGGATAGTTAGGTTGGACACAGTCCACGTCCCACATAAGGCTCACAGTTTTCATCCCCATTTTCTAGATGAGGCGACCGAGGCATAGAGAAGTGAAGTGACTTGCCCAAGGTCACAGAGCAGAGAATTGGCCGAGCTGGGAATGGAACCCAGGCCCCGCTGCGTCCCAGACCCGTGCTCTATCCTCTAGGTCATGGATCGGTTGCTAGGACGACAGGATGGAAAAGGGGAAGTTATACGGAGAGAAAAAGAAGGATGGGAGAAAGTAGCAAGAGCAGCAATAGTATTTATTAAATATTTATTATTAAGTTAGAGAGGAAGAGGCAAGAGAAATGATAGAAATACGAAAGCCACACAATAATAATAATAATAATAATGTTGGTATTTGTTAAGCGCTTACTATGTGCAGAGCACTGTTCTAAGCGCTGGGGTAGACACAAGGGAATCAGGTTGTCCCACATGGGGCTCACAGTCTTAATCTCCATTTTACAGAGGAGGTAACTGAGGCACAGAGAAGTTAACTGATTTGCCCACAGTCACACAGCTGACAGGTGGCGGAGCCGGGATTCAAACCCATGACCTCTGACTCCAAAGCCCGTGCTCTTTCCACTGAGCCATGCTGCTTAAGCTCGGCGTCCACGAGTCCGGTGATAGAGCGGATCTGGAGGGACCTCAGGGTGCAGCCGCCCCGGGTCGTCTCCAGTCCGGTCCCAACCAGAGCTCCTAGGGGCCACACGCCGGCCCGGCGGCTTAATTCCCAAGGCCCCGCAGGCACAGGGTAGATTGGCAGCGGGCCTTCGTGGGCACAGTGGGTGGGCACCGGGGGTTCCTGGGGGAAGGGAGGGAGGGAGGGCAGAGGCACCGCGCTCCTACCTACGACTCGTCAAAGTCTGGAGGACTAGTGCCGGCGCTCACGTCCTCTGAGCAGCCGGGGGGCCTGGATCTGGAGGCCTCCAGCTGCGGCAGCTGGCGCGGCCTTCTCGATGTCCCGCGTTTTGCGACTCCCTCCTCCGGCCACCGCTCCTAATCCTCCAGCGGCGAGGCAAGGGGAGACTGAGGGTCCGAGCTGATGGGGGCTCCCCATCTTAAGAGGGCGTCGGGTTCAGCGCTTAGAACAGCGCTTGGCACCTAGTGAGCGCTTAAGAAATACCATCATTATTATTATCGAGCGTCCGCAGCCCATCGCAGGGCCAGGATCGGGGAATCACCCGGCTCTCTGGAGGGCTTGGCGCCCGGGAGGGAGCAGCAGGGGGAAACGGGGAGCTCGGCTGCGTGGGAGGATGGAGGGGTGGGAGGGCGCTGACGGAAACACACAGCGGTAAGCGGTGGAAACGGTTCTGGCGCCACTCAGAGGCCCGGGGGCTAAATCCATCAGCATCCTGGCCCACGGTGGCCCCGTGATGCCTCCCGAGGCGGGTGCCCCCCGGCCGTTTTAGGTTGGCTACCCGCTCCCCTCCGCCCCACCATCCTCTCCCCCCGTCCCCGCCCCACCTCTCTGCACCAGCTAGCGC
This sequence comes from Ornithorhynchus anatinus, assembly GCF_004115215.2. Lineage (NCBI taxonomy): Eukaryota > Metazoa > Chordata > Mammalia > Monotremata > Ornithorhynchidae > Ornithorhynchus > Ornithorhynchus anatinus. The sequence continues at coordinate 33,750,674 of NC_041749.1, read as the reverse complement.
GCGCCCGCCCCTCTGAGCTCGGATTTAGCCGGAACCCACGAACACAGCCGAGTGCTTTCCGCGAAGGGAAGCTATGCCAAAAGCAATCGCGTCTAATGAACTGACTGATTGCATCTCCGGTTACCAGGAAACAGCCATGTCGAGTTACAGTGTGCCCCGACACAATAAAGGGGAAACGTCTGAAGTCCCCGGGGTCATTTTTTTCCCAGGAGCTCGAGCCCCAGCCACCTCCCCGGGCCAAAGATCTGGATCGTTAGGCAGTCAGATGGTATCGAGCATTTATCGTGTAGTGATAATAATGACGGTATCTATCGAGTGCTCACTATGTACCCAGCACTGTTTTTCGGTTCTCTCCCGACTCCACGCCAAGTAAAAGCGCTCTATCAATACCCAGGACTGATTGATCGACGGCGTCCTCCCCATGACCGGCTTCCCCGGCCTCTGCTCCGGCCCAGCTTCGGCTCCCGGCGTGGTTTACCGTCGAACGCCGTCCGCCCTGCTTCCGTCGTCCTTCCCAGCCCCTCCAAAGGGTTCTAAACAACCTCAAAGCCGGGTTAGTCCGCTCCGCTCTCTTCACCGATCCCTGCTCGCCACAGCGATCCTTCCTTTCCTGTTTCACTGCCTTTCTCCTTTCCTTCAAAGCCCCACCACAGACTTCCCTTACTAAGAGAAGGCCTAGATTGGTACCACTGTAATAACTGTGATATTTGTTACGTGCTCGTTTTGTGCTGGGGTTGAGCCCCGTCTAGGGTGTAAGCTCGCTGTTGGCAGGGAATGTAGCTACCAACTCGCTCCCAAATGCTTAGTACCGTGCCCTAGACATAGTAAGTGTTCAGTAAATACCACTGATTGATTCAACATAAGCAGATTGGACACGGGCCCTGGCCCTCCGGGGGCTCCCCAGTCTAACGGGGGTGTGGGGAGAACATGCACATTGTGCTCTCTGTCCCTAGGAAAGCACCAGAGGGTGGGGGATATTTATGAACCGAGCACGTTCAGGTTCCGGCTTCATGCCCGGCACCCCGCCGATACGGCAAACGGTTCAGATGGGCCAACGTGCTCTACTTCGGCCCCGCGTGGCTCAGCGGAAGGAGCCCGGGCTTGGGAGTCAGAGGTCGTGGGTTCGTATCCCAGCTCTGCCACTCGTCAGCTGTGTGACTGTGGGCAAGTCACTTCACTTCTCTGGGCCTCAGTTACCTCATCTGCAAAATGGGGATGAAGACTGTGAGCCCCACGTGGGACAACCTGATGACCTGGTATCTACCCCAGCGCTTAGAACAGTGCTCTGCACCTAGTGAGCGCTTAACATTATTACAATCTCCAGGCCTTCAGTAGCCCACCCGGCTGCAGCCTATGGCATGATTTTGGCCCGGCCTTGTGGGGTCTGGGCTGGCTGGTCAATTGGGCGGGGTGACAAATGTAGCCGGCGAACCGTATTGTACCGTTTGGTAATATCGCCAAGATCCGCCCTTTCCTCTCCACCCAAACGGCTACCTTACTATTACGGGCTGTCGTTATATCCCGGCTAGACTACCGTGTCAGCCTTCTCTCCGACCTCCCTTCCTCCTCTCTCGCCCCGCTCCGGTCTATTCTTCACTCCGCTGCCCGGCTCATCTTCCCGCAGAAACGATCTGGGCCTGTCACTCCCCTTCTTAAACAACTCCAGTGGTTGCCTATCGACCTCCGCTCCAAACAAAAAGTCCTCACTCTAGGCTTCGAGGCTCTCCATCACCTTGCCCCTTCCTACCTCTCCTCCCTTCTCTCTTTCTACCGCCCACCCCGCACGCTCCGCTCCTCCGCCGCCCACCTCCTCGCCGTCCCTCGGTCTCGCCCATCCCGCCGTCGACCCCTGGGTCACGTCCTCCCGCGGTCCTGGAACGCCCTCCCTCCTCACCTCCGCCAAACCGATTCTCTTTCCCTCTTCAAGACCCTACTTAAAAATCACCTCCTCCAAGAGGCGTTCCCAGACCGAGCTCCTCTTCCCCCTCTACTCCCTCTGCCATCCCCCCTTTACCTCTCCGCAGCTAAAGCCTCATTTTCCCCTTTTCCCTCTGCTCCTCCACCTCTCCCTTCCCATCCCCACGGCACTGTACTCGTCCGCTCGACTGTATATATTTTCGTTACCCTATTTATTTTGTTAATGAATTGTACATCGCCTCGATTCTATTTAGTTGCCATCGGTTTTTACGAGATGTTCTTCCCCTTGACGCTGTTTATTGCCATTGTTCTCGTCTGTCCGTCTCCCCCGATTAGACCGTGAGCCCGTCAAACGGCAGGGACCGTCTCTATCTGTTGCCGACTTGTTCATCCCAAGCGCTTAGTACAGTGCTCTGCACATAGTAAGCGCTCAATAAATACTATTGAATTAATGAATGAGTGGCTACGGTCTGATGTGGGCCACCGACTTGTCCCCCCCCCCACCTCACCCGGTGGCCAGCGTGGCTCAGTGGAAAGAGCCCGGGCTTGGGAGTCACAGGCCATGGGTTCGAATCCCAACTCTGCCACTTGTCATCTGTGTGACTGCAGGCAAGTCGCTTCACTTCTCTGTGCCTGCTACCTTGTCTGTAAAATGGGGATTAAGACCGTGAGCCTCACGTGGGACCAATTACCCTGTATCTCCCCCCAGCGCTTAGAACAGTGCTCTGTACATAGTAAGTGCTTAAAAAATATCAATATTATTATAACCCCCGTGCAGCTGGATGCTGCCCAGCTCACATTCTCACTAACACCAGCCAGAAGATAATAATAATAATAATGTTGGTATTTGTTAAGTGCTTACTATGTGCAGAGCACTGTTCTAAGCGCTGGGGTAGACACAGGGGAATCAGGTTGTCCCACGTGGGGCTCACAGTCTTAATCCCCATTTAACAGATGAGGGAACTGAGGCCCAGAGAAGTGACGTGACTTGCCCACAGTCACACAGCTGACAAGTGGCAGAGCTGGGATTCGAACTCATGAGCCCTGACTCCAAAGCCCATGCTCTTTCCACTGCACCACGCTGGAAGATGCAGCCTCCGCTCTAGGACGCTGATGAAGCAGCCCGTTTCCATGGCTTCTAGGGATCCAGCAGTAAGGGAGAAGTCAGGGGTGTGCAAGCGGTCAACTAGAGGCCGAGTGAAATTTCAACAGCAGGTTCTCGCCTCTTATGTGCCAGTAAGTACGACCCTGCTTTTACTCTATGGCTCCTCTGTGCTGTTTTTGATGAGTTGGTCATTCCCTACGTGATTGTGGCCAAACCCGTCACCCCTCTGTTCTTAGACCTCCAGGGACAGTGTGTAATTCTAACTAGCACATTTTCCCCCAGTGCTCTGCAACCCCAAGATGCTTAACACGTAAAGAAGCAGTGTGGTCTAATCGATAGAGAATGGGTTCTGGGTTCTGATCCCAGCTCCGCCACTTGTCTGGGGCCTTGAGCAAGTCACTTCACTTCTCTGCACCTGTTCCTCATCTGTAAAGTAGATTTAAAACAGTCTTATGTGGGACAGGGACTGTGTGTAACCTGGATTATCTTGCATGTACCCCAGTGCTTAACAAATACAATTGCTATTACTATGAGTCCCTCTTGATGCGAGACAGAGGCACCCAGATAACATGTGGCCTTATGAAAATTCAGGATTCCTCTACCCAGTGGGGTCCAATTTAGCTTCCGGTCTTGTCATCATGCCGTGAAACCAAGGCAAGGCAACCTCTGAAAATGCCTATGGAAGCACGCGAGCAGATTGATTTTCCACTGTTTATTGACCAAAAAAAAAAAAAATCTCCAGGTACACCGCTCACAGACGGCGACCACGGCGACCACCCTTTCTGCGAGTGCTGTCGGAGGGAATGGGGGTGACATCCTCTGTGGAAAAAGAAAACAGTGCTTGATTAGGACCCCCTCAGCGTCAGAGACCCTGACCGATTTCCCCGAACTTCAGAGGCCAGAGGGAACGGATTTCTAAGACCGCTGAACACCCCCAGTCCTCGGAACCGTGCTCAGCCCGTGACAGACACTCAATGTAGTTGAGGAGTGAAACTTGGAACCCTTCGCTTAAGCTCCGGAAAAATCACGATTCCAGGCAGTTGCGGAAACTGCAGGGGGAAGGGATGCTGAAGTTCCAAACCTGAACCACCTCCCCAGCTGTTTAGGATGTAAATACCAAGTCCCGAGCTGTTCTAAGCCGTTGCTTTCCAACCCTGGACCCTCCACCAGCAGCTCTTGGCCAAGAAAAGCAACTGGGTTTGTGAACAGTGAAGCCTCGGCAACCGACAGGTCTCTTCGTGAAGGGGCTGCTTGCTTTTCGGCATCTCTCCTACGGGCTTCACCTTTAGATCATCGATCTTTACATTTTCTATCGAGGGCATAACTGAGGCCTGTGTTTTCTCCTCTGCCTCCCCTTGCTACAGCGCACCAGGTCCCTTACCAATTCGGCCAATCTTCATGCCAGAACGAGCGAGGGCTCTCAGGGCAGACTGGGCACCAGGTCCTGGGGTCTTGGTCCTGAGGAAGAGAATGGCGACGTTAGAAAAAGAGCTGCAACCCAGAGAAAGCTCACCACGTACAGATGGCCCAAGGTAGGCCTAGCACCTGGCCAGGGGTGAGGGGCTACAGACCACTGCTGTCAGTGGACACGGCAAAATCTGCAACTGTGATGGAGGCGCTGACGTCTGCTTGGAGACAAGGGCCTAATTGATCGGTTCCACCCGACGCCTGCGCCCGGGAACCAAGTCATCTCAGAAGGCCATCCACTTGGAACGGAGCGGTCCCGCCGGCACTCCTGCCAGCATGCTCAACCCTGGCGGCGCACCCGGTCCCGAAGCCATGACCTCACCTACTGCTGGGAGGTCTTCCAACACAAAGCTCAACCAAGTTAGCTGAGAGCACAGCATTCTCTGGTCCAGGCTGAAAGCCCTTTCCCCGGCTCCGGCCTTTTCCTTTGTCAGGTAACAGAATGAGGCTTTGGCCCCTTCCAGAAGCGAAGGGCTGAAAACCACCAGCGAGCCTGTGCGATGCAACGAGGCTTCACTTGGCCTTCCCTGATTAAGCCTTTTTCCCTGCTCCCTCCCTTCTGCGTCATCTTTGTACTTAGAACTATCTGTAGCCTTTAAGCATCTGATATTCACCCCCACCTTCCACACCACAGCGCTTAGGCACCCAGCCATATTTTATTTATATTAATGTCTATCTTCTCCACTCTAAGTTCCTTATGGACAGGGAACACATCTACCAACCCTTACATTGTACCCCCCCAAGTGTTTAGAACAGCACTTTGCCCACAATAAGTCTTCAGTAAATACCACTGATTCATATTGTTAATAATGACGATAGGCACAGAAGCCCAGTGATTTGCCCAAGGAAACGCAACAGGCAAATGGCAGAGACGGGATCAGAACCCAGATCCTTGGACGCCCAGGTGGGTCCACGTTGATTCCCTTGTTGACTGCCTCGATCCCCACTGCCAGGGTGGCCCAATGGGGGCTGGCTGGTGAACCGCCCCCACCCCCAATACACATTTGATTTTACCAAGGTGTTTTAGTCCCTGTTAATCTGTTTTAGCTTGAGCCCAACTTTTAGATAGATGTTTGTAAAAAGCAGCTCTGTAGGTAGGTGCCTTGACTCTTCACGGAAATGTACGGAGGTGGAGAGAAAATGAAGCAGGCAATCATCAGCCATTCCCAGGAAGCCACCAAAAAAGCAGCCCATTGGATCTAGCCAGCGCGCCCGGCCTCCCACCCCATCTCGTCTGCTGTGTGACTTAGGGCAAGTCACTTCGCTTCTCTGTGTCCCAGTTCCCTCATTTGTAAAACGGGGGTTAAGACTGTGAGCCCCACGTGGGACAACCTGATTACCTTGTATCTCCCCCAGTGCTTGGCACATAGTAAGTGCTTAACAAATGCCATCATCGTTATTATCATCATCTCTGCCCTTCCTTTGGGGTGGAGCTGTAATCACTCCAACAGGTTACGCCGCTCACGGGACTGACAGGGTGCTGACGGAAGACGACTTTTTGGCTCTGACCATAGGGTAAGTCTCTGCCTTCCAGCCCTTCTTCAGGCCTGTGGCGAGCCTAAGATTCACGGTGAGCGCCCGGCATCTCCCGGAGCGCACACATCCGCGCACGCTCCCCATCGCCCGCCGTACCTGTTCCCCCCGGTGGCCCGCAGTTTGATGTGGAGGGCGGTGATGCCAAGTTCCTTGCACCTCTGGGCCACATCCTGGGCGGCCAACATGGCAGCGTAAGGGGAAGACTCGTCTCTGTCAGCTTTCACCTTCATCCCACCGGTCACTCGGCAGATGGTTTCCCTGTAGGCACAGACGAATCAGCGAAGCCATGGAATCCCGCTGGCAAGGGCCCGGGGTTGGGTGGCAGTGGGAGAGGACCGGACCGGACCCGACCCGGGGAAAACGAAACCAGTCTATTCTACCCGGGTACTCACTTGCCAGAGAGATCGGTGACGTGGACAAAAGTGTCGTTGAAGGAGGCAAAGATGTGGCAGACTCCGAATACGTTCTCTCCCTCTGCCACCTGAGGCCCCAGGCTGATCACCTGCTCTTCCTTCTTCTCCTTTCCCTTGCGAGGTGCCATTTCTGCGGAAGAGAAAGACCGGCATGTGTCGGTGAGAAGAGCCAGGCGTTTCAAAAGGCCCTTGGACGATCCCGGCCGGGCACACACCGGGGCCTGCACTCGCAACCCGGCAGCTCAGATTTCTTGAGGGCAGGGAACACGTTTACTAACTCTCTTGCACTGTACTCGCCCAACTGCTCAGTACAGATCTCTCTCAAAAGCAAGGCCTCAACAGACACCACCGACTGGCCGGATTGTAATACTAAAACCACACTGGTTTCCGAACATAAAATACCAGCTCATTCCTAACAACGCTCAAGCCCAGGTGATTGCTAGGTCTTCGTGAAACAACCGCAGACACCGGCATAAAACGCATTAAGGCAGGCCAGTTACCTTCTCCGGACCTCAGTTCCCTCTTCTGCAAAATGGAGATTAAACACCCGCTCCTCCTACTTAGACCGCGAGCCCCATGTAATAATAAGGACGGTTTTTTTCAAGTGTTTACTGTGTGCCAGACACTGGGAATAGGTACCAGATACTCGGGTTGAAACAGTCAATGCTCCACATGGGGCTCAACAGTCCTAATCCCCATTTTACAGATAAGGAATCTGAGGCCCAAAGAAGTGACTTGCCCAAGGTCTCGCACTAGACAAGTGACTGGAATTAGAACTCACGTCCTGACTCTCGGGCCCTTTATTCTTTCCATTAGGCCACACTGTTTCCCAAATGTAGGACTTCACTACCCTCTACCTACCTACCCTAGCGCTTACTACGGTGCTCGCAACATAGTAAGCACTTAAATACAATGTATGTCTGAAGTATCCACTCCCCAAATCTCCAACTCCACCGGGCATAGTCCATAAAGGCCTAGCAGGGCCTAGCTTTACCAGCATTTGTTAAGCGCGGTGTGACGAGCATTAACCAGATCAGACACCGTCCCTGTCCCACACGGGGCTCACAGTCGAAAGGGGAGGAATTCCACCTATTTTACAGATGAGGAGACCGAGGCTCAGAGTGACTCCGTGACTTCCAATCCTGTGCTCGGTCCACCAGGCCACGCTGCTTCTCTTGAGGGCAAGGACCACGTCAGTGGTATGGTAAGCGCTTAATAATCCCTGATTAATTAGTACGGTGCTCCACTTACTGGAGCCAGAACCACATATTGTACTCTGAAAGGTCTCGGGGACCCTCACCACTGAAATCTACGAAAGGGCGACTTGAACGCCCAAGATGTCATCGCGATCTTATGTCCTCCCCCCGGGTCCTTTCAAAGCCCTACTGAAGGCTCACCTCCTCCAGGAGGCCTTCCCGGACTATGCCCCCCTTTTCCTCAGCTCCCTCTCCCCCCCCATGGCCCCAACTCGTTCCCTTTGCTCTACCCTCCCTCCCAGCCCCAGAGCATTTGTGTATATATGTACATACCTATAATTCTATTTATTTATATTAATGCCTGTTTACTTGATCTGATGCGTATGCATGCCTACGATTCTATTCGTTTATATCGATGCCGGTTTATTTGTTTTGATGTCTGTCTCCCCCCTTCTAATAACAATAACGATGGTGTTTGTTAAGCGCTTACTATGTGCCAAGCACCATACTAAGCGCTGGGGAGGACAGAAGGTGACCGGGTTGTCTCATGTGGGGCTCAGTCTTCATCCCCATTTTCCAGAGGAGGCAACTGAGGCACCGAGAAGCGACTTGCCCAAAGTCACACAGCTGGCAAGGTGGGATCTGTGAGCCCGTGGTGGGCAGGGTCTGTCCCTCTGTGTTGCCAAATTGTACTTTCCAAGCGCCTAGTGGCGTCCTGCACACAGTAAGCGCTCAATAAATACGATTGATTGACTGAGTGCCCGGAGCAACGTGCCTTTTGGACTTCCTAGAAAGAGGCACCCCAAAGGTCGTGCTGCGAGCTAGCCACGCAGGGCCAGCTCCTTGCAAAGCCTTGGTTTCCCTCCCGTTGTTGGCCTGATGAGCTGAATTCATGCAGCCCAGACACGGCCTGGCATGCAGTCCACTTGGTCATGGGTTCAAATTCCGGCTCTGCCACTTGTCAGCTGGGTGACTGTGGGCAAGTCACTTCACTTCTCTGGGCCTCAGTTCCCTCATCTGTAAAAGGGGGATGAAGACCGTGAGCCTCACGTGGGACCACCTGGATTACCCTGTATCTACCCCAGCGCTTAGAACGGTGCTCTGCACAGAGTAAGCGTTTAACAAATACCGACATTATTATTAAAAGGGGGTTGAAGACGGTGAGCCTCATGTGGGACAACCTGATTACCCTTTATCTACCCCAGAGCTTAGAACAGTGCTCTGCACATAGTAAGCACTTAAACACCAACATTATTATTAAGGCCAGGAGTGAGCTGACCGGCCCATTCATTCAATAGTATTTACTGAGTGCTTACTATATGCAGAGCACTGTACTAAGCGCTTGGATAGAGACCAGATAGAGACAATCCCTGCCCACTGACGGGCTCACAGTCTAATCGGTGGAGACAGACGGACAAAAACAACACAACTTAACCACGATAAATAGAATGAATAGGATGGACACCTCATTAACCAAATAAGAAGGGTCATAATATATGCGATTAGTCAGTAAGCCCGTCACTGGGCAGGGACTGTCTCTATCTGTTGCCGAACTGTATATTCCAAGTGCTTAGTACAGTGCTCTGCACACAGCAAGCGCTCAATAAATACTACTGAATGAATTAACCAAATAAATAGGGTCATAATATTTGCGATTAGACTGTGAGCCCGTCACTGGGCAGGGACTGTTGCCGAACTGTACCTTCCAAATGCTTAGTACACAGCTCTGCACATAGCAAGCGCTCAATAAATACTACTGAATGAATTAACCAAATAAATAGGGTCATAATATTTGCGATTAGACTGTGAGCCCGTCAATGGACAGGGACTGTCTCTGTTGCCGAATTGTCCATTCCGAGCGCTTAGTACAGTGCCCTGCACATAGTAAGCGACCAATAAATACTGTTGAATGAATTAACCAAATAAATAGGGTGATAATATTTGCGTTTAGACTGTAAGCCCGTCAATGGACATGGACTGTCTCTGTTGCCTAATTGTCCACTCCAAGCGCTTAGTACAGTACTCTGCACATAGTAAGCGCTCAATAAATACTATTGAATGAATTAACCAAATAAATAGGGTCATATTATTTGCGATTAGACTGTGAGCCCGTCAATGGGCAGGGACTGTCTCTGTTGCCTAATTGTCCATTCCGAGCGCTTAGTACAGTATTTAGTTGCCATTGTTTTTACGAGATGTTCTTCCCCTTGACTCTATTTATCGCCATTGTTCTTGTCTGTCCGTCTCCCCCGATTAGACCGTAAGCCCGTCAGACGGCAGGGACCGTCTCTATCTGTTGCCGACTTGTTCATCCCAAGCGCTTAGTACAGTGCTCTGCACATAGTAAGCGCTCAATAAATACTATTGAATGAATGAATACTCTGCACATAGTAAGCGCTCAATAAATACTATTGAATGAATTAACCAAATAAATAGGGTGATATTTGCGTTTAGATTGTAAGCCCATCAATGGACAGGGACTGTCTCTGTTGCCTAATTGTCCATTCCAAGCGCTTAGTACAGTACTCTGCACATAGTAAGCGCTCAATAAATACTATTGAATGAATTAACCAAATAAATAGGGTCATATTATCTGCGATTAGACTGTGAGCCCGTCAATGGGCAGGGACTGTCTCTGTTGCCGAACTGTCCCTTCCAAGCGCTTAGTACAGTGCCCTGCACATAGTAAGCGCTCAATAAATACTATCGAATGACTATGCAAAGGAGCACAGTGCCGGGGGGAGGGAATGTCCACTAAAGGCCAGGAGGGAAAGCGGCCGGTGCATCTGAGCTGACCCACAGGCAAAAGCATCCGGGGCTGGTCCGGCCCGGCCGATGCATCTCCCCTCGAGGTTATCTCGCCCTCCATGGCGGGACCATCCGAGCGCCATCGGGTCCCCGGCGGCCTTCTCCCTCCCCGGCTTCCACCTCCAAGGCCGGGCCCGGCCCCAAACGCCGTGCATCGAGAAGCCACGGCTCGGACTATTCTCCCCGAGGCCCCTCCGGCCGAGCGCGGAGCCCAGGGCGGCAGGATGGCGGCGGATTGTGCGGGCCCAGCGCTGACCTACCTGCCTTTCTCCTCCCGCAGGCGAGGCCGGAAAGGAAGGGCCCGGCGTCACGGAGACAAAGGTCACCCCCGCCCACCCGGAAGTACTACGTCAGGGGTGGGGAGGCTGGGCCACAGCGTTTACCGGAAGAACCATCGCCGTTTGGGAGACTTTTATTTGCTGGGGAGGGAGGCGACTGGACGGCCTTCGATGGGGGAGAGGGCTTAATCTCAAGATGGAGGCCGCCAGGGATCCAATCTCACCCCTTTACCAAGATGGCGGCCCCCAGACCGGAAGTGAGGGGGAAGGCTTCACTTCCGCCGTACAAGGCCCAGGCAGGACTAGCCCTGTCATTCATTCATTCGATAGTATTGATTGAGCGCTTACTATGTGCAGAGCACTGGACTAAGCGCTTGGAATGGACAGTTCGGCATCAGATCATAATGTTGGTATCTGTTCAGCGCTTGCTATGTGCTGTTCTAAGCGCTGGGGGAGATACAGGGTCATCAGGTTGCCCCACATGAGGCTCACAGTTAATCCCCATTTTCCAGATGAGGGAACTGAGGCCCAGAGAAGTGAAGTGACTTGCCCACAGTCACCCAGCTGATAAGTGGCAGAGCCGAGATTCGAACCCATGACCTCTGACTCCCAAGCCCGGGCTCTTTCCACTGAGCCACGCTGCTTCTCTAAGTATTGATTGAACGCTTACTATGTGCACAGCACTGGACTAAGCGCTTGGAATGGACAATTCGGCAACAGATAATAATGTTGGTATCTGTTAAGCGCTTGCTATGTGCAGAGCACTGTTCTAGCGCTGGGGGAGATACAGGGTCATCAGGTTGTCCCACATGAGGCTCACCGTCTTCGTTCCCATTTTACAGATGAGGCACAGAGAAGTTAAGTGACTTGCCCACAGTCACCCAGCTGACAAGTGGCAGAATCGGGTTTTGAACCCATGACCCATGACTCCCAAGCCCAGCCTCTTCCCACTGAGCCAAGGTGATAGAGACCATCCCTCCCCAATGACAGGCTTCCAGTCTAAACGGGGGAGACAGTGGAGCAAAAGAGAACAAAACAAAAACAAGACAACATCAAGATAAATAGAATCAAGGGGATGTACACCTCATTAGAGAAGCAGCGTAGCTCAGTGGAAAGAGCACGGGCTTGAAAGTCAGAGGTCATGGGTTCGAATCCCGGCTCCGCCGCTTCTCAGCTGTGTGACTGTGGGCAAGTCACTTAACTTCTCTGTGCCTCAGTTACCTCATCTGTACAATGGGAATTAAGACTGTGAGTGTCCCACGTGGGACAACCTTGTATCTACCCCAGCACTTAGAACAATGCTCTGCACATAGTAAGTGCTTAACAGATACCAACATCGTTATTATTATTAACAAAATAAATAGGATAACAAATAATATATACAAATGCGCACAGTACTGAGGGGAAGGGGGAGTTGCAAAGAGTGGGGATGGGTGGGGATGGTCTCTGTGGCTAAATAGTACTTTCCAAAGGCTTAGTACAGTGCTCTGCACACAGTAAGTGCTCAATAAATACGATTGAATTAATGAATGGTAATAATGATGGTATTTGTTAAGTGCTCACTGTGTGTTCTAAGCGCTGGGGTAGATATAAGGTAAACAGTTTGTCCACGTGGGGCTCACAGCCTTAATCCCCCTTTTGCAGCATGGCTCAGTGGAAAGAGCACGGGCTTTGGAGTCAGGGTTCATGAGTTCGAATCCCAGCTCTGCCACTTGTAGGCTGTGTGACTGTGGGCAAGTCACTTCACTTCTCTGTGCCTCAGTTCCCTCATCTGTAAAATGGGGATTAAGACTGTGAGCCCCACGTGGGACAACCTGATTCCCCTATGTCTACCCCAGCGCTTAGAACAGTGCTCGGCACATAGTAAGCGCTTAACAAATACCAACATTATTATTACAGATGAGGTCACTGAGGCACAGAGAAGTGAAGTGATTTGCCCAAGGTCACACAGCAGACAAGTGGCGGAGCCAGGATTAGAGCCCACATCCTCTGACTCAAGCCTGTGCTCTTTCCATTAAGCCATGCTGGACACAGTCACTGTCCCACATGGGACTCACAGTCTTAATCTCCATTTTACAGATGAAGGAATAATAATAATGATGGTATTTGTGAAGCGCTTACTATGTGCCAAGCACTGTTCTAAGCGCTGGGCTAGATACAAGGTAATCAGATTGTCCCACGAGGGGCTCACAATCTCAATCCCCATTTTACAGATGAGGTAACTGAGGCACGGAGAAGTTAAGTGACTTGCCCACAGTCACACAGCTGACAAGTGGCAGAGGCGGGATTAGAACCCACTGCCTCTGACTCCCAAGCCCGGGCTCTTGCCGGTGACTTGCCGAGGGTCATACAGCGGACAGGTGGCAGAGTCGGATTAGAACCCAGGTCCTTCTGACTCCCAGACCCGTGCTCTATCCGCTAGACCACACTGCTTCGCACTAGGCCATGGTAATGTTTGAGTTGCCAAGGGGCTCCTTTCCAGGAAGGGGAGGGGACTAAGGGCTCAGGGTAGAAATCCTAAAGTGTTTTGGGACCTTAGAATTGCCAAAAGGAAGTAATTTTGGGGGTCTTAGCCTAAATGGGCCTTCTCGTAATCAGAATTTCCCCAGATTCTTGCCGCTCCCCTGCCAGTCAGGCTGCATCTCCGTGTAGCTTCTGGCCAGTTACCTGAGAGGGGAATCTCCGCTCTCCAGGGCCACCAAAATGAAATTTGGCCCGACGTTAAGCTTCCTCGGGTTGCCTGTGTCATTAATGGTTTCTGTAGCACTATTGTCCGTCTGCAAAATGCGCCCCAGCCATTTTCATTCATCACGATTCAGGAAGTTCTTCAGCCTCATTAATCTCCGAGAAAGGGCAGTTGTTGGGCTAGTTTTGTAGCCCCGCTTCAAACCTGGGAGCCTTTACCCATCCGATAAATTTGGGGTCCTTGTTTTCCCCCGAGCAGAAAGAACGGACACTTCTAATGAAGGGCATTCGAGTAACTTGCACATTTAACTGGGAGATTCGACTGAGTTGAGCAACCCCACAGAAGCAAGCCGGGCAGAGAAAGTAGTTTAAGAAGAACGCGGGAGGTTCAGCCCCATAGCAGTAGGAAAATTAGATTGGAGGCCACCATGAAGGCCCGTAAAAAACTAAAATTTGATCTTTTCCCTGTTTCGACCATGGAACGTTAAAGAGAAGGTCAGTGCTCCCACCTCAGTCCCTGCTCGCCTCCTGTGGGCACTTAGACCTCGGGCTGTTTCTTGGGCATCAATTCTGTTGTATTGTACTCTCCCAGGGGCTTACTACAATGCTCTGCACGCAATAAGCGCTCAATAAATATGATTGATTGATGACTAGACAGGGGAGAAAGAAGTTGCCGTTTGGCCGACTGCCTCACTCCACGCCACAACGTTTCCCGATAGGGTTGAGTTGCCCTCTTGTCCTCTAAAGGGGCCAATCTCTCAGCATCACATCTCTCCACTCCTCAAAACCCTCCAGTGGCTCCGCGTGGCTCTTTGCATCAAGCAGTGGCTTCGACATCATTTATCTCCCTCTTACAGATTAGGTATCTTTAATAATAATGTTGGTATTTGTTAAGCGCTTACTATGTACAGAGCACTGTTCTAAGCACTGGGGTAGATACAGGGTAATCAGGTTGTCCCACATGAGGCTCACAGTCTTCATCCCCATTTTACAGATGAGGGAACTGAGGTACAGAGAAGTGAAGTGACTTGCCCACAGTCACCCAGCTGACAAGTGGCAGAGCCGGAATTCGAACCCATGACCTCTTTACCCACTCCTTCCTAGTTTGAGGTCTATACTCCCAACCTTCCCTTCTGTTCGTTGCTTTCCAATCTCCTGCCTCCGACCTGTAGCTCTTACTGGTCCCCCCGGTCTGGAAATCCCTTTGTCCCACAGTCCAACAGCTCGGATTTGCCCGCTGTTCAAACTTTCCTAAAATCTCACCTACTCCAGGAAGCTTTCCCAGATTCATTCCTTCACAACCCCACAGTTGCGTCAAACCAATACTCACCTTTATTTGCTTATGTACTTTAATCGTATCCCCAGCACCTATAAATATGTGTAAATGTCAATCGTATTTACTGAGCACTTACTGTGTGCAGAGCACTGTACCGAGCTCTTGGGGGAGAGCACAATGTAACAGACTTGGTAGACACATTCCTGCCCACAGTGAATTTGCAGTCAATGCATCTCTTTACGAGAAGCAGCGTGGTTCAGTGGAAGGAGCAAGGGATTGGGAGTCAGAATCCGGGTTCGAATCCCGGCTCTGCCACTTGTCAGCTGTGTGACTCTGGGCAAGTCAATTAACTTCTCTGTGCCTCAGTTACCTCATCTGTAAAATGGGGATTAAGACTGTGCGCCTCATGTGGGACAACCTAATTACCCTGTATACCCCAGCGCTTAGAACAGTGCTCTGCACATAGAAAGCGCTTAATAAATACCAGTATTATTATTATTATTGTTTACTGAGGTTTTGTTGCGGTATTTGCTAAGCACTTACTGTGTGCCATACACTGTATTAAGCGCTGGGGTAGACACACAATACTCAGGTTGGATTCGGCCCATGTCTCACCTAGGGCTCACGGTTTTAATCCGCATTTTATAACTAAGGAAACTGAGGCACAGAAAAGCTAAGTGACTTGCCCAAGGTCACACAGCAGACAAGTGACTCATGTGGGATTGGAACCCAGGGTCTTATGACTCCCAGTCCTAAGCCCTATTCACTGGGCCGCACTGCTTCTTGAGGCCTTGCTGCATCTATTATTTATTATTTATAACTCATCTGTATTTTCAATTATCTTTTTCAGCAGTTTCATTCTGACATGTTTGTACTGCTTCCTGTTTATGCTTGTTCTTCTTCTGGCTTTAATTTTTTCTCTGTCATCCCCAGTAGATTGAAAGTTTGAGAACAAGCTTGTCTCGTTCTGTTGGATTCTCCCGAGTGCTCAGTACAGTGCTTAGTACTCAATGCCACTGATCGATTGCTTAGGTCAGTCACAAGAAATAGCTGCTCTGACTTAGAGAGGAAACGGTGAAAAAATGGGATTCAAATCAACGCATAGTAAAAATGTTATTCATTCATTTCATTCAATCGTATTTATTGAGCGCTTACTATGTGCAGAGCACCGTACTAAGCGCTTGGAATGTACAGTTCGGCAACAGATAGAGACAATCCCTGCCCAACAACGGGCTCACAGTCTAAACGGGAGAGACGGACAACAAAACAAAACAGAACAAAACAAATAGTCTGGCATCATTATCGTCAAGATAAATAGAATCATAGATATATACACATCATTAACAAAATAAATAGAGTGATAAATAATATATACAAATAATACATCCATCCATTAAGCAGAATCTGTTAGAAGATACTGTATCTGTCCTCAAGAAGCTTACGGTGTAGCAGGGGAGACAGACACAAAGTAATGGAGAGATAGAAGAGAGAGGAAACACGGAGCAATAGATGAGTAAGTGCTTAAATAATAATAACTGTAGTATTCGTTAAGTGCTTACTGAGTGATGGGCACTGTACTGAGCACTAAGGTGGATGCAAGCAAACTGAGTTGGACAAAGTCCCTGTCTCACATGAGGTTCACAGTTTCAAAACCCATTTTGTAGATGAGGTAACTGAGGCACGGAGAAGTGAAGTGACTTGCGCGAGGTCACGCAGCAGACAAATAGTAGGGTACGGAAGCTGATATGTACGGAAGTGCGGCCGAGTGGAACACGCGGTACGAAGTTTGGGGGAAAGTATAGCAGAGACGCAGGTCAGCCACTCCTGCCCACCAAGGACCTTATGTTTACTAGGAGAGTTTACATCTCTCCGGATCTCTCGGCTTCCTTCTGCTCCCCAACACTGCGGGGGGCGGCTGCAAGATTTATGTTCGGTTTTCGTTTTCAGCACAACCCCCCAACCACCTACGCACACCACCACCACCACACTCCAGCTCCGGATTAAGCAACTCCATTGGGATTTTGCATTACGTATCAGTGAGGAAATGGTTCCTTTCTTCTAGGCTCTCCCACATGCCATGCGGGTGACTCCCAAGGTCTCCAAATTTTGCCAAGGTGGGCTCTAGTCCTCAGTCCCTACCCTGTAGGAGGAGGAAGCAAGACCCTGGGGGCGCGGGGGGGTAATCCACTTTAAGAGAGGAAATGTGGGCCAACCCTAAACACTGCTCAGACTTGAAGTCAAACAAATTACCGGTCATCAGAGGTCTTATTTACAACTACTGGGCTAATTACAGAGTAGCTGTAATCAAGTTCTCTCCTTTACCTTCCCATCTTCTTCCTCAGGACTGGGCTCTAAAGGAGAGGAGAATTAACTCTCTCTTTCCCCACAGTTGTGAGTGTGGCCGCTTTCTGCTTTCAGTAGCAGCCCCCTTCAGGCTCCCCCTCTACGGCAATTATCCGCTTGCCGGGCCGCGGAGACTAGTCCGACATCCGGAGCTCCTTCTCGGCGGGGAAAGCCTGGTTTTCCAGCTCTGGGCCGAGGGCGCTGGAGGCAGGATGGAGGGTCTGCCGGCGTTTTACGTTCCCGGCCCGACTTCGCCAGCAGCAGGGAAGGTTTGTCTCCTCCACAGGCGGCAATGGCCTAGCGGAAAGGACACGGGCCTGGGAGTCAGAGGACCTGGGTTCTAATCCAGACTCCGCCATTTGTCTCCTGTGTGACCTGAACTTCTCTGGGCCTCAGTTTCCTTATCTGTAAAATGGGGATCCAATACCCGGTCTCCCTCCTTCGTAGACTGTCAGCCCTAAGTGGGACAGGGACCGTGTCCAACCTGATTATCTTGAATCTGTGCCGGTGCTTGGTACGTAGTAAAGTCTTAACAAATACCACGACTATTATTATCACTCGATTTTAAGGTGCAACCTGAAGGAGTGGTTTGTCCCTGCCATGCCCTGACCCCCTCCCTTCCCCTTCCCTTCCCCCTTCACTATCGGCTGAATGCAGAGGGAATTTGGAGATCGGACACAGAGCGTCCAGACTAGGGTGGTCAGTTGAAGCGCGGCACTGAGCTCTTCCTCTTTATAAGTGAAGTGAAACTGAGGCATGAGTAGCTCTTAGCTGAACCTGGAAGTTTCTTCTGGCAAGATGCCCTTTAGAGTTAGCAAAATGCAAGGTGCCGCGTGCCTCCGGAAAAGCAATGCTCTGGGCATTTCCTACAGGAAACCTTCCCTGACTAAGCCCTTCTCTCTTCTTCTCCCACTCCTTTCTGCATCTCCCTTCATTCATCCTCCCTCCCATTCCCACAGCAAGTACACATATATCTGTAATTTATTTATTCATGTATTTATGTACGTTAACGTCTGTCTCCCTCTCTAGGCTGTGAGCTTTTGGTGGGCGAGGAACGTGTCTGTTTGTTGTTGTACTCTCTCAGATGCCAGTACAGTGCTTTGCATACAGTAAGCGCCCAATAAATACGATCGAATGAATGAACAAACATGGTGGTGTGAGGCCCAGCCTCTGCCTGCTGAGAAATTGGCATCCGGGGAGAGGATCCCAAGCTGCCATCCCCACATCTTTTGGAAGAGATGCTGCTCTTGGATCTGTAAACTGTAAGCTCCTCCTGTAAACTGATTCTGGCTCTGCCACGGGCCTGAGGGGTCATAAGACCTGGGTTCTAATCCCAACTCCGCCCCGGGTCTGGGAGTCACAGGAGCTGAGTTCTAAACCAGGCTCCGCCACTTGTCTGCTAGGCGAACTAGGGCAAATCTCTTCACTTTGCTGGGCCTCGGTTTCCTCATCTGTAAAGTGGGGACTCAAAACCTGTTCTCCCTCCCCCTTAGACTGTGATCACCGTGTGAAACAGGGACCGTGTCTGACCTGATTATCTTGTATCTGCCCCAGCCTTTAGTAGAGGGCTTGGCACAGAGTAAGCGCTTAACAAATAACACGATTATTATTATTACTGTACATCCGGGCCTTGGATATGTGTTGAGTCAGTTGTTTATCTCTGGGACCTTAAAGATGAGGGTGGGCATCTGGATAGGGGCAGAGTGGAGAAGGAGACACTGTGAAGGAGGTGAAGGGGCCATCAAGGTTTATTCTGGAGCTCTGCCTTGTATGCTCAAAAACCAGAGCAAATGGTGTTTGCTGCAGAGGTGGACAAGTGTCCCCCGGAGAAGCCCGCAGTTCAAGCAAGCGAGCACGGGCCCCCTGCTCTCCTTCCCGTCTCCCTCCCTCTGAGTTTCCCTGCTTCACTGCCCTTTTTTCCACCAAGGTCGTGGCTGCCCCAGAGAACCCAGCGGGAGTGGAGATTCCCAGACGGGAGTCCCGGTAGAACCAAGGCACCGGATATTCAAATCTCCACTTACAGATCCCAGCGGCGGCGTTTTCTACAGATCTCGGTAAGTCCCCTCATAGCTGAAGCCACTCAGCGGTGTCCCTGGAATATTTCCCGGGAGCATGTCCTCTGATGCTTGCTGGGATCTGTCTGTCTTTCGCCGGAACAGAAGTATCCCCCCGGTTGCACGGTAAAGCCAAACCGCTTGGACTTCGACCATAAGGGAATGCCCAACTTTTGGAATGCTGTTGTCTCCAAAAGTGTTCCCGGCTCCCTGGAGCCAGTCGGGGTGGTCGTGAGGCAGTGCTGGTGAGACAATTCCCCAACACCCCTACCCTTCCCGGGAGCCAAAGACTCCGACACAGGGAGTGGAGTGGGAGTGGAGCAAGCCACCGGGGCATGCCAGTAGCCTGATTTAAAAGAGATACTAGTCAAGAGAGGTTGTTTTTGTTTTTGTTTTAAGGAAAGAAGCGTGATCCTCAGTGGGAAGCCAGAGGACCAGGGAGTCGGGAGATCTGGGTCCTAGCTTCAGCTTTGCAACCGCTTTACTATGTCACTGAGGGATGAATTTAATTATACCAGATATCAGTCTCTTTGTAAAATGGAGCTCACTCTCCCAGCCTCACTAGGGTGAGAATAAAATCTTGTGGGGAAAGTGCTTTGAACACCTTGGAGAAAGGATTCCTAAATACAAGGCCTGCCTTCAGACCATCTCTACCTGGATGTTCTGCAGGCACCTTAAACTAAACTTTTTTTATGGTATTTGTTAAGCGCTTACTACGTGCCGAGCAATGTAATCAGCACCGGGGTAGATACAAGCTCATCTAGTGGGACACAGTCCACGTCCCACCTGGGGCTCACAGTCTTAATCCCCATTTTACAGATGGGAGGTGAAGTGACTTGCCTTAAGTCACACGGCAGTCGAGTAGCGGAGCCAGGCTTAGAACCCAAGTCCTTCTGACTCCCAGACTTGGGGTCTATCCACAAGGCCAAGCTGCTGCCCCTAACCAATGGTTGACTGAGAGCGGGTTTCATTTCTTTGAGTAATCAGATGAGGGCAGCATGACCTAGTGGAAAGAGCGCGGGCCTGGGAGTCCGCGGACCTTGTTCTAATCTCCCTTCTGCCAGTTGCTTGCTGTGTGATCTTGGGCAATTCACTTAACCTCTCTGTGCCTCGGTTTCCTCATCTGCAGTATGGGGAACTCAATACCTGTTCTCCCTCCTACTTAGACTGTGAACTCCATATGGGACAAGGACTGTTATCCCACCCCAGTGCTTAGAACAGTACTTGACACGTAGTAAGCCCTTAACAAATACCACAGTAGTGAGGGCATCTGGGAAATAGGGCACTCGGGGACTCAAGTGGTATTTTTTTTGGTCAATGTGAGGCTCAGCGTATTCATTTATTCATTCAATCATATTTATTAAGGGCTTACAGTATGCAGAGCACTGTATTAAGTGCTTGGGAAAGTACAATACAACAGTAAACAGTGATATTTCCTTCCCACGGTGATCTTACAGTCTGGGGGGCAAGAGGAAGACAGACATCAATACAGATTTCAAAAAAGTTACAGATATATACATAAACGCTGTGGTGTACTAAACTGGATATCGCCTAGGGGAACCGGCCATGTAACAAAGGAAATAGAACTGGAAAAATGGAAAACACCCATCCGTTGAGATTTTTTGGCACCCTTTGGGTGCTTGGAGATGAGATTAATTCCTAAATCTCATCTGGAGGAATATCAGAAGAACTGCCTACACTTGTAAATTGGCTAGATCATTACTCCCTAAAGTTATCCCAATTTTTCTGGATAGAGATACCCACCTCCCTAAAGTATCTGTATGACTGAGTGTCTTTGAATTTTCTGGATGATGAGGGCATTTAGCCACAATCAGGATGGCTCCTCCCCTACTTTGGAAAAGGGGGAAAACTCACCCAATGAGGGGAAATGACACTTCCAGGGTGGTGCAAAGTGGGAAATCATGCAAAGCCAACAACCTCCTCCCCCCTCCTCCTTCTCTTCCTTCTCCTCCTCCTTGTCTTCCTTCCCTTCCTCCACCTCTTCCTTCTCCTCCTCTTCGGGCTTCTCCAGAGGAACGTGGGCAGAGTAACACACACAAATACACACACCACCGACTTGGCTGGCCGCAGTGCCTCTATTGTATTGTGCTCTCCCAAGTGCTTAGCACAGTGTTCTGTACGCAATAGGCGCTCAATCAATACCGTTACTGATTGTGTCTCAACCTCACTGGGTGCAGGGCACTACAGTAAGCACATGGCGGGGAGAGAGAACTGGTGGGGAGGGAGAGCGGCTGTTACAGAGCAGCGTGGCTCAGTGGAAAGAGCCCGGGCTTGGGAGTCAGAGGTCGTGGGTTCTAATCCCGACTCCGCCACTCGTCAGCTGTGTGACTTTGGGCAGTGCTCGGCACATAGTAAGCACTTAACAAATACCGTTATTATTACTATTATCCTCTGTGCCCTCAGTTGCCTCATCTGTAAAATGGAGGTTAAGACTGTGAGCCCCACATGGGACAACCTGATCACCTTGTATCTACCCCAGTGCTTAGAACAGTGCTCGGCACGTAGTAAGCGCTTAACAAATACCATCCTTAATTAAAGCAAGAATGAGATAGTGTCCGTGACCTAATGGGGGAGATGGGGCAAAACAAACCTGAAAACTCACCCAGGATACATAAGGACCCGAGCAGCAGAAAACCCAAAAGGTATCAGCGTGGCTCAGTGGAAAGAGCCTGGGCTTGGGAGTCAGAGGTCATGGGTTCTAATCCCCGCTCTGCCGCTTGTCAGCTGTGTGACTTGGGGCAAGTCACTTCACTTCTCTGTGCCTCAGTTACCTCATCTGTAAAATGGGGATTAAGACTGTGAGCCCCACGTGGGACAACCTGATCACCTTGTATTTCCCCCCAGCGCTTAGAACAGTGCTTTGCACATAGTAAGCGCTTAACAAATACCATTATTATTTTTATTATTATTATTATCATTTGCAGAGATGCGTAAACTCTGGGTGGTGTGACCAGTGGAAGTGAGTTAATCTGGCAGGGTTAATCTCTTAGGTCACCTGTTCCTGGAAGTGGAAAGGAAAGGTGTAAAAATCATTCATTCATTCAATAGTATTTATTGAGCTCTTACTATGTGCAGAGCACTGTACTAAGCGCTTGGAATGAACAAGTCGGCAACAGATAGAGACAGTCCCTGCCGTTTGACGGGCTTACAGTCTAATCACCCCCAAGAAGGGCTGGGGATTCCCTGCAGGCCCCATTAGGTGGTGTGTAGACTCCCGGGTGCCACGACAGCAGGGGAATGGCAGGAATGACCCGGCCCGGCCCAACCGGCCCTAAGTGCTTCCATCTTCCAGGACCAAGGGGACACCTGGAAGTCTTGGGCATCTATACGGCATCCGCCCGCACGGAGCTGAGGGTGATCGGCCCCTCTGAAAATGTCCCCAGCACCTCCCGTGGGAGCCAGGGGGTTCCCTCTCTTTCCTGCTCTTTAGGAATGGTGGGATCTGCAAGGTTCATTCATTCAGTCGTATTTATTGAGCGCTTACTGTGTGCAGAGCACTGTACTAAGCGCTTGGAAAGTACAATTCGGCAACAGTTATAGATAATTCCTTCCCAACAGTGGCCTCACAGTCTAGAAGGTCTGAAGCCCCCACCCTGAGTAATAATAATAATAATTACGGTATTTGTTTAGCGCTTAGTACGTGCCAGGCACTGTACTCAGTGAATAATAATAATAATAATGTTGGTATTTGTTAAGCGCTTACTATGTGCCGAGCACTGTTCTAAGCGCTGGGGTAGACCTAGGGGAATCAGGTTGTCCCACGTGGGGCTCACAGTCTTAATCCCCATTTTACAGATGAGGGAACTGAGGCACAGAGAAGTTAAGTGACTTAATAATAATAATAATAATGTTGGTATTTGTTAAGCGCTTACTATGTGCAGAGCACTGTTCTAAGCGCTGGGGTAGACCTAGGGGAATCAGGTTGTCCCACGTGGGGCTCACAGTCTTAATCCCCATTTTACAGATGAGGGAACTGAGGCCCAGAGGAAGGGAAGTGACTTGCCCACAGTCACCCAGCCGACAAGTGGCAGAGCTGGGATTCGAACTCATGAGCCCTGACTCCAAAGCCCGTGCTCTTTCCACTGAGCCACGCTGCTTCTCCGAGCACTGAGCCAAGCTGCTTCTTCTTCTTCAGTGCTGGGGTGGATACCGGCAAATTGTATTGGACACAATCCCCGTCCTACGTGGGGGCTCACGGTCTCATCCCCATTTTACAGATGAGGTAACTGAGACGCAGAGAAGTGAAGTGACTTGCCCAAAGTCACACGGCAGACAAGTAGCGGAGCCGGGATTAGAACCCATGACCTTCTGACATCCGGGCCCGTGCTCCATCCACTACGCCGCGCCCTTGTCCTCCTCGGCTCACACTGACCTGAGAGCTGGGAGCCCCTCCAGGGGAAGGGATCTCTGGAGCTGGCAAGGCCAGGGAGGAGGTGGAGGAGGAGGAAGAGGAGAAGGGGAGAGGGAAGGGAGGGCGAAGAGGGGAAGCAGGGGAGGGAGAGGAAGGGGAAGAGGAAGAGGTGAAGAAGGGGTAAGGAAGGGTGGTAGAGAATGAGGAAGAAGAAGAGAAGGAGGAAGAAGGAGAGTAGGAGGAGGAGAAGGAGGGCGTAGAGGTGGGTGATAAAACTGGGTGAACGAATCTCTGCAGGCTCAATAATAATAATAATAATAATGTTGGTATTTGTTAAGCGCTTACTAGGTGCCGAGCACTGTTCTAAGCGCTGGGGTAGACCTAGGGGAATCAGGTTGTCCCACGTGGGGCTCACAGTCTTAATCCCCATTTTTACAGATGAGGGAACTGAGGCACAGAGAAGTCAAGTGACTTGCCCACAGTCACCCAGCCGACAAGTGGCAGAGCTGGGATTCGAACTCATGAGCCCTGACTCCAAAGCCCGTGCTCTTTCCACTGAGCCACGCTGCTTATGGCGGCTGAAGACCCTGCATCACAGAGGGCAGACAAGCTCACGGCATAGCGGACAGAGCACGGGCTTGGGAGTCAGAAGGTTGGGGGTTCTAATCCCTGTTCTGCCACTTGTCTGTTGTGTGACCTGGGGTAAGACGCTCTATTCTGTGCCTCAGTTACCTCATCTGTAAAATGGGGATTGGGACTGTGAGCCTCATGTGGGACAAGGACTGTGACCAACCCATTTTCCCTGTATCCACCCCAGTGCTTAGTACAGTACCTGGCACGTAGTAAGCGCTAAATAATTACCATTATTATCGTTACTATTATTATTATTGTTAAGCTAGCTTCCCCAGGAGAGGACCAGGGCCAGCCTCACACATTTGACCCTCCTGAGGTGGGAAAAGCATTGCTGCCCATCCCTTGGGTGACCACCCCACACAAATACGTGGCTCAATGGAAAGAGCACGGGCTTGGGAGTCAGAGGTCATGGGTTCGAATCCCGGCTCTGCCACTTGTCAGCTTTGTGACTGTGGGCAAGTCACGTCACTTCTCTGTGCCTCAGTTACCTCATCTGTAAAATGGGGATTAAGACTGTGAGCCTCATGTGGGACAACCTGATTACCTTGTATACCCCAGTGCTTAGAACAGTGCTCTGCACAGAGTAAGCGCTTAACAAATGCCAACATTATTAAATACGTTGCTCCACGCAGAACCTGGGAAGCAGGGTATGTAAATCCACCCAATCCTAAAGCGTTTCCCCGGAGGGGGACCCCTGTTTCGCAGCGCTTCCGTTCCCCTCCCTGTTCCCTACTAGCACAGCTAATGTTTCCAACCGGGGAGGAGGGCGGTGAGCAGGTTGCTTTCAAGTTTTCAACTTCTGATGCCTTCCCCTACCCACCCACCCGACCGTGTGTGCCCTGAGGCGGCTGCCTCTCTCACTGACGGTCTACAGCTGGTCCTAGTTGGAAGCAGAGCTGGGGGCTCGGAGAGGAATCGGTCCAGGGAAAGGAAACCCGTCACACGGAAGAAGAGGCTTCCGCCAGCTCGGGCTCAAAGTAGATTGTCTCGGGGTTCAGAGGGTGGGAGTGTGGAGCCCCAACCAGATCCAGAACCCACCAGATGGCGTGGGCCAGCCCCACCGCAGGCTCGGGATGGCGTTGGATAGCAAGGTCCTGGCCCCGGGGAGCAGCAGCATCTCTCGGCACAGTGGGATCTGTGGCCATCTCCCTCTGGCCTTCCGGAGTCACCCAGGCCATCGTGGGGGATCTTTGCCAGGAGCTTCAGTTTGGTTTCAGATGTCAGCACTGATGATATTTCTGGAGAAGGCGAGATCCCACAGGCCGAGGGGCTGCTCTGTCCAGCGTCCACCCCCTTTTCACTTAGTTTGCCTCCATCCCAGGCTCCCGGTGCCTCGGCCTACCCCAGCCAGTCCCGTCCCATCCGGTGGGCTTGGCGGTGTCCCCGAACCGCCAGTCTTAAGTTGCGGGAGCCCCTCTCCGCTAGAGGGGCCGGCATGGAGCGTGGCAGTCCATCTGTGGGATCCTGGTTTCTTGTGGGTTTTGAGGTCACTGTAGCCCAAGCCACTGAGAGATTGCAGCCTTGCCGGGGTCTGTGGAAGCGTCCGTCTGCCTGCCCACTCACCCGCCTACCCGCCTGCCCACGTGTGGATCCCAGTCTGAGTCCTGGCCAGAGACCTCGCTCTCTCTGGTTACCGTCCCTTTAGGTTAGGCATTGGCATTAATCTTTGGGAAGGGATTTACCACCTCTTTAAGCCGGGACAGCTAAGGAAAGGAATGGGAGTTATGGTCCCGAGCAGCAGGGAATAGCCGCCAGCTCTGGGCAAAGCAAACTACTCCCTCAGCTTGTTGTCCCCTCCTGTGAAATGGGTTTATTAGCACCTCCCTCCCTCCCTCACGGGGGGGGGGGGGGGGGGGCGAGGCTTAATTAGTGCCTGTGAAATTCCCTGTCCTCGTCTGAGAGGAACTTAGCCGTTCCATGGTGCTTTTCATCTTCAAAAGCTCCTTACCACCTCGGATGAAAGGGGCCACGTAAATGTGGGGGAATTAATATTAATTATCGGTCTCGATAATGAGGGGAAGGAAGAAGAAAGCCCCCCACCACCGGTCCCTCCCTGAGCGTCTCTCCCTTGAGCTTTCCCCTCTCGGTTGCTTTTATCCTCACCCAACTCTTTGGGCGTCTCTGCCCGGGGGACGGAACGATCCCCATCCTACAGGGCAGGTCCCGTGTGCACACTGGCCCCGCTGGAGTCCCCCACCGAGAACTGGGGAAACCCAGGAGAAGTGGCCTGCGGTCTAGGAGTGAGACTTAGTGGCGTGTGCTCTGAAGAAGAAAGGGGCAAGTATGTGCTGTTGCGTGTGTACAGCTGTATCTGGATGTGGATGTATATGCCTTTTGGAGGGTGTCCCCACCTTCGTATCCACGTACACGTGACAGTGTGCCCCGGGGGTGGGGGGGGTGTATGCGTGTGAACGTGCGGGGATATGTGGATGGGTGTGGACATGTGTATGTTTGTGTTTTAGTGGGTGTGGACACGTGCTGGTGGGGGTGGGGGTGGAGGAGTTTGTGTGTGTGTGTGTGTGTGTAAACAGGCTGGGTGGGGCAGTATTCAACTGGAGCCCCATATGTGGTCATGGAGAGGTGTGCAGATGGTTTGGAGACAGATGTGTCCCAACTCTTTTTCTGGTAATGCCTGCAGATAGGGAGGCAGGCAGGAAGGCAGGCAAAATGCAGGAAGGCAAGCAAAGAGAGAGGGAGACAGGAAGGCAGGGAGACAGGCAAGGAGGGACGGAGGCCAGAAAGGAGGCAGGAAGCCAAAGAGGCAGGGAAGCAGGAAAGCAGGCGAAGAGGCAGGGAGACAGGCAGGCATGGAGCCAGGTAGGCAGACAGGCAGGCAGGCTTTGAGGCTCTCAATCAGCTCTCTCCCTGCTCTTTTCCCGTAATACCCCAGTTCGCTCTCCTCATCGCTCTCCAGACAACTTCACTGTGCCTGGTTCTCATCTCTTTTGCCACCAACCTCGTCTCATGCATTTCGCGCTCTCTCCTCCTTGGTATCCAGGAAACCAGGGCTCTCCCCATCTTCAAAGCCCTTTTCAGATCACATGCCCTCCAGGAGGCCTTCCCTGATAAAAGTCCATACCCCAATTCCCCACCTACCACTCTACCACTTCTAGGTCACTTAGGCTCTCAGGTATTACCGACCTCCTTTCCCTCACCACCCCGTAGCACTCATGTGTAGACTGAGTGCTTACAAATACCGTAATTAATTATAGATCTTTAATCACTATTGCTTCCTCCTACTTGTAATTTATTTTGGTGTCTGTCTCCCTCACCCGATATTAAACTCTTCAAGGGCAAGGATCGTGTCTACTAATTCTATTGTACTGTCCCAAATGCTCAGAACAGTACTCTGCAGGACGGTACAGTAAGCACTTCATAAATCCCGCTGATTGATCGATTGATTATAAACTGGCTTAACTGGCAACTCAGCTGAGATCAGCCCGATCTCACGTGGGGAGGTGGGATTGTTAGGGGTCTTAGATTCTTGGGTTTTTAGTTAGGCAGGGGTCCAATGAGTGGTGCAAGGGGTCCTTGGAGCTGACAATCGATGAGGGCAGAACCCCTCACTGGTGCTCCCCCTCCCCGCCATTGAGTCCCGGGAGCTCCCAGTAAGCCACGGGGGCATTAAGCGTCGACAAGATGAGTCGATGGCAGCAACCCGGAGCGAACCCAAACCCCGCCAGCTGCTTGGCAGGGGCCTCCAGAGCTCGTGGGAAACCCGCTGACGTCACATCCCTGGAAACAGGATTCCCGATTCCCTGTCCTCCCCGCTCTCACCCCTGGCTGAACTCCAGCAGTGGCCGGGGGAGGTCCTGACGGAGTGGGGTCTTCCCCTGGGTGAGCTGACCCTCCTTGAGGTCTACGCTTTCCCCTGGCTCTGGGTGACCCTGCCATTTTTCAGTTCTACGGCAAATTTTCACCACCCTCTGGTCCTCCCATCCAAGAGAGCAGGAAAAGATCCAGGTCTCCCCTGGTGGGGAAACCCAGGAGGCCAGAGGAAATCTGTCTTGCAGCTGCTCAGGATGTTTTTGCCCTGACCTTGGGGTAGAGAGGGGAGGCGGGGGTGCTGGGAGACCTCTTTCTATGACCGCTTGTGTTACCTGCGTGTTTCCTGTGCAAGCCACCTCTTCCGTCTTGGCCACTGTTTTCTCTCTGTTACCTTTCTTTTCTTTTTTTTTTAAATGGTATTTAATGCCCAGGCTCATCATTCATTCATTCAATAGTATTTATTGAGCGCTTACTATGTGCAGAGCACTGTATTAAGCGCTTGGAATGAACAAGTCGGCAACAGATAGAGACAGTCCCTGCCGTCTGACGGGCTTACGGTCTAATCGGGGGAGACGGACAGACAAGAACAATGGCAATAAATAGAGTCAAGGGGAAGAACATCTCGTAAAAACAATGGCAACTAAATAGAATCAAGGCGATGTACATTTCATTAACAAAATAAATAGGGTAATGACAAAATAAATAGGGTATAGAGAGAGAGAAAGAGCACCATCGTGATTTAAAACAGTAGCGGCATGGGGTATCTGAAAAATTGGTTTTCTCTAGGATTTCCATCCGATGTAGCTTTCACTCACTTTTTTTGTCCTCTGAGAGAAAGTGTATGTGTGTGCGTGTGTGTGTGTGTGTGTGTGTGTGTGTATGTTGGTATTAATTGACACTCCCAAATGGTTTGGTAAAAATAGAAACAGTTGATTGACTGACAGGAGTTTTGCCCCATTTTTATTGCACAACATGGGGATTGGGGCGTGGAATGTTGTGTTGCGGCCATATGGTAACAAAGCAAATTGCCCAATCTGTGCTCCTTTGGGTGGGAGCTCTCCCCGCTGAGCAAAGAGCCAAATTAACAGCTTTGGGGACCCCCACACCCTGGTTCTTCATAGACTAGGGTACAGCTAGGACCGTATTCTGTGGCTGTAGCCCAGGAGCCTCATGCCTCCAGGAAAGTCAGGATTTCACACTTGGTGACCTTTTCTACCACTGGATGCTTTGCTCTGGCTTTGGTGTCTGACTCTAAAGCATGTGGGATTTGCAATGGCATTGGATCCAACAGAATATTTACCCATCACATGCGCTGCCCCGGCACAGCCTCCAGGGGGTCGGAATCAATCGATCGTATTTATCGAGCGCTTGCTGTGTGCCGAACATCGTACTAAGTGCTTGGGGGAGTACAATACAATAGAGTCGGTTGACACATACCCTGCCCACAAAGAGCTTACGGTCTAGAGGAGGAGGTAGACATTAATATAAATTACAGATAGGCACATAAGTGCTCTGGGGCTGAGGGTGGGATGAATATCAAGTGTTTAAAGGGTACAGACCCATGTGTATGGACAAAACCAGAACGGGGAGGGAGGAGGGGAATTAAGGACTTAATCGGAGAAGGCCTCTTGGAAGAGATATGATTTTAATAAGGCTTAAAAGTGGGGAGTGGTAGTTTGTCTGACATGAAGCGGGAGGGAGTTCCAGGACAGAGGAAGGACACGGGAAAGTGATCTGTGTTGAGCTAGATAGATGAGATAGAACCACTGTTAGTTGATATTCCCCCAAGCATTAAGTACAGTACTTTGCACAGAGTAAACACTCAATAAATGCAATTGATTCATTGATTGCATTAGAGGAGCAAAGTATGTGTTGGGTTGTAGGAGGAATTCAACCAGGTAAGGTAGAAGAGGATGAGCTGATTGAATTCTTTTATGTGAATAGTTAGGAGTTTCTGTTTGATGTGGGGGGAGGGAGGCGAAGGGGGGTTGGGTAACCACTTGAGGTTCTTGAGGAATAGGGAGATATGGACCGAATGACTGGTCCTTCCATTATTCATTCAGTCGTATTTAGGCCGGCTGCTTCAGGGACCTTGGGCCTTAAGGGCCCTTTCTTTCTGGCAGGGGTCTCCCCTGCAGCCCTGAGAGTATCTGCATCTGCCCCGCCGCCCCCCTCCCCCAGCCCCAGGATAATAATAATAACTGTGGCATTTGTTAAGTGCTTACTATATGCCGGGCACTGTTCTAAGCACTGCGCTGCTCACAGTCTTCATCCCCTTTTTACAGCTGTGGTAACCGAGGCACAGAAAAGTGAAGTGATTTGCCCAAGGTCTCACAGCAGGCAAGTGGCGGAGCCGGAATTAGAACCCAGGTCCTTCTGACTTCCAGGCCTGTGCTCTATCCATTAGGCCATGCTGCTTCTCTAGGGGCATCAGGGAAAGACTCCCTACAGTTAGCTTTAAGGCTCTCCAACTTACTTATCCGTTCTACTGACCCCAGTGCTCTGCTTCTTCTATGTCCACTTCCTGGTTATGCCCCATTTCCATCTGGCCCTGCTCCGACTCCTTGCTCAGGTTGTCCCCGGGGCCTGAAACTGTCCCCAGAACATCTGCCAGATCACAGTCCTCCCCACCTTCAAAACCCTCCTCCAAAAAACCTCTCCCAACTTATTATCAGTGATTAATCAATCGATCATATTTACTAAGTGCTTACTGTGTGCATCTGGGGAGTAAAATATAGCAGAGTTAGTAGACACATTCCCTGCCCACAGCAAGCTTACAGCTAGAGGATCTAGGTTCTTATCATCCCCCTCAGCTAGCGCTCACACTTAGGTATTTTATTTGTGTACTTATTGATGGCCAGCCTCAGCGCACGTGTTAACATATGTCTGTCTCCTCTGGGGGACTGTAGGCTCCTTGTGGGCAGGAAATGTGATCTGTGCTTCTGTTGTATCTCCTGAGCATTTAGTACAGTATGCGGCACTCACTAAGTGCTCAGTAATTACCATTATGACTCTTCCTGGACATCTGGACTTGGGACTGAAGCGCTTGCCCTGGGATGAGTCGCGGGAGGACCTGGAGGACTGAACATCCTTCTCCTTGCCCGCTTCCCATTTAATATTTGGTGTGAAGGGAGATAAGGCCTCACCTGGGAGGCCAGCACACATTTGCATGTTTTTATCTGCATTTACATGCAGTCATTGAGGGGCCCTTAACTCCAACGATGTAGGATAAAAATAAAAGAAATTCATCCTCCTGCAATAGTGTTCACATTGGTGTACCCAGAGCTGGGTAGCAATGTGGGAGCATGGAAGCTGGCAAGGGCTGGCTCTTCTGGGCCAGTCTAAAATCAGGAGAAAAGATTACCACAGGGATGGAGGGGTCCCTGAGATTCGGGATCATCTGGGGAAATCATCCTGGGATGGGGGTCCTTGCCAACCACCACCTATCCTTTCATCTCTCACACCCCATTTAATAATAATAATAATAATAATAATAATGATGGCATTTGTTAAGCACTTACTATGTGCAAAGCACTGTTCTAAGTGTTGGGAGGGATACGAGGTGATCAGGTTGTCCCACGTGGGGCTCACAGTCTTAATCCCCATTTTATAGATGAGGAAAATGAGGCACAGAGAAGTGAAGTCACTTGCCCAAAGTCACACAGCTGACAAGTGGCGGAGCTGGGATTAGAACCCATGACCTCTGACTCCCAAGCCCGGGCTCTTTCCACTGAGCCACGCTGCTTCCTAGGCAGGCAGCAAGAGTTGTGCCTGGGAAGGAGTTAGCAGTAAGGCTGAAAGTCAAAATTACCTTCACCAAGACTAGAGGTGGCGTCAAGGGCTGCTGTGGCAAGGCTTCAAGAGGAGCTGTTATGGCCGCCACATTAGCGGCTCCTTTCCGAGCCTGACAGTTCCAGAAAGACTGGGGGCAAGGGTTTCGGAAGAGCAGAGATAGCCATCGCAGTAGTACCTACCCCCTTTCCATGTCTGACCATTCCAGAAGGACTCTGGGGCCTTCCCGGAGTGCAGAAGTTCCCTTTCTGAACCTGACCATTCCAGAAGGACTGGGGCCAAGAGATTTGGAGGAACAGAAGTGGCCACCGCAGTGGCACCCTCTTTCCATGTCTGACCATTCCGGAAGGACTCTGGGGCCTTCCTGAAGCACAGAAGGTCCCTTTCTGCACCTGATTGTTCCAGAAGGACCGGGGACAAACATTTTGGGGGTTCAGAGGTGGCCACCGCGGCGGCAGCCCCTTTCTACCCAGGCTGTTCCGGAACGGTGCTGACCCCTGGGTGAGCAGTGGGGAGAGCCGCTCTGGCTGATCCTGCAGCCCTGTAAGGAAGGGGGAACCCTGCAGATCCCCCCACTGGGCTGGTGCAGGACAGGGAGCAGAGGTCAGTCAGTAAATCAGGGATATTTATTGAGCACTTACTATGTGCCGAGCACTGTATTAAGCACTTGGGAGAATTCAACAGAACAGAATTAGCCGACAGGTTCCCTGCCCTTAACGAGCTCACAGTCTACACGTCCACTCCGGAGCCAGCCCCACCTGGAGTGGGGTCTACTGGTCACACAGCCCCACAGGTCCCCCAGGGGACTCCCCCAGTCTGGAGGGGCCCAGGGAGGCTGAGCTGACTATAGACCAGCTAGGCCAGAGCCCAGAATCCCCGGCTTGAATCTGTGACCTTTGGGCATTTGATATTTGTCCCACCCACAAACCCACAGCATCTTTAAACTATATATTATATATTACTTTTTTTCATATTAATATCTGCCTCCCCCTCTAGACTGTAAACTCGTTATGAGAAGAGAACGTATCTGTGAATTCTGTTGTATTGTTCTCTCCCAAGTGCTTAGTTCATTGTTCTGTACATAGCGCTCAGTAAATAAGATTCATTGATTCCCCCACAAAATTGGTTCCTCAGTCTTCCCTAGAGGGCTCAGCACTTCCACTTTAGTCCATAACTGACCAGGCTTCTGGGCTGGGGCCTCTACTGCTCATACTTCCACCCCAGGCTCGAACACTCAGAATCCTCCCTGCTCCCAAGTCTGAGAACACAGCGTGGGGCCGGGGGGAGGTGGTCGGCCCGGGATTCTCCCAGAGACTCGGCACCTTGTCTGGCTGGGCAGCGGGAGCTCTCCAACGGGTTTGCGCCGCAGCGACCACCGAGGACAAGGGAGGGGAGATAGGAGACGGGCCCTGGATGGGGGGTGAGAGTGGCGAAGGGCTGGAAGGGTTCCGAGAACCAGTGGAGACGCTGGACCCGGGCCCTCTGAACGCAGGGCTCTGGGGATCACGTCAGCCCACTGACTGCCGCTCAGAAGCCGGAGGCCACCAGCCTGTTTTGGGTGGTATAGCCATGTGCCTACAACCCTCGTTACAACATAGGGTCTGAAAACCGGTTCCTCCTCCTCCTTACCTGCCACAACTTGAGCGGAGCAATCGCGATGGAAGATGGCGTAACTGGCCCGCGAATATTCCAATAAGGAAGACGATTGCGTCATCCGCAGCCGGAGCAGAGTCCTAGACAGATAGAAACGTTAAGAATAACCACGGGGTTTTTCAGGCTCTGTGTGCCGAGCACTGTGCTCAGCGCTAGGGTGGGTACACATAAGGTCAGATCAGATACAGTCCCTGTCTGTCCCACAAGAGGCTCACAGTCTAAAGAGGAAGGAGAACATTTAGCTTATCCCCATTGTTACAGATGAGTAAGCGACAAAGTTAAGTGACTTGCCCAGTATCGCATAGTAGGCAAGTAGCGGAGGCAGGATTAGAATCCAAATCCTCTGCTGGCTTCTTAAAAATAGTAATGAGGGTATGTATTAGGATCTATTATGTATCAAGCACTGGGGAAGATGCAAGATAATCAGGTCGGACACAGACCCTGTCCCAGATGGGGCTCACAATCGAAGTAGGAGGTAGAAAGTGTTTCTTATCCCCATTTTACAGATGGGGAAACTGAGGCACAGAGAAGTTAAGTGACTTGCCCAAAGTCACCCATCAGGAAAGTGTCAGAGCCGGAATTAGAACCCAGGACCTCCGACTCCCCGGCCTGTGCTCTTTCCTCTAGGCCACAGTGCTTCTCGCATGATGAGCTTCGGGATTTCACCAAGTGACGCAACTCTCTCTTGAGCTTCAGCGTTCATCCAGATGAGCATTCCCCGGGTCAGTTTTCCAGAGAGGACCTGCGGGAGCTACAGCAGAAAAAAGAGCATGAGGAGAGGACCCAGAAAGGACCCTCCGGGAGTGGGGAAGGATCGTTTTTCAGATAATAGCTGACCGTCGATGGGCCACTGACGAGGTGAAGAGTTCCAGGAAGAAACAGTTACAGATGGCGGGAGCGGCTGAGGGAGTCGGGAAGGGGAAGAGCTTCCAAGTGGGAGGGTCCAGGAAGGAGAACATTTCTGCCAATTGGTCCAGATGGCAGGCATGGCAGAGGGGAAGGCTCTCTCCCTGCTCCCCCGAAACTCCACTGCTGCTGCCTTTTTGTTCTTCCACCTCCTTTTACTGGAATGGGCTTGGACCAAGGGGGCCCCCATGAGGACTGCCGATGGCCCCCTCACATTACTATGCACCAAGCACTGGGATAAATACAATCGCTCAGATCAGACATAGCCTCTGTCTCCACTGGGGCTCACAGTCTAACGGGAAGGGAGAACAGGTATCTAATCCCCACTCGCAGCTGAGGAAACTGAGGCACAGAGCAGTTCAGTGATTTGACCCGGGTCACCCAGCAGGCAAGTGGTGGAGCTAGAATTAGAATCCAGGTCTTGTGACTTCCAGGCCTTGGGTTTTTTCCGCTGGGCCATGCTTCTTCGTTTGCTTTCGGAGTTCCCCGGATTGGCGGCAACGCGGTCCGGGACAACCAGTGATAAGCGTATTTAAGATAATGATGATGGTATTTATCAGTTTCTAAGGGCCAAGCACTGTGTTAAGCATTAAGGCAGAAACAAGTTGGTCAGCTGCGATATGATCCCTATCCCTCCTGGGCTCTCAAACTCAGAGGAAGGGAGATCGAGTGTGTATCCTCATTATACAGATGATGA
The DNA here is from genome assembly GCF_004115215.2 of Ornithorhynchus anatinus. Lineage (NCBI taxonomy): Eukaryota > Metazoa > Chordata > Mammalia > Monotremata > Ornithorhynchidae > Ornithorhynchus > Ornithorhynchus anatinus. The sequence goes on along the minus strand of NC_041749.1, from coordinate 33,715,775 downwards.
TACATGTTTTACAGATACAGAAACTGAGGCTCAGGTAGACTAAATGACTTGCCCAAGGTCCCAAAGCAGTAGTAAATAGTATTTATTGAGCACTTACTATGTGGAGAACACTGTAGTAAGCACTTGGGAGAGTACAATATAACAATAGTAATAATAATAATAATGGTATTTATTGAACGCTTACTATGCACTGTAGTAAGCACTTGGGAGAGTACAATATGACAATAGTAATAATAATAATAGTATTTATTGAGCTCTTACTATGTGGAGAACACTGTAGTAAGCACTTGGGAGAGTACAATATGACAATAGTAATAATAATAATAATAATAGTATTTATTGAGCTCTTACTATGTGGAGAACACTGTAGTAAGCACTTGGGAGAGTACAATATAACAATAGTAATAATAATAATAATGGTATTTATTGAACACTTACTATGTGGAGAGCACTGTAGTAAGCACTTGGGAGAGTACAATATAACAATAGTAATAATAATAATGGTATTTGTTAAGCACTTACTACGTGCCAAGCACTGTTCTACGTGCTAGGATAGATACAAGGTCATCAGGTTGTCCCACGTGGGGCTCACAGTCTTAATCCTCATTTTCCAGATGAGGTAACTGAGGCACAGAGAAGTGAAGTGACTTGCCCAAAGTCACACAGCCGATAAGCGGCGGAGCTGGGACTAGACACACGACCTCTGTCTCCCAAGCCCGGGCCCTTTCCACTAAGCCAGAACCAGACCCATTCCCAGCCCACGTCAGTGGCAGAGCTGGGATTGCAACCTGGCTCCCTTCCCAAGGGACTCCCAGTCCCAAGGGCTGTACACCAGGCCACGATGACTCCCAGGCCCCCAAGGGAAGAGAATCAGTGGGACCCCAGCAAGCGAATCTGAGCACGCAGCTTCCTCCCCGCTCTATCTCACTCTCCTTTCCCTCCTGTTTGCTGGCCGTGGTTGTTTCTCCAGTTCCTTGGCTGGAAATGGGTCGCCAGCCTGTCGGTCAGTGGGGCGGGCCCGGAGAACCAAGCCAGAGGCTAGGCACCCTCACCGACCCTCTGCTAGCCGAAAACGAATCACCTCGCCTGCCCCAGCCTCCTTCTGTTTGCCTGGCAACCACCTCAGGCCTCAGACCGGCGGGAGAGGGGGCGAGTGGGTGGTGGCCAAGTTTCCCTCCGCTATGGGTGCTTTAAAATCTGTGCTGCTGTTTGAGACTGATATGTGTGTTTTTTATTTTTTTAATGGTATTTGTTAAGTGCTTACTGTGTGTTAAGGCACTGTACTAAACACTGAGATAGATACAAGATAATCAGGTTGGACACATTCCATTTCCCACGTGGGGCTCTCAATTTTAATCCCCATTCTACAGATGAGGTAACTGAGGCATAGAAAAGTGAAGTGACTTACCCAAAGTCATCTGGCAGACAAGCAGCAGAGTCAACATTTGAACCCAGGTCCTCTAACTTCCAGGCCCATGCATTTTCCACTAGGCCACATTGCTTCTCACTAGATCATGAAAGCTGGACAAAAAACCCCACCTGTTTTTGGGGTGCTTTTATTTTGTCCCCCTGGAATTTGCTAAGCACTTACTGTGTGTCAAGCGCTGCCCTTTAGCACTAGGGTAGATACAAGATAATCAGGTCAAACACGATCCCTGTCTTACGCAGTGATTACAGTCTAAATAGGAGGGAGAAAAAGTATTTCATCCCCATTTTACATTTGAGGAAACTGAGGCACAGAGAAATTAACTGGCCCAAAGTGTGTGTGTCAAGGTCTGGTAGTTTTCTGAGTTCCCAATTGCCCTCAGCTCCAGGAGCTGTGGGAGTGGGGACTGAGGGTAAGGATGGAAGGGAATGGTGTTCCTGGGGGAGGAATCTGTGGAGATTCATTCATTCATTCAATCAATCGTAATCATTGCTTACTGTGTGCAGAGCACTGTACTAAGTGCTTGGAATGTACAATTCGGCAACAGATAGAGACGATCCCTGCCCAACGACGGGCTCACAGTCTAAAAAGGGAAGACAGCAAAACAAAACAAGTAGTCAGGCATCAATACCATCAACATAGATAAATAGAATCATAGGTATATACACATCATTAATAAAATAAATGCAGCTGGGTGGCCATCTGGACCATTTAAGGCTGCATAGGCAGGCTTTCTGTCATCCTGTCCTCTGTCCACTGCCGATACGGACCAGATGCTTTTGATTTCGGCAGTGAGCCTCCCTCGGCCATGGCTCCTGCTGCCTTGGGCAAATCATTAGCCTCCATGGCTCCAATGTGGCACTAGAGTTCGCATGACCCCGGGAGAGCGACGTGTTGCCTCTGGAGCAAGTGGGGCAGGTGGAGGAGTCAGGGGTCCCCCCACTGAGGAGATACTCCAGGGTCAGCCACACTCGGGCTCGCTTCCACCCAGTGGCGCCTGGGATGTCAATGGCTTCACCGTGTGTCCGGGAAACCCATCACATCCCAGGGATCTCCTTGTCTGGAATTTGTGACTATGTCCCCTGCCCTTCTGACCCACCACTTCCACCCTCTGCCCTTCACAACTCTGATCCACTTCACGGGCTGGGAAGCGGAGGTGGCCCAGGTCTTCCACACTGTTCCCTGCCGACATCTCAGGTGCCGTAGTGGAGGCAGTGCGGGCAGCGGAAAGATCCATCCAGGTGCCCCGGATGCACTAGAGTGGGCAGCTGGAGCCCGGGAGGTACCTGGCGTTCCTGGGACTAGCTTTTCTCGATTCCCTTCTCCACCAACCCAACGAGATGCTTGCCCGCTTGGACTCCGGGCAGGCCTGGTCAGGGAATGGCCCCAGGGAGGGCAGTGGCCCATCAGCAGGGAGGAGACCGGGAACAAAGGCAGCTCTCCAGGTGAAGCAGAGGGCCAAACTACTGCTATGTTATAATATAATTCTGGCATTTGTTAAGAACTTACTATGCGCCAGGCACTGTACTAAGGACTGGGATACAGGCAAATCAGGTTGGACACAGTGTCTGTCCCACATGGCGCTCACAGTCTTGCTCCCCATTTACAGATGAGGTAACTGAGGCACAGAGAAGTGAAGTGACTGCTTGAGGTCACTCAGCAGACAAGTGGCAGAGCTGGGATTAGACCCCAGCTCCTTCTGACTCCCAGGCCTGTGCTCTATCCACTAAGCCATGCTGCTTTGCCATATCATGGGCAAAGGTGGCTTAGAGAAGGGCGGCCAGACCTCAGGAGCCCCTCAGCCTGGGTTCAGAGTAGCTCTTTGCGTCATCAAACAGCATCGTTTTGAAGGCTTTGTCAAATGGGGGGTGGGGGTGGGGGCGTGCCAGGGGTGGGAAGGGCCATAGGCAAGGTTAGAGGAAGCTAGCTCTGAAGCTGGGAACTTTTTAAGTGTGTTGGGATTTATTTGGAACCCTCAGTGGATAACATTTTGATTTGCCTGAGGGTGAGAGTAGGTGAAACAACAGGTCTGCCCCAGGTCTGCCCCTAACCCTGGTAGGAAGTCAAACTCCCCCGCTCAACCCCACCCGATGCCCTCAGTGCTGTTCTGCCCTTTCCCCACCCCCAGCCCGGTCCATTCCCTTCCCCGCAACCCACCGACCCCCCGTCATTCATTCATTCATTCAGTTGTATTTACTGAGCACTTACTGTGTGCAGAGCACTGTACTGAGTGCTTGGGAAAGTACAATGCAACAATAAACAGTGACATTCCCTGCCCACAGGGAGCTCACAATCTAGAGGGCCTCCACATCCTCTGGTCACGGTTGAGAGTCTGGGCTGCCCTAGAAGGTGAGCAGAGAGGCCCGCTGAGAGCAGCAGTCGTAATGATGATATTTGTCAAGCGCTTACTGTGTGCCATGCACTGTTCTAAGTGCTAGGGGAGATGTGAGATAATCGGGTTGGACACAGAGGGCTCACAGCCTTAACCCCCATTTTACAGATGAGGGAACTGAGGCACCGAGAAGTTAGTAACTTGCCCAAGGTCACACGGCAGACACGTGGCAGAACCGGGATAAGCAGAACCATGACCTTCTGACTCCCAGGCCTGTGCTCTGTCTACTACGCCAGCAGTAACTTGGACTTTAGAGGGACCCCAGAGGCAGTCTCACTGCAAGCCCCCCACCCCAGGATCCCCCTGCCTTAGGACTTGGGTCCCCAGGGGTCCTGCAGGGAGAGGAGAGGAGCAAGGCAGGCAGGCGAGTTGGTTCAACGCTGCCGCCTCCCCACCCCCACCAAGCCCTTGGAATGAAGGGAATTTCTGCGCGTGCCGGAGCAGATCTCAGTGGGCAGAGTCCGGCGGATGGTGGCGACATCCTGAGCCGTCTCCCCGGCCCAGTTGGAGGAGGGCGGACACCCAAGAGCTCTGGCTCGGCCAGGTGGATACCCGGAGGGGAGACGTGACCATTCGTTGGCTTGACGGACTTGACACCGGAGACTCACGGGCCTCCCCGGGAGAAAGGTAAAGGGGTTCTCCTCTGGGAGAGCTGCTGCTTGGGTGCAGCCTGTCTGCCCTGCTCAGGATGCGGGGATAGAGGGCATCCCAACAGGCCCAGCTCTAGAACAGCTGGGAGGAGAAGAGGCATCGGGGGATGTCAGAGAACGGGGCCTTCAGACACATTCCAGGGGCCGGCTCGGAGAACCCTTCAGCTAGGAGATTAGCACATAACTCGGGCTAATCCGCCGCAGCCTGGTGTGCCACACAGGCCGCGATGAAACTTTTCCTTCTGCCAATTTGAGGATGCAGCTGTGGCTGGGGAGGGGCCAGGGGAGGGGGAGGATAAAGTCTGATGCCTCCACCACCGCCAGACGGTTGAAAAATAGCACAGTAGTGGAATTGCTCTTTCTATCCAGAATGTCCCCTGCACAATCCGGTCTCCAGTTTCCTAGGCTTTTTGTCCCAGCTCTGCTTTCCCGTTCACGGGGAAGATTGGCCAGGGGTGTTTTGGACCAAAGAGCTGAGTCCTCCGCCAGCAACGATCGGTGCTTTTCCAATAGAGGGAGGTCTTAGCGGGTGAAACGGTCCCAACCGGGGGACACAAACTAAACTTTCGGATGGCCAGAGGACCTGCCACAATCAGGTGACTTTGGAGAGCCCTTGTATTACTGGTGTTCTCGTCCTGGGTATGGACAGTTTCGGTAGTCTTGTTTGTGGAGCGTCTACAGGCCGGGAATCCTTGGAGAAGGCAAAGCCTGTGGGAGGGTGCTGATCTCTTCTCCAGATAATTGCACGCTTTACTAGGTTCCAGGGTGAGGAAAGCCGGTATTCAGGGCCCTCTGTTTCGCTTCAGGAGAGTGAGCTCGGCACTCCGGGGAGCGGAGGAAAGATACAGTGTCTCTGTTCAAGGGGTTTCTCTCCCAAGAGGCAGGAGAGATATAAATACATAAAATAACTTACAGAGAAACTCATAACATTGACACTTGGGGAGGGGGCGGGAATTTGAAGGGCCTGAGTTATTTCTGGTTTTCTGTTTATCCACTCCTCCCTTCCTCTCCACTGCTGGTCTGCCTCAAGTGGCTCTGGCTTCTTGAAGAAGAGAATGTTGAGGAGGGATGCAAAGAAAAGAGGAAGGGCCTAGGCAAGGTGGAGGTAGGAGATAGGGCCTAAGCGAGGGAGAGACGGGAAGGTAGGGCCTAGGCAGGGGAGAGGAGGAAAAGTAAGGCCTAGGCAAGGGAGAGGAGAGAAGGTAGGGCCTGGTGGGGGGGTTGGGGGGGGAAGTTTGTCAGGGAAGAGGAGGGAGGGGGGCCTAGGCACGGGAGAGGAGAAAGGTAAGGAGTATGCAGGGAGGGAGGAAGGGAGGGTCTAGGCAGGGGAGAGAAGGGAGGTGGGGCTAGGCAGTGGAGAGGAGCGAGGGAAGAGAAGAAGAGAGTGGAAACAGGAGGGCAGCAGGAGGGATGCGAATGATGGGCAGGACTCAAGAGAAAGAGGGCCTTTGGAGACAATATAGATCGAAGATGAGTGAAGGTGAACAGTGCAGCGATGGAAATGGAGGAAAAGCTCAGCTCCGGTACCTCCCAACTTTACCAGGAGACAGTTCATTTAATAAAATGCAAATGATTTGGGATTCCTCTCCTGGAGATGAGAAGTTGCTGGGGTGGAATGGTGGAGGCCCACCGGGGTGGCTGAGGATTTGAATATGCCAGAAAAGGGATGAGGAGATAGTGCAACACCTCAGAGGAGGGGAATGGTGTGGAACCCACCATCAGCGGAGAATCTGACCTCCCTGGGCACCAGTGAGCAGGGCCCGGGGAGATCGGAACGCGGACAGCTTCGTGAACTCTGAGGTTCCATCGCTCCACCTGGGTGGCTGGAGCTCCTCTTAAGCGTCCGGCTTCTGAGGTGGTTCTCTGTGCCTCAGTCTCCACATCTATAAAATGGGGATAAAATGATCTGTACTTCCTTCCACTTAGATGGTGGGACTGGGCCTTTTTTTATGGTCTTTGTTAAGCGCTTACTATGTGCCAGGAACTGTTCTAAGCGCTGGGTTAGATACAAGCAAATGGGGTTGGGCACAGTCCCTGTTCCACATGGGGCTCACAGTCTTAGTCCCCATTTTAGAGATGAGGTACCTGAGGCCCAGAGAAGTGAAGTGACTTGCCCAAAGTCCCACAGCAGACAAGTGGCGGATCCGGGACTAGAACCCACATCCTTCTGACTCTCAGGCCTGTGCTCTATCCACTAGACCACATTGCTTCTCTGCGTACCATGTGATTATTCTTCATCTATCCCGGCGCTTAGCAAGGTGCTTGGCATATAGTAAGTGCTTAACAAATACCACAGTTCTACTTCATATTAGTGGCTCTTCTTGCGCCGTGCTCGAACAGGAGATTCTGTAGGAAGTTTCTAGCAGAACCAAGAACTTCTGTTCATTCAGGCCTTCTTCGGGAAGGGCTTGACATAGCAGTGGCAACAGGTGGCCTCGGTGGTTCCCCTCCAGTTGAGCCCCAAGGAAGAGCCGGCGCCTGGGAGAGATGTCGAGTCTTCACCCCTCTCCCCCCGACTCATACCCCAGTGGCGGGGGCCATCCCATCTCGTCCTGCCCAAGCAGCAGCAGCCCCTTCCAAACATCTGGACTTTTAAGAAGCTGTGCGCGGCCCAGCTGGGGCCGTGGAAAATCTAAAAATGTCTCTCTTAGATGGCATTATATCTTTAATTGTTTTTCTGTAGTCAAATCCCCTCTCCCCCATCTTCTCTGATCCTCCATCTTTGTCTACCAACTTTCCTGTTTTATAATTTCCCAAGCGCTCTGCACATAGTAAACGCTCAGTAAATACCCTTGATTGATCTGTTTTGTTCCCCATAGGCGTACCAGTGCTTTGCCCATCTTGGACACTCAAAGGGTAGCGATGCATGAGTAACTGGCATAGTCAGGGTAGCTACTGGGCCTCCTCTGCCTGTCCTGCCCAGGTTGTGATCTGGCCCGGGCTGGGCAAGCTCACCCAGCACCAGCCCAGTTGCAATTAGACAGAGCAGCAGGGTTGGTTCTGGCGAAATTGGCCCAACCTTGGCTGGCTCTCCGCCGGGGTAGCTGGGTGGAAGTGGTGTGGGAGATCCCGGGTTCTAATCTCTGCCCCGCCGCTTGTCTGCTGTGTGACTTTAGACAAGTTACTTGACTTCTCTGTGCCTCAGTTAGCTCATCTGTAAAATGAGGAGTAATACTGTGAGTCCCATGTGGAACATGGACTGCGTCCAACCTGATAAGCTTGTATCTACCCCAGTGCTTAATACAGTGCCTGGCACATAGTAAGCGCTTAACAAATGCAAAAAAAAAAAAAAGGCTGTGGAGAAGGAGCGGGTAGTGGAGGTAGGCGAGCTTACCCACCGCCCACCCCTTTTGCCTCCTTCTCCATTTTCCATTCTCCTTCTTCTCGTTTTCTTCACTTCCCTTTATTTTTCTTCACTCTCCTACTCCCTCTCTTTACTTTCTCTGGACCTTCCCTCCCACCACCCAAGTTCTGGCCTCCTGATTTAGAAAGGAAGAATGGCATCTTGTCCCTCCCCATGAGAAGTTAACCCTCTAATAAAGAGACAAGATAGGTACATAGATAGACAGTGAATTCACGGTAGGTTCATAATAATAGCAATAATAATTGTGGTATTTGTTAAATCCTGACGATGTGCCAAACGCTGTACTAAGCACTGGGGGAAATAGATACAGTATAATCAGATCAGATATAGACCTTGTCCCTTGGGGGCTCACAGTCCAAGGGAGAGGGAAAAATCTGTATTTAATCCCCATTTGACAGATGAGGAGACTGAGGCACAGAGAAGTTAAGTGACTTGCCCAAGGTCACGTTGCAGCCAAGTGCCCGGGATTACCTGGCCTCCTCAGGTTTCCTGACTTCCTGTCCTAGGCTCTTTCCACTGGGTCAGCCGGCTTCTTACAGAAGATACATTACACAAACAGCGGCGATGTAAAATCTGCAGACACGAGGTTACTGGAGTCTAAAAGGGGTTAAGCTGTAAAAAGAAATCAATCGGTGGCATTTATCGAATATTTACTTGTGCAGAGCACTGTACTCAACGTTTGGGGCAGAACAACACTCTGCCCACAAGCAGTTTACAATCCAGCTGTGGTTCCAGGGGCTGGACAAGAGTCAGGTACCCAGAGTCTCAGATACAGAGGGCCGGCAGGGGGAATCAAGGTATGTCCCAAAGGCTTGATGCTGTTCAGAGCAAACTGATCAGGCCCAGTCCTCACGCTCCTTAGGGTCTGAAAATGTCAGTTCTGATCTCGGCCAGTGAGTGAAGGGAAATGCAAGACACACAGGCAACCCAGAGGCAGTTATTTGTCCCTCCTCATCTCCAGGCAGGGACCACCTTGGATCACAGGTAGCCTTGACTCATCAGAGACCACTTCTGATCCCGATGGCCTCTGGCCAGTGGGAGATTCTCTCCAACAGGAGACTGACTTTGATCAGAGAACCCCCGTGTTGAATCTGGGTCCACAGTTGATGCCTGGAGGAGATGGAAGCTCCTACTGGCCCTGTTGGAGGTTGGGTAGATTTGTGAGCAAATCAGGAGGCAATAACCAGCGTCCAGTCTCTCACCTAAAATGCCCTGCCTGCCCTAACTCCAACTGAGATGCTCCAACCCTTCTTCGACAAATTGGCAAGAAGGACCAGCATCAATTCCCCTAAACTCATTGTGGGTAGGGGTTGTGTCAGTTTACCGTACTCTCCAAACGCTCAGTACAGTGCTCTAAACACGATAAGCGCTCGATAAATACGATTGGATGAATGAATTTTATTCACCCCCCCTCCCCGCCCCACAGCACTTACGTACATATCTGTAATTTATGAGTTAATTTAACCTTAAGTACTTATTTATTTATATTGGTGTCTCCCCCTCTAGACTGTAAGCTTGTTGTGGGCAGGGAATGTGGGTGCTATGTCATCATATCGTACTCTCCCAAGTGCTCTGCACACAGTAAGCACTCAGTAAATATGATCGATTGATTAATTGACCGAGCTGACTAATGAATTAGGTGTCATCGGCGCCACTGGGCACTCACCGATTCCACGGTATAGTTTCACCCTGGCACCGGGTTTTGCCCCGTACAGACCCAGCCGCAGACAGCCCCGCCACACACGGAGAGACGATTTAACAGCCAGAGCACGGGCTAAAACTAAATAAATATTTACATTCGACAGACCTCGAGTGTGTGTGGTTTTTGTGTTGTGGAAAGTGGGTTGTTTGTCTGGCTTAGGTAGACAATCACCCCGCCACTCCCAATCAGGGAAGGCTTCCTAGAGGGGCTGGGCTTTCAGATACCGTGTGGATGGGTGAGACTGGGGCATCTCGGTCCTTCGGGAGGTGGTTGGGCAAGAAGGACGTGCTTATGGCCAAAGCAAGCACCCAAGAGGGGTCATTCGGAGAAAAAGGAATAATTTGGGAGGCGTTGTGGAGGATAGACAGTTTTAGAACATTCAAAGCAGGGAAAGGGTCTACCAACTCTTGTATCGCACTCTCCCCAGGGCTTAGGACGGTGCTCTCACACAGTGAAGCGATCAATAAATACCATCGATGGGTTGATTTTACAGATAATCTCTTCTCCGAGATAGGGAGGGAAAGGGATGTTTCTCCCCATTTCGCAGATGGGGAGGGGTAATGCCTTGCCCGGGGTGGGGGTGGGGGTCACCCAGGGGTGGAACCGGGCAGCGTGGCTCAGTGGAAAGAGCACGGGCTTTGGAGTCAGGGCTCATGAGTTCGAATCCCAGCTCTGCCACTTGTCGGCTGTGTGACTGTGGGCGAGTCACTTAACTTCTCTGTGCCTCAGTTCCCTCATCCGTAAAATGGGGATTAAGACTGTGAGCCCCACGTGGGACAACCTGATTCCCCTGTGTCTACCCCAGCGCTTAGAACAGTGCTCGGCACATAGTAAGCGCTTAACGAATACCGACATTATTATTAACTGGGGAAAGAATCCAATTCAGCATTCCAACCACGTGACCCGACCCAGTTCTCTCCAATTTTGATGGGGGTAACTGTTGCTCGCTGATATCATTGGCTGGGCTCTGCGGGTGCTGTTTTGCTTTCCTTCTTCCTCACTTTACTCTTTGGCTTTGCAGCAGGTTGGAGTTTCTGCTCCTCTTTATGGGTTGATGTTATTTTTTTTTTATCTCTCTCCTGCTCTTCCCTCTGCCCATCAGGTCCGGCTTCAGTCACTCCATTTTTCCTCTTTTCCCCCCGCCCCATTCACACGTCCAGATCACTTTAACTGTTTTCCTGCCAGTATCCGGGCGACTGGCTCCGGTTTAACCCAGCCTTTGCTATTTTCATTTCTTCTCTTATCTTTCCTGCTTTCTTCCCCAGTGACCTTCCCAAACGACACCGGTTTGTTTTTCGGCGGTTCGGCTGTTTTTCCCACATCGGTCTGACTTCTGACCTCGGCCTGAATCTCTCTCTCGTCCACAGGGCTGGACTCCCCCCACCCCCATTTCCCTAGCCCCCCAAGATCCCGACCTCCCCCCGTTCATCATTCCTTCAGTCATATTTATTGAGCGCTCACTGTGTGCAGAGCACTGTCCTAAGCGCTTGGGCGACAGATAGAGACAATCCCCAGCCAACGGTTCAAGGCACGGGGAAACGAAGGTCCCGGGTCACTGCCACTCCAGATTCCGACCCAGAATCAATCCGGATTCGGAGAATCAGGTCCAACGTCAGATCAGGATCAAAGATCTCAGAATCCCAACCGGGATCCGGGATCGATCCCTGGGGGTTGGTTTTTTTCGGTTTTATTTTGGGTGGGTTTTTGTTTTTTTAAACGGAACCCAGAAAGGCTTAGCAGGCGAAAATCGGGCCCAGTTGACATCCCATTGTGTTTAAAGGCCACACCCCAAGGTCGCGCCCCCCGGTAGACCCCCGACGAGAAGCCCCCTCCCCCCCCCCCAACCCCCAGCTCCAGTCCCAGCCCCCTGCCCACCATTCATTCATCCGATCGAGCGCTGCCTGGGTGCGGAGCCCTGTCCTAAGCGCTCGGAATGTCCAATTCGGCAACAGAGAGGGACCGGTCCTGCCCAACGACGGGTAGGGGACTCGGGGGGGGCAGAGTAATCATAACGGTGGTGTCGATTAAGCGCTTAGGGTGGGGACGGCTGGACTGAGCGCTGGGGTGGGTGCAGGCCAATCGGGTGGGGGGGGAGGGGCCGGTGGAGGACCGGTCGGGGGAGGAGGGAGGAGGAGGAGGAGGAGGAGGAGGAGGAGGAGCCGGCGGCGGCGGCGGCGGCTGCGGCGTGGAGCGGGGGTGGGAGCGGGGCGGCGCGGCCTGGGAAGGGTTAAGCGGGCTGGGGTTGGGGCCGGGGCCGGGGTTGGGCCCGGGGCCGGTGGCAGAAGGGCCCGGGGCCGGTGGCGGTTTGCAGAGGGGCCGGGGCCTTCTGCCAAGCCGTGGCCGCCGGTGCATGCCCGGAGGTCGCAGCTCTGCAGCCGGGGCCCGGGGAAGCCGCCCCCCACCCCCGTCCCCCGACCCCCGGGACCCTCCTCGGCCTCCCCCCAGCCGGCACCCGGGACCCGGACCGGCCGCAGGTAAGGACCGGCCCCGCCGGGAGGATGGCAGAGGAGGGGGCGCACGGAAGATCTCAGCGCCCGGGAGCCTTGCAGGCCGCGGTCGCCCACCGGCCACCCCGGACCCCCCACCTTGCCGAGGCCGAGCCCCCCGGGGGAGACAAAGGAAGGCCGAGGGGCCGTTGGCGGGGGGGCATCTCCGGGGAGCGGGGCGGGAGGGACGGGGGCAGGCCAGCCGGAGGTCACAGATAATGTCACTTGCGAGGAATGCCCCCTCCCCCCACCCACCCCCTCCCCCCTCCCTCCAGAACAGGGAAAACTTTTGTCCTATGTGGGAGGTTTGAACCCGTGTGTCCCCGCTTGGTGAAAATGGAAGAGGCTCTTGTGTTCATGTGGCGCAACCGGTTTTCTTCGAGTGGTGTTCCCTTTGGAAGGGACACGGGGAGAGGGATTGAATGATTTCTGCCCCTCCTCCCCTCCCCCCCGCCGATTCATCCGAAATGGAAGGAAGTCGGGGGGCGGGAAGAGATCTGGGAACCCCCTCCCGGTCGGGATTTTGGCGAGATTTGGCAGGGGTCGGGGAGAGTTTCCTGGATGGGTTCCTGTTGATTTGGTTCGACCGGTCAACAAGTATCGATTGGGCCCGGCCGGGCTTGGCAGCCCGTGTTAAATCCGGCAGCAGCTGGGCTTCACCCTAGAGGTGGCTACGCGACAGGGGACGGCGGCGACACCCCCCCTCCCGGTGTCCCACTCCGTCTCCTCCTCTTTCCCCCTCGCCACATGTCCTCACGCTCCCCCCCACCACAACCCGCGGGCCCCGGTTGAGCCAGATTCAATTTAGTCGATCTCTCCAAAAAGGTGTCCGATGTGGAAGGAAGGAGAGAGGTGCTAAGGGTTGTGATTGTCGAGGTTCGATCGACAAACTAAACAGTTTTAGAAATGCTAATGGTGCCAGTGGTCGCGGCCTGCGTATCTCTGTTGACTCCTATTTGAGGCAAAGTGATGGCTTTATAAGTAGGAGTTTTCACAACAGCTTGGATGAGTAAATATTACCGCTCACCCGGCCAGAGAGGGAGAGAGATCCCTCTCCAGTCCCTCCCCTGTTGCCCCTTTCACTCTCAGGAGGGCCACCCGGCCGGATCGGCTCGGTCACCCCGTTTATGTAGTTGGGGGAAAGAGAGGACCTTTGGCCGAAAAGATCAGCCACGAGACGGGATTCCCCGGTCTTTGCTCAGCACCTCTAGTCACGGCCATTTACAGTCGCGGGCGGGGGGTGGGTGTTGGACCGGAGCCCAGGTCCGGTCCCTCGGGCCCTCCGCTTTGGGCTCCGGGGGATCCTCGGGCCCGAGCGAGGAGCCGGGAGAAGATCGGAGCCCCGGGGACTCGGAGCGAGCCCGGCAGAAGTCCCTGCTGGCATCCCGCGAGGGGCAGGATCCCGACTGCCCAACCTCTCGGCGCACTGCAGAGAGAGGTAGTATTTATGGGGGTCTGCGCTACCGAGGCACCCAGGTGAATGCGATGAGAGCGGCTCTCACGGCCAAAGCAGGGGAATATCGGGCCTGGGTGGGGAGGGCCTGCTTTCAGGCTTCTGGCCCAGATTGATCCCCTCTCTGGTTTTTTTAACCTACGGTTTCTCTCTCCACCTCTAAACATCTCAGATTCTTTGAGTACCGCTCTCCTCCCAGTAACCGTCAGTACTATCGACCCCCCCCCCCCCCCGCTCCACTAACTGATGATATTACTGACGTCAAAGAGCGTTTATCAAGTGCCCGTCTGCCCACAGTGAGTGACCCCCGTCCCCAGTCCGTAGGAAGTTACAGTCCTCTTGCTCTCTCCCCCTCAAAATGTCCATCCCCACCAGCTTCTACTGTCCCTGAGGGATCCTGGCAGGAACTTCTGCAGAGCTTGGCTATTCCCAAGGCTCCCGTCGGGAACTGCCGGTTCAGGTGGAGAGAGCCGGGGCCTAGGTGTGACAAGACCTGAGTCCTCCGCAGGCACGTCACCAAAGACAAGTCTCTGAACTCTTTTCTGTCTCAGTTCCCCATTTTGCTTTCTGGGCAGAGCACAACTCTCTCCCTCTCTATTGATTACTCTGTGGAAGGAAGGATTGCTGTGCTGTGGAGCGAGTACTGTGAATGCCCTAGGAGTGAAAGGTAAAATAGTTGCAAGGTGGTAGTGAAGTAAATAAAGTGAATAAGTCAGTGACTGCTAGGAGCCTCCATCCATGAGATTTTATTTTAATGGTGTTTGTTAAGCACTTACTCTGTACCAAACACCGTTCTAAGCGCTGGGGTAGATACATGTTAATTTGGTCAGACACAGTACCTGGGGCTCACAGACTAAGTAGAGATAGATGTTTAATGTGGGGGAATCAGAGCCGGCGGCCTGGCTGGGCCGTTCCCACCCGAGAGGTCACAGTCTTGAGAAAGTAAGCTTGAGATCGGGTGGGCAGGCCACTAGGGCAAGGGCACGAGGTGGAGATGGAGTGTGGGATGTGAATAATAATAATAATAATGTTGGTATTTGTTAAGCGCTTACTATGTGCAGAGCACTGTTCTAAGCGCTGGGATAGATACAGGGTAATCAGGTTGTCCCATGTGAGGCTCACAATCTTAATCCCCATTTTACAGATGAGGTAACTGAGGCACCAAGAAGTGAAGTGACTTGCCCACAATCACACAGCTAAGTGGCAGAGCTGGGGTTCGAACCCATGACCTCTGACTCCCAAGCCCGGACTCTTTCCACTGAGCCACACTGAATAGGAGTCTGGAGTAGAAGATGGAGGAGAGGATGGAGAGGAGTGGAGAGGCGATGGGATTGAGTTGTCCCCAGGGATGGGATTGAACTGTCCCCAGGGAGACTCCCCAACTCAGAAAGTCACAGTATTAGAGAGGTGGAAAGGAGTCCTGCGTACCGTCTCTCTAGACACGGTGGTGGCCCCCGCGCTTCCCACGTGGTCTCCCTTCCAAGGACCAGCCAGGTCTGGGCCTCCTTATTCAGCTAGGATGGGCTCTGGGAAAAGAGACCGAAGGAATGAAGCTTGAGGGATCAGGAATCTGTAGGAGAGAGGTGACCCTGGCCTTGCAGATCTGCTGTCTGACTTCATGGTGGTTAATGGGTTCCCACTCTCCCGGCCACTGCGTCCAGGTGACGCAAGCTCCTGCTGAGAGAGGCTCATGACTTAATGTTTCTTGGCATCCCAAACCGTCCCAGAAATCCTCTGCTTATGGTAAGGGAAGAGTGGAAGTATTGAGGAGCACCTCTCTACACTGCTCTCACAACTCTCTGAGACGGGTAGGGGTCCTTGCTAGGAAGGAGGGTTGGGGCCGCGTGAAGGAAGCGAGGTGAGGTACCCTTTACAATGGGCAGTTTCTCGACTGCAACCATTCTACTTCTCCCCCACTTCTAGCGTATTCCTGTTTTGGTGGCTGGGCCTCTGCCCCTGAGTCTTTCTGTTCTTCTGGGGACCGAAATCCTCCTGCAGAAAAAGTTTACAACCCCAGTGGATGGAAAACTCCCTGAGGTCAGGGATTCCCGGTGTCTCCACCTGTTAGTCTATGCTCCCAAGTGCCCAGTACATTGCTCTGCACACATTTAGGCTCTCAGGAAACCCCACTGGTGACGATGATGGAGGCCATAATGCCTCCTGGAATCCTCTGGCTTGGCTGGCCAGAATTCCCCGCCTCCACCAGCGTGCCTGTCAGGGTTTTCCCACTTTGTAACTTCCCACTCTTCGTTCTTCCCTCCTTTCATCTTTTTCCTCTGGGATTAATCCAAGGGAAGGAGCTAGCACTAAATAATGTGTAGCACCTCCCACCCCTCCACTCCTCCTCCCGCAGCCTCAGGGTTTGCTGCTGGTCAAGGGACTTGGCTTCACTCTGTCAAAGGTGACCCGTTCAGAAATCAACACGTCACCCGTCCCGAGCCCGCTCCCCGTCTGGAGCAGGAGACTCGGGCACACGGCCCGACCGCCTGTGTGTCCTAGTTTGGGAGAAGCCTAAATTTAAAGCACTGGAGGGAAAACAAGGATAGTAGCAAGGGGATCCTGGCCACCAACCTTGCAAGCCCTGTCGTTTCCAGAAATGTTTCTGCACCCTGGCTATTCTCATCTGCTTCTAAAGGCTCACTACTAGTAGTAAGTACTGCCGGCGATGGTGGTATTAATTCAATGCCTTGTACTGTGCATTGTCCTTAAGAAGTACAATAGAAGCACGAGAGAGTTTCCTACTCTCTGCTTCTCATTTTCTCCTCTCTCCCCGCTGATCTCTTGCTCACGCCCTCCCTCCTGCCCAGAACTCCCTCCCCCTTCCCCTCTAGCAGGCCACTACCCTTCCCATCTTCAGGGCCCATTTGAAATCAGATCAGAACACACACACACACGTTTATCATTTCCCCCTCAATCTATAATTTATGTCTATCTCAGCCACCAGTGTGTAAACTCCTTGAAGGCAGGGATCATGTCTGTTAACTCTACAGTACTCTCCCAAATGTTTAATTCAATACTCTGCACAGGATACGGGGCTCAGTAAATCCCACTGATTGGGTTGTACCCAAGCAGTTTACATCCCAAGGGAAGAGACAGATCTGGAAATATCCACCAGCAGTGGAATCGGAATAAATAAATCTCAACGGCTGAGGGAGCACCAGCTTCTCTCTGCAGCCCAAAGGGAGAGTCTCCAGACCCATAAAGTCACAGCAACAGGGAGGTGGAAGGGAGTCCAGCCTCTCATCTCTGTAAACCGGGTGATAGCACCTGTCCAGAAGGAGATTTTCCCCACCCCTCAAACCAAGCAGAGTATTTTCACTTTCTTCAGGGCCTGCCGCCTGGCTCTCATTTGATCCTGGGCATGTGACCCGGTGCTTAATTTCGTTTTACCCTTGGTCTTCAATAAAATGGCCCGGAACTGGGAGCTTGGCCGGCGCTGGGGGAGAACCACTGAGGAAATCAAAAATGGGTCCTAAGATGATTTCTCAGTCCCTCTAAGTGGGCAGTGAGATGGGGGTGATGAGAAGGAAGGAAACTACCAGGAGGAGCTGGTGGGTGCAAGGGGAGGGGAGGTGAGGAAGCTATGAGAAAACAGTTTGCGTGAACTCCACTGGAGCAGCTCCAGAGTCCCCCGTAGGAGAACGAGCCGCCCCAGAGCCCCTGCAGTGAGTCCGAGAGGGCTCGAGCCTGAGCCCCGTCCAGCTGAGCTCTGTTTCTTTCCGGCCTTAGCGAGGCAAGTCCTGTTGGACACCACCCTTGCAGTTAGCCACTTGCCCAGGATGAGTGGTGATTTGAGCTCGAAAAGATTCCTGACCCTCTGGATTGAACTCCTTGGAGAAGGCTAGACTAGCAAAAAGGGGTCAAGGTAAGTCTCTTGGGCCAGTCTGCAAGGCTTTTTCATTAATCAGTGGTATTCATTAAGCACCTCTTATGTGCAGAGCACTGTACTAAACGCTTGAGAGAGCAAAGTACAGTAGAATTAGCAGACACTTTCCTTGCCCAGAGTAAGTTTCATGCCGCTGAGGGTCTTGGGGGCTGGGAAGCCATAAGTGTTCAGTGTCAAGAGATCCCTTCCTTGCCAAAGGAGACAAGAATGTAGGTCGGGCAGGGCCAGTTGATGCTGAAAGTAAGGGCAGACCTCCTCCCCGCCCCAGTGCTGGATGCCCACAGGAAGCCCGGTTCAGAGACAGCAGAGCTGCCTGAGAGCTGCTTGGGGGACAGAAGGTGGGAAATGGCCATTTTACCAAACAGAAAAAAAGAAGTGGCAATGAGACACACTCAAAAAGGAAACCAAATGTGTTTTCCAGGTCCTGGGAGGATATTGCAAACAATGGAGACGAGCGGAGGAGGGGCCGGGCGGGGGGTGGGGGCGTTGGTGGGTAAGGGGAAATTCAACTATAAAAAGGTCTTGGTAATGTCCTTAGAAAAATCTTACCATTCTGGTGGTTTGATTTCTTGAAGGCTTTTACAGGACTTCCCCAAATCAGGGCTGTGCTTCTGACCAGGCCCACTCAACCAGTGGCAGCAGCATGGCCTAGTGGATAGAATATGGACCTGGGAGTCAGTAGGACCTAGGCTCTAATCCCAGGTCCGCCACTTGTCTGCCATGTGACCTTGGGTAAGTCATTTCACTTCTTCGTGCATCAGTTCCCTCACCTGTAAAATGGTGACTAAGACTGTGAGCCCCATGTGGGACAGGGACTGGGTCCCAGTGCCTATTATAGTGCCTGGTATGTAGTAAGTGCTTAACATATGCCACAGTTCAGTGCCTTGGTCCTTCTCCTCCCCACTCCCCAGGCCCCCGGGATAGAGGCCAGTGGCCGAACGGGTGTCCAGGTCTGGTGGCTTAGAACTTTGGGCCACCTGACCCTTGTGCTCCCAGGGTCAGAGGCTTGAGGCCAACTTGAGGTGGGACTGCCAGCATTTCTGTAGAGGGCACTTCACTGGGGACAAGCAGCCTAGCCTAGTGGAAAGAGCACAGACCTGGGAATCAGAGGATCTGGGTTCTGATCCCAGCTCTACCAAATGCTTGCTGTGTGACTTTGGGCTGGTCACTTCTCCGTGCCTCTATTCTCCTGTTCTTCCGCTTCTTAGACTGTAAGCCCCATGTGGGACAAGGACTGTGTCCAACATAATTCACTTACCTCTACCCCAGTGTTTAGAACAGTATAAGTGCTTAACAAATACCATTAAAAACAAACAAGAGAAAAACTCAAGTTTATCACTGAGGGTTCCCTAGGTCATTGTGTTCACCTTGATGCCCCGCTTCTCCCTTCCCCGCCCCCCCTTTAGAGATGAGCAAGCCCTCCTTAGCTTCCCCCCACCCCCCAGGAGCCGAGACCCCACACCCCCCTTCCCCCCAAGCCATCTTCCGTTGGGCCCCGGTGAGTTCCTCTCAGGTCAGGCCAGGGGCAGCCGGAAGGGCTTTGCTTTGTGTTTGGAGGTGTAAGTTTGAAGTCTGTGAGGCATTGGAAGAAAACATCAGGCTTTTCAGCCCCTGTTCTACTCTGCCACTTTCAAATTGATAAAACAACCCCAGGCCTTGTAACTGAAATAAGCCAGTTAGGCTGAAGTCAGGAGAGAGAGACTTATCTTTATGAGGCTTTTTGGCATTGGGGGCTGAGACGGTGGGCCTCTCACCGAAGCCAGCGGGAGCAGAGAGGTGACCTGCTGTGAGTCCTGCTCAGTTGAGTGCTTACTGCGTTCAGAGAACTCTACTAAGAGTTTGGGAGAATGCAGTATAGCGGAGTTGGCAGTTACGCTACCTGCCCACAAGAAGCTTACAGTGGAGGGAAACTTTTTCTCTGGCTTTGGTCTCCCTCGTTCCAGGCCGCCGGTGAGGTTGGCTCCAGAGAGTGTGAATCACGTAGAGGAAGAGCACGAGGGGCGTGCGTTGACTTCGTCTGTTCCCTCTTCCTCCTCCTGCCCCACTGTTTTCTCCCTTCCCATCCCCAGATGCTGAGGCTTAGGCATGCGGCATTTCCAGGACAGCTGGGAAATCTGAGTCACTTCCAGTGGATTCTCAGGGAGCTGGAGCAGCAGGGCGTATTGTCTCTTATGAATCATGTTGTTCTCCCTTTCCCCTCCTCCCCCACCCCGTCCCCCAACCCCCAGCTCCAACCCCCACCCCTCCAGTCCAGACTCTAATGGAGGAATCTGCAGAAAATGAATCGATACCAAGTCATAAATTGTGCCCGTGTCTGCGGGCCTTCTAGCTAAAGGTGTTGGGCTCATGTTTCGCTCCCTGTTGTGGATGAGGTCTGTTGTCCGGGTCCGACGGAAGCACGGGCTTCCTCCGGGGAATATCCCAAAGCATCCATCTCTCTCCGCCTCCCCTCCTGCCACTGAGGATCCGTGCTCCCGCGTGCTCTCGGAACCCCTCCATCACCGCAGAGACTTGGAGCCTGTGTCATCTTATTCGTTTATGTTGCGTTTTAACGTTTCATCGCTCCTCTTGCGCTTGCCTCCAGTCCCTTCACCCCGCCTAAACTTTTAGATTGTGAGCTCCCCTAGGGACAGGAACCGTATTTAAGTCCCACCTGTGTGTACTCTCTCAGCACTCAGTACGGTGCTTGGCACACAGGAAGTTTTGAATTCTTTTACTACTTCTTTGGTCCAGCACAGTCCCCAGGAACACCGCCTCGTGCCCGGCCCGGATGAAGTTTCGGGGCAACTTGGGAGGGGAAGAGAGCCAGGCTCGGTCTCAAACTCCCACTATTACTGGCGACTCCGGGGTGTTGTCCCTCCCTGGTACTGCTTTGTAAATGGCCTCTTCAGTGCAGCCCCGGTTATGTAACGAGCCGAGTCTCGCCTGGCAGGAGCCGATGGATGGGCGGATGAGAAAACTTTCAACTTCGTTTTGCTGGTCGGGGTTTCTCTCCGTTTCTCCCTCCCTGCTTTTTGCCTGTCGTCCTAGTTATTAGCTGCCCTCTCTGTGTGAAATTGAGCCCCGGCTATTCTGCTACCAGATTTATCTAATCCAGTGGTTTAATATGCCCCGATACTATTTCTTTCGTCATCAGAACAAAGTAAAAGTATTTACAGCCTGTTTCAGTGACAGCAATGAGGATAATCCCCTTTGGAGAAAGTAGCATCCTCTTAGTGTGTTGCCAGGAGCTTGCTGAGTCTAGTGCTGTTTTCTTAATTGTAGCTTTCACCATTTGAGAGGTGAGGGAACCTCCATTTGGGGGGCGGGTCGGGGGGCTCTTTCTGCAGGAGATCGTGTGGGTTTCCCAACTCTATCTTCTCTCCTCTGCCCCCTGCCCTGCTGCGTACATCCAACCCACCCCCGGCCCTGAACTCTGAGCTTTCAGCGGGTCCCCTAGGGAGGTTGCTGTGGTGGAGGCTCCCAGGGAAGGCGGCCGGCTGGGTTTAGCAAATTGCTTAGCATCACTGAGGACTGCAATCCCTTCTGTGGGGCCTGGGGTACCGGCTTATCCTTAGGACCTCCTCCTACCCCCGGCTCCCCTAGATTTCTGCTTGAGCAGGGCTCAAAGGACAGAGAGTGAATGGGGCAGACAAAAGGCAGGCCTCAGCCTGAGCATCTGAGACGGAGGGTTTGAACCCCAACACGAGTGAGAAGCAGTATGATCCAGTGGGTAAAGCTTGGGCCTGGGAGTCAGAAGGGCCTGAGTTCTAATCCCGCTTGTACCCCTTGTCTGCTTTGTGACCTTGGGCAAATCACTTAACTTCTGTGCCTCAGTTGCCTCATCTGTAAAATGTGGATTAAGACTCCGAGCTCCATGTGGGACATGGAGTGTGTTCAACCTGATGAGCTTGTCTCTACCCCAGCACTTAGAAGAGTGCCTGGAACTTAGTAAGCGCTTAATAAATGCCATCTCAGCAGATCCTGGGGCCTTGGCTTTAGGGTCCTAGGAAGGCGGCTTGGGTGCTGACAGAGGTGAAAAGGTGGCACATCTTGAGCAATTGAGTGTGATTTGGCTGAGAATAGCCCTAGCCAACCCTGATGTTGGCACAAGCCAGGTGCTCTATTGAGTCTTTCTGAGCACGGATGACCCACCGTGTGCCAGGCCAGTAATTTCCAGGGGTAATGCCATTCGGGGTGGGGGTGGTATGTGGGTGTGTGTTTCTGTTTTCCAAAGCTACACTGAGTGAGTTGCAGATGAATGGATTTTCTGATGAAGAAACGCGATCTCCAGAGTTTACTTGAGTGTAAAGGAAAATCCCTCCCTTAACTAGCTTTAGAATAAGATGAAGTGTTTCCTCTCCCCTCGGCACCTAGGATGTTGACTAAAAGGACGCATGACTGGCCTCCGCTGATCAGATCCACATCCGTCCGTGTCACTGGCTGGGTGGGGAGTCATGACCAGGTGGGCACTGAAAAAATGCATTTCTGAGGCTCAGTACTGATCTGGGAATGAGATGTGTCTTGTTAAAATTTAAATTCTTAACATACTTGGCTGCAATTTGACCCTTTGAAATTCGTTTTCTTTTACTACCCCCTCCACGTCTATGGATTCGCAAAGACTGAGGCAGGGGCAGTGTGTTGCTAGCCTGGGAGAAAGAATGATATTGCTCTACAGGTTCCCAAAGTTCATCCGATGAAACTTCAGTTGTCCACTGGGCTGAGTTTTAGAATTTTAGAAGAGTCTTTTCTGTTTGTCTCCCATGACCCTCCGGCCCGTCCTGTCCTCCACATCTGGGTCTGTCCTGCCAATGCATCCATTCCCAGCCTCCGCTCAGAGCTGTGGAGGGGAGAGAAGTGGTCTGGCCCTTAAAGGTTCACTCTGCCTATTCTCCCTCCGTCCCCTGGATTTATGAAGCTCAGCGGCTTCTTGCCCGGCTTTCTCCCTCCACTGTGGTCAGGAAACGAAGGATTCGCGAAGATTGGTCCTCAACTCTCATGCGCACCCCACTCTGTACTCTGGTGTTTTCCTTGTTACACCCCCACCCACCCCGCTGTCCTTATGAAGGGTGAGAACTTCTTGTTGGGGTGGACTGGTTGCATATGCTTTGTCTAGTACTTGACCTGTTCCATTCCCCTTTGCTTTCTCAGATAAAATTGCCAATCTTCTACTTCTTAACCTTCTCCCACCTTCCCTGATTCCTGCTTCCTTCCCCACCAAGCACCTTCTGGTCCATATGCTGGGGATTGTCATGGGCTCTGAAAAACCCCACTGGGGGAAACCTGGCATAACTAGGTTATGCCCAGCCCCCCAAGACCTTCTACAGGCCAGAAGAGCCCCTCGACTTGGTAATGGCACCAAATTCCCCCCGGGATTGGGCCCCTGAAGGAGTCTGAGATGCTAATTCTGCCTCAGTAAATAATTGATCTGCCCAGTGGGGCTGGCCTGACCTTGAGCGGTGCCGGGAGGGGACGAGTGGGAGGGATGGTTGTTGCAGACTGCAAACTTGCTCAAGGGCTGTTGCCTGAACCCTCAGGAATTTGGCAGGCACAGAGGGTTGTTTGTGACACAGACCAAGACAAAGTACAGTAGCCTTAGACCTGAGGTTATCGTCCACTGGCGTCAGCAGGGTGTTTGGACAGAGGCCCCCGGCGGCTTAGCGTGGGATCCGATCTTCCAGTCTTGCCCTGTAAACGTCCCTGTGCCCATCTGCCAGGCCGCGTGGACCTTTTGGGGGTGGGTGTCCAGAGAGCCCACTGACCACCACACGCTACGTCGCCGAAGAAGGAGCCCTTAAAGTCTTCTGTGGGCCCAACGAGCGGCGGCTGAGGGGTAAGCGTGGCCCAAAGCGAATTTATGTTCAAGACCAAAGAGGAGTGTGCCTTGCCCAGCCGCCAGGGTGAAGCTGGGTTTACCCAAGCAAAGGCCTCGTGGGCAGCCGAGGGGAGCTCGAGTGTTTAGAAGGTTAATGATTTGAAAGCCCTCACTGGCCTACTTTTCCACCGGCAACCTCTCTCTGCAGCTGGTTGCCGGTGGTTGTTTTGTCCCCACCCCCTCCACTCTACCCCACCCCTCCCTCCAGCTCACTCTCTGCTGCTCCCCTTCTGCTCGTCTCCGAGGGAAGAGGGGTGGCGAGAGCCATGACTTTTCTAATTTAAGGGGCCTGCTGGGGGAAGACCCCCCCCCCCACCATTTACATGCATATCTTTAAATCCTTTTGTTTCTCCCTTCCTGCAGTTTATTTTAATGCCCCTCTCTTCTTCACCCTCTCCAGATCCGTAAGCCCCTTGAGGGCAGGGATCTAGTCTACTAACTCTATTGTTCTCTCCCAAGCACCGGCAACTACTCAATGAACACCATTTAGTGATCCTTTTGGGTAAAGCCAGTTAATGATGGCTAACAACCTTAGAAACAGGGTTTTAGCCCTCCTTGTCCAAGAGGTCTTTAGGTCTTGGCTGGGACTGTGGGGGTGGAGGAGGAGAGTAGTCTGTAAGCTCGTCGGGAGCAGAAAACTGCCTACAAACTTTTTTTTTTTGGTGTTTGTTAAGTGCTTACTATGTGCCAGTCACTCTATTGGGCTAGATACAAGGTTGGAAACTGTCCCTGTCCCCCATGGGGCTCACATTCTCAATCCCCATTTTACAGATGAGGTAACCGAGGCCCAGAGTAGTTAAGTGACTTGCCTAAGCACAGGCTTGTGCTCTATCCACTAAGCTATGCTACTTTGCAGTAACTCTGTTTATATTATACTCTCCCAAATGCTTAGTATCGTGCTTTGCACATAGTAAGTGCTCAATAAATACAATTGATTGATAGAATCTGGGAGAATCACTCCAATTCCAGGATTGTGGAAAGACCCCTGGTGATTGACTGTACGCCCTGACGGAGTTTCTGGCCGATCAGAGGGCAGAACGATTGCAGGTTGCTGGAGAAACTCTTTGGACTTGTGTTTACCCTCTAGAGGACTCAACCTGTGGTGGAGGGGGGAGTCACTATCATCAACACCCAAAGACTTCATCACCTGTCTGCAGTCACAGATGCAGTCTCTGCCCTTGAGGAGACAGCCCAGCTGTGAAAGGGCATGCAGACATCCAAATAAGCATTTAGAAAATCTCTCTTGTGTGAATGTAAAAGGATGAGTGCATTTGTATGGAGAGAATTGTTGCTTGAGGGTTTTTTTTATTAGAGTGATGGGCTTCTTTCATCCTGAGGCTGTGCAATGAATGTTTGAACACCCACCCAAAGTCAGAGATGGAAGCTGCACCTTCATCTCTTACAGGCAAGATTGGGGGTGATGTGAAAATTAGTTGGCTTACTTCCTCTGAGCCCCCCGACCTCCAATCTCTTCACCTGGTAGCTGTAATCAGCCACTACCTGACCCACAAGTGTCTTCTGCAATAGTGGAACCGAGAGATAGGTGGAATGAACAGCTTTCTTTCTTCGAAGGTAGAGAGGCCCCAGAACAAGAACTTTGTTTGGGCCTGACCTGGAAAAATAAATTGGGTTGAGGGTGGTTGACCCAACTCTCTTCCACCTCTCATTTTGGACTAGATTGATTGGTCCAGGCCTCCTGGTGATCATGGCGTCACCATCACAGATGCTCAGTAAGCCCAAGGCCCACAGTATCCTATAAGCTCGGTAAGGGCAGAGACCATGCCTTCTAATTCTGTTGTGTAGTACTCGTTCAAGTGCTTAGTACAGTGCTCTGCACATAGTGAGTATAGCACTTAGAATAGTGCTTAGTGCTCAGAAGAGTGCTTGTCACACAGTAAGCGCTTAACAAATGCCATCATTATTATTGAACCATTGATTGATTTTTACCCACATTCCTCTCCATGCAAGCTTAACTCTGCCCTTCCCACAGATGACATCCTAGCCAGGTACTTTTCAGACTTTAGTGCTGGGGCTTAGGCTGAGCCATTGATCTGGTACCCGTGGATGATTCTCTGCAGGCCCAATATCAATCAATCAATCAGTTTTGTTGAGTGCTTACAGTGTGTAGAGCACCATACTTAAGTGCTTGGGGAAGTACAATATAACAGAAACATTCGCTGCCCACAATGAATTTACAGTCTAGAGGGGGAGTCAGACATTAATATAAATAAATAAATTACGGATATATACAGAAGTGCTGTGGGACTGGGATGGGGGGATGAGAACCGGGAGCAAGTCAGGGTGATGGAGAAAGGAGTGGAAGAAAGAATATCTGAACATCTGAAAAATATCTGAAGGACTTGAATCTTTTTCCCTAGAATTGGTATGGAATCAGTAAAATTCTCATCTACCTAGATTGATTTAGGTAAGGTCCTTCCCAGGAACAGGGGCATGGATTGGTTGACCTCTGGAGATCCAGGTGGTTTCACCCTGCCCTCAGGCTTTCCCATGAAGTCCCAGATAAATAACCATGCCCCATCTCCAGATAGCTGATGGTCCTTTGTCTTATCTTCAGAATGTTAGGGCAGCACTTCTGTCCTGTTTGCTAAGCACTTATGGATTTGCTGTTATCAGTGGCTAAGCACTAGAGTTTTTGGGTTGGTGGTACAGGGCTCAGCTCCTGGGGACCTGTTTGGAATGTATTCTACATCTCATTTTCATACCGGTGTCAGACAAGGATTACAATAGTCCACCGTTGCAGTAATTCCTCCAGTGCACATCTAGGGGGAAAGATGGGGTTTCAAGGCAGATTGGTGTGGGTGGCAGTGGGAGTTTAACTGCCCCCTCCCCACCCCCTTGCCATGAGAAGGGAATCAGCACAGAGGAGGAAGGGAAGTCGGAGGCTATAGTTACTTTCCTCCTTTCCCCAGCTAAGCCCAATGGTAAATAAAGCATCCTTATACCCCACAAACTTGATTTTAAGGTAGTCTCCTTGTTTTCCTTCCCCATATGCTTGCCATTGCTATGTGTGTCCTTTTTTGGTGACCATCTGTGCAGGTGCCATCTTAGAACGGTGGCTTCCAGAAAGCAGGGAGCTGGGTCCTTCCTTAGTAATCAACACCGGCTGGTCCTCGGGCACCTGTTCCAGGGCCTTGCATCCCGTGGAGACTCAAGAAGCATCGCTTACTACTTCTGGCGTATTAAGTGTCGGGGGAGGAAAGATGATTAGAGAGTCGGCAAAATGAATTTGACAGGACCTGTCTGTGCGTGAGAGTTGGGGGACAGTGGGGAGAGGTTTGCCCTCTCCCTTCCTGGCCACCCGGACTGCCATTTTGATGGGCGAGGACTGAGGTGGGGGAAAGTTGGGGAGACTGGCCCTAATCCTGTGTGGGAAGAGGAAGCTTTGGGTGAAGGTGGAGCATTTGATGGTTTGAGCTTCCAGAGATAGATGCCTGGGGTCTCAGACCTGTTTGGGTCACAGGCTGGGCAAAGTTCAGGAGGCAGAAGGAGAGAGGTGGGTGGGAGGGGGACAGTGGGACAGTGGAGAGGTTTAAGGATTGGAAGAGAGGGGGGTAACACCCCCTTGCCACCTCTCAGCTAGGACTGGTCAAATGGGACTCCTGCTGGTTACTACCCTCATCTCCACCCATTCTGGGTTCCGGGAGGGAGTAGACTCGTCCTTATACACCACACTGCTAATATATACTGAGACCTGGAGGCCCTTAATACAGTGCTCTGTGCAGAGTAAACACTCAGTAAATACAGTTGATTGATTGATCAGAAGACTTCCCTTGGTTAGCCCAGTTTCCTCATCTTCCCTGGCTGTTGCTTGAGAGGAGTTAGTCCGCTTTGGTGTTCCCCTCCTCCCTCTGGTTGGTGAGGGATAAAGCAGAGGAGACAGCCCCTGGGGATGGACAATCACGTGCTTTTCCACCTGTGTGCCCTGTCTGCACCTTGCAATGTCTCTTCCTTTAATTGCTCGTCTAACACCTTTCTTTTCAAGATGTCTCCTCCCCCCTTTCCCCTCTCCCTCCTTTCTCTTTCTCCGCCCACCCCCTCTTTCTCTCTCTTCTTCTCTTCCTCTCTCTCCCCCACTCGCTACCTCCCCCTCCCCCCAACTCTCTCTTTGCATTTCCCCTTTGAATGTCCCAGTTTCAGCTCCTCCTGATCCCTCTGAGAGTCTGCTCTGCACAGTAATTACCCCTGGGCAAAAAGCATTTCCCCAATGCTTGAACCCTGATCTCTTTGCTGTTTCATTTTCCCTCTCCTCCCGGGATTGAGTCTCTGCAGTGCTTTCAGCCAGTCGAAGGGGTTGGGCAGGTTCTTGTCTCCGAGTCGGGGTATTTTCTGTTTGACTTTCCTGGTTTGTTTCATGTCTGCCTCATGGTCTCTTTGGGGATGGTAGGCTGTGTCCAAGTCTTCCCTCCTCCTCTGACAGGTGTTTCCGGCTCTTCTGTTTTGCCTAGGTAATAATAATGATACCTGTGGTATTTCTTGAGTGCTTTCCGTGTGCTGAGCACTGAGCTGAAGCCTGGGGTGGATCCGATACAGTCGGATCAGATGCAGCCCTTGTCGCGAGTGAGGCTCACGGTTTGAGGGAAGGAGAACAGGAATTTATTCCCCTTTATGTAGATGAGGAAACTGGGGGCACAGAGAAATGAAGTGGCTTCCCCAAAGTCACACGGTAGACAAGTAGCTGAACCGGGATGAGAACCCAGGTCTCATGACTCCAGCCTGGTGCTCTTTCTTGAGGCCACACTGGATCCTGAGATCTGGCTTCTTGGTGGGGCTTAAGAACCAGTATTCTCTGTATGGATCTGAGTGGGTTCCCCTGAGTCAGTCCAGGCTGGGTCACTGAGTGCCTTGGGGGAGAGAGGGGAGAGTGATGGTGGACAATCAATCAGTAAATCATATTTATACATTCAGTTGTATTTATCGAGCGCTTACTATGTGCAGAGCACTGTACTGAGCACTTGGGAGAGTACAATACAATAAACAGACACATTCCCTACCCACAAAGAACTTAGTCTAGAGGGGATCGAACCCATGGCCTCATATGTGGAAGGAGTGTGCTCTACCACTGAGCTATTTCCCCACGTAGTGCTTCCTACATGTAGAGCTCTGAATTAAGTATTCGGGAAAGTACAATATAACAGGGTTATTAGGCATGTCCCCTGCCCACGGTGAGTGTTCAGTCTACAGAGGAGGATCCACCTGCTGGGATGGGCAGAGATAAGGACTTTGTTTCAGCCCGTTCTACCATACCTCCGAGGCTAGCCTCTTCCCCTCCTCTTGTTCCTCTGTTCTTCAGTCTCCCATTCCCCCACTACCCCTATTCTTACCCCGATCACCACTGACATTGGATCCCCAGCTAGGGGAAGAGAGGGGAGCAGAGCCGTGGAGACACATCTAGCACGAAGAAGCCAGCCCATGCTTCCTCCTTCTAATCAATCAGTGGAATTTATTGAGAGCTTACTGTGTAGGGAGCACAGCACTAAACGCTGGGAGAATACAATACAGTAGAATTGGTAGGCATGTTCCCTGCCCACAATGAGCTTACAGTCTCGAGGGGAAACAGATATTTATGTAAATAAGTAAATTACAGATATGTACGTAAGTGTGGTGGGGCGAATACCCAATGTCCAAAGGGCACAGATCCAACTGCATAGGCGATGCAGAAGGGAGAGGAAGCTGGGGAAAAGAGGGCTTAATTGGGTAAGACCTCTTGGAGGTGATGTGACCTTACTAAGGCTTTGAAGGTGGGGAGAGTGATGATCTGGTGTATTTGGACAGGAAGGGAGTTCCAGGCCAGAGGGAAGGTGTAGGAAAGAGGTTGGTGGCGAGATAGATGAGACCCGAGCCCAGTGGGTAACCTAGAGGTAGAGAAATGAAGTGTGTCAGCTGAGCTGTAGTAGATCAGAGAGGTAAGGTGGAGGGGGCAAGCTAATTGAGTGCTTTAAAGCTGATGGTAAGGAGTTTCTCTTTGAAAGGGAGGTGGATGGCAAACAATGGAGGTTCTTGAGTGGGGAGGCCTCCATAGCTGACTTGGCTCCAGTGGTTGCTCAAGGCCAACTCTAAGAGCCTGGGCCTCTTCAGTGATCACGTGTCCCCCACTGTTGTTGCTCCTGGCTTAGGCCCAGGGAGTCTAACTAGCCTGTCCCACGAGGTTGGCAGGGAGAGAAAACCAAAGAGATGATAGAGTTTTCTGCCTTTATAAAACCTGCCTTACTGTGTGGGCAGTTCTAGTCAGTACATCTTAGAAGGGACATAGTGGAGCTGGAACTAAGAGAACCGGGGGAGAGTGTGAGGAGAGATTGGACAGATGAGGGCATGGTTGAAGTCTCCCAAATCTTGATGGTTTGTGGATGGGGCCAACACGGAATTGCTGTTCATCAATCAGTCGATCAGTGGTATCAACTGAGTGCTTATTGTGTGCAGAACACTGTACTAAGTGAGAGAGTACAGTACTCAAGGAGCTTACAGTCTAGAGTGGGAGACAGACACTGATATAAACTATGGATATGTACATAAGTGTTGTGTGGAGGGTGGGGTGGACGTCAAGTGCTTAAAGGGTACAGATCCAAGTGTAAGGGTGACTCAGAAGGGAGAGGGAATAGGAGAAATGAGGGCTTAATCAGGGCAGGTCTCTGGAGAAATGGCCTGAATGTTGTTTTTGGAAAAATGACCTTGGTAGGAGAATGAAGTATGGATTGGAGTGGGGAGAGACAGGAGGCAGGAAAATCAGCAAGGAGGCTGATGCATTAGTCGAGGCGAAAGAGAATAAGTGCTCCAGTAAGCATAGTGGCAGTTTGGATGGAGAGAAGAGGGTGGATTGTAGCAGAGGAAGCGTACTTTGGAGGTTGTGGGTTAGTGGTATGAGATCGGCAGAGGGATGGGCAAGAGAGGGAATTGAATTCATTGGAAAGGGTAATATTGAGGATGTCGGTTTGTGCCTGAAGAGAAGGTAGTTTGGGTATGGAGACCAAATAGGGCATGATGACTTTAGAAAACTGGAGGGCGCAAAAGATCGGAGGTCTCTTTAGGGGAATAGGACAGATTTGTGGGGGAGTGTGTGTGGGAGAGAAAGGTGAGGAGGCTGTGGCTGGATTGAGTAATTTCAGAGTTGGTAAGGGCAGAGATGGTACGGTGACTAGAAATGAGGAGATGGAGCCTGCGTCCAAGGGATCAAAATGGTTCAGAAACTTGCAGGAGGGACCTGAGGGGTGGTAAATGACCCAGACTAGTAAATGGAGTGAGCGGTAGAGGTGGGTGATAAGGACTTTAAAGGAAGGGAAAGTGAGGGATACTAAATCCCACCACCCCCGGCCTGTGGGGACACCCGTTG
This sequence comes from Ornithorhynchus anatinus, assembly GCF_004115215.2. Taxonomy (NCBI): domain Eukaryota; kingdom Metazoa; phylum Chordata; class Mammalia; order Monotremata; family Ornithorhynchidae; genus Ornithorhynchus; species Ornithorhynchus anatinus. The sequence goes on along the minus strand of NC_041749.1, from coordinate 33,685,217 downwards.
ACAACTGAGGGTGGGAGTTTCCAAGCAAACCAAAGGAAATACTTCCTCACTCAGCAGGTGGTAGGCTTTTGGAAGCCATGTGGGCTGAAAATATTAACTGGTTCCAGGGGATTTGGAGAAATTCATGGATTAGGGACCAAGAGCGGACAAATTCAAAATGCTAGGTGATCCATCTCGAACCACTAGGATCAATGATGAGGAGTGGGGATCAATGTTGAAGAGTGGGGTGACTGTCACCCTGTCGTTGTAGTTGTTGTTATTGTATCAGGCCTGGGTTCGATTTCTGCCAGTGTATGTTTCTTTCCCCCTCTAGACTGTAAACTCATTGTGGGCAGGGAATGTGTCTATTTATTGCTGTACTCTCCCAAGTGCTTAGTACAGTGCTCTGCACACAGTATGTGCTAAATAAAGATTGAATGCACAAGTGAATGAATGACTCTGTTAAGCACTTACTATGTGTCAAGCACGCTTCTAAGCATGGGGGTAGATTCAAGTTAATTAGGCTAGACAGTCTGGAAATGGAGATATAGAGAAGTTGTGACTTGCCTAAAGGTATGCAGCAGGTAACCGGTTGAGCCAGGATTAGAACCCAGGTCCTCTGGCTCCCAGGTCTGTCCTCTTTCCCCCGACCATGCTGCACCCGCTTTTTGCCGGCATCTGGTTGCCACTGTCGGTGGTAGGACCTTCTTCAAACTCCCCTGGAACTAACTGATATTGGTTTGGCCCAGTTATGGCATTGCTTCTAATCTTCTGTGAGAAGCATTGGGGCAGTATGTTGTTGCTTAGCCTGGACAAGGGCCAGAGGCACAGACAAATTCTGTGCCCAGTCACCTCTGGCTGATGACTGACGGCTGGAGGCTTGGCACTTGCAGAGAACAAGCCTCCAATCATCCATACTCAGAAGTCCCTGGTGCAACCCTCCATTGGGCCAATTTGTGAGATTTTTTTCTCTTTTCTTTTTAAGTCCCTGCTCCATGCCTTCTGCCTCTGTTCTGGTTTCCACCTGGAACTTGCTAAATGCTCTTTATCCCAGGAACAAAGCTTTCCTCTTGCAGCTTTTCCCGTTGACAGCAGGAAAAGGGCAGGCCTGGCCTGCCGCCCCCTCCTCTCTTGGTGTAAGCGTGGGGGAAGCTCGTGTCGGAGACAGAGGGTTCTGGGAATGAAAACGAATTTGGATGAGGTGTCCCGGCCCTTTGGTCCTCCTGGCTGCTGAAGTTATCACACGTTGGGATTCTGTGCTGGGGAAATGAAGGAAGCGCCCATTTCCTTTTCTTTTTGAACCTCTTTTTTTTCAAGACATCCGCCATTGTACCTTTCTCTCTGCTCCCATCTCTTTTTCTCTCCATCCATCCTTCTCTTCCCCTTTGTTTATCACCTCACCATTCTCTATTCATTCTGGAAGAAGAAAAGACAGATCTGGAGGGGCCAATTAACATCTTGAGGGCTGCCTAACCTTTCAATCAATCAGTCAATCAGGCAGTGGTATTATCTGAGCACTTGCTGTGTACAGAGCACTGTACTGAACGCTTGGGAGAGAACAATATAACAGAGTTGGTAGACATGTTCCCCGCTTACATGTTCCCTCGTCCCCTATCTCCCCCATCCGTTGCCCCCACCGACCTGGCCACGTACTTTATTGAGAAAATTGAAGCCATCCGACATGATCTCCCTAAAACCTCCCCTACTCCTCTTCAGTCCCTCCCTCCTACCCCTTCTTCAACTTTCCCATCTTTCCCAGATCTTGCATCTTTCTCAAGAGGAGATCTGCCTCCTCTCAAAATCCACCCCCTCCATCTATACCTCCAACCCCATCCCTTCCAACTTTATCAAAGCACATACCCCCTCCCTTTTTCCCCAACTTCCGTCTTCAACCGCTCACTCTCCACTCGCTTTTCCCCCAACTGCTTTCAAGCATACTCATGTCTCCCCTGTCCTTAAATACAGACCTCCCTTGACCCAGAGCTCCCTTCAGTTATTGCCCCATCTCCCTCCTACTATTATTCTCCAAACTTCTCGAGAGAGTCGTCTACACCTGCTGTCTCCACTTCCTCTCCTCCGATTCTCTCCGTGACGACCCCCGGCCCCACCAATTTGACTTCCACCCTTTTCACGTAAACTGCTCCCCCGAAGGTCACCGATGATCTTCTTGCCAAATTTATTGGCCTCTACTCCATCCTAATCCTCTTCGACCTCCCTGTTGACCACTCTCTTTTCTTGGAAACATTATCCAACCTCTTCTTCACTAACACTGTCCTCCCCCGGTTCTCCTCTGTCTCTCTGGCTTCTCATTCTCAGTCTCTTTCGCAGGCTTCTCCTCAGTCTCCCACCCCCTAACTGTGGGAGTCCTTCAAGGCTCAGTTCTATTCTCCATCTACACCCACTTCCCCATTCGCTCCCTTGTCTTCAATTCCCAAGTCTACATCTCCAGCCCTGATCTCTTTCATGAAGTCTTCCCCAAATAAGCCCTCATTTCCTTTTCTCCCACTCCCTTCTGTGGTGCCTGTGCATTTGGATTTGCATCCTTATTCATTCCTCTCTCATCCCCACGGTACTTGTTCACATATCCTTAATTTATATTAATATCTGTATCTTCCTCTAGACTGTAAATTCACTGTGGGCAGGCAACACGCCTACAAACTCTTTTATACCGTACTCTCCCAAGTGCTTTGTGCAGTGCTCTGCACACAGTAAGTGCTCAATAAATATGATTGTTCGATAACAAGCTTACAGTCTAGAGGGGGAGACAGACATGAATATAAATAAATTACAGATATATACATAAGTGCTGTGGGGCTGAGGGGAGGTAAATAAAGGGAAAAGGAATGAAGGAGATGGAGAGACAGTATGGTCTACTGGATAGAGCACGAGCCTGGGAGCCAGAAGGAGCTGGGTTCTAATCCTGACTCCGCCACTTTGCTGTGTGAACTTGGGCAAGTCACTTCACTTCTCTCAGCCTCAGTTACCTCATCTGTAAAATGGGGATTCAGACTGTGAGTCCAATGTGGGACATGGACTTTGTCCAACCTGATTAGCTTGCATCTACCTCAGCACTAGAAGCTGAGAAGCAGCGTGGCTCAGTGGAAAGAGCACGGGCTTTGGAGTCAGGGCTCATGAGTTCGAATCCCAGCTCTGCCACTTGTCGGCTGGGTGACTGTGGGCAAGTCACTTAACTTCTCTGTGCCTCAGTTCCCTCATCTGTAAAATGGGGATTAAGACTGTGAGCCCCACGTGGGACAACCTGATTCCCCTATGTCTACCCCAGCGCTTAGAACAGTGCTCGGCACATAGTAAGCGCTTAACAAATACCAACATTATTATTATTATTATCACTTAGTACAGCCCTGGACATATTGTCCTGTCTTATGCCGTCGAGTCGTCTCCTACCTATAGCGACGCCATGGACACATCTCCTCCAGAATGCCCACCTCTATCTTCAGTCGTTCTGGTAGTGGATCCATAGAGTTTTCCTGGTGAAAATGTGGAAGTGGTTTACCATTGCCTCCTTCGGCGCAGTCAACTTGAGTATCTCCCGTGCCGCTGCTGCCCAGCCCAGTTGAGTTTTGACTCATATTAGATTGCCTTCCACTCGCTAGCCACTGCCCAAGCTAGGAATGAAATGGACGGTCCTCTGCTTGACTTTCCCTCCCGTAATTGAGACTGGTGTACCTTGAGAGGGGCCTGGGCATATAGTAAGTGCTTAACAAATACCATTAAAAAAAGGGCTTAGTTGGGGAAAGTCTCTTGGAGGAAGTATGGTTTCCTGGGCTGGGCTGCTGGCTGGGGCTATAGTAGGTAGGTACAGGGAGGTGCTGGCTGGTGGCTGGGGCCCTCTGGAATCAAGGGGTTGGGGCAGAAGACCCTTTGTCACCTGAGATGCAGGTATCGGACGGGGTGATGCGTGGGGGGCTCCCCTGAGTGGTAACCATTTATTGATTTCCCAAACAGCTGTCTGCTGCTGCTCTGACTCAGGCCTCCTCTGAGCTGATGATTCTGGGCAGGGCTGGCTGAACTTCTTTGTTTCTCTGAGCTGATGGAAAGCACCGAAAGAAAAGTGTACATCCAGGCTGGGCTGGGAACTAAGATAACCACCGACCCTTGACCAGGGCCCAGGCCTCCCTCCGTCTTCAGCCAGCTCCCGGGGCCTTTCCCAGCATGGGCTGTTCTTTCAGGGTTCCCCAGGGGCGTGTCTCATTGCATCCCGCGGTAGTGGGGGTTTGGTGCTGCACAGGGGACTTTTTTTTTAGGGTCTCTGCACGGGGTCGATAGTGTGTGGGATTAATTTGCTGTCTTTTGCAGAATGTAGGTTTTGTGCTGTAAATCCAGATGGAGGGGGGCGAATAGCTAGAGTGCAAGGCTTTGTTTTAGGGATAATGGGCATTAAATAAAATCACGGGCAGAAGCTGGAGCCCGGCAAGGCGGCTCAGAGCAGGAGCTTTCCAACCGGAGATGCTGGCAAGCTAGGGTCCTTCTCAGGCCCAGGAGGGGGTGGTCCTGACCGACGCCATGGGGACTCTCTCCCCGTCTGGGGCACACCCTCCTCCCGCCCTCCCCACGTTGGAGTGGGCACTGACCCGCCAGGCCGGAGCCCGGGAGAGGTTGACGTTGCAGAGTGTGCCCGGGGCCAAACCAAACACTCTTGTGGCGCCTTGGCATCAGAGATTTCTGCCCACCCAGGAGCCTTTGAGAGCCCCAGCTCCCTGAACTCTCTGCTCAGTCAGGCTGGGTCTCTGTTGTCCAAGACCCCAGGAGCAGAAGCAGTTTGGGGGGTTGAGAAAGGGGTAGGCACTTGCCCTGCTAGTCTTCCCCGCCAGGCATTTTCCCACAGTGTTTGTATTTGCTCCTCATCCCCACCAGCTAAGTTAGATGGGTGCCCACCCCCAACAGAGAGGAGTCATCATCATCATAATTATGGTACTTGTTAAGCGCTTACTGTGTGCCAAGCACTGCTTAAGCACTGGGGTTAATACAAGTTAATCAGGTTGGACGCAGTCCCTGTCCCATATAGGGCTCACACTCTTAATCCCCATTTTACAGACGAGGTAACTGAGGCCCAGAAAAGTGAAGTGACTTGCCAAAGGTCAAACAGCAGACAGGTGACGGTGCCAGGATCAGAACCCAGGCCCTTCTGACTCCCAGGCCTGTGCTCTATCCACTAGGCCAGGGCTGCTTTCAGGCTGTACAAAATTCCTGTCCCACATGGAGAGAGAAACATTTAATCTCCATTTTACAGATAGAGAAATCTGAGGACAAGAAGTTAGGTGACTTGCACGAAGTTACCCAGAAGTCAGCCAATCATCATGGGTCCGAATCCCGGCTGTGCCACTTGTCAGCTGTGTGACTGTGGGCAAGTCACTTAACTTCTCTGTGCCTCAGTTCCCTCATCTGTAAAATGGGGATTAAGACTGTGAGCCTCATGTGGGACAATCTGATTACCCTGTATCTACCCCAGTGCTTAGAACAGTGCTCGCACATAGTAAGGGCTTAATGAATACCAACATTATTATTATTATATTTATTGAGCACTTACTGTGTGCAGAGCACTGTACTAAGTGCTGGGGAGAGTACAATACAACAGATACATTCCCTGCCCACAGGGAACGTACGGTGCTTTGCACACAACAAGCACGCAATAAATATGTTTAAATGAATGAATCTAATGGCAAGTAAGAAAGTGTACCCACAGGAGAATTGGGGTCTAGTTGCAGCTTGGCCAGTGTCTTGCAATTTCTTCCCTTCACCTCTGTTCCTTAAATAAGCATAATAATAATAATGGGATTTGTTAAGCAGTTTCCTTGTTGCCTGTAGACTGTGAACTCCTTGTGGACATGAATCTCTTCCACCAGCTCTACTGTGCTGTACAAGCACTTAGCACAGTGAGCACTCAATAAATACCATTGATTGATTGCCAAGTACTGGGCTAAGCACTAGAGTAGATGTAAAATAATCTGGTTGGGAGCAGTCTCTGTTCCCATGGGGCCCAAGATCTAAGGGGCAGGAGCAGGGGTTTCCCCATTTATAAAATGAGAACAGGAATATGTGCACTCTCCCCCTCTCTCACAGGACAATTAGCGGGGTATCAGTAATGGGCTTCAGAGAAATCCCAGAGAAGTACAAGGTTTTATTGTTCTCATTTGGAAGCGTGCATTGTATGTTGTGTGCATAACCCCTTTGTGTGGGGGGCGGCGGGGAGGGGACATTTCAGGGAATTTATTTAAGGGCAAGCAACATTAATAGGCCTGTGTGCAGGGGTGTGAGTATTAATGAACACACTATGCCACGTGTATCTCTTTCTGTCTTTCTCTCTCTCTCTCTCTCACACACACACACATACACACACACACACACACACACACAGCAACAGCAGCAGCACAGAAGGGTCCAGCTGTGGCTCCATGTAAGCCTGCTGAATCCGGACACACACACAATATGTGTTGGAAACTGGGTCCGGTCTGACTTTGAAGGCCTGGGGAGGGGGCCGAGACGTTGGAGGCATCCTTTCATGCCCTGCCTCCCCCCTCTTTCCCCAGCCCAGGCTCCTAACAGCTAGACTCCACTGTCACACTGCCAGAGGCTGGAAGGAGATTAGGGGTTTTCTGTGTCTCTTCATCCTACAAAGCCTTTCCTTTCTTCTCTCCCCGATGCTCCTCTGCTGCCTTGATCAATCAGGGTGGAGGACCGGCAGGGGTTGCTTCTGGTCTCCCAAGGCCATGGGGACTGGAGAGTGCAGGGGCTGAGTTGCTGACCCCCCCCCAGGACAGAGGGCAGACCCCTCCTCCCTTTAGGAAGGTCTTCTGGGTCAGTCCATTTAGAAGGCGATAGCCAATCTATCAGTCAGGGGTATTTACTGAGTGCTTACTGTTGTGTAGAGCACTTTAGAGTATAACAGAGTAGGTAGACATGTTCCCTGACCTCAAAGAGCTGACAGTCTAGAGGGGGAGACAGACATTAATCTAAATTACAGATCTCTACATAAGTGCTATGGGGCAGAAAGCAGGGTAAAAATCCAAGTGCAAAGGTGAAGTCCAAGCCAGAGCATGCTGGTTTTATTGCTGGATTAATAATTGTGTTATTTGTTAAGTACTTACTATGTAATAATAATAATTTTGGTATTCGTTAAGCGCTTACTAGGTGCTAAGCACTGTTCTAAGCGCTGGGGTAGATGCAAGGTAATCGGGTGGTTCCACATGGGGCTCACAGTCTTCATCCCCATTTTCCACATTAGGGAACTGAGGCCCAGAGAAGAGAGGTGCCTTGCCCAAGGCCACAAAGCAGACAGTGGCGGAGGCGGGACTAGAACCCACGTCCTCTGACTCCCAAGCCCGGGCTCTTTCCACTAAGCCACGCTACTTATCTATGTGTCAAGCACTGTACTCAGCATTGGGGTAGGTACAAGATAACCAGGTTGTTCATTTTATGTTCATTTTACAAATGAGGGAACTGGGGCACAGAGAAATATAGGGACTTGCCCCAGGCCACATAGCAGGCATGTGATGGAGATGGAAGTGGAACCCAGGTCTCCTGGCTCTCAACCCTGTTCCCTTTCTGGCTCTCTTCCCTTCCCCCTTGATGTGTTACTTTGCCTTGAAGTTGCCTTGGGCCAGATCCTCAGGCTAGTCCTCCAGCTGGTGGAGCAAGTTTTCTTGCCCCAACTTTTTTTCCCCGGGGAAAGAGTGGCCAGGGTGTGGGTGAATATATGAGGAAGAGAGTGAGGGGTGGGGCTGTTCCACCTCTCTGCTGAAGAACTCCTGGGAGAGTCCCACCTAATTTGGGAGATTAGGAGATTGATTCATATCAATTCTACTTATTGAGCACTTATTCTGTGCAGAGCATCGTACTAAGCACTCGGGAGAGTACAATATAACAATAAACAGACATTCCCTGCCCACAGCGAGCTTACAGTCTAGAGGGGGAGACAGACATTAATACAGATAAATAATGCTAGAGCAGCCGGTTTCCTGTGGTCCATTCAGAGGTGCAGGTTTTAGGGTATCCAGGCTCCATGCCGAAGGACTACTTGTTCTGTTTTGTTTTGTTGTCTGTCTCCCCCGTTTAGATTGTGAGCCCGTTGTTGGGCAGGGATGGTCTCTTTCTGTTGCCGAATTGTACATCCAAGCGCTTAGTACGGTGCTCTGCACATAGTACGCACTCAGTAAATATGATTGAATTGAAGGAATGAATGAGTGAGCCCCCGGGGGACTAACCCTAACTCCTCCCCATCCCTCATCTTGGTGTGTCCCAGCCTGCACCCTCTGTTCAGGAGGCTGGTCTTCCAAGGTGGCTTTGGGGGGGGAGGGGGTTGGGGGGAGGGAGGTAGAGGCAGGGGTGTGGCAGATTAGGAGAACGCTGGAGGCATTAGGAGGTGCGGAGGGTGTTTGCTGCCTGACTCCAGCCCCTGGGGCGGCCTTGGGGGAGGGCTCGTCTGGGGAAGCTGGGGTGATGGTAATGTTGTTTGTCAGGGCTCTGGCAGATTAGGAGTGGCTTCTGCCAGCCCTCAGTGCACGGGGAGCCAGGCGACTGGTGGCTGGTGGTGTTCACTCTGTGGCGTTGTCAGGTGGGTATCTTCTTGCTCTTCCCCCTGCCCCCCATCTCTCTCTCTCTCTCTCTCTCTCTCTCCCACTTCAGCCCCCACCCACTCCCCCGCCTTTACCCCACATGGGATTGGATCTGATCTCCTGAATGCTGGGTCTGTGGATGGCAAAGGGAAAGGGATTGCTTTCCTGTCATCTGCCCCAGTCACTGGAGCAGATTTCTGAAGCCTCTGGTTCCTCCTGGACCCATCCGGTGGCAGATGGGTGAGACGAGAGAGGCGCCAATGTGAGACTCCTGGGCTATTCCCAGCTGGAGGGGGCATGGAGAAGGTGGGTGGAATGAGGAGCAGTAGCACTGAGCTTCTCCCGGGACTTTTCCCCAAGAACTCTGTGTCCCAAAAGCATCTGGAGTGGACACTTTCTGTGTGTTAATAATTTACTCGATGATTACACGTAAAATTTGTGAGAGATTTTAAACAGTGGATTTTAATTCTCAGCCCACATTGTCCCCTTTCCTCAGTTTGGGAGAGTTTGGCACCTCCATGGCCCCGCCGGCTGCCCCCACCCCCTAATTCCCGACTCCCGACTCATTTCAGTGCCAGTGAGCAAGCTGGTTTTGAGATTTGGTTTACTCCTGGCAGACGGTTATCTCTCGGACCTCCGTAGCTCCTGGTACCAGGCGGTGCTTGTTCAGTAACGCAGTGAGTAATAAAACTTCCCCGGTGGGGCCGGGCTGAAGGCGACAGGGCCAGGGTGCTGACCCCTTTGACTTTGCGAGTGCAGCTGGCCCTGTCGTTTGGGCCCCCCCCCCCCCCCCCCGGCTCCGCTCACATCAGCAGAGGGATCCGGAACGTGTCAGTCCCGAGCCCGTCTCTGCAGCTGGGGGGTCAGGAGCCAGCTGAGTCTGAACATCTGGCTGTGGCTGGGGGTGGAGAGCGGAGGTGGAGCATCGAGCCTCAGTGGGCTCACCAGGATCTGGATGCCCTCCACCCAGCCCCCTCCACGTCTCTCCCAGGTTGGGGTCTGGCAGGGTGCTCTCTGGGTCCTAAGGAGGGCTCTTAGCTTTGGTTGGGGGGAGTCTCTGCATCCTGGGCTTAATCCCAGGCCCACTAGTCATCCTGTTCCAGGAACCTGGTCAAGTTCCTCTTCTGGAAAGGAAGCCAATGCCTAGCCCTAAGACTAGGGTCGGGTGACCGGCTCTAGGCCCTAGTGACCAGGTTTAAGTGTCGGAGGCCCATCTGGGCCCTGGAGGCCACAGATACCTTTCCTACCATCTGCGGCCCCTCTGGGTTTATAGAGGGACGCTAATGGTTGTGGTTCTGGCTGCCATCTTCCCCCTCAGACTCCCGGCTGCAGCTTGGTGGTAGGGGGAGGGAGGCTGTTCTCTACAGGACCGACCCTCTGCTGCGGCGACACCCGTTGGCTCTGTGTCTCGGCTTTGATTTCAACTTCTCCCACTCCTAGGGCTGAGTGTTTGGAATGGATGAAAATGAGATGCAAGCCCGGAAGTCATTAGGAATTCAGGAATGTGTGGAATCGTTTAGAGGACAGTTCTGCCTGGAGGCAGGGGACTGATCTAGATGACACCTGAGGTTTTGCTTCCCTCCCAAAGCTCCTAGATTGGTGCTCAGGAGCCCTCTCTTAGTGTGTAACTTTGCTCAGGGCTCTGAGTCCTGTTTATTATAGGTTTAGGTTCCCTGATGGCGGCTGTCTCTCCCCTTACATATTTCCTACCACAGGCATGAGTTGAGGATTGTAAAAGGATCGGTCCATCTCAATGATCTGTTGCTCCTGGTACAGGTGTCCTGGACAACGGAGGGAGTGGGTTATTCCCACGAAGTCATCGTTAGCCCCGGGCATCCCCTGGCCTGTGTGCTGAGGTTCCTAGAACGATGGTGGCATTTTCCCAGAGAAAGGAGGAATCTACCTCCAGGGCTGTCAGTTAAGGGCTGGGGCCTGGTCCCCTTCCTGGAAGACTGGGTCTGCTACGAGGGAGCTGGATTCTGAGAAGCTTTGGGTCGACCAAGCGATCGGCCTTCCTCCCTGCGAGGGAAAATTGCAGGCTTGATTCGGAAGAGTCCAAATGCACAGTGTTTATCTAGTTAAGGATGATAGGTGCCTCTGCGTGCGTGTGCGTGTGTGTTGCCTTGTGTTTGCACTGTTTCTTAATCCTTTCCCTGGGAGGCATTTGGGTATTGCAGAGGCTGAGTTGGTGGTGAATGACCGCAAGGACCTGTTTGTTTCTTTTTACGTGCCTTTTTTTTGTTTTTGGTATTTTCTTAAGCGCTTACTATTTGCCAGTCACTGTACTAAGCGCTGGGCCAAGCTAATTAGGCCTTCGGTTACTCCTGTTTTTTTTTCTCTTCTGTTTTTTTCTTTTTCTTTTTACAAAACCCAAGTATGTCAGCAGCTACAGATTTCCTGGTGGCCCGTACAGCAGCACGGCATTTTCTGGGAATTTTGGGAACCACGCCACCCCCACTCCCTACCCTCTAGTAATCAGCAAGTGAGTGCAGAGGGGGCTGTGGGAGGAGAGGAAAATTCCAAGAAAGAGATTCCGGTTTCAGGCTTCTTAGGGGCGGTAGCCTCAAGCTGTGAGTCCGGAGGGGGAAGATGATGGAGAAACATCCAGGCGGGTTGTGAAGCAAAAGTTGATTTTTAATATTTGCAGCTGACGACTGTAGCTTATGGAGGGGTGGAGGGAGGGGGTGTGTGTGTGTGTGTATGTGTGTGTGTGTGTGTTTCCCTCCCACCTGCTGCCCTGCTGGTAATTAAAGTTGAAGGTGTAATCCCTCCCTGTCAAACCCTGTCTCCTTGTTCAGCTTTTCCAAGCACTGACACTAAATCTTTTGGCTGTCATTTCTCTGCCTGTAGCCAGGGGACCTCTGGTGTCACCGATTCAGGCCTCCTGTGGTTAATAATAATAATAATAATAATGATGGCATTTGTTAAGCGCTTACTACGTGCCAAGCACTGTTCTAAGCACTGGAGATTCCTCACAGATGTGTGGGAAGGGAAGACTGATAGGAAAAGCTTGGTGTGGTGATGCGGCTTACAGGAAGGAGTGAGTGAGTGAGGAGTGTGTGGCCGAGTGAGGAACGGGAGGGAGAAAGGCCCCCAGCACTGGGGCTGGAAAAGCCCCAGGCCTGGCAAGTTTCCTGAACACAGTGGAAGCAAGCCTCACATGGCTCCCAGCTTGTGTACATATCTCCTTTCACACTTTCCTCCCATCTGGATGTTATTTCAGTGTCTTATCTCTCCCACTAGAATATAAACTCCTGGAAGGCAGGGCCGGTGTCTAATTTTTCTATTGTACTCTACCGAAACGCTTAGTATAGTGCTCTGCATAGAGTAGGTGTTTTGGTAAATACTCTTGATTGATTCCTTGTATTATTTTGAGACTGTGTTTAGAACTGGAAATAGTTTGGGGGGAGAAGGGTGTCCAGTGGCTGCGTGACTGTCTCCCCACAGACTATTTCCAACTCCTTTGGCTGAGTAGCGGCATTTATTGAGCTCCCGCAGAATGCTGTACTGAGTGCCTGGTTAACTGAGTGATTAACTGAGAGACTACAGTTACTCGAATGAGTTTGTAGACATGATCTCAGCCCTTAAAGAGTTTCCATTTTACCATCTCAACACTTAAATACTCACAGTTACCCCAGTCACACTCTTGTTACCTACCTGTATTATTTAACCACTTATATATTCATCTTTCCATTCTCTTTTCTCCCCTATTAGATTGTTAGTTTCTTGATGGCAGGGATCCTGGCTTTTACCTCTGTTGTCCACTCCGATTAGCGCGATGCGCTGCGCATGAGAGGGACTCAATAAGTTCTGTTGATTAGTGGGAAACGGGATGGTACTAACTACCCTTGAGCAGGAAATATGTCTGCCAGTTCTTTTATATTGCACTCTCCCAAATGCGTAGCACAGTGCTCTCTGCATGCAGTAAGCGCTCAATAAATACCACTGATTGATTCCAGCAGCTGGTGGCCTGGGGTTGCTTTGGGGTTGACTGCCCCCGCTTATAACCCCCTCTCTCCATTTAGCAGAGTCTGGCAGCCTTTCTACTCTGTCCTTTTCCTCTGTCTGCCTTCCCTCCAAGAGTCTCTCGTGGTCATGAAGGTGGTGGTAGGGATGGTCAGGTTTTTTGATGGGGCTGGGGGTGGCTGGCTTAAAACACCAATGCAGCAGTTCTGGTTTCCATAGCATTTCCCGAAACTGCGATGTTGCTATGGTGTCTCCATGGACACGAGAGCATCTCATTCATTATCGCTAGCACCTTGGCAGAGAGAGACAGGCTTGGGGGTGGGAGACAGCAGCAGGGTCCTGGCTTGCTGCTTCGGGCAAGTAGAGGCCATGGCAGGAAGTTGGATCGACCCATCTTCGTCTGCTGTTCTTTGAAGAGGAGGAATGCTGATCTGAGAGGGTCTGGACATGACCTATAAATTAGCAGATGCACCAGAAAAACCAGAGCCCAAGAGTCGAGAGCAGAGGGAAGGACTGGAGCAGGGGAATTATGGAGTGAAGGGCTCAGGATGGGCTGAGAATTGTCCCTCTCACAGGTGGTATTGGAGCAGATTCACCGCCCTCCCCGTTTGCAGATGGCACCCTGTTTGGATTTATGAGCTCCCAATGGATCCCAAGAAACAGTGATTGCCCTGTGGCCTGAGGGAGCCCAGAGATCCAAAGGGAAAGCCTGCCATGGTCCAGGGTGCTGCAGGATTAGAAGCGTGGAGTTTCCAGTCTGTTGTATAGCCTGTCACACAATACTTGTGTGTGTGTGTGTGTGTGTGTGTGTGTGTGAGAGAGAGAGATCCTGCCTGCCAGCTCTCTACTGAGGGAGTGAGGATTGATTTTGCCTTTCTTAGGTGGGCAAGGTGTTGTTTACAAAGCCAATTTGTTTCCTCTGCCTCTTTCTAGGAGTTAGGGAGTGTCACGGCGGTGTTACAACACTGCTGAAATGGACGGGCTCTCTCTCGTCCTCCTCTCCTTTCACTTCTCTGTCAATTCTCACCCAGTCTCCCTCCCGGGAAGCTAAAGCTGGGCTCAGGCATCCCTTCATCCACCTTCCAGCGTCCCTCCCCTGCCTTGTCCCTGGAGACAGGTCCTGCCTCTCCTTCTGGTACTGCCATCACTTGGATGGGGCTGATGGGATTAGTAAGAGTTTCCGTTAATCCGTGCGCCTTCTTGCCCAGGGAGAGAAAAATTGATCCGATTTGCAGTTCAAGGATTTTTATTGAGACACTCAATTCATAGTATTAATAGTATAAAAACAAGCCAGCGCCCATCCCCCGCCCACAAGGAGCTCATACTCTAACAGGAAAGAGAGATAAAAGTATTTACCAACAGAGGAATCAGAATAGATAACTGAATGGATGATTGAAAAGACACTTATTCATCATTCACGTAACAACCTCTTCCTCCTACCAGACTTCTGTTTCCTGTGCTGGGGAATGAGCTCGCAAGAGGATTTACTGGGAGTCAATATCTGGCTCTTAGCGAACACATTTCCCCATCCTAGAGCAGCCCAGCCACACCTCAAGGACGGATCCTGTGGGTTGTGGACTTGGGGAGAAAAAGATGGCGGCACCTCCCTGACCCTCCATCTGTCCTTGTGTGACTGCGTGTGTGGCATGGCAGACATCCAGTGGGCCAGGCGAGCTGGGGGCTTCGTGGCCCTGCTGCAAAGGCTTTGGGTGACTCAGCAGTGCGTATTTATAGTTCAGCTCCACCTGCTAAGGTGTGAAACGAGAGGCAGTAGGCGATTCGGTCCTGAGCAGCTAAGCCCCATCGGGGAAGCAACCGGTGACCTAGTTCCGGGCCCCTTTCGGAAACCTCCAGGCAGGTTGTGCAGCACCCTCTCTGGTCCGAGAAGCTGACCCTCTGACCCTTCTGGTCAGAGAAGCAGCGTGGCTCAGTGGAAAGAGCATGGGCTTTGGAGTCAGGGCTCATGAGTTCGAATCCCAGCTCTGCCACTTGTCGGCTGTGTGACTGTGGGCAAGTCACTTAACTTCTCTGTGCCTCAGTTCCCTCATCTGTAAAATGGGGATTAAGACTGTGAGCCCCACGTGGGACAACCTGATTCCCCTAGGTCTACCCCAGCGCTTAGAACAGTGCTCGGCACATAGTAAGCGCTTAACAAATACCAACATTATTATTATGGTCCGAGCAGCCCTAAGTTTTCCTGTGCCCATCCGGAGCCAGGGATGGGGGAGAGGAGAGCTGAAAAGTTTTCCATCCCTCCTCCTCCAGCCAGAGTTCCCGATGAGTTCAGCAACCGGTTCCTGCCCTACGGTAGGGCGGAGAGGTGGCCCCGCCCAGAGCTGACCCCTTTCGGCACACCTGAGCGGGTGTTGTGCCTGGCTTTGGCAGTCACAGGGCCGGCCCAGAGCTGCCATATCAGAAGAACTATGTAAACAGGCCCCGTCATTTAACCGGTCCTCCCGGCTCTTGGCTCTTGGAATCTGTCCTCTGCTAGGAGTGGGAGAGAAGTGTTTACAGTCGGAACTGGCATCGATCGGGGAAGCCCTGGGAAGGTGGCAGGTGGGTAGGCCCGGGATCGTTTGAGGTTGAGAGAGCAGGACCTTCTCAAAGAAAGGAGGGGATAGGTAAGTGATGGAGCCCGACTGAAGATCTGAAGTTTGGAGTGTGGGCCCTCTCCCTAGGATGGAAAGAGACTCCAGGTGAAGTGGGTAGCCTGCTCCTACTCTCCTGACTCCTGGGTCAATTGGGCAAGGGGGTTGGAGGCCTTCTTACCAAGGTGGCACGGAGCCGGGTGAGAAGAGCAGTTGACTGGGGTGAAACTCGCTGGTTCTGAAAATCGCCCCTCCTTTCCAGCCCCCATTTCATGTTTCCACTCTCAGGGAGATGTGGTGAAGGATTCATACTTTCCCTTGTCGGCTCGTGGCTCTGGCATTACCGGGGAAGCCCCGGCCTGGTTTCTGTGCCTTCTGCTCCTGAGTAGGAGGCCACTGGGGTCCAGGGCAGAGAGGGGAAAGGAAGAGGTGGAGGGGGAGGACAGAGGCAGGTGGGAGGGTTGGTGACTGGGAGACCGAGGGAGAAAGGGAGACTCACTGTTACCGCCACCATTTTAATAATAATAATGATGATGGTATTTGTTAAACGCTTACTATGTGCCAAACACTGTTTTAAGCGCTGGAGTAGATACAAGGTAATCAGGTTGTCCCACGTGGTGCTCACAGTCTTAATCCCCATTTTACAGATGAGATAACTGAGGCACAGTGAAGTGACTTCCCCAAAGTCACACAGCGGCCAAGTGGCGGAGCCGGGATTAGAACCCACGACCTCTGACTCAAGCCCGGGCTTTTACCGCTAAGCCACACTGCTTCTCTAAGCAGCTTCTTCTTCTCATTTTGTCTGAAGCGGTTGCAGAAGCAAGGCAGTCCTTAGCAGAGAATGTTAGGGAGGAAGAACAGAGCATTTCCATTTTCTATTCTGACTTGGCTCATCTTGGGGTTCCTGGTGCCGTCAGCAGCACGTCACTCTCTGGCTGCACCAGAACCTCCTGTGAATCGCTCTAGAATGAGTCGGTGATAAGATAGTAGTAGCTAAGGAGGAGGAGGCTGGGGAATGATTGAAGTAGCGTGGCCTAGCGGAGAGAGCCCGGGCCTGGGAATCAGAAGGTCCTGGGTTCTAATCCCAGCTCCACCATTTGTCTGCTGAGTGACCTTGGGCAAGTCACTTCACTTCCTCTGTGCCTCAGTTACTGCATCTGTAAAATGAGAGTTAAGGCTGTGAGCCCCGTGTGGGACAGGGATTGCATCCAACCCAATTCACTTGTAACCACCCCAGCACTTGGTACAGTTCCTGGCACAAAGTAAGCACTTAACAAATACCACTATTATTATTATTATTATTAGTAGTAGTAGTAGTAATAATAATGATTGGGGTCCCTCCTACAGGGTCCTCTGCCTTTTGGGCGCCAGGCCAGAACCCTGAAAGCTGTGTCTCTCCCACCTAGTCAGGGTGCCTGGTCACTTTACATCAGAGGGCTGAGGTGCTATTCTGTCAGTTGCCACACTGGCTAGAGGCCTGTGGTCAGCAAGGGGACAGGACAGCACCGCCGCCCCCATCCCCGAACCCCTTTCTGCTTCGGTTGGGGCCTGGGTGGGGTGACCTTTCTGGCCTCAAGCTCTCCTTTTTAACCTGCCTTTCTCCCATTGTCCCGTCCGTCACAGCATTGGCCTCACCGCCCTCCGCCGGCCCGGCCAGAAGCCATGCGGGTCCCTCCGGGCGGAGGTGCACCCCCGGGCCCCCACCCCACGCGCCCGAAGAGGCCCTGACCCCTCCTGCGTGCCGCTGATTCTGCTCTGGGACGGGACCGGGAGCGCAATTGCCATGGTGACATAAGAAGAACGGGGAGGAAGGAGGAAGAGCCAAGCAGCACGAAGCAAGCAGCACGCCCCCCCGGCGGGGAGGACCAGACTCCTCTTCTTTCTCATGCACCGATGGCGTCACTTCCGATGATGGTGACCCATTAATCGTTTTAATTTATTTGACGATTTTTTGCTTCCCCGTGGAGAGACGCGGGGTGGGGGCTGGCGGAGGGGGGCACCTGGTGACAGCGGCGGCCGAGCGGCACCCCGGTCTCAGGATGGGCGTCCCCACGCGGCTGCGCAGGGTCTGCCGGCAGGTGTCCCCCCAGGCCGTGCTGCTGCTGCTCTTCGCCTTTTGCCTCCTGAGCGTCTTCGCCTCCGCCTACTACCTGTACGGCTGGAGGAGGGGGCTGGAGCCCTCGGGCGACGTCCCCGGGCCCGACTGCGACGAGCCCAAGGTCGCTCCCTCCCGGCTGCTCCCTCTCAAGACCCTCAAGGTGGTGGACTCGTCCCGCACGGACCCCCTCGTGCTGGTGTTCGTCGAGAGCCTCTACTCCCAGCTGGGCCAGGAGATCGTGGCCATCCTGGAGTCCAGCCGCTTCAAGTACCGGACCGAGATCGCCCCCGGAAAGGGGGACATGCCCACCCTGACCGACAAAGACCGGGGCCGTTTTGCGCTCATCATCTACGAGAACATCCTCAAGTACGTCAACCTGGATGCCTGGAACCGCGAGCTGCTGGACAAATACTGCGTGGAGTACGGCGTGGGCATCATTGGCTTCTTCAAGGTAACCCGGCTGGCTGGTCGGCCCTACTTACGTACAGCCCGTGGAGAGGGATGGTTCCTCCCTACCAGAGTGGAGAGGGGATTGCGGGTAGGGAGAGGTGACGTGGAGATCCCTGGGTTGGGAGAGGCTCCCCCTGACCCCTCACCAACACTCCCCCAGCACTCCCAAATCCCCTTGGCTCTGCCTTGGTCTTGAGTGTCAAAGGAGGGTAAGCACCGAGCAGACCCACGGACCTTGGGCCGAGAAGGGACTGAGCTGAAGGAGTTGTCCTTGCTGTGGTGAAGTCCCCCAGATCTCCCTGGGCACCGGGGGCTTTGACCCCCAGATGGTGAAGAGCGGCGGAGTCCTACCGCTGGTCCGATCCCACAGGGAGGAGGTTCGGCGAAAGCGAGCCCAGGGGGAGTATGCTCAAAGCTTTAGGTTAAGCCAGTCACCAGCCAAAAGTTATACTGTCGGCTGTGGGCCGCGGAACTGGTGGCTTGCCAAGACTTGCCCTGCTCTCTCCCCTCTCTTCACATTTCTCAGGATGTGCGGGGGTTGTTGACTCTCTTAGAGGTCAGAGGAAGTGGTTGGAGAAGAGGCTCCTTCCCTGGCAGGGCCAGGATTGACCCTGCAGGGGTAGGGGAAAAAGGATAGTGGGGATTTGCCCAAGATGGAGAGCTTGGGCAGAATCGGAAACTCTTGTTTCCCAAAGACCCCAAATTTGTCTTGTGCCACGGGCCCCAAGAGGTGCTTTCAGATGGAACCGGTTGGGGCGGACGGCAGAAGTCGAGTGGTTTATTTCTGCTTAAATATTGAATTCAGTTTGAGCTCACTGGGCTTGTCTGACTCTGCTGTTCCGGGCTATTCTGGGCCCTTTTTTCCTCGGGTTAGTGTTGTATGATGTTAATCAGAGGCCAACCTGTGAAATGATCTGAACCCAGATTAGAATATCACAGAGAAACAGCTGAGGGAAAGGATGTTGGGCAAGAGAACCACAGAACTGAATAGCAAACCATGCATTAAAACGCCAACACAAGCAACTTCGGACCGTCAGCTGCTCACAGCGGGGATGGAAACAGCTCTTCGCTGTCACCTCCAGCCCCTTGGGGGATCCTAAACTCAACCCTGCCCTGTCCAGCCCTGCAGGACCCCGGGGCTTGACCCAATGATTTGGATGATGAGGGAGCAAGGCAAAGATGAGGACAGGAAGTCCTGCTCAGGCAGGATAAACAGGGCGCTCCACGAGGGAGCACCCTTGTGCCAGGACCCGGTGAGCCTTCAATCCTGTACAGCCCCAAATTCTTGGAACTTTCCTTCGCAAGCCTCACTCCTGGAAAGTGAACCTCTGATCAACCTGAAGCCCCTGATGAGCCCAGTGGGACCCAAAATATCCTATTAATAATAATGATAGCAACAACAATAATGGAATTATTAAAACGATATTATTAATAATAATAGTATTATCTACTCAGAGCTGGAGCAGATACAAAATAACTAGTGAGGCCCCATTCCTGTCCCACATAGGCCACAGTATCTAAAGTCGAGGGAGATCGGGAATTTAATCCTCATTTTACAGTTGAGGAAACTGAGGCCCAGAGACGTTAAGTGATATGTCCAAGGTCCGGTAGTCAACCAGAGGTGAGACGCCAAGTCCCCTGATTCCCAAGGCAATGCTCTATCCACTAAGTCATGCCGTTGTCCTGGGACTTTCACTCGTGTCCAATCTGTTTATGCCTGTGTGGCATTGGAGGAAGTTCGAAAAGGGCCCCGGTGACCTGGCCCAAGTCCAGCCCCACCTTTCCATGGGCCACCTGACCCGGCCACTGCCCAAAGCCAAATGATCAACAGAGGGTCTGTCTCCTCTCCTTCCTTTGCTCCCCCATTTTTCCCAACAATCATGGATCCCAGAGCCTGCTTATCTTTGCATGTCCTTCCCTCCAGCCCCGAGGAATGCTTGGCAGCTACCCCCTTCCCACCCCCGCTCCCAGATTGCCCTAGAGGGGCTGTGGTAGGAGCATGTCAGTGCCCTTCTCCTCCTTCCCATCCCCTTCGCCCCAGTTGGTTTGCTTCCAGATGTGCAGGAACCACAGCTGGATTTCCTTCCCTCTCCAGATCCCCTCCAGCACGTGTGTGTGTGTTTGGGGGGGCAGGGGAGGAGAGGGTGGCATTTTTTCAGTTTTGTTCTTGGGATCATACAGCCAGCACAGATTTTTATGCTGGAAAACACTAAAGCCAGAACCGCGCCCCCGAAACGAATGGACCCCCCATTTCATAGTCATAAAAGAGCAGCATGGCCTAGTGGAAAGAGCACAGGCCCGGGCGTGAGAGGACTTGGGTTCTAATCCCGGCTCTGCCACTTGTCTGCTGTGTGACCTTGTCACTTCCCTTCTCTGAGCCTCTGTTTCCTCATCTGTAAAATGGGGTGATTCAATCCCTGTTCTCTCTCCTATTTAGACTGTGAGCTCCATAATAATAAGAATGTTGGTATTTGTTAAGTGCTTACTATGTGCAGAGCACTGTTCTAAGCACTGGGGTAGATACAGGGTAATCAGGTTGTCCCACGTGAGTCCATGTGGGTAGGGACTGCATCCAAGGAATGCCTTTTATCTGTCCCATTGCTCAGGACAGTGTTTGACACATAGTAAGTGCTTAACAAATATTACAATTATTATTACTGTATTTCCTCTTTAGATATAAGTCACTTTGGGCAGGGAATGTGTCTACCAGCTATGTAATATTGTAGTCTCCCAAGTCAGTTAGTAAAGTGCTCTGTACACAGTAAGCACTCAGTAAATACAACTGATTGATTGATTTCTCAAAGTGCCAGGGAGTGTTCTGCACCAGGGCAGAGAGGAACGCCCAAGGTGGTCCCTGGGATTTGTTCAGGAGAAGGCAGAGACGACCAGGACACGGGGCTAGAATGGCAGGTGGCTTTGGGTTCTGTGTGGCTCTAGGATGAAGGATAAGCCCACTTCCTATGCACCCTGCACCCAAGTGGTCAGCTGCAGGCTCTCAGTGGGCTCACCATCCCGCTTTCAGCCAGATGCAATCACCGGTCAATGGAAATACCTCAGCTCCAGGAGTTGCTTATCTGCTCAAATTTAAATGAACTGGATGCAGTCCCTGCTTCCTGGAAGCTCACTTGCTTTGCACGTGTCCAAGACGGCATCATTTGCATTGGACTTGTCGAAGAAACACTTCGGGTGATTTAGTACAGCTTTAAAAAACAACTCCAGTGTCTAGAATTCCCTCCATTTTCTCAGGGCAGAGGCGGTGAACTTCAGAGGCCTGGAGAAGTCAGGGCCTTGGATCATGTTTTCACTCTGGCATCTCTCCAACCGGATTTCTCCCAACCCTGCTTATTATGTTCTTTCAGGCTCTTGATTCCCCAGTCCACACTCAGTTGCCTGATTGAACCAACTCTGATTTTCACTGGTTAAAATTGTCGCGTCCACCACCCTGCTCGGTTAGTTTCTGGTCTCCCGAGGGCTGATCCCACTTCTTTCCTGCTCTGCTGCTGGCAGTCACTCAGTCATTTGTATTTATTGAGCGTTTACTGTGTGCAGAGCACTGTACTAAATGCTTGGGAGAGTACAATATAACATTAAACGGACACAGTCCCCGCCCACAATGAGCTTACATTCTAGAGGGGGAGAAGACATTAATATAAGTAAACAAATTACAGATATGGTACATAAGTGCTCTGGAGCTGGGGCAGGGGATGAATAAAGGGAGCAAGTCAGGGTGATACAGAAGAGAGTGGGAGAAGAGGAAAGGAGGACTTATTCAGGGAAGATTTCTTGGAGGAGATGTGCCTTCAATAACGCTTTGAAGGAGGCTTTAGGGTTGTGTAACTGTCCCTTGCCCTTGATGTACGGACTGGCCGAGCACTCCCTTTCCGGCCACAGACCAGGCTTCACGGTGTCTGTGGCCGGGCCAGAGACAAGGACAGCCATCGGTGATATTTGTTTAGTGCTTACTGTGTGCCAGGCACTGTACTAAACGCTGGGGTAGATACAAGCTAATCGGATTGGACACAGTCCTAGTCCCACGTGAGGCTCACAGTCTCGATGAGGTAGCCGAGGCAACAGAGGAGTTAAATCGACTTGTCCTAGGTCGAGCACAACAGACAAGTGGTGGAGCCGGGATTAGAACCCATGACCTGACTCCCAGGCCCAGGCCCTATCCACTACGTCACGGGTCGGAGCCGAGAGACCTCCAGTGCCCCGCTCCAAGGGAGCGGCGGCTTGGGGTTCAGCCTGGCGACCTCCTCTCAGCTTTTTCGCTTGCCCTCCCAGCTTTTTCGCTTGCCCTCCAGACCCCGGACTGTGCGTTTAGCAGCGCTTTTCCAGGCGGGACAGAAGATAAACAGTCGGGCTGGTCTCTCCCCCGATGGCTCGCAGCTCTCGGGCACCCCCGAGGGTGGCTTGGACCCAAGCCTTTGAAATGGGATCCCCTCTTCGCATGCTCCTTCCAGGCGCCTGGACCCTGGAGCTGGAGAAGGGCCCTTGGGGTGGATGACAGCTGTTGCCGGGCTCTGACTCGTGTGGTCAGAAGTGCCTGCGTGGGGTCTTTGCGGGCCGCTTTGGGGGTCTGGGTGGGTGGGCGGAAGAGGAAGGGGAAGAGTCCAGAAGGTCACGGCTCAGGAGGAGGAAGGTCTGAGGGCTTTGCGCCTAGTGTCTGCTGCTGCTGGAGTCCCAGAGGATACAAGCTGAAGGATGCACATCTTAGTACACTCCTGCGTCTGCTGTTTTCTCCCTCCAGCCTCTTCCCTTCTAAGGAAGGAACTCCCATCCCTCGACTGTAAGCTCACCGTGGGCAGGGAACGTGTCTGCTATATAGTTATATTTTATTCTATTAATTGCTTAGTACAGTACCCTGCATAAAGCAAGCACTCAGTAAATACAATTGGCAGACTGACTCTAAAACCCAGGACGGCTACTATGGTCGGGGTGGATTCCCCCTCTAGAGAGACCTCTGCCTAGACTTGCCCTAGGGAAGCAGTATGGCCTAGTGGATAGAGCCTAGGCCTGGGAGGCAGAGGACCCAGGGTTTTTTATGGTGTTGTTATGCACTTACTATGTGCCAAGCACTGTTCCAACCTCTGAGGTAGATACAAGGTAATCAGGTTGGACACAGTCCATGTCTCACATGGGGCTCACAGTCTTAATCCCTATTTTACTGACGCGGGAACTGAGTCACAGAGAAGTTAAATGACTTGCCCTACGTCCACAGCAGACAAGTGACAGAGCCGGAATTAGAACCCAGGCCCTTCTACCTCCCAGCCTCGTGCTCTGTCCGTTTGGCCACACTGTTTCTTTAGGGCACGTTGACCCAGGCGAGGCGGGCTGACGGGTCAACGTCCCCTCGGCCCCTTACTCTGTGTCCCTCTCTGCCGCAGGCCAATGAGAACAGCTTGCTGAGCGCACAGCTCAAGGGCTTCCCCCTCTTCCTCCACTCGAACCTGGGGCTGAAGGACTGCAGCATCAACCCCAAATCCCCGCTGCTCTACATCACCCGCCCAAGCGAGGTGGAGAAGGGCCTTCTCCCCGGGGAGGACTGGACCGTGTTCCAGTCCAACCACTCGACCTACGAGCCCGTCCTGCTGGCCAAGACCAAGTCAGCAGAGCTGATCCCGCACCTGAGCGTGGACGCGGCTCTGCACACCACCGTGGTGCAGGACCTGGGGCTGCACGACGGCATCCAGCGGGTGCTCTTCGGCAACAACCTCAACTTCTGGCTGCACAAGCTGGTCTTCGTGGACGCCGTCTCCTTCCTCACGGGCAAGCGGCTCTCGCTGCCCCTCGACCGTTACATCCTGGTGGACATCGACGACATCTTCGTGGGCAAGGAAGGCACCCGGATGAAGGTGGAGGACGTGAAGGTATGGCGCTGCTTGTTGGGTTTCCTCCAGAGATGGAGGTACCGTCTTCCGACCCAGCCTGGCTTCTCCTGTTTTACTAATAGCCGTGGCCCTGATATTTATTAAAGTCTTGTTGTGTGGTGCGAAGCACTGTAGTTAAGTGCTGGGTAAAGAAGTACCTCTTCCTTCCCGGGTCGTAGCTCACTCCATCTTCAAAGCCCTCCATGCAACCCAACTCCTCCAGGAAGTCTTCCCTGACTTGTGAACACCACCCCAAGTCACAGACAATCTCGTGACCGACCACCCTCGGCCCGCTGGTATTTAACCCCCTCCACACTTCTATATCGATATAGAGATTTCCCCAATTTCCCCTGTGATGTGTTTATTTTAATGTCTGCCTTCCCCTTAGTTGTGTACCCTTTAAATACTTTGATATTCACCCAGCCTCATGGTACTCACATAAATAAAATATCATCAAACTCCAAGACTTCCTCTATCCCCAATCCACTTGAATATTTGTCTCCCCCTTGTTGACTGTCAGCTTCTTGTTGTATTCTTTCAAGCAGTTAATTCAGTGCTCTGTACACAGTAAGCCCTCAATAAATACCAATGATCGATGACTGGTGGTAAGGTATTTATTGAGCACTGCCTGGTGCAGTGCACTGTGCTAGGCGCTTGGGAAAGTACAACAAAAACATGAGACAAGACCCTGGCCTGCAAGGAGCCAACGCTCTAGTAGAGGAGACGGAGAGGAAAACGTTTACAGATGGGGTCATCAGAATAAATGGGACAATCAATCGGATGTGTGCCTCAGTGCCTAGGGAGGGCATAAATTAATACGTAGGTGGAAGGGTGGCTGACGGAGTGTATCTATCAAGCCATACTATGTTCACGACTTATTCGTTGATTTATTTCATCATCCCACCAACCTGTTTTGCTCTTACCTATCTTGTCCTTGGTCTTCCTTGCTACCGTGATTTGTAAATCATTCCTCAGTTGGACTGTGAGCTCCTTGAGGCAGGAGGTGTGTCTACTGTTGGGTGAATTCTCCCAAGTGCTCAGTACAGCCCTCCGCTAAGTTTCATCATTTGATTGTTGGATTTCCCTTCTGTGCCGCAGGCCCTGTTTGACACCCAGAAAGAACTGCGCCCCCACATCCCCAATTTCACTTTCAATCTGGGGTACTCAGGGAAATTCTTCCACACAGGTAAGCAAGGCCCACCTTAGCTCTTTGCCTTCTTCTGTCCACGATAGGGAGTTTGGATCTCACAGGCTGCTCTCAGCCAAACGTGGCACTAGGTCCCCTGGGGGGGATCTGCCTTTTCTAATTTGGTGTCTTCATGTGTGTGTGTGGGGGGAAGGTGGGGAGGCAGGGCAGGGGGTGCATATCTCACCCCACTAAGCTCCCCAAAGTTTCTGAATCTCCGAACTTGAGGGCAGAAGCCCTGTCACTGAGGGGAGGGAGGAAGGGTGGGGAGCAGGTGGGCTGTGACGACTGTGGATCCAGAGACAGCTGCCTGGGGTGGGATCCAAGCCCTGAGGGCTGGGGTTCTGCCCGCTTGCCCAAGTGGCAGATTTAGGGTCTGTGAGCCCCAGCCGGTGTCCGACCCTCAGGGCTACGACCCCGAGGCAAGACCAGCCTTCGGTCTGCTGGCAGATGCCAGGCACGCCTCTCTGGTGGCTCCTTGGTCCACTCGGCCAGGCTAGTGGGAATGGCAAAGACAAGACTCATGTATACTGCTTTCGCCACTCTTGGGGGTAAGGCACGAGGGCCGTGGAGTTGTTACCTTGCCTGTGGGACCCTTAGATTCGTGTGAGGGGGACAGAGACTCTAGGATCCCAGGTCCAGATACCTGCAATGAGATTAGGCTCGGGGAGGCAGCAGAAGGAAGAGGTGCCTGCCTCTCCCTGAGCTTGTGGCTGGCCATTTCCAAAGTGGGGATGTTGCCCCTTATTGAGAACCAAACGTATTTACTGCTGCAGGGCCTTCTGGGCTGCTTCTCTTAAAGGTTTAGCTCTTCCTTCTTGCCCTGGGGCTGCCAGGCTGAGCCAGATGGAAAAGAAGCCACCTGAGCTATAGCCCTTTAGCTGGGAGGAGGGGTAGCAGGAGAGGGGGAGAAAGTCAATTGGCCTGCTTAATAGGGAAGCCCCCGGGGCATGTGACTGTCTCCTTGATTTATGGTGTTGGCTCACAATTAGGAGCTTGGCAGGGATGGGCTTTTGGAAGATAAGGTGGTTGAGTCTGGGTGACTATAGGGAAGGAGACTGTGGTCCAGCCAATGGGATGGACGCCCTGGGGCAGGAAGGTTGTGGCAGGGAGATCTGTGAAACACCGCGACCCAATTTCTGAGCCAGAAGCAGAGTCAATCCTGTAGGAGATAGGCCCCGGAACGGGGAGGGGTGACCCAGGGCTGCCGGGCTCTGGAGACGGGGAGAGAGCGAGACAAAGACACTTACTTTGGGAGGCTTAGGCCAGAAATAACCTTCCTGGGAGATCTCTGAACATCCCTCACAGCTTCTAGGGTGTGTATGTGTGTGTGCACGTGCCTGTCCCCGCAAGCCCCCGCCACCCCCTGCCCAGGCCTCTCCCTGAGCCAGGACCAACGTGCACGTGTGGCCGTCAGGTACGGACGCCGAGGACGAGGGCGACGACCTGCTGCTGTCCTACGTGAAGGAGTTCTGGTGGTTCCCCCACATGTGGAGCCATATGCAGCCCCACCTCTTCCACAATCAGTCTGTGCTGGCGGAGCAGATGACCCTCAACAAGAAATTCGCTGTCGTGAGTAAGACGTGGGAGCGGGCAAGGGGCGGCCTGGGCTGCCAGAGGGTGGAGGTTGCCGCCCCCCAGAGACTCCCGGGATCCTTGCCTTTCTCGCTGAGCTGCAGACCTCCGGGGCTGGTGGCCCAGGACCAGAGGGAAAAGAGGACAGGAGGAGGAGGAAGCTGTGAGGTTGCTTTTTGCTCTCTCTTGCTCTGGGGCCCCCTCCCCCATCCATCTCACCGCGCATCCATCGTAAACCTCCCCTTAGGGATGAGCTTCCCATCAGCCCGCCCTCTCTTCCCGTCTTAAGTTACCAATTTAAAGCAATCCCCTGGGTGCACATTATCACTGAAAGGCTGGGCCCTGCAGCAAGCCTCCAATTTCCAGCTCCCTTGGGCGGCCATTTAAGATGAGTATCAACAAGACTCTGTATCTCTGTGTTGTCTCTTCTCCTAAGGAGAAGAGACAAAGGAGACTTAGAACTCCAGGGACCTACAAAGCAAGGAGCCCGGCTCCGGCAGAGGAGGAGGGGGGAGGGCCGATGATCAGTATGGGGGTAAGGGGCAATGAGTCTTCGCTCATGAGAGCTTTGGCTGAGATTGCCACATTCCCCTAGTGTTCAGGGAAGGGGGATGGAAGGGAGGCAGCAGTGCATAAAATGGGACTTCCAGTTCCCTCAGAAAGCAGGTGCTTTCTGTGTAGGAAGGAGCGGAGAAGCTCTTTACCCTGACCTCGGTTCCCGAGTCAAGTATCGGTTGAGTGCCTGCAATCAAACGGGTGGGGGGACCCTGTGCAGATCTCGGCATCACGAGAGTGTATAGAGAAGGGGGCGGAGTGGTACGGCGATGGATGTTAATTGGAAAAAGCTTCCTGGAAGAGGTGGGCCTTGCTTGGAGATGGCAAAGGACAGGGGAGGGAGGTGGTCCTGGGCCTTGGGGACAGCTGCGCCGCAGCTCGGAGAGGCGAGGGGGAGGCCTGGCGGCGGGGGTGGCAGAGAGGCCGGCTTGGATGAAGGGGACAGGCAGAGAGGCAAGTGGGAAGAGAGAGCGGAAGGTACCAGCTGGTGGGAAGAGCCCCGTAAGCCACGTTCTGCTTCCACCAGGAAGAGAGCTGGGGACCGGGTGCTAGCCGAGTGGCAGTCGGACTTTGGTTGAGATGGGGGGAAAGCAGCATGGACGACGGGGCGACAGTGACCAGGCCCTGAGAAAGAGAATTGGAAATATCCTGCTTCTGGCTGAGGTCCGACTTCGGTCCAGGGAAAGCCGACACTAACCTACTCCGAGCCTTTTTCAGTGTCTGGGAAAGTTCATGCCTGGATCCTTCTCCTTGGGGAAGAAAACACTTTCAGGATCTCCTCCTTTTGATTGAGAAGCTCATTGGACTTGGTCCCAGACCGGAAACTGAGGCCCGGCAAGGAGAGGCAACAAAGTTGAGGGTGGTCCAGGGAAAGGAACTGAAACGCCTTAACTTCCATCCCTCACTGCCTTCTCTTGGTGACTCTCGACGTAGAGGGCAATCCCGTTTCCCAGCTCTGTTTTAATAGTGCCATCTTCCACAAACTCTTTTTTCTTCCGAGAACCAGTAGCGGTCAAGGTTGGGTCACCTTCCTTTCTGGGTGCACGAGGAGGACAGGGTGGTTTTGGGCGTGCCAGGCTACACTGTTGTCTCTTCCTCCTTTGCCCTCGGCTCACGGAATCAATGGGAGCTTCTCTTGAGGGAGGGAGAAGTAGTGAGTTGGAGGAGGAAGGATAAGGAGCAGGGAGTGCCTGGGATCGGGTTACACTTCAAGCATCCAAGGCCTCCTGAAGGCTGAGTCCGGCCGGTTGAAAAGCTCTCGTGGACCATCTGGGGCTTTTTGCTGTACTTCCCGCGCTCACTTCCTCTGTGTTGCTCGCTCTTCCCGCCAGGAACACGGTATCCCCACGGACATGGGCTATGCCGTAGCCCCTCACCACTCTGGGGTCTACCCTGTCCACGTGCAGCTGTACGAGGCCTGGAAGCAAGTGTGGTCCATCCGCGTGACCAGCACAGAGGAGTACCCTCACCTGAAGCCCGCCCGCTACCGCCGCGGCTTCATCCACAACAGGATCATGGTAGGTGAGGCCGGGGTCCGCCTTCTCCCTCCCTCTGGGCATCCCTGCCGCCCTTGCCCTTTAGGAGGCCCAGCCTGGGCGGGGAGTTGCGGGGTTGGCGTGGTGGCTAAAGGCTAATCCCGGAGGAATTATCTGTCAATGAATGGAATTTTTGAGTGCTTCCTGTGTGTGCAGAGTGCTGTGCTAAGCACTCGGGAGAGTACGATGCAGTGGAGTTGATGGAGATAGTAGAGAAGCATTATGGTGTAATGGATAGAGCACTGACCTGGGAGTCAGAAGGTCATGGGTTCTAGTTCTGATTCTGCTGCTGTCTGCTGTGTGACTTTGGGCAAGTCGCATAATAATAAAAATCATTATGGTATTTGTGATGTGCTTACTATGTACCAGGCACTGTACTAAGCGCTGGGGTGGTTACAAGCAAATTGGGCTGGACACAGTTTCTGTCCCGCAGGGGGCTCACAGGCTGACTCCCCATTTTACAGATGAAGTAACTGAGGCACAGAGAAGTGAAATGACTTACCCAAGGCCACAGAGTAGACAAGTGGCAAAGCCAGGATTAGAACCCATGACCTCCTGACTCCCAGGCCCGTGCTCTGTCCACTACACCTTTACCTCATGTGAAAAATGGGGATAGTGACTGGGAGCCCCATGTGGAACAGGGACTGGATCCAAACCAATTTGCTTGTATTCACCCCAGCACTTGCCTGGCATAGAGTAAGTGCTTAACAGATATCACAATTGTAATTACTATTATTACAATCCCTGCCCTCAAGGGCCTTACAGTCTAGCAGGCGAGCAGCCACAGGCTGTGGTAGCTCTGCCTCCGGTGACCCCCTATTCATGAGGTGGACTGAGTTGGTGGCCAGGACTCTCAAAACTGCCATAATAGGAGCCAAGGATGGCATGGGGCATCAGAGATCCCCACCCCTCTCACCCCAGAGCTGCCTACTAGGAGAAAAAGCAGCTATTTATCAAGGGTCCCTCTGGGGCTGTGATCCGCGTGCCTGGAGAATTTCAGACAAGGAATTAGACTTTATCTTGGCTGTCAGGGAGCTTGGGGAAAATTAACATAGACGAATCTCAATCAAAAGTATTTACTGAGTGCTTACTGTGTGCAGAGCAACATTCTAAACGCTTGGGAAAGTACTAATACAACAGAGTTGTTGGATGCCATCTCTGCCACGAGGGGTTTATAGTCCACAGGACTACATTTATAGACAAAGACAATTTCAATGCTTTAATAATAATAATAATAATAATAATTATGGTATTAAGCGTTTACTATGTTCCAAGCACTGCTCTACGTGCTGGGGTAGATAGAAGGCAAGGAGGTTGACCCACGTGGGGCTCACAGTTTTAATCCCCATTTTACAAATGAGGTGACTGAGGCCCAGAGAAGTTAAGTGACTTGCCCAAGGTCACACAGCAGACAAGTGGCATAGCCAGGATTAGAACCCACAACCTCTGACTTCCAAGCCTGGGCTCTTGCCACTAAGCCACGTTGCTTCTCTTTATATTATAAAGCCACGCTTTCTAATTTAACCACAAGGGTAGATGAGGAGGCTACCCACCATTATGGAGTTTGCAGGTTTTTGAGGATTTTCGATCTAAGGGCCTCTGATCAATCAGTCGATCAGTGGTATAAATTGAATGCTTACTGTGTTCAGAGCATTGTTCTAAGTGCTTGGAAGAGTACAGTGCAACTGAGTTGGTAGACACGTTCCCTGTCCACAGCGAGCTTCCAGTCTAAAGAGGTTGATGGTGTGATTAACTGTAATAGAACGTTCATGCAGATTCAAACAGGCATTGCTTTGTATATATGAAAATGTGCTTAAACCATAGTCTACCCTGTAACTGGCCCTAGGTCAGAAGGATATAGCTACGTCTCTGCTCCGGACAGTCGATTTTGGATGTTTGCTTGTGGATGCTGTAGAATGAGAATTTTCAACCTTTGCTAGACACTATTCCCAAATGCTTCCAAGGTTGCACCCATCTTGTACCCCCTCTTCGGATCCTGGCCTTCCACCCCACAACACTCACCCATCCATCCATCCTCTGGGGGAATGGAGAACGGCAGCAGCGGTGAGAATCTGGGCACCGAGCAGGACATTCGGTCCCCTGCTTCTGCTGCTGGGTTCCCGCTTTCCATTGCCTGCCATATTGGCTGTTTGCTGGCCATGAAAGGCTCTGGAGAACCTCGGGATACAACCAACACAACAGAAGATAGACAACCCGCATCTCCATTCTCCCCATGCAAGAATATATAACAGTACTACCAGCTGTGAGGCTTTACCCAGTTGGCAATCTCAGGGCACCACTGTGGGGACTCTGTGGCCCTCAGAAGGACCCCTAATGGGTACCTTAATCCTTCTCCTCTTCAAATCTCCTTCCCTGGCTTTCCCCCCGCTCCCCCGCCCTGCCTTTTATCTCTGCAACGCTACCTGTCCAGACTAAGAAGAGCCTGAAAGGGCCAGGGAGGAGAGGACAGGTGAAGGGCAAAGGTGGGCATAGAGAAAGGTGAATTGTGACCTTCAAATCCCCAGGCTCAGGGCCTTCTGGAATCTAAAGCTGTACCTGGCGGGCAGGGTCTCTCCTGGATGCACCTTGACCCTGCCCAGCCCCTGGTCGACCTCACATTGGTTTCCATAATTAATTTTTTCCTTTTGCCCAACTCAGAGGGCTCTGAGAGCTTCTGCTGATTTTTTTCTCTGGTGGCCAGATGTGGGCAGTGGGTGGCTGACCTTGGGGCTCTGAGAGCTGACCCTCTGGCGGGGCAGGGGTGGTGGTCCAAATTTCACTGGGAGATGGGTGAATGTGCCAGCTGGCTCCTGCCAGGTGGTGGGAAGAAGGTAAACCACCTTCCTTCTTCCTCTCCCTTCCAGAGTCCTTTCTCTGTTGCAAACATGAGATGTCAGGGCAGTGGTGTCAGGGTGTTAGTGGTGTCTGGGCAGAGATGATGCAGGGCACCATGGTACTGATGGCATCGGGGGGTGTGACGTCAGGGAGTTGTGGCATTAAATGGCTCGGCCCAGGATTGTGTGGCATCAAGGTGGTGTGGTTGGGATGGTATGGTGTCGGTGATGTCAGGCCAGTGCTTTCAGAGAGGGGCTGCTCACGATAGGGTCACCAAGCCTCCCACCTCCCAGGACCTTAGCGCAGGGCAGCTGCCAACCAAGCCAGGAGGTGTCCCGCCATCGGGGCGCTCCTCCCTCTCCCCCATTATTATCGCCCCCTTTCTTTTCAGGAATTCATGGAGGCTGTTTCCCACCCTCCCTGGAAGGTTGGTACGGAGAGCCCTAGGTGCCAAAATGCTTCCAGGACAGCAGGTAAATGGGAGCTTGTGTCACTGTGATCCAAGGTCTCAGACTCCTCGCTCTAGCTGTCAGTGGTACTAAAGGCCCCAGAGCCCTTCCTCTTTGAGCAGCACGAGTCCCGGCGCAGGGACCTGAGGCCAAGCGGAGTGGCCTTTCTGGACCTGGACACCGCCTGCTGACCAGCCACCGGTTTCTCTTCGGCCTCCCGACGGCGTGGCCCAGGCCACGAGATGCCACTTGGCCCCTTCTCTTTCTCTTCTCCACCCCTCACCAGGTTCTCCCGCGGCAGACCTGTGGCCTCTTCACACACACCATCTTCTACAACGAGTACCCCGGTGGCTCGAGCGAACTGGATAAGATCATCAATGGCGGGGAGCTCTTTCTCACCGTGCTGCTGAACCCCGTGAGTCCCCTCCTCCCAAGCCCCGACCACCGTGCCCACCTTGCGAGTCCCCCCTGCCTTCTCCAGGAGTCTGCCAGAGAGATGGGGGGTAGGAGGTGAATGTTGGGAACTGTTGGGTTCACACTTCTGCACTGAGGAGGTTGGGCTCTGCAGGACCCTTCCCCCCAGTTTGACATATTGACCTCCCAGAGGAAACAGATAGTTGTATTGTTAATAATAATAACAACAATAATAATAATGATCGTGGCATTTGTTAAATGTGTACTATGTGCCGAGCACTGTACTAAGCATTGGGGAATACACAAGATAATCAGGTCGGACACGGTCCCTGTACCATGTGGGGCTCATACTCCAATCCATCAGTGGGATTTACTGGGTGCTTAGCATGTTCAGAGCACAGTACTTATCAGTTGGTAGAGTACAGTTCAGTAAAGTTGAGGGAGTGGGAGGACAGGAATTAAATCCCCATTTTTCAGGTGAGGAAGCTGAGCAATAGAGAAGTCGAATGACTTGCCCACGATGACACAGCAGGCAAGTGGCTGAGCTGGGACGAGAATCCCGTTCCCCTAACTCCTAGGCCCGTGCTCGTTCCACTAGGCCACACTGGCAGTTTGCCTCTGGCGCGATTTGGACTGGCCTTGGGGTCATCCCACTGTAGCCTGGGGGCGGTGCCCGGGGACGCAGAGGGGCACAGTTGATCCGCCACCCATCATTCAGGCACTCTCTCTCCTCCCCGGCTCCCGGACCAGATCAGCATCTTCATGACTCACCTCTCCAACTATGGCAACGACCGGCTGGGCCTGTACACCTTCAAGCACCTGGTCCGCTTCCTCAATACCTGGACCAATCTGAAGCTGCAGACCCTGCCGCCTGTCCAGCTGGCACAGAAATACTTCCAGATCTTCTCCGAGGAGAAGGACCCTCTGTGGCAGGTAAAGGGCAGAGGAGTGTTCCCGGGCACGATGGGCTGGCGCTGGGGCCGGGGGTCTGATGAGAACTCCCAGAGACAGTTGGCCCTGGGTGAGGTTGGACGCTTCACCTGGGCAGTGTGGAATTGGTGGGGGAACACCTTGCTCCCTCACTAGGAGGTCCAGCACTGCATTATGAGTGCTCCCTGGGGAATTTGCCACTGGAGAAGTTGTTCAGGGCTAGGGTGCTGGGGGTTGGTCTCGTTCCAGTGAGGGTGGATGAATTCATGGGCGAGAGGTCTGTAAATGATTAGCTAGAGGGCAAATTAGGAATGGGGAGGGGGAAAGCAAGGGGTGGTAAGGGGGATGTTCTGTTCTAGACCATCAGGATGGACGTCCAATTAGTCGTGTAGTTTTTGAGCACCTATTCTGCAGAGCACCACACTAAGCATTTGGGACAGCACAATCGAGTAAGTAGATGTGAATCCTTCCCCTCAAGGAGCTTTCAGTCTAACAGGGAAGGTAGCCATCGTACGTCCCTTCCAGTGCCCTGTTGCCACTCTAGGAGGCTGAGTCCTGGATTGGGTGAGCCGTTGGCTGATCAGGATGGTCTCACTTATATGCCGATGTTCTCAGCACTTGCGGTGGACACTCAACTCTCTCCACACCGGCCCCTTTGCCCATAACCTCCCTCCCGCCTGGAACTACCTCCCTTTTCATATCCAACTAACCATCACTCTCCCCACCTTCAAAGCCCTCCCAAAATCACATCTCCAAGAGGCCTGCCTCAACGTACCCTCATTTCCCCTACTCCCTCTCACTTCTGCATCACCTATGCGCTTGGATCTCCACCCCTTAAGCACTTGATAGTCGTTCCACCCTCAGCCCCCAGTGTTTACGGATACGTCTGTAGCTTATTTTAATGTCTGTCTTCCCCAGCCACTAAACTCTGAGCCTCTTGTGGGCTGAGAATGTGTCTGCCATCCCAGTTGTATTGAACTCTCAAAGTGCTTAGTACGGTACTCTGCACCCAGTGAGCACTCAATAAACACTATAAATTGATGAATTTCTTGCTGACTCCCTCCCCACCCGTGTCACTCATAGTGTCTAGAGAAAGCTGAACATTCCCGGGAACTCCATAAGGAGCTCTCTGCTGACCCAAGTCCAGCTGTCCATGAGTGGTATTTATTGAGCATCTTCTGATTGCTAGGCGCTCTGCTCAGCTCTTGGGAGAGTACAACAGGAACAAGATGCATATTTCTTCCCTATCCACAAGGAACTTGTAATTTAATGAGGGAGTCAGTCAAAAGTTATTTACCGAGAATACGTACTCTTCTCCTTGTTTCAGGACCCCTGTGAGGACAAGCGGCACAAGGACATCTGGTCCAAAGAGAAGACCTGCGATCGATTCCCCAAGCTACTTATCATCGGGCCCCAGAAAACAGGTAGCCACCCTGTGCTGTTACCCTGCAGTCCCTGGGTCAGGTGACTTCCCCCACATGCGGCTCTGAAGCCCAGCTCCCCAGAGGGAGCAGAAAAGTCGGCAGTTCCTTGTTTTACCCCCATAGAGGACACAGGTTCTCTGGGCACATGCCCCTCGTATTCCTGAATAGTACAGAGTTGGAGTCTGAGTCTTTTTTGCTTCCAGAGCTGGTGTGGTTAAGAGCTGGGACTCTGGGGTCCTGCTCTGTGGTCAGGATGGCTTTGTTTGGCCTTGATGGTGCCCTTTACCAACTGTGCTGGACTAGGGTGGCCAGCGATGGCACCCCAAAAAACAGGACCCCCTTGGTGCGTATGATGTCACAAATGATACGCTGGCACGCAGTGTAATGAAGTGATGTCACGTGGCCGCTGTTTCTCCAGGAGTCCGTCCAATTCGGCCTGAATCGACCCACACCTAGAGCATTTCTCTGGAGTTCCCTGAACCCCCCGCCTGCCCTCCCTCAGGTGCTCCAGAACTATTGCTTTCTCCTCCAAGCTCCCCGTGAACCCTGGCACCACGCCCAAGCCGTGGAACTAGGCTGTAGGAGATGGAACTAGGCTGTAGGAGACGAGACGGAGGCTGGGACCTGAAAATGAGATGAACAGACCTAAGGGCATCTGGTTCCGTGTCTGTGCTCACAGGGGGCAGACCAGCAGTAAACTGGCCTGACTGGTACGATACTAGGCTTCTGGGCATGACCCCAAGCCTCTGCCCTAAGACCCAGCGTGGGGAACCACAGCTCTTGAATGTTGACTGTGATGGGGCAAAGCTATCTTCTGGGTATGGACACACCTGTAGCTAACTCACCCCTTTAGCTGGCCGGCTTTGGCTCCATGCCTCAGAGCCTGGTGGAGGCCCTAGGAGTGAGCCACTCCTCCCCTTGCCCAGAGTAGAAGGGGTAGGGCCCCAGAGATGGGAGGGAGGGGAACAACTCTTCATGAACAATTTTGCCGGTGTCCATTGGCATACCCAAAGTAGTTGGAGATCCCCAGCTGTTCTACTTCTCGGATCCGGATTCCTCCCGCGGCCCAGGTTCCTCCCAGTGCTCAGAGATCTCCCGGAGCCCTGGAACTAGAAGGGAGCCCCCTTCAGCAGCAGGTCTCCTTCGCCCAGAGTTATGGCCGACCAAGCCCTGGGCTGGGCCGGGCAGGGACTGGGGCGGGTTCCACAGGTCGGGTCGGGGCTCTCCATGCCCCCACTGACCTCCGGGATCGGTTGGAGGTTTCAGTCTCCTTTACTGGGCCCCGGGCCACCTAAGGCCCCCCCTTGGCCCAAATGGAGGGCTGGCACTGATGGTCACTGCCTTGGTCACCGGTCACTGACGGTCATTGTTATAGGAAAGGTGCCCTGAGCAGACAGCCTCCCCTCCAGGGCCCTGTGTGTGTCTCCCTCAGCTGGGGTCACTCCCGACAGCCCTCATGCCTTGCTCCGTCCCCTCTCCCTCCCTGCAGGCACCACTGCCCTCTACCTGTTCCTGGGGATGCACCCCGATCTGAGCAGCAACTACCCCAGCTCAGAGACCTTTGAAGAGATCCAGTTCTTCAACGGACACAACTACCATAAGGGCATTGACTGGTGAGCGAGCCCTCAGCCCCGCTGTGGTCGGGGACGGTGGGAGCATGGGCCGTCTGGGCTGGAAGACTGGGAGCTTGGGTTCGGGGACAAGACCACGGGCAGGTTGGGCTGGTAGACCGGGAGCTTGGGCGAAGGGTAGCAGGAGGCATATGGGCTCTAGAGAGCTGCAGCTGGGATTCCTATATAGAGCCAGCTACGTCTCAGCCCATGGGAGATATGGGGGACAGGGTGGCCAACCTCCAGTTTGGCAGCAGTTCTTTATACTTTCCCAGCGCTTAATACAGTGCTCTGCACACAGTAAGAAGCAATGTGGCCTAGTGGATAGGAAATGGGCCTGGGAGTCAGAAGGACCTGGCTTCTAATCCTGGCTCTGCCACTTTTCTGCTGTGTGACCCTGGGCAGGTCACCTAACTACTCTGTGCCTCGGTGCTGCCAGACAACCAGGGAATCAGAGGAGATGTGGAAGTGTGATCTCAAATGGGCTTTGAAGATGGGGAGAATGGCAGTCCGTTGGATATGAAAGGGGAGGGAACTATAGCCCAAAGGGAGCGTATGAGCAAGAGATTGTTGGTGAGAGAGACAGGAGTGAGTAGGTTGGCTCGAGAAATAAATATAACCTGAGATGTTGTGGGAGAGGAGAAGTAGAGGGGAGGGAGCTGATTGAGTGCCTTCAAACCAGTAGTCAGGAGTTTCTGTCTGAAGGTGAGAGAAATGGACCGTACGTGAGGTTGCTCAGGAGAGGATGGGGGTTGCCCTTCTTGTTTGGTAGTTGGGGCTGGAATCACAGAAGTTCTTTCACCTATCCAGCTCAAATCTTTCGTGCTCCTGTTTGGGGCTCTTTTCTTGGAGGTCTGTGCCCGTGCTACCTGATTCTACATCTCCCCATCTGTGCCTCCCCAGGTACATGGAGTTCTTCCCCATCCCATCCAACACCACCTCTGACTTCTACTTTGAGAAAAGCGCCAACTACTTTGACTCCGAGGTGGCACCCCGGCGGGCAGCGGCCCTGCTGCCCAAGGCCAAAGTGCTCACCATCCTCATCAACCCAGCCGACCGGGCCTATTCCTGGTACCAGGTGAGCGCTCCCTTGGGGTCAGCCGGTATACCCTGAGCTCACAGCACAGGGACCCCAGGGGCAGGGTGTGGGCCCAAGGGACAGGGACTGGATGAGCAGGAAACTCTCAATTCCTAGGGCCCTCTGGGAAGGGTTTCTGCTGAGGCACCGAAGGCACTGGGTTCCCAAGAT
Source organism: Ornithorhynchus anatinus (assembly GCF_004115215.2). Taxonomy (NCBI): domain Eukaryota; kingdom Metazoa; phylum Chordata; class Mammalia; order Monotremata; family Ornithorhynchidae; genus Ornithorhynchus; species Ornithorhynchus anatinus. Next base: position 33,647,934 of record NC_041749.1, on the reverse strand, counting down.
AGTCTTTGCCGTTCGGTAGTGGTCCCCTCCCAGATGGGGGATACCGAGGTAGGGGAAAGTTAAGTGTCCCGGGGGAGGGCGGCTGCCCCGGAGATGGACAACGAGGTCGGCGTTCCATGAGTCCCTTCCCCTCCGGCTCCTCTGACTCTCCGGTTGTCTGGCAGCACCAGCGGGCCCATGACGACCCGGTGGCCCTCAAGTACACCTTCCACGAGGTGATCACGGCGGGGCCCGACGCCTCCCAGAAGCTGAGGGCACTCCAGAGCCGCTGCCTGGTCCCGGGCTGGTATGCCATGCACATCGACCGCTGGCTCAACAGTTTCCATGCCAACCAGGTACCCGCTCAGGCTCCCGGAATGGGGCGGGGACCCCCCTGGCCTTCTTGAACATGACCCGTGCTTTCCTCCCTCCATCCTCCCTAGGCCCCATCTGCCCAGGGGCTCTGACCCTCGAGACCCACACAGAGCAAATGTCACACACTAAGTTCCAGACTTCTGACCTAGTGCTCGTCCTGACACCTCATCCATCCCAGGCCCTTTGCTCAGGCTGACGTTGCGTTTCCTTTTAGATGACAGGATAAGGGACCCGTCTTCCCCAACATCACTTCCCAACCACCTCTAGACTGTAGTTCTGGACAGGGAGTGTGCCTGTTATATTGTTATATTGTACCCTCCCAAATGCGCACAGTAAACGCTCAATAAATACTATTGACTCACTGACCACTGACAAGGAGGTTGAGAGCCAGCACTGATGTCACTTCCTTCCCATTCCCATGTGGGGTTGTTCTTCCCACCCACCATTTCCATCCTTGCACACCAGTAGTAAACCTGAGTAGCTCCCCCTTCCCCACCTCATCCTGTCACCCCCCTTTCAGGGCAGTAACTCCTAGAGAGAAACAGTCGGGTGAGCAGAATTTGCTGCTTCCTCAAGCTCCTTGGCTTGTCTCCCTGTGGTTAGTGGTGAGATGTTGGGGTACCCTTCCTCTGAGATATCCAGAGCTGTAGATGGCCAGAGAGTGGGCCCGTAGAAGGCCTCAGTCTGAGTACCCTGCTTCAAGAACTGGGTTTGGCTTTACGAGACTCCAGGCATCCTTGAAAGCGTTCCTTGTCGCCTCCGAAATCCCAGAGAGTGGTCGGCTTCCAGAGATGCTGCTGGGATGGGTCCGGCTGGCAGGGCGAGCTGCCGAGCCTGCCGGTGCTAAGGGGCCCCTCTGCAGAGCAGGGTCATTCTCCCCACCACCCCTTTCCCTCCCCTTCCCTCGCGCCCACCCCCCTGCCCAGGTCGATGGGACCTCAGCCTCCAAGTCCTGGGGCTCGCGGAGGCCAGTGAGGAACTCCTGCGGGGGAGGAGCTGGGGAGTGGACCAGCCTGACCTCTGCCGGCTTCAACGTTGACCCTCCTTCCAGATACTGGTCTTGGATGGCAAGCTGCTGCGCACAGAGCCTGCCAAAGTGATGGAAACGGTGCAGAAATTCCTCGGTGTGACCAACGTCATCGATTACCACAAAACACTAGCGTGAGTGTCCCTCGCACCCCTGTGGGCATCTATCCCTGCCAAGGCCCCTTCACCCTCTGGGCTGGGGAGAGCAGGGCAGTGCTGCCTGACAAGACAGAGGGAGAGAGGGACATCTCCAGTTTAGTGGTACCTGAAATCAATTTTATAGTTTAGGCGGGCAAAAAGGATGGGATGGGTTGGGGAACATTTGTTATCTTCAGCTGGTCAGCACCCCCCGGCCCCTGTCTGGTTTAGGCATGGCAGCAGGCACCTCTCTGTTTTTAAATGCCCACCTTACTTCTTCCACCTCGGCTTCTGCCTAGACCCCTCGCAGCTTGGAAGCAGCTCTGTGTTTCCAGGGAGTCAGGAGATAACCTCTGGAGGAAGAATGGGGTCGGGAATCCCCCTAGAAAACCCCTCTGCAGCCCAACAGGTTCTGCAATGAGTCTTTTCCCACGTGCCTTAGACACACCTTCCCGTCATTTTCCTTGGGCCACCTGATGAACGTAACGTGATGGACGTGCAGGGAGCGGGAGTGTCTGGAAACCTCTCCTGCCACTGGGGACCACCCTGTTGACGCCTCTCCCCTTCCCCGTCCCTCCCCTCCCCGCTTTTACAGGTTTGATCCAAAGAAAGGATTCTGGTGCCAGATGCTCGAAGGAGGGAAAACCAAGTGCTTGGGCAAAAGCAAAGGCAGGAAATACCCCGAGATGGATTCGGACGTAAGTAACCAAAGCTGCTCTCCCGTGGGCCTGTGGCGGTTGGACGAAGCCCTGCTTGGGGGCCGTGGTGGACCGACCCTCCCGCGACGTAACCCTTCTGTGGTAGCCCGGGGAAGGGAGGGGGAACACGAGCCTCCTGAAGCCACGGCGTCGTCTTGGGCGCTGACCGGCTCTTTCCGGAGACTTCATCGAATGGGAGGAAGGGGAGGAGCGGGGCAGGAGGACGAGGCGGCCTCAGCTGGCCGGTGCTGCCGGCCCACCCCGGGGCTCCGACCGCAGCGGCCGCTGACCCCCGCGCTTTCTCTCTCCTTGCAGTCGAGAGCCTTTCTGAGGGATTATTATAGGGAGCACAACGTCGAGCTCTCCAAGCTGCTGTACAAGATGGGGCAGACCCTGCCCACGTGGCTCAGGGAGGACCTGCAGAACACAAGGTAGCTGCCGCCACGGCTGGACTGAGCGATCGCAACGGCCGGGGAGGGGCCTCCGGGAGCTCCTTCATCTCCCCCGGAGCCGGACCGACCTTTGGGGTGGGGCCCCGGCCGGGGCAGCAAAGCACTTCTGAGCAATACTCAACTGAGGTCTGGAAGGGAAAAGGGAGAACCCACAGTCTCCGGTGGAGCCGACGAGAGCGAGCGACCTGCCCGACGTGAAGGCCAGCGGCTGCCTGACCTGGGGCTCCGACCGCCTCCGGGCACCCGGCAGCCCGGTGGGATCGCCGCTTTCCGCCACTTGAGATCACTTCCTGTTGTGGGATGCCACTTCCTGGCGTCAACTTCCCTCACCTCCCCCATCCTTGGCGGGTGAGCGGGCAGGCAGCCGCCACCACCACCTCAGACCTGCAGTAGGATTCATAGCCGGTTCTCCCCGCCCGTGACGGGCAGCGAGGGAGAGGTGCCGACCGGGCAGCGGGACATGTTGCCAAATCCCTTGGAGGGACAGGAGGCGTCACCGACCGTTTAGGACCGGCCTTCTGGACTCCTGCTGGGGGTCCTGAGCCAGCCACCGTCAGGACCTCTGAGTCACAGGACCCTGGAAGCTTTGGGGTTCACTCTCTTACCCTCCCCTCCCTATTCCCTTTTTAAAAAACATCTCTGAAATGGGCAGCATCCGGTCCATCCCTGAGAATCATCCTGTGACTGGGTTTGAGGCGGGGCGGGGACCAAACTCCAGGACCGGGGGACAGGGTCCCCGAGTGGCTTAGAAGATCCTCTCTCCCAGCCCCCACTCCGATAGTCTCTCTCCTCTGGGGGGTTTGACGTCTGTGGTGTTTCCTGTGGTAAGACACTTGGGGCGGCCCTGTGGTCCAACCGCCACAACCCGTCCTAATGTATATACACTGCCCCCACCAGCTCCCCTCTCTCCCAACCTCCCTACCCCACCCCGCCCCACCCACTGAGCCGAGGCCGCGGGCAGGAATGGTGGGGGGGGCCTCCCCCGCTCCCCCCCGCTTCCCCCCACCCCCCACCTCCCGGCAGGCCGAAGCTTCCCAGAGAACCTTTTAACCTCTCAAATACTAAAAGCTAAAGTATTTTAATATTTTGGTTTTTTGTTTCTTGGTGCCAGAGTTCGAACCCCAGGTGCTGGGGTCGCACTGTGTAATTATATATATGTGTGTATATATATATGCATATATATATACATATAATATTATATATTTTGGGGGATTGGGTTCGTTTTTAATTGTCGCACAAAGTGGTGGGCCAGCCCCGGATTCAACTAGCAGAGCCTCCTGGCCCTTGGAGGAACGACCCGGAGGCCGGGACGGGGGAGGGGATGGATAGACCCCGCCGTCCCCGTTTTGATTGTCTCGGACCCCGTAGCAACAGTATTGAGGCTTCCCCTGGGGGTACCACCACCCTCCTTTCCCTGAATGGTTCCCCCACTTGGTGCTTTGAGAGCCGGGCCTCCCACACCTGGCTGAGGTGGGGTCCGAAGCCGTTCTGGTCCCCAATGGGATGAGCTCGGCAGAAGAGGGCTCGCCGTCCAAAGAGTGAGGTTTCTTACATCCTGGGAAACCTGACCTCGTGGGCACCACCGGTGGCCACCAGCCCCCAGTCCCCCCTGTAGGATAGAGGAGTGAGCCATTGGCCTGGGGGTGGGATGGGGCCTGGGTATGGGGGGCCAGTGGGGAGCGCGCCAGAGCTCGGGACTGACCCCATCTTCACAAGGAGCAGGAGTTTGCACTACTGTCTTAACGAGTCTGGGCCGAGAGCAGGGCCGAGCTCTCCAGCCTGGTGGTCTTGGGGCCCCAGTAGTCTTTGAGATGGTGATCTACTAACCAGGTGGCCCCGGGGTCAGGTCCCCGGTTGTCGCGATGGCTTTATGACCGTGTCTTATGACCGTTTCCTCAGCTGCCTGTTGGCATGGCAATCCCCCGGGCCGTGCCCTCTGACCGGGTCGGGGGAGGCACCGGGGTGAGATAGGCAAAGGGTGATGGAAGGGCACTCGTTGAGGGAGTCCCCGGGCCCACTCAGTGGGCTGGAGAGGCTGCCCGCAAAGCAGGATGTAATTTTTCTGGGCCACTGCTCTTCCTCCGAGGACCCTTCTCGGCAGGCACACCTCACCAATCTGGTTCATTGTCCCTCCTCCCCTTGGAAGGATCCAAGCTGACGGTGAAGCTGCCTTCTCTGCTCCCCCCCCCCCCCGACCCCCGAGGTGAGGCAGGGTTTCAAGTTGTTGCCTGGCCCAGCAGGCCGAGTCTCCCTGTCATTCGATCTTCTAAAAGTGGTAAATGGCTCAGGGTGTCATGGTCTTCTCCACCCCCTTGGGCCAAGCCACCAGGAGTGGACATGCCAGAAACCAGCCCTGGGAAGCCAGACCGTCCTCTGACCTTTCTCACCCCAGCGTGACCTAGAGGCTAGAGCATGGGCCTGGGAGTCCGAAGGACCTGGATTCTAATCCTGGCTCCGCCATTTGCCTGCTATGACCTTGGGCAAGTCACTCCACTTCTCTAGGCCTCAGTTCTCCTCTTTGCCCTCCTATTTAGATTTCAAACCCCAAGCGGGACAGAGACTGTATCCAATCCGATTATCTTGTAAGTGCCCCAACACTTAGAACGGTGCCTGGCACATGGTAAGCGCTTAACAAATATCACAATTTTCCATTCCTCCTCCTCTCTTCTGTGCTCTGCCTCCAGGTCAGAGGTCTTCTGACTCTCCCGGGTTCGGGCCATGGGCCAAGCTTCTTGCATGTGACCCATTGCATCACCCAGGGCCTCTTCTCTGCTCTGGATGCAGCTCCTACCTCTGGTCTCTGGGGTCAGACAGTTCTCTCTCATCTCTGGCATCTCTTTGGTCCCAAGAGCAGCAGGAGAGGGCATCTATGATGCCAGCTGCGTGTGCCACCCCTAGGCCTAGGCTCACCGCTAAAAGGGGTGGATGGGTGGGGGAAATCAATCAGTGGTATTTATTGCATGCCTACTGGGTGCAGAGCACTGTACTAGGAGCTTGTGACTGTATAATACAACAGAGTTGGTAGACAGGTTCCCTGCCCTCCAGGAGCTTTCAGTCTAGTCACCTCCTGTTAGGAGTTTGCTCTTCCAGGATTGGTTTCAGGACTGCCCTTCTGGCCCTCATTGTGTCTTTCCATTCTTTCCAGCCATGGCCCTCCAGGCAAGGTGGTGAGTGTGGGGCTTGGATCTGCCAGCCTCCCTGGTCTGCAGACCATCTCGTTGCCCAAGATTGCTATCCACCATTTCCCCCATCCCCTGTCTGGATGCTGTAACCTTGGAGCGGAATTGGGTGGTTGGGCCCCGGAGGGGAGAGGAAGAGAACCTGCCTCTGGAACACTGGACAGCTAGTTGGGTTTGAGTGCCAGGAACTGAGGAACAGAGTGCTTATCCCTGTGGATATGTGTATTTTGGGGTAAGCACATGTGTCCAGACTTTGCCTGCTTCTCTTTCCTGGCCCTGAATGCATGCATTGTCCCATCTGCTCCAGAGCTGGGTTGGGTAAGAGTTATTTTGAATGTCCAGGATTGCAGGCCTCAGGACAAGAAGGTTCCCTTCTCCAAGGCTACCTGAGGTCATTCTGCCTTCCTGGCACCTGCTGTGGGTCCAGCGGCTGGACTCGGGCAAAATGCCCATCCCCCCACTCCCCTCACCCCTTGCCTGGGCCAGGCACCAGGGCCAGGGGAGAAATCTGTCTTTTGCTTGGTGTCCCTTGATTCCCAAGCCACGGGAGCAGGCACTACCAGCCCAAGACAGAGCTTCCTGACCCGGATAGGGTGACGGGTCCTGACTACTGTACCCAAACGTCCATTCGGTTCACCCTGGACCAACGAGGTGCTGCCCGGCCCCAGCATGCTGGAGGGTTGGGAGGGAAGCGGTGAGGAAGTTCAGGCGGAGGCTGCTGGAAGATTCATTCTATGCTTTCCCTCTTGGAATCCCCATGCCCCTCAGCGGCAACTTGGGGTGAGTCGTGGTGTCACCAGGCCTCCGTGGTCTTCTTGGGCTCCAGGAACCCACCCCATCCATGAATCTCCTGGAGAGGAGGGATATTCTGCTCCCTTATTCCCTCCTGAAATCTGGTCCAGGGAAAGGCAAGAATTAGGCTGGTGGCCATGCTGATCACTGGGAAGATCAAGCAAGAGAGAAGCAGTTTTCCTGAGATGAGCCGCCTCCCCTCTGATTTCCGAACAGAGCCAGAGCCCCTATGCAAACCAGTGGAGAGACCGGAGAGTTGGATTCCAACCATATGTGCGTCCTTCCTCCCTGGCTTCAGGTTGCCACGTCTGGGGCCTGGAAAGCCAGAGGAGATTGGTGGGGTGGAGCTGTTATTGGGGTGAGTGTCCCCTCCCTCCCTCCCCGCCTCTGCACAAAGTAGGGGAAGAAGGAACGGGTGAAAGGATTTGAGAAGACGTGTGAGCTTCGGACTGAAAGAGGGGATTCAAACTCGAGCAATTCGGCTCCTTTGTATCGCCTCCTAGACCGAAGTAGTAAATGCAGCATCCATGGAAGCGCCTCTTTTCCCCACCTCTCCATCCAATCCCAGCTCATCTCTGGGGTACCGACCCTTGAGCCATACTCCCCCGACAGTATTGTAGGGAGGGAGGCCTGCTTGTCCAACGGCCAATCCACGTCCCCTCCCCAAGAGGGCCAGAGGAGGAGAAAAGCAAAATCCACTCCCTGACTCAATTTTCCAGGAGGTTCCCTTTCCCACTCAACTCTCCCCAATATTGGTTCCCAATATTGGAGCCCAGTAAGGTCAGCAAAAGAGTATTTATTCAGTGAGCGCGGAAAGGTACCGAGCACTTGGGGCTGAGTTTGGGAGCAGGCAGAGCCCCGGCCCACGAGGAGTATAAGATCTAAATGGGGGGAAAAGCCGTGGAACGGAATATTGCAGGACCATTTTCTGCCCCCTGTGCCGGGACCCACTTTTATTTTCAGGCTCGGCCTGGGCAGGACAGGAGTCTCTGAAAGGACGGGTACCCCAGCCCCTAATCCACGTCTCCCCAGCCTCCACCTGACACCCCGGGCGAGGAAAGGGGTACGGGGTCATCATTGCAGATGGAACAGATGGCCCCTGGAAATCCGATCTGCACTTTATCTTGAGGAAGCGGCACCTCCTTTCTGTCCGGGGATCGGGCCAGCCCCCGGGACGGCTTCATCCACACCCCTGTATTAGCTCTGGCCCCGGCCGGGTGGCCCCCCGTTTTAGGTGTGCATGGAGTCCTGTGCGTTATCCCAGGGAGAGGAGGGGTTGGTGTGGATGGGGGTAAGGGATGGGGTGGGGGTGGGGGATGATGGGGAAAAGAGGTTATTTTCCCAGATTGTGAGCGTGGGGCCTGGGGAGGGAGCCTTCCCAGATCTCCTTTTTCAAGTGTTCTCAAACCAGCCGTTCTGGGTTGTATTCGAAGTGGACCGGTTTTGCAGAGAGAACCTTCGTCACTAATGTACAATCCCGAACTAACTGCTAATAAAATGGGGTTATCTGTTTGTACTCACTTGTCCCGGCATGGTGTCTATCCGTGAAAGTCGCGTGTGTGCGTATATGGCGAGGGCTGGGGCGCAGGAAATGGCAAGGAGCCACTCATGTAGTTAGGTCTTTACTGAGCACTTGGGGATGGGAGCAATGGGGACGGATGGCTGGAGGAATGGGAAACAGCATGGTGCCCTGGAAAGAGCATGGGTGTGGGAGTCAGAGGACCTGGGTTCTAATCCTGGCTCTGTCAGATGCTTGCTGTGTGACCCTGGTATGCCTGCCTCGGTCTCCTCAACTGTAAAATGGTGATTCATACCTGTTGTCCCTCTTATTTAGACTGCGAGCCCCATGTGGAATATCATCATCATCAGCTGTGTTTGCCAAACTAAGTCCTTTGGCAGAGTACAACGCAACAGACTTGGTAGACACATTCCCTGCCCCCAATGAGCTTACGAGCTGGGTGAGGAGACAGACAGTGTAAATAATTTGTAATATATATAATTTATAGAGCAATACATAAGGGAGTGGGGTGAATATCAAATTCCTGAAGGTTGCAGGTGAAAAGGGACAGGGAATGCATCCAACCTGATTAACTTGTGTCTACCTCCGTGCTTAGAACAGTCAGACACATAAGTGTTTTAAAAATACTATAATAATCATAACAGGATGGAGAGGTGGTCGGGTGGATGATTGGACTGGCGCTGGATCGAAGGATGGACAGATAGCAACTTCTGCGGAGTTGTGGATTGACTGAGACGGCCAAGGAGCCCTCTTTAGCTTGACTACACGAGCCTCCCTCTGTCACCAGTGCGCATCCTCTGCCTGGGCTGCTTTACTTGAGCTAAAATCTTAGTCGGTACTAGAACCTGCCAGTCCTTTCTGCCCTTCACTCTTTCCCCGGCCTGGGGAACGGAATGCTGACTAGATTTCTCCAAGGCTTTTTATTGAAAAACTTTCCTGTAGCCCAACTTCCTTTGACCGGTCTGATTTCTTTCAGTTCATTCATTCAGTGGTATTTATTGAGCGCTTACTGGGTGCCAAACACTATGCTAAGCACTTGGGAGAATACACTATAACAACAAACAGACACATTCCCTGCCCGCAGTGAGTTTACGGTTTAGGGAGGGAGACAGAAAATATGACTAAATAAATAAATAATAAATACATATTTATTTCCCTCCTTGCTCCTGAACCCTTCCTGGACCTGCCCGGTAGAACTCTGGCCACTGCCAATTCTCTCCACTATCTCCAGGGAAAGGGACTAGAGGGTTATCGATGGATGGAGCGGGAGGACTGGGGAAGTGGGAGGTTGGGAAAGGATGGTGTTTCAGAGGAGGGAAACAGGGGAGTTAGACTCCTGAATCCCAGAAATCTGGATGGGGGAAAGCTTGAATGCTGGCTTGGAAAAGGGCAATATAATTTAACCTCCTGGCACCTCTTTAATTTCCACGTTGAGCCATGACCTGGGGTCTCTTCTGTATTCTGGCCGGTTTTCAGATGATTCCGAGCCTCCGTTTGTGAAAGTCATTGGAAAGGAGCATCCCGGGGCGGGCCTTATTTTCTAGACTGGCATTCTCAGTTCCTCCCATCAACCCAGCCAGCAGCCTAGTGGCCTTCCCGGGGCTGCTTAGTTTGGGATTTCCGGCCCACGCCACCCAAGTGGGTGAAGGACTGTGGTTTCAGATGCAGCTCGCACCCAGGTCTCCAGGCCGGGATCCCACTCTCTCCGTCTGCCTCCGCCCTACGTTGTACATTTCTCATTAGGCAGCAGCATAACTATAGGTCCCGGGGCCTTGATTACAGTCATTTGGGATCCTGTTTGTAAGGTTCTAATTGAATGATTTCTAAATCACCAGGTCCAGGCGGGCTGAGCGCGCAGGTTTTGGCGATATTGTCAGTGTTCTTGTGAACAGCTGAAGCTCTCGGCTGAAAGAGGGAATCTCTGGGCAAGACCACTTACCCCAGGTGTGGAGGAATGGTTTGGTGGTGCTCTGGGGGCGGGGCTGGGGCTGGCCCTGGTAGCCTCCTGGGCTTGGGAGAGTGTGGGGGCTATGGGAAGGCAGGGAGGGTCTGCAGGCCCAGACAAGGCCAGGAAGAGGAGAAGTAGGGAAGCAGCATGGCCTAGTAGAAAAACCCAGGCCTAGGGTTCAGAGGACCTGGGTTTTCTAATCCGGGCTTCGCCATTTGCCTGCTGTGTGACATATCTTCCCTGTGCCTCAGTTTCCGCAACTGTAAAATGGGAATTCAATACCCATTCTCCCTCCTGAAACTGTGAGCTCCATATGGGACAGGGGCTGTCTGACCTATTATCATTATTAATAGTGATAATAACAATAATGTTATTAAGCATCTGCTATGTGCCAAGCACTGTACTAAGTGTTGGTAGATACAAGGTGATCAGATTCCACAGGAGACGCACATTCTAAATAGGAAGGAGCACAGGTATTGAAGCTCCGTTTTGCAGAGGAAGGAAATGAGACACAGCGAAGCTAATTGCCCAAAGTCCCAAGCAGGTGAGTGGCGAAGCTGGTATTAGAACCCAGATCCTCTGACTCCTAGACCTATGCTTTTTCCATTCATTCAATAGTATTTATTGAGCGCTTACTATGTGCACTGTACTAAGTGCTTGGAATGGACAATTCGGCAACAGATAGAGACAATCCCTGCCTGATGACGGGCTCACAGTCTAATGGGGGGGGGGGGGGGAGACAGACAGCAGAGCGAAACAGAATGAAACAAAAACAAGACAACATAATCACGATAAATAGAATCAAGGGGATGTACACCTCATTAACAAAATAAATAGGGTAATAAAAAATGCATACAAATGAGCACAGTGCTGAGGGGAGGGGAAGGGGGAGGAGCAGAGGGAATGGGGGCTTAGCTGAGAGGAGGTGAAGGGGGGAAAGGGGGGCAGAGGGGGAGCAGAGGGAGCAGAGGGAAAAGGGGTAGCTCAGTCTGGGAAGGCCTCTTGGAGGAGGTGAGCTCAGTAGGGCTTTGAAGAGGGGAAGAGCCGCCTCCATGCTTGAGGGAGGCATTTCCAATGGGTCATGCTGCTTCTCTAAGCGCTTAGAACAGTGCTTGAGACATAGTAAAAGTGCTTAATCCCAAAAAGAATAGAATCTTCAGGCTCAAGGGATCTTGAGAGGTCAATTTGTTCATCCATCCCCCTGTCTTCTTGCAGGACTTCCTTCAAAACTCATCTCAAGCCTGGCCTCTGCTGCCCCCGGAAGAGGCAGGGACCGGATCATCTGGTTGCCTCAGTCCCTCATCTGGGCCCTTGTGTCCTATCTGCCCAGTGGCTGGGAGGGACTGGTGAGGATGCTGCAGTGCCTTACCTTGTTGACCTCCCCCTCCCACCACCCCCACGGGACCTCAGCAGGTCTCTAGGCTGTCTGGGCCTAGATTCCGGAATGGTCTATCTTTCACTCCTGCCGCCGCTCTCCGGCATGGCCCAGACTCCCCCGGCCTGGTCTGCCTCTGCAGAGAGAAGCGGAGAGAATTCTTCCTGCCTGCCATCGCTAGACTCCCCAACCTTGGCCTTGCTAGGGATGGAGCAGGTTGGAACGGTCTCCTGAAGTGGACCATCCTTCTCTGGAGTTTCTTGAGAAAAGGTCAATTGCCGCTGTTCTGGGATATTTGGGGTGCGGCTTTGCCTGGAGGCAGGGGGACGGACTGGATGATCCAGTGCCCACCTTCCTGGCACAGTGAGTCCTAAGTAGCCTGGAAGGTGTCAAGACCCTCAGAGCTACACAGCTTCTGGCCTTGGCTATCAGTTGACAAGCAGCATGGCTCAGTGGAAAGAGCCCGGGCTTGGGAGTCAGAGGTCATGGGTTCGAATCCCGCTCTGCCACTTGTCAGCTGTGTGACTGTGGGCAAGTCACTTAACTGCCACTTGTCAGCTGTGTGACTGTGGGCAAGTCACTTCACTTCTCTGGGCCTCAGTTACCTCATCTGGAAAATGGGGATTAAGACTGTGAGCCCCACGTGGGACAACTTGATTCCCCTGTGTCTACCCCAGCTCTTAGAACAGTGCTCTGCACATAGTAAGCGCTTAACAAATACCAACATTATTATTATTAAAGTGTGTGTGTTTGGGGGGCGGGGAGAAGAGGTTTGGAGGGGGCTGCTGGGTTAGAACTCCCTTGTGTGTTTGTATGTGGGAGTTGGGGGGGAATTAGTGGCTATTAAGAGGGGGTGGATGCTGTCCCTTTAAATTCCTCTGCAACGACGGTGACAAGTTGCATCCCCCTGTGGCTCAGTCAGCTGTTCTCAGCTACCCTTCTGGAGCTAATGAGGTGCGTGCAGTTCATTCCTTTTGAATTTATCTGCACTCAGACTCGTTCTTCCCTCTTCCCAGGTGGGAGAGGCGAGGGCTGGGTTGGAGGAGGCCGTCGGTTTGAAGGGACCGATGCAGAGGGGAGAGGCAGGGAGAGGAGGCAGCCTGCAGCCCTTCTCTCCCTAATTGTCTCCCCCTAAATCTCCCCCCCAGCTCTCTCCCCCTAATTCTCTCCCCCTAAACCTGAGCCTCCACTGGAGCTGTTCCCTCGGGTGCAGCCTAGGAGTTACCCGCCGGGAGGCGCCAGAGCCTCAGCGACGATTGAAGGCAAAGCAGTGGAAGAGAGCTATGATTTCCACCAGGGTCCGTCTGGGGAAGGGGGTACCTTATTCCTTAATAAGAGAGGCCAATGATCGAGTGGAGAAAACTGGAGAAAAACGATCTGTCAGGCTTTCTCGGTCCCACCCAAAGCATCCCAGGGCTTCCTCTCAGAAGTCACAGTCTAGACTGTGAGTACATTTTGTGCCGGGAATACTTGTCCCTGGCCTGTTGTATTGTACTCTCCCAAGCACTCGGTAAGTAGTAATAATTATGGCATTTGTTAAGCACTTGCTATGTGCAAAGCACTGTTCTAAATGCTGGGGAGGATACAAGGTGATCAGGTTGTCCCATGTGGAGCTCACAGTCTTAATCCCCATTTTACAGATGAGGCCCAGAGAAGCGAAGTGACTTGCCCAAAGTCACACAGCTGACAAGCGGCTGAGCTGGGATTTGAACCCATGACCTCTGACTCCCAAGCCCGGCCTCTTTCCACTGAGCCACGCTGCTTCTCTGTGGAGTGCTCTGCACATAGTAAGTGCCCTTGACTGATTGATTGGTAGACCTAATCCACAGAGCGGAGTTGGAATCCAGAGGCTGGGGCTGGGACTGGGGGCTGGACCCAAAGGGGCTGAAACAGTGACCTCACACCACCGCCTCGGGTCATCTCCTGCTGGGTTTTCCGATGCCACCAGAGGCTGCTGAAGCTCTGACTTCCCAGGGTGAAGGCGGGGTCGTCGTGCCTGTAAAGGTCGGTTTTGTTCCCGGCTGGGTCCCCCTCTCCCAGTCGCTGTGCCCTCTGGCATCCCCGAGGGCTAGCCGCTGCCATCTGCACCCACTTTCCCTTGCTCTCCTGGCCCGCAGTGGGGAGGCAGAGGCTGGAGGAAGGATTCTGAGACGAGGGAGAAGCTGGGCTTTTCTGGACAGTGGGGCAATGGCAGCCTGGCCCCTCTTACCCTCCGGACTTCCAAGCTCAGCTTCCAGGACTCTTCCTGCCATGGAGGAAGAAAGTTGATCTGGAGCTCCCAGGCCTCATGCTGCCCTAGGCCCAGCCCTGGCTGGTGATCACCCAGGCCCTACCCTGGCTGGTGATCACCCCAGCCTTGTCCCAGATGGTGGTCGCTTTGACCCTGCCCTGGATGGTGGTCGTCCCGGCAATGCCCCAGCCCGACGCTTGACTGGGATCCAAGGATTCCGTGTACGAGCCCACCGCCTTCCACTGGGGCAGCCTCCAGCCCCAGATCCCCAGCCACTGGCTCTCGGGTCTGGGGTAGAAAGGTAAGAGAGAGGAGAGGCAGAGTTTGTTCTATTTTCCGCCTACTGCTACCTGTCCTCCTCTGGGCCAGGCACTCAATCAGTCAATCAATCAATGGTTTTATTGAGCACTTACCATCGGCAGAACCCTGCACTAAGCCTCTACACTAAGCGCTTGGGATAGTACAATATAATCCGGTTGTTAGACACGACCTCTGGCCTCTAGGCATTTACAGTCTAGACAGGAGACAGACATGAAGATAAATACAGGCAGGAGGAAGAAATAGCATATAAAGATATGTACATATGCACTTTGGAGGGGAGGTGGGGATCACCCAAGTGCTTAGGCTACCGATTCAAGTGCAGAGGTGACACAGAGGGGAGGGAGGATTGGGTGAGTAGATGAACCCCCCTCACTCCTCCTTGTCCAATCCATGAGGTGCTGAGGGGCTTTAGGGGGTTCACTACTCTGTGCCATAGGAATCAGGCCAAAAACCCACTTCTGGGATCCTGCGCTCACTTGTCCTCTCTGTCAAAGAGAGTTATTCATTAGCAAGGGCTGGAAACCACAGAACGTACAGTGTTCCGAGTAGAGTAAGCGGTCAATATATACCACTGATGGTGATGCAGCCCCGAGGGCACTGAACCAATCCTGGTTGTTAAAGTGGGTGGGATGGGGATGTCACGTGCTTCCCAACTCCTGCCTTTCCTCTGCTAGCCGGGACCAGAGAATGGACACCCTGGGTCCCGGGTCTCAGGTGGAGGTGGTTGAGGGGATAGTCCAGAGCCGGTGCTCCTGCCCCATCCCACCTGTCACACCCCAGACCGTGATTTGACCCTGCCACCGGCCCCTGTATCCAGGCCTACTGGTGCCAGGAGTGGCTTGGAGGGTGACTCATTCCCCCTGGAAGACCGTTTGGGAGTGTCCAAGAAAGGAGAAAACAGGGCAGGAGGGAGGCCACTGCAGGGGATTGGTTGCTCGGGCCCCAAGAAGGCGAAGGGTGCGGTACGTGGTTGGTGGGTCTGAGGGTTTGGCTTGGAGTCTCCTTGCGAAGACAAGAGAGCAGGCTCCAGCTCAGGGTAAGGCAAAGGTGAGGGAGGAGGCCGGGTGGGGCAGGGCAGTCAGCATTCCACCCGGGAATGCCTCTCCAGGTGTGAGCCCCGGGGGGCCACTTGGCTGCAGCCACCAAAGTTGAGTCCGGAAAGCAGAGGGGCAAGGGCAGGGCTGTGCCCGCAGGTGACCACCTCAGCAGCCCAAGAGGACGGAGAGAGACAAGAAAGGCCTCCTGACCCTGCTTGGACAAATCTAGAGTGAGGTAAGCCTCCAGCGCCGGTCTTCAGCTGCTCGGTCTTCCGGTCGGGGCCCAGTCTCTCGGAGCACGGGAGAACCTACGTCCTCCTGGTGGCTCCTCCCCCCTCACCCTCTTGGCCGCCCCTCCCTTCTTCACCTGCCTCACCTAAGAGGTATTGGAGCCTTTTCGCCAGGAAATTCTGGGCTCCTAGCCCAGCCCTGGCCTTTCTGCCCTCCGTTCAGGGTCGACGACTCGCTCTGGCCCGCGAGGCGGGCATCAAGCACTCAACCCCAGGACGTCCTGTCCCCTCCCACTCTGCCCTCTCTCTCTCTGCTTAGCCATCGCGCTGTTCCTATTTTTCCATGCTCTCACAAAACAAGACATCCCAACCCAAAAAGAAGTAGGAAGGCAAAATGGAAGACAATCTTGGATTTGCTGCCTTGTTGACATTAGCCCTGGGCATATGGCCCAATATTCATTTTCCTGGCTGCTTTAGCATCTTACCCTCCCCCACCCCTTTCTACTGGGCAGAGTAGGGAAATAATGAGCCTATGATTTGTCTGAGTCAGTGGCATAGTGGGGCTGGGACACAGGAGTCTCGCAGCCCAGGGAACAACTCTGTTGACTTAGACCCCTCCAGGACCTCAGCAGACTCATTAGAGTCAGCTAGATGTCGGGAGAGCCAGCGGCCCTGGGTGACCTACCCTATCTCACCTTGCAGCCTGGACCGAGCAGCTGAAGATGCTGGTGCTTGACCCAGGAGACAAGGTCCAAGGGAGGGAGAAAAAGGGTTAGAACTCACTCTGGGAACCCCAGGTGAGGGGAGAGCAGTTGGAAGCAGGGAGAGAGGAGGTATAGAGTGACTATGTTTCTAGGGGTTCACTGTGGGTCTGCGGGGGGCGCTGGGCTGGAGCAGAGATACGCGACTAGGCTGGGCTCACGGAGAAGGCCCATCCACTCCCCAGGAAGGTGGCTCCCTCGGACCGAACGGAGCGGAGGAAGCAGCTGGACACCTGGGAAGAGAAGGGAAGCAGAGCCAACCACCGGCCCAGTGTGTGCACCGGAGATCTAGAGAGCAGGAGGCTTCTGGCCAAGTGCTTGAGGGTGCGGAACTTGGAGAGAGAGAGAGAGAGAGAGAGAGGGAGAGGGAGGGAATATGAATGAGAATGAGGGAGAGAATTCATTCACTCATTCAATAGTATTTATTAAACCCTTTCTAGGTGCAGAGCGTGGAGAGAGAAAGGGATGGAGAGACAGAGAATATGAATGAGAATGAGGGGCAGAATTAATTAATTCAATAGTATTTATTAAGCGCTTACTGTGTGCAGATCACTGTACTAACCACTTGGGAAAGTTCAATGCAACAATAAACTGTGACAATCCCTGCCCACAACGACCTCTCCGTCTAGAGGGGGAGAGAATGAGACTACACATCTTGAGACTACTCTTGTTGTGGGCAGGGAATGTTTCTGCTAGTTCTGTTATACCCTCCCAAGGGCTTAGTACAGTGCTCTGCACATAGTGAGTGCTCAATAAATACCTTTCCCCACCCCACAAATCCTCCAGTAGTAGGGGCGGGCTTGTTTCAACCCTCCGGGCCACTGTCAGGATGGAAACTGCCTTGGAGGAAATCCCACTTTACAGTCCTGATGGGGTGCCTGGGTTCCTCCCTGCTCCTGCCCTGGAGGGACCCTGACATAAACTGAGCCCAGGCACGAGGTGGCTGGTGGCTAGTCTTTCCTCTGAGTTCCCACTGGAAGGGTCCTAGCATTTAGAGGTGGCGATGGAGGGGCTGGGCTGGCAGAAGGGAGCCTGAGATCACCGACGGGGTTCCCTCTACTCAAAAACAGGGAATGGCTTCAGTCCCAGCCCTCACTCACAGTGTACCTAAAGGGCACCTGTCATTTTCCCAGCAGGGAGGAAGGCAAAGGGGCAGGATTTTTAGGTGGGATGGGGCTAACAGTCTTGGAAGCCCTCATTTCAGATCTTTACAGTCCTGACCGGAAACTCTCTGGCCTTGTCAGGAACCAGGGGAAAACAAGGTTGTGAGCCCAATCTGTCAGTCATTGTGGTATCTACTGAGTGCTTCCTGGGTGCAGAGCACTCTACTAAGTACTCATGAGAGAACAATAGAGATAAAAGACACAGGAATCAGAATTACTTCCCTTGTCCCCATGGGTGACCCTCTGGGAGTATGTCCTCGTGGGTTTGTCTCCCTGGGGAGCTTAGGAAATCCCCTGGGCAACCCCAGGCTTCAAATTACCGGTGAGGCCACCTGCCTTTGGCTTTTAGACACCTCTCACCTTCCCGATTGGGTCAGGTTGGGTTTGTTTCTCCCAGAAAAGTGTCCCTGAATTTCCCCCTGCCCCCCAGGTATCTGGTGGGTGCCTGACTCCCCTCGCCCCTTACCCTCCCATCCCTCCTGGGCCTCCACCCAGCTTTCTGAACAGTGCTCCAGGCCAGGACCACACGGGAGGGAGGGAGGGAGGGAGGGAAAGAGGAGGGGTGGAAGCTCAGGCATCTGATCTTCAGCTGCTGCGAGAGGGAGTTTCCAGAAGGCCTCCCCTGGGCTAGGGAGGAAACAATGTCTAGACAGTGCAGTTGGGAGACAATGAGATAGACTACCCCGCAGCTCCCCTGGGGTTCCTGGCCAGGGAAGGAGGCTCAGGGATGAGAACGGAGACTCTCTGGGCTTGGGGGGGGGAGTGATCTCTGTGGTGATTTGGACTCCGAAGCCCTGGGTGTGTCCACACTGTCCTGGGCTGTTTGTTCCTTTGCCCAGAGTCCTTGTCTTCACCCCGTGGGCCGCTCTTCCTCGTTCTACTCCTCAACCTGTGGGCTGTTCTTCCTCCTCCTCCTCCTCTTCACCCTCTTCCTCATCCTGTGCTCTTCTCTTCCTCCTCCTTCTCCTCGTCACCCTGCGGACTTCTCTTCCCCCCAAAACTTCTCTTCCTCCACCTCCTCTTCCTCATCCTGTGGGCTTCTCTTCCTTCTCTCCCCCTCCTGTATTCTAAGGGGAAAAGTCATAATAATAATAATAATAATGTTGGTATTTGTTAAGCGCTTACTATGTGCCGTGCACTGTTCTAAGCGCTGGGGTAGACACAGGGGAATCAGGTTGTCCCACGTGGGGCTCACAGGCTTCATCCCCATTTTACAGATGAGGGAACTGAGGCACAGAGAAGTGAAGTGACTTGCCCACAGTCACACAGCTGACAAGTGGCAGAGCCGGGATTCGAACTCATGACCTCTGACTCCAAAGCCCATGCTCTTTCCACTGAGCCACGCTGCTTCTCATAAGTCACAGATCAGTCTGCTTCCCTCCAGTGCCCCCAACCCAGAAGTGGCTGAGTGCGCTGATAGGGTGGGCGTCGGTGCCACCCTCTTCTAAAAACTGTTGGGAGTTTCCAGGGAGCCCAAGCTACAGGCCCGCTGCTCTCCTCTGGCACATCCCTGGTCCCAGCCGTGACCACCAGCACTGTCTCCTCCCCTCTGTTAGGGGCAGATAGGATGGAAATCAGGCAGAAGGACCCCTCCCTCCCACCCACATTGAACACCCCCTGCCTCTCCCTTCTGCCCCTTCCTTGTTTGGCATTTAGAGGGTTGTGGTTGGTGGGGAAGAAATGTGTCTGTTACCCTGTATTCTCCCAAGGGCTCAGTGTAGTGCTCTGCACGCAGTAAACGCTCAGTAAATAGAATTGACTGACTGGGGGCAGACGGTGCAGGCCGTGCCATATGTTTATGTTTCATGAGAAGCAGAGTGGATAGAGATCGGGCCTGCGAGTCAGAAGGATCTGAGTTCTTATTCTGCCTCAGGCACTTGTCAGCTGTGTGACCTGAGACAAGTCACTTAACTTCTCTGTGCCTGCCTCAGTTTCCTCACCTGTAAAATGGGGATTTAATTCCTGTCCTTCCTCCTACTTAGACTGTGAGCCCCACGTAGGACAGGGCACACAATAAGTGCTTAATAAATAACGTTATTATGGGGAGTAGGAGGTGGGAGCGCTTAGTGCAGGGCTTTGCACACAGTAAGCGCTTAATAAATACTATTGAATGAATGAGTAGGAGGGACAGCATTGGGAAATGAGAGTCGTGCCCACATTTGGGGACGGGGGGACTCGTACTCTGTCCGCTATGCCGTGCTGCTATCCCTAGTTAGGATGCACTGTGCCTTCATACATTCTGGAGGTCTGACATCATGGGAAGATGAGTCTGCTCAGGTCTGAGATAGGTGCCCATGGGTCCACCCGCTCTCATTCATTCATTCAGTAGTATTTATTGAGAGCCTATACTAAGCGCTTGGAGTGCACAATTCGGCAACAGATAGAGACAATCCCTGCCCAGTGACGGGCCCACAGTCTAAACGGGGGAGACAGACAGCAGAGCAAAACAGACAACACTGTCAAGATAAATAGAATCAAGGTTTTACAAAGGAGCACAGTGCTGAGGGGAGGGGAAAGGGGAGGAGCAGAGGGTTGAGGGGAGGGAGAGCAGAGGGAAAAGGGGCTCAGCTGAGGGGAAGAGGGAAGGGGGAGGAGTAGAGGGTGGGGGGGAGGGGAGCGGGAAGAGAGGGAAAGGGGGGGATAGTCTGGGAGGGCCTCTTGGAGGAAGTGAGCTCTCAGTAGGGCTTTGAAGAAGGGAAGAGAGTTTGGCAGAGGTGAGAAGGGAGGTCAATCCAGGACAGCGGTAGGATGTGGGCCAGGGGTCAACGATGGGTTAGGCGTGAACGGGGGACAGTGAGGCGGTGAGCGGCAGAGGAGCGGAGAGTACGGGGTGGGCAGGAGAAAGAGAGAAGGGAGGAGAGGTAGGAGGGGGCAAGGTGATGGAGAGCCTTGAAGCCTAGAGTGAGAAGTTTTTGTTTTGTGCAGAGGTTAATAGGCAACCACTGGAGGTTTTTGAGGAGGAGAGTGACATGCCCAGAGCATTTCTGTAGGAAGATGATCCGGGCAGCGGAATGAAGAATAGACTGGAGTGGGGAGAGACGGGAGGAAGGGAGATCAGAGAGAAGGCTGACACAATAATCCAGTCGGGATATGATGAGAGCTGGAGCTCTCCCGGTCAGGCTCTCAGCCTCTGGCCCTCTTTGCCTGGTCCTAAGACTCAGGCTTCCTGAAAGTCTGGAGGTCTCAAGCTGGGTTCGACAGGGAGAGAATGAATACGCTCCCTGGATCAGTAGGTGGTTAAAACCAGCTGGCAGAAAGCCGACAGCCCTGGCACCGAGCATACTCTCTCTTGCCAATCGGAAAGAGTGTCAGTCTTTCTTGCCCCACCTATGCCAGTGGGTAAAGAAGAAGGGTTGATCTCCGGGACCCACTCCCTCTCCGGGCCCTCTCTCTGCAGATTGCTGCCTGCAGCGGAGGCCCGGGGCCTGGCACTCAGGCCTGATGAGAGGGTCTGGAGCAATGGCGGTGTCCGCGGAGAACTGAGATCTGTAGCAGCACGTGGACCACCTCGTCAGCAGCAGGGGTGCAATGCTGCTCCTATTTCCTATACCGATCCTCCGGTCTGACTGGCTCTTCCAGGTGTTTCCCCTGGAGGCCCTTTGTGGGCAGCATCCAGCCCGTGGATCCACCCCACGAGCCCCGCCGGATCCAGATTCCTCGGATTCCCCCATTCTCCCTCTATTCTGAGCTATTTCTCTTAGCTCTGTCAAAGCGGGTGTGGCCCAGGACTCCATACTCATGCGTCACCCCCAAACAGCGGAGCACCCAGCTTGGCTTCACGCTGGCTCTGATCTCCTGCACGTGGGCTGAGGCTGGCCAACCCGTAGCGGGCCCGGGGACACTGCTTGGACACAGCACGGGGCTCCCAGTTCCCTCCTCTGACTCCGAAGTAGTGGCTAGGCCTTGAAGGACCAGCCTGGCCCAGGGGTCATTATCACTTGCCCCTGCTTTTCTTGGCCCAGACTGTCCCTCCTCTCCTGCCCACCTCCTGCCCCATCTGCCTCTAGACTGTAAGCTCATTATGGGCAGGGAATGTGTCCGTTTATTGTTGTGGTGTATTCTTCCAAGCACTTGACACTGTGCTTTGCAGACAGTAAGTGTGCAAAGCACACGGTAAGTGCTCAATCAATACGATTGACTGACTCGCCAGTTATCGGACATTTGGGGCCAAAGAGGAAGGACAGAGTCCTAAACTCCTCCAAGGACTGGAAAGGAATTTTGGGGTGGTTACCTTCTTTGTCCTCCTGCTTCCAGGCAGGTCACCCCGGATACATGAGAATGGTCCCTGAGTCCAGGGTCCTCCCAGAGAAGAGTCTAGTGTCTCCCTCTCTGGCTCATAATATTAGGATTTCACGGATCTGGTTCTTCCTGGAGTCTAACCTCCATCCCTTCTGTTTCAGTTCCATTCCTTCTTGTTCTGCCTTCAGTGGAGATGAAGAGTGGTTGGTGTATCCCGCCCCTTCAAGGGCTGGAAGACTCACTGCCAGAGCACTATTCCCACCCCTCCAGGGCCTGGGGAACCTGTCGGGGAAAGGGCTGCCCGGACTCCAGTGGCCGGGGGTCCAGACAAGTTCCTCTGATGGAGCTTGAGGGGCTGGTTCCTTTCAGCAGGGAGCAGAGGTCTCCTTACCGGGCTGCCTTGAGTCTGATTAAGCCTCAGAGCTGATTAAAGGTTTCCCAATCCCAGGCCATGCCATCTACGGACTTGACGCCAGCCGCCCCCACCTCCACCTCATCATCGTCTGCCCCCTCTTTCTTGGCCCTCCTCCTCCATACCCCCTCCTGCCTCACCTGCCACCCCTTGGGCCGCTGTCCAGGGGAACCTAGGGTCGCTCTTACAAGGCCCCATTCATGCGCCTTCCCTAGCCGCTTATTAAAACCAGGTGTTTGCCCCGGCTCCGGACTGGAGCCGCCCACGCCTAGGCTGCCGTCAACTCTGGGAGGGGGGCGGGGGTGTCGGCCGGGGATGCAGACTTGGGGACTGGGGCCGGGGGAGTGGAACTGGGGATTCAGAGCAGGGGAGCCGGGCTGGGGGACTGACGCCAGGGATGCAGGGTCGGAAAGTGGGGCTGGGGATTTAAGTCTGGTATTTGTTAAGCGCTTACCGTGTGCGAGGCACTAAGCACTGGGGTGGATGCAAGCAAATCGGGTCGGACACAGCCCCTGTCCCTCGTGGGGCTCGCAGTCTTAATCCCCATTTTACAGATGAGGAAACTGAGGCACAGAGAAGCAAAGCGACTTGCCCAAGATCACACAGCAGACAAGTGGCAGGGCCAGGATTAGAACCTGCAATGGGGGAATGGGACCGAGGGAGCGGGACAAGGGCGTGGAGCTGGAGGAGAGGGGTGGGGTTGTGGCCTGGGGAGCAGAGCCGGTGGGGGCAGGGATTGTCCCTGGATTGGTGCCTGATTGGGTGGGGGGGAGGGAAGCATGGGTGCAGAA
Source organism: Ornithorhynchus anatinus (assembly GCF_004115215.2). Lineage (NCBI taxonomy): Eukaryota > Metazoa > Chordata > Mammalia > Monotremata > Ornithorhynchidae > Ornithorhynchus > Ornithorhynchus anatinus. The sequence continues at coordinate 33,625,269 of NC_041749.1, read as the reverse complement.
GTTGGGCTGCAGCACTGTTCCCCCATATATCCCCTGAATAGAGGAGAAGCATGACTTGGTGCAAAAAGTCCAGGTTTTGGAGTCAGAGGACCTGGGTTCTAATCCCAGCTCTGCCTCTTGTCTGCTGTGTGACCTTGAGCAAGTCACTTCACTACTCTGTGGCTCATTTCCCTCATCTGCAAAATGGGGATTCGGTACCCGTTTCCCCTCCTGCTTAGGCTGTGAGCCCCACCTGGGACCTGATTATCTTATATCTACTAGTCCTTAGTACAGTGCTTGACACATAGTAAGCCCTGAACGAATACCACAATTCTTATTATCTTCCATCCTCTAAAGCTCACAGCAGGCAGAGGGCTCTGCCGTTTGGAGAGCTAGTTTGGGCTTCAGCTTCAGGAATGGCCCTGGTCTAGTTAGAGTATAGGTGCCAATCAATCAATCATATTTACTGAGTGCTTACCGTGTGCAGAGTACTGTACTATGCGCTTGGGCGAGTACAGTATAGTAGAGTTGGCAGACACACTCCCTTCCCCCCAGGGTGGAGAGGGTCGGTCGGCCCGGCAGGGAGGCGGATGGTCTTGGAATAGACGACAAGCCCTTTGCCAGGAGAAGAGAGGGTCGCGGGAGCCCCTCCCCACGGCTGGGTCACACCCTGCCGGCAACGCCTTGGCGGCTTCTCGGGAGTGGCCATTAACCTACGAGATCTGCCGGGATCATCGCCGTGGGTCGGAGCTCTCCGACCTTTGAACCCCAAGGACCGATTCTGGCCGGAAGCCACCGGCTCAGGGACGTCAGGGGTGGCCGAAGACCGGCGGCCTCGGGTGCTCAAACTCCCTGGGTTCCCCGGGGCGGCTTTGCTTTCTTCCTTCCAGGGGCAAAGCCAGCGTGAATGAGGTAAGGCCTGGCGGGCCCATCCAATTTTCGCCTCCCCATCCCGCCTGGAATAACAGCAGCCGTCTAGACTTCGACTCCGGGAACACAGCTGGGCATTGTTCGGCTGCAGCCGCCCAGCGCCCAGCTGGCCCGGGGCGCACCCGCGCCTCGGAGGCTCCGACCGCAGGACCGCAGGAAGGCAGCGGAGCGGGCGGAGCCCATGCCCGGGCCCAGATCCGGGAGGGAGAGGAGGAGGAACGGGGCGGGAGGGGGAGGGGCCGCTGTTGTTCCGGCTGGTCGGAGAAGGCTGGGGTCATCCCAGCTGGAGAAGCAGCGTGGCTCAGTGGAAAGAGCATGGGCTTTGGAGTCAGGGCTCATGAGTTCGAATCCCGGCTCTGCCACTTGGCTGTGTGACTGTGGGCAAGTCATTTAACTTCTCTGTGCCTCAGTTCCCTCATCTGTAAAACGGGGATTAAGACTGTGAGCCCCACGAGGGACAACCTGATTCCCCTAGGTCTACCCCAGCGCTTAGAACAGTGCTCGGCACATAGTAAGCGCTTAACAAATACCAACATTATTATTATCATCCTGGCGGGAGCCCCGCGGGCAGGGCCGGGGTCAGCCAGTCCAACCCAGGCGCGGGCTCTCGTGCCAACGGGGGCCCTGGGCTGGAGCAGGGGCGAGAGCCGCTCTGGGGTGAGGGGGCCGTGTGGTGCTAGCAGGGAGGCAGGTGGGCATTCCATTAAACTGCCCCCACCGACTTTAGGTCTCCGGGCAGCTGCCAGTGCCCCCCTACAGTGGAATAGCAGAAGGGGACAGAGCAGAAGGGCCCCACTGCAGGGAAAGAGACCCCACAGAATGTGCTTATGCACGTCCGAGACACACATGAGACCCACTTGTTTTCCCTCCGGTATCTGGGAGGAAAGAATTTGTGTGGGATGCACATGTGGTATTTATTTCTGGGCATTTAGTGAGCCCTCAGCTCTCCCCTCTCAATTACCCTCACATCTTCCTCAAGGCTCAACCTCTCTCCAGCCTCCCCTCCCTCCCCTTCCTTCCACCTCCAAGCCCTCCCCATCCTTTCTGGCATCCTTGGAGCCGAGGCCTCGCTTGGGATAATCCCTCCGAATTCTCATTTGTTCCGAAATATAGGAGAATTAGTGAACCAGAAGTCAAGGCTTCTTTGGAAAGAGGCAGGAAGGGCGACTATGAAGGCTGCTGGTTACAGGTCTGAAGCTGGAGTCGAGGCTCCTGGGTTCTCTTCTTCGTTTGGCCACTGGCCAGGTGACCTTGCGTCAGTCACTGTGGCTGTAATCAAATCTATCAATTCATAGCATTAAATGAGCACTTACTGAGTGTAGAGCACTGTACTAAGCCCTTGGGAGAGTACAATAGAATTGGTAGACGCATTCCCTACCCTCAAAGATTTTCACAGTTGAACTCTCTGGCCCTCAGTCTTCCAGAGAGGAAGGGGAAACTTCAGGAGCAAAGAACTTTGAAATATCACAGACTGAAAGAGAATGTGGTTCAGGAACAGTAGAGTGGCCGGCCTCGTGGAAAGAGCACCGGCCTGGGGGTTAAGGACCTGAGTTCTAATCCCAGCTCTGCCTCTTGTCTGCTGTGTGACCTTAGACAAGTCACTTCACTTCTCTGTGCGTCGGTTTCTTCATTTGTAAAATGGGGATTCAATACATATTTTCCCTCCTACTTAGACTGTGAGCTCCGTTAAGTACCGGGACTGTGTCCCACATCATTGTCTTGTACTTACCCCAGTGCTTATAGTACAGTGCTTAGGTCTAGTAGGTACTTAGTAAATACCACGATTGCGATTATTAACTTGGAAGGAGTATGGCCTGGTGGAAAGAACTCGAGCCTGAAAGTCAGGGGATCTGGGTTCTGATTCACCATCATCACATGCCTGCTGTGTGACCTTGGGTGAACCACTTTTCTGTGCCTCAGTTTCCCCATCTTTAAAAATGGGAATAAGATGCCTGTTCTCCTCCCCTCCCCAGACCTTGATCCTCATGTGGCAGCGTGGTACAGTGGAAAGAGCCCAGGCTTGGGAGTCAAAGGTTATGGGTTCTAATTCCGGCTCCGCCACTTGTCAGCTGTGTGACTTTGGGTAAGTCACTTCACTTCTCTGTGCCTCAGTTACCTCATCTGGAAAATGGGGATTAAGACTGTGAGCCCCATGTGGGCAACCCGATCACTTTGTATCCCTCTCAGTGCTTAGAACAGTGCTTTGCACATAGTAAGTGCTTAACAAATGCCATCATTATTATTATGTGGGACAGGGATTGTGTGTGATCTGATTGTCTTGTGGCAACTCCAGTGCTTAGTACGGTGCTTGACACAGAGTAAGCACTTAAGAAACACCACACCATACTATTATTATTATTAGTAGTAATAATAATAATAATGATAATCTGGTCTGCTGTAGGGCCCCAAACCTCTGGTCCAGTGCTGATTGCTCAGAGGGGTGGCCCTCAGGGACAGGCAGTGCCAGACCTGGGGCTGAAGATGCCTCTAGTGGGTCTGGGGGCAGAGGCACTCTATCAGAAGGGAAGTGGGGTCCCCATCATGCGGCCCCTTGATGTGAGGAGTCACCCCCCTCAACTGCTGCTCCCTTCCTAAGTTTCTCCAGCTAAAGAGGTAGGGAGGATCCCAGTCTTTCATTGGCTGGGACCACTCCTGCCTTGCCCAGGGTTCTGGAGGCAGGTGCATGGTGGAAGGGAGACCAGGAGAAACAGCCCACTCACAGTTAGTCCCCGACCCCAGTCAGGGGCCCCTGGCCCAGAGTGGCGGGATGGGGGAGACATGGCTGCCAGGCACGGAGCCCTGAACTGGGTGCCAGGAGTTTCTGGGTCCTATTACTGACCCATAGAGGCAGAGGGCTGATCTGTTCCGAAAGTCCGGGCTCAGAAGAGGAATCATGCATTCGACAAGGGCGTGGGAGGCGGAATGGGGAGGAGGGGGTATTAGACCCTGACTCCCAAAGGCGATGTACCGTCGAGGGGCTTAGGAGAAAGTTTTCCAGTGAAATGGCACTGGGCCTCTCTTGGGTAGAGCCAGGTTGGGCTTCATCAGAACACTCTCGCCCTGCCCCTGCAGGCTGTGAGGAAAGGAAATATCTGCTAAGATATTGTCTCTGGGAGGGCAAGTCCAGACAGCCAAGAGCAGAAGGGAGGTCTACGAGGGACTCTTCTGTTTCCCATCACTTCCTTGGGGTCAGTGGTGGGGTGGAGTCGAGGGAGAGGCTGGGGGAGAGGATGTAGTGACCTCCACTGATTGGCTGCTGGGGTCTGTGACATGAAGTTGGGATGGGGAAGCCTCCAAGTCCCCCCCTGTGAGGGAGGGCGCAGACCAAAGGAGAGCGCCTAAGGAATGGAATTCAGGTCCGGGCCTCTGGAGGAGAAGATCCCAGACAAGCTTTGGCTTCTCCAGCTGCCCAGGGCCCGGCTCCCATGGCCTGATGGTCCCCAGAGAGAGGCGGGGCCAGCTCTGGGTTTGAAGTCCCCGCCCCCATTTGCCCAGAGAGCAGGAGGCCTGGGGAGAGGTAATAAATGGACAGGAAAGGATATTCCATTCCGCTGGAATGTCTGCGAGGCCTTAGCGCCCCCGCCCCCTCCCAGCCCCGGCAGGGCCAGCAGCCTTTTGATGGATGCTATCGCACTGGCCGTGGGCCCAGAGGAAGGAGGACCCCACCGTGAGGGGCTGGATGCCGGCCAGTAGCCAGATGTTCCTGGGTCTTCTCAGGAGGCTGGGGGCGGGGCTCAGGGGCGGGGGAAGAGGGAGCGGGAGGGGACATTCAGCCAGTGAGAAGCCACCCAGATGTTGAGCAGCCTCTCCACCCCTCTCAGTGGCCTAGTGGAAAGAACATGAGCTTGGGGGTCAGAAGACCTGGGTTCTAATCTCAGCTCTGTCTGTCGTGTGACCTCGGGCAAGTCACTTCGCTTCTCTGGGTCTCAGTTTCCTCTTCTGTAAAATGGGGATTCAATCCTCCTCCCTACTAGAAGAGAGAGTCCTTCTTGCCTTTCTCTTCCCTCTTATTACGGGGGAAACATCTTGGAGCTCTTTTCATGGGGAGAAAACCCAGTGAGCCAGGTTTTTTTTTAAATGGCATTTGTTAAACATTTACTATGAATCAGACACTATACTAAATGCTGGGATAGACAGAAGTTAATCGGGTTGGACGCGGTCCAAATCCCAGATGGGACTCACAGTCTTAATCCTTATTTTGCAGATGAGGTAACTGAGGCCCAGAGAAGTGAAGTGACTTGCCCACACAGCAGACAAGTGGCAGAGCTGGGAATAGAACCCAGGTCCTCTGACTCCCAGGCCTGTGCTCTTTCTACTAGGCCACGCTGCCCCCAGGACTTTGACCTTACACCACAGATACTGTTGGATGGGTTTCTGATGTGATGCTCAGCAGGCCTCCAGTTGTTTCTCACGACGTTTCTCATCTTCTACTCCCGGTGGCCATGACTACAGCGGAGGCCGAGGGACCCTCGAAGCCTCCATTGGCTAATGCAGCCTTTTGTAGGGAGGGGTGGTGGTCCTCTGTCCCCATCTCTCTCCAGGTCTGGGGGGCTCTCTCCCTTCCCCAGTTTACCGAAGCCTCGCCTAGATTCTCCTGAGATGGGTTGGCCGGGTTCTCCTGTACGGCTTGGGCGTACTGGGTCCTGCCTGCTGGGGACTGCAATTATCGCTAAACTGGGAACCGCAGCTGCTGCAGGCTACTGCATGCTGGGGAGAGCAGCTTCTGCACACTGGAGGCTGCAGTTCCCATCCAGTCTGCTGTGTGACTGTAATAATAGTAATGATAAGAAAAATAATTACGGTGTTTCCTAAGCGCTTGCTAGGTGCCAAGCACTGTACTAAGTGTTGGGGTGGATACAGGCAGATAGGATTGTCCCTGTCCTGCAAAGGGCTCACAGTCTTAATCCCCATTTTACAGATGAGGGAACCGAGGTGCAGAGAGGTGAAGTGACTTGCCCAAGGCCACACAGCAGACATGTGGCCGAGCCACGATTAGAACCCATGACCTTCTGACTCCCAGGTCCGCGCTCTATCCGCTACGCCACTGAACAGTCATTTTATTTTTCTGTGCCTCAGTTACCTCATTTGTAAAATGGGGATTAAGACTGTAAGCCCTATATGGGAGAGGGACTGTGTCCAACCTGATTATCTTGTATCTACCCCAGCACTTAGTACAGTGTCTGGCACCTAGTAAGTGCTTAACAAATACCACAATCATCATCATCATTATCACACAGCTCCCCCAAACGCTTCCCAGCAATGGGCCAGAGCTGTAGGGAGGGGAGGGAGTTCCCCTTTGAGAGGGACAGTGGCGGGGAGTGAGGGGGGAGCATGTTCCATCTGACTGTGCCTGAGAGACGCTCTTGGCTGGGACAATAACTTGCCCATTTGGGGGCTGCATTATGTGGTGTTCTGGAGGTCCCTTTTAGCCTGGAACCCTTGGGCTTCTCGGGCCCTGAAGCAAACCCTGTAGCCCTTCAAGTTAAATGGAAAGAAGAACTTTCTGGCCCCAGGGATGATTAAACATTAGGGTAGGTTACCGAGGAGGTTGGTGGAAGCTCGTTTCCCAGAGACCTTTCGAAAGGGTAGACGTTCATCTTTCATAGCTGGTATAAGTACAGACGTGCTAGGAGGTGGGAGGTTGGTTAAGATGACCTCTTAAGATCTTTTTGAGCCTCAGGATGCACAGAAAACACAGTTTTAAAAAATGGTATTTAAGTGATTCCTATGTAACAGGTACTGTACTAAGCAATGGGGTAGATACAAGATAATTGGGTTGGACACCAGTCCCTGCCCTAGATAGGGTTCACAGTCTTAATTCCCATTTTACAGATGAGGTAACTGAGGCAGAGAGAAGTTAAGTGATTTGCCCAAGTTCCCCAGCAGACAAGTGGTGGGGCCGGGATTAGAACCCAGGTTCTCTGACTGCCAGGACTTTCCACTAGGCCACGCTACTTCTCTACCTGTTCTTACATTACATCCTTGCACAAAGACAGCAGCTTTTACTTTCTGTGTGTCAGGTGCTCTCTCTCTCTCTCTCTTTCTCGCTCTGTCTCTCCTCCCCCTCAGTCACTGTCCTTGACCGTCCAGGACAAGCTGCCCACCATGTGCAGGCAGCACCCAGCTCTGCAAACACATTTATACAGACTCAGATTGTGGCAGGGGGGAAGGGTGGTGGCCCCTGGCTAAGGCAAAATAAACACCAGTCAGGAAATCACCACATTTGCTAATTATATACCTTTTTCCAGTTTACAAACCTGCTCCCCTGACCCTGGGAGGGGGTAGGAAAGGGAGCGGCAGCTGACACCTACTTCTCTCAACGGTCCTCGGCCTCTTTCCCAGCAGCCCCCTTTGGGTCCTCTCTCCCCATCTGGGGGTCCAGAGCCTTGGACGCGGCAGCGGGAGGCTCTGGCTGGGCTGTGGCTGAGATGGATGGAGCGCCCCGTTCGGAAGAGGGAAGCTGGCAGAGGGATGCAGACATCTGAGGGAGTCAGGCCCTGCCTCATGGAGAGGTTTAATGGTGCACTCTGGGAAGACAAAATAATCATCTGATTTGGATCTCAACGGGCCTCCAGGGACTCACTGAGACGAAAGAGCAACACAGATCTGGTCCTGGGTCAGCAGACCTGCAGGCCACTCGGGAGGAGGGCCGGGAGGCCGGCAGCTCCGGCTGAGAGGGAGCCGGCGGCCAGTGGTGAGTGGGCCGGTTGGGGGGGTGTTCGACAGCAGGGTTCCTATGGAAGGATTGGTTGTTGTCCTGGGCACGGGGCAGCCATCGCTGTTTCCCGCCAGGGTGTGCTCCCATCGGCGACTGCAGGCTGGGACAGGGGTGGGCCTGGAGCCATCTGGAGTCCGCCCAGGGAGCAAAGGTCAGCTGCTCGACCAAGGAGAGTCGCTGGCTCAGGCCATGGAGCTGTGGAGCTGTGGAGAAGCTGCAGCCGGACCCGTCCCGGGGCTTGGGGAGGTGGAGGAGGAAGAGGAGGAGGAGGAATTGGACCCTGCTGCCAATGCCGCCTGTGGGAACAGGCCAGTCTGCCGGGCGAGGGAGGGCGGGCCGAGGCTTCAGGCAGTCATTTATATTTATTGAGCGTTTGATGTGTGCAGAGCACTGTACTAAGCTCTTGGGAGAGTACAATTTAGCAATAAACAGACATATTCCCTGCCCACCATGAGCTTACAGTCTAGAGCACCACTATCCTCCCTGTTTCACAAGCCTGTGTCCTTGGCATTATCCTAGGCTCATCTCTCTCAGCCTGCCAAGATCTGACCATTATGAACCAAATCCAGGCTTTGGTCGGTCAGTCATATTTATTGAGCACTTTGTGCAAAGCTTGTTGTGGGCAGGTAATGTGTCTCTTTGTTATATCGTATTCTCCCAAATGCTTAGGGGCGTGCCCTGCACACAGTAAATACTCAGTAAATACAAATGACTTACCGACTGTAGTTCTGGGGAGAATATAATCAAAATATAACAGACATTTTCCCTGCCCTCAATGGGCTTAATAATAACAATAATTGTGGCATCTGTTAAGTGTTTTCTGTGTGCTTAAGAGCTGGGGTGGATACAAGCAAATTGTGTTGGACACAGTCCATTTTCCCCATGGGACTTACAGATTCAGTCCCCATTTTACAGATGAGGTAACTGAGGTATAGAGAAATGAAGTGACTAGTCCAAGGTCACACAGCAGACAAGTGGCAGAGCTAGGATTAGAACCCACAAGTTTCTGACTCCCAGGACCATGCTCTATTCCCTACTCCATGTTGCTTCTCACTATTCTGCTCCATATGGCCTCTGGTGGCTGCAGGGTTTGGGACAGCGGGAGGGGCTGAGGGCCAGGGTCAGGATGGCAGAGTTGAGCTCCAGCATCAGCACTCAGGCCCCGAGCCCCTCGATGAGGGGCTGCTGCCGGGGAAGACTGTGGCTCTGAAAAGTTGGAGGGTGTTTGGGGTGATCACAAGCCCTTGACTCTGATCTGGGATCGGCCTCTTCCCCTGGGCACACATAGTCCGTCCTCTACAGGAGGGAGGCTACTGAGTGGGGATAGGGGGAGGCCCACGAGTGGCCTCCCAGGAAAGCTGAGAAGACCAAGGAGAGAAGAAGCCCTGAGGTTGATGTTGGAGGGAAGTTGACGGTGAGCTCTTCCTACCCTCCTGCCAACCCTTCCCCATCTTGCCATCTTTCCATTTTTGCTCCCGCTGGATGGGGGCTTCTCTGCTGGCTCCCCATTGATTCCCCATGGATTCTCTGCTGCCTGGGAGACTTTCTGCTGGTATCACCCCTCTTGGGAGGCAGAATGGAGAAGACCCCTACTGCTGTCCCCCAGATTGGGACCCGGGCAGAAGCTGAAGGCCTGACCCCCAGGGGAACAAGCACATCCCTCTCTCTCTCTGCAGTCTCAACCTGCTCAGTAGAAGTTTTTCCAGTCCCTGAGCTCATTCCAAGTCTGCTTTGAAGTATTTCCTCTTGATCCGTTCCCCCGACTTCAGGACAGACGTGGATTCTGGCTCTGAGCAGTGAGGCCAGAGCTTCCCAGGCGACCGAACCCTTCCACCTCCACAGGGTCTGCCGCAAACCGCTCCTTCTAGGGAGGAATCCGAGCGAGAAGGGGTGGGAATTTTCTGTGTTCCACCACACTCTCCACCCATATCCCAGACCCATTCCCAGAGGAGGAAATGTAAATTTAGTATTGGCCCTCTGAGGAGCTCAAAAACACTGTCAAGGTTAAGCCTGAATGTGGGAAGCAGCTTGGCCTAGGGGACAGAGCTCAGGCCAGGGAGTCAGAAGGTCTGGGCTTCTAACCCCAGCTCTGCATCTCTCTGCTGTATGAAATGATAATAATGTTGGTATTTGTTAAGCGCTTACTATGTGCAGAGCACCGTTCTAAGCGCTGGGGTAGATACAGGATAATCAGGTTGTTCCACGTGAGGCTCACAGTTAATCCCCATTTTACAGATGAGGTAACTGAGGCACAGAGAAGCGAAGTGACTTGCCCACAGTCACACAGCTGACAAGTGGCAGATACGGGATTCGAACCCATGACCTCTGACTCCCAAGCCCGTGCTCTTTCCACTGAGCCACGCTGTTTCTCTGGACAGGTCACTTCACTTCCATGTCTCAGTTACCTCATCTGTAAAATGAGGATTAAGACTGTGACCCCCATGTGGGACAGGGACTGCGTCCAACCTGATTAGCTTGTATCCTCCCCAGTGCTTAGAACAGTGTCTGACGTATACTAAGTGCTTAACAAATGCCATCATTATTATCACTATCATGCAGGCATGTGCAGTTGAAGAGGATGGGGGAAGCCCTGTGACAGGCAGTTTCCTGCTTCACAGAACTGGGGCGAGAACACAGCTATTCTCTCCCTAGTTCCCATAGCCCCTGACTCTTTGGGAGCCATGGTGGAGGGATACTGGGCCGGAAGCTGAAAAGAAAAGTGCCGGACATCAAGGCCCCCGCTGCCAAATCCCCGCTGGACAAGGGGCAGACCCGCTAAAAACTGCACAGTCCCAATCCATCAATCAATCATTCATATTCGTTCATTCGTTCATTCAATTCAATCGTATTTATTGAGTGCTTACTGTGTGCAGGGAACTGTACTAAGCACTTGGGAGAGTATAAAATAATTGAGTTGGTAGACTTGTTCCCCACCCACAACAAGTTGGACCCCTGAACAGCCCGGTTCTAGTTCTGATAGTGGGAATGGGTTCCTGGAGTAGGGTTTTGTCTCATCTATTGATCAATCAATGATATTTATTAATAATCATTGTGGTATTAAAGTGTTTACTGTGTATGTTCTAGAGAAGCTGCGTGGCCTAGGTCAGAGGTCATGGGTTCTAATCCTGGCTCTGCCATTGTCACTATGGGACTTTTGACAAGTCACTTCACTTCTCTGCCTCAGTTACCTCATCTGTAAAATGGGGATTAACCTGGGACAACCTGATTACCTTGTATCTCCCCCAGTGCTTAGAACAGTTCTTGGAATCTAGTAAGTGCTTAACAAATACCATCATTATTATTATTATTCTAAGCACAATGCTAAGTTCTGGGATAGATACAAACAATCTTATTGGACATAATCCCTGTCCTACATGGGGCTCTCAGTCTAAGTGGGAGAGAGAACAGGTATTTCAATCTCCATTTTACAGATGAGGAAATGGATGCACAGAGAAGCGAAGCAAGTTGCCCAAGGTCACCCAACAGGTGAACGGCAGAGCTGGGCTTAGAACCCAGATCCCCTACTCCCAGACCCACTGTCTTTCCATTAGGACACGGTATTGGGTGTTTACTGTGTGGAGAACAAATGAGCTAATTGCACTGGAGAGTACAAAGATGAGTGGGGGGCAAGGAGTTTATCCCTTCTGACCCTGGGTCTCAGGTTGTGGCCGAGCACCCTGCTCCACAATGTTGGAGCAGGTTATGTCCCTCGGTGCTCTGCCATCAGAATTCCAACTTTCACCGATACTGGGCTCTGGGTCTCTGAGCCAGGCATTTGGTCAGCACCGTCTCCAGGAGTGACACTATCACCCTGCCCTAGCAGGGCCTTCAGAATAGCATGGTGCCTCTGAGGCAGCATTTCCTGTCCTTCAGGGACCCTCACATCCTGAGCTGACTAAGCCTCAGGGCTCCTAGAAGCCAATGGCATTAATTAGGAAGGTCTTGGGTTTAACGCAGGGAGGGTTATGAATCCACTTACCCTAGGCTCTAGGCATCAGGTGGGACCACATGGAACAGGAAATATCTGGAGAAGGCCACCCCAAGGACTTAACCCTGTGACCTCAGCCAGGCTGGTGAAAGCTCCAAGGGATGTTTGCATCTGTTTACGCCATCTGGGCTCACACTTCCCCTCCCTGCAGGGCTGCTTGGTTGCCCTGCCTGAGGCCTGGTGGTCCAGCAGATTTTCTCATTTTCTGACAGCAAGTAAGTCCTTGAGCATTTCTGTCTTAGTTCTAAATGGCCGAAAGTCTTCTTCCCCAGAGAGCATTCCTACAGATCCTTGGGCAGCCAGATCATGCATCCACAAAGTGGTGTGAGCCCCTTTTGTGCACCAGCCTAGGTGACCAGATCTTGCTCTCTGTGGGTATTTGCCCCACCCCCTGCCCAACCCCAAACCTCACAGGTCCTTTCCTTCTAAACTGTGCTTCAAACTGCAAGTCGCTCTCCCTCCAGGTCAGTGGGCAAGGGACAACCACTGAGGTGATTAATATAAGCAGTCCAGTCTAAGTTCCACTGAGCTTCTCCTAGGGAGCAGAAGTTGGGGGTTGAGATGGGGTGGAAGGTGGTAGAGGGGTGTGGTCGGGGGGGTGGGTTTACCAGACGGAGCCATGGTGTGTGGCTGAGGACAGAAGCCTGAATGTGGCAGCGTCAACCTAGCGCTCGCTGTTTTAATGGACAAAATGTTGAAGTTTAAGGGGCTATCAAACTAAGGGGCGTGGCCAGCATTGGACCTCAGATCTTGAGAGGCAGGGTTGGAGAGAGTCACTTACAACTGGTCTGTCAAGAGCCCTTCCCCCATTTTGGGTAGGTGGCCAGATGAACTGGCAATCTTGAAAGTCAGGTGAATTTTTAGGGGAAGAAATCTGGTCCAATATAACATTAAATAGACATATTCCCTGACCACAACAAGCTTAAAGTCTAGAGAAGCCCCACGTGGGAAAGGGACTGTGTTGATTTGCTTGTATTCACCCCAGTGCTTAGCCCAGTGCCTGGCACATAGTAAGCACTTAACCAATACCATCATCATTATCATCTTGTTCCAGATTGGTTTTCATGGCTCTATGTTTCCCCCAGGACAGAACCAGGGGTGGCCTCACCCCAGAAGGCCTGGACCAGGGGAGACTTAATAAGAGTTTTGTAGGCAGGTAATGTATCTGTTATTATTGTTGTGTGGTACTCTACTCTCCCACGAGCTTAGTACAGGGCTGAGCACACTGTAAGCTCTCAATAAATATGATGATTGATTGATTGGTCCTCCAAAGGGTTCAGAACCATTAGTCCAGTCCCCAGCCCAGGCTCCTGTCTGGCTGATCAAACAAACTTAGGACTGGGAAAGAGGAGGAGAGTTCTTTCTCCCTTTCCCAATCCCAAGAAAACTGCCAACAGTTGGAATTCTAGCTGGGTCAATCAATCGATCGTCAATGCTATTTATTGAGCTCTTATGTGCAGAGCATAGTACTAAGCATTTGGGGAAGTACACTGCGACAGACACGTTCACTGCCCACAGTGAGTTTACAGTCTAGAGAGGGACAGATATTTATATTAATATAAATGTATATTAATATAAATACATAATTTATAAACACAATTTATATATATGTGCTTTGATGTTGAGGGTGGGACAAACCTCAAATGTCCAAAGGTCACATTTGCAAGCGCAGAGACGATGCAGAAGGGAGAGGGAGCTGAGTGGGAAGAGGGCTTAAATGGGGAAGGCTTCTTGGAGCAGATGTGACCTTAATAATGCTTTTGAAGGAAGGGAGAGTGGTGGTCTGATGTATATGGAGGGGGAGGGAGTTCCAGGCTAGGGGGAGGACATGGGAAAAGGGGCGGTGGCGAGATGGATGAGATCGGGGCCTAGTGAGTAAGCTAGCCCTAGAGGAGCAGAGTTTGAAGGCTGAGCTGCAGAAGATCAGTGAGGGGAAGAAGAAGGTCATTCCCAAGAATCAATTAATGGTATTTACTGAGCGCTTACTGTATGCAGAATGCTGTTCTTGGGAGAGTAAAATACAATAGAAGAGCACTCTGGAGACCTGCAGATCCCCCCGCTTTCCTCTGATTGAGGGCCCCCAAATAAGATGGCACTCACTGACTGTGGGGTCCCTCAAAGCTCCCTCTAGATCCCCTTCTCTTCTGACTCTACACTCTTTCCTTCAAGGAGTTTATCCACTCCCATGGTTTCAACTATGACAGCTTTGAGGGTGACTTGGAAATGGGTCTACCAACTCTGTTGAACTGTATTCTCCCCGGGGCTTAGTAGAGTGCTCCATATGCAGTAAGATCTCAATAAATACCATTGATTGACTGATGACTCTTAAATCTACTTCGCTAGACCTGACCTCCCTCCTTCCCTGAAATCTCGCGCTTCCTCCTGCCTCCAGAGCATATTTACATAAATGTCCTGTCAACACCTCCAGCTCAGCCTGTCCTAAACAGCACTCATCTTCCCACTCTAACTTTCCCATTGCAATAAACACCACCACCATCCCCCCGTCCCTGAAGACCTCTACCTTGGCATTATCCTTGACTCCTCCCTGTCTTTCAACCCTCATATTTATTCTGATGGTAATTGCTGACAGCTTTTCCTTTACATTTCCAAGATCCACCCCTTCTTCTCCAACCAAACCACCACCATGCTGGTTCAAGCTTTTTTCATATCCTACCTTGACTTCTGCATCAGCCTCCTCACTGGCCTCCCTGCCTCCAGTTTCACCCCCTCCAGGCCATAGTTCACTCTGCCCATTACTTACTCCTCTCCCAGTCAAGCAGAAACTTTTAACCATCAACTTCAAGGCACTCGGTTAGGTCTCTTTTCTTTGTATTTATCCCCTCTCTTCTTCCACTCTAACCCCGCTCACACTCTTTGCTCTTCTCAAGCTAACCTATTTTCTGTGCCTTATTCTCGTCTCTCCCACCATCAGCCTCTTGTTCGTGCCTTTTACCCCTGCCTGGAATGTCCTACCCCTTCAAATCTGACAGACCACCCCTCTCCCTATCTTCAAAACCCTTCTGAAATCACCTCTCCTCCAGGAGGCCTTCCCCAAATAACTTTTAACCTCCCACTTTGCGTCCCCCCCAAACTACCACTTCAGTACTTCCTGAGCACCTATGCACTCACAACCTCCCGTAGCATGTATACATAATAATAATAATAATAATAGTATTTGTTAAGTGCTTACTATTTGCTAGGCATTGTATTAAGTGCCGGGATGGATACAAGCAAAACGAGTTGGACACAGGCCCTGTCTTATGTGGGGCTCACAGTCTCGATCCCCATTGTACAGATGAGGTAAGTGAGGCACAGAGACATGAAGTGACTTGTTTGAGGTCACAGAGCAGACAGACAAGTGGCAGAACCAGGATTAGACCTATGACCTCTGATTCCCAGCCCCATGCTCTATCTGCTACATCATACTGCTTCTCATCTTCCATGCCCGTTACTGAAGTACTAACTCATATGCATAGCTCCCTTTCCATCTTCCTCCTATCTTTAATTTACTTTACTGCCAGTATCTTCTGCTGGATTAGAAGATCCCTGAGGGCAGAGATCGAGTTCTACTAACTCTATTTTTTCTTCCAAGTCCCTAGCACATTGCTCCCTCTGTTTATTCTGTACCCAGTCAGATGCTCAATAGATGCTACTGAATGATTAATTGATTGATTGGCTAGGGACACAGGGGGTCCCAATACTGAGCTGTAGGATATTTTTGCCCCAAGCCTTAAAGAGCCACCTCCCTCCATCGCCACTTCCTTGCCCTGGCTCTGGGCTCTTCCAGGTTGAATCCCCTTCCCCAGAGCAGCGGGAAACCCCCGTGCAATGCAGAGCAGTGTCCATCCTTCTGGGACCACCCCTCCCTCTGTCTGTCTTGGTTAGGGGTGTGATCTGCCCCCCCATCCACATCGCTCACCACTGGGTCACCCATCGGGAGTTTCCTTGGTTGGCCGTGAGTAGGGTCGGGCACCAACCCCAGGCTCCAGGGGGGTGGAGGTAGCCCCCCTGCCCCCTGCCCAGAGACTCAGAACTGGATGTCTGGAGGGCGCTGGGGCCGAGGGCTGGGGAAGGAGTTAAGTGGGGGGCTGCCCAGCGGCTCTGGGAAAGAGGCCAGGCCCAGAAAGGGCCGGGTTGGGAGAGACCTAAAAGGGCAAGCCAGTGAGCCCCACCTGAGTCTGAGTCAGGTTTCTGCCCATCTGGCTGGGAGTTGGGGACGTGGAGGTGGGGAGAATGAGTGAGTGAGTGAGAGTAGGTGGGTGGGTGGGTGAGCGAGACATTTTCTGGCAAAGCAGAGAGGGCTTGGATTTGTCTTGAAATCACATTTACATGTCTCCAACCCTATGGGCCTCAGAAATAGTTTATCTGAAGAGAGGCCCTGGGCCTGGCAGCTGTTTGTGTAATGGGCTCTGGAGACCTCTCTGGTGGACGAGAACCAGAGGCCTCATCTTCTGCCAGCCTCCCTCACCTCCCACCTCGCCCCTTCCCCCATCTCCCCAGTCCCCAGCAATTATACCCTCCTCTTTTTCTCTTTCTCCCTTCCCCTCCTCCCGCCAGCCTCCAGTGGTTAGCTGGAAAGACAGAGGG
This sequence comes from Ornithorhynchus anatinus, assembly GCF_004115215.2. Taxonomy (NCBI): domain Eukaryota; kingdom Metazoa; phylum Chordata; class Mammalia; order Monotremata; family Ornithorhynchidae; genus Ornithorhynchus; species Ornithorhynchus anatinus. Next base: position 33,609,067 of record NC_041749.1, on the reverse strand, counting down.
ATGGAAGAGCCCTGGGCGGGAGGGGCAGGTGAGTCAAAAGCTGAGAAGTGGAAATTCCCCAGAGAGGGAGAGGGGTTGTCTTCCTTTTTCATGGAAGACAAAGGTGTATGTGTTTGCATGTACATGTGTGAGGGGTGTGTGGAGTGTGTGTGTGTGTGTGTGTGTGTGTGTATGTGCTCAGCATGTGTATGATCAGAAAAGCTTGGGGCTGCTGGACCAATCACAAGCTCCTGATTATAGGACAGTCAATCTCTGTGCCTTCCAGACCTGGAAGCTCCAGGATTGCATCAGAAGGTGAAGATTCAGTTTCCTGCTGATTCCAACCCCCTGCCCTGCCCCACAGCCTGAATTTAGGGAGTTCTTATTTGTATGGAGAATGAGAGAAAGAATGACCGTATTCTGGATCTGGGAGAGATTCCCAGGCTCCTCAGATCTGGGGGTTGGTGGGCGGTGGGCCGAAGGCAGAGCTGACTTTGGACATGGGGCCACCTCAAAGTGGGGAAGCGTTTATTGTCTCCTCCTGTACCAGGTGACTTCAGGACACTACCCTGCATAGTAGTTATCACATCCGTGTCCACCCAAGGCCCTGAAGATAAAGCACTTCTCTAGGGGAACACCAAGCACCCCTTACCCCTCGCTCAGAGCCATTGTGTTCCCTCCCAAGACCCTGTCAACGGAGGGGCTGCTGTTGACTGAGGAGAGGATGGCTGGGCCAGGCCCTGCCCCCCGACAGTGTGCCCTGAGCAGCTGTCTCTCTTACTGGTCCTGGCCACAGAACAGTTCTCTGAGGTGAGTTGGGGCTACTGGGATCCGACACATTGCCCAGGTGCCGGGAGGGAATGAGATGTAAAGAGTCAGGGCGCTCCGTGTGGCTTGGCATGTGCTGTGTAGAGCCCATTTTGACCGGGGACCAGTCAAGACCCTGGTTGAAGCAGACAGCTACTAGTCAATCTCGGGAAAATTCCAGATCCTTTTGGAGCTGGGCTGAGGCAGGACCATTCCAGAGGGATCCCTCTTCTGGTATCGGGGAGCAGTAGGGACTGGACAAGGCATCTGGCAAGGCCAGTCCTCCAGTCCCAAGCTCAAAACTTTGGGAGAGGATCCTGGGTGGGCGAGGGATGGAGGAGGCCAATCAATCAATCAGTCAATTACTCAGTGGTATTTACTGAGTTTGTGTTGAGTTTATTGTGTTTGTGGAACACTTTATCAAGTGCTTGGGAGAGTACAACAATAGAGTGGGTAGACATAATCCCTTCCCCCATGGATTTTACAGATTAGGGGGGTATGAACCTAAGTGCTGTGGGTCTGAGGGAGGCTGTAAGCTCGATGTGGGCAGGGAATGTGTCTGTATGTTGTTATACTGTATACTGTTATACAGTGCTCTGCACACAGTAAGTGTTCAGTAAAAGTGATTGATTGACTATCAAAATGTTTAGGGGATGAAGTCCCAAGTGCAAAAATGATGCAAAAGGGAGGGCTTTAGACAGGGAAGTGAGGGCTTAGTCGGAGAAGGCCTCGTGGAGGATTTTGAAGATAAGGAGAGCGGTGGACTGTCGGCTATGAAGGGGGAGGGAGTTTCAGGCCAGAAGGAGGTTGGAGGTGAGCAGGGCGCACTAACTGGGTCCTGGAGGAGGAAGATTAATTATGTTCCCCCAGCTGCTGGGCACAACACTAAGTACCACAAGGAGGAGGGGTAGAACAGCCAGGAGATAATAATAATAATAATGATGATGGCATTTGTCAAACACTTACTATGTGCCAAGCACTGTTCTAAGCGCTGGGGGGGATTCAAGGCAATCAGATTATCCACATGGGGCTCACAGTCTTAATCCCCATTTTCCAGATGAGGTAACTGAGGCACAGAGAAGTTAAGTGACTCGCCCAAAGTCACACAGCTGACAAGGACGGAGCCGGAATTAGAACCCATGACCTCTGACTCCCAAGCTTGGGCTCTTTCCACTGAGCCATGCTACTTCTCTAGGAGGAGATCCGGCCTCCACCCTGGGGGGACAACCAGCCTAGTCTAGGCCAGACAAATAACTGGGAAACATGGCCAAGGGAGTGGGAACCAGACAATCCCTCCGCTGCCTAATCAGCATGGAGGAAGCCTTCAGCTTCCCTTAGTGATTGAGGAAGCCGGGATAGAGGGCTTGTAAGGGAGGAGATTTCTTTCCCGGCCATGGCCTCTGAGGTCCGGACTACTTCCTATGGTTTCCCGCTGGGCTCCGAGCCAGGGGGACCGGTGGGTCTGAAACACGTTCCTGCTCCCTCCACCCACCCCTGCCTCCTCCCAAGCTCCTCACAGGCAAGATCTTCCTGAGGTTTCTTCCTCTCCGGTAGCCTCCGGAATTATTTTCCGGCCCCTGCCCTACCTTGCCATGTTTTACCAGGGCAGGTGAGATGGGCACAGGAGAGTGTGTGTGGAGAGAGGGAGGAGGAAGAAAGAAGGAGAGAAAGGAGAAGGGTGAGGAAAGGGAGAAAGCAGTGTTGTTTGTACAAGCAGTTGGTCTCTACTTTTGGACTGAATTTTGTAACCTAAAATGAAGAAAAATACCTACTCTTGGACTTGAGATCAGCCAGGTGATATGTTAGCAATCTTTTTCTATTTTAATTAGTAGGGCTCTGTTCTGGGTGCCAGAGAAGTGAATGATAATGATAATGTTGGTATTTGTTAAGCGCTTACTATGTGCAGAGCACTGTTCTAAGCGCTGGGGGAGATACAGGGTAATCAGGTTGTCCTACATGAGGCTCACAGTTTTAATCCTCATTTTACAGATGAGGTAACTGAGACCCAGAGAAGTTAAGTGAGTTGCCCAAAGTCACACAGCTAAGTGGCAGAAACGGGATTGATGATGTTGGTATTTGTTAAGGGCTTACTATGTGCAGAGCACTGTTCTAAGTGCTGGGGTAGACAGCTTGTCCCACGTGGGGCTCACAGTCTTAATCCCCATTTTGCAGATGAGGTAACTGAGGCACAGAGAAGTTAAGTGACTTGCCCACAGTCACACAGCTAAGTGGCAGAGCTGGGATTCGAACCCATGACCCCTGACTCCCAAGCCCGTGCTCTTTCCACTGAGCCATGCTGCTTCTCTGATGACTCCAGACTGTCAGCTTGATGTGGGCAGAGAACATGTCTACCAAATACTGTTATATCATACTCTTTCAAGTGCTTAGTACAGTGCTCTGCACATAGTAAGCATTCAATAAATGCTGTTGATTGATCACGAAAGACACAAGGAGCTTCCATTTTAACAGGTAAGATGACTCCCACAGAACAACCGAACGTCTCAGAACAAACAATTAGAAAGCTTCCCTCGAGGCTGTAAGCTCCTTGTGGCCAGGGAACATGTCTACCAACTCTGTTAGATTGTACGCTTCCAAGCATTTAGCACCGTGCTCTACACAGAGTAAGCGCTCAATAAGTAACACTGATTAATTGATTTATTCAACAGTGACAAGTAACACGATCATCCCAACAGTCCAGGGATCAAGATTTGCCTCTGTGTTTTTAAGGTTTTCTTCAAACGCTTAATATAGTGCCCTGCACACAGTAAGTACTCAATAAATATGCTTTGATGCTTTGATGTTGTGCACAGCATGAAGCTCACTGTTGCTTGCTGGGTGTTGCGGGGAGAAGAGGAAGGGTGGGACATGGGCCCGGAAAGAGGGATGGGTCTTTGGATTCATCTTGCCCTGGTCCCTCCTAGTCACCCGGCCCTGAGCTGGATCCCAGGACCTGTGACTTGACTGTGGGGCCTCAGTCCTGCCCTAAAATGGCTTCCCCCGGGGTCAGCTGGGTAGGATGGGAAGAGCTCAAGGGCTAGGACTGCTGGGTCCCTCCTCTCCTAGGCCCCAAAGTTTCAGGAATCTATGGTTCCTAGAGCCATGTGCCGATCTGGCTGCCTCTCTCCTCACAGTCACATCCGCAGTTCCCTGCCGCACTCCACTTCCCCTTGAGGCCCTCCCAGGGCTCTGACTTGTGAATACTTTGGTAGGACAGGCCTTTGTCTGATCTTTATTCAGGATGGGTCTGGGTTTTGCCCTCTTCCTCCTTCCTCCCCCCTCGGTCCCATCTTCAATCCAGCAAAGGTAGTTTCATCTCAGTACCCTAGGTCTGGCCACGGCCCTTCTCCACGGTTCTCTAACTCTGGTTTTTATTAAGCATTGTGCTAAGCACTGGGGTAGATACAAGATGATCAGGTCCCACATGGGGCTCACAGTCCAAGTAGGAGGAAAAGCAGGTATTGAATCCCATTTTGCAGATGAGGGAACTGAGGCACAGAGAAGTTGAGTAGCTCTTCCAAAGTCACAGCAAGTAAGTGGCACAACAGGATTAGAACCCAGGGCTTCTGACTCTGAGGTCCATGCTCTTTCTAATAGACCACACTATTTCTCTTTGAGGTGGGTTTTCTACCCAGGGCCCATATGAATACCAGCCCCCACCCTCCCACCGTCTCACCCTTCTTGCGTGCTCTTTTCTAAGCACACACTTGCTGATCGACAGATCTACCCACCAGCTCGGTAAAGCTCTCCACGGGTGTCGGTGGGCCCCCTAGCTCCAGGGTTCTCTGCCCACAAAGGCACATGTTTTTGGACATACTGTTTCATAATCATAGTGGTACTTATTAAGTCTTTACTCTGTGCCAGGCACTATACTAACTGCCAAGATCAATACAAGTAAATCGGGTTGGACACAGTCCGTCCCACATGGGGCAGTCTCAATCTCCATTTGACAGATGAAGTAACAAGCACAGAGGAAGTGAAATGACTTTCCCAAGGTCACACAGCAGTCAAGTGGATTGGTCCTTCAGACTCCCAGGCCCCTGCTCTACTCACTAGGCCACGCTGGTTCTTTAAAAGCAGGACCAGCCGTGCTGCTCCACCCCCACTCTGGGGCTATGGAGCTGGAGGGACACTGGCCCTATTGTTGCCAATGGAGGCGGCTTATACAAACTGACTAGAGGTGAAAGCAGGGGGCAGGGGGCAGACGGGGCTGCTCCCCTAGGAGTGAAGTCATTAGAAAATGGCAGTGGGGGAGAGGAAGAGGGGAAAAGTTCCATCTCGTTTCCATTTGTGGAGCTGAACAAAGGGGGCTTTCTGTCTGCCACTGCCCGGGGAGGGGAAGGCTGACCTGCGGATGAGGGGGAGCCCCAGAGTGCGTCATAAGTGACCCCCAAGGGTCTGGCTTCCAAAGCCCACAGCCTTTAGGGACCCCTGGAGCCTTCTAGAAGCCCGAGGGGGCAACTAGACTATCCCCCTGCCTTGGTGCGGGGCTGCCCCGAAATCGGTAAGAAGCAGCTGTGGCTCTCCCATGTTCTTCTAGACCTCTGGAGAGGGAGAGTGCATAGTTTGCCTTGGCCATCTTCCCCCTTCACCAGCTCTCACAAGCAGGACATTCTTCCTTCTGTCAGCCCCACGTCCCTCCTTATGTGTGTATCTGTAATTTATTTATGTATATTAATGTCTTTGCCCCCTTTGAGACTGTAAGCTATTGGATGGGAAAGAGCCTGTTTATTGTTATATTGTACTCTCCCAAGTGTTTGGTACAGTGCTCTGCACACAGTAAGTGCTCAATAACTACGATTGACTGATTGACTGACTCTGCACCTCTACATCCCTTTCCAACCTTCTGCCATCTCATTCCAATCCACTCCATCCCTCTTCTCTTCTTCTGTGGCCAATGTTGCTCAGGGCCTGGCTCCCGGGAGGAGGTAATTACCCTGCTCAGGGTGACTGGTGAGATCATCTCCAGGGTGTTTCCTTTCAGGGAAATGGACAGATTCCTAGGAAGCAGGAGTCTCTGCAACCCTGAGTCATGAGCTCCCACGGTTCTCCAAGGGCGAGGCTTCTCTAGCCTCTCCTGCCACCTCTGTCGTAACATCTGCTGCTCCCTGGAGGGTCTAATCTCCCCTGGGTTCAGCATTGGAGTCTTGGGTAAGAAAAGCAGTGCTGCCAACTGGAAAGAGCCCATCCTGGGAGTCAGAGGACCTGGGTTCTAATCCCAACTCTGCCACTTGCCTGCTATGTGACTTTGGGCAAGTCGATTAACTTCTCTGTGACTCAGTTTCCTCATCTGTAAAATGGGGATGAAATCCCACTCCCTTCTAGTTAGACTGAGAGCCCCATGTGAGACAGAGACTGTGTGCAACCTGAAAAACCTTGTACCTACCTCAGTGCTTAGAACAGTGCTTGGCACATAATGAGCCCTTCACAAATATCATACAAAAAGAGTTTAAAGAGACTGTCACCTGAGCATATAAGTGCTGTTTGGGTGGAGAGGGTATGGAATGAGTAACCAAGGGTTTAGGGGGCATGAACTCAAGTGCATAGGTGATGTGGAAGTGCTGAAGTGAAAATGGGGAAAATAGAGTGGGAAGAGGAGAGATTAATCTGGGAAGGCCTCTTGGAGGAGATGTGATTCTAGAATTGTATCTGAGAAGCAACCCTGCCTTTTGCAGTGGTTAAAGGAGAGACTTTTGGAGTTGAGATGGTGGGCAGTGAGGTCCAGTGAGCCCTGGATCATGATAGACTGCAGACCAGAAGTCAGGTGACCAGGGTCTCCAGTGAGGAAGGGGCTGTCATTTGCAGTGGGTCCTTTCAGACACACGAGCAGCTGGGGAGAGCTACACTTCCAGCAGTCGCCTGTATTCAAACCCAAGTTACACACAGCCTGTGGCCTCCAACCCTTGTAAAGCTGGTATGTGTGTCCTTCCTCCAGTTCCAGCCCCTATGCTGTTAGGGTCAACTCTAGGATTAGGGTTAGGGCCAAGGTTGGGTTAGAGTCAAAGTTGGGTTACGGTTAGGGTTAGGATCAAGGTTAGATAGGGTTAGAGTTAGGTTCGACGTTCCCGGCTGGGTCTGTGAGAGTGAGGGAAAAGGATCTGCCCCCTTGGATCTCAGGTCTGAGCCACAGGCCTGGCCCGGCTTTGGGGGTCAGTGGCCGCCGGGAGCTGGTTGGCAGACAGACTCCAGACATTGGTGCGGCTCAGTCGGCCTGCTGATTAGAGTCTTTCCAACCTCCCCACAATGCCCAAGGGATATTTGATCAAGATCTTATTATTTTTTCTTCCTGCAGACTCTATTTTCTTTTCATGCAAACACGAAATGGCCTGAGAGATAAGGAGCCCTGACGAGTTCGCACCAGCGCAGCCAAAATCCTGAGAAGGGAAAAATCCTTCTCCCTTCCCCATCCACGGCCCCCACCTCCCGCCACACAGGCACGCCTGCACACACACATACACACACTCACACACACACACACACACACACATACACACACAACCTTCCCCACATCTAATGGCCCCACCCCACCCATTTCCTCTCATTCTCTCCAAGTTCTCATGACTCCCACAGCCGACTTGGCTGGCCGGGCTCTTCCTGTCAGGAATCAAGATTTCCAGTCAAACGGCAGAGAGGGGACAGGGAAGGTATGCAGCCAGCCGGGAAGGTTCAGTGAGATCACCCTGAGAATGAGTGCTTGCCCAGCCCTGGGTGGGCGGGCTGAATGGGGAGCGGAGGAGACTCTGGGCGGCTGGAGGGGGGTGGGGGAAGATGGGGTTGGGTGGCTCAGAGGGTCAGACACGAGGTCTTGGGATAATTTGTCTTCTTGACATCTCTTTCCCCACCCTTTGGGTGGCAGGGGCTATCACGGTTTATCCCCTTGCCAGTCTCAACTTCGTCCCCTCAGAGACAGTCTAGAGGTCCAGAAAAAAAGTCTTCCTTCTTCTGTTCCGGTGGGAGGGAGTAGAGGAAGGGTGAAAGTGGTTTATCAGAAGCCATTGGCTCTCTCTGGGTCCCTCAGCCTTTCTCCTTGGCCCTTCCCAGCCCTGAGAAAGCTTTCTCCAGGTCTCCCTGCTCAGCCTCAAGGGACTGCGGCCCCCAAAGGCTTCTCTCTCTTCTTTTCCATGGGATTTGTGAACCGAAAGGGAAAGGCTCAGCCAGGGCACTCGGTAGCAGGTACTTTGGTGGGTTGGTGGATTCTACCCTGGGAAGGGATCCCTTTGGGTAATAACTGTGGCATTTCTTAAGTGCTTACTATGTACCAGGCACTGAATTGGATACATTCAAATCAGGTTGGACACAGTCCCTGTCCCACTAGGCACCCACAATCTTAAACCCTATTTTACAGATGAGGTAACTGAGGCACAGAGAAGTCAAGTGACTTGCCCAAGGTCACTCAGAAGACAAGTGGCAGATTCAGGATTAGAACCGAGGTCCTTCTGACTCCCAGGTCAGTGCTCTATCCACTAGACCTCACTGCTTTGGTTGGAAATCCCAAAGTTCAGGGAATCTAGGGGACAAAGGATGAGGTCGCTTTGGGGACACCCAGTTCCGTGCCCACCTCACTGGTCCTTTGTCTTGCCACTCCTCCCTCATCTTCATTCTCCCCTCACTCTCTGTCCTCCACCAACCACCTCCCTCTCCTCCCCACACCCACCGCAAATCCTGGCTGCCCGGAAACACCAGACCTCCATGCCCGACCCTACCGGACCCGGTGAAGTGACGTAGCCGTAGGCTGAGAAGGGGGAGGGCAGGAGGCCGAGACAGGCGGAGGTGCCAAAAGTCTGATCCCGGGTCATCGGGAGAGGAGAAGGGGGCCGGGCCTATGCGGGCCCAGTCTGGCCTGAGAGTTTTTCCACCACATCTGGATCTGCCAACATCCAATGGCTGCTTCGCAGGAAGCCGGCCTGGTGCTCCACATCTGGATGGAATTTCCCTTTGCAAAGCAACTCAATTACTGGCTATCTGATCAGGGCCCGCTCAGATGTACAAAGGGGCCGGGTTCCCAGCTGCCTGTCACGCAAAGTCACCCCTCACCCTGTCCCCTTCCGTACCTGAGCCTCTGAGGGGCTAGGGTAGACCCCCAGAGGCCTCTCTGGGTGAAAGTGCTTCAGTGGAGCGGTGGAGGACCCCCTTGCAGGCAGACCAATGAGGCCTCCTCCTCTCCCCGGTTCCATGGATGTTCCTCTCTGTCTCTCAGGGTCCGGTGGAGGCCACCCATCGATGTAACGGTGGTGGCTGCTGGCTGTCCCCCCATCCAGACTCAAAGTGGGGCAGCTGGGGGTGCCAGTTGGCTCGGTGTAGACGTGTGTGCGACAGAAGGATTCCCTAACCGGGAATGTGGGAGGGAGAGAGCGTCTCACATACCCTGATGGTGCAACCGCTCACGTGTACCTCACGAGAGTGTGTGCCAGGAGGAGAGAACATGACTTCCCTTGTGTGGCAGCTGTGGGGACTCCTTCCCCCTTCCCCAACCCCATCCACATCCCAGGAACACTGTTGCATGGCAACAGCGGGGGAGTGTGAACGCCTTGAGGCCGGCACACCCTTGTCTCCCAGCATGCTCCACACACTCCTCAGAGAGGGAGACCTGGCCAATTTGTAGGCTGGAGATGGGGTTGCCATGGGGAAAGGCACAGGGCCAGATGTCAGAAGAACCAGAGGCCTGGTCTGTGTTCTGTCACCTCCTCTTCTTGCTCCGGAGCTCAGTTTCCCTTTCCGAGAAATGGGGATGATTGCTTCCCCCTATTCTCTGCGTGTTTTGGTAGATGGGAGAGAAGACATATGTTAAGACCTGGAACATCTTGAAAGCAAGGAGCAGGGAGAGCTGTGTTGGGTTGATTGTTTTCACGTGGGCAAACCCGCTTACACTGGCCCGTAGGAGGAGGAGGTAGAGGGGAGTGACCGATCAGAGGGGTGGAGGCAGAAGGAAGTTAGACCTGAAGAGGGCCTGAGGGAAAGAGAGAAGAGGTCTTGTGAGAGATGGAAGACCTCAGAGTGGAGCCTGAGGTCCCGTCTAGGCCCAGCAAATGGCCTTTTATGAGTCTCTCCTCTGGCCCGGCCCCCTGACCCTAGGTCTGGGGGGTCCAGAAACATCTCTTTTTTCCTCCCACCCCCTAATTCTGTCCTGCCGCCACACCCTCCTCCTCCAACATGCTCCACACACTGGTGCTCTGTTGGGTGAAGAAGAGTGTGGCGAGGAGCAGAGAGGTGGGGTTGTCCCCCAGTCCCTACTCTGCCCTCCCCCCAAATAAAGCTTCCCTTGTTTCACTCCTACCACCGGGGTCTGCCCAGGAAAGCCATGCGCGGACTCCAGCGGAGCTAGTGTTTAGCTTACCCAAATCTGTAATAAATTTTCCTTCCTGCCCCCGGCCCCCCGGCCCCTCTGCTGAGGCCCTGCAGGTTTACGAGCTCAGCAGAGCTAGAAAGTCTCTTCCTAGCTGGGGATTTGATTCCAAATTGGAGGGCAAACTGTCTGGGTTCTGGACAAAAGCTGGGAAAGGATTTAGTTTCTCTCCAAACTCCGACCGTGAACGGGACCAGGGCTCCAGACCGCCTGGTGCACCCACAGTCCTTTCTCCCCTGGATTGAGCCCCAAGGATGATCAGCACCGTCTCTGGGCTTTCTCTGTCCCCTGTCCATCTCCCTCCCCTCCTTTGCCAAAGGTGACTCTTACAGTAGGGGAAGGGGTGGTGTGCTTGAGGAAGCGGAACTGGGAATGGTTAGGGAAGTCCCCCACCTGAACGGCAGACCAAGTAGGAGACCGCAGGGCATGTTAGGAACTGGAGCCTCTCAGGTGGCATCGGTGAAGTGGCTGAATGGTTTGTGGGGAGCGCTGAGGGGGCAGCTGAACCACCTACTGGGGGGTTTTGGCTCCCTGTCCCCGTGTGGACAGTTCTGAGTGGACCACAACCACTTAATACAGTGTCTTAGACCTTAGAGCTCTAGACTGTAAACTCATGTGGGCAGGGAATGTGTCTGCTGTACTGTAATATTGTTCTCTCTCCAGTGCTTAGTACAGTGCTCTGCACACAGTTAGCACTCAATAAATACGATTGACTGGCTGACTGCACACAGTAAGTGCTCAGTAAATATCATTAATAATGATGACCATGTCCTTGGCTCTCTCTGGGCTTAGTAGATTGTGAGCTTGAGGCAAGGGACCTTTGTTGAGTTGCTGTTGTAATGATAATGATAATAATAATGGGATCTGTTAAGAGCTTACTATGTGACAAGCACTGTTCTAAGCACTGCGGGGGGGAGGATACAAGGTAATCAGATTGTCCCACGTGGGGCTCACAGTCTTAATCCCCATTTTGCAGATGAGGTAACTGAAGCACAGAGAAGTGAAGTGACTTGCCCAAAGTCACACAGCAGACAAGTGGCAGAGTCAGAATTAGAACCCATGACCTCTGACTCCCAAACCCGGGCTCTTTCCACTAAGCCCCGCTGCTCTCTCAGTCGTGCCTCCCAAGCCCTTAGTAGATGTGGCGTTAGCACTCCTTGGACACTTTCTGGGTGCCACTGTCTTCATGCCTGCCTGTCTGCCTGACTGACTTGACTGTCTGGCTGCTCCCTGTCATTTAGCCTGAGGGTCAGGATTGCAGTAGCTCCCTGGTAGCCCTGGCCCTGGTCTGATTGATGCCGGCCCCCTAGGCCGTGTCTGGGAGTGAGGGAGAGCTCAGAGCTGCTGTCTTGCTCCTCTTAGGGCCCAACTTGGAGAGGCCCTTGGTGTTAGGGAGCTGGGGAGGAGGGATCTGACCCCAAGTCACTGCAGTAAAGCGGAGCTGGGGGGCCATCTCTGCAGGAGGGGAGACCTTTTCCCCCTGTTCCCACCGGGTCTGCCAGTTAGGGTGACATCTGGCTTGAGGGGAGCATGAATGGGGCACCCTCAAACACCTTTACCTTTCAGCGCCTCTGCCCAAATTAACTCTGCTGGAATCCCAGGTCCAGAGAGGCTCTGACTGAAAACCCCAAATCCCCAAAATGAAGCGACAGGGCAGTGTCCTCCACCGGCAGCAGTGGTGGTGGCTACTTTCAGGCCTGTCGGGATCTGTCCTCCAGGGGATTCCCCTGGGCAGTGCTGCTTCCCAGCAGGGCTGACTCCTCCACGCTGGGACTGTGCCCGGAGACCGGGTGGGGACCTCCAGGCCCTGGGGAAAGCTCGGTCTCCAGAGGGAGAGGGCTGGGATCGCTCACACCTGCAATCTCATTTCCTCCTATCTGGGAGCACCCTAGCTAACCTCCCTCTCCTCCCTGCCCCCCACAACCCACTCCCCTTCCTGCACTCGTCCACCGGCCCAGCTGGGGGCTGAAGCCGAGGTGCACGGGGGTCCTGACCCCTCCCCACAACCCAAGCCGTCTGAGCTCCTCTGAAGCCAAGTTCCTTCTCTCACCATCTCCGCTCCAAACCCGGGGGTCCCAGTCCTCCAGCGGCCCTCCTCCGGGGACCCTCTTGGCCTGGGTTTCCGGGAATCGCCTGGCCAGAGGCAGGGCAGGAGCTGGAGAATTTTTAGGAGTGAGAGGAAGAAGATGGCCCAGGCTTCTGGGGGTTGGAAGAGAACAAGAGCCTGAAACTTGAAAACTTTCTATGTGGCCTGTCGCTGAACGTTTTCTTTCTGGATTTGAAAAGGTCCAGAAGTAGGGACAGGATGAGTGTGTGTGAGAGTGTGTGTGTGTGTGTGTGTGTGTGTGTGTGTGTGTTGTGGGGTTTTTTCGGTTGAATATGGGTTGTGTTTATTCTCTAGGCCAAGCACTTAAAAATATAGACGGCTAATGTCTTCAGCATGTATGAAATATACCATATGCTGGGAACAAAAGGGTCTCTGTGTTATTAAAGTTTCATTTCCACACTCTCCCCCTCCTCTCCCTCCTCTCCCCCTTTTTCACCCTTCCCTCCTCTGATTCTGTCTGCCTGCTCAGAGAGAGCTCAGAGAGAAGGAGAGAGCTCGGAGAGGAGAGAGCTCAGAGAAAGAGTCCAGAGAAAAGGAGCAAGTTCAGAGAGAAGGAGAGGGTGAGAGCCAGGCTAGCTCTCTGTGGCTGGGGCTGAAGTGGATGGAGGTAGAAGTGCCCAGACTTGGCTGTTTCCATCCTGGCTCGGGGATCGTATCCCAGTGGAGGTAAGAGCGGAATGGGACGCTCAAGAGCGAGAAGAGTAAGATCCACCTGGAGGTGTGAAGTTAGGAGGCATCCACCAGATGCCTGCTGATATTGGAGGTTTGGGTTGGGGGTGAGGTAAGGGAGTGTGGGGAAGGAAAGACGAGGTGAGAAGCTTCGCCTTCAAAAGGATCTGGAATTGCCCCGGGCTCCACCACTCCAGTACTCCGGCAGCCCGTCCCCGGGCCGGGCTCTGCCACTTTATGGAGGTCGGGGCCTGGGGCAGCCATTCCCTTGGACCACCTCCTCTCCGATTGGGCTGAGGGGGCCGGCATGCTCCTCCTTCGCCAGGCTTTCGGGGGCTCCATGGATTTGGGGATCAGGGCTCTTTTGGCTCTGGGGAAATTTACCTGGTCCAGCTGGGGAGACTGTGTGTGTACTTGCACATGGGGTGTGTGGGTCTGTGTGTGCACATGGATGTGAGCACATAGAATGTGTGTGCATGAGGGCATATGAGGGGAGTGTGCATATACATGTGCATATGGGTGCATATAAGGCAAGTGTGTGTTTGTATGCATGTGTCTGTGCACGGGAGGGGAGCGTGAGTGTGTACTTATATGTGCATTTGCAGGGAGGGTGTGTGTGTTGGGGGTGATATGTGTGTGTGTGTGTGTGTGTGTGTGTGTGTGTGTGTACATGCCCATGAGGTTGAGGTTGTGTGCTGAAGCAAACCTATGAGAACCTAGGTCCGGGTCTAAAGTGAGGGTGCATGGGAGCTGGAGTGGTTGTTCAGGTTTTGAGCCATTTCATGTCTCCCTGGGTAGGGTGAGGGCAGAAAGCCATTCACAGAAAAGCCCCCTGGGCCTCTGCCCTGCCCACCATCTTCCTTCCAAGGCTCAGCTTCTCTGGAATGGAAAGAAAGACAGGTTCCTTGCAGCTTCCTGCAGCGGATGGCCGGGGGGCTCCCCCAGAGGCAGGTCCCAGGGGCCGGTAGTCAGAGTGTGGGGGATGTGTGCCCAGGGATCAGAGCCTGAGTAGGGGGACTGAGTCAGGAGTGGCTGAGCTGCCTGAGTTTCCAGAGTCTCCATGTGGGCTGTCTCTGGAGGGCAGGACGAGCAGAGGCCAAGACCACCCCCATGGGGGGAGGGTACCATATATCCATTGGTGTGTGAAGAGGATCTCTGCAGCTTGAGTATCCTTTCTAGGAGGCCAGGAGCTCTCTCCCCTACCTCCAGGCCTTTAAATTTTCTGCCTTCAGCCTGCTCCGGAGCACGTTCCATTTTCTGGGGATCATGTGGTGACAGAAAAACTATGAAAGCCTGAATTTTCCTAACTTTTGTCTGTATAAGAAACCATCACCCATCTCCCTTGCCTCTTCTTCCTCTAGTCTTCTTCTTCTTCGAAGATGTTCAGAATACTTCCCGGCCCGTTCCGTCCCCACCTCAGCCCAGGCCAAGGACCAGTCTTGTCACTAGGTAGAGGGGCAATTGGAAGCACAAAATAAAGTTAAATTCAGTTTCTTCCCTCTGCCTGTAATTTATTTTAATGTTTGTCTTCCCTCAGTAGATTATAAACTCCTGGAGGGCAGGGATCATGTTTACTAACTCTACTAGGGGAAGCAGCGTGGCTCAGTGGAAAGATAGCCTGGGCTTCAGAGTCAGAGGTCATGGGTTCGACTCCTGGCTCTGCCACTTATCAGCTGTGTGACTGTGGGCAAGTCACTTCACTTCTCTGGGCCTCAGTTACCTCATCTGTAAAATGGGGATTAACTGTGAGCCTCACGTGGGACAACCTGATTACCCTGTAGCTACCCCAGCACTTAGAACAGTGCTCTGCCCATAGTAAGCGCTTAACAAATACCAACATTATTATTATTATTATTACTAGTGCTTCTAAAGTGCCCTGCACAAAGTGAGCACTCACTGAATACCATTGATTGATTGATTGGAGGTGGTAACTCCACAGCTGGGATATGGATAGAATCCAGGCATCTCGGGGCCCATTCCAGGCTCTGGACCCTCTTCCACTTTCTGAATCCCAAGGAAGCTAATGATTCTGGTGGGGTTGGGATCCCTCTGTCATCATCCCACTGTGGTAAAAAAGGGTATGGTTTAGTGGAAAGAACAGAGTACTGGGAGTCAGAAGACCTGGGTTCTAGTCCCAGCTCTGGACTGCTGTGTGATCTTGAAGAAGTCACTTAAGTACTCCATGCCTCAGTTTCCTCATATACTTGATGACATTTGTTAAGTGCTTACTATGTGCCAGACTGAACTGTGCCAAAGTAGATGCGAGATCATCAGGTTCATGTTCCTACATGGGGCTTACAGTCGTAATCCCCATTTTAACAGATGAAGTAACTGAGCCACAAAGAAGTTAAGCAACTTGCCCCAGATCAAATAGCAGACAAGTGGAGGAGCCAGGATTAGAACCTAGGTCTTTCTGACTCCCAGGCCCTTGTTCTATCCATTAAGCCACGCAGCTTCCCATTTATCAAATGGGATAATGTACTTGCTCTTTTGCCCTCTTAGATTGTAACGGGTGTCTTTTTTAAGGATCTTTTAGCTACCCCAGTGCGTAATATAATAAGTGCTTAATAAACAGTAGTTATTTTTGTTATTATGTGGCTTTGGGTTTACACAAACATTACTGTATCTCCTGGGCTGCCAGATGCACCAGGGAAGAGAGCCCTGTAGAAGCAGCATAGCATAGTGGCTAGGCCACGGGCCTGGGAGTCAGAAGGTCATGGGTTCTAATACCAGCTCCATCACTAGTCTGCTGTGTGACCTTGGGCAAGTCACTTCGTTTTTCTGTGCCTCAATTACCTCACCTGTAAAATGGGGATTGAGATTGTGAGCCCCTAGTGGGATAGGGACTGTGTCCAACCCTATTTGCTTGTATCCACAGAGCCTGGCACATAGTAAGCATTTAACAAATACCATTGTTCCTCACCTCTAGACTGTAAGCTTGTTGTAGACAGGGAATGGGGAATGTGTCTGCTTTTTGTTGTATAGTACTCTCCCAAGCGCTTAGTACAGTGTTCTGCACATAGTAAGCGCTCAATAAATATGATTGAATAATACTTTTGGTTTTTGTTAAGTGCTTACTATATGCCAGGCACTATTCTAAGAGGTGAATGAATTGAATGAATTTAATGGATGACTGTGACCCCGGGATGCTTTCTCCAAACTCCTCTGAACTGTATTATTTCTCCAAACTGGATTTCAACCCTCCCCTGCCCATTTCAAACTGCAGTGGGTGTGCCATGAAATTCAGGGCTTAGAGCTGTACTTAAAATGATTGAGGAGTGAAGGTGGCTTCAAAGCCTCAGAGCTGCCGCTGACTCTTCGGGAGTCTGAGGACAGCGGGAAGGAGAAAGAGAAACCCCGAGCGGAGGGAATCAATCGGTCGAACTGATTGAGTGCTTTCAGTGTTGAGAACACTGAACTAAGTTCTTGGGAGAGTTGGTAGACACCTTCCCTGTCCACAAAGCAGGAAAGGAATTTAGAGGGAAGTGGGGGTGGAGGGCATTATTATCCCTAACCCTCTCCTCTGCAGCATCCTGGAGGGGGCCGGGTGGAGGGGGCTGGGGTGGGGAATGGCTGGGAACACCAAGCAGAGAGGGAAGGAGAGAGCCTGGCTCCCTGACAGACCTGGGGAAAGCGAGGCTGGAGCCAGGAAAGGCCATTAAGTCATCCCGGCAGTGGCAGGGTGGATGGGGCTGTTTGGGATTGTTCCCTGCCTGGCATCTTCAAGCACTTTGTCCGGCTCACTTTAAATAACCCAGGCAGGCTTCCCCCCAACCCCCGCCACCCACCCTGCTTCGCTCCCACCCGCCTCGGGGAGACTCCCTCAGCCTCCACCTCCCTGCACCTTCCTGCTATTCATTGTCCCGCCCTTAATCCTTTCCTGGGCTTTAACACATTCACCCTCCTACCACCCCCCTGCTCAGGATTTTGTCCTCCTATGCTCCCTTCCACTTAGCAGGGAGGAGGGCCAGGGCTGCAGAAGAGAGGCAGCCCTTCCGATGAGTCCTAGCTCCCCGGCTGGGCCCACCAGGCTCAGTCCGAGCTGTCGGGCTGAGGAAGGAGTCGCCCTCATAGCCTTAGAACGATGATATGGTGTTGGTATGAAGGGCCTTTCTTCCAAGCCTTTCTGCCCCCATGATCTCTTTTCCCACCCTTCCCTGGGAAGTGGG
The DNA here is from genome assembly GCF_004115215.2 of Ornithorhynchus anatinus. Classification (NCBI taxonomy): domain Eukaryota; kingdom Metazoa; phylum Chordata; class Mammalia; order Monotremata; family Ornithorhynchidae; genus Ornithorhynchus; species Ornithorhynchus anatinus. The sequence goes on along the minus strand of NC_041749.1, from coordinate 33,591,996 downwards.
GAAGGGGCAAGGGCAATCGAGACCACTTCACAGATGGAAGAACCAAGGCAGAGTCAGGGCAGTGATCCAGGTCTCCATTTCCTAGTTCATTGGTCTCTAGAAGCTTCCTCGTAATGAACAACGTGCACATGATGTGCAAATTTGCCCCTCTTCTTTTGGAGAGAACAGCTTTAGTGCTTTTTTGTAAGGCAGCTTGTGTTACTTGTTGAAGTTAACGAAACCTGCAGCGACTAGCCTTGAGGCATCTGATTTTTGGGGGTGGTTACATCCTTCTGTGTGGGAGGGATGATACAACCCTCCCTCCGCCACAACCCTTCAAGGGCCCCAGCGTTCAGGACTGGTTCCTGAGTGTGAATCCAGCTCAGGGCAAGCCTTTGACCAGCTGAGCAGTGACATGCCGTAGACTCTTAGATTCAAGAAGTCATCCGGTCCAGCCACTTGCCTCTATGCCTGAATACTCTCACAGACTGCACTTAGGATCAGAGGGCAGAGAGAAAAAAAGAGAGACAGGAGCCAAGAATGGGAAAACCAGAGATTTGGGGGAAGAAAGGCTTGAGAGGCATCTCTTCTGGTTAAAGAAATCTTTTGGTCTCCTCAAAATGGATTGGCCTGAGAAAGCCACTGGTGGGCTGGGTGGAGGAAGATTGTGGGCAGAGAGAGGCCATGGGGGTGGGGGTCCCCCTCCCAGCAGAGACCTTGACTTCCCCAGGGCTCACTCTGCCTGGTGGCTGTCAGCTCTGAAGGGGTTAAGGAAGAACAGGAAAGGATCAGGATCAGAATCAGGAAAACAGACTTTGGATGAGAATCCTGGGACTTGGGGTTGCTCGGCCTGGCTGATCCATTACCCAACTGTGGGCAATTCCCCTGCAGCTCCGTGCACACGCACACACGCACACAAACACGGCCCCCTGCCCCAGCGCTATCCCTTGCAGACACACTCTCTGAATCCGTGGGCGTACATCTCTTGATCTCTGTCTCACTCGGTTTCTCTCACTCTCTGGCCCTGTCAGTTTCCCTGTCACTCTCTGCCTTTACACAAGCACACCCCCCAACACCTATTTTATCATCCCCACACTTTCTTACACATGTGTTTGCTGTCTCTCTTACACACACACACACACACACACACACACACACACACTTGCACAGAGACACATGTATTTGTTTTCCCTTCAGATTCTGTGCTGGATCTCATCCAGATGGGGTTGTGGCTTTCCACCTGGTCATCCTGGTGTCTCTTGGTGGCCTCTGGAATGCCATCCTTGCTCGTCCCATGCTGTCTGTCATTGCTCATCCAAGGGATCCAGCCACTGTGCTTACCCAGAGAAGCAGCAGGGGCCAGAGAGGACAGCTGCTGCTGCTGCTGCACCAGGCGCATGTCAGAAGGGAGTTCTGGGGCCAAGGTGAGTTGGCTGGGGCCAAGTTCTCTGCCTAAGGAAATCCTCTACTTGGTCCCACCTGAGTTGGTAACTGGATCCCGGCACCCTTCTGGCTTCCTGCCCTGGGTGCACATGGCTGCGTTCCAACTGGCCTCCAGTTGGCCTCCCCAGCTGTGTGCTCCTGCCGCACCTCAACGTTCCTGGGAAAGAAAGGGAGTGGGGCTGGTTTCCCCGATGGACGAAGAGAATTTCCCGGATCTACGGGGAAGCCTCTTATAATGAAGTCGTGTTACTCTTTCTTCACTCCGGCCCTTTTTCAAACTCGCTCCCATTTCCCCTGAGGGAGGAGCCAGAAACCACAGTGGTAGCCCCGGGATGTTGAGGATCTGGTCTAAGAGTGGGAAGAGGTGAAGGAAGAGAAGCAGGAGGTAAAGCGTGGCCTACAGAACTGTGAGGCTGGAGGGGATGGCCATAATTCCTGGGATTTAGGCAGCACCCTCACATCTGTTGCCTTGTTTTAGCCTTTGCCATGCTTGAGAAGGAAGGACTAGAGATTATTAGTCCCATTTTACTGATGAGGAAACTGAAGCCCAGAGAGGACTATATAGTTACAGCCCCAAGATTACATGGAGAGTCAGTAGGAGCAGCTCAGTTTAGAACACTGGTCGGTTTAGTCTTAGTCTTTGTTCCATTAGGGACCAATGAACAATATCTGTCATTCATTCACTCATTCATTTACTCAATCATATTTATTGAGCGGTTACTGGGTGCAGAGCACCGTATTAAGTGCTTGGGAGAGTACAATGCAACAATAAACAGACACATTCCTTTCCCACAAAGAGCTTACAGTCTAGAGCTGAGGAGTCACACGTCAATACTAATAAATTACATATATGTACATAAGTGCTGTGAGGTTGGGGGCGGGGTGAACAACAAAGGGAGCAAGTCAGAGTGATGCAGAAGGCAGTGGGAGAAGAGGAAGGGAGGGGCGCTTAGTCTGGGAGGGCTTCTTGAAGGAGACATGCCTTCAGTAACGCTTTGAAGTGGGGTAAAGAACTTGTCTATCGGATTTGAGGAGGGAGGCTGTTTCAGGCCAGAGGCAGGACATGGGCAAGGCGCCGATGGCGAGATAGGTCAGATCGAGGCACAGTGAGAAGGTTAGCATTAGAGGAGCCAAATATATGGGCTGGGTTATAATAGCAGAATGGTGAGGTGAGGTAGGAGGGGGCAAGGTGATGGAGTGCTTTAAAGCTAATGGTAAGGAGTTTTGTTTGAAGCAGAGGTGGATGGGAGGCCCCTGGAGTATTTTGAGGAGTGGAGTGACATGTCCTGAACATTTCTGTAGAAAATTTCAGTGCTCCCTTCTGGATGTCCACATGCCCCACGGTGGCAGGACAATAATAATGCTTTGGATGACTGACGACGAAGTCTCCCGTCAGTCGTATTTATTGAACACTTACTGTGTTCAGGGCACTGTACTAAGCATTTGAGAGCATACAGAATAACAATATGACAGACAAATTCCCTGCTCACAATGACCTTAGTTGTCTAGAGGGGGACACAGACATTAATACAAATAAAATAAAATTACACTTATGTATGTTAAGTGCGAGGGAGCTGGGAAGGGAGATGAATAAAGGGGGCAAGTCAAGGTGATGCCGAAAGGAGTGGGAGAAGAGGAAAGGAAGGCTTCTTGTCCACGCATCTGCTCTGAGTTATCGGTGACGGGGCCCAGTTGTTTGCCCAGTGCCACTCACGTTCTGGTTTCTGCCAGCCATGTTTCCGCTAGGGCACCAAGTGCAGCAAGCAAGTAGATGGGCAGGGATGCAGCCCAGTGCAAAACACACTTGAGGACTGCTCCATGTGGGATCCGTTTTCAGCCAAAATGACCCCAGAGAAATGCTGAAGTTTTCTTTGGGCACCATAATCCGGCAGGTAGAGGCAGCAGACTTCACTGCACATGTTAGCCAGGTATTTCTCAGAATTGCTGCTGGCTCTGTTCACCTTGCAGAAGACACTAAGTGATACTTGGGTCAGAAAGCTTCACCACCACTGGCAGAGCCCCAGCAGGCAGAGTCAGGATTGGAACTCAGAGCAGTGCTCTGTCCCGTGGACCATCAGTGGGGCATGAGCCTCGGGGCCCAGAAGATGGGCAGGAATGGGGGAGGAATTATATCTTCAGTTTTTATTTAAATTCTCCTTGGACTTTTTTTTCCCTTATTTTCAATGGTATTTGTTAAGTGCTTACAATGTGCCAGGCACTGTACTAAACGCTGGGATTTCTACAAGCAAATCTGGATGGACACAATCAATGTCCCACATGGGGCTCACAGTCGAACCTGTGAATCCCAGTGAGTTGGTCAGGCAAGCTGAGGAGCCAAAGAAGCGACCACTTCATGACTTTTCAGGCTGGATGGTGGTCAGTTAGTATTCTGTATAATAACCGTGGTATTTGTTAAGCGCTTACTATGTGCCAAACACTGTACTAAGTGCTAAGGTGGTTACAGGCAAATAGGGTTGGACACAGTCCCTGTCCCAGGTGGGGCTCACAGTCTCAATCCCCATTTTATAGGTGAGATAACTGAGGCACAGAGAAGTGCAGTGACTTGCCCGAGGTCACACAGCAGACAAGTCTGTATCGGTGCCCACCCTGGCCAGAGTCCTTGATGAGGCCCTCTAGAGAAAGCGGAAAGAGCACAGGACTGGGTGCTAGGAGAGCTGGGTGTGACTTCAGGCAAGACATTTAATCTCTCTGGGTCTCAGCTTCCTCATCTGTAAAATGGGGATTCAACATCTGTTCTCCCTTAGACCGTGAACCTTGTGTGGGACAGGAACTGCATCAGATCTGGTTATATAGTATCTTTCCCCAGTGCTTGGCACAGTACTTGGCACTTGGTAAGTGGTTTTATACCACCATTATTAAAAATCAAATACAGTCCCCACCCTCGGGGAGTTTACAGCCTAAAGGGAGGACAGGAGAGACCCAGCTCCACAAGCATGCAAATAAACATAAAACACATGTAGAAGAAGCCTAAAACATCCCATACATAAAAACACGAATAACAGGATCATATAAACAAGATGGATTGCTCTATGAGCGTCTTTCAATCAAGGCCCCTTAATCCCAGGGCCTCCATCCAAGGAAAGGAAATCCAGCCAGCACATCTGGAAATCACTTTCAGATGCTCGGTCGGAAAACGCTAGAGGGTTAATTACAACGTTGCCATATTTCCTTGTATAGCTACCGCAAGCTTTCTCCCCAAGTTGGCTTTTGGAATCCCACAGATCAAGTGTTCTGATCCAAGGGTTTCCTTTATGTGGTGGCCACTGGAAGCAAGAAAATATGGTAACAATAAGGGGAAACTGAAGGGTCCCTGGGCAGATTCTCGGAGAGGAACTCCAGAGTCCTGGGCAGATTCCAGTGTCCTGGATCAAAGTCTGTTGGAAAGTCTTGAGAAGGCGGTGCTATAGTTGAGGACAAGTAGATGGACCCAATCTGCACTTTCTCCCGGCTGGTGGAGAAAGGGCAGAAACTGGGATTATGGACTTTTCCATTTAATGAGGAATATGCAAATTGGCAAGGAATTCTTTTGGGGACAACAACCGAGCGCTTTGGTGCTGAGAATGCTGCCCCCGGAGAGCCACGTGATCTGATCCTTTTCCCGGACGGGACGTGCTGCTGTCCTGCCTCCTCTCCCATCCACCGGCTGTCCCCGTTTGCCGGGAGCCCAGGTTATTTATAAACGTGACTTCACTCTCTCCTCTTCTCCAGAACCAGGCTCCACGGCACCCGTATTTATAAACCTGGCTGTGCAGAAATAGATATGACGAGAGAAGGAGTTGGGCGATACCACGAGCGTGTCGGAGTCCGTGAATCTGTTTTGAAATGTCCCTGAGCCCGTATGAAGATGGGGGTTAGGTTTGGGTTACAATGACAGTATGGGGGGGGGTCTCCTTCGTAAATGACTTCACAAGCAGAAGCCCAATGGCAGCATTCTGTTTTGTGATGGAGTATCTGACTCTTTACATCATGGGAGAGGTTGAAAGGCTTTCCTCCTCCCCTCAGAGAAAGGACCTGCCTTAATCCTACTGGAGAATGGGAAGAAGGTAGGGGGAAGAGTAGTAGGATGGAGAGAGAGACAGAAGAGCGCAAAGCTCAAGAGATCAAAGCCAGGCAATGGCAAGAGATGATGAAGCAGCTACAGGGGGCTGTAGGTTATTGATAATAATAGCAATAATAGTTATTGTACTTGTTAAGTACTTTCTGTGTTCCAAGCACTGTTCTAAGCACTGGGGTAGATGCAAGGTAATCAGGTAGGATACAGTCCGTGCCTCACTCGGAGCTCACATTCTTAATCCCCATTTTACAGATGAGGTATCCGAGGCCCAGAGAAGTTAAATGACTTACCCAAGGTCACACAGTGACGTGTGGCAGAGCCAGGATTAGAACACAGGTCCTTCTGACTTCCAGGACCGTGCTCAGTAGCTAATGTCTTAATGCTCCAGGGTGGGCCAGATTTATCTGGGGAGGAAGGACATAGTTGGCGGACTGTATGGAAGGGCAGCGGATGTGGAGATGAATAGTTGTGTCCATGTGGTTCCATCCCTAAATAAGCTGGAGGCTGAGTGGGGGCGGCTTCCTGATGGTGATGGGGCAGTGTAGGGATTTTCTGGTGGCTCAGAGGTGAAGCAGTGGGGTAGAAAGCTGGGCAGGACAGAAAATATCAATCAATTAAAGCCTTTATTGAGTTCCTACTGTGTGCGGGGCACAGCATAAGCACTTGGGAGAGTGCAGTACAGTTAATATCAACCAATTAGTCAATGATCTTTATTGAGCACTTACTGTATGCAGAGCACTGTACTAAGTGTTTGGGAGGGTGCAATACAATAGAGTTGATGGATGTGATCCCTGCCCATAAGTAGCTTACAGTTTAGAGGAGAAATGTCAGGGTAAAAATACGTGTGTCGTGGGACTGTGGGTGAGGTGGATATCAAGTGCTTAAAGGGTACACATCCAAGAGCATAGGCAGTGCAGAAGGGAAGAGGGAGTAGGGGAAATGAAGGTTTAGATGAGGAAGACCTCTTGGAGGAAATGTGATTTTAGGAAGGCTCAATTTTGGTAGACAGGATCTCTGTCCTCAAGGAACTTACAGTCTAGCAGGGGAGAGAGACACTAAAATAAATTTCAAGTAGGAGGAAGCAGCGGAGTATAAAGGCACGTCCATAAATGTTGGGAGGTTGTGAGGGCGAGTCTAATGTAGTTAGAAAGGAATTGCTAAAGAGGAGGTAGTGGAGCTTCAAGGTGGGAAGTTTAGAAACATATCTGGGAAGGCCTCATGGATGAGATGTGATTTCAGAAGGGATTTGAAGATAGAGATCTTAGTGACCTGTCAGATGTGGAGGTGTGAGAGTTCCAGAAACGGACTTGATGTGGTTTCTATGATCAGTCAGTGGTACTGATTGAGTGCTTACTGTGTGCAGACCAATGTACTAAGTGCTTGGAAGAATACAGTATGACGCAGCTGGTAGACACGTTCCCTGTCCACGGTGAGCTGCAGTGAGGACTGTATTGTGTAGTGGTGACCTCCACAAAAACTAGGCCTGCTGGTGATCCAGCCCTGGCTTCCGGTGGCTCAGTATGGTGTTGGTGAGGCTGAACTGGGTCTTCTGATGGAACCAAAGCTGCCCAGGTGGCAGTGACCAGGCAGGATGTGGTGTGTGGGTGTGTGGGTGTATGTATGTGTTGGGGAGGTCTTGGGGACAGGGGATGGAGGTGGAGATTGTTGCGAACCACACTGAGGATTATAGAATTACAGGACAGGTGCCCCCAACAACCAGTTCTGCTGCCCGTGTTCAGCAGGGCCTCAGCCTCTCAATCAATTTTATTTATTGAGCACTTACTGTGTGCAGAGCACTGTACTAAGCATTTGGGAGAGTACAATATACCAGTCGCATTCCCTGTCCCCAACAAGTTTACAGTCTAGAGAAGTATAAAGACACCAATATAAATCAGTAAATTAAAGATAGGTACATCAGTGCTGTGAGCCTGGGAGAGGGGATGAATAACGGGCGCAAGTCAGGGTGATGATAAAGGGAGTTGAAGGAAAGGAAAAGAGGGCTTAGTCAGGAAAGGACTCTTGGAGGAGATATGCCTTCATTAAGGCATTGAAGGCGGGGAGTATTTGTCCATCAGATATAAGGAGGGAGGGTGTTTCAGGCCAAAGACAGGATGAAGGCAAGAAGTCAGAGGCAAGATAGACAGACGGGAATGAAAAGACTGTAGTGTGAATGGAGGGTAGGGTCAGATGTCAGTTGCTTTTTTGTGTCCAGTATTTTTGAGCACTGCCAGTGGGACTGGAGTCACAGGCTGACTCATCCAGCCAGATCAAAGCAACCACCCCTTGGCAACCTTCTCGGGGTACCTTTCGCACCAGGCTGCCCTCAAACATGCCTCAGGGAGCTACTTTTCTATAGTATCCCACAGAAAAGATGGATGGGAAGAGGGAGAGGGAGAGAAAGAGGAAGAGAAGGAAAGAAAGAGGGAGAGGGAAAGAGAGATAAAGAGGCCTCTTCTTTCAAGACACACTGGGCTGGTTTCAGGGCTTGACTTTTTTATGGTTTCTGTTAAATACTTACTATGGGACAGACACTGTACTAATTGCTGGAGTAGATACAAGATCATCAAGTTGGATACAGTCCATGTCTCATATGGGGCTCACGGTCTTAATCCCCGTTTTACAGAGAAACTAAGTGACTTGCCCAAGGTCACACAGCAGACAAGTGGCAGAGCTGGGTTTAGATCTTTGATCCTTCAGAAACCTAAGAAAGCCCCTGTTCTGGGTGGGACCTTCAGGGGCCACCTATCACAGTTTGCCAGGGTGACTAACTAAACTTGGGGCCTGTGCCATCCCACCCCTGTCAAAAAAAGAAAATCAGCAATGACTAGTGGATAGAGCATGGGCCAGGGAGTCGGAAGGACCTGGGTTCTAATGCCCACTTCACCACTTGTCTGCTGTGTGACCTTGGGCAAGTCACTTCACTTCTCTCTGCCTTAGTTCTCTCATCTGTGGAATGGGGATTAAGACTGTGAGCTCCAGGTGGGACAGGGACTGTGTCCAACCTGATTACCTGCATCTACCCCAGCATTTTGAACAGTGCCTGTCTCATAGTAAGTGCTTAACAAAAAATATTTTTTAAAATAGGGGGGATTGGAGAGGACAGACGTTATGGTAGTAAATTCAGTTGGGATAGAATTCCAACGGAGCAAACTCAGAGGCCTTGTGAGCTTGGAGGATGGACCCCAGCCACTTATCTCCAGAGGCTGGGCTGGGCCGAGTGACTAGATAACACCTCTAACCAGGCTTGGCTTGCTGGCCCTCACTGGCCCCTCGATGTTCCTGTCTGTTAAATGGAGCACCACTTCTTGCCTCCCTGTGCCCTCTAAATAAATCAGTACCAAGGGTTCCCAGATCCTCCAGGAACCCTAGGCTAAAAGAAAAGGGGCTGATTCGGGGACCCAGTCTCCAGCCTCTAAGCCCAAGCGGGTGGAAAAGCGGCAATCAGCACACAAGTCCTGCTGGGATTCCAGGAGCACTCTTCCGCTTTCCAGTCCTCTCCCCATTTCTCCCTCTCCACCTCCCCCCACCCCAGGATTGGCAGTGCAAAGGCAGCGCCTGCCAAAAATATTTGTGTAGGAGGAGGAAAGTTAACTTCATTTTTCCTCTTCTTTCTTCTTCACTAAAAACCACAGCCTGTGTCAAATCAAACTAAACAGAAGCCAGGATGGAGGGAAGCAGGATGCTGTGGGGAAGAAGAGAGGAAGAGAAGAGATAGAAAGAAAGAGAGAGAGAAGAGAGAGGGAGAGAGAGGGAAGGAGAGTGAGAAAGAGATGGAGGAATAGAGGGAGAGAGAGGGGACAGAAAGAGTATTCCTCCTTCTCCTTTCCCTTTATTTCTCCCCATTCCCTCGCCCCACCCTACCACCTGGCACCCAAAACCTCTATGTCACTGGGGAAGCAGGAGCTGGCTCTAATCTGCACCCCCCACTTCCCAGTGGCAGAAGGCTGAGGGGGCTGGCCGTGGGAAGGTGGGGAAGAGGTGACGTCACCACTGCCCGCCGGTTCATTAGATGGCAGAGCAGGGAGGGCGTCTTCAGAATGGTCTGGTTTGGACTGGTTCTGCTGCTCTGGAGCCTTGCCTGTCACTCTGCCTGGGGGAGAGAGGGAGAGTTGTGGCCTTTTGGGAGGCTGGGAGAAAGTTGAACCCCATGGGGCCTGCAAAGGTCCTCAGGCAGAGGACTGTGGTCAAGAGGGGAGAGCTGGGGACCAGGGTATCTGGGCTCTAATCCCGCTTTGTCCCTGACACCCTTAAGAATAAGTTTTAGAAAGTGGACATTAGGATAGAGAAGCGTTGTGGCTCAGTGGAAAGAGCCCGGGCTTGGAAGTCAGAGGTCATGGGTTCAAATTCTGACTCTGCCACTTAGCTGTGTGACTGTGGGCAGGTCACTTAACTTCTCTGTTCCCTCATCTGTAAAATGGGGATTAAGACTGTGAGCCTCACGTGGGACAACCTGATTACCCTGTATCTACCCCAGCGCTTAGACCAGTGCTCTGCACATAGTAAGCGCTTAACAAATACCAACATTATTATTATTATTATTAATGCTCTACCCCAGAGCCCTTCATCATCTAACCCCCTGTTCATCCCTGAAACGATGGAGGGTCAGGTATTCTTAGCCCCATTTACCAGATGGGAGCACTAAGAGAGAAGTTACAGATCTTGCCTGACATCACACAGTGGGTCAGGGATAGAGCTGGGACTAGCATTTAGGGATCCAAATTGCCAAGTAAATTAGAGCAAGACAGTGCTATTACTCTGTTTGCCAGGCACTCTTCTAAGTGCTGGGATAGATACAAGGTAATCAGTTTGGACACAGTCCCTGTCCCACATGGGGCTCACAGTTTTAATCCCCAGTTTACAGGTGAAGTAACTGAGGCACAGAAAAGTTAAGTGACTTGCCTAAGGTCACACAGCAGGCATGTGGCGGAGTCAGGATTAGAACCCGCATTTTCTGACTCCAGGCCCGTGAATGAGTAGTCCATCTAGTCCAGTGTTCTCTCTCCACACCACTAGCAGGATTTGATGTTTAGAGGGACTGTGTGATGCTTCTTTCTTTATTAAAATGGTATTTGTTAAGCGATTACTATGGGGTGGATACAAACTAACCATCTTGGACACAGTCCATGTCCCACGTGGGACTCACAGTCCTAATCCCCATTTTACATTTGAGGAAACTGAGGCACAGAGAAATTAAGTGACTTGGCCAAGGTCACACAGCAGACAAGTGGTGGAGCTGGGAATCGAACTCAGGCCCTCTGACTCCCAGGCCTTCCCTCTAGGCCATGCTGCTTCTCTCAGAGGGTGCTTGCTTCTAGGATAGCCCATAGCATCATCCATAGTATTTATTGGGTCCTGTCTGTACCCCGAACACCGTAGCCATCTCAAACACTTCTGCACTCATTTAGAGTCAGACCACCATATATATATATGTTTGTTTATTCAGTTATACATTTAATTGTTTATTTTGATTATTGTTTATATATATTTTCATGACTATCCTGACATTCAATTGTTGATTTTATTTAGTTTGTAAATATTCTTATGACTATTTTTCCTGTTATACATACACTTATACATTCAATTGTTGATTTTGATTACTGTTTGCAAATATTTTTATGACTATCTTTCCTGTTAGAGTATGAGCTCCTTGTGGGCGGGGATCGGGTCCCAGTAGCATCCAAGCAATGCTAATGCTCCTCTTCCTCCTCCTCCTATTGTAGCAGGAATCAAAGTCCTAGTCCCTGTCGTTAAAAACATTTTTTTTAATGATATTTGTTAAGCACTTACTATGTGCCAGGCAATGTAACAAGGTAGATACAGGATAAAGAGGTAGTCACAGTCCATGTCCCATGTGGGGCTCACAGTTTTAATCCCCATTTTAAAGATGAGCTAACTGCGGCACAGAGAAGTTAGAGAAGTTAAAGGTCACACAACAGTCATGGACTGGGAATGTGTCTACCAACTCTTCTATTTGGTACTCTCCCACATGCTTAGCCTAGTGCTCTGCACACAATAAATGCTCAATAAAAATGATTGATTTATTGAAGTGGTGGAACCGGGATTGGAACCCAGGTCCTCTGACTCCCAGGCCCGTGCTCTTTCCTCTAGGCCCTGCTGCTTCTCTAGGTTACAATCTAAAGTCAGACTTCCTTCTTTCAGTGCTCCAATCTTCTCTCCCAGCAGTTCTGAGTGGAGCTGGGTGGTTCCTTCCAAGTTGGACAGGGTAAAAAGGTGCCCATGACCCAGCAAGGGTCCAAGCAGGGTCTCTACTAGGATTTTCTTCAGGTCCACACTCGGATGCCGGAGAGGGTTAGGACGGACAGCCTGGTCATTTTCATGTAATATGCACGCCATTTGCTTGTGCCTACATAGACCTCTGAAGCAGTTCTGTTCTGAAGTTAAAACTGTTTTAATCGCTCCTCTGGATGTTGTTGTTTCTTGGTTTTTCTCTCTTTGTTCTTTCTCACCCACATACCACCATTAACCCAGATTTCCAGCCCCAGAAACGTAGGAGTCACCCAGAGCTAGGAGAGAAGTGATGGGGAACGGGGCGGAAGGGGACCGGGCCTCCTCTCGCCCCTGAGACCCCCACCCCTGGTTAAATGATTTGAGTCATCACATTCCTTGCCTCCCTCTCTACTCCAGCTCCAGATAGTGGCAGGTTTCCCAGAAAGGAAACTGAGGCACTGAACAGAAGAGTCACTGGTCCAGCACCAGCTGGGGCCTTGGGAGTTTCATTCTGGCTCCTGCTGCCCCCTCCTGTGATTATACTTTCCCAAGCGTTTAATCGAGGGCTTTGTACACCATATGCACCTAATAAATATGATTGAATGAATGAATTTTTCCTCCGGCTACAGGCTCAAGTGCCCATGGCCTTGGGAGAGAATCCACCTCAGAGTCCCCGCCGGTGAAGCTAACAGTCAACCTGACCCCTCATGGCTCCATAGCTGCAAAAGTCTGTCAACTGGACCCTGACGATTGGGTCCAACGCCCGGGGTGCCCCCTCGTAGCCCCAAAACCACAGACTCTTAAGTAAGAAGTCTATTCTTCATGGCATTCTCAAACTGTGAGTGGTCTGGACCAAGTCCTCCCCCTTCTCTGAGCCTCAGTTTCCCTCTCTGTAAAGGAGGGAAAACTGTATCCCCACCTTCCAGTGATGAGACAAAGCTGACTCTACAGAGAGTTCAGAGGAGTGAAAGGACTTTCTGGGAAGCAAGATGTTGGAGCTGTCAGCTCTGTGCTCTCAGAAATTTCAACAGGTGGGAGTTCCTTCTGGGGTCCCCTCTGCCAAATGAGAATGTCTCTGGGCCTGTCTGTTAGGGTTATCCCTCGGTTTCCCTTCTGCTTTCTTAACCTTCACCTTGACTCCCACCTCTTCCTCCTCTCCTTGTCTGGTCCAGGACTGGACCCATGGAATGCTGGGCAATCCCAGGGGGCAGAGCCCTTGGGGGCTGCTCAGGGCCACCCCCAACTCTGAAACGCTCATTGATAGCTGTTCAGTGCAAGAGGGAGACAGCCAGAAGAATTCACCGCCCCTCCTCCCTGTAAACTTTCGGAGTGGGGAACTTCCGGGAAGATTTTCAGAGTGAGTTAAGCCCTGCCCATGTCCCGTTCAGATAATTACCTACTCCTTACCCTCCCTCTCAACAGACTGGTTCTTGCTCTCTCCTTCCTGGGAGCATCCCTGAACCTGGACCAGAGAGTCACCAGATCCCAATTGGATCCTGTATCTGGAGTCCTGTCAGCCCCATTTCAGTTCTCAGCTTTTCCCGGAGTCATCCTCTTTGGGCTCAGGCTTTACTTTTAAAGAGAAAACTTGTGAGGAGGAAGGAAATAACAGAGGGAAGGCACCCTATGCTCCTTGGGAAAAGAGGCACTAGGTAAATTCATCCTCAGGCCAGAGTTTCTTGAGGCCTTTCCCCTGCCCACATTTTCCCACTCTGCCGGTCCTGTCCCATCCTACCCTGCCTTACCCATGGGGTGGAAGGATTACAGGATCAAGGGGTCCAGCGGCAAAGCTGTAACCTTGGGGTTTATCTGGTGGGCTGAACCAACACCATTCCAGGAAGCCAAAATCCCTCCCTTCCGTTGTCCCCCTTTAAACCAACTATGAACAGAGTCCAGGTTCTGCCTGGTCCAGAACTCTGCTCAAAAGAGGCATTGAGCAAGGTGGGCAGCTCCAAGAGAAGCCGGCTTGTGCCTGGGCCCTGGAGAGGAGCCACGGGGCTGGGCCTCCTGAAGGTCCCTGTTTTCAGCAATGTGAAGCGGTCAGACAGGGAGAGAGAACAAGGAGCTTTTCACTTCAGGTAGGCTATGAGAAGACTCTGTGGAGGGATCCTGGGAGACCGGCCAGGTAGCCCACTAGGGCTTCTCCTGATGGGCGCCAGTGTTCTATTAGAGCTTCTGGTGATGCCAGGTTAATCAAGGTCAGGAATGGGACCGCTGTTACACTTGACTTTCCCCAGGGGATATTTTATCTTTTTAAAAAAAAAAACCCGACATGTGTTAACCACTTACTATGTGCCAGGCACTGTACTAAGCACTAGGATAGAAACAAGCTAATCAGGTTGGACACAGTCCCTATCCCACATGAGGCTCACAGTCTTAATCCCATTTTGCAGATGAGATAGGCACAAAGAAGTGAAGTGACTGGTCCAAGGTTACGCAGCAGATTCGTGGATGATCTGGGATTAGGATCCGGGTCCTTCTGACTCTCTCAGTTCCCTTTCCTTGGCTGGTGGTCTTCCACTTTTGGCTATCCCTAGGTGGGTGAGGCCTTGGGGTCTGCATTTTGAAACAAATCTGAAAGGGATTTGAATGGCAAATCCAGAATTTTTTTTCTCTCCCCCACCCCCAGGTCCTGGTCCATCACCTTCTTGCTCATTCGGTATCTCCCTCTCCAGCTCTGTGACCTCTCTCCTGACCCCTGCCCTGGCATCCCAGGAGGTGCTACCCCACAGGGCCCATCAGCCCACCCTTCTCCTTAATTCTCCCCCAGGGTACTAATTTGCCCTAGTACACACCTGCTGCTACCATATCAGATATCTGATTATTTTTTAGATCACTTCTTCCTGGAATGGGGTCCAAGACTTTCCAGGATGGGAGAAAGATGATCTTCCTAGAGTAAAAGACAAGTTTTTCTCTGATGCCCACCTAGCATCTAGATGCCAGGTGAGTGGGAGATCATTTCCAAAGCCCAGTGGAAACAAGAACCAGCTAAGCAGCCACATCAACAACACCTTCAAACATCTCTATTCTAGCTTTTCGGGGCTTTGCCCAGTTGGCTTGGTCTTGCCTTAATCAAACCCTTGAACTTACTAACAGTTATCAGCTGATCCCTCACCAGGGGATTTAAGGAAAGGTAATGGAGCAGGGTAACTGGTTGGTTGAATGACCTTATATTAGCCAACTGCTTTGGTTTCCCTTTCCTCTCCATCCCTACCTACCAAACTTTTTACCAGAAGCAAAGTGGGCCTTTTCTATTTCACCTTTTTCCTGTGTACCCTGTTAGGGGCTGGGGTGGTAGTCAATGTTGGGTAGCAGCAAAGAGTTGGAGAAATCAGAGATGTGGATAATGCAAATATTAAAGGTACTCATTTCCTGGCACAAATACACACCCCTTCTCCCCACCTCAATCCCTGGGTAATTCAGAGTTGCTGGTAAATAAACTCAGTGGTATCAGGTTCCTTGATCTGGATTCAGATTTTATTCTTCCTTAGAGTTCACTCTTTTTCCCCTCTAGACTGTATGTTCATTGTGGGCTGTGAATTTGTCTACCAACTCTGTTCTCTTGTGCTTAGTACAGTACTATGCACACAATAAGTACTCTAATACCATTAATTGGTTTATCTCCCTTGCTTCAGTGTAGAGGCAGTTAATCATCATAAAAATAACTGTGGTATTTGTTAAGCACCATACTAAACACTGGGGTAGTTCCAAGATAATCAGGTCCCACATGGGGCTCACAGTCTAAGCAGGAGGGAGAAGAGGGATTGAATCCTCATTTGCGGATGAGGGAACTGAGGCACAGAGAATTTATGTGATTTGCCCAAGGTCACACAGCAGATCTGTGGTGGAGTTGGGAATAGAACCCAGGTTCTCTGACCTCCAGGCCCATGGTCTTTCCACTAGGCAATGCTGCTTTTTTGTTTTTTAGAGGTATTTGTTAAGCACATCCATGTCCCACATGGGGCTCACAATCTTAATCCCCATTTTACAGTTGAGGTAATTTAGGCACAGAGAAGTGAAGTGACTTCCTCAAGGCCACACAGCAGACAGGTGGGAGCTGGGAATAGAACCCAGGTCCTTCTGCCTCCAAGGCCCTTGCTCTATCCACAAGCCACACTGCTTCTCTATCATTCCCCAAAGCCCCCTCCTTCCTCTCCCAAACCATGAGACCTGCAATCCTTTCTGCTATATCCTCTAGGAAACTGGTATTATGGCCAACCCCATTTGGCAGGAGAATGAACCCAGATCCAAAGAAGGCAAGTGACTTTCTCAAGGTCACCAGGAAAAGCTTGGATTTGAATTCAGAGGTATGGAATCCCAGCTGGATGGATGCTGGACCACCTCTCAGACCCCACTTACCATCCCTGTCCACCACACACCCACCTCTGAGCTATTCATTGGCTGAATTATTCTATTATCCACCTCCACACACCTCTTTGCCAACTCAAGTCCTTTCCCTCATTCCAGGCTTTCCCTAATTACCCCCACCTGTTTTCATCCCCTACAATCACAGCCGAAGCACTCAGCACTGATGTATAACAGCTTTACACATTTTTGTGCATCTCTCAGTTGTGTCTTTTGTTTGTTTATGTCCTTGTGTGCTGCAATTACAAGTCCTCCTGGCAACTTCCCAAGGGCAGGGATCCTATCCTATTTTTCCCCGCCACCCCCCACCCCAATCCTTAAGTACATATCAAAACTATTGCTTCCCCTACCTGTAATTTATTTTAACAGTGATCTTCCCCACTAGACTATAAACTCTTTACAATCCTCAAGGGAAGGGTTCTGTCTGCTATCCCTATCAAATTCTTCCTAATGCTTAGTACAGTGCTCTGCACAGAGGAAAGGCTTATTGATAATAATAATAATGGTATTTGTTAAGTGCTTACTATTTGCCAAGCACTGTTCTTATTAATGAGTACAATTGATTAATTGATTGATTCCCTTCCCTCCCCAAAGGAAGGACCTATCCCAAGGTCTATGCTGGTGGGGGCTCCAATGAGGCCATTGCCAAGGTGGCCCACCCACTGCTCAGCTATCCGGCTTACTGATGTCACGCTGGCTCTCAGACTCCAGGAGTTTCTGGGACTTAGGTACCCCACTTGCCCCCTTGCCCTCCCACTCGCTGGCCCAAAACAACAAGGCGGCCCCATGCCCATGGTCTGGGCTCACATGTGCTCAGATAGAGTGGATGGCCGTGCCGGTTTGGCAGCAGCTGGTTCCCCTGCTCCGTGCAGGACGGCACAGGCCCAGGTGGTTTTCCCCTGGCTGGCAGCCAGTCTGTCAATGTCCCGGCCCCATCTGCAGCCTCTGGGGAGCCAAATTCCCCTCTAGGCCCTTCCCGCCCCCATCTGACTCCCCCAGAGGAGGCCCAGCAGAGGGGAGGGGAGCCTCTGAGGGAACGCAGTGCTGGGGCAGAATGTGTGGAATTTCCCCTGGGTCCCCGAGTTCTCCACAGAGGCTCGATCCAGCCCCGAGAAGCCACGAAAAAGAAGCGGGGGAGGTTGGGGACAGACCCCAAGACCTGGCAAAGAGGCTGAATTAACCCCTTCCTCGATCACTGAGGGAAGAGGCGAGGGCAAAGGGAGGGTAATGGGGAACCTCTGAGACCCCTTTAGACTGTAAGCTAGTGTGGGCAGGGAATTTGTCTGTTATATTGTTACAGTATACTCTCCCAAGTGCTTAGTACAGTGGTCTGCACACAGTAAATGCTCAATAAATATGATTACTGACTGACTGACTGACCCCCTGACCCCAGAAGGCTGCACAGGCCAGACTGAGCCCTCAACCCTGAGATCCTCCTCTCTCTTGTTTCGGTCTAGGTGGTCTCCTGTGGCTGAAAGACGCCTGCCCCTGTCCTGGGCATAGGGGGGATAGTGAACTGGGGGGCGGGGAGAAGATGGGAGACATAGACTGTAACATGAGCTCGTCGGGAGGGGGAGAATGACTGACAGCAGCCTCATACCTGGCATGCTTCTTTTCTCCCACACAGGTCCACTTGCTTTGAAGCCGGGCCTGAGACGCCACTCGCCGTCGGGAAGGCGGGGGAACCCCTCCTCAGGATTCCCCACCTCGGCACACTCCTCCCTTTTGAAGCTGCCCTCACCTTCTTCCGGAGGAGCCGAAGAGAAGGAGGTTGCAGAGCACTGGAGGCGGGAGAACGAGAGACTGACCTGGAGTGACATCTCCTGAGATTGGCCCCCCCAACCCCCGGTTAACAGGCTAGTAGCCCCCCTGCACCGGAGGCCCCGACAGCGGCTTCGGGCTTAGGGTGTATTTCTCCCAACAGTGTTGGCAGAGTCTCTGGGACTCCGACCAGCAGGACGACCCGGGCCCCGGGTCCCCTGGCCTACATCCCTGCAACCCCTGCTCTTACTTCCAGGATGCTGAAAGCCTCCCTCATTCAGCCCCACCTCCAGCCTCAGCCCCTCTGCTCTGGCCCCAATGATGGGGCTCTCCATTCTTGGGACTTCGGGGCCCCTGCAGAGGGCTACGGGCCCTTGGCTCAGGAAGATGGGGCCCGTGCAGACTGCCCCAGGGCCCCGGCTCTTGGGGACCCGAAGGGAGAGGAAGGGTGGGGACTCCAGGATAGAGACAAGATCCAGCTGGAGTCCGGCAGCGCCAATGGAGGCCCGTCCCCGCCTCCACCCCCACCCTGGGGCCTTCCCGCAGCCGACGGCAGGAACGCACCCGTGAGAGACCCTGACCAGGACTGGAGAATGGTGAAGATACAGCAGGTCATGATTTCCAACCCCAGCCCCACCCTGAAACCAAGTAAGCATCCGCTCTTTCCCCGCTGCCCTTCCTTTCCGATTCCGCCGGGAGGCTTTTCTCTCTCTCTTCCTCCACTTTCACCCCGCTGCCCTCTCCCACACCCTGAGCTGGCTCACCCAGGCTCCCGTGTGGAGTCCCCTGGGCACGAGGGCGGTAGGCCAGCTCTCCGGGGAGGCAGGGAGAGCAAGCTGACTCACTCCCAAACTGCGGGAGCTCATGGAAATGCCTTCCCAGAGGAAGAGACATGTGTGGGGCCCAGGACTCCTGCCAGGTGGTTCTCCAGGGAAAGGAGTCAGGGCTAGGGAGGACACCACCAGTCCTATCCACAGAATAGAGTGGATTCACTCTAATCTAATCTAATCCACTGAGAAAAGAAAAAGGGCATTTTATTATCGACCATGAGCTGGCACCCCTGTGCTCTCTTCCCAGGAGGACTTCCTTCTTTGGAATTTTAGGCATCCCTCCTGATGCTGATGGCAGAGGCCTCTCCTCTCCTGCTTTCTTGGTCATCGGGAGGGCCGTTGGTACAGCGTGGCCTAGTGGATAGAGCCTGGGCCTGAGAGTCAGAAGGACCTGGGTTCTAATCTCAGCTCTGCCACTGGTCAGCTTTGTAACTCTGGGCAAGTCACTTCTCTGTGCCTCGGTTAACTCATCTGTAAAATGGGGATTACAACTGTTAGCCCCATGAGGGACATGGACTAGATCCAACCTGATTAGCTTGTATCTATCCCAGCACTTAGTACAGAGCCTGGCACATAGTAAGTGCTTAACAAATACCATAAAAAAATAGGTGTCTAAGGGAGGCTGGGGAACTCGGCTTCTTGGAAAGTAGAGTATTTGTCTTCCTGGAATGGTTTTAGTCATGCTCCTGTCCAGAGGCAGGAGGATGTACTGGATGGATCCCTCGTTATCTGGTTCAGCCCCGGGATTTGGTGGTCTGAGCCCTCCTGCTGGAAGAAGGGCATTAGGAGAAGAGGAAGAGAAGGAGGAGGAGGAGGGAAGGAGGAGGAAGAAGGAGGGGGAATGAAGAGGAGGGAGGAGGAGGAGGAGAAGGGAGGAGGAGGGGGAGAGAAGGAGGAGGAGGGAGGAGGAGTCCTATAGTCAAAGTTGGTGGTGGAGGGTCTTAAAAGTGGAAATGCAGGAAGCCTGGAACCCAACACCTGCTTGTGAGTCTCTCTCCCAGTACAGGGAGTTGGCCAAAGTCCGGCAAGAAGAGAGTCACGATCCATCTACGGAGATCCGGAGGTGGAAGGCGCAGGGTCTTGTTATAGACTTACACAAAGCGTAACCAGCCTTGCAGATCAGAAGTGTCTTCAGACAATTACACCCATCCTGACACAATTATAACTGCCTCCTCAACATTATAATCATTGTGCTGGGATTCTAACCACCCTTATGTTAATGCACCACCCTGCACAGCTACCGCCACCCCCTCAGATTATAAGAGCCTCAGAGCTCAGAGAGGAGGAGCCCGGGGAGGTGGACTTCATTCTCCTGCCACCCCGAGGGACCCAATTCCAAGCCCCTCCACCCCCACAGAAGATTTAGGGGAGCAGAGGAAGGGGAGGAAAAGGGGACCCCAGCTCCGGTCCCCATCCAAAAGGCCCCTCTAGGAGCAGCTCCAGAGGCAGGCAACGATTAAGAGTCCCTGTGGTTGCCGATCTCTCGTCACGGTCGCTGGCAAGTGGAAGATGTGATGTGGGCGTGAACTGAACGAGTGGGAACAGTTCTGGGGCCTCTCCCTACTCTTGGGTAAATCAGCTAACAATCTACAAGAGATCTGCAGTCCCACTCCTCCCAGGGCCCTGCATCCACCGTGCAAATCCCACCCGGGAACACCCCCGGCTTTCTCCTGGTCTGATACATCACGAGAGCCCCCACCCCTAGAAGATGGAGAGATGGAAAGCCTGAGGACTTCCCCAACCCTCCCCCCTAAACTGACCTGAGCTGTTCTTCCCTGCATGAGGATGGAGTTAGAAATGTGGTCACGGTATCCCCATGTATTTTCAAGCCCAGACTGGTAGTGCTCAACCCCACTCCCATCTGTATTTGTGCTTCTGAAGCATCTTTTAGGGGTTTTTTTCCTAAAGTGCTGGGACTCATCTTGCAATGCCTGTACTGCTCCCCAAAACTGCTGGCCCAGTCTTGAAAAAAAAACAACCCTTGGCTGGTCTAGATGCCATCTGGAAAATCAGCAAAAACAAAGCCAGACCCTGCCCTCTCGGAGCTTACGGATCAGAGAGTCTAGACAAGAAAAAAGTATAAGGCGGTAATGGAAATGGGCCCACCCCCAGCTGCCCATCGTGGAAAAGTAATTAGGTGCGGCTGGAAGGAAATCAGGCAGCAGACTTAAAAGAATTTTAACAGCCTCTTCTTCCCCTATAATAACAATGATTTTTTTTTTTTGCAAGTGCTTTCGGTGTGCCAAGCACTGGGGTCTTGTCTTATGTCGAGTCATCTCCGACCCATAGTGGTTCCAAGGACACATCTCTCCCAGAACACCCCAACTCCAACTGCAATCATTATGGTAGTGTATCCATAGAGTTTTCTTGGTAAATATGTGGAAGTGGTTTATCATTGCCTTCTTCCACGCAGTAAACTTGAGTCTCCACCCTCCACTCTCTCCCATGCTGCTGCTGCCCAGCACAGGTGAGTTTTGACTTGTAGCAGATTGCCTTCCACTTGCTAGCCACTGCCCAAGCTAGGAATGAAATGGGTAGGCCTCTGCTTGACACTCCCTCCCATAGCCAAGACTGGTAGAATACTAGAAATTCTCCAGGTGTGATCCTGAGAGGGGGGAGCACTGGGGTAGATACAAGATAGACATCATTTTTATCTCAACTGGGGCTCAACGCCTAAGACGGAGGGAGAACAGGTATTTAATTACCATTTTTCATATGAGAAAAGTAAGGCACAGAAAAGTCAAGTGACTTGCCCAGGGACCTACAGCAGACAAGTGACAGAGCCAGGAATAGAAGCCAGGTTTTCTGGCTCCCAGTTTTATGCTCTTTCCACTAAGCCTTCATTTATTTTCCTTGTTGGGGAGGAGTGGGGGTTCTGAGAATATTGATTCCCTGCAGAAGCTTGGGTTCTCTCTGCTGGTGAACTGAGGGGAAGGGTTGTGGGGAGAGGAAGGGGCAGCAGCAGAGAATTGTGGATGGGACCCATGTAGACCGAAAAGAATTTCTGCAGATTTCACTGACTTTGTCCAAATATGTGCAAGGCTGGCAAAAGGAAGGATTAAAAGCAGAAGACGAGGTACAGAAATAAACAGATAATAATGGTAATAATTATGGTATTTGTTAAGCTCTTACTATGTGTCAAACACTAAGTGCTGGGATAGATACAAGCTAATCAGATTGGACACAGTCCCTGTCCTGCATGAGGCTCACAGTCTTAATCCCCATTTTACAGATGAGATAACTGAGGCCAAGAGAAGTGAATTGACTTGCCCAGGGTCACACAGCAGACACGTGGTGGAGGCGGGATTAGAGCCCAAGCCCTCCCAGGCCCATGCTTTAATCACTAGAGCCAGTCTGCTTGGTAGTCCTTCAATCCTCACATCTTCTAAATCCGCCAGGGCTCTCCGGACCACTTTTCCCTACTTTCATTCAATAGTATTTATTGAGCGCTTACTATGTGCAGAGCACTGTACTAAGCGCTTGGAGTGTACAATTCGGCAACAGATAGAGACAATCCCTGCCCAATAACGGGCTCACAGTCTATCTACCCCAGTTTGTTCCGGAGAAAATTAGAGTATTCTGCTCTGGATTCCCCAGTGAGCCCAGGAGACATCAGAACAACAAAATATGCAAGGAGATCTTTTCACTTATGAGCATCTTCAGCCTTTTCACTTTGGGTTTCAAAATAAGAAGTTGTGTTTCCCCAGGAGAAAACAATTCCAGCCTCTCACCCTCAAGTTTTCAGAGGGTCTGGACTCCATCTTTCCCTCAGTTCCACTACCTCTTGACAGATAAGGGACAGGAGGGAAGAAGGGGGAAGCTCGACAGATAAGGAGAAGTGGTCCTCTTGCAGTCAGTTTGAGCCGTAAGGAAAAAAGGGACTTCGTCTTGGTGCTTCCCCTGAGGTCCATGTCTGAAAGTCGGTCCATCTAGTGACTCTAGCTTCTGCTTTTTATCCTGCCTCTTACTGAGTGGAGCTTTTATCTCTTTCTCGCCCTTCTGCGGGTCCTGTTCCTGAGAGAAAAGAAGTAGATGATGTGGAGCTTGGGAAGCCTGGTCAGAGGGAAGCAGAAGGCATTGGAAATTCTCAATACTGTGCTTTCATCTTTTCTGATTCTCTGTTCACCTTCTCTAGAGTAAGGGTCTTAGGGATATTGAGAAGCAGCAGCAGAGGCTAGCGGAAAGAGCACGGACCTGAGTCAGAGGACCTGGGTTCTAATCCCGACTCTGCCAAATACTTGCTGGGTGACTTTGGTCAAGTCCCTTCACTTCCCTGTGCCTCAGTTCTCCTATTCTCCCTCCTACTTCTGTGAGCCCCATGTGGGACAGGGACTGTGTCCAACCTAATTCACTTGCATCTACCCCACTGTTTAGACTAGTGTTTGGCACATAGTAAGTGCTTAACAAATACCATTAAAAAAACGAATGAGCTGATATGCTCAGGAGTGAGATATCAGAAAAATATCTGGAATGGTTTGGCGGTGTTCAGAAAAACCTGAGTCAGGAGTAGAGTTGAAGAATCCCTAAAATCAAGGACCATGTAGTCAGCAGAGACAGGAGACCTGATCCCTGTCTTGAAGCAGTTGATGTTTGGATAATTTAGGGTGGAGTCTCTGGTTGTAAAGGAGCGGCAATCAGCCTAGGTCCAGTCATAGAGACTTCAGGGCTGAGAACTTGCCCGAAGGAACCGATTAAAGTGCTAGTGATTTGACCAGCCCCGCCCTGCACTTCCCAGACCCGTGCCTGTCAGGGCCGTGTGTGGTGAGCGAGTAGTTGTGCAGGGGTGAAGCCCTTTGAGGAGTGCACGCAACAACTTCAGGTACAAAACCCATTTACTTAAACCGATGGCAGCATAGTGCCGCTGCTGGGTCATAGCACCTCTGGGGTGCCATGGTCAAGCAGGCGGAGTAGCCGCTTTGGGTTGCCTTCCTCCTCTCTCTGCCCCTCGCCTCCCTCCCCTCCTCTTCCTCCACCCCACCTTCTTTTCTCGGATCCCCCCCAGATTTTGAAGATGGCCCTTCTCCGTCCTGCTGCATTAGCAACTGAGGGCCAGGGCCATGTTTATTCTGGTCTACAGGTGGCATGGTGCCATCCCCCCAGGGCATTGACTAGGCAGGATTTAGTGCTGCTGTTCTTGCTGCAGAAATGCCTCAATTCAGGTTGCCCCCCAAACAACAGGGTAGTGACCTGAATTTGGAATGGAGAGCCAGTTGCCAGCTGGTTCCCCCCTTCTCTTCCCTTCCTTAATATTTATGGTACTTGTTAAGTACTTACCATGTGCCAAGCACTGTTCTAGGCACTGGAGTAGGT
Source organism: Ornithorhynchus anatinus (assembly GCF_004115215.2). Lineage (NCBI taxonomy): Eukaryota > Metazoa > Chordata > Mammalia > Monotremata > Ornithorhynchidae > Ornithorhynchus > Ornithorhynchus anatinus. The sequence continues at coordinate 33,568,005 of NC_041749.1, read as the reverse complement.
TCATTCCTGTCCCACTTGGAGCTCACAGTCTAAATTGGAGGGAGTAAGATTTAATCCCCGTTTTACGGACGGGGCAACTGAGGCACAGCGAAGTGAAGTGACTTAATAATAATAATGTTGGTATTTGTTAAGCGCTTACTATGTGCAGAGCACTGTTCTAAGTGCTGGGGTAGATACAGGGTCATCAGGTTGTCCCACGTGAGGCTCACAGTTAATCCCCATTTGACAGATGAGGTAACTGAGGCACAGAGAAGTTAAGTGACTTGCCCACAGTCACACAGCTGACAAGTGGCAGAGCTGGGATTCGAACTCATGACCTCTGACTCCCAAACCCCTGCTCTTTCCACTGAGCCACGCCAAGAAGACATGTAGCAGGGCCGGGATTAGAACCTAGGTCCTTCCGACTCCCAGGCCCATGCTCTTGCCTCTGGGCCATGCCACTCTCCTTGTCTGCTTCCCCTTTATGCCTGAAAAAGTAGGGGAAACAACCCCCACTGGCCACCCCGACTGCCCCTGGACTGCAGTAGCATGATAATCCTCTCCCAGGGCCATTCCACCCAGCAGAGCCCGCAGCCTCAGAGGAATGAAATGCAGAGCCATGAGGTCATTTTGCATTCTGGTGGCAAAGAATGAGTGAGCGAGTGAGAGAGAGAGAGAGAGAGAGAGCAGTATGTACCCAATGTCATGGAACATCATAAAAACCTTCTGCATCTCCACCACCACCCAACTCCGCACCTTGCCGATTGGGAGGAAAGTTCGGCTAGGCTGGCTTTGCCCACCCAGATCCATTTCACCTGTTTTTTCTCATGCTTCCCGCTGCCTTGCCCACCTCTGGCCCCGCCAAGGCTCCGGCCCTTCCCAGCCCACCCCACCTCGTCCTCCAGAGGCAGGCAGCGAGGCGTCGACAGCCTGATTCCATCTGTCCTTGTCGACACTCTCCATCTCGGCCAGGGGAGAGAGTTCTCCCCCATCCCCCGGGAGCTACCCGGAGAAACTCCCTCCCAGCCAAAGCGGAAGCGAAAGGGCAGACAGGGTCAAAGGAGTGGGCAGGGGCAATGAGTTTTGGTCATCTTGAGACTGACGTGAAACAAAAAGAACGCACACACTCACACATACAAAGCCAAACCTAGGAAGTTGGGAGTGTGTAGGGGGGACACAGTGATAAAAGAGGGATGGAGAGAGTGGGAGGGGTGGAGAAATCAATAGGGGACAGTGGGAGGGCTGGGGAAATCAAAGGGGGAGAGAGGGAGAGATGGGGAAAAGAGAAGGAGAGAGGGTGACAGAGGGGTGTGGGAGAAAACGGAAGGGAAGACAGAAGAGAATGGGAAGAATGGAGGGGATGGGGAGAGAGGGCAAAAGAGTAAGGAGGGGCAGAGATCGGGGGAAAGGCAGTTCCAGAGAGACAGAAGGAAACCCAGGAGAAAGAGGGAGAAAAAGGAAGGGATGGGGAGGAGAGGCAAAAGAGTAAAGAGAGGGGCAGAGCCAGAAATAGAACGAATGAGATCGGTGGAAAGGCAGTTCCAGAAAGAGAGAAGAAACCCAGAAGAAGGGGGCAGAAAAAGGAAGCCGTGGGGAGGAAAAGCAAAAGAGTAAGAGAAGGGCAGAGCCAGAAATAGAAAGGAAGAGATCGGTGGAAAGGCAATTTCAGAAAGAAAGAAGAAACCCAGAAGAAGGAGCGAGAAAAAGGAAGGGATGGGGAGGAGAGGCAAAACAGTAAAGAGTGGGGCAGAGCCAGCAATAGAAAGAAAGAGATCAGGAGGAAGGGCCGTTCCAGAAAGAGAGAAGACAGCCCAGAAGAAGGGGGCAGAAAAAGGAAGCCATGGGGAGGGAGGGCAAAAGAGCAAAGAGAGGGGCAGAGCCAGCAGTAGAAAGAAAGAGATCGTGTGGAAGGGCAGTTCCAGAGAAAGAGAGAAGGAACCCAGAAGATGGGGGGAGAAAAGGGAAGCCACGGGGAGGGAGGGCAAAAGAGCGAAGAGAGGGGCAGAGCCAGCAGTAGAAAGAAAGAGATCGGGGGGAAGGGCAGTTCCAGAGAAAGAGAGAAGAAACCCAGAAGAAGGGGGGAGAAAAGGGAAGCCACGGGGAGGGAGGGCAAAAGAGTGAAGAGAGGGGCAGAGCCAGCAGGAGAAAGAAAGAGGTCAGGGGGAAGGGCAGTTCCACAGAGAGAGGAGACCCAGAAGAAGGTGGAGAAGAGGGAAGCGATGGGGAAAGAGAGAGGCAGGGGGGAGAAAAAGCGAGAGCGCGGGGCCGGGCGGTGGAGAACGGACTGGCCCCGGCCGCCGGGACGGTCAGCGCGCTAGGACCTCCCGGGGAGCCGCCGGCCCGGGGCAGAAAGGACGGGCGTGGGGAGGGTCGGGGAGGGGAGAGGGGAGGGTCGGGGAGGGGAGGGGCGGGACGAAGGGCGGACGGGGGGTGGGGAGGGGCGGAGGGGAGGGGCGGCCGGAGAGAGGGGCCGCGCTGCGCTGCGCTGCGCTCCGCTCGGCTGCGCTTCCAGGCGCCCCGCGCCGGTCCGGGGAGAAGGGCGCCCTGCCCACGGCTTTGACGGACACGGCCAGTTGCTGTGCACCGGTCACCCGACCCTCTCCGCCCCGACCTCGCCCGGCCACAGCGCTCAGCGGGTCCGGAGCCGCTGGGGCCAGGTAAGGACCGGCCGGACGGGGAGGAAGGGGGCCCGGGGGCCCCAGAGAGGCGCGCGGCCGGAGCTGGGCAGCCGGGGCGAGAGGACCGGGCGAGGGGCAGGAAAGGGGGGCTCCGGGGGGCTCGGGGGGGGCTCCTCCAGCCCCTTGCATTCGAGCCGTCCCGTCCGACCTGCCTTTCGGTCTTCGTCCCCGAGCATCTCAGCGGAGGGAGGGACTGGTGCCCGAGCTGCCCGCTGGAGAGACGAGGTGGTGGCCTGCGTGACCCCCGGCAAGTGGCCCACGGCTCGGTTTGGCGGCCACTTGGGCCGGAATCTCCTTGGCCGCCCCCGGCGCCCCCGTCCCCAGCTGGGGCGGGTCGAACCGGGCCCGGAACACCGGGGGTCGGGCCACTAGCCCGGCAGGAGGGGCTTGGGGGTCCTCGCCCTCCCCTTGCCCGGACGGTGCCCTCGGACCCCGGAGGGGCGGCCTGGGGCTGAGAAGCAGGGTGGTCTGGTGGCAAGAGCCCGGGCTTGACAGTCAAGAGGCCGTGGGTTCTAATCCCGGCTCCGCCACTTGTCGGCTGTGTGACCTTGGACAAGTCGCTTCGCGTCTCAGTGCCCTCATCTGTCAAATGGGGCTGAAGACCGTGAGCCCCACGTGCGACAACCCCGTGTCTACCTCAGCGCTTAGAACAGTGCTCAGCCTGTAGGAAGCGCTAAAGAAATTCTCTTATAATTACTATTTATTATTATGTCACCGGCCGGACCTTGGGGCGCATTCGGGGGGAAGCTGGGGGACGGGGAAGCGGGGACGGGGGAGGGGAGAGGGTTTGGATAAATTCTCTGTCGCAGCACATGGGAGACGAGCGAGCTACGGCTAGACTTTCTCAGAAAGCCGCTCCTTAGAGGGACAGCCCGAGGGGCGGGGAGGAGAGGTGCCGGAGAGATGACCGTTGGCCTTCTGAGGTTCCTCGGGCGGCCTGTAATAATGCTGGTATTTGTTAGGCGCGTACTATGTGCCCAGCACCGTTCTAAGCGCTGGGGTAGATACAAGGTCATCAGGTTGCCCACGTAGGGCTCACAGTCTTCATCCCCATTTTCCAGACGAGGGAACCGAGGCACAGAGAAGTTAAGTGACTCGCCCAAGGTCACACAGCTGACTAGCGGCGGAGTCGGCATTAGAACCCATGATCTCTGACTCCCAAGCCCGCGTTCTTTCCACTCAGCCATGCTGCTTGGCCTGTGCGACCGAGGAGGTGGCCACCTGGGCGGGAGGGTCCGCGTGCCACTTTCCGTGCTGTCAGCGAGTCCCGGGGAAACTGAGGAAGGAATGCAGCTGGTCCCCTCGGGAGGAAAGCGGGGATGGGCTCCGTTGCCTGGACACCGGGATGGAGATTTGCTCTCACTGCTGGGGGGGGGGGGGGACCAGCGTGGGGCGGTGGTAGGGTTCCGTGGGGAACCACTGGGGAGGGGGGAGTTGCTAACGATAATAATTACTATTATTATGTTATTTGTCAAGCGTTTACTATGTGCCAAGCGCCGTTCTAAGCGCTGGGAGGAGATACAAGGTAATCAGGTTGTCCCGCGTGGGGCGGTGGTGGGGCTCCGAAGGGAAGCCCCCGGGGAGGGGGGAGTTAATAACAATAATAACAATTATTATTATGTTGTCAAGCGCTTACTATGCGCCAAGCACAGTTCTAAACGCTGGGGATTTATCAAGGTAATCAGGTTGTCCCACGTGGGGCTCCCAGTCTTAATCCCCATTTTACAGTTGAGGTAACTGAGGCCCAGAGGAGTGAAGCGTCTTGCCCAAGGTCACACAGCAGACAAGTGGCGGAGGTGGGATTAGAACCCAAGTCCTCTGACTCCCAAGCCCGGGTTCTTGCCTCTAAACCACACCGCTTCTCGGTGAGGGAGTTCGCTGTGCGGGTGCTGAGTGCTGCAGTGTGGGGGTGGACGGAGCTAAAAGATGTTAAAGCGAGAAGGAGTGAAGTGCGGGCCTGGGTGGAGGGGGCGAGGTGCCCTCTCCGAAACCAGGGGATCTGCTCTCTCCTTTCTGCCTGGCATCCGGCCCAGGGGTTCCGAGGGCACGGGGCGCATGCTTCAGAGGGCTGTCAACCCCCCAGCTGGCTCTACCGGGCCGGAGGGGGCGAGCGGCAGGTCATCTGGGCTAAAACCCTGCCCCGAGTCGGAGGTGGAGAGCACCCCTCCAGCCCAGGGTCTTGGCACGGAGACTGCGGATCCTGACCACGGAATCTGCGGGGCCCCTTGCGGTTTGTGCAGACAGAGAGAGGGGAGTGCGGGGAGGCAGTGAGTTGGAGGGGGCACGAGTACAGGGAGAGAGGGGTGAGGGTGCAAGCACATGGAGAGGGTGAGGGGCGGTTTGTGCCCAGGCAGAGAGAGGCGTTCAAGGCGTAGTCCAGCCCCATTTAACTCGACTAGCCGCAGCCCCGCCAGTCACCTACCCTGGGCTTCCTCTGCCAACATATGCCCTTCCAGTCCCTGGGGGTCTGGACTTAATAATAATTATGGTGTTCGTTAAGCACTTACTATGTGCCAAGCACTGTTCTAAGTGCTGGGGTAGATGCATGGTAATCAGGTGGCCCCATGTGGGGCTCACCGTCTTAATCCCCATTTTACCAATGAGGGAACTGAGGCCCAGAGAATTTAAGTGTCCACCAAAATCACACAGCGGACAAGTGGCGGAGTCGGGATTAGAACCCACGTCCTCCGACTCCCAAGGTCGGGCTCTCGCCACTGAACCACGCTGCTGCATCTCAAGGGTTAAAATGAAGGTGTCGGCCCATCCCCATTTCCCTAGCCCGACCGCCCCCTCCCTCCCTACCACCCTGGGGTGGGGGGACCCCTCCCCATTCGGGAGACAGATGGCGGCTCGAGTCCGGTGGGAGGGAAGGGAGCCCACCGGGGAAGCGCGCGTCCGGAGGAGTGGATTTGATTCAGCTTCCTCCAGTTGCCTTGGTAAATGTACTTCTGTGGGAGGAAGCAGAGCGTGAGTGACAGGAAAGATGGGGCGGTAGGGGGGAGGCAGCTCCAGGCCTCCCCCTCACCACCTGCCGGAAAGATGCGGGTCACCCCACCTTGTGCCAGCGCAGCGGCCTTATCAGGCTCCCTCCCGGCATCCGGGGGCGGGCGGAGGAGGAGGAGGCAGCATTGGAACCCAGGACGGCCGACTCACCAGCCAGAGGGCTGCCAGAGCTTGGGGAGAGGGTGGGGGACTGGGGCGATGCAGCAGAGAAGAAGACCCGAGTCCTTTTCGTCCACCCCCTCCACCTCAACGGGTTTCTCCCCTTGGTCTCTTGGGTGAGGAGGGCGAGGGTCCTGAAGGTTTCGAGGAGCAGCGTGGCTTAGTAGATGGAGTACGGGCCTGAGAGTCAGAAAGACCCGGATTCTAATTCCACCTCCTCCGTACGTCTGCTGGGTGGCCTTGGGCAAGTCACTTCGCTTTTCTGGGCCTCAGTTCCCTCATCTGTAAATTGGGGATAAAAGACTGTGAGCCCCCTGTGAGACAGGGATCGTGTCTTTCCTGCCAACCTCGTACCTACCCCAGCGCTTAGGGCAATGCTTGGCACAGAGTAAGCACTTAACAAATGCCATTTTTTAAAAAAATGAGCAAACAAACATCTCTGGACTCCTGGAGGCCAGAGATCATCACCTCTGTTGTCCCGGAAAGTCCCAAACACAAAGCAGTGCCCTCCGTGACTGTTGGATACCAACCACCAGTGTTCTGGGAAAGGCCAGTTGAGTCCCTGGCCCTGTGGCCTCCTGCAGCCAAACCCAACTGGGTCCGAGGCTCCCAGTTGGACGCCCCTCCCCCTTACCCACCCAGGACTTAACTCTTAGTCCTCTCTGGGGTCTGGGCTGCAGGTGTTGGACTGAGTGTCACTCTTCAGGCTAGTAGTATGCCAGGAGAACCAAGGGCTCTCGGTGGCCAGGGAAAGCACCCAACTCGCCACCCAACCGGCCAGCTAGCCCCTGGGGCTTGGCTCCAGGTAGTCTGTGCTGAATCAGGAGGGTCTGGGGCTCAGTCTGTAGTTACTAGGGCCACCTGGTCGTCCGTAGACCCCATCCTTTTAGGCCGAGATCCCCGCTTTGTGCAGGCAGCTGAACTTGGCCAAGAGGGGAGCCGGCTCCATAACAGGGCTCTGGGCCAAGTCCTGCAGCAGCAGCTGCTGCCAGTCCACCCCCCACCTCGCGCCCCCCACCCCCCCGGCATCAGGGGAGCTGCCTGGAGTTCATTAAATAGGGCCTCTTTTGAGGCAGAGCCCCCACCCCCTGCTTCAAGCCAGAACCCATGGGGATGACTGTTTCTCTGCCTCCTTTGGGTTAGGGGTGGGAGGAGGAGGAGGGCTTGGGCTGAGGCCTGGGCTCTGGCGGGGTGGGGGGGCATAGGGGGAGCTTTGATCTAAGGGGGGGAGCATCTGGAGCCAGAGAGCTCTCTAACCCAGCAGGAAAGAGTTTCTTCCTTGGGTAGTCACTGCTGCGTCCCAGCTGGAGCAGGGAGGAGGTGACCAAGCTTGTGGGTGATGGTCCCCAAGCCCTCCGGTGGGTTAAGAGTGAGACTTGGGCCAGAGTTTGATGTTAAAGCCAGCCCAATGTCCGAGGAAGAAGCGGTTCCTGCCACCTGATCTTTGGGTCGGCACGCCTGCCCGCCCTGGGTGCCGGCCCCCCATCTGGGGATAAGATCAAGCTACCCTGGGCGGCGTTCCGGGCACCAGACACCTCATGCACACAAAGCAGGAACCCACACCTGATCCTGGCTTGTTCTTACCAGAATGGAATCCAGACGGTAATCCTGGCAGGCATTGTCTGATGCCCGGGCTAGGTGGTGAGCATAAACATTTATCAGGATAGAAAGCAGACAGCTTAGAGCTGTTGCTGCAGGGCCACCCTCTAACCCCTTGCCCCGCCCTTAGCCAGAGGAGAGAGCCAGGGGGGCGCTCCAGCAGCTGGATAATCTAGGGGGGAGGGGAGGAAGCCCCATCTGCCCAAACATCTGGTCCCATCTGGAGAGGATGACGTCTCTTCGGGACCACCCCCCCCAAGCTCCTTTGAACCTGGGTCCCCAGGGCCCGGGGAAGCTTAAGGAAGTTGCTAATCAAGAGGACATGAGCCGGCCTCTCCTGCCATTTCCTCAGGAGGTGGGTCAGCCACTGCCCTTGGCCATCAGCTAGACTGGGTGCAGGGGACCAGAGGATGTCGATGGCAGCTTCTTTGGGCACAGCAAGAGGGAGTACCTTCACACACGGGAGTCGTGGGTGAAGGCAAACTCCCTCCTCCCACTCCCTTATTCTCTGTTGGGAGCAGGCCTCTGCCTGCTGTTAGCAGAAAATCACTACTTGGGCGGTAGCTCCTTGGCGGAGCTGCCCACTCGAAGCCGAGCCGTGACGTCACGGGGCAGAGGAGCCGTTGGTCCCTGCTGATGGCAGAATTGTGCCCTCTGCCCTGGTCCAGGCACTCCTGGGAAATGCCTCCACCTTGGAGTGCCTGCCCCACCCAGAAATGTTCCTGGGCCCCGAGGTACAGAGCTCTATACACAGCAAGCACTCAGTAAATACCATCGATAATGATGTTGAAGATACCCGTTCTCCCCTGAGATCACATAACCAGGAGACTTTCAAAAACCTCATGAATAGGCTACATAAATGCCCACGTTGGCATAAGCATAACTGTAGAGAAATCCAGTAATACTGATCTGCCTGTATTTTCAAAGCCTCTCATCCTGTTTTAAATTTGCAGTTCCCATCGTGTGTGGGTGTCGGGGGGATGGGAGGGGGAGGATTAGTTCCATTTCACGGAAGAGGAAAAATGAGGTCCCAATAGCTGTGATGTGGCAGCTTTTGATCGTCCTAGTTGGGTATTTAGAAAGGACCTCCAGGAGGACAAAGGGACTCCTACCCTGGGAAGGTCTTTAGAACTTTTTTCAAGCACTCAAGGACCCTTTTGGCTTCTGAGAACATTTTTTAGACGCCAGTAATGAGAGTCAATAAGAACTTGGCTCCGGGGACAGGAGCCCAGGGCAGTAGTAGTTACGATAGCTGTGTGACCTGAGGCAAGTCATTTAACTTCTCTGTGCCTCAGTTACCTCATCTGTGAAAATGGGGATGAAGACTGTGAGCCCTACGTGGGACAACCTGATTGCCTTATATCTACCCCAGTGTCTAGAACAGTGCTTGGCACATGGTAAGCGCTTAACAAATACCAACATTATTATTAGTAATAATAATGGTATTTGCCACACTTGGTGTGGTGCATTGTTCTATGCACTTGAGAAGTTCACAATAACCAAGTGACATGTGCCACGAACACAAAGAGATTACATTCTATTGGGGAGACAAACACGAAAATATTTACAAAACTGTCTAAACAAATGAATTGAGTGACATATAGATATATGTTTCTATGTAAGTGCTAAAGAGGGTGGGATGTGTGAGGAGACTAAAAGATGGCCCAGCCACTAATACTTGCCAGCTGGCTCTCCTGCACCCGGGCGCCATGCTTCCTATTTGGGATTCCCACTCGGACTTGTTGCCCTCCCACCTGATTGATCCCCTCTCCCCCTCCTAATTCCAAACAAACATACCCACGGGACCTAAGTCACTCTCACCAGGACCAACGGTCTGGAGAGGGGGAACGCCAGTTGACTGACTGCCCTGCCAGCCCAACTCTCTGCCACTTTCCCCAGCACGACAGCTTCCATTCACTGAAGAGGGCGGGGGGTCCTTATCAGCGGGTATGCTGGTGGGTTTTTGTGCTTGTTTTTGAGCCTAGAGAGGTCTGGCTGAAAGCAGATCTTGACAGTTTAGAAGCAGCTCCTTGTTCAGAGCCAAACTGTTGATTAAAATGAGGGAGTCAGATTATTTGTCGAATTCAATTCTCCTCCTCCCCAACCCCATTCCCCTGTTCCCCTCAGATTTGGTGGTCATAGAGAGTTGACTAGAACGTGTGTGCGTGTGTGTCCCTCCCCAAGCTCCAGTGTGGACAGCTGTGCCTCAGTTACCTCATCTGTAAAATGGGGATTAAGACTGTGAGCCTCTTGTAGGATAGGGACTGTGTCCAACCTGATTAACCATCTTGCCGCTTAGTACAGAGCCTGGCACATAGTAGGCGCTTAACAAATATCATTAAAAAAAGGGAAATGTGGTGGGCTTGTGTGGTAAAATAGTAGTGCCTGGATCAACTACTGCCCGACCCAGCTTCCGCCCTTTGCATGCAGCATGCCCCTCAAATCCATTAGACTTGTGATATTTTTTCACTGACGAAGGGAGATGGGAAAGGGAATGCTGGTTCCTCTGAGGTGGGATAAGCAGGGTGGCTTAGTGAAAAGAGCACCGGTTTGGGAGTCAGAGGATGTGGGTTCTAATCCCATGCTACTTGTCTGCTGTGTGACCTTGGGCAAGCCGCTTCACTTCTCTGTGCCTCGGTTACTTCATCTGTAAAATGGGGATTAAGACTGTGACAAGGTAGATTGTCCTGTATATACCCCAAGGCTTAGAACACCGCTAGGCACATAGTAAGCGCTTAATAAATATCATAATTATTATTATAAAGGGAATGGAGTGGGTGAGCTTCTGGGATTGATACGCAGCAACAGCACGGCACTGTTTGAATCCTCGTCCCTGCTGACGGCAACACATTGGCTTCCTTCATCTTCTTCCCCAAGCCTACCCAGGCAGCCTGCTGGACCGCAGCCACCACCCTCCCCCGTCCACACCCTTCCATAAAAGCATCTCAAGTACTGCTGGGGCTCCCAGAAAGCAGGTCTTGACACTGGAGAGAGGGTGACGGGGTGGGTGCCTTGGATCTGGTTGTGGCCAAGCTCCGTTACCTGGGATAGAAAGAGGAGGCATGGGGAGTGTTACATTTCTATCCAAAAAAGATCCTGGAAAGGTGGACTTCAGGGCCGTCACCGATTGGGATGCCAGGGGGCGGTGGGGTTGTGTGTGAAAGGCGGTGGGGCACTGAAGCCCTTGCCCGACAGAGGCCTGAGCCCATCCTGTTCCCTCTGAGTGGAGGTCAAATCACGCTGGGACTTCTCTTGGGGCCCGGGTCCACCCTACTTCATGGCACTAGTGGGGCAGAGGAGGGAGGACTCAGTCTGTGGGAGAGTTGCACATTTTTCCTCTTCTCCAATAGAGCAAACTACCTCCTTCATGGAGCTGGAGCTTGGGTAGGGGTGGCCCCTCAATGACTGTTGGTGGCAGCAGCGTGACTCAGTGGAAAGAGCACGGGCTTTGGAGTCAGGGCTCATGAGTTCGAATCCCAGCTCTGTCACTTGTCGGCTGTGTGACTGTGGGCAAGTCACTTAACTTCTCTGTGCCTCAGTTCCCTCATCTGTAAAATGGGGATTAAGACTGTGAGCCCCACGTGGGACAACCTGATTCCCCTAGGTCTACCCCAGCGCTTAGAACAGTGCTCGGCACATAGTAAGCGCTTAACAAATACCAACATTATTATTATTATTATTATCACTGGGATAGGATGTATCCTTAAAAGAATAAACACCTTTTACCCCTCCACTTACCCTTTCTAGCCTACTCTCTTGCGTTCAGCCTTTGTCTTTCTTGAGCAATCAATCAGTATTTATTGGGCTCCCACCCAGGGCAAAGTATCGTACTAAGCCCGTGGGAGAGTATTACAGAAGCAAGGATCATGCTTCCTGCTCTCCGGGAGCTTACAATCTCATTTCATTCATTCATTCAATCACATTTATTGAGCGCTTACTGTTTGCAGAGCACTGTTCTTAGCTCTTGGGAGTGTACAATATAACAATAAACAGACACATTCCCTGCTCACAATAAGTGTACAGTCTATAAGATAATGATGGTATTTGTTAAGTGCTTACTCTGTATCAATCACTGTTCTGAGTGCTGGGGTGGATACGAACTAATCAGGTTGGATACAGTCCCTGTCTCACATGGGGCTCACAGTCAGAAGACACTCAGGTGGGAATGGAACAGAGCTCTTAATGGGTGCATACAAACACCTAAGAGGAGTAGAAGACAGGGTTATCTAATTTTTTTTAATGGTATTTAAGTGCAGAGAAGCAGCGTGGCTCGGTGGAAAGAGCACAGGCTTGGGAGTCAGAGGTCATGAATTTGAATCCCAGCTCTGCCACTTGTCAGCTGTGTGACTGTGGGCAAGTCACTTAACTTCTCTGTGCCTCAGTTACCTCATATGTAAAATGGGGATTAAGATTGTGAGCCTCATGTGGGACAACCTGTGGGACAACCCTGTATCTACCCCAGTGCTTAGAACAGTGCTCTGCACATAATAAGCGCTTAACAAATTCTTTTTTTTTTTACTATGTGCCAGGTACTGTACTAAGCACTGGGATAATCAGTAATCAGATTGGACACAGCCCCATCCCACATGAGGCTCATAGTCTCAATCCCCATTTTATAGATGAAGTAACTGCAACACTGAGAAGTTAAATGACTTGCCCAAGGTCACACAGCAGACAAGTGGTAGAGCTGGAATCAGAACCTGGAACTTCTGAGTCTCAGGCCTGTGCTCTATCCGTTTTGCCATCCTGCTTCTCTAATTGACAGGACTGCCAGAGACGATCTAATCAGCTACAAGTTTCCCGGTCTCTTCCCATTTCGGAGCTAACAGAACTCCAGGCCTAGGCATTCTCAGAAAAATAAATCCCTGTTGCAGAAGACTAATTTTGGGAGCGTTTCTCCCACTCCCTTTTCTCTTTCTCTCCCACTTCCTATCTTTTTTAAAGCCATGCTTATTTTTATCAAGGTTCCACACAGGGGAAGCGTATGTACTGATGCATACTGCATGCCTGGCAGCCATCAGGTAAATGCTACTTAAGATTCCCAATATAAATTATAATAGTTGTCGTAATTGTTAAAGTGCTTGCATTGTGCCAAGCACTGTACTAAGACCTGGGGTAGATACAAGGTAATCAGATAGAATACAGACCCGATCCCACATGGGGCTCACTGTCTGGTGGGGAGAGGAAGAACCCTATTTTACATATGAGGAAACTGAGGCACAGAGAAGTGAAGTGACTCACCTAAGGTCATGCAGAAAGTAAGTGGAAGATCCGGATTAGAACCCAGATCCTCTGACTCAAAGGCCAATGCTATTTTCCACTATATTTTTTTCCTCACTAGGGTCACTCTGCCCCTCTCAGGATCTCACCTGGAGAGTTTCCAGTTCTCTACCAGTCTCGGCTATGGGAGGGAGAGTCAAGCGGAAGCATACCCATTCCATTCCTAGCTTGGGCAGTGGCTAGTAAGTGGAAGGCAATCTGCTACAAGTCAAAACTCACCCGTGCTGGGCAGCAGGGGCATGGGATAGAGTCAAGGGTGGAGAGTCAAGTTTACTGCGCTGAAGAATGAGATGGTAAACCAGTTCTGTATTTTTACCAAGAAAACCCTATAGATATACTACCAGAACGACTGCAGATGGAGGTGGGGTGTTCAGGGAGAGATGTGTCCACGGAGACGACACGACACCATAAGACAAGGGCCACTTTAAAAGTTTTGCGAAGCCATGGGTTAGAGCAAGCTGGACTTGGGGCTGAATTCCAGAGCTTTGGTTCAGCCCCTGATTCTCTTAGGGGAGATGTCTCCCCACTTTTTTCAATTGTAAAATGAACATAGCCACCAGCCCCAGGCTGGGAGGCTTAATCAATCAGTGGCATTTGTTGAGAGCTTCCTGGGTGCAGAGCACTGTACTAAGCCCTGAAGAAAGCAGAATATAACAGAACTGGTAGACACCATCGCCGCCCACAAGGAGTGCAGTTATGTACGTTATGCAGCAGAGGCAGAGATGGAGGTGGAGAGGCTGCAGAGGGTAAGGCCTTATAATAATCCTGGGCTGCTTAACAGTCACACGAATTCCCTGAAATAGTGACACCCAGGCAATGGATCGCATCACCCTGCCTGGTCAGCTGAGCACCACGGCTCCTGCTCTGGCCAGGAAGGAATATTTGCTAGGTCGGGGGTCGGGGCGGAGGGGACCCCAGAACCACCGGGGGAGAAATCAAACACTCTGTGACTGTTCCAACAGAGCTGGAGTCCTCTAAGAGATGGTTGTCTGGAGTAGTAATTATCTATGTGCTGTTGCAAAAAGGTTTCAAATGCAAAACCAGAACTCATTCTCCCTCCACCACCCTCCTGACACTCTGAATTAGAGTGACTCGAGGGAGTGTTGTCAACCAATTTATTCACTGGGCTAGAAAGACCATCATCCTCGGGTTGGAAGGGAGCACCAGGGCTCATCACCCCGCCTCCAACCAGCACAGCACCTCAAAGTACTGGATGATGGACCAACTACAAGAATGCCAAACAGGCTCAAATCTCCTCCCCTCCCTGCCCCCTCACTCCCTAGGGAGTAGGTGCCCTTAGCTCTCCTGGCCCTGACCCCGATGGGGCTGTTTTAATCTACACAGTGACATTGGAGGTGGTACGAATGGGGACAAAGTGGCAAGCTGATGGCCTGAGAGGAGTAAGCCCTTTTTCCCCTTCCTTAAAGGGGTTTGGCCTCCTTGAATGAGCATGGATTTAAGAGTAAGGAGACCCTTCACCTCTTACCTGCTGTAGGACTTTGGACAAGTCACTTAGCCTCTCCGGCACTCAGTTTTCTCATCCGTAAAATGGGGATTCAAAACCTGTTCTCCCTCCCGCTTAGACCATAGGATAGAGACTGTGTCTGAGCTGATTACTGTGTATCTACTCCAGTTCTGAGTGCAATTATTATGATGATCTCCTAAATCAAAAGTGGATTTTTGAAACCTTTCATCTGTCTTCATTTTGTCCTCACCCCTTGTCAATCTCTCCCATTTCCCGTGTTCCTTACCTCACTCTTTTTCTTCCCTGAGATTCCCAGAGGACTCTGGGGGCTGCATGGGGACCAGCACTGGGTGGCTGAACCAAAGAGACAGATGGTGGAGCTCTCCAAAGAGGTGGGCCCAGGGCTGGGAATATTAAAAGTCAAGTCAAATGCACCCAGACTCTGGGTCCTCCAGCACCCACAGGAAGAGGGGCAAGGCTGGACTACACATGGGTGGTCTTTGCTCTGACCCAGAGCAATAACAGAAGGCTCAGGGGACAACCAAGGTTGGAGTCTGCTCAGAGGCAGTTGCTGGGTCCCAAACCAGTGCCAGCTCCTCCTTAGAGTAGGGTTAATTCAGTACAGGATGGATCCCTGGAAGTCTGGTGAAATTGGTGGATGTGGAGGTGGGGACAGAGGAAGGGAGGGAGAAGCAGGGAAGGAATGAGGGAACGTTTCTCTGGAGTCGGAGAATGGTCTGAAGAAGGTGACGCAGCAGAAAGTCCCTGGGCAATGAGGGCTCCTCTCTCCAGGGTTCCACTATGCCAATGATCCTTTGTTTTTTGTCCTCAGATTCATTGACAATATTGTTCAGGGGACTAAGATCATTTTCCTCATTTGCAAATGTGAAGAAGACCCAAAGATCTATTATTGAAGCTTGGCCCTGGGGGGGAAGAGGGCCAGAACAGTGTCATTCTCAGGCTGGCAAGCGACTCACTCACTGTGGCTGTGGGGTCAGTGGGGCTGTATTCGTTCATTGTCCTATTTATTGAGTGCTTACTGTGTGCAGAGCACTGCACTAAGTGCTTGGGAAGTACAATTCAGCAATAAAGTGAGACGATCCCTGACCTCACCAGGCTCACAGTCTAGAAGGGAGAGAGACATCAAAACAAGTAAACAGACATCAATATAAATAAATAGAATTATAGATATATACACATCCAAACAAGTAGACAGGCATCAATATAAATAGAATTATAGATATATACCCATCGAAACAAGTAAACAGGCATTAATATAAATAGAATTATAAATATGTACATATATACACAAGTGCTGTGGGGCTGGGAGACGCGGAGGGGATGGGGAGCTGAGGAAAAGAGGAAAAGAGGTCTTGGAAGGCCTCTTGGAGGAGATGAGCCTTCAGTGGGGCTTTGAAGGGGGGAAGTGCGATTGTTTAGTGGATTTGAGGAGGGAGGGGGTTCCAGGCCAGAGGGAGGATGTGGGCCAGGGGTCGACGGTGGGACAGGAGAGAGGGAGGCACAGTGAGAAGTTTAGCACCAGAGGAGCTGAGTGTGCAGGCTGGGCTGTAGAAGGAGAGAAGGGAGCTGAGATAAGAGGGGGCAAGGTGATGGAGAGCTTTGAAGCCGATAGTGAGGAGTTTTTGTTTGATACGGATGTTGATAGACAACCATTGGAGATTTTTGAGGAGGGGGGTGACATACTCAGAACGTTTCCCTAGAGAGATAATCCAGGCAGCAGAGTGAAATATGGTCTGAAGTGGAGAGAGACAGGAGATTGGGAGGTCAGAAAAGAGGCTGATGCAGTAATCCAGTCAGGATAGGATGAGTGATTAGATTAAGGTGGTAGCAAGCAGTGTGCCCAGTGGATAGAGCATGGGCCTGGAAGTCAGAAGGACCCGTGTTCTAATCCCAGCTCTGCCACTTGTCTGCTATGTGACCTTGGGCAAGTTATTTCACTTCTCCATGCCTCGGTTACCCCATCTTTAAATAATAACAATAATAATGGTATTGGCTAAGTGCTTACTATGCGTCAGGCACTGTACTAAGAACAGGGGTGGATACAGGCAAATCGGGTTGAACACAGCCCCTGCCCCACACGGGGCTCAGGGTCTCATTCCCCATTTTACAGATGAGGTAACTGAGGCATGGAGAAGTCAAGTGACTTGCCCATAGTCACACAGCGGACAAGTGGAGAAGTCACGATTAGACTGTGAGCCCTATGTGAGACAGGGATTTGGTCTAACTTAAGTTGCATTTACCTCAGCGCTTAGTAGAGTGCTAAAGCTCCTAACAAATACCATAAGAAGCAAAATGCACCCTGGGAGTAACCCAAGCACTGGCCGGGCGGGGCAGACCGCAGGTGACTCCGGCCCAGCGATGACCCAGGCCCCGTCCTGCGGCGATGTGCGGCGGTGCAGAGCGTCGCTCCAGGAAGCAAAGCCGCCCTCAGCGGGCTCCACGTCACTGGGCTGGCCTGCCCCGCTCTGCCCCGAGCACAGACCTGGCCCCAATCCCTGCAGAGCCTCGTTGGCAGCCCCCGAGGCCGGATGGGCGGTACTGGAGAATGAAGCAACCTCCCACCTGTCGGAGAGGAGCCGGGCCAGGGCCAGCGGAGGGGAAAGGCTGCCTTCCCAGCCGCCCAGAGGTGTGAGCTGACGGAGAGAGCAGGGTGCCAGAGTGGAACAATGACCTCATTCCCAAGTTGAGAGTCACCTCCCACTAGGCCTCGGAGAAGCTTTGGGCCTGAGGGTGCAGGAGCTTGGGAGGACCCCTTGTGCCGGTGAGGGTACAGTGGGATGGTTAGGCCTGCTCAGAGCGAGCCCGTGGACATACCCAAGGGGCACGTGCTGTGGCGATTGTGGGTGGGCATGAACACCCATGTGTATGTGTTTAATGAGACTGAAAAGGCCATTACTGGGAGTGTTTCTGTATGTGCATGTGAGTGTGTGTACATGTGTGAACAGGGCTTAAATTGAATGGATTCGTTCAGATCTAGATGGCCTTTTTGGTGAGACAGGGACTTCTATTGTTCTCTATTCCAGTGCTTAGCACAGTGCTTGGCATTTGGTAAGCACTTAACAAATACCACGATCATTATCATTATCACTATTATTATTATATGCAGAAATTTCTTAGTGAGGATCTGGAGCAAAGACCAGGAACTGTACCCACAGATGGCATGGAACAAAAGGAATCCAGAACACTTTTTTCAAAATCAATAGGGTGTGTCCCTGGATGACTGTGTGTTTGTGGGGCTGGTTGTGTGCTCGCGAGTGTGCGAGCAGTCTGCATTTGTGTGTCCAGGTGAACCCAGCCTCCAGTTCAGGTGACGTGTCCAATTCAAACCGGGCACAGCCCCAGCGCCAGACAGAGAGTGTGAGTGAGGGGGAGAGGGAGAGAGCGTGAGCGAGAGGGAGAGAGAGCACAAGCGGAGCCACTAACGGCCCGGCGGACACCAGAAAACCCGGTAGCAGGACCAAGCTCTACATCTACGAGCTCAGGGAGGGCCTGGCTCCTCGGGGTCCCATGAACACAGAAACTTGGATGTGCGTGGAGCGGTTCTGTCTTTTAAGCGTGAAATCCACAAACATCTGGCCTCCACAGCCTGTTTCCCCACAGCTCCGGCATTCCAGTTCCAGCTTTCTTCCTCCAAGCTCCTGCGGGAGGGACCCTGCTGCGGAGGGGACCCAGGCTGGGGCCAGTTCTGGGCCAGCCCGGGCGGGAGGGGGTGGGGGGCGACGCTGGCTGGGTCCCCGTGCTTGATTTTACTCCCTCTGTGCAGCTGCCAAAACAAAGTAAATAAAATGTTTGTTGCATATTTTTTTTTCAAGAGAAAGCCAGAGCCAAAATGTTTAGCACTCCAATGTTCCTGCTCTGGTCAAAGGTTAACCAGCTCCGAGAAGCACACACAAAAGCGATTTCTTTTTCTGCCTTTTCTCATCTCTTTTCCCACCCTCTCCTACTCTCTCTGCTCCCTCTCCTCCCCTCCCCACTTTCCAAACCCTTTCTTATTGCCTCTTATCCCATTTTCTCTTATTCTTCCTTTTTCCTCACACTTTCATTCTCAACCCCCTTTTCCCTTCATTCTAGTTTCCCCTTTCTCCCTCTGCTTGCCTTTCACCTTTCCTTTCCTTTTCTCTCTTTTCACCATCTCATTCTTCCTTCCTTTCCCCCCTCTTTCTCTTTCTCCCCTTTCCTTCCCAATTCTCTTTCCTCTCTCACTTATCTTTACTCCTTTCCTCAATGTCATTTCTCAAACTTTCTTTCCTCTTATCCTTCCTTTCCTCTCTCCCCTTTGTCTTCTCCTTTCTCATTCTTTCCTCTCTCCCCTTCCTCTTCTTCTTCCCCTCTCTCCTTCTCTGCCCTCTTTCCCCATCCTCTTTCCCTGTCCCCTTTCGGAAAGAGCACAGGCCTGGGAGTCAGAGGACATGGGTTCTAATCCTGGCTCTGCCACATGTCTGCTGTGTGACCTTGGGCAAGTCGCTTAACTTTTCTGTGCCTCAGATACCTCATATGTAAAATAAGGATTGAGACTGTGAGGCCCATGTGGGACAGGGACTGTGTTCAACACAATATGGTTGTATCCACCCCGGTGCTTAGTAGATTTCCTGGCACATAGTAAGAGGTTAACAAATACCATTATCATTATTATTATTCTAATCCTGGGTCTGCCACATATCTGTTGTGTGACTTTGTGCCTCAGTTACCTCATCTGTAAAATGGGGATTAAAAGTGGGAGCCCCATGTGGGACAGGGACGTGTGTCCAACCTGATTACCTTGTATCTACCCCAATGCTTAGAACAGTACTTGGCACATGTAAGCACTTAACAAATACCACAATTAGTAGTAGTATTATTCCCCTTTTCCTCTTCTTTTTCCCCTTTCTTCTCTCCCACTTCCTCTTCCCCCTTTTCATCATCCTCCCTTCTCTCTCCTCATCTTCATTTCCTCTAAGTGAGCCCTCCTGACCCTAGCCTGGTTGTCCTGCAGAAATCTGCCCCTACTTATTCTCCTGCTTCTCCAGAGTACCCTTCGTTGGGGTAAAGATGTTGGGGATTCAGATGGGACCAAATTTTTTTTTCAGGCTGGTGTTCTATTGCTCCCTAAAAAGGATCCAGGGTGCCTGCAGGTCCAAGGTGAGGGGATACTTAAAAAGGGTCTTGTCTGGGAGTCTGCCTCTCCCTGGGGAACTGATCTTCTATGTGACTGAGAGATCCTTGCAATTTCCAGGGCTGACCTGGAGATGGGTCAGGAGGAAGTCAGAATAATTTAATTTTGGTTGGAGAAGCTAAAGAAAGGAGGGCGCCCATGGCAAAGTGGGTGTCAGCATGGGGAGAGGGCTTTGTCTCGGCAGATGGAGACTCCGCTTTGCGGATGGAGGGCAACAAGCTCAGAGCTACTGAAGCACCAGACAGCAAGTGTCAAAGTGACAGGTTTTTGTCAGGCTGGGTTCTATCCCTTCCCACCTCTCTCCCTGACTCCGAGATACTCTCTGGGGTTCAGAGTAAGTGTCCAAAGGGGACGGATCCCAAGTCTGGAACCGCGCTTTCCACCCAACAGGCACTTAATACTGATTTCTTCCCCAAGGGCTAGGATCATTCCACCAGTGACATTTATTGAGAACTTCTGTGTGTGGAGTGTCGTACTAAGCCCTTGGGCTTAGCGCATAGTGAGCATTATATAGCACATGTGCCAGTGCTTGGCACATAGTAAACACTTAACAAATACCATTATTATTATTACAATCCAATAGAGTTGGTAGCTGTGATCCCTGCACTCAGAGAGTTTCCAATCTAGTTGGGGAGGTAGATAAATAAATGGAAGTGGGGAGAAGCAACAGAGCTTAAAAATAAGTGCGCCTAGTGAGGGTGGGGAGGGAATGAATGAAGAGCTTCTAAAGTACCAAATATAGGCTATTTTATACAAAATCGATTAAACTAGATGTCAGCAAATCATTAGAACTGGATGACAGTGACAGGAGAATTCTCCCAGAATACAAAGAGGAAGTTGTGAACTCCTGCCGGGAGTGTGTGACAAATGGCCACTCTACCAAGATAGGTGGTCAATCAATCAATCAATGATATTTATTGAGGACTTACTATGTGCTGAGCACTGGACAAGGCACTTGGGAGAGTGCAATACAAAAGAATTAGCAGTCATGTTCCCCACCCACAAAGAATTTATAGCCTAGAGGACAGGTGGAGTGCTAATGTAGTTCCCATCTGTAGAAAGGATTCTATATGGAGAAGCTCCAGGCAAGAGTGTGTAACCTATTTTTACTTGTCTACTGGCCCCCTGTGTGACCTGTGCCTCAGTTTCCTCATCTGTAAAATGGAGACAAAAAACCTGTTCTCCCTGCCCCTTAGATTCTCCCTCCCCCTTAGTCTGTGAACCCCATGTGGCTCGGAAACCAGGTCTTATCTAATTATATCTCCGTCAGCACTTAGTACGGTGGTTGGCACTATATAAATGCTGAACAAACACCACTATTACTATTATCGTTGTTGTTGTTACTAATGGCTCTCCTATCAGAGGATTGGTGAGTTGCTAATGTAACTCCCATCTCTAGGAAGCCGATTCCGGGAATTATCACCCAGTGAATTTTTTTCTGTACTCGACAAATCGGAAGAATCTTTAATCAAGATTAGGATCAAGGAGCACTTAGAAAAACATAGCGTATGGGGAGAAAGACAAAACATGAAGTCTAAAAGGAGAAATCATGTCTCATCAATGAGCTGGCATTCCTTGAAGGGGCCAATAAACATGTGGAGAGACATAATATTTAGAGTAAAAGATCTTTTACTACGTTTCATGCCACAGTCTTTTCAGAAGACTGAGGCATCATGGGACTGGGATGGGAGGAATCTGTCGTAGATAGACTAGCTAGGAGATGGAGAATAAAGGTGAGGCCAGCCGGCCACTTTTTTAGGTGGAGAATCGATCCGTCGTATTTATTGAACATATACTAAGCGCTAGAGAGAGTACGACACAACAGAGTTGGTAGACACGTTCTTTGCCCAAAAGGGGCTTCCAGTCTAGAGGGAGAAGAGTAAGTAATGAGACTCTCCATGTTTGACTTAACATTTCAGAAATGATCTGGAAGGAAGAGAACACAATGAAAGATCCAAGTTTTCAGATGACATTTAGGTAAGATGCTGTGCAGATGGGGGTAGGCTGCAGGAAGGCTCAGAAAGACGAGGGAGTGGGCAGAAAAGTTGTAGATGAGCGTCAGTGGGTGCAAGTGTAAAATAATCCAACCAGGGAAAAAACACCCAAACTCCACGAAAATGGGCTGTGAGCTATCCTTTTCAGCTGAGCAAAGAGATGTTGGTGTCAATTGCTCCTGCTAATGATTGGCTTAAGCGTGCAGCAGCTGCCAAAATATGCCCAACCATAATTTTGCATCAGGAAAGGTTGAAAAACAGCAGAGTATCGTTTTTACCCTTATATAAAGCCATGGCTTGCTCACACCTGGAGTACTGAGTGTTTCCTCATACCAATCAGTCAATCAACAGTATTTGTTGAGCACTTATTCTGTGCTGAGTACTGTTTTGGGAAGAGTCCCTGCCCACACTGAGCTCACAATTTGGAGGGGGGAAATGACCCTAAAGTAAATTACAGGTAAGAGAAGCAACAGAGTTGTAAAGCTCTGTACCTAAGTGCTCTCTGGGAGAAAAGGGGTGGGATAATAATAATAATAATTGTGATATTCGTTAAGCACTTACTATGTACCAGGCACTGTACTAAGCTCTGGAATGATAACCCAAGTGAATCCTAGTGAAGGTTTTTGGTGAAGGTTGTTGGTTTAGGTTTTAGTAGATTGGCTAATGGCACCTAGCGTGAACAGGGAAGGAGGCAACTCCCAAGCCCGGGCTCTTTCCACTGAGCTACGCAGCAGGGAACATGTCTACCAACTCCGATAAATTATATTCTCCTAAATGCTAAGCAGCGTGGCTCAGTGGAAAGAGCACAGGCTTGGGAGTCAGAGATTATGGGTTCAAATCCCGGCTCTGCCACTTGTCAGCTGTGTGACTTTGGGCAAGTCACTTAACTTCTCGGTGCCTCAGTTACCTCATCTGTAAAATGGGGATTAAGACTGTGAGCCCCATGTGGGACAACCTGATCACCTTGTATCCTCTCCAGCGCTTAGAACAGTGCTGTGCACATCGTAAGCGCTTAACAAATGCCATCATTATTATTAATACATCACTCTTCCCACAGTAAGCCCTCAATAAATACGACTGATTGGTGGATTTGGGATAAATTTGCCGGGGGGCCACAACAGAGGGAGAGATGGATGTGTTGGTAGGCCCCAGGAGCTTTCAGTAGTGACGCAGATGCAAGAGGGAGAAGCGAAGCATCCATTGGATGGTCCATGTATCAGGGAGGTTCTTAGGGCGGTTGAATAGGTGTCACCCCGTTGCCCCGGTGGAGGTGGAATTCTGAGCGGGGTGGACGGTCGGCATCCTCCTGGAGGACACTGCTTCTGCCCTTTATGGATAGCAAGGGGCTGCCACGTTGGGCAGAACTGAGAGGAGGCTAGAGAAAGGTCTCCCTTGGCTGGGCAGGGAGTGCCCAGTGTGAGGCTCCAAGGTGACAAGGGGATGGCAGGTACAGGGGGCTTTCTTATCCTGGCCTGTCTGCAGTGTGCAGAGGGCCAAACAGCATGGTGTAGTGGATAGAGGATGGGTCTGGGAGTCAGAAGTTCATAAATTCTAATCCCCAGCTCCTCCACTTGTCTGTTGTGTGATCTTGGGCAAGTCTCTTCACTTTTCTGTGCCTCAGTTACCTCATCTGTAAAATGGGGATTAAGTCTGTAAGCCGCGTGTGGAACAGGGACTGTGTCCAACCCGATTTGCTTGTATCTACCCCAATGCTTAGTACAGTGCCTGACACATAGTAAGCACTTAACAAATTCCCCATATTTTATTATTATTATTACTTATCTGTACCTTGGGGGTGTGAACTCGGGAAGGTTGGTGTGGAAGTCAGTGGGGCAGGGAGGGAAACAACCCAGGCAGAAGCAGTGAGGCCTACTGGAAAGACTACAGGGCAAAGGCTTGGATCTGTATCCTTTGGGAATTAGGTCATCACCCCACCTTCAGCCCCGAAGTGCTTAGGTATTTACCCACAATTTATATTAATGTCTGTCTCACCATCTAGACTGTAAGTTCCCTGTGGACAGGGAACATGCTTACAGACTGATGTATTATACTCTTCCAAGCGCTTAGTACAGTGGGCAGGGATTGTCGCTCTTCGTTCCTGATTGTATTTTCCAAGCGCTTAACACAGTGCTCTGCACACAGTAAGCACTCAATAAATACAATTGAATAGATGAATGAATGCAGTGCTGTGTACACAGAGAGTGCTCAATAAATATGATTAATTGATTGATTGAGGACTTGGTGTGGCACTTAGTATTTAGTGCAGTGCCTGGCACAGAATTAGCACCAAATAAATCCCATAAATGGGGGAGTCATGCGATCTGAGTTCTAATCCCAACTCCACCACTTGCCTGCTGTAGGAAACTTGGGCAGCTTCAGTTTATTCATCTATAAAAATGGGGATTCAATACCTGTTCTCTCTCCTGCTTAGATTTTGAGTCCTTTGTGGATTGGGGAGTTTGTTTGATCTACCCTAATGCTTAGTACAATGCTTGGCGCCATAGTAAGGATTTAACAAAGAACACTATTATGATTCTTACTGTCATCATTATTATTACCATCTTGGACATAGTTCTTCAGGATCAGTCAATCAGTGGTATTTATTGAGCACTTACTCCCAGCACTTAGAGCAGTGCTTGGCACATAGTAAGTGCTTAACAAATACCATTATTATTGTTATTATTTTAATGTGCAGAGCACAACACTAAGCGCTTGGGAGAGGATAATACAACAGAATTAGCAGTCACATTCCCTGCGCATGATGAGCTAATAGTCTAGAGGGGAAGACAGACATTATTATGAATAAACAAGTAATTTATAATAAATAATTTAAAGATAAGTACTGTGGGGTTAGAGGCGGGGCAAATATCAAATGTCCAAAGGGCCCAGATCCAAGTAAAATGGCCTCTATTTAGGTCTCAATTTAGGTGAACTAAATCAGGCTGGCCACACTGTCCTGAATTCCCAGGCCCTGTGACCTAAGCTAGGAAAAGGGCAGGGAGGCCAACCCACCTCATACTCCTGTTTAAAACAACACGGGGAAGGGAATTTTTTTTCCCCTTCTTTTGTAGCATAAAAAGGGCCCAAATGATTCAGTCCTTCCCTTGGCAGAGGCCCATTTCCGAAGGAACGGAGTTAGACACATCCATTAATTAAGTAATAGCGGAAGGTGGGTGGTTGGGCTTGTCTTGCTGCCAGCACACTCGGGTTCTGCCCATCGGAGAAACCACAAGGTTGCCAGTAAACACCAAGAACAAATAGAAGGGGCAGGAGGCTGTCGGGGGACACACCGGACCCCAGAGAAGGCTGGGCAACAGCCTCTGCAGGTATGGACTGGGGAGGGAAGGCAGGGGTTGGTGGCCCCAAAGGCCAAGCCAGGGTGGTCATCGAGCCCCCAAAGCGCAGGGGGGAGGGGGCTGGCCTCAGAGGTGAGAGGTGGGTGGAAAGCAGGAAGTCCTATAGGATTCGGGTGAGGAGGGAGGAGGAAGAAACCTAAAGGAACTCTGCACAGGGAGGTAAAGACATCACTTGTTTACTGATGGGGATGGTCCAGGAGTTCGCGGGATCTGGCATTGGACTGGGGGAGGCCGGGGTTTCCGTGACCACAAGAATCAATGCATCTGTAAACCCACTTGTATAGGGAGCATGGAATCACATAGGTGCCTCAGGAACGTTGTTGAGATGTGCCATAGCTGAGGGTGGGGGGATCTGGTGCATACCTCTTTGGGAAAGAGGGGTAACGAAAACTTGAGGTGACGATATTAATGCTATATCGCGATTTTTATGAGCCACTGTTGCTCAGGACGCCTGTAGGTTGTTATTCTCACAATTTAGGCTGGTGAGAAAAAGGAAGTAGGGGCTCAGGCCAAAAGTGGGAGTAGGGAGTTGGGGGCTAGGTGAGAGCGATGAGGAAATAGGGGCTCAGGCTGGGGGTGAGGATGGTTTGGAATGAGGCCAAGGGAAAGACATCTGCATCAACCCCACCCCAGTAAATCCAGGGACTGCCCCCCAGCTCATGCTTCAGCTCAAGACTCGAGACGTGCTGGGAGCCCAGAGAGGTATGGTAATCCCTAGAAGGTTTGATTTAAAAAAAAATAGTATTTGTTAAGTGCTTACTTTGTGTCAAACAATGTTCTAAGCACTTGGATAGGTACACGTTAATGAGGTCGGAGGTCACCCAGTGAACAGTGACAGAACTGGCATTGATTTGGATTCTGGGCCTCCGGCTTTGTTCCTTAGCCTCAGAGTGACCTGCTGTTTCACAGGGGTGTATAGGAGAATGGCTGTGACCATAGTCTAGAAATCCCCTTTGAAGGGGCCAGATTCCCAGGGGCAGGTACTATTTACATTGTGGTATATTCGGTTTAGATTGCAGTCAAAAGCCATTATGTGTGTTTTCCGGTTATTTATTTTCTGTGAGCAAAAATGTGAAGCATTTACCACAGAACACTGCCCTGGTGTTCGGCTGCACATTGGCTTGTTTCTGTGCCTGGAAGAAAACCTCTGAGATAGCAAAGGAGCTATATCAGTCTTCTTCCAGGTTTCTGGGTGCTGAGGGAAGCACTAGGAGCTGGGATGGGAAGAGAGGGAGAGAGGGTGGGACAGAATTAGAGGGGAGAGAGGGAAGCAGGAAGAGGGAAAGGGAGAGAGACAAAATAGCAGGATTTTCAAGTCCTCCAAAATAATGGCACAGAGTTGCACATCGGACTTGCTTTGAAAATGGCAGCAGACGGCGTGTTCAGTATTTTATGTACAGTTATATAATGGATCCAGATCGCCAGCAGGTTGGCCGTCGTGGGAAGCTTACAATCAGTTATTCAGGGTGGTCTACTGAAGAGAGACCATGGGTCTTGGAGTCAGAAAGGCTTGGCTTCTGATCCCGGCTCTACAGATTGCTTGCTGGGTGACCCTGGGCAAGTCACTTAACCTATCTGCATCTCAGTTTCCTCAACTGTAAAATGAGGATACTTGTTCTCCCTCCTACTTAGACTGTGAGCCCTGTCTGGACAGGGATTGTGTCTGACCTAATTAACTTGTACCTATTCCAGTGCTTTTAACAATGTTTGACACATAGTAAGTGCTTAACAAATACCATTAAAAAAAAAATCAATCAAGAAGCAATGTAGCCTAGTAGAGAAGCAGCATAGCCTAGTGGAAAGAACATGGGCTGGGGAATCAGAGGATCTGGTTTCTAATCCCATCTCTGCCACTTGTCTGCTGTGTGACCTCGGGCAAGTCACTTAACTTCCCTGGGCTTCAGTTCCCTCATCTGTAAAATGGGGATTAAGATTCTGAGCCCCTTGTGGGACTGTGTCCAACTTGATTATCTCATATCTTATATACATATATATATATAGCCCAGCCCAGCCTCCTAGTACCCCAGGTCCGGAAGAAAACTCCAAGAGTCATCTAGTCCAGCCCTCTGCCTCCACACCTGGCTAGAGTCATAACTAGATCTGAGTGATTCAGGGGCTGATTGTCCAGGCCTCTCAATTCTCCCCCTCCTTCTCCACTTCCCTTCCACCTCCTCTCTCCCCCTCCCCTCTGCTACTTACCTTTCAGTCATTTCATTCTAGAACAACCCATGCACCTGGAAAGGGGTAAAACTTTCCATCTAAGGTTACGTTCTGAGATTACCTACCAATATAACCTGCCTCAGTGCCATGGATCACTATCGGTGGGTTGAATTTCTAAAGAACTTCATGGGGAGGAGATGGCAGATCCGTGTTGGAAACCTGTCCCAGCATCTCACCGACTCTCACAATCCAGTTTTTCCTCCTGTCTAGCCTAAATCCCTCTTGCTGCAATGTAGTTAGGGGCCTGGTTGGCCATCAACTTCTTGAAAGCAGGCCTTCTGCTCTAATATGATAATTCCCTGTTGAGACCGTGCCTTTCAACCCCTAGTCAACTCGTTGCACAAAATAGACACAGATTGAATTAGCACTCCTTGTCTCTCCTTTCCCAGCTCCTGGATTCGAGGCCTTTGTTTCTGGAGGAGTTAGAGAGACCTCCATGTTGGGATCTGATCTGTGGGAGGGAAGCCCAAGCCGAGGAAATGGTTTCCCTGTGGACAGTCACCAGTACGGTCTTTGCAGATCTGCCCTTTACCTACGTCTCTTCCCCCAGACTGAGGGAAAAAGCAGCTGGGGATAGAGATCATAGAGACAGGGCTAGTGCTTTGTGGGTAGCAATGTATGGGACAGCAGGGCCCGGGCTGGTCTTGGCTTGCGGAAACCTCTCAGATTGAGTACCAACCTCCCCCAACTCCCAACTTGGCAGGGAATGACAACCCTCCACACCCTACCCTGACAACCTGGCTCACCCCTTCTGTTGGCAGCAGTCACCCTAGATACTGCAGCTCAACATCTGGGCGGTGAGTCCGCTTCCGATGAGTCCGCTTCCGGTGATTTTCTGCCTGCCGCAAACATCTCTGCTCTCTGAGGAGAGGCTGGGCAGGACCGGGGCATGGGGGAGTGGTTGCAAGGTGGGTGGAGGGACGACGAAGGGAAAATATGGAGGCAATAGGGGTGGGAAGATGTGCTTCCCTCCCCCCACCGTTACCCCTCGCTCTGCCTCAACATCCCTCACCGATGTCCCAAACCCTGCCTTGCTCTCTCTGTCTGGATTACATTTGCTCACGGGGAGGGCGCGGTGAGCTGGTCATATCCCGTTCTCCTCATACCTCTAGGTGCTGGGGTGAGGAAGAATTCAAATCTGAAAAGTGTTTTGAGTTCATTGAATGCTTGTCCACAGGGAGGCAAAGAGCTGATTTGTAAGCCACTTGCTTTTTTATTATTCATACTAGTAGTTTTTCTCGGTGGGAGGCCGGCCGTGGGAAGCTGTTCTTTCTTCTCTCCCTGAGCCATGCCCAGCCCAGCAGTAAGTGACCCCCAGCTGTGGGCAGATGTGGAGGCTCTAAATGGAGGGGCAGGGGAGGATGAGGTTTTTGACTGAGACAGTGGGGAGGTAGGCACTTCTCCCTGTGATGGAATGAACCCCCACTTTCCCCAGCCACAGGGATGGGGGGGACCCTCTCCATTCTCTGCCCACCCAGGAAGGGTGGGTTGCAGTTTTGGCCCTCTGTCCTGGGTCCCGGTCAAATAAGGTCCCTCCTGCTTAGGAAAATCAGCTTCTGCATGGTTTTTGACCCGACTCCTTTCTCTGCCATGGATAGAATATTTAGGACTTGATGCATGATCCTGTCTTTCTCCCCCTTGGGTTTGGGGATTTGGGGGGTCCTGGTTGTGGGTCTACCCTGGGGATTTCCCTTCAGGTGTATGACGGGGCTCTGTGAGATGACCGGCCCCTGTCATCTCACTATGGCCCAGGCCAGGCTGGTGTTCCTGCCCATCACAACACCCCTGCCTTTGCTTCCGGGGTCCGGATAAGAGAGGGGCAAGCTGCTCTCTGTATCTGGTCCAGAGCCTGAGAGCCCACCAGTAGCAGAAAAATGGTCTCCCGTGGTCCCTTGTACTCGAGGTACAGTGAGTAGGTTGACATTAGAGGAGTTAAGTGAGTGGGCTTAAGTTGGGGGGAGTTAAGTGAGTGGTTGTTGGTTGCTACCCTCTGGCAAGGTCTGGATTAATACCTGGATAGGGCCTATGCTGGGCAGGCTCAGGGAGCCGAGCCATTCTCCAAAATCCTCTGGTGATGCTCCAGCCAGCACAGAAGGCAAGAAAATGAGAAACATACCAAGCGCCTAGGAGTTGCTGTTGGAAGGACTGGGAGAAGCAGGTGCCTGTAGTGACTGCAGCAGCCACCCAAGACTAGCTTTCCAGGCCGGGACCCTCTTCTCATCCCCTCTCCCTCTCCCTCAGACCCTCACTGTCCCCTATGCACTGGACCGTCAGGAGATCCCTCTGGTCAATCTTCCAGGAACATCCCAGGTGTAGAAACAACTCCAATCCCTCCTAGAAGGCTTTCCTCCCATTTAGAGTTCTGCTAGGGTAGATGAGGCACCTTCCATTCACAGACACATCCCTGTCTTGGACATGTGTGCGGGACTCTCCCCACCCCACCCTGCCTCTTAGGAGCTCACCTTTCCTGATTCACTTGCTCCTTGGGCCTTTTGGTAGCTAATCAATCAATCAATTGTATTTATTAAGCACTTACTGTGTGCTATGCACCTGAGTTGGTAGACAGGTTCCCTGCACACAGAGAGCTTACAGTGTAGAGAGAGAAAGAGCCCACTGTCACTTCAAACTTAATGTTTTCAAATCAGAGCGCCTCATCTTCCCACCCAAACTCTGTCCTCCCCTGTCTTTCCCATCACTGTAGACAACAGCAGTATCCTCCCTGGATCACAAACCCATTACCTTGACATTATCCTTGGCTTATACTGTAACCTCCCGAGCACTTAGTACAGTAATCTGCACAGGGTAAGCACACAATAAGTATGATTGACTGATCGATTGACTCCTCTCTCTCATTCAACCCACAGATTCATTCTGTTACCAAATCCTATTGATTCTACCTTCCCAGCACTTAGTACAGTATAAATTGTTGATATGTCCACAAGTGCTGTGGGGCTGAAGTGAATATCAAGTGCTTCAAAGGTACATATCACTTCACTTCTCTGGGCCTCAGTGACCTCATCTGTAAAATGGGGATTAAGACTGTGAGCCTCATGTGGGAAAACCTGATTACCCTGTATCTCCCCCAGCACTTAGAACAGTGCTCTGCACATAATAAGTGCTTAACAAATACCAACATTATTATATCAAAGTGCATAGGCTATGTAGAAGGGAGAGGAAGTAAGAAAAATGAGGGCTTAGTGGGAGAAGGCCTCTTGGAGGAGATGTGACTTTAATAAGACTTTGAAGGTGGGGAGAGTAGGAGTCTGTCGCATTATACAGCGGGAGGGAGTTCCAGGCCAGAAGCAGTACATAACCAAGGCTTTAGTGGTAAAATAGGCGAGATCAAGGTACAGTGAGTAGGCTGGCATTAGAGAAGTGAAGTGAGTGGGCTGGGCTGTAATAGGAAATCAGTGAGCAAGATAGGAAGAGGCTGACAGTGCTTTTAAACCGATGGTAAGGAGTTTCTGTTTGATGCAGAGGTGGCTGGGTAACCACTGGAGGTTTTTGAGGAGTGGGGAGAAGTGAACAGGATGTTTTCTTAGAAAAATGATTTGTGCAGCAGAGTGAAGTAAGGACTGTAGTGGAGGGAGAAGAAGGGACCAGAAGGTCAAAGGGAAGGTTGATAGAGTAGTCAAGGCGGGATAGGATAAGTGCTCGGACCAGTGAAGTAGCAGTTTGGATGGAGAAGAAAGGGTGGGTTTTTGTGATGCCGTGAACGTAGAACTAGTAAGATTTGGTAACAGAATGAATCTGTGGGTTGAATGAGAGAGAGGAGTCAATCTATCAATCAATCATGCTTATTGTGTGCTTACCATGTGCAGATTACTGTACTAAGTGCTTGGGAGATTACAGTATAAGCCAAGAATAATGCCAAGGTAATGGGTTTGTGATCAAAGGAGAAGAGTGCTGTTGTCTACAGTGATGGGATAGACAGGGGAGGACAAAGATTGGGTGGGAAGATGAGGTGCTCTGATTTGAAAATGTTAAGTTTGAAGTGACAATGGGACAGCCAGATAGAGATGTTCTGAAAGCCAGAGGAAAAGCGAGACTGCAGAAAAGAAGAAAGTGCTGGGGTGGAGATGTAAATTTGGGAATCATCCATATAGAGATGATAGTTGAAGCTGTGGGAGTGAATGAATTCTCCAAGAGAGTGGGTGTAGATCTGGGCCTTGAGGAACCCCCACAGTTAGAGTGTGGGAGGCAAAGGAGGAGCCTGCAAAAGAGACTGAGAAGGAGCTGCTAGAGAGATAGGAGGAGAACCAGGAGAGGAGAATGTCAATGAAACTACGGTTGGATATTTCCAGGAGAAGGGGCTAGTGAAGGCAGTTGAGCAGTCAAGGAGGATTAGAATGGAGTTGAGCCATTGGATTGGGCAAGAAGGAGATCACTGGTGATTTTAGAAAGGGTAGTTTTCATGGACGGAAGGGGCAGGAGCCAGATTGGGTGGACCACCCACATCTTGCCCTGTGGCCACCACTCTGATGTACGGCATTTCCACAAGGCTGTCCTGGAGTTAATGTTGGAGCCCAACTAAAAGTTCTTACCGGCTGCCTGCCCAGAGAGACCCTTGGGAAGGTGGATCTCTAAGGAAAATCAGTAGGGATGGGGAAGGCCTGGAGGGAAAGAGACAGGGAGTAGAAGGGAGGGAGAGGGGTTGTTCTCAGGACATCCAGCAAGACCAGACAAATTCCTAACATGACATGCCTCTGGGATGGGAAATGCCTGCATTTCATTTTGAGGGGTTGGTGCTATAGCAGGTCGGAGGGTCTCCCCACCTTCCACCTAAGAAAGATGCAGAAAGTGAAAAAGTGCAGCTCCACAGGTTCCCCAGAGACCCAGTCCAATTGCCTTTCCTGAAGCCTCTCTACTTCTCCCCACCCTTTAACTGGTGTTTGAAGCCAAGTGGGTTCTATCCATCTCCAGCCTCTTCTGAGGCAACAGGCAAGAAGGAGGGAGAACATCTTGGCTCTGGAGACTGAGGGGGGCCCCAGAAGTTTCCAGAAGTCAATATTATGTGCATTTTGACTAACCAACATAGTGGTAAGTCGGGGTCTTCTATTTGTGCATCACCTGCAAGGGGGGCTCAACTCACAGCAGGACTAACTCTGAAAAGAAAGGAGAATGGGAGAGAGGCTGGAGAGATGATTGGTTCCTCCACTGGCAGGCTTTTTTTTCTAGAAAGCCAGGAAGTAGAAAAATGCCATGAGGTAATTGGACAGGTGTTCACTGACAGGTGCATCTGGCCCCTATTCCAGGGTCCAATTTTCAACTGGCTGAGCCAGCTTGAGGGCCCGGGTGGAGGTGGTCCCGGGAGATCCAACCATATCCCTAGTCTGGAGGACAGAACTTGGCCTCCAGTCCCACCCTCAAGGAGGCCTCTGTTGCGTGGTGACCACTCCCCAGATGGGGGTGAAAACAGGGGAGTCGGGGGCAATATTTTTCTTAGGGGAAGCAGCATGGCCAAGTGGATAGAGATGAGTCTGGGAGTCAGAAGTACCTGGGTTCAAATCCTGGCTCCATCACTAGTCTGCTGTGTGATCTTGGGCAAGTCACTTAACTTCTCTGAACCTCAGTTACCTCATCTGCAAAATAAGAATTTAAAACTGTGAGCCCCATGTGGGACATGGACTGTGTCCAACCTGATTAGCTCATATCCACCCCTGCTTTTGGTACAGTCCCTGGCGCATAGTAAGCATTTAACAAACACCATTACCAACTGACTGGGGGATCAGTGGTTCCTTGGGGGAATCCTGCCACCCTCTCTGGCTCCGGCCAGTTTAATGTTGGAAGACAAGTAGAAGGAGCAAGTGCAGTGGTGGTGATGCCTTGGAAGGAATCCATTTCTCTGCTGCTATTGATTCATTCCCCTGGTGCCTAGAGGGCATATCTGAGGGCACCTCTGGGCAGGGGGAGCCATGTGCCACTTCTGCTTCCCTGGGCTGAATGAGCTGTCCATTGCCTAGAAGTAGGGGGTCAAACTTGTAGTCTTTCCTGGATCAGCCAGGGCAGAGGGCCTGGTGCCAGGGGTGCGGCTGAGGGAATTGGAGGCCCTGCAGGCTCTGGGGAGCTCCAAGGAGAAAGGTACCAGGGACTGAGAGGGTTTGTTGGGAAATTGCAAGCAGAACGGTATGCAGATTGCCACTTTTGCCATCTTTAAGTGATCAAGCTCAAGCACCAGCCACCCTGTTAACGCTTTGCCTGGGATTTTCAGATTCCCACCCAGAGCCTGCCTTTTGGGAAACCGGCTCGCATGCGGCTTCCTAATTAAACGATAAATAGAGTGTCAGTGAGAACACAAGGGCAGCTATGGTGGGGAGACCATTATTCAGTCTGTCCAGCTCAGCATCCTGCCTTGTCTGCAGCCAGGGCGGGGGTGGGGGGGAAGAGAGACGACTAAACAAACAGAGAGGTCCTGCTGATAGGCCCCTGGGGCAGCTCTCTATTCCTTCCTGACCTCTGCAGGTGGCCAGTTTACTCTCAGGAACTAGAGTCCAGCCCTGTTTACGGACTCCACTGCCATGGAAACGGGTGTGATTGCTGGTCATGAGCTAATCCAGCCCCGTTTTCGTACTGGGCTCCGGTCCCTCTTATTCTGACCCCCTGCTGGCTCGGGTTCCCCAGCTGAACTGTACCCTTGGGTAAAGAAGTATTTCCTTTCATTCTTCGCCTCTTGCCCTTCTCCTCGTCCCCCACCCTCTTTCTGAGTGGGCCTGGGGCCCAGGGTAGGGGTCCGGGCAGGACCCACCGTTTCTCTCAGGCCTCAAAGGAGCTGCCCTCCAGTTCACTCGGCTCCCCGGAGACCGGGCCTTATTCCTTTCCCGAGGCCTCTCTCCCTCTTCCCACCCTTCTGCTGGAGTTTGAAACCAAGTGGGTGGACAGATCTATCCATCTCCAGCCTCTGCTGAGGCAGCAGGCAAGAAGGAGGGAGAACACCTTGGCTCTGGAGGCTGAGGGGGCCCCCAGAAGTTTCCATAAGCCAGGCCAGGTACTGAGGTGGGAAGTTTCATTCTCAAGCAGAGATATTTTTCCTTTGCCCTCTCCATCTCTCCCCCGCCTTCCATCCTGCAGTAAAAAAAAGCCTTCTCTCCCCTCTCTGGTGACAGTTTGAGCCATGACACTTTCCAGCTGGCTACCTAGACTGTAAGCTTGTTGTGGGCAGGGAATGTGTCTTATTGTTATATTTTACTCTCCCGAGTGCTTAGTACAGTGCTCTGCACACAGTAAGTGCTCAGTAAATACGATTGAATGAATGAAAGGTGGGGTGACAGTAAACCAACCCCAGCCCTGGGCCCACTCCCACGGGGCTCTCAGTGGACAGATGGACTTTATTGTGAAGGAGAGAAGTTGACCACAGGTCTTTTACTTGAATCAGCTCTTTGGAGCAGTGGGTGGGATGTCCCAGCTGGGTCTCCTGGTATTCCCAAGGAGCAGGTGACAAGCTGTGAGCATCCATTAGGGTCTCCTGTTCCCCTGATACTTTCTGGTTGTACGAATGAGGCCATTTCACCCCCTACGCTTGCTGAGGTCACCTGTCTCCACCCATATCTTCATCATCTGACTCCTCGTACACACATGCTCCCATCCCCTGTAGTTATTTTGGATTCTGCCCGGGCACTGACCAGCTAAAATGCATGCTAGGGGAGGGAGGGGTGACAAAGAGGGACCTTCATATGGTGAAGGGAGTGGGGGCTTCACCCTATCAATGAGATCCTCTTCCTCCTAGGTGACCAGAATGGGCTTCCTCAGAACCCAGAGGCCTAAGTCTTCTGAATTCACCCGCCACAGGCACCGGGGGCAGTTGTTGTGTCTGCTTCCACTAGCCTCCATTTGGAGGTCCAGGTGCAGGGCACTTTTTAAAAGCTTATTTGGTAAGCGCTTACTGTGTTCCAAGCACTGTACTAAGTGTTGGGTTAGATGCAAGATAATCAGGTCAAACATAGCTCTGTCCCACAGATGGCTCACAATCTAAGTGACTCGAAACAAGAACTGGAGGTTGGAGGTAGCAAGAGGGATGGTGGCTGGGGGAAGCTGAAGTAAAGTGAGGAAGGTGGAAGGAAGAAAAAGTGAAAGGGAAGAGGCTGACGGTGGTCTAGGGGGCTGCTTGTGGTTTATTCAGACCCCTCAAGATCCCTTGGGTAATCAGTCAGTGGTATTTATTGGCATTTTCTAAGCGCTTGGGAGAGTACACAGAGCTGGCATTTTACTCACTTCCTGGCGGTACAGAGACTAAGCCGAGGAGCCCTTGGAAAAAAAAAAAAGCACACCAAAGAAGCATCCTCCTCCAGGGTTCGTGGGTTTTATGAAGCTGTAGTTCAGGCCAGCACATTCCATGCCAGAGGTTGGTGTCTGAAAATGGAAAGGGTGGGGCCCTGGGCCATTAAACATCAGGCTTCAGTGGAGAGTCTGGGGAGAGCCGCTCTTTCTGTCCAATGCCTTAAGGTCTTGACCCTAAGGAGGTCCCCTTCTCCCTTCTCCAGTGGGGTTGGAGACGAGGGCTCAGCTAGGAAACATTTCCTGGAGTTTGCTGCCATCTTCTGTTGCTCTGCAATGAAGATACCCAAAGGTCCAGCCTTGAACCTTGGCCTGCCTGCAGGGCATTTTCAGTTTCAGACCCTGAGGTCCCTCCAGTTTGGGAGGCCAGAGACCGATCTTGGGAGCATCCAACCCGCCCATATTTCCCAGGAGAAAAGGGGACACTCTGGGACCGGTCATGGTTTGCCAGCTCTCCTACTCCAAGCGTGTTTGTGCAGAGTGGTGGAAACAGAATGAACTGCTGCAACCTGAGATCTTTTCAAGCCTTTCACTGAATTCCTTTCTCATACAGTCACCGCAGGCTGGGAGAAAAGAAGTCCCACAGTAAAAAGAGCAAAGCACAGTTAGCCAGGGCCCTTTCCTTTCTTTCCCTTGTTTTTGAAGGAAGTCAACCCTAGTGATTCAGGGATGGACATGCTCCATAAGGGTGGCTGGACCCCCTCTCATGAGGTCTGTAAACCCCTGACTGTAGGATCTGACTTCCAGAAGGGTCTGGCTGGTCCTGTGATTCGGAAGAAAGATACTGGATCCTTACCCCCACCTCCCAAACTCCCTCCTGCCCTCCTCCAGGAATTGTCACTGGGTGACCTCAAGAAATAGCCTCTCCTCCCCTCTTTGTGGGCAGGGAATGTGTCTGTTTATTGTTATATTGTACTCTCCCAAGCACGTAGTACAGTGTTCTGCACACAGTAAGCACTGATGGACTGACTGCTTTGGATCATCATTTTCTTGGTGGCTATGTGAGCTTTATATATATAATGGTATTTGTTAAGTGTTTATTATGTGGCAAGCACTGTACTAAGCACTGGAGTAGATGCAAGATAATCATATCAAGCACAGTCCCTGTCCCATATGGGGTTCACAGTCTAGGAGGGAGAACAGGTACTGAATTCCCATTTTACAGAAGTGGAAACTGAGGCTCAGAGAAATTAAGTGACTTGCCCAAGGTCACACAGCAGGCAAATGGTGCAGCCAGGATTAACACCCAGGTCCTCCGACTCCTAGGGCTGTGCTCTTTCCACTAGGCCTTGCTGCTTCTCTAGTGGGTTGATCACCCACTGGATATGAGGCACGGTAGGGTCTTTGGAAGAACAGAATGTTCTGCACACAGTAAGTGAACAGTAAATATGATTGAATGAAGGGTCTTTGGCCCTAAGGAGCCTACAGTTGAATAGGGAAGACAGAGCAGACCCAGATACATATAAATAGGCACCTAAGATGACCTGAATTAATTTATTCATTCCACTGTACTAAGCGCTTAAGAGAATACAGTATAATGATAAACAGGCACATTCCCTGCCCATATGACTCCCACACACAAAAAGAAACACAAAACCACAGAGGATATAAATATAGAATATATTTATATAGAATATAAATATAGAGGGCTCTTCACACAGTAAGCCCTCGATAAATACCACTGATCGATTGATTCATCTCAACAGCAGGGGATGCAGGCTGGAAGAACAATTGTGGCTCAGCAGATCCAGGTCAGTCCAGAACCCCTCACGTCACTTTTGGAAAAGTCCATGTTTTCCTCTCGCCCCTTCGGCCTAGGTGACCGGAACAGCCGGAGCTGGACTGTTTGGTCCATATTGTTGAGCTCCCATGGACACCAGGAAGGCCTGGATGGCTAGGCCGCTCTCCACTCCCAGGCCAAGGTCAGAGAGATTTAGAATGACATTTGTGGCTCATTTCCCCCGTGCTGCTCCCAGATACCCAGCAGATTGATTTCTCTGTTGGACCAGCTCCCCGGGGGAAGTCGTGGTCTCGTTCAGAAAATCTGGTCTTCTCAGCCAGACACGCTATTGTGGAGATCATCGCATCCATCACATGTCTCGTTCAGAGTTTGAGATCTGAGCTGAGTTCTTTAATTTCCCGCAAGAGCCCGGAGAATCCGGGCCCTGGTGGTGGGGAATGGCGGAATAGAGTTGAGAGAGAAAAGGTCCTCAGAGAGTCTTTCAGGCCCCTTCCGAGATTGCATCCACCAAGGAGCCGCTGCCCACCGTCTATCCACATTTCGTTAGCGTTTACGGTCCGTCTCGACTTGACTTAAACTTGCACTTCTTCCCCATTTATCCATCTCTACTTCCACCATCAGCAGCAGGGGCACAGTTTCTTTTTCCTGCAGCTAAGCAGGAGAAGCAGTGTGGTCTAGTGGATAGAGCACGGGCCTAGGAGTCAGAAGAACCTGGGTTCTAATCCCAGCTCTCACTTGTCTGCTCTGTGACCTTGGGCAAGTCGCTCACCTTCTCTGTACCTCAGTTACCTCATCTGTAAAATGGGGATTAAGACTGGGAGTCCCATGTGGGACATGGACTGTGTTCATCCAGATTAGCTGTATCTACCCCTGCACTTAGTACTGTGCCTGACACACAGTAAGTGCTTAATACCATTTAAGAAAAAAAATCTATGTGGGAATGAGTTGTGAGCGAGTCTTTTAGATTATAAGTTCCTTGAAGGCGGAGATCATATCTCTTCTTGTCTGTGACTTCTCCCAAGAGCTTAATGGAGAGCTCCACACACAAGAGGAGCTCAATAAACTCTACTTTCTGGTGGAGGTGAGTAGTTCTGTTGATGAATGGCTAGGGTAGTTCTGGTTATATATATACTGAGCAGGGAATCTGAGTAGAGAAGCAGCCTGATCTAGTGGAAAAAAGCACAGGCCTGGGATTCAGAGGACGTGGCTTCTAATCCCAGCTCTGCCACGTGTCCGCTGTGTGTCCTTGGGCAAGTCACTTCATTTCTCTATGCCTCACTGACCTCGTCTGTAAAATGGAGATTAAGATTGCAAGCCCTCTTTGGGACTGTGTCCAACCCGATTACTTGTACCTACCCCAACGCTGAGAACAGTGCTTGGCACAATTATTAATTATTATTATTAAATCACAAGGCAGGGGTGATTGTAGAAGGCAGTCAGAATCAGATGGGAGAAACATGGACGTGTGTGGGTGTGTATTGCTTACCCACACCGTAAGCAATCCTCTCTGCAGAGAGCGGAGAGAAGTTACGGGCCTCTCTAACTTAGCCTTCCTTGCTGCTAAACTCTCTTGTTTCTCACCTTCAGATCTGTCCCGGAGTGCCAGCTTCACCGAGAGAGATCTGAAGGAGGCCAAAGCCCAGAGTCAAAGGATCGCCGCCCAGCTGACCACCCCGCCCAGCTCCAATTCCCGAGGGGTCCTGCTTTTTAACAGGCGCAGGCAGAGGGTGAACGAGTTTACCTTTGAAAGCCACGGGAGGAGGGAGCAAGCCCCCGCACCCAGGGTCGGCCCAGGGGCCCCTCCCCTGAAGAGCTTGGGCAATGCCCCAGCGCTCCAACTGAGACCAGGATTGCAGAGCCATTCAGAGCTCAAAGACTCACTCGTCTCCCAAGGTCCAGGGGTCAAGGGGCAAGGGGGCAGCATGGAGGAGTTTAGAGAAAACCCGGGAGCCCTTCGAAAGGCGGACGAGCGGAGAATGGAGGACAACTCGACCCACGGAAACCTGGAACGGTCCTCCAGCGAAGAGGCCGATGAGATCCCCTTAGTGGTGTATTTAAAAGAAAACGCAGCCTTGCTGACAGCCAACGGGCTGCACCTGACTCAATCTAAACAGCTTCAGGACGATCCTCCACCTGCCGACGCCAAGATGAATTCTCCAACCACGGCTTTGGATCAGAGTTCACCCGTTGTCAACTCTAACACCACTGACATCAATCGGAACCCACTGGCGACCGACAACAATCGGAACGTGGCAGGGCCCGACAGTCAGACTCCACCTGTGGCCAACCTACCGTCGAACGCCCCGCTGGCCGACGCCCACCCCAGCGCCCTGGTCGTCGACATAAAGCCCCACGCTCCGGTCACCGAAATCAAGTCCAACGCTCCCGGATCCGACCTAAAACCCAACACGTTGGTTATTGACGTAAAGCCATCCGCCATCGACGTGAAGCTCAGCGCCCCCATTCTTGACCACGGATGCAACGCCCCGGCCTCTGACATCAGATCAAACTCCCTGATCATAGATGTCAAATCCATTGCCCTGGTGGACAGAGAGCAGACTGGACCCACCACCAACGAAGTGCCCCACAAACAGTATAGCGAAGTCCACCTCACCCTGTCTAAACCTCAGTCCGTGGTGAATAGGACGGCGAGGCCGTTTGGGGCTCAGTCTCAAGCAGACATTACCCAGCTGGAGCGGAGTCCCAGGTTGGAGAGACGCACCGTGGTAGAGAGAAGCCCCATGGTGGAGAGACACACGGTGGTGGAGAGACACACGGTGGTGGAGAAAAGTCCGGTAGTGGAGAGACATTCTGTAGTGATGGCAGCGAGCACTCCCATGGGGGAGAGGACGGCCGTGAGGGAGACGAGACCCACGTCAGCGAGGGGCTCGGTGGTGGAGAAACGCCCCGGAGAGGACTTTACTCCACCGCCCACCTACGCAGAGACCTTGTCCAGCCCTCCTCCTGTCTCCAGAGTCAGGTCTCCTCCCTCATACTCGGCCCTCTACCCCAGCGCCGAGCACAGGGCTCCCGTTCTCAAAGGACTGACCTACGGCGAGAGTGGCCCCGTCCCGGCCGGCAAAACCGGGATCCTGGAGGAGGCCATGGCCCGCCGGGGGAACCGGAAGTCCATGTTCACCTTTGTGGAGAAGCCCAAGGTGACGCCGAACCCCGACCTTTTGGATCTGGTTCAGACCGCCGACGAGAAGCGCAAACAGAGGGAGCAGGGAGAGGCGGGCCCCGACGAGGAGCCCTTTGAGCTCGGGGCCGAAGCGTCCAACTTCCAAAATGAGGCTCTGCCTAGGGAGAGGGCCAGCCCCTCCTCCGAGGACACCCTCCCAGAGTGGTCCTCGTGCCTCAAGTCCCCCAGCATCCGGGCTAGGCCCCAGCTGAAGCCGAACCAAAATCTGACCGAGGCGAGCGGGAAAGGGGCCGAGCTCTATGCCCGGCGCCAGTCCAGGATGGAGAAGTACGTCATCGAGGCCCCCGGGCAGGCCGACCCGGCCCGCTGCCCCTCACCCACCATGTCCCTGCCTCCCTCCTGGAAGTATTCCACCAACATTCCCGGGTTCCCACCGGGGTTCCCGGGAAGCTTCCGGATCCCCGCCCGGAGCCCGGCCAGGACGCCCCCGGCATCACTGTACCAAGGCTACATGCCAGAAAACGGAACCTCCCGCCGCGAGGCGGAGCCCCCCAAGCAGCAGCCGTCGTACCAACTGCAGCCCTCGCTCTTCGTCCTCTCCCCATCCCGAGAGCCCTCGAAGGTCCGGCCGAGAGCGGCCTCCCCGTGCAAGCCGGGCTCTCTCAACCTCGACGCCACCGGGGGGCTGACGCCCTGCCCGGGGTCTCCCTTTCCAACTTCTCCGGCCCTCCCCAGGGCCGCCCGCTTATCACCTGGTCCTTACGCCTCCCCGGCGGGCTCGGGGTCGTTCACCCAAGATTGCCTGACGCCTGCGGACGGCCTGGCCTACAGCCGCGACGTGACCCCGGTGTCCCCCTCCAGGGCCTGGTCTCCTCGTGCGAAAGGGCCCGTATCCCAAGCCCCCCGGCCGTCCTTCTCCACCAGAAACGCCGGCATCGAGCCTCAGGTGTGGAAACCCTCCCTCTGCTTCAAGTAGCAGGGATGGCCGCGGACCCGAGTCGGGAGTCTCGCAGCGGCCGCCTCCGATGGGTGGTGGATGGAGAAGGAAAGCCAAAAGCCGTTTGGAAGTGGGGAAATGCAGTCGCCCCTGCCCTGGGGGTGCCACCGGGCTGTCTGCACCAGCGGGGTGAAGCCCTGTCCTAGGAGAGAAAGCTGTAGTTGGAGCACAGGGTCTCAGCCGGGCCTGGTGCGGAGCCCGCTGGGGG
Organism: Ornithorhynchus anatinus; assembly: GCF_004115215.2. Taxonomy (NCBI): domain Eukaryota; kingdom Metazoa; phylum Chordata; class Mammalia; order Monotremata; family Ornithorhynchidae; genus Ornithorhynchus; species Ornithorhynchus anatinus. The sequence continues at coordinate 33,526,740 of NC_041749.1, read as the reverse complement.
CTCGGCCCGGGACTTTGCAACGTCTCGGGGGGGAGGGGAGGTGCCGACGGAAGGTACCCGGGAGGCTCGCGGGGCACGGCCTGGGCAAGCGGAGCGAGAGCCCGGCCCCAGCCCCGAGGGAGAGGCTGGCAGAGCACGGGCTTCTCCCCCGTCCCGCCTGGCAGTAAAAATAGAACTGAAGCATGTGTACCGTGGGAGCACCTGACCGAAGCTTCTCTCAAGGCCAGAAACTTCTGGTGCCTTTTCTGTCTTCTGCCGGAACCCTGCACTCTGTTCCTGTCGTTTTCGCCACCTTCAACTTTTGCTCTGTGAACTGTTCCTTTACCCTCTGGAGACCTCGGCTGAACCCTCTCCCTTCCTCCTCTCCGCTGACTCACCACCTGCAGAATTGACTGGGGGGAGACCCTGGGATGGGGTCGGGAGCGGGAGGGGGCAAGAGGGGGTTCCTGCAACTCTGCTTTCCTCCTTACTCTGCTTTCCTCCTTCCTGAGCCGTTCCTTTTCCTCCCGGCACCCACTCCGTTTGGCCCTAGCACAGCGCCCCTGGCCACTGCGTTAAGCAGGGAGGGCGGCGGGGAGCTTGGGTTTGCACGCTCCCGTTCTTCCTCTCTCAACTGTCCCCACTAGCCTGCTATTTGAGGGGAAGGGAGTCACAGAGAGGGGCCCCTAGACTGCAAACTTTAGGAGCGTCCAGGGAGAATCCTTCTGCAAATATTCTTCCCCGGGAGAAACAGTGTCCGAGTGAAGGGCCCAGAGTTGAAATGAAGGCCAGGATTGGGTCTCCGAGGAGTCCGGGGCTTGGTTGTTCCCCATTTAAGTTTTTTCCACTCACTGGTCAGCCAAGGAGACCGGGGATTAGCAGAGCAGCTGGGCCCATGGCTCCTGCGAAACCTCAGCCTCCGCAGCAGCGTAAACTCGGTCCACCCCCTTTCCCCAAATGGATGTGGCCTGAGGGGGGATTAGCCAGGCATGTGGACGTCTTGCCAGGAACACCGTGCCAGAGGAGACTAGTCCAATCCCAGGGGAGGAGCCAGACATTGCCAGGCTGGGCTTTTAAAATTGGCTCTTGAAGCCAATTGCCGGTGGCAGTTGTGGGGAATTTTAAGTGGCAAGGTAGTGGTCTGGAGGAAGAGTGAGAGGAAATGGGGCAGGAGAGGGTACGTTGATCTGTAAGAAATCAATCAATCAATGGTATTTACTGAGCAATTACGATGTGCAGAGCACTGTACTAAGCATTTGGGAGAGTACAATAATAACAGAGTTGGTAGACATGTTTCCTGCCCAATTACGATGTGCAGAGCACTGTACTAAGCATTTGGGAGAGTACAATAATAACAGAATTGGTAGACATGTTTCCTGTCCATAAGGAGCTGACAGTCTAGAGGAAAGAAGAGTTTCCCAAGCAGGAGAGTTAGGACTGAAATGGATTACCCCAGCAGGTACTTTATATCTCCTCACGTTGTCATAATAGTAGAAAGAATGGTCCTTATTGAATACTAGGAGAGAATTAACAGATGGGAATTAGGCATGGTCCCTTGGTTTTCTGGGGACTCACAGTCTAAAATTATGAATGGAATCCCTTCCTTTTCTAAAAATCTTGGGATTGCTTGTTTCAGGCCTGCCTGGAGGCAAGAGACTGATTCAGTGACCTTCATAGGTCCCTCCCAGACGGGGGACTTTTTTATTTCCATGGTAAGCAGGCCTTATGGAAAATGAGAGGGAACTGAGGAAGGAGTGATGGAAGTGGACAGTAGAGTGAAATGGGCTTGCAAAGAGTGTTTCCAGAGGAAGCAGCGTACAGCTAGAGGAAGAGGAGAGCCTGGGTGTCTTGGAGCAGAAAGAGCGGGTGGGTTAGCGGAGAATCCCGGGAGCAGTGTTGGGATTGAGACACAGGAAGGCATTTGAGAGTCAAGGCCACCCACTAACAGGAAACCCACTGCCTGCGGTAACCCTGAGGGGATGGCTGGACACATGAATATGTTCCGGCAGACCGCAGTCCAGATGAGGTGGTGGTTAGGGCTGGACCGATGGTAGCTAATCACCAGCCAACGTACAGGGCCTTCAGGTCGGCTCTGCGTCGTCCTCCACCTCGGAGTCCTCCTGGCCTTGTGCTCCCAGATTTACCCCCAGCAGCCCTAGTGGACGCTTGTTTCCCACAGCTAAGCGGGGACCGCGTACCCCCTCCCCGCCTCCCCGGACTTGGCTCGTCCTCTCAGGGCAGGGTTCCCACAGGCCAGGAACTCTATCTCCAAACTTTATCCCTCCTACCCTCCCAGTCCTCAGCAGACCTGGCCTTTACCACCCCCAACCGGCCACTGGATCCTGGCTCCCCAGTCCCGGGAAAGCCTTCACCAATTTTGACCAGGTGGCCTGGATTTCAGCTTCTCAAAGTCCCCAGACCATCTCCAAGGCAACCGGGGTGGGTTTCCTAGTGAGCTCATTCCACCTTGAAAGGATGGTTTTGGTGTCTCTTCCTGGGGAAGTGAGGGAAGAGTTGGCTCAGAGCACATCCGGAGGCTGACTTGCTGAAGTCACGCCACCACCCTCACTCCCAGGACACCGAGAAACACGTCCCTCTGCTGAGGTGCCTCCCTTCCTGCGCCCCTCCACTCCCCACTCCCTAAAACTCTGGGCTCCTCATTCAGGACTCATTTCTTTCTATCTCTGTCTCTTGCACTCTCTGCACTAACAGATCTGCTTGTGGCTGTGACCGCCTTCCTCTTCGCCTGGATTTTTCTCTCCTGCTTCTCAATACAAGACTCCATCACACCTGTCTCGGCTCCTTCCTCCTTGATCTCAGGGTCCTGCGTGTGCCCCTTCGCTCTCTCCTCCTGGGCTTAAGATGGGTGGGGAGGGCCGAGGGGGTGGGAATTCCTGCATCTCCCTGCTTACTGAGAACCAATCAAGGTCTCCCTGGAGACCTGAAGGAGGGAGGGGCGGAGAAAGAGAGCGAGAGTAAAGAGTGAAGGACCAGCAGAAACTCATCTAATTCCTAGGCCCCCGGATGAATCTGAATCTCCGGCCACTTCCTGGGAGCACGATAGCGGGGGATCCTCAAGCACTTTTTGGGCACCATCTGACTAGGGCAAAATTGCAGAGTGTTCTCCTCTTCATACCAAAAGTGGCTTTCTGGCCCTTCCTGCTCCAGACTGCTAACTGAATTGGAGCTTTTCCCTCTCTCCCCTTTTCCTTTTCCACTCCCCCCACCTTCCCCTTTCCCCTTTTCCTCCACTCTCCCTTGCTCCCCTCCTTTTCCCTCTGTCTAGTCTCTGCTCTCGGCAGGCAGGTTTGCTAGGCACCGAGGATAGGGGCTGTCTTCCTCCCTTTCCGGTCCCATGACTTGGATTAAAGGTGTGTTCAGTACTTTGGGATCGTCTGGGCAGACTCAGTGCCTGTCTTATAGGGCCTGAACCTCTAGTCTTGACTCCACTAGCCCTGAATCAGTCATGGTTTCCGGGGAATCGGGAGGAGTTTGGCCCAAATCTGGGTGAGGTGTCTAGCTCCTGGAATGTGTGTAGGGCCAGCCATATGCACAGCCCACACACAGATTGTCCATGCCTTTCGAGCAGATCTCAACATGTGTGATTAAGTGCGGTACTCAACCTCCGCACAGCTCTGGTCGCCGCTGTGATGACTGCTACTTTATTTGTCAGAATCTATTTGGCCAACTCCTCCACTTCCTTCATTTGGAAGCTATTCCTCTTTGGAGCCAGGCCCTCCTGGCTCTCCCCTAAAGCAGTCCCAGTAGCCCCATAGAGTGGCCTAGATGCTACTCTTTTCTCTAGTTTATGAGGTTCTAGGGGGCTACACACACACACACATTTCATACGGTTGGGGAAGTGTTTGCACATTTGTGCCCACAGTTAAAGAATTACTTGGCACCTTTGAGCAGGGTAGCGAGGATTCTCTTTGGTTTGTAAGCAATGTTGTTGTTGTCCTCAAGGAAAGTAGTCTTACTTTCCCTTCCAAGACTCAAGATGATGATGATGATGATGGTATTTGTTAAGCACTTACTAAGTGCCAAGCACTCTTCTGAGTGCCGGGGTAGATACGAGGTAATCAGGTTGTCCCACTTGGAGCTCAGTCTTCATCCCCATTTTACAGATGAGGTAACTGAGGCGCAGAGAAGTTGAGCGACTTGCCCAAAGTCACACAGCTGATAAGTGGTGGAGCTGGGATTAGAACCCACGACCTGTGACTCCCAAGCCCCTGCTCTTTCCACTAAGCCAATCAAACTATGTCTCAATCAGAGCCAGTCTGTGTCACATGGGGTCTGTAGCGGAAAGGAAGTACCGACTAATCCGAGGCATTTCACTCGCGGTACTTCCCTAGAGAGCTCAAAGGTCATTTTACTTTCTACATTCACTGGAAGGAAGAGTGAGGGGGCAGAGCCGGTTGTCAGAGGCCGGACTATTAGGGATTGAGAGCGTCTTCCTTGGAGAGCTTCTGATCAGGTAGGAACCCAACTGACTGAATGCTGCCTGAGGTCTCTTTCATTCATTCATTCATTCAATCATATTTACTGAGAGCTTACTGTGTGCAGAGCACTGTACTAAGCGCTTGGAAAGTACAATTCGGCAACAGACAGAGACAATCCCTACCCAACAACGGGCTCACAGTCTAGACAGGGGAGACAGACAACAAAACAAGACAAGTAGACAGACATCTGTACCATCAAAACAGATAAATAGAACCATAGATAAATGCACATCATTAATGAAATAAATAGAGCAATAAATATGTACAAATATATCCAAGTGCTGTGGGGAGGGGCAGGGGGTACGGCAGAGGGAGGGAGGAGGGGCGGTAGGGAGGGGAGGAGGAGCAGAGGGAAAGAGACGGCTCAATCGGGATTCTGTAAGCAGGCCATTTTTGTCTCGGGTCTTCTACTTCCCATCCTGAGGGCTAAGAAATGAAGCACATGGTGCAGAATTGGTCATTAGGAAATCAGTCTTGGTTTAGCAACTGCTGGGTTCTGATTGGATGAGCTGCTTCCTGTTGCTTCTAGACGTCAAGGTGGGAAGCGCCTGGACAGGAAGGCTGAGTAGGAAGCCGTGCTGCTCTTTCCCCTCAGACTTCCACTCCCATAAGCTCCGACTGATGATTCTCCAAGCATCCTTTAATGCCCTAAGTGGGGAGAGGATGCTGGGTTGGATGAATAACTTTTGGTCTTACTAGATCTTTGGTCTTACTAGAATGACTTGTCTTCATCATTATCAGTGGAATTGACTGAGCGCTTACTGTTTGCAGAACACTGAACTAAGTGCTTGGGTGAGTTCAATACAACAGAGTTGTGTTCTTCCCTGGCCACAGTGAGCTTCTGGCTTGCCTATTGCTGAAATCTGATCCAGGGAGCTGCCCAGTGGCCTTTCTGTGGGTAGTGTAACAGGTTGAGATGCTTAGATTGCTTTCTCTGTTCTGACTGGCCTAATGGCTTGGCCAAGACTGGCCAAGAGGCTGGCTGCTTTGTTCTGCGGTTGCTGTGTTTCTGACTCAGAAAAACCTAGGATCCACTTGCCCTAGACAATCTCGTTTCAATTTCCAGTAAGATGATGCTGCAGATAATGCCCCTAGCCCAGACCTGGTTTCCCTTCACCACATGGAAGCAGTGGCTGTCCCAGCAGAGCCAGCTGAGGTCGCAGCCACCCCTCGACCCCGGAGCCCATCTTCCTGGGGGAGGCACAAGGCTTCCTTCTGCATTAAGGAAAGAGCGGGGCTGATGGGAGCAGAAGTCCGAGGGGAAAGAGCAGCACGGCTTCCTACTCAGCCTTCCTGTCCAGGCGCTTCCAACCCTCTGCCATCTTGACTGTAAGCAGTGACGTCAGTAGAAACGGCGGATGTCTCCAAGGCAGGCATGCAGGCAGCCCTGGTCGGGGCAGGAGAGTTGGGTGGATTGTGGCCCTAAGGGAGGGACAAGTTACCTCCTTTCAGGCCTGGTCGAAACCTCTCTTGGTCCTCAGGGAGGCTTCCCTAATTGAATTGAAGTCATTGATCACTCCCTTGCTGAAGAGGACTATGAATGGATCCGAAAGATCTGGAAACCTGAGGCTGGTGGGGTGGGAGCAGGGAAGATCAGGAAACTGGAGCGGAAGGAGGGTGTGGGTTACTGGGGTGGGGGCACCTGGAAGACCAGGGGAAGCAGTTTGGGGGAGATCTGGAGGGCAGAGGGGAGGAAGCAGCTGTGGGGAGATCTAGAGGCTGTGGATGAGAGGAGCAATTTGGGGCAGATCTGGGTGCGGGTAGAGAGCCATCATGGGGGATCTAGAGAGCAGAGGGGAGGAAGCAGTTGTGGGGAGATCTGGAGGGTGGGGGGAAAGGGGCAGAGGAGATCCAGAGGGCAGAGGATAAGGAACAGATTGGGGGAGATCTGGAGGTAGGAAGAAAAGATGGGGAGGCAGGAGGAGGAGGTCTCAGGCTGTCTCGGTCCCCCGAGGGAGATAGGAACAGACCCCTCGGGCAGTACTGGGCATAGATTCCCCTCACCCCGAGGACCCCCCCGTCCAGGCAGGACACTAACTCTCCCTCCCCCACCCTCCCCCCCGCCCCATTTGCTTTCTCCCCAGGAGAGATGTGAGCCTGTGCCCGCCTCACCCACGCGGTCGCTCCGCCTCTGGCGGCCCCCCAGCAGCCTGGACGGCTGGGTCAGCCCGAGCCCCCCGGAGCGCCCACCGGTGCGACGGCACGGGTCCCCGTCCCCCAGCGAGCGGTCCCTGTCCCCTCCGCGGCCCGAGGCGGAGCCCAAGATGGCCAGCCGGCAGCTCCAGGCCCTGCTGGCCCGCAACATCATCAACGCCGCCCGCCGCAAGAGCTCCTCGCCTGCGCCCTTGAGGCCCCGAGTGTCCCCACAGGGCCCCCCGGGGCTTGGCACCTGCGGGGACCCCCGGCCGGGGAGCAGCCCCTCCTCACCCCCCCGGAGCCCCATACCGTCCCCGAGGGCCTGGGGAGATGGCCTCCGCCGAGGCTCTGGCTCCGGGGCATCCCGGCCAGCGGGTGGTGGCCGCTTCTCGCCCATCTGCAAGAGCCCTCTGCCATCCCCCGCAGCCCCCCGAGGTGGGGAGAGCCCCCGGCCCTTCCCGCCGGCCTGCAGTCCCAGGAACCCGGCCCTCGGAAGCCCCCTGCCCTCGCCCGGCCCCGGGGCACGCGGCCCAGCCCGGGCCTACGGCAGCCGGTCCCCGACGGACTCGGACGTGTCCCTGGACTCGGAGGACTCTGGGGCCAAATCCCCAGGGATCCGCAGCTACAATATCTGCCCGCGCGGCTGGAGCGGGGCCCTGCGGCTCAAGCGGCCCAGCCTCCCCTCCCAGGCCTCCTGCACCTCCTAGGCCGGCGGGGAACCGCCGGGCTGCAGAGCCGAGAGCGGGGCCTCGTGGGCCCGGACGGCCGGTCTCATCCCGGGCCGGCCGGTGTCCGGGCAGGCCGATCCCCGGGCCGGCTGGTCCCTGGGACAACCATGTCTGGGCAGGCTGGTTTGGACAGCTGTGACCTTCCAGTTCCCCCCGCACCGCCCTATGCTGACTGCACTTCTGGGCAGCTCTGGCCTTCGGTGAGGATGACTCCCTGGACGAAGGTGCCTCAAATCCCTTGGGTGGGGATCTGCCCTTCCTCCCAGCTGCCCCCTCGGGCCAGACCTTCTGACTCTACGGTCCCTTAGGCCGAGCTGCCCTGTGAATCTCTGCCGGGGGGTGTCCTCCTGCGGCCTCCCGGCGGATGGGGCCTGCCATCCCCCGGGGTCACCATCCTGAGGTCATGGCTCTGCAGACCTGCAGGTTGCGCCCCAATTGGAGAGCTGGGCGAGCCCATGGAAGGAGACAAGGGCCAAAAGCTGCCCATGGCCAGCCTCAGTCTGCCGGGCTTGACTCCTACCCCTGCCTCCCAGCCGGGCAGGAGGCCTGGCCTGGCAGAAGCACGGCTCGGTGTCGGGTGTTTTCCACACACTCGCCCCCTCCCGCCCCGAGCTCTATTTTTACACCCTTCCCTTTTAAAGGCAGGGGAGCCGACCAGGCCCTAGCCCAACGTGCCCTGTCGGTGGGTCTCATTGCCCCCGGCTCCTCCCCCGAGCACCCCTTCAGTCCCGGCCCCTTTCTGTTGCTGCCACCTGCGGATTTCATCGTCACCTTGGGCACCCGGGCGGGCTGGGCTAGCCTTCCCTGCGGGAGGAGCAGCTGGGAGAGATGTCCCAGAGTCGCCCGAGGTGGGCAGAGAGAAGCGGTGGAGTCAGCTCGTAGGTGAGGAGGCACTTTCGCTGAGAAGGATGGAAACTCAGCTGTTGGCGCCGCTGCCGTCACCACCGCTGATGTGTGGGAGACGGTCTCAGCCCCACCTCTGCACCCCCCCACTCCATCCTGCTTCTCACATCCATCAGCTAAAGCCCCTGATACCCTGGAGGAAAAGGGACTTGGGGGGGGGGCAGGAATGGGGGGACGGGGGCCACTCACCAAAGTCATCTCTCCCCCCTCCCACCCCATCCCCGTGAGGTCCAAGGCTCCTGCACCTCCCACTGCCCCCACTCCCATGTGATTGCATACGTGCACACACACACACGTGTGCTACTGGTAGCCGCTTCCCCTGGCACCCACGCCCTCCCCCGCTCCCGCCCCTGCCCCAGGAAGGACTCCCGCTATGCACTGAGCCACGCAGGGCCCAGGGCCCATCACCCCACCTAGACGGAGAGCGAGGCTCCTGTCCCGCCGCTGCCTCTGAAGTTTTTCGCGTCTGTGACCTTGGTTAATCCGGCTCATGAGAGTGGCAGGGAAGTCCAAAGGACACCAAGTGGGCTGAAAACTAGCCCGAGCCCATGGCGCCCCCTGGAGGTCCAGCCTGGCCACGGGGGACGGGGGTAGTCACGGATACAGGACTGAGCAGCAGTGACCCGAGCCCATGCTTTAATCCCTGGAGGGGAAAGGTGCCCGAAAGGAGAGGTTTGAAAAGATGCGATCCCAACCTACTGGGATCACTGGACTGCAAGTGGACAGGAGGAGGTCGGGAATGTAGCTAACAGTGAGAGCGAGGGGCTGACAGGGGTAAGAATTTGGGGGCTGTCTCTGGGCCTCAGCCTGGAAGGACAGTGGCCTCAGAGAGAGGTCTCTGAGGGATGTAGCCTGGGGGACCTGGAGAGGAGGGAGGGAAGGCCAAGGCAGACAGACAGGTGGGAATGAAGGAAAGAAGGAAGGAAGGCCTGACCTAACAGCCCAGAGGAGGGAATCGTGGCCTCCTTTGGATGTTAGGGTGGCATCAAATGGGACAGAGGGGATAGAGGGAGAGCTAGCAGCCTGGAAACCCTGTAGGGAAGGCGGACCTGCCAGAGGTGGGCAAAGAAATTAAGGAAGCTAGGGCCGGCAGGTTGAAGGTGAAGAGGGCATGGGATAGAGGAGGAGCTATTTGGATCTTCTTAAATGGTGGAAGTTTGAATTAAAAGGGCGAGCACCCCACCCCCAGTCACCCCAAGTCCCCTGAGGAGAGGTCAGGGCAGAGCAGAGCGGCGAGGGGCGTGGGAAGCTATGCTTTTCTCCCAGCTGCTCTACCCTCCCTGCAGGGTCTTCCTGGGGAGGAGGGAGCTCTGCTGCAGGAGTCCAGAGAGGTCTAGAGGCTGAGGTGTCACGATCTCCAGGGCTCGGATCAGTTGGACCCGACTGTCTTCTGTGGCTTAGAACTAAGGAATACGCTGCCCGTCCACAGTTCCCACGGTAGTCCTGGTCTCCAAACCCTGGCTCTCTGCTGTGTCCTCCAGAGAACTGGACTCTCCCTCCTGGGGTCTTCTCCCCTTCCTCAAGCCTTTGCCGCTCGAGGAAGAGTTTCCCAGGGGCTCCTGCCCTGAGTTTTGCTGCAACGTTGTACCCCAAGCGCCTCAATAAAACTCAGCTTTATCCATGCTCCGTGACTTCCCGGGTTTCATTTCCATCCATGCAGTGAGGTGAGGCAGCCCTGGCAACCCAGCCCACCACTTCCACCACCACCAGGTACTGACCCAAGGTCCAGAGCCTGGGATATCTCCTCCTTCGGCGACCCAGCGGGCCTGGATTGATTTGAGTCCCGGTTGGAGGGGTCTGACTTGAGGTTTATCTGTGCCGGGGAGTCTGTCGAGCCCAAAGGTGTCGTCACATCTATGGAGTTTACCTGTGGGCGTGTGTGGAGTTGAAAAGGTCAACGGGGAAGCCAGAGTCCTGACTGTGAGGTGTCCACACTAGCTATCTGTCTTTGGTGATGCTGTCGGGCTGGTTGTTGGCAGTGTCTGTAGCTGTTTTCACCATGTCTAGGATCGACTGAAGGACTCTGACCTAATGGCCTCACACACCCTCTGGGGGTGAGGGAGATCCTTAGGGCAGCCCAACTCGGGGAGAGACCCAACCCCCCAACCTCTCCAATCCCCCGGGGGCAGAGGGGTGGAGTTGATTCTGGTTTGAGAGGTACTCTCCCAGCACTTAGTACAATACTCTGCACATAATAAACCCTCCGTAAATTCCACTGACCGATTGATTGACCCTCAGGACCTCAGCCTTCCCTCTCCAGCCTGACTTAGCATGAACAGGAGTTCATGCCCATCACAGCAGCTCTCTCTAGGCACCCGCTGCACCCAAGAGCATCTATAAGACTGACAAAGGTAAGATCCCAGCCTTCCTCTTTCCTTCCCATGGAGAGTGCTGCCATGAAATCCTCCAAATGCCCGAGGTCCCAGAGGACGGTCAGGGAAACTCCAGGCGGTACAGCCCCCCCCTTCTCATCCTGATCCCCAGTCTCCCAAGAATCAGCACCCCAGGGACAGCCAGGAGAGCACGACGGGCAGGGTGTCATTGATGGCATTCAGGAATACCAGACAAATCGAATTAACACAATTGAAATACAATTGAATGACTACCAAACCCCCTTCTGTGTGTCCCCCGCTTCCCTTCCCAACCACACACATTGGAAAGCAGACTGTCAGTTCTGAAGCCGGAAAAATGAGCCCTCTGATGATGGAATGGAGATTCAGAAGGTTTGGAGAAGGAATCAGTACAGACTACGGTGGTCGAGGTCAGGCAGAGCAGGGTGTCTATCAATCAATCCATCATTCAATCATATTTATTGAGCGCTTACTGTGTGCAGAGCACTGAACTAAGCTATTGGGAAAGTACAATATAACCGCGTTGGTAGAAACGTTCCCTGCCCATAATGAGCTTATAATCTAGAGAGGGATACAGACGTAAATATAAATAAACGATGGATGTGGACATAAGAGCAGTGGGGCTGAGGGTGGGCTGAATAAAGAGTGCAAATCCAAATGCAAGGACGATGCAGAAGGGAGCGAGAGAAGGGGAAATGAGAGCTTAGTCGGGGAAGACATCTTAGAGGAAAAGTCCTCTGTTCCAAATCTGGGGTATTGGCTCTCTCAGTCCTTCCTCCAGCTCCTGTTGATTTCTGCATCCGATTTGGGATGAACTGTAGTAGTGCTGAGATGTGTAAGAAGTCGGGTAAACACTTCATACCAAGCAGCCCCTGGGAATGGAAGGAATGCTGTGTTCTGGGAACACTTGGGCTTTGGGAATGCTGGGAATGTTGGTTTTCGGGAACCCTGGGAATTCTGAGAATGTTGGGTTCCGGGAATGTTGACCCAGATTTCTTTCCCTGAGCTCCAAGATTTAGCTTGGACCCTGGCAGTCCCTCTGGAAATTTTTTCAGCTCCCTTCGGGGCAGGTTGGTGTCTCGGCCCGAAGGCAGGCCGGGGGCGGCTGGAGTGTGCTGGGAAGGGGAGTGCGGTCCCCGAGGGTTTCCGGGGCAGACCAGGTCAGGCATGTGGGGTCCCCCTGGCCCCCTACCAACTTCCTTGGCAGGAGCTGCTCTTGGAGGTTGGTAGCTGAATCCTGAACGATCTTCCGGTGCTCTCTGGTTTCTCCCAGGGAGCAACAGCTCTGCCTCGGACAGCTCTTCCCTCATCCTCCTAGAACCTTTCCCCTGAGCCCCAGATTCCGCAGCCTCCAGCGAAGGCCCAGTCCTCTAGGCCAGGCTGCTTCCCTGGTGAATACATATGGGAACTCCCTTATGGGTTTAGCTCTGCACAACGCCTATGTGTGTTTGTGGCGGTATGCTTGTGGGTGTGGGGGCACCCTTAAGTGCCCCTATAAGCTGGCGAGTGCACACCTGCCCTGGGAGGCGGCTGGCTCTACCCCTGCCTCCCTCCTCACCTCGCCCCTCCAGCATCTGGCCCAGTCACGCTTGGCTCCCAGCCCCCTTTTCGCAGTCAGAAATAAGCGTGTGACAGAGCAGGGATTAGGAGGCCGGAGCGTCAGCTGAGCCCCCAGAGCGGGTGGGTGACGGGGAGCGGGCGGCAGGCCGCTGGCTGGGTGAGGCACCAGGGGCCGCTCGGCCAGAGAGCCAGGGCTCGGGCTGTTCCTCTCAGAGCCCAGCAGGGAGCCCGGCCCTGCCCAGCCCAGCCCAACCCGACCCAGCCCGGGCCTGCCCAGCCGGAATCTCCCATTTCCAGGTACGGGTTGTGGCAGGTGGGGAGGAGGCTGCTGGCAGGAGGACGGGATTGTTGGGGGCAGGCAGGGGCAGGAACTGAAGAGGTGGGGGTGGGGGCCCACAGGCTCTGGGAAAGGAGAACTGGCCCGCATTGACCCTGGCTCTGGAGAGGCTGGACCCTGGGGGCTGGGCGCTGTTAGATCCAGAGAGGGATGGGGGAAACGGTCAGGGGCAGTGGAGCAGAGAAAGTAAAGGGACTTGGAGGCAAGAGCGCTTCTAAGCCCCAGAGGAGCCCCGATCAGGAAAACCCACCAATATCTTCAGAGAAGGAACTGGGAGACAGGGGGCTGGCTGCTTGTGGGTTTGTGGCCAAGTTCCTGCCCTTCTTTGTGCTTCAGTGACCTCCCTGGGGACAGTTGAAAGCAGTGTGGCCCGATGGATAGAGTATGGCCCTGGGAGTCAGTAGGACCTGGGTTCTAATTCTGGCTCTGCCCTTTGTCTGCTGTGTGATCTTGGGCAAATCCCTTCACTTCTCTGGGCCTCATTTACCTCATCTGTAAAATGGGGATGAAGACTGGAAGCTCCATGTGGGACAGGGACAGTGTCCAACCTGATTATCGTGTAACTATGCCAGCACTTAGTACGGTGCCTGGCACAGAGTAAGCACCTAACAAATCCCATTTAAAAAAAAGAGAGGTGAGAGAAAAAATACCCGGACTGAGGTTTGAGATCCTCAGTGACCTCTAGTATGAGAAGAGAATTGAAAAGAAGGAGGAGGAGGAAGAGAGGAGAAGAGAGGAGAGGAGGGGAAGGAGGAGGAGGAGATGGAGGAGGAAAACAAGAAGGAGGGGAAGAAAAAGGATGAGGAGAAGGAGGAGGAGGAGGAAGAAGAAAAAAGATGCCTAGGACTATATCCTCTCGATTGTAAAATCAGCTGAGTCCTTTTAGACGCCCCCCACCCCCCGCCCCGAAAGGGTAGGAGCCCTTAGACGCCTTTGGTCCTTGAGAGAAGCTCATGTGATCAGAGTTGCCAACCCCCTGCACCCCCACGGGCTTTCTCTGCTCCCAACCGGATCAGGTTTTCAGTCCCCAGATCGGCAGCTATAAATAGCTGCAGAGTCCAGTCCTCCAGTCCCAGCTCTACCTGCTGTGCCCCCCCGCCCCAACTTCCCATCCTCTAGACTCTAGCTGCTGGTACCCCTGCTCCCCTATCCCCTGGACCCCTGCTAATGTGAGGCAGCCCGTTCTGCCCCCAACAGCGCCTGGAGCCTGCAGAAGGAACGGGGACTGGGGCAGAGGGTTTGGGAGGCCTATCCTGCCCTGGGAAATGGACTTACTTCCAGACTCTGAGCAAGAGGTGACCACACTGTTCAGCCATGTGGTCCCAGAAGGTCTCGGAGGGTGCCCTGGCGGTGGTGGCGGTGGGGGGTGGTGGGGAGGTTGGAAAGCTGTAGGCCCTGTGTCTCTAGAAGAGTTCTTCCCAGACTAAACCCCACTTTTCCTCATCTCCCACTCCCTTCTGCGTCTCCCTGACTTGCTCCCTTTACTCTTCCCCCCCCCCCCCCACCCCACAGCACTTAGGTCTATATCTGTCATTTTATTTATTTATACTAATGTCTATTTGTATTGATGTCTGTCTCCCCACCTCTAGACTGTGAGCTCATTGCGGGCGGGGATCGTCACTCTTTATTGCTGTATTGTACTTTCCCAAAATGCTTAGTACAGTGCTCTGCACCGTAAACGCTCAATAAATATGATTAAATGAATTGAATGAATCAGTGAAAGAATGAGGGCTTGGGAGACCTATCCTGCCCTGGGAGATGGACTCAGTTCCAGACTCTGAACATGGGGACCAGGTGACCCCATGGTTCGGCCAAGTAGCCCCAGCAGGTCTCCGAGGGTGCCCCGGTGATGGTGGTGGGGGGGGGGGTGGGGGTTAGAAAGCTGAAGACTCCCTAAGCCCTGCGTCTCCAGAAAGGATGTGGGGATTAGGGGGACAGGGGCACTGGGGACTGGTGACGGCAGGGGTTGGGGAGGCCGGAGCTGGGGGCTGTGACGGCGGGGGGCCGGGGAGGCCGGGAGAGGGTGCGGGCCCCGGGGGGCCAGACCAGGCGAGAAGCCCAGCCAGGAAGCCTAGCTGTGCCCCTGCCTCTCTCTCCCAAAAGGATGGTGCCGGCAGACGTGGAGAAGGAGCGGAAGCAGCAGGCGATGGACATCGTGAGGGAGATGACGGGGCAAGGTGAGCCACTTCTTGAACTCAGCTACCCCACCTGCGGGCGACCGGCTACGGGGGTCGGGGAAGGCTTGCTCCCAGGGCCTAGGAGGCCCCTCAGCTCTTATGTACATTTCTATAAGTTATTTATTTATTTATATTAATGTCTGTCTCCCCCTCTAGACTGTAAGCTCATTATGGGCAGGGAATGTGTCTACTTACTGTTATTATTTAGTACTCTCCCAAGAGCTTAGGACAGTGCTCCTCACACAGTAAGCACTCAATAAATATGATTGAATGAATGAACGAATGAATGAATGAACGGTTTCCACCTTCTGCCCGCCGTGGCCCAGCCCCTCAGAGCTTCCCCCTGGCTGGCCAGGACGGAGGGAGCCATGGGACCCCTGGGTCCTCACCCTCTTCGTAGCGGAGAACCAAGCACTGGGCATCTAAGGGCTCGGCCCGGCTCGGGCCAGGCCGCCCAGGTGACCCGGTGCCCCCACCCTGCCCAGATGTGTCCCTGGACCTGGGGAAGAAGATGAGCGTCCCACAGGACCTGATGATGGAGGAGCTGTCTCTGCGCACCAACAGGGGGTCCCTCCTCTTCCAGAAGAGGCAGCGGCGGGTACAGAAGTTCACCTTGGAGTACCCTGCTGGGCCCCGCAGAGTGAGTTTTTCCTGTGGTTGGGGTGTGGTGGGGGCTCCCCTCCCTCCCCACCGCCACAGAGGGAAGATTCGCCAACACCGGGCCAGCAGAGCAGCCCAGCCAGGACACTGTCAGGGCTCGCGCTATGGGCCCTTGGGTGGGGAGGGGTCACCTCTGGGCTGAGTCCACGGCTGAGTCCACTCGAGGTGTGGAGCACTGGGGTGGGAAGGCAGGAGGCAGCGATCCCGCTCCCCGAGGAGCCCCCAACTCTTTGGGTTGTCTCCCTTCTCTGGGCCTCAGTTTCTCCATCTGTAAGCGGGGAGGATAATCTGGTGGTACCAGGGGCGACGAAGGCAGCAGGGCCATGCCAGGCAGAGTGTCCTGGCTGGGGAGGGAGGTGGCAGGGGAAGGAAGGAAGTGGGGCGGGTGCAGAGTGGGAACAGCACAGCCACCCCATCCGGGAAGTGCTGAGAAGTACTTGTTGTCTGAGGTTACTGATGATGGTATTTGTTAAGCGCTCACTATGTGCCGGGCACTGTTCCAATTGCTGCGGTAGGTACAAGATAATCCGGTTGGACACAGTCCGTGAACCTGCAGCATGAGTGTGGCCTAGTGGAGAGAGCACGGACCCGGAAATCAGAAGGACCTGGGTTCTAATTCTGACTCCGCCACTTGTCTGCTGTGTGACCTTGGGCAAGTCATTTTGCTTCTCTGTGCCTAAATTACCTCATCTGTAAAATGGGATTGAGACTGTGAGGCCCACATGGGACAGGGACTGTCTTCAACTCAATTTGCTTGTATCCACCCCAGTGCTCAGTACAGTACCTGGCACACAGTAAGCACTCAATGAATACCATAATGATTATTTTATTATTATTATTACTTATATATCTACCCCAGCACTTAGAAGAGTGCCTGGAATATAGTAAGCACTTAACAAATACCATAAAAACCAAAACAAAAAACATCAGTGTTTTCAGTTAGGCTCAAATATCCATCCGGGGTATCCTGAAGTGGACACCCAAGGAGAAGGGTGGAATAATGATAATAATGTTGGTATTTGTTAAGCGCTTACTATGTGCAGAGCACTGTTCTAAGTGCTGGGATAGATACAGGGTAATCAGGTTGTCCCACGTGAGGCTCACAGTCGTAATCCCCATGTTACAGATGAAGTAACTGAGGCCCAGAGAAGTGAAGTGACTTGCCCACAGTCACACAGCTGACAAGTGGCAGAGTCGGGATTCAAACACATGACCTCTGACTCTCAAGACCGGGCTTTTGCCACTGAGTCACGGGAATCTTCTTACCCAGATGACTGCTCAGCTGACTGAGATGGATTAGGGATGGGCTTGGCTAGAGACAAGGGGCTGACCTCACTGACTCTGAGGGGGGTCCCTTGAGGATGGAGGATTCAGCCCCGAAAGTCTGGGGGCCACTGGGTCTGGAGACAATGGGTCTCAGTGGACGCCAGGCTCCAAGCACCCCCTCATATCGTTGTTGGGTTCCTTTCTGCAGGGAGTGACCGGAGAGGCCGGAGGGACCGAAAGTCACGACACAAGAGCGGCGCAAACATGGGAGGTGACTAATAATAATGTTGGTATTTGTTAAGCGCTTACTACGTGCAGAGCACTGTTTTAAGCACTGGGGGAGATACAGGGTAATCAGGTTATCCCATGTGACGCTTACAGTCTTCATCCCCATTTTCCAGATGAGGTAACTCAGGCACAGAGAAGTTAAGTGACTTGCCCACAGTCACTCAGCTGACAAGCGGCAGAGCCGGGATTCGAACCCATGACCTCTGACTCCCAAGCCCGAGTTCTTTCCACTGAGCCACGCTGCTTGGGAAAGACTCAGAGGGCAATGCCGGGGAGGGGGTGTCGGCAGTGTGGATGGAGGGGGAGGGCAGGGGCTGGGCGGGAATGAGGTGAGGCAGGGCTCTGACACTCCCCAACCTCAGGGTTTCTCATCCAGCCTGAGCTCACTGTGGCATGAGCTTTGGGAGGACATGTCTGGTGGAGATGATAACATGGACGGAGTTTGCCAGGCCCATGGAGGGACCCTGGTAACAGGGTGGAAACTCCGCTCCACCCAAGCCCCAGCGAGCTGTAAGCTCTCCCTGGAAGGGCTGGACTCGCATGCCAGAGAGGAAAGAGAGCGAAGGGTGGGTAAATGAGCAAATCAGGAAGCCCTTAAGCACCAGCTCCCAAGAGAGAAAGAGAGAGAGAGTGTTTTGGGGGTCAGGGGTGGGGAGGAGGCATGGACACGGTCCTGTACTGTGGGACAGCATAGCCTAGTGGAAACAGTGCTCGCCTGGGAGCCAGAGAACCTGGGTTCTAATTCCATCTCCACCATTCCCCTATTGCGTGACCTTGGATGATGATAATAATAATAATCATGGTATTCGTTAAGCGCTTACTATATGCCAAGCACTGTTCTAAGCGCTGCAGTAAATACAAGGCGATCAGGTTGTCCCACGTGGAGCTCACAGTCTCAATCCCCATTTTACAGATGAGGTAACTGAGGCACAGAGAAGTGAAGTGATTTGCTCAAGCTCACACAGCAGACAAGTGGCGGAGCGGGGATTAGAATCCATGACCTCTGGCTCCCAAGCCTGTGCTCTTGCTCCTAGGTCTTGCTGCTCCTCTTAAGTCACTTATCTCCTCAGTGATCCAGTTTCCTCAATTATAGAATGGGGATTCAATACCAGTTCTCCCAACCTCTTAGACTATGAGCCCCATATGGGCCAGGGACTGCGTCGGACCTGATTATCTTGTACCTACCCCAGTGCTTAGCACAAAGTAAGTGCTTACCACAATCCTTCTTCTTCTCCCCGGACCCCTCCCACCCCACCCACACCTCAGGCAGCCAATGGCCCAGAGGGGAAGGAGAGCTACCGCACAGAAATCCACATCACCCCATCAGGCCAGGTAATCCCGACTTCAGGGCCCGTAGGAACCAGCCAACTGTCCTCAGCCAGCCCAAGCAACCTGGCTCCAGGTGAGTGTTTACGGTCGACTACTTCCCACCCCGTTCTCCCTCCCGGGACCGGCCTGGCATCTCAGTTGCTGCTGGGTGAGGGAGGATTGGGGGGCGGTTGGTGGGGAGGAATCTGTGGGTAAAAGGGAGGTCAATAGCTAATAATAATAATCATGGTATTTGTTAAGCGCTTACTGTGTGCGAAGCACTTTTGCTACCATCTGGAGGGTCTGACCCCCTGCAGGAGGGGATCTGCCCGGGATGAAGGCCAGAGGGCAAAGGTTGGGTCAGGTTTGACTTAATAGGCCGTTTCAGTGGCAAGAAAGACTGTGTGGGGGAGGCAGCGGAAAGAGTGGAAAGGAGGGCTGTTTCCCCTAGATCCTCCCCTAGCTGCCCACCCTCCGACGGCGTTCTTCTTGTCATCAGTGGCAAAAAAGACTGTGTGGGAGAGGCAGAGGAAAGAGTGGAAAGGAGGGCTGTTTCCCCTAGATCCTCCCCTAGTTGCCCACCCTCCGACGGCGTTCTTCTTGTCATCTGTGCCCCACCATAAAGGCAGCATGACTCTGCTTTCCGCTGGAGCCGGATGTTTCCGTGGTCACCTCTGTGCTGGTGTCCTGGGGTCAATTACTGTGCCTCTCTGGTCCTTAGTCTCTGCTGTGGTGGGATACAACCCACCTGGGGGGAGGTCTCCACTAGAGTGTTCCTGTTTCCTTGTTTTGCTTTGTTGTCTGTCTCCCCTCTTCTAGACTGGGAGCCCGTTGTTGGGTAGGGATTGTCTCTATTTCTTGCTGAATTGTACTTTCCAAGCGCTTATTACAATGCTCTGCACACAGTAAGCACGCAATGAATATGAATGAATGAATGAATGAATAAATGGATGTTCTGGAGGCCGGGACCCAGGTGGGTAAAGCAGGAGACCACAAGCCCATCAGGCTCCATTGGCAGCACATGTTGTTTCTGGTTGGCGTGGACCCACCCCCCAGGACCAGCTGAGCCCAGGGAACTTCTGATTTTGCATTAGTTTGGTTCTAGGTTAGGCTGCCAGATTTTGGGCTTGTTTTTCCCTGTTCCTTCTCTGTCCCCAACCCAAATCCCCTCCCTAGAAGTCCCCAGAGTAGCAGTGGGCTGGGACATCCAGTAGGAAGTGTAGGGGAAGGAATTTCCAGGGTTCCTAGAGGGCTTTGCCGAGCTCCTGGGCCACAGCCTCGTAAACCCCAAGGATGGTCAACAGGAACAGGGGGATGGGGCAGGGAGTGGGGAAGCTGGGGATGGTTGGAAAAAGTCTGTCCCCCTGTAGCCTCCCCAGGACCCCTCAATTCTTTCCCAATTCTGGTCTCCCCCGTCCCCAGGCTATTCTGAGCCCCTGAAGGGAGTCCCGCCCGAGAAATTCAATCTCACGGCCATCCCCAAGGGGTACCAGTCTCCCTGGAGGGAATTTATCAGCAGCAAGGACTATCAGCTGCACAACCTGAGCTTCCTGCCCAAGATGGCCAGCCCCACGGACTACAGGAGCTTCAACAAGTAAGGGCCCGCGGCGGGTGAGGAAGTTTAGGGGCCAGGCTGTGTGTGCTGGGCCCCTCTGCCCAGCCTGCCCAGCTTTGGGGTTTGATGTGGGAGCAGCCATGGTTTCTCAGGGCTCAGTCTGGACCCTTGTGTGGGCTGGGCCTGATTGGGGTCGGGGGGCAGGTCGGGGAGCATTTGGATTTGGGTTTGGATGCTGTTCCACCATTTAGGGTTGGGGCATCTGCAGGGTGGTAGCTGGAAGGGTTCATTTCCCGGGGGGAGCACTTTGGGAAGGGGAAGGGAGGCTCAGTCTTCTTAATCAATAAATGGATTATGAGAAGTAGCATGAGCTAGTGGATAGAGCACAGGCCTGAGAGACAGAAGGACCTGGATTCTAGTCCCGGCTCCACTACTTGTGTGCAGCGTGACCTTGGGCAAATCACTTCTCTGTAATTTAGTTCCCTCATCCATAAGAGGGAGATTAAGACTACGAACAGCAGACGGGACAGGGACCGTGTCCAACCTGATTACCTTGTGTCTACCCCAGTGTTTAGATCAGTGCCTGGCACAGCATAAGCACTTAACAAATACCATTAAAAAAATGGTATCAAAGTGTTTGGGGAAGCAGCGTGGCTCAGTGGAAAGAGCCCAGGCTTGGGAGCCAGAGGTCATGGGTTCAAATCCCAGCTCTGCCACTCGTCAGCTGTGTGACCGTGGGCAAATCACTTAACTTCTCTGTGCCTCAGTTACCTCATCTGTAAAATGGGGATTAACTGTGAGCCTCAAGTGGGACAACCTGATTACCCTGTATCTACCCCAGTGCTTAGAACAGTGCTCTGCACATAGTAAGCGCTCAAATACCAACATTATTATTTACTGTATGCAGACCACTATACTAAGCAATCAGTGGCATTTATTGAGCACTTACTGTGTGCAGGGGACTGAACTAAGCACTTGGGAGAATGTACAATATAAGCACCTTAACAAATACTTGTTTTTTTTTTAAAAAAAGTTAGTGGGCATGTTCCCTGCTCACAGCGAGCTTACAGTTAAGCACTGGGGAGAGTAATAATAATAATTGAGGTATTAAGAGTTTTCTATACATCAAGCACTGTACTAAGTGTTGGGGTAGATGTAATATAATCAGGTAGCACAGTCCTTGGCCCACATAGGACTCAGAGTCGGGAGACACGATCCCTGCCCTTGAGGAGCGAACAATCTAGGTGGGGAGGCAGTCAATAAAATAAATGACATATAGAGGAAGCAGCAGATATGGATATGGACCTAAGCGCTATGGGGCTGGGGTGAGTATCAAATGGCTTAAAGTACAGAACCAAAGCAGAAAAAGGAGTGACTAGGGTTGGAAATTCTCAGGGGAAACTTCTTGGAAGAAATATGATTTCATCAGCTCCTGTGGCCCAGGGGCTGGCCCTGGCCCACAACACACTCTCTCTCTCTTTCTTCCTATTCTTCTCTCTCCATGCTCAGCATTGGATCGAAGTGGGGCAGGGGACAGGGAGTGTGGGTGATGCAGTGGAAGCCAATACCATTCAAAATCCTGTTAACTCGCAGCCCCTCGGGTTGCTCACCGATGACTAAGCAACGGAAGACCTTCCGAGAGAGGCTTGAGTCGAGAGCTTCAGCCATTGGCATCTCTCCGCTCAGCCCCTCACATTCATTCATTCATTCAATCGTATTTATTGAGAGCTTGCTGTGTGCAAAGCACTGTACTAAGCACTTGGAAAGTACAATTCAACAACAAATAGTGACAATCCCTACCCAACAACGGGCTCACAGTCTAGATGCGGGGAGGCAGACAACAAAACAAGTAGACAGGCATCAATAGCATCAATATAAACAAATAGAATTATAGATATATACACACCATTAATAAAATAAATAGAATAATAAATATGTACATATATACACAAGTGCTGTGGGGCGAGGAGGAGGGTAGAGCCGAGGGAGGGAGTCGGGACGATGGGGAGGGGAGGAGGAGCAGAGGAAAAGGGGGGCTCGGTCTGGGTGGGCCTAACGGAGGAAGTGAACTTTCAGTAGGGCTTTGAAGGGGGGAAGTGTGTTAGTTTGGCAGATGTGAGTAAGGAGAGCATTCCAGGCCAGAGGTAGGATGTGGGCCAGGGGTCGACGGTGGGACAGGCAACAACGAGGCACAGTGAGGAGGTTAGCAACAGAGGAGCGGAGAGTGCGGCCTGGGCTCACAGGCAACTGCCTGCAGACCCACCCATCATTCTGGAGGAACTTCAGTGAGTGGGTGCAAGATCTGGTGTCAATCATCATCATAATAATATTTGTTAAGCAGTTACTATGTGATAGGTGCTGTAAACCTTGATATTAGATTCCCCCACCACCCTGCAACCCAGCATCTGGCTTGGGTGCTGAGTAACATCCTCTTCACCCTCTTAAGTGCCCCAAGGAATGAATATCTTCAGGAAGATGATATCGGAGGGAAGGGTAAACGTGGGGAATGCTATAGCCGTAGTCTCACTGTGTTCAAAAACTCCTTCCCACTAATTTGTGCTCAAAAGTGAAAATGCAGCCCTAGACCCTGGCCAGAGGTAACTAAGGTTTGGCCAAGATTCGAAGTCCTGTTTGGGTTACAGTCATTCCTCTCTAGTGGTGTCCAAGAAGCCTTCCCAGACTGAGTGACCCCTTTTCCCTCTGCTCCCCCTCTGCTCCTCCCTCTTCTCCCCTTCACCTCCCCTCAGCTAAGCCCCCTTTCCCTCTGCTCCCCCCGCCCCCAGCACTGTGCTCATTTGTATATATTTTTATTACCCTATTTATTTTGTTAATGAGGTGTCCATCTCCTTGATTCTATTTATCGTGATTATGTTGTCTTGTTTTTGTCCGTCTGTCTCCCCCGATTAGACTGTGAGCCCGTCTTTGGGCAGGGATTGGGTCTATCTGTTGCCGAATTGTACATTCCAAGTGCTTAGTGCAGTGCTCTGCACATAGTAAGCACTCAATAAATACTATCGAATGAATGAATGAGAACCTGTCACCCCTGGGAGGGGAGTCTGGCGGAAAGTTGGGGGTGTCATCTCTGTCAGGGAAGCAGAGGAAGACCCCTGGAGGAGAAGGCCCCGCTTTGAGATTTTCATTGCTCCATCGTCTGCCAGTTCTACTATTGGCTCACTGTGAGCCCCAGAACAAGGTTGTTCAGCTCTCTGGGCCTCATTTGCCCCTTACCCCTCTATATCACCCAAGGAGGTCACAAGAAACTAGTGGGAAGGAGATTTTGAGCAAAGGAAGACTACGGCTACAGCATTCCCCAGGGTTAGAGCAATCCCTATTGTTATAATGATCCCAAGACGGAACCCTGGCCTCGATTCAAGCCCCACAGCTCCCTCACACCTCTCATTTCCAGGAAGACTCTTGGGTGTTAGGGACGGAGGGCCTTTCTTTAGGGATATCCTGCTCTCTTATCTGGGAGTAAAGGCCTTGAGAACAAACACATGCCAAAAGTATAGACAAGACCCAAGCAAAACCTGTCCCTGGCCCATCTAACTACACTATTTCCTCCAGCAGCGGGACCTAGTGGAAAGAGCGCAGGCCTGGGAGTTGGAGGGCCTTAGTTCTAATCCCGGCTCCGCCACTGGGTGTCCTTGGGCAACTCACTTAACTTCTCTGTGCTTCAGTTTCCTCATTTGTAAAATGGAGATCCACTACCTGTTCTTTCCTCCTACTTAGACTGCGAGCCCCATGTGAGACCGATTAACTTGTCTCAACCCCAATGCTTAGAACAACGTTTGGTATATAAGTGCCTAACGACTAACGTAATAATTATTATCTAGATGTCTAAACTCGACGTGGGCAGGGAACGTGTCTACCGACACTGTTGTGTTGTACTCTCCCAAGAGCTCAGTACAGCGCTCTGCAGCCAGTAAGCATTCAGTAAATACAACTGACTGGTAGCCACAGCGAGAGGGCTAGTGGAGACCAGGGCTCTAGGCTCTTTCTAGGAACAGGCCCAGGGTCCGGTCAGGACTGGCAACCCTGGCGTTTTGCGGCGTTATCATTATTGATGTTTATTAAACGTCAACAATGCACCAGACACTTCCTCTCCAGTAGCCGCAGATGGGAGTTGCCTCACTAGGAGGAAGGAATAAATCACGACCCTGTCGCCGGCAGCTTCCCCTCCAGCCGGCAAGGCCCAGCGGGGAGAAGGGACTGAGCCAGCACGAGCCAGCCAAGGTCACCCCGGGGGCCTCCAACCTTCCTTTTTCAGAAGGAAGCACAATCTCACGGCCCATTTCCCTGCTGAAGGGAAAGCCGGGCTCTAATTTGCACGCGGGAGTTATCGAAAGCCAACTCTCCCCAGTCATTTCCCCAGGCCCCGGACAGGCCCTGCGATTATCTGGTCTTGATTCAGACCGTGAGCCCCGTGTGGGACGGGGACCGTGTCCGGCCTGATTAGCTTGTTTCTTCCCTGGCAGCGTGAGAAGTGGCATGACCTAGTGGAAAGAGCACAGGCCTGGGACTCAGAGGACTTGGGGGCTAATCCCGGCTCTGCCAATTGCTCTCCTATCTGTGTCACCTTGGAAAAGTCACTTAACTCTTCTGTGCCTCAATTTCCTCAACTGTAAAATGGGGATTCAATACCTGTTCTCCCTCCCACTTAAAACTGGGACCCCCATGAGTAACAGAGACTGTGTCCCACCTAACTGACTTGTATCTACTCCAGTGCCTAGAAAGGTGTTTGTCACATAGTGAGCTCTTAACAAGTACCTTAAAACAAAATAAACAACCCCAGTGCTTAGAACGGTGCTCGACACCCAGTAAATACATAACAAATACCACTATTATTATTATTATTGTTGAGAGGAAGGGGCATGGCAACGTCAGAACACAGACAACGTCATCCCTTAGATCAGCCCAACCAGCCCAGGATGCTGGGAGGTACCATCAGTCAGTCAATCATATTTATTATTTACCATGTGTAGAGCACTGTACTCAGCGCTTGGAAGATACAACCCAAGAATTGGAAGACCCGTTCCCTGTCCACGGTGACCCTGTAGGAGTTTCCCTCCTTGACTTGTTCATCCCAAGCGCTTAGTACAGTGCTCTGCACATAGTAAGCGCTCAATAAATACTATTGAATGAATGAATGAATGAACATCCACCCTAATGATGCTGGATGGACCAATCAAACAATGGTATCTATTGAGCACTCCCTGTGGGCCGAGAACCGGACTAAGTGCTTGGTAGAGTACAGAGAGCTTGCAGTCTAGCAAGGCATTTACCATCTAACACGGTGAACTTTCTCTTCTAATAACCCGGCAACTACGAGCCACAAATTATCCAAGACTTTCTCCAGTCTTCTAACTTCCCAACTTTCTATTGGATGATTTAACTTTACATCCATAAATTTAGGCAGTAGTATTGTCAGGCGGAAGGAGACGATGGTAACCCACTTTGGTATTTTTACCAAGAAAACTCTTTGGAAATGCCATCAGAACGATTGCAAATAGAGCTGGGGTGTACTGGGAGAGATGTGTCACGTGGCTTAGTGGAAAGAGCACGGATTTGGGAGTCGGAGGTCGTGGGTTCTAATTCCGGCTCCGCCACTGATCAGCTGTGCCTTTGGGCAAGTCACTTCACTTCTCTGTGCCTCAGTTACCTCATCCCTTAAATGGAGATTAAGACTGTGAGCCCCACGTGGGACAACCTGATGACCTTGTATCTACCCCAGCGCTTAGAACAGTGCTTGGCATACAGTAAGCACTTAACAAATACCATAATTATTATGTGTCCGTGCTGTCACTATGGGTTGGAGATGACTCGAAGACATAAGACAAGTATTGTAAGGATGATATATATATATCTATATATATAGATATATATATGTGTGATATATGTGTGTATATATGTATATATATATGTATATATGTATATATATATATATGTATATCACATATATATATGATATAGATGATATATATGTATATATAGATGGTGTGTATGTATATTTTAATGTGCATGTGTATATATATATATGTGCATATATATACATATATAAAAATATACATATATATAATCTGGAACATATATACAGAGAGAGCTACTGTTGTTCATATTTGAAGACGACACCTTTGTTTTGAAATGCACCTAAGATTGGCTGTGCGGTTGACACAACTGATGTGGGATCCACAGTCTCAGGCAGTCAGGTTGTACGTACTGAGCGCTTACTGTGTGCAGAGCCCTGAACTAAGTGCTCGGGAGCAAACAGTGTAACAATACAACAGACACATTCATTCAACAGTATTTATTGAGCGCTTACTATGTGCAGAGCACTGTAATAAGCGCTTGGAATATACAATTCAGCTTCCCCGTTGTGCACCCGAAAAGTTGTCCCTTGTTGTGTTGTCAGGCCTGATGTTTGCAGCACCAGGTTCAGGTTTCCCTCCTTGACTCAGGTCTTGCAAAGCTTCTGCTCGGTGAGCACCACCCCCTTCTTGACGGTAGAATAAAATATTGAATATCCATATGTGCTGAAGATGGATATAAAAGTATTTTGTTAATGAAATGTACATCAGCTTGATTCTATTTAGTTGCCATCGTTTTTACGAGATGTTCTTCCCCTTGACTCTATTTATTGCCATTGTTCTCGTCTGTCCGTCTCCCCCGATTAGACCGTAAGCCCGTCAAACGGCAGGGACTGTCTCTATCTGTTGCTGACTTGTTCATTCCAAGCGCTTAGTACAGTGCTCTTCACATAGTAAGTGCTCAATAAATACTATTGAATGAATGAATATAAGTGCTAAGGGGGCTGTTTAGAGTGGCATGACTTGAGGTGTTGGGAATTTTGTGGGGGAAAGATTCCAGGAGAAGTGATTTTACTGGCTTTGGAGGCAGGGGAAGGCTGTGGACTTGAGTAGTGGTTTGGAAGTGGGAGAGGGTGACCTAATGGATAGAGCATGGCCCTGGGAGTCGGAAGGACCCGGGTTCTAGCCCCGGCTCTGCCACTTGTCTGCTGCGTGACCTTGGGCAAATCACTTCACTTCTCTGTGCCTCAATTACCTCATCTGTAAAATGGGGGTTAAGACAAAGACTGTGTCCAGCCTGATTACCTTGTATCTACCCCAGAGCTTAGAACAATGCCTGGCGCGTAGTAAGTGCTTAACAAATACTGTTTTAAAAGAAAGAGCAGCAGATTGAAGGCTGCAGGTTTGCAAGGTGGGGGAAGCTGCCGGAGAGCCTTGAAACTCCTTTCCGTTGGCTTCTGCTTGACAGATGTGCAAAGGGGTGAGTCCCCACGGGAGGTTTCTGAGCAACCATGTTTACTATTAACAGAGCGGAAAGATAGAACAAAGAATCAGTCGATCAGTCAGTGGCATGTGAGTGCTCACTGTGTGCTGTACACTCTACTGAGCACTTAAGAGAATACAATAGAGTCGGTAGACATGATCAACCAACTTGCCCATTCCTACCAAACCTCTCTAATTTCCTACTACACCCCAGCCCACACACTTTGCTCAGCGTGGCTCAGTGGAAAGAGCGTGGGCTTGGGAGTCAGCGGTCATGGGTTCGAATCCCGGCTCCGCCACTTGTCAGCTGTGTGACTGTGGGCAAGTCACTTCTCTGTGCCTCAGTTCCCTCATCTGTAAAATGGGGATTAAGACTGTGAGACCCAGGTGGCACAACCTGATTACCCTGTATCTACCCCCGCGCTTAGAACAGTGCTCGGCACATAGTGAGCGCTTAACAAATACCAACATTTTTTTTTTAATACCAACCGACTCTGTACCTCAATCTTGCTGCTGACCTCTTGCCCATGTCCTGCCTCTGGCCTGGAACTCCCTTTCCCTTCATATCCAGCAGATGATCGTTCTTCTGCCTTCAGTCTTATTAAAAGCACATCTCCTCCAAGAGGCCTTCCCTGACTAGGCCCTCATTTCCTCTTCTCCCACTCCCTTCTACGTCACCCCCGGACTTAGATTTGTTTCCTTTATTCACTCTACCCTCAGCCCCGTAGCATTCATGTATATACCCGTAATTTACTCATTTATATTCAGTGTCTGTCTGCTCCTCCAGACTCTAAACTCCCTGTGGGCAGGGAACATGCTTACCCACTCTGTCGTTTTGCACTCCCCCAAGCATTTAGAACAGTGCTCTGTACACAGTAAGCACTCATCAATCAGTGGTATTTACTAAGTGCCGTGGGGCTGGGGATGGGATATAAAAGTGTTTAAAGGGAAAAGGCCCAAGTGCGTAGGTGACACCGAAGGGAGGAAGAAGTCGGGAGATGATATAGGTGCCAACCTTCTGAAACAGGGGCCACGCCACCTTAGAGTGGAGGGATATTCTCTTCCTGGTACTTTAGCCGATTACTAATAATGCTGGTATTTGTTAAGCGCTTACTATGTGCAGAGCACTGTTCTAAGCGCTGAGGTAGATAGAGGGTAATCAAGTTGTCCCACGTGAGGCTCACAGTTAATCCCCATTTTACAGATGAGGGAACTTAGGCCCAGGGAAGTTAAGTGACTTGCCCACAGTCACACAGCTGACAAGTGGCGGAGCTGGGATTCGAACCCACGCCTCTGACTCCCAAGCTCGGGCTCTTTTCACTGAGCTTTTCTACCTCTTTTCTGAGGGTTTTCCCCCTCCCACCACCTCCGTGTGAGGCTTGTTCTAGTGAGTCTTCTAAGTGCTGGAGTAGATACGAGTTAATCAAGTTGGACACAGTCCCTGTCCTACACGGGGCTCACACTTTTAACCCCCATTTTACATATGAAGTAACTGAGGCCCAGAGAAGTGAAGTGACTTGTCTTAAATCACAAGCAGACACGTGGAGGAGACAGGATTAGAACCCAGGTCCTTCTGACTCCCAGGTCCATGCTCTACCCACTAAAATAAAATAAAATAAATGTTGGTATTTGTTAAGCGCTTACTATGTGCCGAGCACTGTTCTAAGCGCTGGAGTAGACACAGGGGAATCAGGTGGTCCCACGTGGGGATCACAGTCTTAATCCCCATTTTACAGATGAGGTAACTGAGGCACCGAGCGGTTAAGTGACTTGCCCAAAGTCACACAGCTGACAAGTGGCCGAGCCAGGATTCGAACCCATGACCTCTGACTCCCAAGCCCATGCTCTTTCCACTGAGCCACACTGCTTCTCTAAGCCATACTGCTTCCCAATCAGTGGTATTTATTGAGCATAAACTATGTGCAGAGAACTGCACTAAGTGCTTGGGTGTAGACAGTAGTGGTAGACATAATAATAATGATGGTATTTGTTAAGCACTTACTATGTGCAAAGCACTGTTTTAAGTGCTTGAGGGGGGATACAAGGCAATCAGGTTGTCCCACGTGGGGGTCACAGTTTTTAATCCCCGTTTTACAGATGAGGGCACTGAGGCACAGAGAAGTTAAGTGACTTGCCCGAAGTCACACCACTGTCAAGTGGCAGAGCCGGGATTCAAACCCATCATCCCTGCCATGGGGGAAGCAGCGTGGCTCAGTGGAAAGAGCCTGGGCTTTGGAGTCAGGGGTCATCGGTTCGACTCCTGGCTCTGCCACTTGTCAGCTGTGTGACTGTGGGCAAGTCACTTCGCTTCTCTGTGCCTCAGTTACCTCATCTGGAAAATGGGGATGAAAACTGTGAGCCTCACGTGGGACAACCTGATGACCCTGTATCTACCCCAGCGCTTAGAACAGTGCTCTGCACATAGCGCTTAAATACCAACATTATCATTATTATTATTATTGTCTCTATCTGTTGCCGAATTGTACTTCCCAAGTGCTTAGTACAGTGCTCTGCACACAGTGAGCGCTCAATAAATACCATTGAATGAATACTAGGTTATAATCTAGTAGGGGAAACGGACCCACAGATAAATCACAGCTAAGAGGAAGACGGCAAAGGGGATAGGAACATGAGTTAGTGCTTAAGTAACAGGGTATGGGAGTGTGTGTTACAGGAGGTTGTGAGATGGTGCGGAACTGGTAGTTGGGAGATTAATCGGGGAGATGCAATGGCTTTGAAAGATGGGAGAGTTGTATTGTCAGATTTGAAGGGGACTCCAGGCAGCAGAGAAGGTTTGAAGATAAGGTGAAGGGTAGGAGAGATGAGAATGAGGCACAGTGAGTATGTTAGATTAAGGCGAACCAAGAGTGCTGGCCAGTGTGTGGTGGGTGAAGAAAGTGGAGAAATGAGAAGGTCAGAGGACTAAGTTCCATGAAGCTACTAGCCAGGAGTTTCCGCAGAGAGAGATGGACAACCGCTGGACGTTTTTGAGGAGTGGGAAGATGGGAGCAGAACAACACTTCATTCATTCAATAGTATTTATTGAGCGCTTACTATGTGCAGAGCACTGTACTAAGCGCTTGGAATGTACAGATCGGCAACAGATAGAGACAATCCCTGCCCACTGACGGGAACATCCTCCAGGCAGCCGCATGAGACGAGAGACTGGAGGCTGGGAGAGCAGTGAGGAGGCCGATCCGGCAGTCGAGGTGGGATGTGACAATTCCCGGACCGGCGTGGTGGCACTTCAGATGCAGAGGAGGGGCCGGATTGTGGAGGAACAAGTGTCAGGGTGTAGCAACAGATTGAGCGTGGAGTTGAGAGGAAGGAGTCAAAAATAACGCCAAGGTTTCGGACTAGAGAGATAGGGAGGATGGTGGCGTTGTCGGCTGTGACTGGAAAATCAGTGGCGGAGCAGAGGCTCGGCGAGGGGAGATGAGTGCGGTTTTGAACGTGTCCAGGCAGGGAGAAATGTGAAAGTGCGGAGAGGAGAGAACCGACCGTAGGTGGCCCAGAGAAGGCGTGGTGGATGGAAAGCGAGCCTCGGGCAGGGGCTGCAGACAATCGACAAGATTCGTTCATTTAGTCAGTCATATTTATTGAATGCTTACTGTGTGCAGAGCACACAGTACACTACAACAGTAAGCAAGGCAACACTTTCCCTGCCCACCATGAATTTACAGTCTAGAGGGAGGAAGATGGACATTAGTATAAATAAAAATTACAGATACATACGTAAGTGCTGTGGGGCTGGGGAAGAACAAAGGGAGCAAGTCAGGGCGACGCGGAAGGAAGCGGGAGAAGAGAAGAGGGGGGCTTAGGGACGGCTTTTGGAAGGAGATGTGCCTTCAATAAGGCTTTGAAAACGGGGGGATAGCTCCTTGTCTTTGTGTCTTTGGAAACTCTTTACTCCTCCCTTCCACGGGGCCATATAAATGTTTAAACAGATATCTGATTCCTCCAGCCTCGTTCCAAATGCCCTTCTCGGAGGCTGTGTCAGGTCTGGGTCGCACTCTACCTCAGCCCTCAGGAACGACAAGCCCAGACCGAGATCACATTTCTGCGCTGCACAAAAGTTCCCAAACAACAAAATCGTAGCTTTCATTGGACTGTTTGGAAGCAGAGCAGCTGTGGAACAGCTCAGCCCTCTCCGGCCGAAGCTGTCGTGGAAAAGGACCAGGCTTCCCCTTTAGGCCATGGCAGGTCCGGCCTGGAAACTAAACCGGGCTCACAATAATAATAATTATGGTATTTATGAAGCGCTTACTATGTGCTGAGCACTGTTCTAAGTGCTGAGGTAGATATAACTTAAACCCCGCTGCTTCCTCCCTCTTTTCTCTGCTACTGAACTTTGTTCTCTCATTTTGGGAGTCAGGGCCTACTGGCCCATTTCTAATTAAAAATAATAATGTTGGTATTTGTTAAGCGCTTACTATGTGCAGAGCACTGTTCTAAGTGCTGGGGGAGATACAGGGTGATCGGGTTGTCCCACGTGAGGCTAACAGTCTTGATTCCCATTTTACAGATGAGGTCCCTGAGGCACAGAGCAGTGACTTGCCCACAGTCACACAGCTCACAAGTGGCAGAGCTGGGATTCGAACCCATGACCTCTGACTCCCAAGCCCAGGCTCTTTCCACTGAGCTAGGCTGTTAATTAGCCAGCCAGAAGGCAAACAGCCTATTTGCCTACTCTCCTGGCCTGCCAAGAGGTTGGGTTAAACGTAGGTAATGCATTTTCTCCCCTTTTCTTTCCTCTCCGGGGATTTTGTTGTTGATTTCACTCAGGGGAGATGGAGAGCACAATAATAACTGTGGTGTTTGTTAACCTCTTCTATGTGTCAGACACTGCTCTAAACGCTGGGGTAGATAAGGGATAATCGGGCTGGACACAGTCCCTGTCCCACAGAGGTTTCACAGTCTTAATACTCATTTTAGAGGTGAGGGAACTGAGGTAGAGAAGTGAAGTGACTCTCCCAAGGTCACACAGCAGAGATAAGTGGTGGAGCCGGGATTAAAACCCAGGTCCTTTGGACTCCCAGGACTGGGCTGTATCCATTAGGCTATACAGTTTCTCTAAGAGAGCCCCTTCCAACAATTAGTAATAATAATAACTTGGTATTTAAGTACTTACTATGTGCAGAGCACTGTTCTAAGTGCTGGAATAGATACAGGGAAATCAGGTTGTCCCACATGAGGCTCACAGTCTTAATCCTCATTTTACAGATGAGGTCACTGAGGCACAGAGAAGTAAAGTTGCTGCCAGCTTTAGACTGTAAACTCTTCTCTAGACTGTGAGCTCGTTGTGGGCAGGAATGTGTCTGTTGTTGTACTCTACTCTCCCAAGTGCTTAGTACAGTACTTCGCTGACAGTAAGAGCTCAATAAATACGATTGAATAAATGAATGATAGGGAGTGTGCCTGACTCGGTTCTCCTAGGCATTTAGTACAGTGTTCTGCATACAGTTAGCCCTCAATAAATGCCATTGATTGATTGATTTGATTCAATGAGGGCTTCAAATTTACCAAGAGATGGTCTGACTGGTCAGTAGTGGTAGTAGTGATAGGATTAAGCACTTACTGTGTGAAACAGCGTGGCTCAGTGGAAAGAGCCCGGGCTTGGGAGCCAGAGGTCATGGGTTCGAATCCTGGCTCGGCCACTCGTCAGCTGGGTGACCGTGGGCAAGTCACTTCACTTCTCCGTGCTTCAGTTACCTCATCTGAAAATGGGGATTAACTGTGAGCCTCAATCTGATTCCACTGTATCTCCCCCAGCGCTTAGAACAGTGCTCTGCACATAGTAAGCGCTTAACAAATGCCAACATTATTATTATTATTATTAAAGTGACTTGCCCACAGTCACACAGCCGACAGGTGGCGGAGCGGAGATTAGAACCCACGACCTCCGACTCCCGGGCTCTTTCCACCGAGCCACGCTGCTTCTCTTCCAACACTTCCCCTTTCCTTGTTTTCCCAGGACTCCCATGCCATTCGGAGGGCCCCACTTCAGCGAGACGTTCCCCGGACTGGACACCATCTACCCTCTGGCCGAGCCTCTGAGCGGCCTGGAGCTCCTCCAAAGCCGGCCCAGTTTCAACAGAGTCCCCCAGGGCTGGACCCGGAACCTGAACCTGCCCGAGTCCGAGGACCTGTAGCTCGTTTACCCCTCCGCTCCCCTTGGGCTTCAGGGATCAGTCCCGTCCTTCCCTCCGCCACTTTAAAGAGCAGGCCGGAGATCCCGCCCAGAGCTTACTAGCCACGTTGTGCTCTGCCACACTGTGATGGGGTTGTGTGTCCCCGTCCCCCCCGATCTTTCTCTCCCCTACTTTGGGGCTGGGTGAGGCCCACCGGTGTGAAATAGGCCGTACGTCCCTCGCGTGAGGCTTTCACACATCCTGACCCGTCGTATGTTCTTTCCTGAGTGCGTAGTCCTGTCGTCTCCACCCAGTAGGTGCTCAATAAATATTAATAATGATGATAATGCTGGTATTTGTTAAGCGCTTACTATGTGCAGAGCACTGTTCTAAGCGCTGGGGTAGATACAGGGTAATCAAGTTGTCCCACGTGAGGCTCACAGTTAATCCCCGTTTTACAGATGAGGGAACTAATAATGTTGGTATTTGTTAAGCGTTTACTATGTGCAGAGCACCGTTCTAAGCGCTGGGGGAGATACAGGGTCATCGGGTTGTCCCACGTGAAGCTCAGGGTTAATCCCTATTTTACAGATGAGGGAACTGAGGCCCAGAGAAGGTAAGTGACTTGCCCACAGTCACATAGCTAAGTGGAAGAGCTGGGATTCAAACCCATGACCTCTGACTCCCAAGCCCGGGCTCTTTCCACTGAGCTACGCTGCTTACTGACTGGTTAGAGAAAGAGTAACTGGTCTACGGGAAATGGAGTTTGAAAAAGGGTAAGTGCCACCCAAAACCTACCCTTAACTTGAAGTCCTCTACCCTGGCTCCCGGTGAGTGAGCCATCCCTACTTCCCCGACAATGTAGCCCTTACCCTCCGGAAGGCAGAGCCACTCAGTAAGTGATGATGATGAGGGTATTTGTTAAGCGCTTACTATGTGCAAAGCACTGTTCTAAGCGCTGGGGGTGGATACGAGGTGATCAGGCTGTCCCACGTCGGGCTCACAGTCTTCATCCCCACTTTCCAGATGAGGGAACTGAGGCACAGAGTAGTGACGTGGCCAAAGTCACACAGCTGACAAGTGGCAGAGCGGGGATCAGAACCCATGACCTCTGACTCCCAAGCTCCGGCTCTTTTCACTGAGCCACGCTGCTTCTCGTGCTCTGGAGGGGATCCCGGCAGGTGAGATGGGATGAAGGCAGCTCCCGAGAAGTGCGGAAGTCAAAGGGACCCTATCAATGGTATTTATTGAGCACTTACTGTGGGCCGGGCACTGTACTAAGCACTTGGGAGAGAACAATACAACAAATTTAGCAAATTTACCCCTAATGAGCTTACAGTCTAGAGAAGCACCTATCAAAGGTCAAACAGGTAAAATGTATTTCAGCCTCCTGCAGCTAAAAGAGAGCAGCAGGGGAGCCACTTTATTAAGCAGCGTGGCTCAGTGGAAAGAGCCCGGGCTTGGGAGTCAGAGGTCATGGGTTCGTATCCCAGCTCTGCCACTTCTCAGCTATGTGACTGTGGGCAAGTCACTTCACTTCTCTGTGCCTCAGTGACCTCATCTGTAAAATGGGGATGAAGACTGTGAGGCCCCACACGGGACAACCTGATTACCCTGTATCTCCCCCAGTGCTTAGAACAGTGCTCTGCACATAGTAAGCGCTTAACAAATACCAACATTATTATTATTCATTCACTCAATCGTATTTGAGTGCTTACTGTGGGCAGAGCACTGTGCTAAGCGCTTGGAATGTACAATTTGGCAACAGATAGGGACAATCCCTGCCCGACGACGGGCTCACAGCCTAAAGGACTTTATTATGCTAGGATGTTTGATGGGCCGGGACTACTGTCTAGACGGTGTAACTCACCCAGGTGAAAGTGTTGAAGGAGGCATCTCCTGATGGAACACATCTCAGAGCGGTCCGGTTCCACCCCACCGTGCTTGCGGAGACACGTTGTGCAATTAGCTCCGTATGCTGCCTTTGCTTGGGAATATTAGGGTAATAAATTCAAGCTGTCAATTAGAGGTAGGACACGAATTTACCAGTGGATGGCGATCAACCACTCGAAGCGGGTAGCTGGGTAATAATAATATAATAATAATAATAATGAAGGCATTTGTTAAGCACTTACTCTGTACAAAGCACCGTTTTAAGCGCTGGAGAGAAGACGATCGAGTTGCCCCACGTGGGGCTCGCAGTCTCTTAATCCCCACTTTACAGGTGAGGGAACTGAGGTACAGAGAAGTTGCCCCACATCAGTCGACAAGCGGCTGAGCGGGAATTTGAACCCGCAACGGCTGACTCCCAAGCCCGGGCTCCTTCGACCGGGCCCCGCCGCTGGTAGAGCGGGGAGAGGAAGTGACCCAGG
Organism: Ornithorhynchus anatinus; assembly: GCF_004115215.2. Classification (NCBI taxonomy): domain Eukaryota; kingdom Metazoa; phylum Chordata; class Mammalia; order Monotremata; family Ornithorhynchidae; genus Ornithorhynchus; species Ornithorhynchus anatinus. Next base: position 33,491,204 of record NC_041749.1, on the reverse strand, counting down.
CCCCCGGCGACTCCCAACACTGGAGACGCAGAGCCGAACGTGAAGATAAAAAGCCAGGCTCTGCTCCTCGTCGCTCAGTTCAGTGCGTTCCAGCCATTGGCTGTCAAATAACCGTTGCTGCTACAGGAAAGCGGGGGCCCGGGTCAGCTTGTGCCAGCCAGACCCCCGGCCCTGGAAGCAACTGGAAGCAAGAGGGGCCGGACGGCTGGGGCGAGGGGGTGCCCTAATCCAAGCTGGATTTGGCTTGTGTTTTGACCTCGGGGTTCCCGTCCTCCAGGCCCCCGCTGGCCCTTACCGCCGGCTACAGTGCTAGGTGGCGTAGGTTCGTCCAAATAGTGCTGCTGCGGACGGCCTTCTCAGGAGAGAGTCCAGTCCCAGGGATGAGGAGACCCGGGGCGTCGGCCTCCGAGGCCCAGCCCTCTGCACCCCACCGCCGCTTCGTATTTAAATGGGTCCTGCAGGTTAAAAAGTCTTGGCGTGCGTTTGGCATTGAGCCATCCTCCCGCCCGCCTGCTTGCCGTGCTACTCTCGGTGCTGAGCAGGATCAGGAGAGTCTTAGGATGAGGGACGGGGTGTGAGCGGCACCCCACGCAAGCCTCTGACACCATCCTCGATTCCTGCTCCAATCTCCGAGTCGTGGGGTCGAGGCTCACCCGTCACCGATCTTCTCCGCTGGAGACACTGTCGTAAATATTTTACGTTTATGGCAGCCGACTAGAATGGCACGCTAAACCTGATGGGCTCTTACCTCCTCTTCTCCCCCCTGGCTTGGAGGAAAAACCCTGCAGCAGGTGCCGGTTGTAAGAGACGCATTCCTTCTTGCCTGGCAGCACAACTGTAGAGCCCGGCCTCGTTACGGCAAATAAAGACGAGGCTCCCATGTGGACGGCCGGCACCCCTAGCTAGCACAGCTACAAAGCCAGGGCATCCAAACTCAATCTCCCACACCCACCTCCAACAAGGGGGAGGAGAGTCCAGTGTGTAGCCGGTTCTCCCAAGCTGTGCAGCTCTGAGGGAAAGAGGCCGAACCGACCAGCCCCAGGCCCACTGGTAAAGGCACATTACAATGAAAAGAATACAGAGAAAGGTGCTGCCCTTTCTCCGAGTTCCCCCCGAACTCGGCCCCCCGGCCCCTACTCCTTACTAACTTGAGACCAATGTCGAAATGACTTACGACAACTGGAAGTACGCTCGAGACATCGTTTGGAAAATCTTGTTTTAATTTTTCTTTAAAAGGAAATAAGATGGCATCACATTTCTTTTACCATTTATCTATAGTTCGGTTACATCCAAGCTAAAAAAAAAATAAAAAGCAAATATACACTTTCATCTGAGCAGGAGGGGACCAGAGAAGCAGCAGGCACATGAAGGTTCCTGCTAAATACAAGGTCTTTTCATCCAAGTCACAGATCGGCTATCAAAACACATAGACAAGGCTTGCTCACCTCAGTTAGAGAAGGCTTATACAGTGACATTCATTAGTATCATCCTCATCATACAATTTGGAGTACGACAGCCTCAAACCCTCCCCGACCCCACCAATGCCAGTTGTGGAAAGGAGACCAGTCACCTGCAGGTTAGGAGAGGCCACCTCCCACGACACCTCGGCACCGGGTCTCCGCTCCCATCCCAGAGATTTCGGCCACGGCAATCTTTTTGGCTTTCGGGGGCACGTTTGGAGGTCGGGCAAACCCGGTCCCCGGGTCCCACTCCCCCGGCCATCTCGGGTTATCGGGGATCCTCGCCCGGCCGAGCCGCCGCCCGCCGCCACTGCCCGGGGCCTGGCGTCCCCTGAGGGCTGAGCGACGCTGGAAGGGCGGTGGGCTCTAGGTTGGGGCAGGAATTGCCAGCCCTGACTGTCCCCTGATGCTTGGGAGGGTCTGACCTGGGCGAGCTGGGGCCGCGCCATCACAGAGCAGCAGTGGCAGGAGAGGAGGTGGCCCTTTCTGGCAGGGGGAGTGGGTTGCTCCATTTCGGGGGGAGGAGGACCATCCCCCTAGCACGGTCCCCTTTTAAAGCGGAGCCCTGACGCCATCAGGCGAGGGTCCGGCGAAACCCAAACCCAGGGCCTCCAGTTCTCAAATGCTGGGGTCTTTCCCAAGCCCGGCTGACTTTAGAGCGCCGATTCGAGAGACGGGGAAATGACCAGGCGACCCTAGCACCTGGTAACGCTTGGAATTAGCAAAAAGATCTGAAAAAGTCGGCTAGAAAAAGGGAGTAAACAGTTACGGACGTGAAGGTAGTTAGAGGTGTGAATTAGACAAGCAAAACAGACAGACACGGGTTACCCCAGGAGACGCACCTCCGAAAAAGGGAAGGTCGCGGGCACGCATACGTACACGCGAACACCCAGGCGCACGTCTACACGTGTGCCGGCGGCGGTCCCGGAACACTTCATTTCTGGAGGTTCTTACTTACCGCCCACGGTCCCCACTTGCCAGTGCGGTTAAGGAGCCAGAGTCACGGTGGGGACTCGGGTGCCCGCACTGATCAACGCCGGGCAGCGCGACGAGGCCGCCCTCGCCGTCGTGAGCGTGTGGGGGACGCGGCGTCGGCTCTCCGCCCGCCCACGACCCAGCCGGAAGCGGGTCCCGCTGCCGTGGAAACTTACAAAGAAAAAACAGATCGACTTCCAAGGTGTGTTTATTAGGTTGCTATCGTGCTTCTCCCGGGCAGAGGCCCGGCGTGGCGGCGGGGTGCTAGGGGCTGTTGTGCTTTCCTGCGTGAGCCCCCATCCTCTGGGGGTCTTGAGACGGGTAGTGGATGGGTCCCGGGGCTCGCATGAAGGGAGGCGGAGGGCCCATCGGGTGGAACCCGTGAGGCCCGAACCCTGCGGGATGAAAAGAGGTCAGTCTCGAGCCGGAATCGTCCCGCGCTCTGACAGCCGCTAACGGCGGGGCTGGTTTGCAGCCTGTTTCAAGGGCCCTCCCTGCAGCCACCCCTCCAACCCGCCTACCGGCCGAGAGCCCGAGGGTGAGCAGAAACCTCTGGAGCCACTTCCCCCGGCCTTGGAGATTCAGCACCGGGGCCACCCGAAACCCCGTCCTTAGCCTCGGCACGGCCGAGGCGGAGTGAAGATGGACCTCACGCCAGGGCCGATGAGAATACACGGCCCGAACTGCCATTCGGTGGCCGGTTGGCATCGCCGGGGCCCAAGTAACCACCGTGCTCCCACCCCCCGGTAGCCTCACGGAAGCTTAGATGGTCCCCAAAGCAGCACTGAGTAAATCCTTCGACCGCGGCTGAGGAGGGAGGAGCCCTGATCTCTGACAGAGCCTCAGGGACAGAAGGTTTTTCCCTACTCAGCCAGTAAGGAAGAAGCAGGACTCACGCCGGACTGGGAAAGGGGAGGGAAGAGAGGCTCGACTGCTTTCTGTCACGAGGGCTTCCCTCAGCTAGCCGGTCAAGGAGGTGGCCCTTCGGGGTTGATTTTCCCGCCCCAAGTCCGATCGGAGAGGGACCACCGAGACCGACCACCGGCACACAGCACCCAGGGCACAGGGCCACCGAACACAGAGCGGACAGAGGGGCCCAGAGGCCCGAGGAAAGGGCAGGGTTTGTCTCTATCTGTTGCCGAATTGTCCATTCCAAGCGCTTAGTCCAGTGCTCTGCACATAGTAAGCGCTCAATAAATATATTGAATGAATGAAAGAGGATGCACCTGGCCGGGCCGGGGAGGGAGGGGAGAGAGAATGTTACCTGGCGGAGGCGGGGGCGCAATCCCAGGAGGCGGCGGCAGCGCGATGTTGACCACCGCGGGGGGGCCGCTGGGAGGCAGGTTGAAATAATTGGCCGACGCTTCTTCTTCGGCCGCCGGAGGAGGAGGGAGAGCTGCGGGAGATAAGATCGGCCTTGTTCGGAGAGGAGGATCGGCCCCGTTTGGGCGGGGAACGGGTCTCTCACCCGCTGGCCCGAACTCTCCCGAGCACTCGGCTCAGCGCTCTGCCAACGGTAAGCGCTCAGTAGCAGGGACTGATCGATACCAACACCGGTGACTGATCGAAAATGCTCTCCGCTGTCACAACCCAAAGGCAGGCGACCCAACACACCGGGGTCCCGGCACGTCTTGGGAGGCCCTCGTTAGGTGCCTCTCTCTGCGCCCCGCCAGGAGCTCCGGGGAACCCGCTCTTCCCCACCCGACGCCAGAGGGCCGCGCGTCGGCCGGTACCGCCGTCCGGGAGACGGGCCGGGACAGAAATGTTCTCACCTCCAGGCAGCCCCGGAACGGGCTCCAGCTTTATTCCGGAATCTGTAGTGCCTTCCTTGTCCTTCTCTTTGCCTCTGGCTGCCTGGGAACTGAAGCACACGATGCCACCGGGGCATATTTCTTGACCCCGAGTGGGTAGCAGGCCGCCCAGCTTCCCCTCCTCTCCCACCCCCACCAGGGACGTTAACTCTGCGGGAAACAGCGTGGCCTTGTGGATAGAGCACAGGTCTGGGAGTCGGAAGGAGCTGGTTTCTAATCCTGACCCTGCCGCTTGTCTGCTGTGTGACCTGGGGCCAGTCACTTCATTTCTCTGTGCCTGTCACCTCATCTGCAAAACGGGATTAAGCCTGTGGATCCCATGTGGGGCAGGGACTGTGTCCAACCTTTATGCTCGTATTCACCCCAACGCTTAGTTCAGTGCCTGGCACATAGTAAGCGCTTAACAAATGCCGTTATTATGGCTATTATTATTATATTCCTAGGAAAGAGTCTGCCGGGAGTTCACCGAACTTCCAGGGGTTCCCAAGGGAAGTCTCCCCGCTGGCTCGGATTTTGCTCCCAAGCCAGCTCCCCTCCACCCCGACCCAAACACAACCCAGGCTCACCTAAAGACCCGTCGACCGATATCAGTAAGGGGAAAGCGGACGTGGAGAAGAAAGAAAAGGGCCCCAGCGCTCACCGTCCCCACTTGACGTTCAACCGGCGCCCGTTGACGATCAGCTTATTGAAGGACTTCTCGGCGGCCACTTCCGCAGCTTGCCTCGTGGCAAACTGGATGAACGCGCACTGTTGCCTCTGTACGACGGTGATGGTCCGGATCTCGCCAAACTGGTAGAAATGATTTCTGTTTGGGAAGGTCGAGCGATGAGATGGGATGAATTTGCCCTGTCGGCCACCCTTATCGATACAGCCCCCGCCCCCCGAACGCACCTGCTGCAGAGAAGCAATGTGGCCTAGCGGAAAGGTCGGAGGACCTGAGTTCTAATGCCACTTGTCTGCTGTGTGACCTGGGGCGAGTCACTTCACCGTACATCTGTTTCAACGTCCGTCAAACGAGGATTCGATACCTGTCCTCCCTCCCCTTAGACTGTGAGCCCCATGTGGGACAGGGACTGTGTCCGACCTGATTACCTCGAATCGCTTGACACTTAGCAAGTGCTGAACACCGTAATCGTCATCCGTAAGGAATCCATAAACATCTCCCCAGCCACTTACGCGACAGCCAAACCCATCTGGACTAAATGAAGGTAAGATTCCCCCCGCGCTCACCTGAGGTCCGTCTCCGTGATGGTGTCCCCCAGGCCACCGACGTAGAGCGTGGTGATGCTCTTGTCGTCTGGCGGGTCCAGGCGAGGCATCGTCGAAGCTCGTTTCAGAAGCTTATCGGCCACGGGGTCGTTGATACCGTAATATCGATCTTTGATGTTCTGGTCGGCGAGGGGGTCGTCTGGGTCCGTAGGTTTCTCGTGTCTAAGGGGCAAAGTGGACGATATTTACAGCGATCCCGACAGCAAGGACGACCCCAACGGAGCTTCAAACTGGTAAGGCTCCTCCGAAATAAGTAAACAGCGCATCAGGGTACCGAGTTTCAAGGTGTTCAGTTTCTAGCTCGATTCGTATCACGTCAAGGCATCTCCACAAAAGGCAGCCGGGCACTCTGACTTCCGGGGTCATTAAGGAGCAAAGTCAGGGGCTCATCATCAAGTGACTATTTTTTCAATAACTACCGGAGGAGAGAAATAATACCTAGTACCCATCAAACATCTCTGCCACCAAAGAAACCGAGACACATCTAAGACGCTTGGTTTTTATGCTCTGAAGCCCTCACAGCCCTCAGCGGGAACGGAAGGGATCTGAGGGACCTGCCTTCCTGCAATGAGCTCCAAAACACGTGGCGAGATCGACTCGATTACGGTCGGGATGCACTCTTGCCTGACGGCCTTCGCTTCTCCAGGCTTCAACTAGCCACCGTACACTCGCTCAGAGAGCTCACCTGCTCACGAGAGGGTTTAATTTCTGAACCTTTGCCTGCCTAGGTACCACCTGTCAAAAACGACTTAGCAGCCCGGCGTCCTAGCAGGTTTTTTATGGTTCCTCTAAAGATGAATCCAAAATCGGTCTATACAAGTTCTCCTGATGGCGCTTCAGAGACCAACGACGCAGCAGGGCCCCGCGGATAAATTCTCCGACTTCAAAATGCGAGGGGACTGTCCCCGGCTTGGGAATGGTCCCCTCTTCCAGCAGTGACCCCGTCAAGGGACAGCAGCCCTGCCCCCTTACCTGTATGGGCACTCTTCTCCTCTCTTACACTCCCCTTTCACCCAGAAGGAACAGATGTGTGGACGGTTCCGTTTGTAGTAAGGGGTGGTCCGAGCCAGTTTCAGCAGCATGTCACTGGTAGAAGTAGCCTTCCCGAGGGCCCCAACTGGCCGGGTGCCATCAGAATTTGAAATCTGCAAAGTAGGATTTGTGAGGAAAAGGAAAGTCATCCATTCCCTTCCCCGCTCCCCCGTCGAGAACTCCCATTTTTCTTCCGCCCTAAGCAAACTCAGAGAGCCGCTCTAGCATTCCCATACCTCTCGCTCCATATTCTGGGTGTAATACTCTTTGTTGACATCGGACTTTGGAATGTCATCTTTAAAGGAGAGGCCTGCATCACGGACCTGAATGGGCAAGCCTGATAGCGAAAGGAGGAAAACACAGAGAAAATCAGAAACCCAGAAAGGGAAACCGGAAGCTCGTTGGGGGAACGCGCCTACCAGCTCTGTTGGGTTGCACTTTCCCCAGCACTCGGTAGACTGCTCTGCACGCAATAAGTGCTCAATAAACATCACTGATTGTTTGAAAAGTAGTGCGGGCCCTGAAAATGTAACCACTTTATGATACCACTTAAAGACCTAGAGGGCAATAATTTTTCAAGATCCTGCGCTAACATCTCATTCCAACTGCTACGACTTTCAAGTGGGAATCTCACGTGATTTTATAAGCGTATCCAAAGGCTTAATTCGATCTTATTTTGTAACTGTCCAACACCATTAGGACCTGATTTCTCTACTACCCTAATGGGAGGTTGGGGATGACACTTCAAGCAATTCATAGCACTCAGGCAAATGAAGAGACAGCTACAGAGATAAATGCTAGCGTGATTGAACATCCTCTGCTTGTGGTTAGTTTTGCTTCCCAGGGCCTTTGTCCAAGAACCCCATAAGCTGGAGTTTAGATGCTTGACCCAACATTCCCACTCCCTTCTAAGCGCTTTGGGAGAGACTCGAGCAGGGGTACAATTTTTTTATTTTTTAAAAGGTATTTTTTAAGCACTTACCATGTGCCAGGCACTGTACTCAGCACTGGGGTAGATACAAGCTAATCCGATTGGACAAAGTCCCTGTCCCACATAGGGCTCACAGCCTTAAATCCCCACTTTACAGACGAGGAAAATGGAGCTCAGAGAAGTGAAGTGACTTGCCCAGGGTCACACAACAGAACCCACACTCTTCTGACTCCCAGGTCCATGCTCTAACCACTAGGATAAGTGGCTTCTCTGTTTTGTAACTGCCCAACACCAGGTTCGTGTTTGTTTCCCCCGAGAAAACCCACCCCGGACGGAGAGCCCTAAAACTGGGGCTGCTGGCACATCGGCAGCTCGGGACTTGGACGGCTTGGACTTTGATGGATGCCCTGAGCCGTTTCCATTTAAGGGGGCTCTACCCTCCCAAATGATCAGTGGTTTGAAGCGAGAGATGCTGCGGCAGGCTTGGCTTGCCCAACTCGGAAGCCCCCGGCGACGTCCGCTTCCACTCCTTCCACCCCCCCCAAAGCTGGTTTCGTTCCAGCTGCGCTCTGGAAAGATGATCCTGGCGCCAGGGCTACCTCAAGGATGACTGGGCCCCGGCTATGGCTCTAGACCCGCCTCGGAGTAGCCCCAATTCTCCACCCAGAGGAGAAGGCCCCCTGAATAGGGTGGGGCTGAGCTTCCCGTAGCCCCCACGGGCAGCCTGTTCTCCCACTCCCTTCTGCGTCACCCTGACTCACTCCCTTTATTCATCCATCCCGCCCCCCGACTCCAGCCCCACGGCGCTTACGTACATATCTGTAGTTTATTTACTTGCATTAACGTCTGTCTCCTTCCCTTCTAGACGGTAGGCACTTTGCGGGCAGGGAAGGTGTCAGTTCGTTATATTGTACTCTCCCAAGCGCCCAGTACATTGCTCTGCACACAGTAAGCGCTCAACATATACGAATGAATAAATCAACGAATGCGTTCGGCCCTCGGTGGTCGGGGCCTGTGAGATACGCACCGTACTCCAGGTCCAAGAGGCAGGTCTGACACACGTTTTTGAGCTTGCTGCAGGTCTGACACACTTCCGTCTTCTTGAAACGCATGCGGACGCCGGGGCACCAGCGAAACACTGTGAAAGGCCTGGCACAGATCTGACACACAAAACACGATGAAGGAACTACCCCAGGCCCGGTTTCCCACAATTATACCCGCTCTCTAATTAAAAGTGAAACTCAACCGAAATGTTAGAGGCCAATGTGTCTATTTTTACCACCCCCTCCCAGATCCCCACCCCATCCCCGCCGACAAAAAGAAGCTCAAACCCCTCAGTTTTGCTCCAACGTAACTTTTCCCTCCACGTCTTGGTCAGAAGACTACTAGGAACTTGGGGGGCTTTTTTGTGACCCATCAGCCTCTTTGGGGACCGTGTGCTGCGACAATGAGAAGACTGTTTATGGGCCTGCCTGTAGCAGATACTCTAAGAACGACCCGAGTGTTTCACAAGGTGGGGTTTTGCAAGAATGCAGCCCCCGCTCTCTAAAAGCAGGGTGAATCACAAAAACAAACTGAGATCGAGATGTTCTGGCTGTACATAAAACCTGGCACTTTCCTTCTTGAGTATTTTAAAGTGGTGGGATCTCGCTCCACCACTCTCCAAAAATTTAAAAGACAAAGGACAACCAGGACCTTCGATTGAGGAGGGGAAGGGGGGGAATATGCAAATTCAGAAACTGCAGTAACACCAACTTCATATTTTCCCATCAGATGGTAAACTCCTCGAGGACAGGAACTGAGCCCTTTCCTCTTACTGTACGATCCACAGTGCCTAGCAGAGTGCTCTGCACACAGCAGCCACTCAACTACAGATGACGATGACCTCGACATTCACAAATTCTGGATCGTGTGTCTGGGAGGAAAAATTTACACTTTTGCTTACTTTTTCCTAAACATGACTTTAAGATAATTCTCTCCTCTTAGTTGATTCTGAATGACTATCTCTTCGATCTTTTTTTTTACCTGAGGTACTTGCTCAGATAATTCCCGTTACAGAGTTGCCCCACCCTGATTTTGAGAAAGAAAATGGCTTTTTTTGTATAACCTAATTGTAGGCAGTGATGTTGGGGGGAGGGAGGAGAGAGGAGCAAAAAGATGAGCTCTTAACAGAGCAGGTTAGGGTACTTAACTCATTAAGACTATGATGGGGCCGGGGTAGCTAGCGCAACCAAAGGAGGGTGAGTGGAGTTAATTCACTGAATGCCTGTGGTACACAGACCTGGGGCAAAGGCAACAGAAAAGAAGACATCTCAAGTGGCCCCTTACCTAACTTTTCCTTCTCTTCTGATCCCCTTACTGCTCAGATTAGACTGTAAACCCGTCAAACGGCAGGGACTGTCTCTACCTGTTGCCGACTTGTTCATTCCAAGCACTTAGTACAGTGTTCTGCTCATAGTAAGCGCTCAATAAATACTATTGAATGAATGAACTGAATCTCCCATTAATTCTCACTCCCCGTTTTCTCCCACTGGGTGGCAAAATTAGGCAGAGTGGGCCAATTATGCAAGTAAATTCGGTATTCTTCAGGGATCTGCCCAAAATAACCCCTTTCCCGGCTCTCCCAGTGGGAGCGTGTACGCACTGAGATACACTCGGTGCACAAACGCGTGCTGCAAGAGCAGCTAATGTTGGTATTTGTTAAGCGCTTACTCTGTGCAGAGCACTGTTCTGAGCCCTGGGGTAGATACAGGGTAATCAGGTTGTCCCACGTGAGGCTCAGTCTTCATCCCTATTTTACAAATGAGGTCACCGAGGCCCAGAGAAGTGAAGTAATAATGTTGGTATTTGTTAAGCGCTTACTATGTGCCGAGCACTGTTCTAAGCGCTGGGGTAGATACAGGGTAATCAGGATGTCCCACGTGAGGCTCACACTTAATCCCCATTTTGCAGATGAGGGAACTGGGGCACAGAGAAGCCAAGTGACTTGCCCACAGTCACACAGCTGACAAGTGGCAGAGCCGGGAGTCGAACCCATGACCTCTGACTCCGAAGCCCGGGCTCTTTCCACTGAGCCACGCTGATTCTCTGGTTGAGAAGAGAAACTGCTCCTGCTGCTGCCCTGGGGCTTCTCGCTGTCCGCCCTGAAAAGTCACGAGCTTCAGAGAGAGAGAGAGAGAAAGAGAGGGAGACCTACTTACCTTGCATTCTTTTCCATATTTCTCTTTGGTCTGAAATAAAAGAAGATTGGGCTTATTAGGAAGAACACGACCAGCTTTTTACTCCCTCCCTAGAAGCACCTCAGAAGACATGCAGCCTCTTCAGACTTGTCCAACGTGAAGACAGCCCTGTGTCTCCACTAATGATGAAGACTGAGCCCCCGTCCCACATGAGAAGAGGGGGGAGCACTGCCAGTGCACCACACCGTGGCTTAGTGGAAAGAGCACGGGCTTGGGAGTCAGCGGTTGTGGATTCTAATCCCGACTCCGCCACTTGGCAGCTGTGTGACTGTGGGCAAGTCACTTCACTTCTCTGTGCCTCAGTGACCTCCTCTGTAAAAATGGGGATTAAAAAATGTGAGCCCCACGTGGGACAATGTGATTACCCTGTATCCGCCCCAGCGCTAAGAACATTGCTCCGCACCTAGTAAGCGCTTAACAAATACTATAATTATTATAATTAATAATTATAATTATATTATATATTATCATTATATTATATTATATATAATATAAAATATATATTATATATTATATTACATATTATCATTAATGTACCACCTCACCCTCCCCTCGGAGGTTCTCTGTGGAAGTGAAAGGCTTCACGCTTTGTGGTTACCCCAGGAGGGAGGGAGGATACAGAAAAGGCAACGCTGTTCTAGAAACTTTCAATGACAACCCACGATGCTAATGATTTCAAGTCTGGAATATACGCGGCCCTACCTCTTTCTTCTTTCAGCTCACTCTAAAACCAGTGCTGACTTTGAGACTCACAAAAGTTCCCAGTACCGAGAACTTTTAAAAAAAAACAATCAACTATTAAAAAGAAAATGACACGGCTACCCTGCCATTCACGGACTAATCCCGTACACACACAAACTAAAACTCTCCGTATCGACACCCGCAAGCCTCCCTCGCTTACAGGCCGTTTTAATCATCAGGCAGGATTCAGCAGAAATATTCCCGGAAATCCCGACGGCCACAGTCCGTCTCCCCCTCTAGACTGTGAGCTCGCTGTGGGCGGGGAACGTGTCCACCCACTCTGTTGTAGTGTCCTCTCCCAAGTGCTTAGTGCAGCGCTCTGCACACGGTAAGCGCTCACTAAATACCACTGACTGACTGACCAACTGTAAACTCCTTGAGAACACGGATCGTCTTGAAGCTCGCGGATTGTAACTCTCCCAATCGCTTGGCGCAATGCCTCACGCAGGGCAGGTCCTCAGCAAACGTGTCTTAAAAAGATTATGACTGTCGCGAGTAGGGAGTGTGGGCGAGGGGCTGGCTGGGCTTGACCTTGTAATAATAATAATAATGTTGGTGTTTGTGAAGCGCTTACTATGTGCGGAGCACTGTTCTAAGCGCTGGGGTAGACACAAGGGAATCAGGTTGTCCCACGTGGGGCTCACAGTCTTCATCCCCATTTTACAGAAGAGTAACTGAGGCACAGAGGAGTGAAGTGACTTGCCCACAGTCACCCAGCTGACAAGTGGCAGAACCGGCATTCGAACCCATGACCTCTGACTCCAAAGCCCGGGCTCTTTCCACTGAGCCACGCTGCTTCTCTGTCTTTAGTGGACACGCAGCTGAGACCCTTTAGCAATGGGGACGGGAAACGCAGCAGCGCGGCTCAGTGGGAAGAGCCCGGGCTGGGGAGTCCGAGGTCACGGGTTCGAATCCCGGCTCCGCCGCTGGCCAGCTGGGTGACTTTGGGCAAGTCACTTCACTTCTCTGGGCCTCGGTGGCCTCAGCTGTAAAATGGGGATTAAAAACCGAGCCCCACGGGGGACAACCTGTTCACCTTGTATCCCTCCAGCGATTAGAACAGTGCTCTGCACAGAGTAAGCGCTTAATACCACCATTATTATTATGAGTCCCGGTCCGCCCCGCCCTCCCTCCCCCTTCGTATAGGAGAAATCGCCACGCTCCCCACCTTCGAGGCCTGATTAAAATCACGTCTCCTCCACGAGGTCTTCCCCGACTAAGCCCTCTCGCTTCCCCTACTCCTTCTCCCTCCTGCATTTGCCCATGCGCTTGGTTCCGTACCCTTTAAGCACTTGAGAGTCACCCCACCCTCGGCCCCACGGCACTCGTGTGTCTATCCACGGTTTATTTTAATGTCTGTCTCCCGGCGCGATGTACTGTACTCGCCTCAGAGCTTAGTATCTCTTGTGTGGAGCGTCCTGCACGGGGCTGGGGGACGGCTGCAGAGCCCCGGCCTCGCCAATTTCCCTCGAGTCTCCTCCTCTGAAAAAGCACTCACGACATCTGATGCCTGAGATGCCCAAGAACTTCAGGGAGAAGCAGCGTGACTCGGTGGAAAGAGCCTGGGCTTCGGAGTCGGGGGTCATGGGTTCGACTCCCGGCTCTGCCATTTGTCAGCTGTGTGACTGTGGGCAAGTCACTTCACTTCTCTGTGCCTCAGTTACCTCATCTGTCAAATGGGGATTAACTGTGAGCCGCACGGGGGACAACCTGATTACCTTGTATCTCCCCCAGCGCTTAGAACAGTGCTCTGCACATAGTAAGTGCTTCACAAATACCAATATTATTATTATTATTCAGTGCCATATGAAAAAAAAGCCCGAGACAAGTGTAGACAAGTAATAGCATTTAAGTGCTTACTCTGTGCAGAGCACTGGGTGCAAACAGTCAAGGATATTTATTGAGCGTTTATGGAGTGAAGAGCACCATAAAAAGCACTTGGGAGAATACGAAGGGCTTGGAAGACGCAATCGCTGCCCACGAGGAGCTTACAGTCTACAGGCAAATATGAAACCGATTTGTACATTCCAAGCGCTTAGTACAGTGCTCTGCACATAGTAAGCGCTCAATAAATACTATTGAATGAAACAGAGAAGTCACCCGTTCCCTGCCCCAGGGAGCTTGCAAGCCAATGGAAGAGACAGACCTAGAAATGCTTACAGAGAAAACAGGCTAAAGAAACAACTATATTTAAAAACATATTTACAAAAGTGCCGAGGAAGAGCACGGGGCTGGGAGTCAGAGGTTCTAATCCCGGCTCTGCCGCTTGTCTGCTGGGTGACCGTGGGCAAGTCACTTCACTTCTCTGGGCCTCAGTTCCCTCATCTGTCAAATCGGGATGAAGACAGGGAGCCTCACGTGGGACAACCTGATTACCCTGTATCTCCCCCAGCGCTTAGAACAGTGCTCTGCACATAGTAAGGGCTTCACAAATACCAATGTTATTATTATTATTATTCTCTGTGCCTCAACCTCCCGCCTACTTCATTCTGGGAGCCCCCGGTGGGACAGGGAATGGGACCAAACTGATTATCTTGTGTCCTCCTTAGCCTTTAGTACAGTGCTTGCTGCATCGTACACACTTAACAGACACCACAATTATTAGAATAAATAAGACGACAACTGCTAGAGACGACTGACGGAGGGGGGGCTTACGCGATTTAAGGTGCTGCGGGCTGATCTGCTTCCACCTCAGCCTGAAAGAGACAAGGGCTGTCCAAACTTGGAAGGGATGTCACGTCTGGAGACGAGGCCTCGTAATTTATATTTATTGAGTTGTCAGTGTGCTAAAAGAGTCCTATCAATCAATAATAATGTTGGCATTTGTTAAGCGCTTACTACGTGCAGAGCACTGTTCTAAGCGCTGGGGGAGATCCAGGGTAATCAGGTTGTCCCACGTGAGGCTCACAGTCTTTATCCCCATTTTACAGAGGAGGTCACTGAGGCCCAGAGAAGTGAAGTGACTTGCCCACGGTCACACAGCTGACAGGTGGCGGAGCCGCGATTAGAACCCATGACCTCTGACTCCCAAGCCCGGGCTCTTTCCACTGAGCCACGCTGCTTCTCTAACCATTTACTGAGTGCCTAAGTGCAGAGGGCTACGCGAAGCACTCGGGAGAGTGTGAGAGCATCGGAAGACGTGATCGCTGCTCGAGTTGACAATCTAGAAGGCCGTGCTTACAATTCTTCCTCCCGCTCACTGAGCGCCCATTTTCCCCTCTGCAACATTTATCACCATCTCGATTTTTTTTTTTCCATTGGCAGTGAGTTGCGGGGACCCAGAACCTAATCTCCACCCCCTGTTCCAACTGTGGACGAATTAATTCGCTACTCGAGCTAAGAACCACCTTCCAAATTCACTGATCAAGGCGGGGAGCGGGGTAACTTTAGGTTAGCCAGGGAAGCTTTAGCCACGGCAAGATTATTACGAGGTGATAATGGAGCTAAAAAGCTCTCATAGGGCCTTGACACTCACTTTATACACAGTTTTCCTACTCCCGGATTGGTTTTTTTCCTGTTCTATAGAACCTTGAGCTCCAGGAGCATGCCTGATATCCCTTTACCATTCGGTTATTTTCAAATGTCAAATATTTTCAAATAGTTTCATCTGTATTGGGATGTGATTACCTCACATCGGGCCTTTTTGCAAACTTCCCTCGGAATATCCCCTTCAGGCCCACTCTATTTTTCGGAGGTTCTAATCCCGGCTCGGCCGCTTGTCTGCTGGGTGACCTTTGGCAGGTCACGTAACTTCTCTGTGCCTCAACCTCCTGCCTACTTCTGGGAGCCCCAGGTGGGACAGGGAATGGGACCAACCTGATTATCCCAGCTTCTACTCTCGCTTCTTCCTGGGCTAACGACACTGGACATGAACTGGTGAGGGCTGAGGATTCCATGTAAAAAATCCTGCCCTAATCATCATTCCCTCGCAGTTTCCCTTGGCCTGGCAAATAAAGCATGGGCCCGGGAGTCGGGAGGAGCCGGGTTCGGATCCCGCCTCCGCCACTGACCTGCCGTGTGACCCTGGGCCAGTCATTTAATTTACCCGTGTCTCCGTTAAAGGTTAAGGCTGGGAGCCCCAGGTGGGACAGGGACGTATCCAATCTGATTGGCACCAACCTACACCAATGCTAAATACAATGCCTGGCACGTGGTAAGCGCTTAATACCCTTCAAATAAAAATCCCCTTCCTTCTCGCATTCCCAAGAGGCAAACCCAGATCAACCGATTCCCCTGGGGCCGTCCTTCACCTAGCTGCCCTGGCCGGAGGAAGCGAGGAAGACTAGGGGACGTCGCGCAGAAAAACGCATCGAGGACCGGTTTCAGATACTGTCACGTACCATCCGGATGTAGGGGTTTTCTCCGAGGCAGGTCTGGCACAGAATGGGGAAATCCTATGCAAAAGCAAAGAGAAAAAGCAATTCAACACCACAGATATTGGAGACTCTAAGCCGGGGGTGGGCCAGGACTGTGGCTGCGATACCGTACTCTCCCCCGCGCTTAGCGCAGGGCTCTGCGCACGATAAGCCCTCGGTAAATACGACTGATTTGACTAATATTCGGGCATTTGCTGGCAGGCAGGAAGGTCAACTCCATTCCTGGCAGAAGGGTGGGGAAAGACGGAGTCCAACACCCTCCCGGGAGAGGAACCCAGCATTCCCACCCTGGGACGCGGTCACTCGCTCAGTTAATTACAGTCCTCTAGACTGTGAGCTCCTTGTGGGCCGGGAATGTCACTATCTACTGTTGCACTGTACGTTCCCAAGCGCTTAGCACAGTGCTCCGCGCACAGGAGGTGCTTAATATGACTAAGTAAATGAATTTAATAATAATGATGGGTTTTGTTAAGCGCTTACTATGTACCCAGCACCGTTCTAAGCGCTGGGGTAGATACAAGGTCATCAGGTGGGGCTCACCATCTTCATCCCCATTTGACAGGTGAGGTCACTGAGGCACGGAGAAGTGAAGTAACTTGCCCAAAGTCACCCAGCAGACAAGTGGCGGAGCCGGGATCAGAACCCACCACCTCTGAATCCCAAGGCCGTGCTCTCGCCACTAAGCCACGCTGCTCAGGGAGTCAGAGGTCGTGGGTTCTAATCCCGCCTCCGCCACTTCTCTGCCGGGTGGCTTTGGGCAAGTCATTTTACTTCTCTGGGCCTCAGTTCCCTCATCTGTCAAATGGGGATGAAGACTCGTGAGCCCCACGTGGGACAACCTGATAATCTGTATCTACCCCAACACTCAGTCCTCAGCACATAGTAGGCGCTTAACAAATGCCATCATTACGACTATAATTCTCCGTGCCTCAGTTCCCTCATCTGGAAAATGGGGATTACAACTGTGAGCCTCACGTGGGCCAAGCTGATTACCCTGTATCTACCCCAGCGCTTAGAGCACTGCTTAGCACCTCATAGACGCTTAATAAAATACTTATGACGACTATCCTCTGTGCCTCAGTTCCCTCCTCTGTCAAATGGGGATGAAGACGGTGAGCCCCACGTGGGCCAACCTGATTACCTTGCATCTATCCCAGCGCTTAGAGCAGTGCTTGGCACCTCGTAAGCGCTTAACAAAATACCATCATCATCATCATCATTATTATTATTAAGCGCTTGGGAGAGTACAAAAGAATAAACAGGCCCATTTCCCTGCCCACAAAACAAGCACAGAGTCTAGAGTGGGAGTCAAGCGCTCGGTACAGTGCTCCGCACCCAGGAAGCGCTCAATTCATTCATTCAATTGCATTTATTGAGCGTTTACTGTGTGCAGAGCACTGTCCTAAGCGCGTGGACTGGACAATTTGGCAACAGAGACCGTCCCCGCCCAACAACGGGCTCACAGTCTAAACGGGGGAGACAGACGGCAAGGCAAAACGGAACAGAACACGGCACAGTGGACAGAGCCCGGGGCTGGGAGTCAGAGGTCATGGGTTCGAATGCCCGCTCGCTCTACCGCTTGTCAGCTGTGTGACCGTGGGCAAGTCACTTCACTTCTCTGGGCCTCAGCTCCCTCATCTGTAAAATGGAGATTAAGCCTGTGAGCCCCACTTTGGGCCACCCGATCCCTTTGAACAGTGCTTGGCACATGGTAAGCGCTTAACAAATGCCATCGTTACTATTATTAAGTCACTTGACTGGGCCTCAGCCACCTCATCTGTAAAATGGGGATGAAGCCTGTGAGTCCCCCGTGGGGCCACATGACCACCTTGAACAGTGCTTGGCACATAGTAACCACTTAACAAATGCCATCATCATTATTATTATTAAGTCACTTGACTGGGCCTCAGTCTCCTCATCTGAAAATGGGGATGAAGCCTGTGAGCTCCACATGGGGCCACCTGATCCCCTTGAACAGTGCTTTGCACATAGTAGGCGCTCAACAAATGCCATTATTATTATTATTATTAAGTCACTTGATTGGGCCTCAGTCTCCTCATCTGAAAATGGGGATGAAGCCTTTGAGCCCCACGTAGGGCCACCTGACCACCTTGAACAGTGCCTGGCACATAGTAGGCGCTCAACAAATGCCATCATCATTATTATTATTGTTAAGTCACTTCTCTGGGCCTCAGTCACCTCATCTGAAAATGGGGATGAAGCCTGTGAGCTCCACATGGGAAGCTTCGGGAAGCTTCTCTTCACTGCTCTGTGCCTCAGTTTCCCTATCTGTCAAATGGGGATGAAGACTGTGAGCCTCACGTGGGACCACCTGATGACCCTGTATCTCCCCCAGCGCTTAGAACAGTGCTCTGCACATAGTAAGCGCTTAACAAATATCATGATTATTATATATGTCCTTGACTCTATTTATATCCCCTTGATTCTATTTATTGCTATTGTTTTTGCGTCTGTCTCCCCAGATTGATAGAGAAGCAGCGTGGCTCAGTGGAAAGAGCACGGGCTTTGGAGTCAGAGGTCATGGGTTCGAATCCGGATTCTGCCACTTGTCAGCTGTGTGACTGTGGGCGAGTCACTTCACTTCTCTGGGCCTTAGTTACCTCATCTGTAAAATGGGGATGAAGACTGTGAGCCTCACATGGGACCACCTGATTACCCTGTATCTCCCCCAGCCTTAGAACAGTGCTCGGCACATAGTAAGCGCTTAACAAATACCAACATTATTATTTATATCCCCTTGATTCTATTTATTGCTATTGTTTGTCTGTCTCCCCCGATTGTACATCTCAAGCGCTTAGTACAGCGCTCTGCACATAGTAAGCGCTTAACAAATACCATTAATATTATATATAATCCTTGATTCCATTTATATCCCCTTGGTTCTATTTATTGCTATTGTTTTTGTCTGTCTCCCCCGACTGTACATCCCAAGTGCTTAGTACAGTGCTCTGCACATAGTAAGTGCTTAGCAAATACTATTATTATATCTAATCCTTGATTCCATTTATATCCCCTTGATTCTATTTATTGCTATTGTTTTTGTCCGTCTCCCCCGACTGCACATCCCAAGCGTTTAGTACAGTGCTCTGCACCTAGTAAGCACTTAACAAATACCATTATTATTATATCTAATCCTTGATTCTATTTATATCCCCTTGATTCTATTTATTGCTATTGCTTTTGTCTCCCTCGATTGTACATCCCAAGCGCTTAGTACAGTGCTCTGCACATAGTAAGCGCTTAACAAATACCATTATTATTATTATTATTATGGGGCCACGTGACCACCTTGTCTCCCCCCAGCGCTTAGAGCAGTGCTTAGCCCACGGCAGGCGCTTAACATATAGGGTGATTAACAATAATAATAATAATAATGACGTTATTTGTTAAGTGCTTACTATGTGCAGAGCACTGTGCTAAGCGCTGGGGGAAACAAAGGGGAATCAGGAATAATAATAATGACCTTGGTATTTGTTAAGCACTTACTTTGTGCAGAGCACTGTGCTAAGCGCTGGGGGAAACAAAGGGGAATCAGGAATAATAATAATGACCTTGGTATTTGTTAAGCACTTACTTTGTGCAGAGCACTGTGCTAAGCGCTGGGGGAGACACAGGGGAATCAGGAATAATAATAATGACGTTGGTATCTGTTAAGCGCTTACTCTGTGCAGAGCACTGTGCTCAGCGCTGAGGGAGACAAAGGGGAATCAGGAATAATAATAATAATGATGTTGGTATTTGTTAAGCGCTTACTATGTGCAAAGCACTGTACTAAGCGCTGGGGGAGACACAGGGGAATCAGGAATAATAATAATGATGTTGGTATTTGTTAAGCGCTTACTATGTGCAGAGCACTGTACTAAGCGCTGGGGGAAACACAGGGGAATCAGGAATAATAATAATAATGATGTTGGTATTTGTTAAGTGCTTACTCTCTGCAGAGCACTGTGCTCAGCGCTGAGGGAGGCAAAGGGGAATCAGGAATAATAATAATAATGATGTTGGTATTTGTTAAGCGCTTACTATGTGCAGAGCACTGTACTAAGCGCTGGGGGAAACACAGGGGAATCAGGAATAATAATAATAATGATGTTGGTATTTGTTAAGCGCTTACTCTCTGCAGAGCACTGTGCTAAGCGCTGGGGGAGACACAGGGGAATCAGGAATAATAATAATAATGATGTTGGTATTTGTTAAGCGCTTACTCTGTGCAGAGCACTGTGCTAAGCGCTGGGGGAGACACAGGGGAATCAGGTGGTCCCTCGTGAGGCTCCCAGTCTTCACCCCCATTTTCCAGACGAGGTCACTGAGGCCCAGAGAAGTGAAGGGACTTGCCCACAGTCACCCGGCAGACAAGTGGCAGAGCCGGGATTCGAACTCATGACCTCTGACTCCCGAGCCCGGGCTCTTCCCCCTGAGCCCCGCTGCTTCTCCGTGATGAGGATGAAAACCCGGAGCCTGGCGGTAGATTCAATGAGAAATAAAGTCGATAAATGCGAGCGAACGAAGAGAAGGCAGGACGGGCAGGAAGGGGGGGGGGGAGACACAAAGGGAGGGTGAATCCGGGAGGGCCGCGTGGAGGAGGCGGGCGGGGCTCCAAAGGGGGGGGAGGAGGAGGAAGGGGGGGGCCCCGGGGCGTCCCGCCGCGCCGCCCCCGCCGCCCCCGCCGCCCCCTCACCCACCGCGTCCTCCCAGTTCTGCCGGTTGTAAGTGTTGGAGCCCAGCGACGTCGCCATCTTGTCGGCGGAGGGAGCCGGAGGAGGAGGCGGAAGTGCGGCCCGCCGCGGCCGGAAGTGCAGCCGCGGGTCCTCCGCCACCCCGGCGGCCCGCGCCCCGGGGGCGGCGCTCTGGCCCGCGGAGGCCATAGAGACGGCCGACGGCCGCCTCGCCGGAAGCCGCTCTGGACCGCCCTCGTGGACTTCCGGCGTCTCGCTGGGCCGGGGAGAGGGGATTTCCCGCTCTCCTTGGGGCTGGAGGGATGTTGGGCTTTAAGCGAAGACTATTATTATTAATTATTATTAATAATAATGTTGGTATTTGTTAAGCGCTGACTAGGTGCAGAGCACTGTTCTAAGCGCTGGGGGAGAGACAGGGTCAACAGGTGGTCCCACATGGGGGTCACTGTCGTCACCCCCATTTGACAGATGAGGCAACTGAGGCCCAGAGAATAATAATAATAATGTTGGTATTTGTTAAGTGCTTACTAGGTGCAGAGCACTGTTCTAAGCGCTGGGGGAGAGACAAGGTCATCAGGTGGTCCCACGTGAGGCTCACAGTCTTCATCCCCATTTTACAGATGAGGCAACAGAGGCACAGAGAATAATAATGTTGGTATTTGTTAAGTGCTTACTAGGTGCAGAGCACTGTTCTAAGCCCTGGGGGAGAGACAGGGTCATCAGGTGGTCCCACGTGGGGCTCACAGTTAATCCCCATTTTCCAGATGAGGCAACTGAGGCCCAGAGAATAATAATAATGATGTTGGTATTAAGCACTTACTATGTGCAGAGCACCGTTCTAAGCGCTGGGGTTAGATAGAGGGGAATCAGGTTGTCCCACATGGGGCTCTCAGTCTTCATCCCCATTTTACAGATGAGGGAACTGAGGCACAGAGAAGTGGAGTGACTTGCCCACGGTCCCACAGCTGACAAAATAATAATGTTGGTATTTGTTAAGCGCTTACTATGTGCCGAGCACCGTTCTAAGCACTGGGGGAGATACAGCGTGATCAGGTGGTCCCACGTGAGGCTCACAGTCTTAATCCCCATTTTAGAGATAAGGGAACTGAGGCACAGAGAAGGGAAGTGACTTGCCCACACTTAAGTGGCGGAGTCGGGATTCAAACCCATGACCTCTGACTCCCAAGCCCCGGCTCTTACCACTGAGCCACGGCACTCAATGAATATCACTGATCGATTGATAACGATACAACTCTTCTTAGGGAAGCGCAATAGAGAGGGATGCCGGGTCCGGGCCTCATCGCGTCACCCCCGGGACCCGGTCCCCCGGGGGGGGTCCAAGGACCCGTGGCAGATCCACCCTCCCCGTCAACCTCCAAATCCAGAGGTCGGGAGAACGAGGTTGTCGGATCGCTCGGAGACCCCACCCCCTGTAGTTTTCCGGGGTGGGAGCCGGGAGGGCCGAGCGGGCCCGGAGCGGCGCCCTTCGCCGCCGCTCCCAGTAAATGTGGCGAGAGACCAGGTGGGTGGGTTTCTCATCCGCTTTATTTGTTCTTTCACTACATGGAGTTAAGCAATAAGGCAACACAGTAACCTGTCCCTAGCAAAGATCGAGACGGAGCGCCTTCGTGATTCCCCTCGGGGAACAAGCGGGATCTTTCGGGGCAGGTCTGCGTGGTATTCAGTTGTAGTTACAAGCATTAAGGAAAAAAAAGATCATCTGGGGAGGGCGGTTAAACCACAAACCCAACACGGCCTGCAGTTTCTAAAGTAATAACTCGGGGGACCGATGGCATCCGATACTCCCGCGATCAGAGACGTCGTCTAAGGACTAAAGAATCTTTCACGTGATCTAGTACGGAACGACGACAAAACTTCAAATTCCTTAGGTTCTCGGGGCGAGCCACTTCCACAAACACAATAAAAGTTACCAGTCTGCACTGAAAACTATTTCAAGGGTGTGTCAGTTTCTTCTGCCATTTTCCTATCTGGCTCCCGAATGAAATAAAACTTATGACCGAAGCTCTACGAATCGTGTAATAGGGCGAAATGACAGTAGCAGACACCGTTATTTTAACATTACATTTAAGAATAAATACCAGCTACACTTCGGGAATTCATGCTGAACAACTGGAATCTATGAAAGTGTAAATATACCATATGAAGCTATTCTCTTGTCACCCATTTTCCTCACTAGCAAAGAAAAAATAGCGCCTTCCCAGAGGCCGTCAGCAGGCTCACAATCAATATAACTCTCCTCGATGACCGAAAGTGCTTCCGTTGCAGAGGGGATGAGTTAACGACACCCCAAGGTGCTAAGCTATTATTATTGTATTTTCGATAACGTCGATTTGGATCATTATTCTTTCCTCCGTGGCGTGGTTTTTTTTTTTTTGAAGTAGGAAAATTCCATCTACAGTACTTGCTCCTTGTTAACAAGGAGAACTTAGTGATCATCATTATCCCCACACATCCCTATTTTTTAGTTTGTTCTCTGGGTTGTAGGCAAGTTATTCTGCCTATCTGCATTCAATGATTACACGAGGTTTTTTGTTGAAGACATTCTCTTGACTCGGACCAACGGAACGGGGGTTACAAAACTGCACTCCAACCCAGAATTTATAAACAATCCAGGAGCGACTTCTTGTACACAGAACCTTCCTTTCAAAGTTGGACGCCGAGGTAAATAACACTACTAATAAAATGGGACATTTGGGATCTGAAATTGGGGATGCAGGTATCCCGCCTTAGCTCTCTCAGTGACTTCTTAAAAGCAGCCATCAAAATAGCCTCCAAAAAGGCACCGCGATCATTATCGAAAGGAAGACGGCAGCCTTTCTCCTACTGTTCTGCCCCGGATTCCGGCCATCTCAGGGGATCGCTTCTCCCTTAAATTACTGGAAAGCAGCGGACACCTGGAATCTTGAAGGACTTTTCTAAACAATGCCAATGTCCACTGCAGTGTCCCTTGGTCCTTGGCCAGTTCTCAAATACTGAAAACCACCCAGAGGATTAGAGAGAGGAGAGAGAAAAACCACTCCACCCTCAACAGCAGCCCAGTCTGAATACTTCCAGTGACGCTTAAAGTCTGAGATTCAGTGACCTGACCTTTGCTGCCTGGTCTGAATTCTTCCAGACACAAAGTCTGAGATTCAGTGACCTGACCTTTGCTGCCTGCTCATATTCTCACACACCACAGCCTCCGCTCTTCGCCAGAGAGAATTTAACAGCATTCATGCAAGTATCAGGTAGTCACATAGAGAATGGCAGAATGTGTTTTTTTGAGGAAGACATAAGCCTCATCCTTCTCTGCATTTCAGATGATCTTCCCGCCGCACCACACCAGCCCACTTTACTCTTTCTGAAAACCCGGGAAGATCATCATCATAAACAGACACAGCCGAACGAAGGACGGAGCTCTGTTTGAACTGCTGGGATTTCTGGTGGCTGGCAGACAAACAGAGGGGTCTGGTTCCAGGAATGTTGACTGGCAAACACTCGCCGGTCTGCCTCTGGGAGGGGATTTGGTTTCTTCCTTAAGATTAGACTGAAGACAAAAGAGCCAGAGTTTCCCCTTAGGTTGCAGATCTAAGGAAACTCCGGGAAGAGGTGACACTGGGCTGGGAATGGCCAGAACCTTCTTCCCCCGCTTTGGAACTCGGGCTGTCACTTGAGGTGGGCCCAGGGTGCTGCGGCCAAGCCGCAGATTTACACGGAGAGCGTTCTAGCGAAGGAGAGAGAGGAAAAGGGAGAGGAGTGGTGAAGCAGATCTATTCCCGCGCCTCCCCTTCCCCTCGGAATCGGTAGTGTGTGGGTACGTCGGAAATGAGGCCTGATGAAGCAGTGGCTTTAGCGTTTCAATGGGTTCTGTTCCGGTGCGAATCTGTCCCAGAGCCATCTTTAGGGGGCCATCAGACCCTTTCGGGGAGCAGGGGGCCAAGGCTGAGCTCCACGTGCTGAGTGAGCCAGGTAACGTCAGAGCCCTGGTCGCCTTCTTCGACGGGGCGGGACGGCGCTGCCAGGTTTTTGAACTCGTGCTTCATCTTGAAGCTCACGGTCACATCGCCCTCCTCTCGCTGGGGGGTAACCTTGATGAAAACGCCCACCTTGTTGGCTTTCCTGAAGGCGATGATGCTGCCGGAGGGAGGAAAGAGGAAATCGGGTTAAGGTGGGGGAAGAGTTCTGTTCGTGCGAATAGGGAAATCTTGGATTGGGGGGGGGGGAGGGGAAATCACCTAAAGGCAGCGCTTTTCTAAGGTTTGGCCACCCAAATGGCTTTTAGTTACATCTTCCCTGTCACACAGCTTGTCAAGTAACCTCTACTACATCACCACTTTAAAAGTTCTAAAAGAATTTTTTCTACAAAGAACTTAATTTTACACAGATTAAACCTTCACGGCATTCTTACAAAGCATGTAAGAACTTGTGTATATTCCTCAGCACTTGTGTATATATTATTACTCTATTTGATTAATGATGTGTATATATCTATGATTCTACTCATCTATTTTGATGGTATTGATGCCTGACTACTTGTTCTGTTTTGCTGTCTGTCTCCCCCTTTTAGACTGTGAGCCCGCTGTTGGGCAGGGAATGTCTCTGTTGCCCAACTGTACATTCCAAGCGCTTAGTACAGTGCTCTGCACACAGTATGAGCTCAAGAAATACGATTGAATGAATGAATGACAGTACGACCAACAGAAAAATCAGAACAATAATATAGGTCCATCTCCAATTTTGCTTACCAAGATTTTAGAAGTTTTTAAGATGAAATTCCTTAGCCCTTGGCAGAATAATGATCCAATCGAATATAAAATTATATTTAGCTAAGTGACTTACTTGCCCAAGGTCACACAGCAGGCAGCTGGCAGAGCTGGGATTAGAACCCAGGTCCTTTGATTCCCAGGCCCATGCTCTTTCCATTAGGCCACTTTCCCACTGTGTGACCTTGGGCAAGTAGGTCACAACTTCTCTGTGCCTCAGGATTTTCTTCTGCAAAATGGGGGTTCCACACCTTTTCTCTCTCCTACTTAGAACGTAAGTCTTATGTGGAACAGAGACCGTGACCAACTTGATTATACTTGCATGTACTCCAGTACTTGGCACCTACTTTCCACTTCACAAATACTATAATTCTTCAATTATATTATCGTTATTATAATTATTATCCTCTAGCCCCAAGCATCGAGAAGCAGCGTGGCTCAGTGGAAAGAGCCTGGGCTTGGGAGTCAGAGCTCATGGGTTTGAATCCCGACTCTGCCACTTGGCAGCTGTGTGACTGTGGGCAAGTCACTTAACTTCTCTGTGCCTCAGATACCTCATCTGCAAAATGGGGATTAAGATTGTGAGCCTCACGTGAGACAACCTGATTACCCTGTATCTCCCCCAGCGCTCAGAACAGTGCTCTACACATAGTAAGCGCTTAACAAATACCAACATTATTATCTAAATTCCCAAGGGCATTCCCTGAAAGTGGGGACGGGTCCGGAGACCCAGTCACAGCCACGTTGAGGTGACCTACGCACTTCGAACAGTGCTCTGCGCACAATAAGAGGTCACTAAAACCCACTTATTGACTAGGTCTTGATTAAGCAATCAGTTGTATTTATTGAGGGCTATGCACTGTACTAAGCACTTGGGAGAGTACAACCTAACAAAGACATTCCCTGCCCACAAAGGGCTTGCAGTCTAGAGAGGGATCATTTGAGAGTTCTACCTCATGACTGGCACTGATTCAAAAAAATCCTTATAATAAATAGTGCTCAATAACACTGCTCCAGTTAATGGACAAAGTTGTCTGCCCTAAATTTGAGGTTGACATTTAATTAAGGTACAAAAATCATACTGCAGTCCAGAACCCTCTCTCTTTCTCCTGTTTATTGTTCTCGCTGACCTCATGAAGAACCCTTGGGTCAATCAATCAGTCCATCGTATTTACTGAGCACTTTATTGAGCACTGTACTAAGCGCTTGGGAGAATACACCAATAAACAGACCCGATGCCTGCCCACAACAAGCTTACGGGTTTAGAGGGTCGAGAGAGTTTAATGGATCTCTCCTTGGACCTGGTACAACCTGCACAAGGCTTTGAATCCCCAGCTGCTCAGCTTGAAAGATTCAGAAAAGTTCAATGGGCTAAGTGGGAAAAAAAACCACACACACACACACACACACACAAAAATGACTGGGTACAACTGTGCTTTCTGTGAGGGTGATCTGTGCCAGCAACGCCATGGGAATGGCAACTTACTCAGGATCATCTTGAAAATCCTGGGGCTCGGCTAACTCGTCATATTCTGCCGCTGCGTCCTTGCCAGCTAAGACAAGTTCCTTGGGCGGGACCACCACCTGAAATACAAGGGGAAGAAACTGTTGGCTCTAAACGTCTGCGTGGAGTAAAATCGGCTGACTGCAGAACACCAAATTTGTACCCATTATTTCTTAAAAGGTGCACTTTTTTCTGGTATTTGTTAAGCACTTACTACGTGCCAGCCACTTTACTAGGCACTTTTAAATGTTTGGCTGTTCCCCAAGGCTAGCTCTACGTGAATAAAACCCTCAAACTTACTATGGCACAGATTCACAGGACACCGTAACAACCAACTCTCAAAAAGAGAAGCAGCGTGACAGAGCACAGGCCTGGGAATCAAAAGGACCTGGGCTCTAATCCTGGCTGCACCTCCTGTCTGCCGTGACCTTGGGAAAGTCACTTCACTTGAGATGTACATCACCTTGATTCTGTTTATTTGCTATTGTTTTAATGAGATGTTCATCCCCTTGAGCCTATTTATTGCTATTGTTCTTGTCTGTCTCCCCCGATTAGACTGTAAGCCCGTCAAAGGGCAGGGACTGTGTCTATCTGTTGCCGATTTGTGCATTCCAAGCGCTTAGTACAGTGCTCTGCACACAGTAAGCGCTCAATAAATACTATTGAATGAATTAATTCACTTCTCTGTGCCTCAGCTACCCCATCTGCAAAATGGGGATTAAGACCGTGGGACATGGACTGTGTCCAACCTGATTACTTTGTATCTACCCAAGAGTTTAGAAGAGTGCCTGGCACACAGTAAGCACTTAATAAACACCGTAAAATAAAATAAAAATTGTCTGGGCTAAAGCAGAACGATGGTTAAATGAACCAGAGACTCTCCCAATCCATTACCAAAAGGCTTGGGCAAATACAAAAATGGCTGGATTTATGTACTATCTTTCCTTTCTGCCCACCAACCGGTGGAGATGCTACCAAGTAGCACAATGGCAAAAGGTGAAAAGTTCAAAACAAACCAGATACACTTCATCACTCAACAGGTGGCGAGGAAAAGGAATCTGTTACCACAGGAAGCTGTGAAGGCAGAAACGTGGGGCTGCCGAGGCACCAACTCCATGGCAGCGAGGTGAGGGGGCGGTGAGGGTCACTACCCCCCAGGATTTACATCAATGGGGTGAAGTCATCGGGTTCATCCCTCAGATCTTCAAGCACGGCAGTTTGCCAGAATTAGCTAGTCAGCCCCGACCCCGTGGGAATCAACAGAACTGGGAGTGGAGTCGAGGGGTTGATTCCACGGCTTTCCCTCCCCGGGAGGTCACCGTCCCCAGCCCAGACCCAGGGCTTGCAGGGCCTCTCGTGCCCTCACCGGGTTCTGAGTTTGGGCCAGAGGACTCCACTGCCACTTGGCTGGGGGTGGAAGCCTCCAAGATGGCAGTGAAGGGGGAAGGAGAGGAGATGGTACGTCTCCCCATCTTTTCCCCATTGCGCTCCCCCCCGCTTCCTCTTGACCACCCCTCCCCCAATGCTCACCCACTCAAATCTCTGCCCCGACTCGTCCTCACACCCAAAATAAAAAGTGAGCACCCCTGGGAGGTTTGAAGAGAATTTGGATAAATTCGCGGATAAGAGATCTGGGAAGTCAGTCAAGAGTATTTATTGAGTGTTTACTGTGTGCAGGCCACTGTACGAAGCACTCAGGAGAAGACCACACAAAAATAAAGAGACGCAATCCCAGCGTTCGGTCTAGAATGGATTAGTCGATAAAATTCTCGATGTGGAGGGGAGAAGTTGGGGATGCTAGGTGATCCGTCCTGAAACACTTACAGGGCAATCACCGAGCCTGCAAGCCCCTTGCTCCCAAGGTTAGAGACAACGCGCAGGGCTAGATGGACCACCGGTTGATACCGGTAATGGCAATGCGCATGATCGAGTCCTCTCCAGGCTTTCAAAGAAGGAGGTGTTCAATAAATTGCTACCTTAGCGGTGCTGTTAATGTCATCGGGATCTCCCTCCTCACACTCCATCAGTGTCACATGAGTAAGGTTCTCTACGGGGTTGGTCAGAGTCAAGAGAACCTGGCTCTCCTGGGGAGACATGAAAAGCGGGTGCACATTAAATACTCGGCGCTCTCCTGAAGCCTGTGGTTCCCCCTCCACACCCCCACCAACTACTTCGTTGGCAAAATTAAAGCCACTGGGCATGAATTTCCCCGAGCCACTCCACTGCCCACTCGGCAGGGGGTGAGGCTGAAAAAAGCAGCATGGCCTAATGGATAGAGCACGGGCCTGGGAGTCAGAAGGACCTAGATTCCAACCCTGGCTCTGCCACTTCGCTGCTGTGTGACCCTAGGCAAGCCACTAAGCTTCTCTGTGCCTCAGTTACCTCATCGGTAAAATAGGGATTAAGACTGTGAGGCCCATGTGGGAAATGGACTGTGTCCAATCTGACTAGCTTGTATCTACCCCAGCATATAAAAAAAAGACCCAAAAACCCAAAACAAAACAAAAAAACCCTCTATAACTCCTTTCTCATCTTTCTCCTACTTCCCAGCTGTTTCTCAAGAGAAGACCTCCCAGCCTCTCTCTAAATCCACCCCCTCTTGCCCCTGCCCATCCCTTCTCTCACCTCCTCAAATCACTTGCTCCTACCCTCCTTCCCTCGCTCACTGCTATTTTCAGCTCTCAGCCTCCAGTGACTCCTTGCCCTCTGTAAACACGCTCGAGTCTCCCCAGTCCTAAAAATGCCCCCTCGACCCCTCATCTTCCTTCAACTATCTTCGTCCCAGCTATCTCTGCTCCTGTGCCTAGCCAAACGCCTAGAAAAAGTCACATAGACTTACTGCCTTCATTTCCTTCCCATCAACTCTCGTCTCAACCCTTTCGTTTCATCGAGACCGTGCTCTCTATGGACCCGAATCTCCTCCTTCTGGCCAAGTATAGAGTTATAGTACACCCTGAACCTCCTCAACGTCTTAGCTGCTTTCGACACCCTGGACCTCTCCCTTCTCTGTAAAGCATTATTGGGCCTGGATTTTAGTTCTAACCTCTCCAACCACACCTTCTCAGTTTTCTTTGCTGACTCCTCTTCTACCTCTCACCCTCTCACTGGGGGCATTCTGCATGGCTCTATTCTGGATCCCCTACTCTTTCTCCCACACTCACTCTTCTCAAGGAGACCATCCACTCACATGACTTCAGCTGTCATCTCTTTGCCAATGGCTCTCAGATCTCTCTCTCTCTAGACCCTGACCTGCCATCTGACCGGCCATCCCTCATTTCCTCTTGCCTCCAGGACATCTGCGCTTTGATGTTCTGCCAACGCCTCATATTAAAAATGTCTAAAATGGAACTACTTTCCTTTCCCCCTAAACCCACTCTTTCTCCTCTTCACTTTCCCATTTCAGTCATCCTCCTGTCCCAGAAGCCCACAACTCACTGTCTCTGAACTCTCAAATCAATCCACTGCCAGATATTGCCAGTACGGCCTACACAGCATCTCCGAGATCCTCTCCTTCCTCTCCACCCTAATAGCTACCACCTATGTACACTATTATAATGGCCTCCGCCCTCCGATCTACATTACATGCTGCCGCACAAAAATCAGTGGCATTTACTGAGCGCTTATCTTGTGCAGTCTTGAAGCGTCACTTGGTATACATCTCTCCTCTCCTCAAAAGGCTTCCCGTGTCCCTCCAGGTCAAATGAAAACTCCTCAAAATTGGCTTCAAGACTCTTACTTGCCCACCTTACCTATCTGCTCCCTCCATCCACTTTTTCCCCAATCTGTTCTTCATTCAGCCCAAGTTAACCTTCTGTCTGCACCTCACTTGACTCCCTTGCCTCAATCCCCTCGCTAACGCCATTGTCCGGTCTCGGAATTCCCTTCCTCCCCAAGCTCCCTCCAACAGGCACGGTATCGTTTGTCCCTCTGTCCAAGTCATCTCGGCCAAGTTCTAGTCATAGGACCTTTTCCTGAACTTTGGCTAATTCTGCTGACAAGAGACCCAGTTTGAATAAACTAATGTGATTATTAGGTTCGTTCCCTTATTATATTAGAGCATGCTCTCCTCTCCTGTCTCCCCATCCCCACAGCTTCCCTCACATACACACAACAAAAAATCCTATGTTGGTCACTTCTTTCTCTTCCTTAAAAGGATATTTAGTAAACAAATACTGACCTTCATGTAGCGTAGGTTGGGAATTGACATGATTCTTATTTCAGGGATGTAACTGCTGCAGATGAATAAAAGAAAATGAGTGAACTAAGATATATGTGGACTCAAAACCATTCTGGGAAGAGGGAGACTAGAAAGCAGGAAAAAGCAAAATCCGGTAGGGCCAGTGACTTTTGTCCGGCCTCTCCTTGTGTCCAGGAAATACGGAGTTAGCCGTGAGCAGAGCTCTTGGGACTGCGACCCGCTTGTTTGTCATTTCGACTACAGGTGGCAAGCTCTTTGTTTTAAGGTTGTGGCAAGTCTTGGATTTTAAGGTTGTTTCCGAGGTAGGCCACTTGTCAAGTTTTGATACACTGTTGAAGGAGGGACACAAAATATTTAGGGTGAGATTTGTAATGGGAGAGGTATCGGGCAATGAAAATAGGTAAGCCTCCCACTGCTGGTTAAGTTTCTCCCGGCTGTCATGGTCTCAGAAGTGGGGCGGGGAAGGGAAGAAGTTGAGGGGTGGAAGCAGCTGTTCTGGCTTCTCCACCACCAGCAATGTCAGCAACCCTTAAATCACAGCAGTTTGCTTTGAAAAGAGAAATTTTAAAAATCTGATAGATGAATGAAAATATATCTACAAAGAATTTCCCTTTCCTAACTACGGCACAACAAAATATCAAAAAAGTGATGGTATAACTTTTCTAGAGAATACTGAGGTGGTAATAAATACAACTAGTAGCCCAAGCTCTCTCTAAAATCTTGTGCATCATTTAGATCAGAGTAATGATACTGTTAAGGAATAACAACAATTAGGATCTCTTTCCATTCATCTACTCAGTATTATTTTTTAAGTATAACTGATGTGTTTATAAGAACGCCTTCAAACTCTATCGTGAATACCTTTGGCATTAACAAGAAAGGGCAAAGGTTGACATTGTAACCTGACCTCTAGAGATCTGTCTGCAAATACTAAGAATAAGAAAGCCTTTCATCATCTCAGTCAAAAACTTAGCCTCCCTCCCCTTCCTACCATGGCCTTCTATTAGCAATACATATTATCACTCTGATGCCCAAGGCTGATTTGAAACTGCACATCTATTTGCTAGCGGCACCCAAAACCTCACCAAGAGCACACAAATAAGGAAGTTCGATCGCTTTTTTTCCTTAACTATTATTTGGAAAATATAAACGCTTAAACATTACTGTTTCGTGCAGAGATAAACCACTCCCAAAATACTCACACGGCCACCAGTTGTATTTTGAATTTGATAGATGTTGGATTGAACTCTGGTTTACTCAAATTATGCTCACATTTCTAGAAAATGAAAAAAAAAGTCTCAAATATTTCAATATCCCCATCAAAGCAGTTTGTAGGTTTTATAATCAGAATAGTCCACAGACAAAGTTCTAAAAATGGTCCATCCCTGAAAACTTGAACTGGAAGGAAAGAAGATAACACATCATTTTCAAGTAACATTTATGAAGCTCCTTAATGTGAGTTTTGTGTTGTCTGTCTTGAAACAGGTGCTCCCTGCAGCAGAAACCAGGTGATTAGGGAAACAGTCTCCCACTAGACCATAAGCTCATTGTGGGCAGGGAATGTGTCTCCTGTTATTTTGTACTTTCCCAACCACTTAGCACAGTGCTTTTGTACACAATAAGCGCTCAATAAATATGACTGAATGAATGAATTCAGCTATCATTCTGGACCTCTACCTGGCCAACACTTGGATACTGACTCTTAGTAGCTCCGAGATGCCAGTGGGTCAGAAAGGCTTACCAAATGGTGGGTGGGTATCGTGATTGATAGTATGCAATGCACGTCTGCTAGTGCAGAACTCACATGGGGGACCCACTTCTGCCCCTTAAAAGATTTAGAATCTAAAGAGGGAGTGACCACCACCCCTGGGCTTCAGTGCCCCCTTACCCCCAGAAAGACCCCTAGCTGAGGAGGGGGATGGGGACAGTTACCTTCCCCTTCACGGCTGCCAATCAAGTCCCCTTCGCCACAGCCTCGAACAACAGGTAGAGCTGGGGAGACCTGAAGTGGCCCCCGTTTTCACTAACAGTAGCCAAGCTGGAGTCAGCAGAGCGACCAAACTGAGTTCCTACTTGTGTCTTCCTCGCGCCTACCACCTCCAGCCCCTTGGGTCTGGGTTTCTGTGTACTCATAATGGGCAAATGCTCTCTCGGGGTTTGGTGCATGTGATCCTCCCCAGTGAGCGCTGAATAAATACCATTGATAGGAATTAGGGAAAGGTGCAGAGTGATATTTGTATCTCAAATCCCTTCAGCTGATAAAGACTTCAAGGGTAGAGGGGTTTCCGGAAAGTTTGTGAAGGGTAGGGTGATATCTGAGGGACTTATTGCAGGGCAAGAAAACAATTTTTAAAAAAGGCTAAAATAGGTAAAGACAAAAATGAGCAATTCTTAGGTCTTTGGTGTCAAAAGAGATGGCACCATTCAGGACCCTCTGCATACTGGACCTGGCCAGCTTCATTCTTCATCGTGCTGGGGGAAAACAATACAAGAAACGCAAAATCCTAGGAATGGAAGACGTCAAAAAACATCACCTAGTCCAATCCCACATTATTTTCGGAAAAGAGTGGTCTGCCATGAAACTTCCACAACATATTCCAAAGTTGTGCTTCAAAATGTACACAAGAGCAAACATGACGTTACGCTCAATTAATAACAAAGGGCTCCACGGATCTTTAGCTTTGCTAATGAATGACTGCACATACGTTCTCCGGTCTGCTTCTAAACACTCTGCCAATTTAGTCTGGCAGTAAGATAACATGCCATGTGAGGAGACAGCGAAAGCAAAAACACAGTTGGGTTGGGTGAAAGCACTTGCGTTTCAGACTCGCCTCTCGCATCAGATCGTAGCAGGTTAATCCAAACGTGCACATTATCTGACAGATTCTAGAGGAAGTGCCTGATATAAAACTGCAAAGCGGGGACAAGGACACGGCGCTATCTGGGGTCCTAGGTCATAGCTGTCTAAGAGTTTAAGTTGTAACACACTAAGCCGGTTACCCATTTCTCTTCTAGAATTTCCACATCAGAAGAAATGGGAAGACCTACCCGACAGCGCAGGGAT
This sequence comes from Ornithorhynchus anatinus, assembly GCF_004115215.2. Taxonomy (NCBI): domain Eukaryota; kingdom Metazoa; phylum Chordata; class Mammalia; order Monotremata; family Ornithorhynchidae; genus Ornithorhynchus; species Ornithorhynchus anatinus. The sequence continues at coordinate 33,457,144 of NC_041749.1, read as the reverse complement.
CGTTTGATTAGAAGATGTTTGTGGCGAGGATACAGCTGGGAAGCGCAGACTGGTTGGAAATCGGGCTGCAGGAGACGCTGACGTAGGGTGGTCACTAGCACACAGACAAGAAATGCAAGTTCAGTTTGTGCCGAACCAGCCAGGTAGGAAGCCCACTTGGGAAGCCGCAATCAATCACCATCCTTACCCAAGAGGATAACGATGGACAACAGAAACGACTTCAACTGGCAGGTTAATACCCATTTGACACCCCTTTAACCTTTCAAAAGTCAAAACTCTTTAAGATACTGCACTGCTGTTTCAGGAGGAAAGACTTAGCTCATAATGTGCTTCATTTTATAGGAAACTAGGATTCAAAGGGGCTAAAGCTGGTTTTTTTGTTAATGATAGATAAAAAACAGCACTGGACATGAAGGGAAATGAAAAGGCAATTTTACCCTCTGTTAAATTTACTGGTCTCGTGTAATAGTCCTCAGGTAGAGGTTCCACTTCTTCCACAGCCTGTGTTGGCTCAATCTTGATTTCTTTCTGGTCCTCTCCTTCCTTGAGGCTGAAGGAGAGAAGAAGGCCGTTCGGGGAAGAGTCCCCCTAATTAAGCAAGGTGAGGAACAACCAGGAAGGAACTACTGTTGCAGTAGTCCTGGAAACGCTTTTCAGGCTACCTTCGCATCACCCGCAACTGAATTTGGGACTTTAAAAAGCCAAGCTGCCATCAGGCGTTTCAGTCAACATCTTGCTTATCATTTTCTCATCTTGACATTTTAGTAGAAGAATCTTTTTTCTAACAATCCATCAATCGTCTTGAGTGCTTACCGTGTGCCCGGCACTGGAGGTAAGTGCTTGACGGAGTTGGTAGACACATTTCCCGGCCCGCCACCAGCTTACGGTCCAACCACCCCCTTACTGGAATTTTCTTCAGTTCTTTAATTCCCATAGTTTAATCACCTACGCCTCGCTCCTCCAGACCACAGTAACCCCACCAAACTCACGAAAGTCCAGCAAGTGTACTGATAGGAGCTCCAGCCCGGGGCCGCTGAAGTCGGGTTCCGAGTCCGTATTTATCCTAAATGTAGGAGATGAAATCCCATGAGAAATTCCAAATCAGCAGGGCCCACTGATCAAAGAGAGGACTGTGGCTGGGACAGCATGAGAAGCATAGGGAACTAAGCAAAGTAAAGCAAACTTAAAGCCTTTTCCAGGCATAATCCAAGAGTAAAGGATAAATCCCTCATCCCGGCACTGCAAAACCCATTCAAACTGCAAGTGAACTCAATTACGGTTTTCCTTTCGAGACTGAGGTCTTCCATTACCCTCAGCCGCAGGAGAGGATCTTGATAACATAGGACCGGTGGGCCCACTGGCCCTTGAGAGACATCTGACTCTCCCAGCACTTTAACACCAGCAAAAACCATGAAAGAGGACTTACCACTACATGAATAGTGTGTTGCTGTGGGAAGCCCCAAAATAGCAGCAGGTGGCAACAGAGACAAAAGAGTGCAGCAATAAGAAAAAAGCAGACCAATTCAGCAGGCAGACTTCAAAGCAGGGTCAAAAACGAAACTAGCCTATGCTATGTTGTTTTCTTAAATTAAATTACACTGCTCAGTGGCACACAAGACCTACATCAGTTCGACGGACTCAACGGTTCTTACCTTCAGTTAAAACTGTGGCACGGGAACCAGTTTCAGTATTTGATCAGTGACACGAGCAATGAGGTTTTGCCGCAAAACTATCCTAGCAGGCCCATTTATTCTCAAGGTTTCACAGGATGAACTACGCTTCCCTTCTGCCCTGAGTCGTCATTTTAAAAGAGCATTTCTGAAGTGCCCTTCTCTGTCTGGCATTAGGCAGTATAAAGTGAATTTTTTCTTACAGTCCAACTCGGGCCACAGCTAGGAGAACATCAAAAATAACAACTAACATGGCCAAACTAAAGCACGGGCTAACTGGGCTGTGGTCTAGGGTCCAGTCTGCATCTGGTATTTCGTTCCTGCTATCTCTTTCACAGGGCTGCCATGCATTCTCTCCCAGCCGGTCGGTAAAACTTAGTTTTCTGAGAAACAAACGGCTGGTAGTGTAGAACATCAATGCCAACTCACACTGAGCACATTTGCTTTCAAAAAAAGAGTTGGAATGACACCGTGCTTGCTCATTTTTAAGAGCGATGGAGTGCTGACCCATCAGTCTTTACGTGATCAGCACATTTCCCCCCCTTCCCCCAACATTGTTGTATGTGACATTTGGGAATGGGTATAAATGTGCTCTGTGTGAGTTCAGAATTGAGGAGGGTGGTGACAAAGGAGGCCTATCGGCCCGGGTTCTGTCATGACGGTGATAGTTATCCTCGTCTTTTGTTGTTTTTATCTCCATTTATTTCAATCTCTCCACCTGAGCCCACTGCCAACCTCTCGGCATCCCCCTCCTAGACTGTGAGCCCACTGAGGACCAGAGACCACGTCTTATTCATCCTTCCCCAGTGCTTAGTGTACAGTGCTTTGGACTTGGAAGACGCTTAATACCACTGAATTAATAAATCCAGTCTTGACCATGCTGCCTAGTTAGAAGATGGCCCCCATGTTTAGTCGTGAGTACAAAACACTTCTCTTTTATATCTTTTTTAATCCTCCGCAGTGCTATTTATAGGTGAGATTGAAAATTACTAATCTAACAACCCTCTAAGAGGCAGTGACTTCCTAGCCACGAAGGCAATTTTCTTGAAATTTTTCCTCTGCTACATGCTTTCGAATATTAGAAGTTAAGACTCTTCTCAAAGCCCTATGAGCCCCACGGTTTCTGCTCTGTATATTGCCAGGGCCTTCGGTTACACACCCTTACCGAAAAAGCCAGTGGCACGTAGTTTCGACGCCGTGCCAATTTCTTGCGGTCTCGCTCAATTTTCTCTTTCTGAGCCAGCTGTTGATAATACTCGATCAGTTTGTTCATCTGCACAGAAACAAGGATCAAAAACTCAGGCTTTATCCCATTAAACATCTTTTTTCCTTTTTTTATGATATATGATAAGCACTTACTGTGTGGCCCATACGGGCCACAAGTTCTCTCTCTCTCTAGACTGTAAGCTCGTTGTGGGCAGGGAATATGCTTGTTTATTGTTGGACTGTACTCTCTCAAGCACTCAGTAAAGGGCTCTGCACGCAGTAAGCGCTCAATAAATACGACTGAATGAATGAATGAATGAATGAATGAATGTGGTATCTATAGTATTCAGTTTGGCTCGGTTTACTGTGAGGACGGGAGTGGAGTTCCTCAGGCTTACTGGCAAGAAGGGAGGAACTGAGGGCCTAGGGAATTACAGGCTACTCCTTATCTCACTTTCTGACTCAGCTACAGATTGTGTCATGAGGGAAGAAAATCAATTCGGTTGAAAGGGCAAGGCGTATTTATCTTCCTCTCTCTTTTCTCCCCAGTAGCTGCTACTAGTATGCTTTCCTTTCTCTACAGTAATCAATCAAGGATACTCAATGAGCACTTACTGTGTGCAGAGCACTGAATCAGACTTTCGGGAGAATACAACAGAGTTGGTCGACACGTTCCCTACCAACAACAGGATCCTGAGGTGAACACGGTGTGTTCGACGTTTAAGAGACTGCTGCACTAATCAGGGGCACAGGACGCTGGTTGAGATCCGATGTCACTGTACCCACTACTGAGCAGGGAAAACAACTGTTTTTCAGTTAATTATACTGATGCCCTGGGGGAGGGGCTAAAAAGGAACTAGGAAAATAACCCAGTTTCCACAGAGGACAACCCAGCTCAGCACATTTCTTGTTCAGCCCTGCCAACCCTGGTTTGGAGGAAGGGAGAATGGACCAGTGGGAGGTATGCTGGGGCTTCAAGGCTGGAATCTCCTCAACGTTCAACGGCTCCTGATGGGGGATGGGTGCCAGAAGTGACCCCAGACGGCTCCTGAATTCTGAGGTCTTGAAGCAGCAACAGGGGGTGAGCCCGGTGGAGTTCCAACCCTTTTTAGTTCTGCTTCATGACACCTTAACAAGGACAGAACCGCTCCCTCCACTGATTTTCATCGAGAATCCCGACACTCAGCATTCACCCCCTGTAACCAGTGCTGCTTTTCAGGTAGACGCGGGGTAGACCTCTGTTGATCAGATTACAATGCGTTGGTCGATTCTGAAGAGGTTTTTCACTTTATCGAAGTTTGGGAATTTCCATTTTTCCACCATCCCTCACTTCTTCCCACAGCTTTGCCCCCTCCTTCACTTACCCTTTGGTTGTGGGGATTTTCAGGTTCCTGCCAACCTCCACTGGCTGAAAGACAAAACTCAGTCTTACCGGAAATTTTCAGAATATGCCTAAAGCTAGCCACTCACAGCATCCCAATTCACCTGAAAATTCTGATGGCTTTCTGGAATTATCAAAACCCGTTCATTAATCTGCCTTGGGTCTAAAAATGTTCACGATTCAGTTACAACAGAATCAGTTATTCCAATTAACTGTACCATAGAGGCACGGATGACGTGAATTACACTGTTTATAAATATTAATTCAAAAATTAGTACTATCTTTATATTTAGCGGTCTTTATTCTGAACCATGGAGAATAGGAAAGCAGAAGATGATAGTATTATTGTTGTCGATAATAATAAAATGCTTACTCTGTGCCAAGTTCTGTACTAAGCGCTCTGATAGATACAAGATAATCAGGTCAGACACAGTTCCTGTCTCACATGGGGCTCACAGCTTAAGTAGGAGGGAGAACGGGTATTGAATCCCCATTTTACAGATGAGGAAACTGAGGCCCCAGGAAGTTAATAATAATTATGGCATTTGTTAAGCGCTTACTATGTGCCAAGCATTGTTCTAAGCGAGTGACTAGTCCAAGGCCTCACAGCAGGCAAGTGGCAGAGCCAGGATTAAAATCTGTGGTGGAAATTCTGGAATGAATTTTGCACGTCTATATCTTGAAACATTCCAACGATGAGGTTTCTCAGTTCCAATTTATGAATGCAGATTGTGTGAAAAATGCTTTTTGGAATTCTCCCCTTTGCACTTTTCCCCTTCTACTTTTTCCCCACCTGCAAAAACGAGTACCAGAGCATTAAGTATTAAATCATCTTAAGAGGCCCCGTCAATCTGTCTTCCACGGAAGAAAAGGAAGCCAGTGAATTGATCAAAACCACTTTGCTCGGCTCGGAATGCTACGTGGCACTATATTGCTTCTGTCTGTGCAGTGAATGGCTTTGAGCACTTTCGCGTGAGCACAACTGAGACCTTATTACGAAATGCCCTGTACTTTCTGCTCAACTGGCCACTCCCACAGTATGACCAGCCAAGAGGCCCCAAGATAAGCTTACTGAGTACTTCTGAGCAAACTCATCCCAATGTTTCTTGAAAAGAAAAAAAAAACAACAAATGAAAATCTCATCGTTAGTTAGGTCTGGCTCACCAACAGATTTGTCCGCCATGCCCACATCTCGAGAGGTCCAGCGACAGAACCCGCAGGCTAGATAGTAGGCTTTCTTCAAGGTCGTCTTGGCCGGGTCATCTGGAAGTTGCGTGGGGATGCTGGTGGCCCGGGTGGAGAGGGTGTGCATGCAGCAAGGACAGTCAAAGCAATTTGCGCATCTGCCGGTCGGAGAAACACAGGACAGTGAAGCTGGAAGCCCCTCCACAAAAATCAGTCATCCCCCTCTCCGTGGCTTCCACTCCACTTCTCAGGAACCCTGAATGAGGGCTAAACATCTACCCTTTCCTCTCCACCCAAACAGCTCCCATGCTAATCTCCCGTCTTGACTACTGTACTTGCCTCCTACCTCACTAATCTCCTACTACAGCCCAGCCCGCAAACTTCACCCCCTAGAGCCAGCTTACTCACTGTACCCCAATCTCATCTATCTTGCCGTCAACCCCTTTCCCACATCTCCCCCGCTAGCCTAGAACTCCCTCCCCCTGCATATACGCCAGACCACCACTCTCTCCACCTTCAAAACATTAAGGTCACATCTCCTCCAAGAGGCCTTCCCCAATTAAGTCCTCTTTTCCCTGGCTGGCTCTCCCTTCTGTGGCGTCTGTGCACCTGATTTTGTGACCTTTGGACATTCTCAAAGGATGTATTACGGGTTTCGGACAAGAATTGCAATTGTCTAATGCCATGGTCATGCTTGGAGTCCTCTAAATATACTCAGAGGTTTTGTCAGTGGATGAATTTAAATCCTCCTCCTTCCCTCATGCTGGCTAATCAGGACCTACCCATGGGGATCAACCGACTCTCAACGAGAAAGGAGAAAAGTAGCTTTTTTTCAAAAAAACAAAAAACAAAACACAGAAGAAACAGCTCCTCTTGCCCAAATGTCCACTTCACAAGGGGGTGGGGCAATACCCTCCCCTGCCCCCTTCAACACTGAATTCCCACACTTAGGAATTTCCATTCAGTGCTGAAAAGATCCAAAATGGTTAGCTCTTTGAAGCTTGTCCCATCCCAGTCCTCAGCCTCCCTAAAAACCCTGACTTCCTCTCGCCCTCACACTCAGAATGGGGGGGGGGGGATACCTTTGTCCACATTATTCAATTTACAATATAGAAAATACGGCAACATGGAAACATGATCAACAAAAACCAGCAACAAGGAAAAGAGTTATTACCTATTCTTTTTCAGTTTGGCTTCAGCTGATGGCATATTTTCCAAGCAACTGGGACAATAATGGGAATCCACCTGGTGTAGAGAATAAATCAAAATAACTGAATCAAAGGAAATGGAACAGATTTGACACCATGCATCTCGGCCAAAAAATTCCGTGGTGCCTACAAATGTACCACCTTGGCATGAAACAACGTACATCAGGGGTTCTTCAGGAAAGCGTGGGAGGTTGAAGGATCCAGAGCCGCTCAACTACAGGAAGTCCCTAATCCTGCCCCAATCCCATCATCCGCAATGACGATACGATGAATGGTGTTAATGAAGATCTGCTTAAGCCATCCTCTCCTGCAGCAAATGGTGCCCTGTCAGGTGCTTCCCACAACCTTTCATGTTCTTGCAGGAGCCAAATAGGACACTGAGGGGAACAAAGGGTAAAGACGGCCCAGGACTGGTCTTCGGAGGAGTCCTGTAACACCCTAAAAATCCTTCAGAGATCTGAACTGGACCACTTTGTGATGCAGTGCCATTTTGTCATTCCCTTCCTTTTTGCAATTACCCTGATGTTGCATAACCTTCTATTCTGCTTCTGTCTTGTCCTCTCTTTCCTTCTGTTTTCAATTCCGGAGTTCTGAAGGCTTTGCAGGCTCAGATAGTACCTTGTGTCCTTCAGAGCAATGGCACTAAGGAAATCTAAATTAAATAAAGCTACGCTGGCAAAGCTGTGAACCAGTATTCTTCTCACATCTTGGATTTCTCAAACTGAGTGAAGAAGAAATGTGTGGGTGTGAAGAAAGTATCTTTCCATTAGCAGAATTAAAAGTGATTTCACTGCAACCCAGAAAAATTTAAACTGGCTTCTGATCTTTCCGAACTTACAACTTGCCACTTGGCTGCTGGGTGAACTTGGGAAAGATCACTTTAGTTCTCTGCTTCCTCTGCGCCTAAGTTTCCTCATTTGTAAAATAGGATGAAACACCTGTTCTCCCTCCTATTTAATGTTGGTATTTGTTAAGCACTTACTATGTGCCAAGCACTGTTCTTGGGCATCTGCCGGTCGGAGAAACACAGGACAGTGAAGCTGGAAGCCCCTCCACAAAAATCAGTCATCCCCCTCTCCGTGGCTTCCACTCCACTTCTTAGGAACCCTGAATGAGGGCTAAACATCTACCCTTTGGGAATCAGGTTGTCCCACATGGGGCTCACAGTCTTAATCCCCATTTTACAGATGAGGGAACTGAGGCACAGTGAAGTTAAGTGACTTGCCCACAGTCACACAGCCGACAAGTGGCAGAGCTGGGATTCGAACTCATGAGCCCTGACTCCAAAGCCCATGCTCTTTCCACTGAGCCACGCTATTTAGACCGTGAGCCTCATGTAGGGGACTGCATCTGACCTGATGATCCTGAATTTACATAATGCTTAGTTTAAAGGTTGGCACACAGTAAACACTTCAATATCACAAATAATTATTATTAAAATAGCAGTGCATACAAACCTCTTTGCAGAAGACATTCCGTTTACGGGGGAAAAGGTTGACAATCTGGCTTGGGATATGCTATCATTACGACCTAGACTTTTGGGGTTTTTTTCACTCTAATTTCCTAGCCCAAATGATGGTTTTCCTTTCTTGACCCTTGCTCATTTTATAATACAAGTCATGAACTTAATGGGCCGAGTGGACTTGGGAACTTTCTTACATAAATAACTGCTAGTGATGATGACGATTAGAAGTTTAATTTGGGTCAGGGTAGGTGAACTTGTCATTTTTAACCTCAACGGCTGTATTTACTTAGTTCCATCATGTGACGTGCACCATGCTGTGGGAAATTATACGAAAAAGGCCGACAGCATCATCCCTGACTTCAAAGTATTTATAAACGAGGTTTGAGGCACAAACATAAACATATGGATATCCAGTAATAATAATGACGGTATTTGTTAAGCACTTACTATGTGCCAAGCACTATTCTAAGCGCTGGGGAGGATACAAGGTCATCAGGTTGTCCCAAGTGGGGCTCACAGTCTTCATCCCCATTTTACAGATGAGGGAACTGAGGCATAAAGCAACCTGATGACCCTGTATCTCCCCCAGCGCTCAGAACAGTGTTCCGCACATGGTAAGCGCTTAACAAATACCAACATTATTATTATTATTACTACTGAATGAAGGAACGTTGAGTGAAAATCACAAAATAATTTGCTCCTCTAATGCTAACCTTTTTACTTTAGCTCGATCTTGTCCATCTTGTCGCCAACCTCTCGCCCATGTCAGCCCCCCGGCCAGGAACTCTCTCCCTTCTCCTAAGCGACAGACCGTTTCTCTCCCTGCTTCAAAGCCTCATTGAAGGCACGTCTCCTCCAAGAGGCCTAAGTTCTCCCACCCCTTCTGCGTCACCCTGACTTGTTTCCTTCATTCACTCATTCAACCATACTTACTGAGCGCTCACTATGTGCGGAGCGCTGCACTGAGCGCTTGGCATGTACAATTCGGCAACAGATAGAGACAATCCCTGCTCAATAACGGGCTCGCCTCCCAGCACTTCTGTACATATCTGAAACGTACTTATATTTTCTGCCTCCCCCTCTAGACTGTGAGCTCATTTTGGACAGGTATGTGTCTGTCGGTTGTTATACAGAGAGGCAGCGTGGCTTAGTGGAAAGAGCCCGGGCTTGGGAGTCAGAGGTCATGGGTTCTAATCCCGGCTCTGCCACTTGTCTGCTGTGTGGCCTTGGGCAAGTTACTTAACTTCTCTGTGCCTCAGTTACCTCATCTGTAAAAATGGGGATTAAAAACTGTGAGCCCCAAGTGGGACAATCTGATTACCCTGTGTCTTAGAACAGTGGTCTGCACATAGTAAGCGCTTAACAAATACCATAATTATACTGTACTCTCCCAAGCACTCGGTACAGTGTTTTGCACACAGTGAGCGCTCAATAAATACTAGTGACTGACTGTTCTAGACTCTCAACTGGCTCACAATATAATGGGAAGCCAGGCAGGCAAAACGTTACGTAGATATGGCATAAGCAGGAGGGGGGGAGCAATGATATAAAATGAAATAGTTCAACTATATCAAGATGAAATATGAGAATAAGAAATTCAGTATACAACTGAAAAAAAAAAGCACTGTACAATCTTTGAGCTTAGGGCCAATGTCTTCTAATTCTATTGTACCCTCCCAGGGGACATGGATTGTGTCCAACCTGATTTGTATCCACCCCAGCGCTTAGTACAGTGCCTGGCACATGGTAAGCATCTAATAAATACCACTATATTATGTGAGCTCGGCTGTGGGCAGGCAATGTGCCTGTTTGTTGCTATATTGTACTCTCCCAAGCGCTTAGTAGAGTGCTTTGCACACAGTAAGCGCTCAATAAATATGACTGAATGATTATTATGAGGCTAGTACAGTGCTTTGCACATAGTAGGGGCTCAGTGAATACTAGTGATGGACTGCTCCACCACTTTTCTGCTATGTGATTCTGAGCAAGTCACTTCACTCCTCAGTTACCTCATCTGTAAAATGGGGGTTAAGACTGTGAGGCCCACGTGGAGCAACCTGATAAGCCTGTATCTACCCCAGCGCTTAAAAAGACTGCTTGGCACATAGTTAGCGCTTTACAAACACTATCATTATTATTATTTGTACACCGTAGGCGCTCAATAAATACGATTATTGTTAGTCATGACTGAGGAAGAAGCATGTGCCATTATTCACTCATTTTTCTGCTATAAGAACTACTTTGCTGTGTGATCTTGGGCAAGTCACTTAACTTCTCTCTGCCTCAGTTACCTCATCTGTAAAATGACGATTAAGACTGTGAGCCCCATGTGGAAAAGCCAGGAAAGCTGACAGGCCCCGTGAGCCCCTCGTTTGGTAGGGATTCTCCTTTCCAATCGATTAGTACAGTGCTCAGCACACAGTAAGCGCTCAACAACTACGATTGATTATGATGATGATTATTATTATTATGAATGATTATTCAACCTGAAGCCAAACCTGTCATTGGAGAAGAAATCCCATCTAGGAAAAAAGCCAGGAAAGCTGACACGCCCAATGAGCCCGTCATTGGGTAGGGACTGTCTCTGTTGCCGAACTGTCCTTTCCAAGCGCTTGGTGGAGTGCTCAGCACACAGTAAGCGCTCAATAAATGAGACTGAATGAATGATTATGCAAACTAAAGCCAAACCTGTCATTGCAGGAGAAATCCCACTGAGGAAAAAAGGCAGGAAAGCTGACAGGCCCTGTCAGCCCATCACTGGGGAGGGATTATTTCTCTTTATTGCTCTCCTGTCCTTTCCAGGAGCTTAGTACGGTGCTCAGCACACAGTAAGCACTCAATAAATAGGACTCAATGAATGATAATGCAACCTGAAGCAAAGCCTATCATTGATGAAGAAATCCCACCTAGGAAAAAAGGCAGGAAAGCTGACAGGTCCCGTCAACCCATCACTGGGGAGGGATTATCTCTATTGCTGTGTGAGCCTTTGGGGGGCAGGGATTATCTCTATTGCTCTATCGTCCTTTCCAAGCGCTTAATACAGTGCTCAGCACCCTGTACGGGCTCAATAAATAGGACTGAATGAATGATTGTTCAACCTGAAGCCGAACCTGTCATTGGAGAAGAAATCCCACTGAGGAAAGAAGCCAGGAAAGCTGACAGGCCCTGTCAGCCCATCACTGGGTAGGGACTACTTCTCTTTATTGCTCTATCGTCCTTTCCAAGCGCTTAGTACAGTGCTCAGCACACCGTAAGCGCTCAATACATAGGACTGAATGAATGACTATGCAAACTAAAGCCAAATCTGTCAGTGGACGAGAAATCCCACCTAGGAAAAAAGGCAGGAAAGCTGACAGGCCCCATCAGCCCATCACTGGGGAGGGATTATCTCTCTTTCTTGCTCTCCTGTCCTTTCCAGGCGCTTAGTACAGTGGGCAGCACACCGTAAGCACTCAATAAATAGGACTCAATGAGTAATGCAACCTGAAGCAAAACCTGTCAGTGGAGAAGAAATCCCAGCTAGGAAAAAAGCCAGGAAAGCTGACAGGCCCCATAAAGCCAACACTGGGATGGGATTATCTCTCTTTATTGCTGTGTGAACCCTTGGGGGGCAGGGATTACCTCTCTTTATTGCTCTATCGTCCTTAGTAGCTTAGTACAGTGCTCAGCACACCGTAAGCGCTCAATGAATAGGACTGAATGCATGACTATGCAAACTAAAGCCAAACCTGTCATTGGTGAAGAAATCCAGCCTAGGAAAAAGGGCAGGAAAGCTGACAGGCCCCGTCAGTCCATCATCACTGGGGAGGAATTATGTCTCTTTCTTGCTCTCCTGTCCTTTCCAGGCGCTTAGTACAGTGCTCAGCACACCGTAAGTGCTCAATAAATAGGACTGAATGCATGATTATGCAACCTGAAGCCAAACCTGTCATTGGAGAAGAAATCTGACTGAGGAAAGAAGCCAGGAAAGCTGACAGGCCCCGTCAGCCCATCACTGGGGAGGGATGGACTCTCTTTATTGCTCTCCTGTCCTTTCCAAGCGCTTAGTACAGTGCTCAGCACACCGTAAGCACTCAATAAATAGGACTTAATGAATGACTATGCAAACTAAAGCCAAACCTGTCAGTGGAGGAGAAATCCCAGCTAGGAAAAAAGCCAGGAAAGCTGACAGGCCCCGTCAGCCCATCACTGGGGAGGAATTATTTCTCTTTGTTGCTCTGTGAGCCCTTGGGGGGCAGGGATTCTCTCTCTTTATTGCTCTATCGTCCTGTCCAAGCGCTTAGTACAGTGCTGAGCACACAGTAAGCGCTCAATAAATAGGACTGAATGAATGATTATGCAACCTGAAGCAAAACCTGTCAGTGGAGGAGAAATTCCAGCTAGGAATAAAGCCAGGAAAGCTGACAGGCTCTGTCAGCCCATCACTGGGGAGGAATTATGTCTCTTTCTTGCTCTCCCGTCCCGAGAAGCTGCATGGCTCAGTGGAAAGAGCCCGGGCTTGGGAGTCAGAGGTCGTGGGTTCGAATCCCAGCTCCGCCACCTGTCAGCTGTGTGACTGTGGGCAAGTCCCTTCACTTCTCTGTGCCTCAGTTCCCTCATCTGTCAAATGGGGGTGAAGACTGTGAGCCCCACGTGGGACCACCTGATGCCCCTGTCTCTCCCCCAGCGCTTAGAACAGCGCTCTGCACAGAGTAAACGCTTAACAAATACCAACATTATTATTATTATTCTCTGGGCCTCAGTTGCCTCAAGTGGAAAATGGGGACTGTGAGCCCCACGTGGGGCAAGGTGATGACCCTGTCTCTCCCCCAACGCTTAGAACAGCGCTCTGCACAGAGGAAGCGCTTAACAAATACCAACATTATTCTTCTTCTTCTCTGGGGCTCAGTTCCCTCATCTGTCAAATGGGGATTAAGACTGTGAGCCTCCCGTGGGACCACCTGATGTCCCTGTCTCTCCCCCAGCGCTTAGAACAGCGCTCTGCACCTAGGAAGCGCTTAACAAATACCAATATTATTATTATTATTCTCTGGGCCTCAGTTGCCTCTACTGTAAAATGGGGACTAACTGTGTGCCTCCCGTGGGACCACCTGATGCCCCTGTCTCTCCCCCAGCGCTTAGAACAGCGCTCTGCACCTAGGAAGCGCTTAACAAATACCAATATTATTATTATTATTATTATTCTCTGGGCCTCAGTTGCCTCCAGTGGAAAATGGGGACTAACTGAGCCTCACGTGGGGCCACCTGATACCCCCGTGTCTCCCCCAGCGCTTAGCACAGCGCTCTGCACAGAGGAAGCGCTTAACAGATACCCACGTTATTATTATTACAGTGGTCGGCCCGCCTTGGGCGCTCAGTAAATAGGAGCGCAGGCTCTTTGGGGTCCCGCGGGCCTCGAGAGGGGGCCGAGTCCCGGGCCGGTCCCGCCATTCGTCCCCGCCGCCTGAGCGTTGGGACGACGCCGAGCTACCAGGGCCCAACGACCGGTCCTGGGCCTCGACGCCATCTTGGGGGAGGCCTTCCCCCCCCCCCCCCCAGCCCTCGGGCCGCCGAGTGACGGGCCGCTCGGCCAATCGGGAGGCCGCCCCGGCCTGACGGACGGGCCGGGGAGCCAATGGGCGGCGGCGGCGGCGGGAGCCGGGCCCCGCCCTCCCCCTCCCCCCCGCCCGGGCGCGGCCCCCGAGTACCTCGTGGGAGACGCATTCCAGCGACCGGAGCTCGCTGCAGTAGCGGCAGAAGTAGAGCTGCGAGAGCGGCGCCCGGACCTTCTTCTCTCCCTGGACGAGGTAGAGGACCCGCTCCGACTGCAGCAGCGACGCCATCTTGGGGCGGGAGGAGGGGCCTCGGCCCGCCCGGCCCTCCGCCCGTCACGTGACCCGGCGTCGGCGGCCCGCTCGGCCCCGCCCTCCCCGAGGCCCACTTCCGCTTCCGGGGCGCGCGGGGTCCGGCCCGTCCGTCAGTCGTTCGTTTACTCAACCATTCCTTCATGCAGTCAAACATTCATTCCTTCAATCGTTCATTCCTTCAATCACTCACTCACTCAAACATTCCTTCATTCAATCATTTATTCAAACTTTCAATCAGTCGTTCATTCAATAAATCATTCCTTCGATTATTCCTTCATTCAATCATTTATTCAAACTTTCAATCAGTCGTTCATTCAATAAATCATTCCTTCGATTATTCATTCATTCGATCATTAATTCAAATATTCATTCAATCACTCAAACATTCATTCAATCAGTCAGTCATTTACTCAATCGTTCGTTCAATCATTCATTCACTCATTTATTCAAACATTCATTCAATCATTCACTATCATTCAATCATTCATTCAATCATTTATTTAAACAATCATTCAATCACTCATTCATTCAAACATTCATTCGATCATTCATTCATTCGATCATTTATTCAAACATTCATTCAATCAGTCATTCATTCATTTAATCACTCATTCGTTCAATCATTCGTTCATTCAATCATTTATTCAAACGTTCATTCATTCAATTATTCATTAATTCGATCATTCATTCATTCAATCGTCCATTAATTCAATCAATCATTCATTCATTTAATCAATCATTTGTTCAATCGTTCATTCATTCAGTCAATCATTTATTCAAGCATTCATCCATTCAATCATTCATTTATTCAAACATTCATTCATTTAGTCATTCAATCAATCATTCATTCTATCATTCATTCACTCATTCATTCAATCACTCGTATTGATTGAGCACTTGCTGGGTGCAGAGCACTGTCCTAAGCATTTAGAATGTACAATCGGGCAACACATAGAGACCATCCCTGCCCAACAGCAGGCTCCCAGTCTAAATGGGGAAAACAGACAGCTAAACAAAACCACTAGGCAGGCATCAATACCATCAGCATAGATCAACAGAACCACAGATAATAATAATGATGACATTTATTGAGTGCCTACTATAAACCTCCAGTGGTTGCCTATCAACCTCTGCACGAAATAAAAACTTCTCACTCTGGACTTCAAGGCTCTCCATCCCCTTGCCCCCTCCTACCTCTCCTCCCTTCTCTCTTTCTACCGCCCACCCCGCACGCTCCGCTCCTCTGCCGCCCACCTCCTCGCCGTCCCCCGTTCTCGCCTATCCCGCCGTCGACCCCTGGGCCACGTCCTCCCGCGGTCCCGGAACGCCCTCCCTCCTCACCTCCGCCAAACTAATTCTCTTCCCCTCTTCAAAGCCCTACTGAGAGCTCACCTCCTCCAGGAGGCCTTCCCAGACTGAGCTTCCCCTTTTCCCTCTGCTCCCTCTGCTGCCTCTCTGCCCCCCCTTCACCTCTCCTCAGCTAAGCCCCCTTTTCCCCCCTTTTCCCTCTGCTCCTCCCCCCTCCCTTCCCCTCCCCTCAGCACTGTGCTCATCCGCTCATTTGTATATATTTTTATTACCCTATTTATTTTGTTAATGAGATGTACATCACCTTGATTCTATTTATTGCTATTGTTTTAATGAGATGCACATCCCCTTGATTCTATTATTGCTATTGCTTTTGTCTGTCTGTCTCCCCCGATTAGACTGTAAGCCTGTCAATGGGCAGGGATTGTACATTCCAAGCGCTTAGTCCAGTGCTCTGCACATAGTAAGCGCTCAATAAATACTATTGAATGAATGTGCCAAGCACCTTTCTAAGGGCTGGGGGGGATACAAGGTGATCAGAGGGATACAAGGTGATCAGGTTGTCCCACGTGGGACTCACAGTCTTCATCTCCATTTTACAGATGAGGTAACTGAAGCACAGAGAAGTCAAGTGACTTGTCCACAGTCACCCAGCTGATAAGTGGAGAAGCAGGGCTAGAACCCACGACCTCTGACTCCCATGCCTTTTCTCTTGCCACTAAGCCATACTGCTTCTTGTGGGCTCTTTAAACGAGTAGATGTAAGAAACATATTTAATGGACCAAACAGCTGGTCACTGAGCCCAAGATCCTACCCTCGATAATGGTAACAGGATGCTTAGGGGAATCGCGTGATTACTAACGTCCTGAACATCCATTCTAATGCCATATTGTAATTTCCAAGCGCTTAGTACAGTGCTCTGCACACAAGCGCTCAAACAATATGATTGAATGAAGGAATGAATGAACTCAATTCCTATAAGTTTCAGGCCTGTGCTTTTTCCACGAGGCCATGCTGCTGCCCATTTTACTCCCGGTTACCCACTTTAATCTATTATGGATGGCGTCTCCCATAAGGAATACCGGATGAGGCTTCAGGAACAAATGCTTGTGCAGAGGAATTTATTTTTTATAGTATTTGTTAAGTGCTTATTATGTGCAAGGCACTGTATGAAGCTCTAGGGTAGATTCAAGGTCATAAAGTCGGACATGGTCCCTATGGCTCAGTGGAAAGAGCCTGGGCTTGGGAGTCAGAGGTGATGGGTTTGAATCCCGGCTCTGCCACTTGTCAGCTGTGTGCCTGTGGGCAAGTCACTTCACTTTTCTGGGCCTCAGTTACCTCATCTGTAAAATGGGGATTAAGACTTTAATTACGATTAAATGGGGATTAAGACTTTAATTAAGACTTTAAAATGGGGATTAACACAGGTTGTCACATGTGACAATCTGATTACCTTGTATCTACCCCAGGGCTTAGAACAGTGCTCTGCACATAGTAAGCTCTTAACAAATACCAACATTATTATTATTATTACTATAAGGCTCACAATCTTAATCCCCATTTTACAGATGAGGCATAGAGAGGTTAAGCAACTTCCCCGAGGTCACCCAGCAGATATGTGGCAGAGCTGGGGTTAATAATGTTGGTATTTGTTAAGCGCTTACTATGTGCCGAGCACTGTTCTAAGCACTGGGGTAGACACAGGGGAATCAGGTTGTCCCACGTGGGGCTCACAGTCTTAATCCCCATTTTACAGATGAGGTAACTGAGGCACCGAGAAGTTAAGTGACTTGCCCAAAGTCACACAGCTGACAAGTGGCCCAGCCGGGATTCAAACCCATGACCTCTGACTTCAAAGCCCGTGCTCTTTCCACTGAGCCACGCTTGATTAGAACCCAGGTCCTTCTTACTCCTAGGCCAGTGCTCTTTCCATTTGGCCACAGTGCTTCTCATTATAGTGCTAGTGGCTTGCACCAAAAAATGTGGGATTGGAGAATGGAAGAGGTCAGGGAAGTTTGAAAATCATCCTTGGATAGGAGATCATTGAACCCATACAATCAGATGAGTTCCCTAAGGGAAGAAGTAGAGAAGGAGGAGAGCAAATTTCTCCCCCTCTAGACTGTGTTAGTTACGGGCAGAGAACATCTCCTAATTCTGTTGTATCCTACTTGCCCAAGCGCTTAGTACAGTACTCTGCACAATAAATCCCATTACAAGATCCATGGGGAGGCTGAGTTTGTGCAAAATAGGTCAGGAGTAAGACAAGGAGGTTGGGGTGGGAAAAGGGCAACTGGAAGAATCGAAACGCTATAAACAGTGCCGTGTTTGGATCTCGTAAGTGGTCTCGTTGCGGGCAGGGAACGTGTCTTTCAACTCCGTTATATCGTATCCTCCCAAGCGCTTAATACAGTGTGTACACAGTAAGTCCTCAATGGATACAACTGATTGATTGATCGGTCCATACAGCCCAGCTCTCCGTCACTGGCCGAGACGGGGGAACCGCGTAAGGGTTGCCCTCCTGACTGTAAGCTTGTTGTGGGCCGGAGTGTGTCTGTTCTTATACTGTACTCTTCCAAGCGCTTAATACCGTGCTTTGCACCCAGTAAGTGCTCAATAAATACGAACGAATGACACTGGACATTCCGGTGGGGGGTACGGGATGAGGACAGTGTTTGGAGACAGATATGGGCCATGGAAATTACCTTTATCCTTCAATCGTTCACTTGTTTTTATTGAGCACTTGCTGTGTGCAAAGCACTGTACTAAGCACTTGGGAGGAATGATATAACAATAAACAGACACATTTCCTGCCCACAAGGAGCTTACAGTCTAGAGATGAGCCATCAAGCAGTCTCTGTGAGCGGATCATTGTACCGAGCTTTGAGTCTTTAGGTGTTAGGCTGTGAAATTACACTCAGTTCACGTTTAGACAAAATAAGCACCTCCAGCCTTTGCGCATTGTTTGCTTCCATGTCTCACTCCCCGCTGCCCGGCGTGTTTCTGCTCAGAGCTACAGAGGA
This sequence comes from Ornithorhynchus anatinus, assembly GCF_004115215.2. Lineage (NCBI taxonomy): Eukaryota > Metazoa > Chordata > Mammalia > Monotremata > Ornithorhynchidae > Ornithorhynchus > Ornithorhynchus anatinus. The sequence continues at coordinate 33,438,855 of NC_041749.1, read as the reverse complement.
TGTGAAAGATAAGTTGGGGTGTCTAAATGACGGGCAAATAACAGGGCAAGCTGACTGTGGATCAGCTGGTCTGTCCTTTGTTTACCGGCCAGATCGATTCATGCCATGTTTATAATGCTTCGCCCGGCACCTTGCCCCTCTGGATTTTGTAATAAAGGCTATTTGGTGATGATCTGCAGTTTGGCCTTGTTTTGATCCGCCCTAGCACTCTGTCTTGTTGTGCCCCGCGCTGAACTCCCGGGAGGCATTTCGTCGGGCTCCAATCACCGCTATTAGCCCCGCTGAGAAATCTAACTACAGCAAAAGCTTAATGAGCACTGCGCTCCTCTGGGGAAAGGAACTTCATTAAATTCATTTTAGTGATTAATAAAGAAATGTTCCTGATGGGAAACGCCGGTTACGTGACTCTGCCGTGTGTACAGTTCTATCCATCAGTTTTGCCTGCCCTGAAGCGCTTGGCTACTCTTCCAAAAGCCCCTAAGTGGCATGGCCTAGTGGATGGAACACGGGTCTAGGAGTCAGGAGGACCTGGGTGCTAATGCTGACTCCACCACTCGTCTGCTCTGTGATCTTGGGTAAGTTATTTCACTTCCCCGTGCCTCAGCTACCTCATCTGCAAAATGGGGATGAAGACTATGAGCCCCATGTGGGACAGGGACTGTGTCCAACCTGATTGACATGAATCTGAGTACAGTGCCTATCACGTAGCAAGAGCTTAAAAAATGCCGTAAAGCGAAAAAAGCCTCTTACGCCCCTTAAGATGTATGAAAAACACCCCTGGAACCTGACTCTGACTCCGTGCGCTGTAGCGACCCTTGTTCAAAACAGGATTTGCATACTCTCTCCCCTAAGCACATCTCTCACCATTTCTCTCTCTGAAAGCACTTACCGGATTGTAGATCGGAGTCTCAAAATCATTTAGCAATCTAAGAAGACCAAGTAAAGATATGTGGAAAGCCCTCCCTTTTTCAGTGGCATTTGTTAAGTGCTCACTATGTGTCAAGCGCTGAGGTAGATGCATGTTAATCAGGTTAGGCAGAGTCCCTGTCCCACATGGGGCTCACAGTCTAAGTAGGAGGGAGAACAGGTATTGCATCCCCATTTTACAGCTGAGGAAACTGATGCACCAGTGAAGTTAAGTGACTTGTTGAAGTCACACAGCTCAAGAAGCAGCATGGCCTAGTGGAAAGAGCACAGGCCTGGGAGTCAGAGGACGTGGGTTCTAATCCCGGCTCCCCGACTTGTCTGCTGTGTGACTTTGGGTTGGTCATTTCACTTCCTCTGTGCCTCAGTTACCTCAACTGTAAAATGAGGGTTAAGAGTGTGAGCCCCACGTGGGTCAGGGACTGTGCGATATCTACTCCGGCATTTAGTACAGTGCCTGGCACACTGTGAGCCCGTTGTTGGGTAGGGATTGTCTCCATTTGTTGCCCAACTGTACTGTCCAAGCGCTTAGTACAGTGTTCTGCACACGGTAAGCGGTAAATAAATGCGGTTGAATGAATGAATAATAATAATAATGTTGATATTTGTTAAGCGCTTACTATGTGCAGAGCACTGTTCTAAGCCCTGGGGGAGATACAGGGTAATCAGGTCGTCCCACGTGAGGCTCACAGTTAATCCCCATTTTATAGATGAGGTAACTGAGGCACAGAGAAGTGAAGTGACTTGCCCACAGTCACACAGCTGACAAGTGGCAGAGCTGGGAGTCAAACTCATGACCTCTGACTCCGAAGCCCAGGCTCTTTCCACTGAGCCACGCTGCTTCCCTACCAGAATAGCAATCGCTTACCAAATACCATTAAAAAAACACCCAGAGCAGAGATTTAAACCCAGGTCTTCTGACGGCCAGACCCACGCTCTTTCCATTAGGCCACACTCATTAGAATCTCATTATCGCAAAGCAGCTCTAAGATAACCATCAATAGCTAAACACACTAATCAGATCTGGGCAAAACACACAGGCACATGGTAGCACTTTGGCATCGGTGAAGGAAAGGAGGTGACGTGCGTGGGATCTCATCCTGTTGGAACTATGTAAACAGCTCTCTTAAAGTGTTTGCTTTTGTTCCTCTCTTTACTCAGCCTTAGGAAACGCCACAGTTCGTTCAAGCCCTCCAGGAGTCGTAGCTGACGTGGAAGTGCCCGTGGGATGGGGGACTTTGCTGAAATGTTGATCATTAGGGCAAAGTAGATGGAGTGGAAATTAGCTGGTCAATGATGTACAGGGTAGAGCTGGGAGGGCCCAGAGGAAGACCCTTCTGGATTGACCCCAGCCCCGACTCTCAAAGCTAAGGTGATCCGTCATCCGATTTTATACGAGACAATCCATTTTTCTCCCGTCCTGGGTAGAAAAGGCATCGGGGGTCTTTTTGTTCAATATTATATTGCCAAAACCCAGGCTTCCTCCAACACTTGGCCTTTGCCAAGTCCTGCCACTCAGAAGTGGCACCTGGGTTTATGGGGGGGCCCGTGGGGGATCGGGATGCCCCTGGACCAAGTGGGGAAGTCACGACCGTCCCTCCCCCAGGCAGTTAATCATATTTATTAAGCGCTTATTGTGTTCGGAGCACTGTACTTGGGGAGAGTACAATATATCAATAGAGACACATTCCAGCTTACAGTCTGGGGTAGGATGTGTAGGGGGTTGCGGGGGGAGACTGACCATTAATATAAACAAATAAATGACAGATATGTACATAAGTGCTATGGGGCTGGGAGAGGGGATAAATAAAGGGAGCGAGTCAGGGTGACTCAGAAGGGAGTGGGAGAAGGCCTCTTGGAGGAGATGGGCCTTCAATTGACTCTGACAGACTCCCCCAGAATGATCTGAAGTATGTCATTTCATTATGTTACGTACCTAGAGTAACACCTGTGATGTCAGGTGCACCTTCCTGTCCAGAGGCTTCCCTTCTCAAAACCCAACCCCGGAGGACCATCAGAGAGATGATGAAAGACAGAGCTGTTCTAACAAATCAGTCGGTAACTAATTCTTCCCATTAATCAGCCTCTTCCCATCGCTGACCGAAAGAGGCTTCTCTGAATTGAGAGTGTGGCTGCTGGGGCCTACTGGATTGGGAAAACCCTGAGCTGAACCCTTCCCTGGAAGAGCGGCTACGACCCTTGCACTGTCTGGGCCCAAGGAAAACAGCCGGCCGGGTCTTCCTCTAAAGGCTGGTTCCACAGTCAGAGCCTGGTTGCCCTCTCGGCAGAATCCGGTGCCACCGGGCACTTCGGTGGGGGCTTCTCTTTACCTGAAGTCACCAGTGCCCAGTGAGATGAGATATCCACTGCAGTCTACGGGGTGAATAGGGTAAGCTTGGAAGTGCAGAGGCAACTGTATCCTTTGATTTAGCTTAAGGACAGTCTTGTTTCTAGAATGAGGGATGAATTCCTCTACCCTCCTGCCACTCATGTTTAGCAGTCACACACTAGAGCTTCTCTGAGGGGGAGGGCAAGCTTTCAGAGGGTCACGGCTGAGTGTTTTGTGGGGCAGGACTCCTTCTGCTTCCAGGTCACTGAAGGTCCCTGTGGAAACTGGACAGACTCAGTGACATCACACCTATGACGCCAGGGACTCAGTCTAATGGGAAAACTGTCTCGCAGAAGTCTATCCAGGACCACCTGAACCTAAAGTGGGTTTCCAAGGGGGAACCCCTGAAGCTCCCACTTCTCCTGAGCTGTTGCATTACCTTTCCAGGTCCCTCTGAATAGGGGTGCCCCTTCTGAGCCGTGGGACCTGGTCGCAGGTGCCTGATTAGAAGGCACCTTCTCATAACCTCCCGGCTGGATTATTGTGTCAGCCTTCTCTCTGATCTCCCTTCGTCCTGTCTCTCCCCGCTCCAGTCTATTCTTCATTCCGCTGCCCGGATCATCTACCTGCAGAAACGCTCTGGACATGTCACTCCCCTCCTTAAAATCCTCCATTGGTTGCCTATCAACCCCCGCACGAAACAAAAAGTTCTCACTTTGGGCTTCAAGGCTCTCCATCACCTTGCCCCCTCCTACCTCTCCTCCTTTCTCTCTTTCCACTGCCCACCCTGCACGCTCCGCTCCTCTGCCGCCCACCTCCTCGCCGTCCCCCATTCTTGCCTATCCCGCCATCGACTCCTGGCCCACATCCTCCCGCTGTCCTGGAATGCCCTCCCTCCTCACCTCCGCCAAACTCTCTTCCCCTCTTCAAAGCCCTACTGAGAGCTCACCTCCTCCAAGAGGCCTTCCCAGACTGAGCTTCCCCTTTTCCCTCTGCTCCCTCTGCTCCCCCTTTACCTCCCTTCAACTAAGCCCCCTTCCCCGCCTTTCCCTCTGCTCCTTCCCCCTCTCTTCCCCTCCCCTCAGCACTGTGCTCATTTGTATATATTTTTATTACCCTATTTATTTTGTTAATGAGGTGTCCTTGATTCTATTTATCGTGATTAAGTTGTCTTGTTTTTGTCCATCTGTCTCCCCCGATTAGACTGAAAGCCCGTCAATGCGCAGGGATTGTCTCTATCTGTTGCCGAATTGTACATTCCAAGCGCTTAGTACAGTGCTCTGCACATAGTAAGTGCTCAATAAATACTACTGAATGAATGAAAGGAGGTATTTAAAATAAACAGCAGAGCCCTCACCTCCTTCCGCTGGATCCGTGAAATCCTTTTAGAGGCGATGACTGTACTAATCTAGGAATGGGAAAAGGGGTGTTAGCAAGGTAGAGGGGACAAGTCAGGGAGGGTTAGTGATGGCAGAGCTGGGCTGGAGGAGTACATAGAAATGTGTCAGCAGTGAATAGGTGAAGGAGGTGTTTAAAATAAAAATATCGGACATAAACTTGTCCAGTGCCAAATTCAAACTGGATGGGGCTACAGGCTGCCTGGAAACAAAACTGTCCTTTGTAAAACTGGATGATTGGCCATCCTATTCCAGGCTAGCCAACTTTTCCCACCCTGAACAGTGTCAAGATGCTCCTTCCCTACCTTAAAGAAGCAGCGTGGCTCAGTGGAAAGAGCCCGGGCTTGGGAGTCAGAGGTCATGAGTTCTAATCCCGCCTCCCCCACTTGTCAGCTATGTGACTTCGGGCGAGTCACTTCACCTCTCTGTGCCTCAGTTACCTCATCTGTAAAATGGGGATTAAGACTGTGAGCCCCACGTGGGACAACCCATTCACCTTGTATCCGCCCCCAGCGCTTAGAACAGTGCTTTGCACATAGTAAGGGCTTAAGAAATACCATTATTATTATTATCATTATTAAAGCAACCATATCGTGGGAGGGCAAAGTGGAAGAGGGGCAGGTCCAGGGAGCAAGGCCTCCCAGGGGTAGGGACAGGAAAGGCAGAAAAATAGGGTGAGAGAAAAAGGCTGAAGGAAGAGAGAAGAAGAAAAACTGAAGAAGGGTACAAAAAGGAGAAAAATAGAGAGCAAAGGGGGATAGGAGGACCATTGAGGTGATCTGGGCACAGGCCCAGATGTAGGGGCACCCCCGATTTTAAACCATCCTTCCCTCCAACATCTTGTGCATGTGCAAAGGTTGACCTATTGCCCTGTTGCACCGTCTTCTGTGGTCACTGGAGTCATATCCAATTCTGCCTCTTGGTGTCATGATCGTCTTAAAACCACAGCTTTAAGAGAGTAATTTCACTTGCGGCCACGCGCCAGGATGGTGGGTGCTGCGTTTTCCTCTTCGATCGCAGTTCTCTCACAGGATTCCAATGTTTTAAAGCGTTCTTTGTTCCTCAGGTTAGAGTACCAGGACCACCTGGTGGAGGGGAGGGGGCAGTTTTAATGAAAAATACACTTGACCCTAATATTACTTAACGATTCCAGCAGAATTTTACCCAAAAAAAGTGATAGTTTTATTAGGTTAGATCAAAAACCTGAAAGGAAACGAGGGGAGAAATGTCCGTCTCCCATCTGTTAGAAATCGATTCAGAGGAAATCGGCCCTGCCAACGCTGCTTCCTGGAATCAGCCTCCCTTCTCTCCCAAGAACTGCCTCTAACGGGAACCTCCCAGCAACACAAACATTATTCAGACCCTGAGTGATGCTGACGCTAGGAATCCAGACGGCCAACTGTTCTCGACCACAAAACCGCTGCCCTCTCCAAAGGAACTACCAGCTTTCAGGGGAGAGAGTTTTTCCCCCCTGGGCTCTGCGTGAGGTGTCTGAGGGTTTTTTTCTACTCATGCTGTCCAATTCAGAGCGAACAGACAGAGAGGGCCCTGGGGAGACCGCCTTGGGAGGGGGGATTAGAGCCCCCGCCTCCTTCCGCTCGTGAAATCCTTTCAGAGGCGATGACTGCAGTAATCTAGGAACGGGAAAAGGGGTGTTAGCAAGGTTGAGGGCCCAAGTCAGGGAGGGTGTGTGGTGACAGAGCTGGGCTGGAGTACACAGAAATGTATCAGAGCACTGAATACAGAACGGGTGTGGCCCGTTAACTAGGAGCTCCGACTGGCACAGGCAACTAGGAATACGTTCATACAGTGACACCGAAGGATGCTTGAAGGATTAGGACCCGACCTCCCTAATAACGATGATAATGACGGTATTTGTCCAGTGCTTACTATGTGCCAGGCACTACAGTAAGCGCCGGGGTGAATACAAGCAAACTGGGTCGGACGCAGTCCCTGTCCCCCGTGGGGCTCACAGTCTCAATCCCCATTTTACAGATGAGGTAACTGAGGGCCGGAGAAGTGAAGTGACTTGTCCAAGGTCACACAGCCGACGAGAGGAGGAGTCGGGATTAGAACCCTACGACCTACTAATTCCCGGACCCGGGCTCTATCCACTACACCATGGTGCTTCTCTGATGCTTTACTATGTGCCAAGCCTTGGGGTAGATACAGGATTATCAGTTTGGACACAATCCCTGTCCTATATAGGGTTTACAATCTAAGTAGGAGGGAGAATGGCATCGAATCTCCCTTTTTCAGATGAGGAAGCTGAATCCCAGAGAAACTAAGTGACTTGCCCAAGATCACACAACAGAGAAGTGGCAGAGCCTGGATTCGATCCCAGGTCCTCTGCCTCCCAGGCCCGTGCTCTATCCATTAGGCCACGCTGTTCCCTGGCAGCCAACCCCCACACATAGGAGCCAGTCCTCTTTCCAGACTGAAGAGTTCATCTAGGCCCGCAAGGGCCCGGTCCGTCTCTTATGTTGGATGCCCTTCTCTGCGCCAGGACCAGAACATCCCATGCGGCCCTAGGAGACGGACACCTTTTCCCAAACAGAGCCTGAGGCCAGGTGAAGGATGCTGTGGAGGAGCCATAAGGGCCGGAGCTTGGGGGCTTCCCACGTTCCTCAGGGCGCAGGGACGTGAGATGGCCAGACCCCCATCCGGACCCCCGCCCGGAGCCCAAGAGGAGACCAGCTGCCCTTACAGAGCCCCGCGCTCTTGGTCTCCCCACCCACCGGCCGCACTCCTCATTCGGCTCCTCCCCACCGTCCTCCTTCAGCCTCCTCCCCAGCTCCTCCTCCCCATCCTCCTCCTCCCCACCGTGCTTCTCCCCATCCTCCTCCAGCCTCCTCCCCAGCCTCCTCCAGCCTCCTCCCCAGCCTCCTCCTCTACAGTTTCCTTCAGTCTCCTCTCCATCCTCCTCCTCCCCACCATCCTCCTTCAGCCTCCTGCCCATCCTCCTCTTCTTCCTCCCCACTGTCCTCCCCATCCTCCTCCTCACCGTCCTCCTCCAGCCTCCTGCCCATCCTCCTCCAGCCTCCTCCTCAGCTTCCTCCATCCCAGCCTCCTCCTCATTCTCCTCCTCCCACTGTCCTCCTTCCCATCCTCCTCCTCCCCACCGTCCTCCTCTCCACCTTCCCCATACTCACCTCCTTGCCCCTCCCCACCACCTTCCTCCTTCTCCTCCTCCTCCCCCCCCTTCTCCTCCTCCTCCTGGTCCTCGTCCTCCTCTTCTCCCTCCCCTTACTCCTCCTCCTCCTGTCCCTCGTCCTCCTCCTCTTCTCTTCTTCCTCCCCTTACTCCTCGCCCTCCTCCTCCTTCTGGTCCTCGTCATCCTCCCCCCCTTCCTCCTCTCTTCCTTCTCCTCTTACTCATCGCCATCGTCCTCCTCCTCCTCCTCCCCACCTCCTCGTCCTCCTTGCCGGCCCTCCCCTCCTCCCCGCCCCTCGGCCCCGAGCAGCAGCCCGGAGAGGAGCAGCCGGCACTCCAACCTCGAGGGAGGGGAGGTGGCAAGGCCGGAGGACGACCCCGGACAGAAGAGCGGGCTCCCATCCCGCAGAGAGAAGCTGTTCCTACCTCCTCTCCCTACCGCGGCCTGGTCAGTGGCCCTTTTGATCCCCACAGCTGGCCCGGCTCTAGGGAAAAAGGCTGCGCGGCCACTTTCCGCCCTCGCCCACCACCACTGTCTCAGCATGGGGAGCCTTTAAAAACCTGCTGGCGAGGGAGTACCAGGTACTGTTGCTTTGCGATACCCTTTCAATGCCCAGTGGATGGGGGAAGTGGTTTACTTGAGGGGGAACGCTCCCTGTCGGCCTCTTTTGGGGGGATATTAAGGTATCCCTCTCCTCCCACCCCCTGAGATGCTTGACTTCTAAGTCCAAATCAGGCAAGAGAGCTGGGGGGAGGGGATGGAGGGGGTAAAACCTCCCAACAATGCTGGGCCCAGAGTTGGGGGACTCATCGCAACGGTGTAGGGGTTTCTTTCGAAAACTTCCTCTCCACCCTCCTATCTTTTCTGCAGTGATGCTGTTTGTTCTCTTGCTGAGTCTGCTGGCTTGTTGACCCCCTACTGTCGGTATTTTGCACCATCTCCCTAATTCACAGTGTGGGGGGACAGGGGGAGGATTCAGTCCCATGTTTGGTCGGGGGCGGGAAAAGTCCGGATTCGGTGCTCCCCCACTCAGCGTGCACTTCTCTGTACTCTCCTTTCCACAGCAACTAGCTGCTTTCTCCAAATGAGTCAGAGAGATGGAGAAAGAGATAGAAGAGGGAGGAGAGAGAGAAGAGAGGGAGGAGGGAGGAAAGAGAGAAGAGAGGGAGGAGAGAGGAAGGAAAGAGAGGAGAGATAAGAGGAGAAGAGAGGATAGAGAGATGAGAGGAGAAAGAGAGAGGGGGGGGGACAGAGAAAGGAAGAGAGAGGAGAAAGAATGGAGGAAGGAGATACAGAAAGGAGGCGAGAGAAGAGAGGAAGGAGAAAGGACAGAAGAGAGAAAGGAGAGGAAAGAGAAGATTGGAGAAATAAGAGAGTACAGGGAAGAGAGGAAGGAGAAACAGAGGAGAGGAAGGTGAGAAGAGAGGGAGAAAAGAGGAGAGACAAGAGAAAGAAAGTATGCATGTAAACTGGTTGAGATAAGGTACTCCAGGACTGGGACGGGGGAAAGGGGATAAGATGAGGGATGGGGTTGGGGGGAAAGCGGAGAAAATGGGGGAGTTGCTTTCTATTCAACTTCCCCATTTTCTTAACGTGGTATTTCCCTTCTTCCTGAGGTCAGTTTCCCCTTTCCTCTCCTGCCCTCTTGAGGAGGTCAAGATCTGCCTCTAGCCGGTGTAAAGCCCCTGGGAGAGTAACTTGGTGGCTTGTTTATTTCCCAGGCTCTAGGGACTGACCATCCTCCTGTCCGGTCAGACTCGGAGTTGTCCGGCTGCTCCTCCTTCTGGGCAGCCTCGCCCCCTGGCAGAAGCCTCGATCCGTTCCTCCCTGCTGGGCACCCATCTCCACTCGCTAAGAGGGAGCGCTTTGGTTGCAGCAAGGGGACAGTGGGCTGCAAGAACTGCACCTGGCAGCGTGCAGCGCGTTGCGAGAACCTACACAGCCACGGGGATGGGGTGACGCTGGGCTGGGGGCTCAAGAAAGGCAAGCCCAACTTCGGGTCACCATCTATTTGAAAAACAAGAGCTCCTGAGGGAGCGTCTCTGTGAAGGCCTGGCACACTGGGTGTGCCCTGGACTTCCTTCTAGGACCGGTGCCAGGCAAAACCCCAAAACAGCAGTTTGTGCGGCTTGATTTATCATTCCGGCTTTGACACCCTGCCCCGCGGGCTGTGGGATTTCCCCCGAGTCTTGTGACTGAAGTACTGGGTTGGGGCGAGTGATGCAAGAGTAAAACCGACCCCAGAGCTCGTAATGAGGATGGAACTGGAGGATGGGTGAGTCTGTGACCGTCGGAAGCAGCGTGACCTAGTGGATAGAGCACGGGCCTGGGAATCAGAAGGACCTGGGTTCTAATCCCCTCTCCGCCGCTTGTCTGCTCTGTGACCTTGAGTAAGTCAGTTCACTTCCCTGGGCTTTCGTTCTCCCATCTGTAAAATGGGGGCTAACCCCGTGAGTCCTATATGGGACATGAACTGTGTTCAACCTAATTAGCTTGTATTTACCCCGGTAGTTAAAACAGTACCTGGCACTTAAGAAGCACTTAAATACCATTAAAAAACAACAACAGTCAGACTTCAAGTCTTCAAGACTTCAAGCCTGCCTCCCGAGCCAGGGCACTGACATTGACTGGCAGAGGAGGCATTCATTCATTCAATTGTGTTTATCTAGTGCTTACTGTGTGCAAAGTACTGTACTAAGCACTTTGCACTGTACTGAGTCAATACATGCTTTCTTTCTTGCAGCCCTGCCATCTCCCCCAACCCCCAGCACATTCTTCTTTCTCCTTTTCCAACTTCTTTTTCTTAAATAGATATGCTATCCACCTGGGGCACCTGATCTCTGATTGGCTTGTCCGCCGATATCAAACACGGGTAACAGAGCATCCGGATCCAAGCTTTTAACAATAAATGGTATTTTTTGAGCAGTTACTCTGTGCAGAGCACCGTACTACGCCCTTGAGAGAGTTCAATACCACAGAGTCGGTAGACGTGTTCCCTGCCCACAGAGAGCTCATGTCATGAGACCCAATGTGTCATACGACCTAATGTGACGGAGCCAGGTGAAGAGAAGACAGAGTAGAACAAAGAAGTAGCTAGCCATCAAGTTCTGGTAATTCACATCTAGGAGTTAGGCTTGCCGTAAAGCAGAAGACCACAGCTCTTCCTGGCAACCGACTCACAGTCTCAATCTTTAAGGCAGTTCTGGCTTCTCCCCTACTCCAAGTCTGTTTGCGATGTCCCTTCTTTCTCCCTCTTTGTTACAGCCCTTTTCTCTTGAGCCCCTCCTCCCTCCCCTAACCATTTCCTCCTTCCCCGGATTGAATTTCCTGACAAAACCAGGCCCTCTTAAAATACATGAAATAAAAATACCTCATATATCCGTACTCTCTCCTGTATTCCTGCCCTGTCTTTGGTGGTTTAAAATGGAGAACTTTTGAAGGCAGAGCCTGGGACTTGGAGTTTGACCAGACATTAAATGTCAAAAGGTAAATGGCTACAGAGGGATGATGTGCCTTGTTCCTTCACCCCTGGAGGCCAGTCTGGTCCGGCCCCAGCGTGAAGGGGGCTGGTTTGAATCAGGAAGGACTCAGGCCAGCAATCTAGTTTAGAACAGCGCTGGAGTATCTGGGAGGCTCCCACACTCATTCCCAAGAACTGGTGTGGGCCCAGGTTAACCTGGAGAGTCTAGAAACAGATTTGGTACTGAACCAGACCCCCGGCTTTGCTCCAGAGCGGTCCCAAACCTCAGTTTGTCCCATTCGTCGTGGGCAAGGACCGTGTCTAACAATCCCGTTATATCGTACTCTCCCAAGCACTTAGCACAGTTTTCTGCACACAGGGAGTGCTCAATAAATACCATCGATTGACTCCCCAGGAATATCACTAGACAAGACGAGGTCTCCCAGGACCGCATCGGACCTTGTCTGAACTCCCTGTGATATCCTTCTGATCCCCTGGGAAAAAGTTTGAGGGAGACTTGCAACTTCGCTAGGCTGGCACACTGCAACCCCGTCTGTGGGCTGTGAAATAGCAGCCACGGAAGGGAACGGTGCTGGTTTGGGGGGACACTGCTCACTCGGCTCAGCCTCGCTCATCTTGCAGGCCGCCTGCAGGGTCCCGAGATGCTGTGGTCGAGTGCCTCAGGTGTTGGGAGGGCCGACTTGGCTAGCCGTCTCCGCATTCAGATCGATGGGAACCAGCCCAGCGTCTTTCCATCTCAATACCCTAAAGGACCACACTGAAGTCCTGGCAGATACCAAGGGCGTAGCGGGCACCTTGGAAGAGAGAGGAGTCACCTGGAGTGAAACTAGAGCTGTCTGAAATAGCCTATGATCGATCAATCAACCAATCAATCAACGGTATTTATTGAGCACTTACGGTGTGCAGAGTACCGTACTAACCGCTTGAGAAAGAACAGAATAATAGAGTTGGTAGCTATGACCCCTGCCCACAAGGAGTTTACAGTTAGATGGGGAGACAGACATTAAAGTAAATTACTGATAGGAGACACGGCGGCACGTAAGGATATATCCATAAGTGCTCTCCTGCTGAGCGGGAGGTGAATATTAAGGGCCTAAGGAGTAGAGGTAGAGTTCTTAGGCGATGTAGAGGGTAGGGAGGGTAGGGGAAATGAGGGTTTAATCAGGGAAGACCTCTTGGAGGAGGTGTGGTTTTAGGAGGGCTTTGAAGGAGGGGAGAGTGGTGGTCTGTCAGATGCGAAGCAGGAGGGAGTTCCAGGTCAGAGAGAGGACACGCGCAAGTGGTGACCAAATCCAGATGATTAGAAAAATATGTATCCCATTTTCCCCCTGGGCCATCATAAACTCTGCCCTGTAAATCCCTATCACAAATGCAGAAAAATCAATAGCCCTTTAATAATGATGGTATTTGTTTAACAGGGACAAACACTGAGATTTGCCACCGTTCTTCTCCCAGCAGCCAAGTCATATTCCTCCACCTCACATATTGGCTTCGGTGTCCTTTTCTGTGAACAGCGAGCGTGATGATGGAGCCCAGTAGCCAGGAACCAGATTTTGAATTTGGCTCAGGAGAGCTGGTGGAAGGCAATCCCACTCTGATCATTTCCGACCCTAACCCAGCGACGCCCTCTGCTCCCATCACCCCTTCACTTTACAGCAGGCAGTGAAAGCGACGATTGGAAAGTCACAAAGGGACTTGGTAACTAACGGAATGACACACACACCCCTCCCCACAGCTCGGTCTGCCTGCTTGATTGTATTCCCCAGAAGAGCTCTGAGTGAGCAGCGAGGTGTCCCCACTTTCCTGCTCCCTTCTCCCCTTGACCCCAATACAGCCCCGGATAATCCTGCCCCGTAAACCTATTGGGAGGGCAGAATCAGGACTTTTCCACTGCACTTAAAAGGCTTGATCGTCAAGGGTGGGGCTATGCTCCTCACTGAGGGGAGGACAAGGGGCACAAACTCTTTAAACCATGTCCTGAAGTTGAGGCGGGGAGCGTCCGTCCCTAGAAAAGGCCCAGTTGGTCCCCAGACCCTAGTGGGGACCCCACACCTTCTGGCAAGCAGGTTCAGCCAAGAAAGGAGGAGCATCGCAAGCTGGGCCCACAAGTCCCTGGTACCTCCCTGCTCTGCCCACCCTCCTACTGCTGCCCCAGCAGCATCCCTCCTGCAGAGTTGACCTTGCCCAAGGCAAGAGGGAGGGAGGGGGAGAAAGAAAACGCTGGGCTGCTCTATCCAGAGTTTGCCGGGAGTGCTGGGGAGGAAGCCATGGGAATCTCCTGGGAGGCCCTTCAGACCTTTACCCTCCTCACACTCCCACCTCGGTCCCAATCCAACACCCACACACCCACACACTCCCGGGGACCAACCCCGGCTTCGAGCATCCCTCAGCACTAGTAGCCAGAAATCTCTCTCCACCTGTCTCAGAGTGGTATCGGCACCACAGAGGGTGGGTTCTTCCTTTCTGAGAACCACAGCTGGTCCCATCACCTACAGAGCACACGCTCATCAGCCCGACACTTAGGTATACTATTAATGCAAACCAGGCTGTTGGTTGAGGAGCAAGAGCCCTTGCATGTATATATATCAGGCCCTGGTTTCTGGCCACATAATAACCACAGAAAAAAAGCCTGGAGCCACCGCGGGGAGCTGAGAGGAGGAAGGGGGTTAGGGAGCGAAACCTGAACCTAGCTGGCCTGTTTCTACTCCGGTGCTTTTTCCTAATGGTATTTTTTAAGCATTTACTCGGCGCCAGGCACTGTACTAAGCGCTGGGGTAGATACAAGATGATCAGGCTGGACCCAGTCTATGTCCCATCAGGGGCTCACAGTCTTCATCCCCATTTACAGGCGAGGTAACTAAGCGGCAGAAGGTAACTAAGCGGCAGACAAGTTAAGTGAGTTGCCTGAGGTCACACAACAAGGCACGTGGCAGTGCTGGGATTAGAGGCGAGGTAACTGAGGTTCAGAGAAGTTAAGTGACTTGTCCAGGGTCACACAACAGACTTAGTAGAGTGAGGATCGGAACTCAGGCTCTCCGACTCCCAGGCCCGTACTCTTTCCACTTGACCGCACTGCTTCTCTTCACCCGGTTCTGTCATATGTCTCCCTGCCTCCTCTTCCCCAAGCTCCCACAGGCTGCCTGCTCTACCATGAGCCCCTCATGGGACACAGTCCGTGTCCGACCTGATTATCTTGTATCTACCCCAGCGCTTAGTACAATGTCTGACTCGTAGTAAGGGCCACAAGCTCCGGCTACCTCTCCTGCCCGCTCCACTCCGTTGCCAATACGACTCTCCCCCCGGGACTGGGCGAAGTCAAATCTCCGTACGTCCTCCCCGGGCTCTCTTTTCGAACGAAAGGGGAGCGGCAGCTGCCCGTTCAGTGTGCCGGTCTCTGAGAATGATTAAATGGCAACACCTAGTCAATCTTCGCCTCCTTTGAATAATCATATCAAACTCCACACTGGCATCTCCGCTCACTTTCCTCCCTCTCTTCAAAACTAGGCCACCGAGTCATCAGGAAGTCATCCCTTTATGGCCGCCTTCATCAATGAAGAACTTTGGCTGCAAAGCCAGACGCAAGCAGTTTCCTAAATGTTAACCGTCCGCCACAGCTGCGATCAGATAAGAGGATGTTTCAGGTCCCAGGGCAGAGCCCTTCTAAAACAGCAAAGCCTGTTTACTTAATACCTCTCGGGGCTCCTAGAAAAACCTCAGAAGTCACGTAGCCAGCGTGTTGTGGGTGGCTGTTTTCTCAGCACCAGCTTAAGGTTAGTGTTATGACTCCTCACCAGACTGCTTGAGGTTTGGACGGTCTTTCCGGAGATCTGCTCAGGTTAAGGACTCGTGCCCTACGTGAAAAATCAATCATTGGTATTTACTGAGTGCTTACTGTGTGCAGAGCGCTGTACTAAGCATTTGGGAAAGTACAGTACAATGGAGTTGGCAGACATATTACCCTACCACAACGAACTTACTGTCTAGAGATGAGAATGTGGGCCATTTCCCTGAGGCCTCCGTTGAAAACGTGGACTGCTTGAAAATGGGGGAGGGAAATGGGTGATCCTTGAAGATATTTTTGAGTCATGGGAAGTCTCCAATCCCAAGTGAAGGTACACATATACCCCTAGATTTAGTATGTGATAGCTTATAAATGGATATCTGAGACTAGTTTGTTACTTTGGGCAATTTTTTCAGGCACCGATCAAAGTAGACAGGGCTTTCTTTCAAAATTAGGAGTAGTAAGCAGTAAAAGGGTTTATTTCCTGAATATCTACAGGTGCAACACACTGTACTAAGCACTTGGGGAAAATACAAAAGAAGCACATCAAGGCATCTATAATTTTCCCTCCTTCCTCCTCACCTTTCCGCCATTCGGGCAGCAGAGGGACGGGGCGCATCTGGGCCGGTGGGCTCTGACTTTGCCTAGCCGAAGGATGCTGCCGCCGGAAAGCAGTGTGCCCTAATGGATAGAGCACGGACCTGGGAGTCAGGAGAATCTGGGTTCTAGTCCTGGCTCCACCACTTGTCTGCTGTGTGACCTTGGGCAAATCACTTAACTTCTCTGTGCCTCGATTATCTCATTTGTAAAATAATCCTCATTATGACTGTGGGACATGGACTGTGTCCAACCTGATTAGCTTGGATCTACCCCAGCGCTTAGAACGAGTGTCTGGCACGGAGTAAACCCTTAACAAATACCGTAAAAAAAAGAGCTAGATCTGCTCAGCATGATACATGCGCTTGGGCTAATCCAGGAGGGGCTCAGAACCAGCATGCGGATGGTTTCGTTCTTTTTACTGAATGAGAGTGGAAGTACCCCAAAACTTCTTTTCCCAAAGAAATGGGCCTTCTTCAACCTTCAAGTTCCTATCGTTAGCTCTCAAGAGCTCAACTGGACTTTTTAAAAAGGCTATTAATAGCACCCTGTTTAACTTATGGGTCCCATCAGACTCTGCTTTCCGTTAACTTGAACCTCCTGATTCAAGCCTACCAATTCACAGCTTTAGCCTTTATCCTACTTCACGCTCAGCTTTCCAGTTATTTCTTGGAAATTCATGACTTTTTCTCTGCATTTTCTATTATGGGTAGTTATGGAATGTGGCTGCTTTCGGATCTGCCCTCTTCTGGTTTATCTCCATCCAGGGGTTAGGGTCAGATGAGCCATCCGGCAGATGTGCAATTCCCTGCCAATGATAGCAATGCCAGAGGCAAGAGAAAGAGAGGGCGACCGAGGAGGAAAGCCCAGGGGGGACAGATGATGTAGAACAACATCCGAGGAGCAGCGTGGCCTAATAGAAATAGCTTGGGCCTGGGAGCCAGAAGCCCGATGTAGAAGCTGTAGAAGCAGCGTGGCTCAATTGAAAGAGCCCGGGCTTGGGAGTCAGAGGTCATGGGTTCAAATACCGGCTTGCCACTTGTCAGCTGTGTGACTGTGGGCAAGTCACTTAACTTTTCTGTGCCTCAGTTCCCTCATCTGTAAAATGGGGATTAAAACTGTGAGCCCCACGTGGGACAACCTGATCACCCTGTATCTACCCCAGCGCTTAGAACAGTGCTGTGCACATAGTAAGTGCTTAACAAATGCCAACATTATTATTATTACTCTCAGCTCAGCCAGTTGCCCGCTGTGTGACCCTAGAAAAGTCACTTAACTTCTCGCTGCCTCAGTTTCCTCATCCGAAAAATGGAGATTCATTAGTGGTCCCCATGCGAGTCAGGGAGTGTGTCCGACCTGATTGACTTGTATATACTCCAGTGCTTAGAACAGTGCTTGACACATAATAAGCGTTTAATGAATACCATGATAATAATAATAATAATAATGATGGTCCACGCTGGCAGAAAGCACAGGGCACCTCTGTTCTATTTCTGGGTGCTCTGCTAGTCTCTCTGTATGATCCTGGGCCCCGTTCTAGGGCAGAGTAAGAAGTGGACATCTTGGAAGTAAATGGTCAGTTCATACAGGGGATTACTATACTACTATACTATACTGTACTGTACTATGCTACTATACAGAAGCGGCATGGCTCAGTGGAAAGAGCCCGGGCTTGGGAGTCAGAGTCCTGGGTTCGAATCCCGACTCTGCCACTTGTCAGCTGTGTGACTGTGGGCAAGTCACTTCACTTCTCTGGGCCTCAGTTCCCTCATCTGTAAAATGAGGATGAAGACTGTGAGCCTCACGTGGGACAACCTGATTACCCTGTATCTACCCCAGCGCTTAGAACAGTGCTCTGCACATAGTAAGCGCTTAACAAATACCAACATTATTTTTATTATTATTACTCCACTTCCCTCTAGACTCTAGACTAGTTCTCCAGATTGTAAGCTCATCATGGGCAGGGAATGTGTTTGCCAATTCTGTGGTATTCTCCGAAGTACTTAGTTCGGTGTTCTGCACATAGTAAGCACTCAGGAAATACCACTGTTTGTTGGAGAAGCCATTTATGCCCTGTCCACCGCCCACTGGAAGTAAACGGCACAGGTGGAGGGGTGGTTTGGCAGGGTGAGGGGGTTCCTGCCCAGAGTAACTCCCCCACCGCAGGGGCAGGTTGGAACGTTTGCTGGAGCAGGGATGGTCTGAAGCCTTCTCCTGTGCTGGCTGAGGTCCTCTGGTGAAAAATCAATCAATCAATGTTATTTATCGAGCACTTACTGTACTAGGTGCTTAAAACCAAAACAATCAAAACAACCAAAACAATTCCTAGCTTCGGAACAGCAAAGGGCACTTGCTGCTAGAGGATTAGCAATCATATTTGTTCAGCACTTACTGTATACAGAGCATTGCTCTAAGCATTGGGAAAGAAGACAAAAGCAGAAGTAGACCATGTCAAGAAGTTTGTCAGAAAAGTGTTTATAGGGTTCCCTTGCCTAGGCTTTCCAGATCTCAGTGCTTTCGACCAACCGCCAGTGCCCCCTCATAAACCTCCTGCTTCCTCTCTTCTCCCCGCCTTCTTCATCCATGTTTTTTTGGTTCCGGGATGCATCACAATGCACTCCTTTCCCTTGGACCTCCATTTTCTAGGATTCCCAATGCTGGCATGAAATCAGGCTGGGGACGACATGTCCCGAGCTGAATGGAGCCCCTGGTCCAGCAAAAACTAAGCCACTGGAGTGCACTCGGATGCCCCATAATGCTTGGATTACATTCTTGCAGAATCTCCATAGTAAGGAGGGGTTTTAGTACTCACTCTCCATCCCACTCACATTGTGTTGTACTCCACCTGCGTCCCACGTGGTGCACATATGCATGACACCACACCACCGTATACCTAGACAGATACAACTGATCGGAAAAACGTTCCCAACATCTGCTGTTTACGTCTGAGCCAAAACACACGTTCTGGAAGAATTTACTGTCATTTGGATTTTTCGCTACGGCGACCTTAAATACCATGGCAACCGTCAGCAGGACCAAGTTTGCATTATCTGGGTTCTCCACTTCAACTTTCGGATTATCTGTGGTTCTCCAGATCAGATCTTCTTTCTCCTCCGGCTGTCAAGGGTGCACGAGAGCAGGCAGGTCATTACATATATTTGGTTTCTTTCGCACCCGTTGTCTGAAAACTGAAAGCATCGATTAAATGAAAATCTCCGAGATTCCCCCAGCTAGCAGCAATCTCCAGCACTCAAATTCAGCAAGGAAGTGGTCAGAAGGAGGTGAAATTACATTGCTAGCTCACAGGAACTTCAGAGAGAGCTGCAGGTCCCACAGATACTCACACGAGCAAAGGGGTCCTTTACACACCCTTCCCAGCTGGTTCAACTCACACACCCGAGGACTCTTTCCCCAGCCTGCCCTTTGTCACGCTCAGCGTTCCCAACTAGTGTCCTGGTCCTGGGGACGGCTCCCCACAGTCTGAAGCAAGAGTGGTGAGTGGGGTCGTGCGTGGGGGGAGACGACACTCTCCATAGGTTATTTTTCTTGTTCACCTGTGATGCCTCTGTCTCCCAAAGTCCTCAAGATGGTTGACTTTGGAATGTAAGTATGGTGGTTGTCAGGCCAGAGATGAGACGGGGAACAAGTTCCTCAACAATAGAGGGTGTTCCTTGAGCCCATCACTGAGGAATTTTAAACTCCTCCACCCCACCCCACTCTCCGTAGAGCACAACTTGGGGGGGTCTCTGAACAACTGACTAGTGATGGCAGATAGTAAAAAAGCCTCCTCCTCCTCTTCTTCTGTCTTCCTAGTCTGTGTCTTCTGTGACTGTTGACATTTATCAAGCACTAACTCTGTGTATATCTCCTTCTCCATAACAGAGGAACTAGAAACTCATTCCCCATTTGTTCCTTCAGAGAACAAAATCCCTTCCGGAAGCCTGCAGTGAAATATTTCAGTTAAATGGTAAATCCATGAAGGAACTATTTCTGTTATAGTGATGCCCAGTTTCCACTTTGGGATTCTCCAAGACCTGCTTTGCATTTGTCCCTGTGCTCTGGGCTGATTTTTGACCTGCTTTCAGAGCCATTCTACCAATCAATGGTATTTACTGAGTGCTTACTTTGTGTTTAGCACTGTACTAAGCACTTGGGAGAGTACAATATAACAGAGTTGGTAGACACATTCCCTGCCCACAAGGAGCTTACAGTCCAGAGACAAGGATGGAATGTGTCTGTTCTGTTGTTGTATCGTACTCTCCCAAGCGCTTAGTACAGTGCTCAGCACACAGTAAGCGATTAATAAATACAATTGATTGATTGGTGGAAGGGAAGAGGAAGGAAATGAAAATGCAAGCACTTGGCTACTCGTTCAAAGTTTTAATAAAGGTGAAGGGAGAGAGTTGAAATTTGGGGCTAAAATGAGGCTATACTCACCCTTTCCCTCACTTGCACAAATGAGTTGATGGCCTCCCCTGACCTTTGACGAGGAGGGAGAGAGGACAGGCAAGCTGGTGACAGGTTTAGGGTGAAATTTCCCTGGAGATTCACCAGCCAGCACAGATCCTCCATACAGTCCTCACATTCATCAGGCAAGGGGTCACAGATAAGGATAAATCATGCTTAAATGCAGTTTCAGAGCCAATTACAGGGAGCTGCTGACCTCACAAACAGTTACAAAGGTTCAAGCTCAGCTAGCCCCCAACACAAGCTCAGCTGGCCCCCCAATCCCATCCCTTGTTGTATGGCAAAGATGCAAATGGAGAAGCAGTGTGGCCTAGTGAGAGCATGGATCTAGGAGTCAGAGGACCTGGGTACTAATCCCCAGCTCTGCCACTTGTCTTCTGTGTGACCTTGGGTAAGTCACATAATAAAACTAATAATGATATTTGTTAAGCTCTTAGTATGTGCCAGGCACTGTACTGAGCACTGGGGTGGATACAAGCAAATTGGGTCGGACACAGTTCCTATCCCACGGTGGGGCTCGCAGCCTCAATCCTCGTTTTACAGATGAGGCAACTGAGCCCCAGAGAATCGAAGGGATTTGTCCAAGGTCACACAGCAGATAAGTGGCGGAGCTGGGATTAGAATCCATGACCTTCTGTCGCCCAGGCCTGTGCTCTATCCACTCCACCATGCCGCTTCTCTATGTCTCAATTGCCTCACCTGAAAAATGGGGACTCAATCTTACTCCCTCCTACTTCGACTGTGAGCCCCATGTGGGACAGTGAGTGAGTCCAACCTAATCGATCTCAGCACTTAGTTCAGTGACTGGTGCATAGTAAGTGCTTAAAGGCTACCATTCAATAAAAAAATGGGAGAGAAGACATCAATCCAGAGAGGTCAGAGGAAGACTGCCCTTGGAGGAAGGAATTGTTGTTCTGGGGGAGGGTCTCTGGCAGCATCCCGCAGAGGAAAGGTGGCAGTGGGACCTCTGGGAAGTAACTCTTTCCTGTCCTCTACAGGGAGAGCAACATGGAGGAAACCAGTGGAGGGGTCACCCCTGTTGAAGTTGCGCTGCCCAAGCACATCTTGGACGTCTGGGTCATCATCCTCATCATTCTGGCCACCATCCTGGTCATGACCTCCCTGGTGCTCTGCCCAGCCACCGCCGTCATCATCTACCGCGTGCGGACTCACCCCATGCGCAATGGAGTCGTCTGAAGCAAGAGACGGGGAGGGGGCCGAGACGATGGTAAGCTGGAGAGTGTACCCCGGGGGGACGGCAGCAGCAAGAACACGAGGAGGACCTTAATGTGCACAGATGGTCTCACCGTGAGGTCAGGTGTTAGGCGAAAATGGGGCAGAACAACTCCAGGACCCGGACTCTAGGGCTGCCGGGGCCGGCAGGGAAGGGGTCCCTCGGGTCAAGCCCCAGACCCCGATGGTTCACTCCAGAGCCCAGCACAGAGTCTGGCCACTCGGCCTTCTCAGGAGCCACAGGGTCCCTTTGATTTGCACGCTCAGCCGGAAGGGCACTGCGTCTGGAGGCAGGAGGACTGGCCCAAGGGATTTTCGAGGCTCGTTTGCTCTGCCGGATTGAAAGTGAAGGATGCTTCTCCCAGGAGACGGGGAAGGCTACCGGACTGGGGACCCTACAGAATCCTGATCGTCCTGGTCAGCTTTAGCCCTGGTCCCAGGTGCCTCCCGGACTGGACTCGCAGGGCAGGGACGGACCTCGGTTCGGGGGTGCCGCTTTCCCCTCTGACCTCGTCGATCTGACACCGCGTGGCCCCGTGTCCTTATGCCTGCTGCATAATCTTAATCTGCCACACTCCCCGCTCAGCCCCACTTGACCCATAGGGTCAGCTCCTGCAGGCGGTTAGCACTTCGGCCCTCTAAGGCCAGCCCAGGGGTAAAAACCGGCCCCATTCTTCCCAAAGGGACGCCTAACAGAAGAGGAGAAGGGCCGACCCCAGCAGATTGGCCAGGCTTCCCAGAGGCCACATGAGTTCATTAAATGGCTTCCAAAAGCTGTGTTCAGTTTCTCAGTGACCGGGTTCCACGGCTCTCATTTTCCCCTTCCGTCTCAGCGTCACTCATCCCTTTCCACTTCTGGGAGACTGGCTGCTGATCCCTAGAGAAGTGATCTTTGTGTCTCTTAATACCCGCCGGGTAGAATGGGAAGAACTGGGACCCCACACCCCCTTCCCCCAACAAGAGAGGAGGAAGTTAGTCACTGAGGAACTGGGGGCTTCAGCCAGAACTGGATGCAATAGATAGAGAATGGTGGGAAAGCCGCCAGAAGAAGAGAGGATGCTTTGGATGGAAAATACACTACCAGTGCTGATGGTACCCAACAGGGTACGCAGCTCCAGGGTGGAGGAGGTAACCACGAATCTTGGGAAATAGCTGGCAGATCTTGCACCAGATGGCCTCGCCAGCATCAATTTTATTTTTTTTAAATGGCCCTGTTCCAAGGTCCAGGGAAAAGGCAAAAAATGATGGCTTCCTCACCCTTACAGAGACCTTCCTGTCTGTGACCAAGGTTGCTGGGTCCCTCCCATGCAGCACCAGACCTGTCCTTCCCTGATACATTTTTTTAATGTTATAACTGCTTGTTAGCCTTTCTACTCCATCCTGTCAGCTACCAGGAAGGTAGAGGGAGACTGTCTGTCTCCTATTACTGTCAAGAGACTCTGCTGTCCCCCATCCCAGGGTAAATACCGCTTGGCAGCCTCATCCAGCCCCAGGAACCAGCAGCATTAAGGCAAGGGCCTCACGGGAGAAACGATGATGGAAAAAATTGGTTCCGAAAAGATGACTTCATTCTCCCCTGCAACTCCCACCTTGGCAAAATGAGGCGCAGATCTAGCCGGCGTTAAGCTGGGAGATGGGGGAGTAACCCTGGGCTCTGAAGGGGCTGGAGCCAGGGGTGCTGCTGGGGCCCGTAAGAAGCTGCCCAGATGCACCTCCTGGCAGACAGGAGAGACGGGCCGTGAAAGCAGCTGCCATTTCTAGGGTCGTTCTGAGAGCCCCAGGATTTTCACAGGGGGCTGTACCCTGGTCCTTGCTTCCGTTACAGTCTACATGTCTTTCCTGTAAATCACCTATTTGCTCAGCAGCCTACATCCCCTTCCCTGGTTTTAGTAGTCCTGAGCAGGTCCAACCTACAGAGGAAGTCTCTCTGGGCTGCAAGTTCAGACTTCCTTTGGGTCAACCGACACATCTTGACCTTTCTCCCCACCATCTTCCTGGTTTTTGTCTCAGCTTCTTCTTCGTCCCCTCTAGGCCCAAGATTCCATTTCATTGGCAGCCCCCTCCCTATCTCTGTCTGAAGTCTTTCATCTCCCAATGCGGGTATCGGGGTAGGTCTTAGCGACTGGTCCGCTATGTCGGTAGGACAGGAAAGAGACAGTGGCCTCAATGTACAGCTATCCTTGCCCTGATATTCCCAGAAGCTCTAGTGTCTTAACTATTTCCCTCCCTGAAATGCCACCTTCCAATATTCCCTACCCAACTCCCTGTATCCTGGTTTCCTGTTGTAGATTTACGGTCCCCATCCGCTTCAACGCCAGTATTCCTCAGAGATGCAGAGATGGAGTTCAGTTGGGGGTGTTCAGGGCCAGGACCAAAAGACCCGGAGTCCAGACCAGGGTGGCAGCTAAAAGTGCTGGTGACCTAACCAGACCCCCGGATTTAGCAGCAGGGTCCTTCGTGCCCACAACGTCTCCCAGCTGTAGACTCTCTACAGGGTTCCCCCGATAGAACACCATCCCCCAACTCAGATTCAGTAGTCCAAAAGGGACAGAAAACACTGTGGGGATTGTGGAAGGGGAGCTCAGGTCTTGTATTGTATAGACTGGCTGCTGAGAATGGGAGCATAGACTAATGCTCCACCCTCTCCCCCTGAGCCTGTCTCTCTGAATTAGCAAGTCCCCGCCGCCCACACAGAGACTCCTCAAGCACTCTCTTTAGCTATAAACAGGTCACCAACTTTTACTTGGTTCCCAGAGTTCAACAGGAACAAGAAAATCCTAAACCAGATCCAGGAATCAACTTGCATTTTTTCTCAATTTAAAATCAGAGCTTTTCTCATGCGTGAAACAACGTTTATACCCCTTACCAGCTCCTCTTTGGGTACCTCCTCTAGGGGACTTTCGCTGGACTCTACCTTACCAAGATATAATGGACTCTCCCTTACCAAGTTATAACTTCCTTCATTCTGGAAGCCTTGCAAGGTCTGATCCCTCTTCCTGGTGCTAAGGTTTTTCCTCAACAATTTGGGCCCCCGCCTCCCTACCTAATTCTTCCCTTATCATTGTTCTGCCTTATCCAGGTTAGCAATTAACATGCCAGAGCTGGGGAGGGGGAGAGGAATAGGGGTCTGGGGAGTGATCAGTTTCCCCTTCCCGAATCTTAAAGCTTAAAGTGACAGGGTGGCCCAAAGTGGACAGATAATGGTTCGACCCTGCCTCTACAACAACATACGGCAATGGCAGGGGGGAGGGTCTTCTTTCATTCATTCATTCATTCAGTAGTATTTATTGAACGCTTACTATGTGCAGAGCACTATTCTAAGTGCTTGGGATGTACAATCGGGCAACAGATAGATACAATTCCTGCCCAATGATGGGCTTGAGCCACCGACCCCCCGTATCATCTCCATTTAACAAACGCGGAAACGAGGAGGTGAGTAGAGTGAGTTGCCCGAGGTGATAATAATAATAATAATCCTGGTATTTGTTAAGTGCTTACTATGTGCAGAGCACTATTCTAGGCGCTTGGAATGTACAATTGGGCAACAGATAGAAACAATCCCTGCCCAATGATGGGCTTGACCCACCAATCCCTGTATCATCTCCATTTAACAAACAAGGAAACGAGGAGGTGAATAGAGTGAGTTGCCCAAGATAATAATGTTGGTATTTGTTAAGCGCTTACTATGTGCAGAGCACTGTACCAAATGCTAGGAATGTACAATTTGGCAACAGACAGAGACAATCCCTGCCCAGTGACGGGCTTGACCCACTGACCCCCATATCATCTCCATTTAACAAACGAGGAAACGAGGTCAGTACAGTGAGTTGCCTGAGATAGTAATAATAATAATGTTGATATTTAAGTGTTTACCATGTGCAGAACACTGTACTAAACGCTTGGAATGTACAATTGGGCAACAGATAGGGACCATCCCTGCCCAATGACGGGCTTGACCCACCGACCCCCGTATCATCTCCATTTAACAAACGTGGAAATCAGGAGGTGAGTAGAGTGAGTTGCCCGAGATGATAACAATAATAATAATAATAATGTTGGTATTTGTTAAGCGCTTACTATGTGCAGAGCACTGTACTAAGCGCTTGGAACATACAATTGGGCAACAGATAGACAATCCCTGCCCAATGACGGGATTGACCCACCGACCCCTGTATCATCTCCATTTAAGAAATGCGGAAATGAGGAGGTGAGTAGAGTGAGTTGACTGAGATAATAATAATGTTGATATTTATTATGCGCTTACTATGTGCAGAGCACTGTACTAAGCGCTTGGAATGTACAATTGAGCAACAGATAGAGACAATGGCGGGCTTGACCCACCGACCCCCGTATCCTCTCCATTTAACAAACGCGGAAACGAGGAGGCGAGTAGAGTTGCCCGAGATAATAATAATGTTGGTATTTGTTAAGCGCTTACTATGTGCAGAGCACTGTACTAAGCGCTTGGAATGTACAATTGGGCAACAGATAGAGACAATGGCGGGCTTGACCCACCGACCCCCGTATCCTCTCCATTTAACAAACGCGGAAACGAGGAGGCGAGTAGAGTTGCCCGAGATAATAATAATGTTGGTATTTGTTAAGCGCTTACTATGTGCAGAGCACTGTACTAAGCGCTTGGAATGTACAATTGGGCAACAGATAGAGACAATGGCGGGCTTGACCCACCGACCCCCGTATCCTCTCCATTTAACAAACGCGGAAACGAGGAGGCGAGTAGAGTTGCCCGAGATAATAATAATGTTGGTATTTGTTAAGCGCTTACTATGTGCAGAGCACTGTACTAAGCGCTTGGAATGTACAATTGGGCAACAGATAGAGACAATGGCGGGCTTGACCCACCGACCCCCGTATCCTCTCCATTTAACAAACGCGGAAACGAGGAGGCGAGTAGAGTTGCCCGAGATAATAATAATGTTGGTATTTGTTAAGCGCTTACTATGTGCAGAGCGCTGTACTAAGCGCTTGGAATGTACAATTGGGCAACAGATAGAGACAATGGCGGGCTTGACCCACCGACCCCCGTATCCTCTCCATTTAACAAACGCGGAAACGAGGAGGCGAGTAGAGTTGCCCGAGATAATAATAATGTTGGTATTTGTTAAGCGCTTACTATGTGCAGAGCACTGTACTAAGCGCTTGGAATGTACAATTGGGCAACAGATAGAGACAATGGCGGGCTTGACCCACCGACCCCCGTATCCTCTCCATTTAACAAACGCGGAAACGAGGAGGCGAGTAGAGTTGCCCGAGATAATAATAATGTTGGTATTTGTTAAGCGCTTACTATGTGCAGAGCGCTGTACTAAGCGCTTGGAATGTACAATTAGGCAACAGATAGAGACAATGACGGGCTTGACCCACCGACCCCCGTATCCTCTCCATTTAACAAACGCGGAGACGAGGAGGCGAGTAGAGTTACCCGGGAGAATAATAACAATATCGGCATTTATTAAGCGCTTACTATGTGCAAAGCACCATTCTAAGCGCTGGGGGACGAAGGTGATCGGGCTGTCCGGCGTGGGGCTCCCGGTCTCCGTGGCCATGTTCCAGATGAGGTCACTGCGGCGACTTGCCCAAAGTCACCCTGCTGAGCAGAGGTTGGGATTAGAACCCAAGACCTCTGGCTCCCAAGCCACGATTCATTCATTCAATAGTATTTATTGAGCGCTTACTATGTGCAGAGCACTGGACTGAGCGCTTGGAATGGACAAGTCGGCGACAGATAGAGACGGTCCCTGCCGTTTGACGGGCTGACAGTCTAATCGGGGGAGACAGACAAGAGCCACGATCACCCCGTGGGTGGGCCTAACGGCCGTCGCCTCACAACCAAGGCCTAATGGCCGTCACCTGACGGCCGAGGCCTCACGGCCGTCACCTCACGGCCAAGGCCTGATGGCCGTCACCTCACAGCCGAGGCCTCACGGCCATCACCTGACGGCCGTCGCCTCACGGCCATCACCTCACGGCCGAGGCCTGACGGCCGTCACCTCACGGCCGAGGCCTGACGGCCGTCACCTCACGGCCGTCACCTCACGGCCGAGGCCTCACAGCCGAGGCCTCACGGCCGTCGCCTCACGACCGTCACTTCACGGCCGTCACCTCACGGCCGTCACCTCACAGCCGAGGCCTGACGGCCGTCACCTCACAGCCGAGGTCTGACGGCCGTCACCTCACGGCCGAGGCCTGACGGCCGTCACCTCACGGCCGAGGCCTGATGGCCGTCACCTCACGGCCGTCGCCTCACGGCCGAGGCCTTACAGCCGAGGCCTCATGGCCGTCGCCTCACGGCCGTCACCTCACGGCCGAGGCCTCACGGCCGTCACCTCACAGCCGAGGCCTGGCGGCCATCACCTCACGGCCGTCACCTCACGGCCGTCGCCTCACGGCCGTCGCCTAACAACCGAAGCCTGATGGCCGTCGCCTCACGGCCATCACCTGACGGCCGTCGCCTGACGGCCGAGGCCTGATGGCCGTCGCCTCACAACCGAGGCCTCACGGCCGTCACCTCACAGCCATCGCCTGACGGCCGTCGCCTCACGGTCATCCCCTCACGGCCGTCGCCTGACAGCCTTCGCCTCACAGCCGTGGCCCGACGACCGAGGCCTAACGGCCATCGCCTGACGGCCGTGGCCCGACGACCGAGGCCTAACGGCCATCGCCTCACGGCCGTGGCCTGACGACCGAGGCCTAACGGCCATCGCCTGACGACCGAGGCCTAACGGCCATCGCCTCATGGCCAGTCCTGTTCTTCCCAGTAGGCCTTGCGGCGTGGGGGAGCCACTTCCGGTGTGTCGGAGGGGAGGGCGGCCATTTGGCGGAGCGGGCCCAGGACTGGCCGCCTTCGGGCTCCTTCCCCTCGGGCCGAGGCCGGCTCCCTCTCCTTCCCGCCAAATCCTGGGGTCCGCGGCCTTCTCTTCCGCCCCCCGTTTTCGGCGCGTTGGGGGTCCACCCGAGGCCCGTCGGTCGGCGCCTTACTTGAGGCTCCCTCCCGGGAGGCGCCGCCATCTTGCGATGGAGGGGGTGGAGCCCTTGGGGGCCCGGCGGCGGGGTTCCCCCCGGCCGTCGTCCGACTCCGGCTCGGACGCCGAGCAGACCGACCACAGCAGCGACTGGACCAGGCCGTCCGATTCCGACGTGGAGTTCGTCGCCTACCGGGCCGGGGCCCGCAAGAGGAACGGGACGGACTCCCCTTCCGCCGGCTCCCCGCCGGCCAAGCAGCCCCGAAGGCGGGAGGAGGAGGAGGAGGAAGAGGAGGAGGAGGAGGAGCGGCCGCCGCCGGAGCTGTCCCAGCTGCGCCTGGAGGTGTCCCAGCTCCGCGTCGAGGTGGCCGAGACCCGCCAGAGGCTGGACTCCCTCAACGCCTGGGCGCAGCGTGTCCCCCAGTGCCTGAGCGAGGTGAAGGGGGCCCTGGAGCGGGTCAAGCGGCAGGAGGAGGCCCTGGTGAGCCACGTGGTGGGAGTGCAGAACGTCCTGAGGAGCCTCAACGCCCGCACCCAGGCCCTGGAGGAGCAGGGCCCCCGCCCGGCCCTGCCGCTGCGCCCCGAGCCCCGCCACCCCCACGCCTGGGGCCCCGCCGCCCTGGCGGCCATGCAGCCCCACGCCGCCCTCCAGGCTTTCCCCGCCGGGCCCGGGCCCCGCCCGCAGGCCTGTGGGGGCGGCGGCTTCCCCTCGACCGACCCCCACCCCCCCCTCCGCCCCGCCGACCCGTCGGCCTAGGCCCGTGGCGCATCCTCTTCTACCATCAAACACCAGCGCCGGTGTCCCCGCCACCCCTCAAATGCCACCTGCCTATATCCCCCCCCCCCCACCGGCCCAATCCCCTGTCACATCCTCTTGTACCATGAAGCCCTAGCGCCTTAACTGTCCCCCCCCAAATGCCACCTGCCAATATTCCCGACCCCCACCAACCCAATCCCGTCACATCCTCTTGTACGATGAACTCTAGCGCCTGTTTCCCCCCCTCCCCGAAATGCCACCGGCCACTATGCCCGATCCCCACCAACCCAATCCCGTGTTGCATCCTCTTGTACGATGAAGCCCTAGTGCCTTACCTGTTCCCCGCAAAATGCCACCTGCCCCTCAAACCCATCGGCCTAATGCCATCGCATCCTATTGTACAATGAAACTCTGGCACCTTAACTGTTTCCCTCCCTCAAACCCACCTTCCAGTATTCCCGACCCCAACCAGCCCAATCCCATGTTGCATCCTCTTGTACAAATGAGCTCTCCCGCCGTAACCGTTTTCCCCCCGAAATGCCACCTGCCAGTATTCCCTACCCATCTCCCTGTATCCTGGTTTCCTTTTGCGGATTTATGGCCCCCCCATCGGCTCCCGAGCCAGTATTCCTCAGAGAGGCGGGGAGGGAGTTCATCACACAGCTCTTCATTACACCAGAGTTTAATAAATATCGACTTTAATTAAACACCTCAAACGGCACTTGGCACATTACTTTCCGGGGGCTCTGTTGAAAGTGGGTGGGAAGAGGGGGGTGGGGAGGGTCTCCGGGGGGTCCCCGCGCCTGTCCCACCCGAATTTCCCATTCGTATAACGTTCTGCCAAGAACCCGAGCGCTCAGTACAGTGCTCTGCACGTAAGCGCTCAGTAAGTACGATTGAATGAACCTTTCTTAAGGCCCCCTAGCGGTGGCTTCCCGGCCTGGTCTGGAGCTCTCCCTCCGAGGTGGGTGCTGAGTGGTACCTGCTCCAGGGATTGCCCAGGGATTCGGGAACCAATCTCTCCAGCAGCCTGCGTAGTCAAAAACGAGAAGGGGACAACCCCCCCCCCCCCAAACTGGTCCTGTCCCCCACAACACGGCACTTCCCATCCATGGATTTCAAAAAATTAAAATCTCCCCCCAGCTCTCGGAGAGCCGGCGATACCCAAAACGATGATGTGAGAAGGCTTCTGAGGTAATAAGGAGTTGGCGGATGAAAGAACCCCAGCATCCAAGGTGCCCTAATCACCGTTTAGGTCGAACCCTCGTGGGCGGCGCAGTGGAAAGAGCACGGGCTTTGGAGTCAGGGCTCATGAGTTCGAATCCCAGCTCTGCCACTTGTCAGCTGTGTGACTGTGGGCAAGTCACTTCACTTCTCTGTGCCTCAGTTCCCTCATCTGTAAAATAGGAATGAAGACTCTGAGCCCCACGTGGGACAACCTGATTCCCCTGTCTTGACCCCAGCGCTTAGAACAGTGCTCTGCACATAGTAAGCGCTTAACAAATACCAACATTATTAACATTATTA
This sequence comes from Ornithorhynchus anatinus, assembly GCF_004115215.2. Classification (NCBI taxonomy): domain Eukaryota; kingdom Metazoa; phylum Chordata; class Mammalia; order Monotremata; family Ornithorhynchidae; genus Ornithorhynchus; species Ornithorhynchus anatinus. Next base: position 33,408,225 of record NC_041749.1, on the reverse strand, counting down.
TGATCCAGTTTTAAGAACCTGTGAGATTGCCCTAAGCACACTCTAACCACAGAAACTGGAGTCTTTCCCCTGGAAACGGATCCAGGCAAGGTGGCTTACGTACAAGGGGGTTATGGAAGCAGTCTGGTCATTTGTAATTTCTCTCCCTCTCCGACTCTTGGAGGGCCAGTTTCTAGGAATCCCTGAGAGCCATGATTGTGCAGCTGGGTTCTCACCTGGCCTGCCGTGGGCTCTGTCAGAAGTGACTCTCGTTCACTAGAGCTGGAAAATAGCTTTCACCGCCGGGGCCACCCTGCCCCTCCCCCCCAGCCTTTCTTTCCGTCATTTTTTCTCTTTGTGAGGTGAGAGGTCGGACACTGCGGAGGGTTGGGAACGCTTGGATTGGAAACCTTCAGGGAACCTGCAAATGAGTCATATTCTGACAGATCTCAGGCAGCAGACACTGAGCATACCTGGAACTCCTCACTGACCTCAGAGGTCAGTGAGAGAGAATAAATGTCTGACAACAGAAACACTGGAATGAGCCCATGGGTGTTGGGGGAAAACAGCCTGCAATCCAGATCTGGACCACATAGCTGCTTTGTTCCACACCCCTCTTACCAAGGGTAATTTGCAACTCACAAGGAACAGATTACTGGGGAAGAAAAATCTTCCCAAATATGGACAAAAAGAAAGCATTTCCCTGAAGAGAGGCATTTGGCTAAAAATGGAATCCTCACCTCCTCCTTCCAAGGGCGAGAGGGTGAAACCGAATCAGACAAGGGTTCTCTCCTGCCCCCAACCCAGCCAGGTGGCAACAATTATTACCATTTGAGCTCACTGGGTGGGCAGCTGGCTAGGTAGCTAAAAAAATCTCACACTCTTTCGTCCTTCACACACCCAACAGTATGTACTCTTTGTCCCTGAGTCAAAGTATTGTTCCGGAGAGGAAACCAAGGGTTTAGTGGTAGTCATGGTATTTTGGGGGTGCGGGGCACTATAAGCATTTGAGCACTACAACAGGAGCACAAAATAGTCCGGAATGGTAATGACATTAAGCACCTACTAGGTGCAAACCACTATTCTATTCACTGGAGAAAAAAATAACATAAGCGAGAACTAGGTGAAGATTGTTGTGGGTGGGGAACGTACCTATACTGTGCTCTCCCAAGCGCATAGTACAGTGCCCTGCACCCAGTAAGCGCTCAATAAATACCATTGATTAACTGGTAGCGGTCCCTTGCCTCCAAGGGGCTCACAATCTAAAATTCGAAGTAAAGAGGTGAGTGATTACAGACACAAAGAAAAATGACATCATAAAAACGCAAAGGAACCTAGAAGGAAGACAAAACGAAATACAGAAAATGAGAATAAAAAGAGCTGCCGGATACTGTGCTTAGAAGGGCAGAGTTTCAGGTTTCTTGTAGCTCAGCAACCTGCAGTCTCAACCATAGTAGTTGCCAGAGGTGTGGCAGCTGCCCGGCTTTCCAAACCCTCCAAATTGCGTGGTGGCCTCAGGCCAACAAAGCATCCATCCCAGTGTGGGAGTCAGCTATAGAAGAGGTATTCATAAGCGGTAGAATGGGAATAAGTACGATAGAATGTTCAATCAAGCATATAGTCAAGTGCTGAAAATGGGTATTATTAAAAACATGAGAGGCAGCTGAAGGGGAAATGAGATTCAAGCTACTGTTACTGGAGAAGGCTTGTTGAAGGAGAAATTATTTTGGGGGGAGGGGGCTTTGAAATGGGAGGGCTGAGGTCCAGCAAATTTGGCAAGCCCTGGATATAATGTAGTAAACAGGCGGAGACAAGCTTAATGTCCTGGTCTAATCCCTCTTCAACATCACCTCCATACACCCACCCCAATATCGGATAATCAACGTCTCATTCCCACCTTGGCCCCACTGAGTCATCGTGTGGGCTGCCCTTTCAACCTCACCCCCCAAAGTGTTCACTCTGGTGAAGCTGAGGGCGGCAGATGTCGATGCTTAGAAAAATCTGCCTCAAATTTAATTCAGAACCAGGTCTCCCAAGAGGGCTCACTAAATACTGATAATGATGATCCCAGTCTCCCACTCAAAGATACATTCAGCGCACCCTGGAGATCTCATCATATACAATAGCAGTGCTGATACCACCGGGAACAAGTCTGCCCCGTGATCCAGGTTTTGGAGGAATCTTACAGTATCTCAGAGAAAAGGAAATCCTCAACAGAAAGGCAAGGGCAGGGAGCTTATTACGCTTTTTTTTTTTTTTTAACTTATGCTCAGAAGAAAAAGGGAGAAACTGATTTGGAAACTTCTCCCCAGAGTTATCCATTGGCTGCTTCATCCATGGTCATTGCCAAGTGACTTTTCCCCCTTGCCCTTCTCAGGATCTCTCACTCCTTCATACTGAGTCTGAGCTTAAGCTAGCTGGGTCCTGAGCTTCCTTGTGGCTTTATTATCAAAGACCCCTCAGTGACCCATAATTGGGCCGTTCATACTGAGGAGACCCAGGTGACCATTAGAGTAGGGACAAAGAGTTGACCCTTCTCCACTTCAAGGCTGCCACTAGCAGCATGGTCTAGTGGAAAAAACATAGACCTGGGAGCAGGAGGTCTGAGGTTCTAATCCCAGCTCTACCACTTGTCTCCTGGGCAATCACTTAACTTCTCTTTGCCTCAGTTTCCTCACCTGCAAGATGGGGATCCAATACCTCGTCTCCTTTCTATTTGGACTGTGAGCCCCTTGTGGGGCAGGGACTGTATCTTCTCAGCACTTAGAACATTGCCTGAGGGAGTGAGCACTTAACAAATACCATTAAAAAAAAACCCATCCAAATCCACTGAAATTTTCCCAGAGCTTCCAGTGCTGCTGAGGCTCCCAAAAGCTTCCTCTTCCAACCTCTTATAGGCTGCCAAAAAACTCCCCAACTGGGGCTGTGGTTCTCACATGTGCAAGAGTTGGGAATCATGGGAAAGAGGAAAAGATAAATCACAAAATTCAGGATTTGCCTTGGACTGGCTATGTTGGCCTCCAAGGTTGTGAACATGTGTGGGGGTGGGGAAGGAAGATGAACCCACAGGACTTAAAAGGCTTGTCTCGTAGGCGCCTTTTTTGAACCCACGTCTCAGTGATTGGGGACTCACCTGAGTGGGTGGGTGTTGTTTGTGTCGGCTTCGATCTAACACACCTGGGTATGAACTCCACGACCTATTAATATTCAAACCTGTGAACTTGCAAGTAGAAAGACCAGATGGAGGAGCTTTAATGACAGCTGGATAATGTATAGGACTATTAGCCCTAATGGAAAGGAAATAATTATCTTCAAGGAAACATCTGCGGGAGCAAGAAAAGAAACGTTTGTGGGCTGCTGCTAAAGTTCAAAGTCCCTCTGCAGGAAGGGGGAGATCCTGGGTTTGGAAAATATGAGGGGGGTGGTGGGGAAAAGAGGGAAGGAGGGAGAAAAAGTAAGGAGAAGCAGAAGGGAGAGGCATTGTGGGGAACACAGTGATTCAGACTCTTCTCTCTCTTTCTCCAGAATAGACCATTTTTAGGAAAGGGCAAAAAAGTGATCCAAGAAGAAATCTGCCAGCCAAAGAATGTGTGATGGATGGGGCTTGTATTTCCTCTTTTCTGGATTAAGGAAGATTTTCTTGTGCATGTATGTGTACACACATGCATGCACACACACTCCTCCTTTACCCGCCCCCCGCCACCCATTAGCCCAAATCTTCCATTTACACGCTCCTCCTCTATTCTATCCTCAGCGTCACTCCTGCCTCAGTTTAGTGCCCATCTCCTGCTCTTCATAAAGATGTAACAAGGCAAAAGTGAAAGAGTGACTATCCTTGAAAGCACTGAGAAGTGGCCACTAATAAAAAGATTTTGCGAAATCTTTTCCATTTGAGTCTTATTTATTGATGAATCGTGCCCTATAGAAAGCTCTTATCTTTGTTTTGTAGCCCTGGGAGAAGGCATCAGGTGGACACCCCGATCCTTGGGAGCCTCATAGCCTTGGGTCTGTCGATTTGGAGCCCTGTTCTGGCTTTCTCTCCTTCTCACTGTTGCTTCCTGGTTACCAAGAGCCGAGCCCTCTCTGGTCCCCATGGTTAATTCCCGACTGCTATTTTCTCTTATTTCCTGAGCTTGGAGCTGGCTGTTTCTCTCTGTCACTGACTGTGTCTGCCCGTCGGTTAGCCTGGAGTCCCTTCAAAAGTACTGGAGCCTCGGCTGATAAACGCAGAGAAAAGGCTCCATTGTTCAGCTCAGGACCCATTCCGTACGACTCTTCCAGCCCGACTTTCTTGCCTACATTTACTACTCAGGCCTGGGATCGGAGTGTAATTCCTTGTGTGTGTCTTGGCGGGGATGGGTGAGGGGGAAATGTCACTTCTTTATTCTATACTTTCCAAGCATATAGTACAGTGCCCTGGACCAAATGGACTCTCAAATCTACTACTATCAATCAAATCCTGGCTCTGCCACTTGTCTGCTGTGTGACACTTCACTTCTCTGTGCCTCGGTTACCTCATCTGTAAAATAGGGATTAAGGCTGGGAGTCCCATGTGGTAGATGGACTGTGTCCAACTTCATTAGCTTGTATCCACCCCAGTGCTTTGAACAGTGCCTGGTACATAGTAAGTGCTTAACAAATTCCATAAAAAAATCAATCCGTGATATTAAGTGCTTACCGCATGCAGAGCATTGCACTAAGTGCTTGAGAGGGGACAATGCAGTAGAGTTGATAGATACTCTCCCTTCCCACAAGGAGTTTATTATGTGCAGAACACTGTACTAAATGCTTGGAAGAATATAACAGAGTAAGTAGACATGGTCCCTGCCCTCGAGGAGACTATTATAATCACTATTGCTGCTGCTGAGAATAACTTCACAAGATTCCCCGAGATGAAATCTCCCTGAGATGGGAGGTGGGAGTGTGAGGAACAACAGTTGGACTCAGAAAGTCCAGGCAGGGCTGATTTAAAGCCAGGTGGGGCCTTGGGCTAGTGAGAAATACAGGCTCCTCCTCACTGCAGGCAAGTTTTGCCCCCTCCCACCCTGTTCAGAGTGTACACTCACCCCTGACCCCATTGGGACATCGCTGGGACCGATGGCAACATTGAAAAAGAAGTGGCGGTCAGAGGCTGTATCTACTATGTGGAGGCTAGCAGGATGGTCGGAGTGGGTTTTTCCACCTCTTCTCCCACCTCAGAGGGCAAAGGATTTGGTACAGTAGCCCAGTTAGCCCATTAGGCCACGTGGTTCTTGTTTGAATCCAATGTGAGAGACGGTTCTTTGGTCAGAAACCTTCAGCACTGAGGGTAGAGCCCCAGCGGGCATTGCCTTAAAGGTGAATAAAAAAATTGAGCAACAGATAAAGAAATTGATAAACACACTCACATGAATGCTGATGGGGGTGACAGGACTAGGGAGGTAGAGATTAATCAGGGAACACATGTCAGAAGAGGCGGCATTTGGGGGGCTTTGAAGGAGGAGGAGGACATGGTCTGTGAAAACAGAGGGGAGAAGCAGCGTGGCTCAGTGGAAAGAGCGTGGGCTTGGGAGTCAGAGGTCAGGGGTTCGAATCCCCGCTCCGCCACTTGTCAGCTGTGTGACTTTGGGCAAGTCACTTAACTTCTCCGTGCCTCAGTTCCCTCATCTGTAAAATGGGGATTGCCTGTAAGCCTCATGTGGGACAACCTGATTACCCTGTATCTATCCCAGAGCTTAGAACAGTGCTTGGCACATAGTAAGTGCTTAACAAATACCAGCATTATTATTATTATTCCAGGCAGGAGAAGGGCATCAATAGCAGGCTGGAAGTGGGAGGGTAATAATAATAATGTTGGTATTTGTTAAGCGCTTACTATGTGCCGAGCACTTTTCTAAGCGCTGGGGTAGATACAGGGTAATCAGGTTGTCCCACGTGAGCTCACAGTTAATCCCCATTTTACAGATGAGGTAACTGAGGCACAGAGAAGTTAAGTGACTTGCCCACAGTCACACAGCTGACAAGTGGCAGAGCCGGGATTCGAATCCATGACCCCTGACTCACAAGCCCGTGCTCTTTCCACTGAGCCACGCTGCTTCCCCTAAAGGGTACCCTAAAAGGGTAGAGAGCGAGGGATGGGGAAAAGGTTTTCTAGGGAGGGCGAGCATTGCTTGGGTGGTTTTGAAAGCCTTGAAAGTACACAGGGATTGCATTCTTGGTTGATAAAGCCATCTGCCTCTGTAGGACATAAGGCTTGTTTACAGTCCCTTTCACCCTCAGTTATCTTCCCTTCCTGCTAACTGGAGCCAACCTGGCACGCCCCTTGGCATACCACGTCTGGAGTTGCTTAAGCTTGCACAAAAGTTCCAGCTTTAAAACTATCCTGTTTGTCTCTCTCTCTTCTCTCCCTCCCTCTTGCTTTCTTTTTTCTATCCCTCCCTCTTTCTTTCTCCCTCTCTTTCTCTCTCTCCATTTTCCCACTTTCCAGTAGTCTCCTCCGTTTCTACTACCCCATGATACTTCTTCAATTTCCTAATTCAGACATTCAGACTATTACCACCAATTCTGAGAAAAGCAAGGGAGAATCCCTTTGCCCTCCTTCCCGACCCTCACAGAGCAGGCGGGGCGTGAACTGCAGGATTAGCGGTGGTGGGTTTGAATACCCCTCCAATTCGGGACATCCATCTTAAGACCCCGTTGAATTGCCACAAGCCAACACAGGAGTTTACACGGTCTGCTCTCTGATCCCCAGATTTTCCATCCACTCCTGGGGAAGCTCAGGGAGGCCTTGAGGAGGGAAAAGGAAAATTCATTGAGAGCGGAGGTTGCTAGGCAAAGGAATTCTTAACCCAGATAAAGAAACACTGAAGCTCAAACTCAAGCCGCAGACAATTGTTACCATATGGAAATACCTTGTAGAGACCCATAAAACATTTGCTGTGAAGCTAGTACAGTCTGTTCTACTCTAATGTAATAGTTGTGTCCTTGGAGAACTTTGCATTATGGAAAAATTGTGCTTTAATACTTACGGCTTGACCATACCCTACTTAAAACTCACCTCCTCCAAGAGGCCTTCCCAGACTGAGCTCCTCTTCTCCCTCTATTCCCTCTGCCACCCCCCCTTTACCTCTCCGCAGCTAAACCCTCTTTTCCCCCTTTCCCTCTGCTCCTCCACCTCTCCCTTCCCATCCCCACAGCACTGTACTCGTCTGCTCAACTGTATATATTTCCATTACCCTATTTATTTTTTTAATGAATTGTACATCGCCTTGATTCTATTTAGTTGCCATCGGTTTTTACGAGATGTTCTTCCCCTCGACTCTATTTATTGCCATTGTTCTTGTCCATCTGTCTCCCCCGATTAGACTGTAAGCCCGTCAAATGGCAGGGACTGTCTCTATCTGTTGCCGACTTGTTCATCCCAAGCTCTTAGTACAGTGCTCTGCACATAGTAAGCGCTCAATAAATACTATTGAATGAATGAATGAATGAATGAATGAATTACCACAAGTTGTGTTGGCTTGCAGCTCGTTTGCTATACAGGCAGAAGAACAATGTGAGAAGCATGTTCCCTAAAAGTTCAGCAGCACTCTATCCAAGTGGTGTCATGAAAATACAGGGGCCGGGAACACGTCTGCCAACTCCGTTGTACCGTACTCTTCCAAATGCTTAGTACAGTGCTCTGCACATAGTAAGCACTCAGTAAATACCATTGAATTGATTCATTTGACTGATCTAACAGAACTAAATGAATGTCCTCCAAACCAAAATTTTCCACCTTCGTTCTACATTTCAAAAGCCCTAACTTTCAATAGCATTTGGTGTGCTGAGGAGAATATTGAAGCATTCCTGTCATCCGTCTCATCGGGGCACTTAGTGCTCTGCACACAGTAAGCACTCAATAAATACAATTGACTGATTGATTCCCTCTTTGTCTGTGATGAGGCTTGGGCCCTCTTTAGAGGTTTCAAGATGGAGTATAATGTTTCTAACAACGGAAAGAGGTTCTTGGTTTCATGGAAATCTATGTAGCCTTCAAGACATGGTTATACACTCCCAGGCACATAATCATACTCACGCAACACCTTAATATACACACAATAAAGACACACACATTCTCATTCCCACTTTCCCTTCTTCTTTGGAAAATAGAGATCATATGGATAAAATAACATAGAGACAATAATAATGATAATGATCAAACTGAGATCTACTTCCAGACAGCATTTGTGCTGGACTGTCACTCCCTTGTCCTTTACTAAGGAACTCTAGAGGCCTAAACAGTGTGGATTGGCCCCATGATGCCACTATGTGGTTTGAAATGCCCACTGAGGGTCAATCGGGGTGATTTGGTCTACCTTTCCCCTCTCCCTGTTGGGTACAGGGGGAGCCAAACGAATGTCAGACAATGGACCTGAGGTCCAGGATGCATGCTGTGCTCTATCAAACACTTAGTTCAATGCTTAGCACTCACTGGGTGCTCAATAAATACCATTGATTGAAAATTATTCACTAATAATAGTAGTACTTGCTTGTACTATGTGAAAAAGCAAGAAAGCCACCTTACTTTGCAGGACAGGCTACAGTACTGTTTTAAAAAGTGCCTGAGGTTGAAAGGAAAATCATCATAATTTGTGAATCATTTCCCTGTACATTCTAGAGAGGGTGTGCACTTTCCTTCCTCTCTTGTCTTGTCTTATGCCATCGAGTTGTTTCTGACCCATAGCCGCATTTCTCCCAGAACACCCCACCTCCTTCTGCAATTGCTCTGGTAGTGTATCCATAGAGTTTTCTCGGTAAAAATATTGAAATGTTGTACCATTGTCTTCTTCTGCACAGTAAACTTGAGTCTCTGCCCTCGAATCTCTCCCATAGTGCTGCTGCCCAGCTCAGGTGAGTTTTGACTTGTAGTAGGTTGTCTTCCACTCATTAGCCACTGTCCCAGCTAGGAATGGAATGGGTAGGCCTCTGCTTGACCCTCCCTCCCGTAGCCAAGACTGGTAGAGGACTGGAAACTCTCCAGTTTGCAATCCGGAGAGGGGCACTCCTCTCTTGGGGAATGCTTTGCTCAAACGTTGGGAAAGAGAAAGCTAGGGGTCATATTAACTCTGAGAGAGGGCCTTGGACAAGAGCCAGAAACTGGACCTTTTTTATGGTATTGGTCAACCAATCAATCAGGGGTATTTCCTGAGCACTTACTATGTGCTGGGCACTATACTAATCCCTTGGGAGAGTACAATACAATTTGGAGATACATTCCCTGCTCATGAGCTAAGTGCTTACTACCTGCCAGGCACTGTACTAAGCCAAGGGGTGATACAAGGTAATCAGGCTGGGCACAGTTCATGACCCATGTGGGGCTCACAGTCTTAATTCCCATTTTACAGATGAGGAAACTGAAAGACAGAGAAGTGAAGTGACTTGCCCAAGGTCACACAACAGACAAGTGACAGAGTTGTGATTAGAACCCAGGTCTTCTGACACCCAGGCTTATGCTTTATCCACTAGACCTCGCTGAACAGTATTCTGTCTACTGCCGCTCATCGTGAGTTGTCTAACCGGTTTCTATGCCTGAATGACAAAAGAGAGAAGGAGAATGAAGCTTAACCCTTGCTCCCCTGAGCCGACATTCTTCCTTGGATTACCACCGCTCAGCTACGCCTCTTGAGTTCCAAGGCTCTGCCCCTTCCCCCTCTCACTGCCATCCAGATGGTCCTCGGTCAACCCATCCCTCCAGCCGGACCGTTCCATCTCCTGACCTTTGGCCCGGAGTTATTGGGAGGTGGACAGGAGGAACCCTTGCCTCGGACCTGCCCAGTCCCTGACCCAGAAATGTCCGAATGTTTTTCCTAAATCAGCCACTTCAGACGTTCAGCGACTGCCTTTTGCACCCTGTAGAAGGGATAGGGACACAACCGGTTTTTGTCCATTGGGACAAGAGGGATAATTATCCCAAATGTTCTCTTACAGATTTACACACCCCCTTCCCACTTAGGGAGTGAAATCTCATGCTTTAGTGGATAGAGCAGGGGCCTGGGAGTTAGGAGGTCATGGGTTCTAATCCCAGCTCCGCCACTTGTCTGCTATGTGACCTTGGGAAAGTCACTTCACTTTTCTGTGCCTCAGTTACCTCACCTGTAAAATGGGGATTGAGACCGTGAGCCCCAAGCGGGACAGGGACTGTGTTCATTCCGATTTGCCGATCCATTCGGGCGCTTAGTATAGTGCCTTTCATATAGTAAGCACTAAACAAAAATGACAGTTATTGTTATTAGAATCTCATGGCAGCACCGGCCTTGATCTTTTCTTCACTGGCAAGGCTTAACCTTATGGGAAGCAGTGTGGTCCAGTGGATAGAGCCCGGGCTTGGGAGTCGGAGGTCACAAGTTTGAATCCCAGCTCTGCCACTTGTCAGCTGTGTGACTGTGGGCAAGTCACTTAACTTCTCTGGACCTCAGTTCCCTCATCTGTAAAATGGGGATGAAGACTGTGAGCCTCCCGTGGGACAACCTGATTACCCTGTATCTACCCAGCGCTTAGAACAGTGCTCTGCACACAGTAAGTGCTTAACAAATACCAACATTATTATTCTTTAGGGTAAATGATTTTCAACTATACATGCAGGAAACAGGGAAGTTAAGTTCCAAGTATGTTTTATTGCCTTTGGATCAGCAGAGGCCTGTGAGAAAGATCAAGGACAGAATTTCCTTTTCATTCCCCAGCCAGGTGAGAAAGGCGATGGGAGGTAGCTGGGTATCAACCACGTTTGGGTCTCCTGCTCTGTGTCGACATCTGGGATTAAGCAGCAAGAAAACAGACTTGCTCAGAAAAACAGACTTGCTCTGAAGTAAATATTAGTCCAATTCAGCCAATGCTAGAGTTCAGGCAGCACCACACATTCCTCAGTGCTGTCGGGGCTTGTAAGGGAGAGAGATTTTCCACGCTTGACTTCAGCTCAGAGATGAGGAGAAGCAGGTCTCTTTGGCCATGCGGTTAAAAAAAAAATTCCTGCAACTCAAAAGACAAAAGCATGGAGGGAGGGGAAAGAAGAGAAAGGAAGATAGAAGAAAAAAAGAGGAAGAGGGAAAGAGAGGAAGAGAAGGGGAAGGGGAGGGAGAGAGAAGGGGAGAGGGGAGAACAAGAAAGAGAAAGAGTAAAGGAGAGAAAGAGGGAGTGGGTGAGAGACAGCAAGGAAGAGAGAAAAATGATGAAAGAGACAAAGATAGAGGAAGAAAGAGAACTAGATGTGCAAAATCATTCCAAGGCCAATGAACCTTTTGAAAAACTCGAACATTCATTCTGCCTTCGAGGCCTAAACTCCAATGGGGGAGAGAAATAGACAATAGTTAAGTAACAACATAGACACAGATGATAAAATAGAAGCTTGACCCACAGTCAATCAATCAATCGATGTTTTTTATTGAGCGCTTACTATGTGCAGAGCACTGGTCTAAGCACTTGGAAGAGTACAGTGCAACAGTATTAGCAGACACATTCCCTGTTCATAGCAAGTTTAGAGTCTAGAGGGGGAGACAGACACAAGTTAGCAAATAAACAACAAAAAAAAATAGATAACCAATAGACAGCTACATAAGCACGAGGGCTAAGGGGGTTGATAGAGTGATATTCATGAAGGAATTATTTTGTTCAGAACACTGTACTGCGCACTTGGGAGGGTCGGTAGAAACATTCTCTGACCACGAGTTTACAGTCATGACCAAGAAGGTGGGGAATTAATCAGGGAATGTGCCTTGGAGACAGTGCTTTGAGAAGGGATCTGAAGGCAGGAAGGGGTTTCTCTCCAGCCTTGAAACATGGTCACTGCCCCGTTTTTTAATGGTATTTGCTAAGTGCTTACTATGTGCCAGGCACTGTACTAAGCGCTAGGGTAAAAACAAGCTAATCAGGTGGCACACCGTCCATGTTCCACATAATAATAATAATAACGATGGCTTTGGATAAGCACTTACTATGTGCTAACCACTGTTCTAAGCTCTGGGGTAGTTACAAGGTAACCAGGTTGTCCCACATGGGGCTCACAGTCTCAATCCCCATTTTACAGATGAGCTAAGTGAGGCACAGAGAAGTGACTTACCTGTCACAGAACAGGCCTGTGGCGGAGCTGGGATTCGAAACCGGTCCTTCTGATCCCAGGTCCGTGCTCTATCCACTAAGCCACGCTGCCTCTTCCTTCTTGGAAATCAGACGGGGAGCCTGGAGGCTTGGGAAACCCACCTCTGAGTTGGCAAAGGACAGTGGGCTGTGGGCCTTTAGTAGGAGGAGCACAGCTCCTTCTGTTTTGGCCCAGACAGGGAGGGAGGCCTCCGGGAGCGGGATGGGAAGTTAGCCAGGCTTCAGGCTCGGAGTCTAACCGGCAGCAGGGAAGACAGACCCAGTGCCCTTAATGTGATGGCTCGAGGAACACATCCAGACAGCTAGTCTCATTGTGCCGCAACTGGAACAAAAGTTCAGAGGCTAAGTAGCTTTGAAATACATCACAGGTTATGGGGGCCTTTCAAATCGCTGTACAGAACTCTGGGGTTAAGCTTGTCCTCCCGGCCCTTCGGCCGAAGCCCGGAGCACTTCGGCCAACGATCTCAGTCCGGACAGTCTACACATCATGTACTATGTGCTTCATACTACGTACCTAGCCCTGAACGAGGCACTCGGGCCGATACGGGATAAGCGGATCAGGCACAGTTCCTGGCCCAAGCAGGACTCGCAGAGAAAATGGGTATTTAATCCCCCTTTACAGATGAGGGAGCATTTATTGAGCACTCACTGTGTGCTGAGCACCGAACTAAGTTCTTGGTGACTCAGTTTCCTCATCTGAAAAATGGGGAGAGAGATCCGTTCCTCCTTCCCCTCCGTCTGTCAGTCCCTTATGGGACAGGGACTGTGTTCGACCTGCTTATGGTGTATCTACCCTTAGTACAGCGCTTACTAATCGCGTAATCTTGTAACTATAATTAATTCCTGACTTTTCAAGGATTGGTTATTCAACTTGTGGATTACCCAGTCGCTTGGCTTCTCCTCTCTTCTAACCTTCTTTTGGCCTCTTCCCTGGTGATTCGCACATCAATCAATCAGTCAATTGTACTTACTGAACACTTACTGCGTACAGAACACTGTACTAAGCACCTGGGAGAGTACAGTACAACAGAGTCGATAGACTTGTTCCCTGCCCCGAAGGAGCTCAGAGTCTAGAAACTTACATCCCCTAGAGGGCAGAGAAGAAGGGAAAACAGGGGAATTGAAATTGAGCAAATGAATTTTTTGGTGCTTCCTCCTCCCCCTTGGTCTGTGAGCCATCTAGGGGACAGGGACTGTGTTCAACTTGCTTATTTTGACTCTAGCCTTAGTATAGTGCTTGGCACATGGTGAGAGCTAAACAAATACCGCTTGGTAGTAATAGTAATAGAAGAAGAAGAAGAAGGAAAAGGAAAGAAGGAGGAGGAGGAGGAGAAGAAAGAAGAAGAAGAAGAAGAAGAAGAAGAAGAAGAAGAAGAAGAAGAAGAAGAAGAAGAAGAAGAAGAAGAAGAAGAAGAAGAAGAAGAAAAGCAGCTGGTTTAATGGAAGGAGCCCGGGCTTGGGAGTCAGAGGTTGTGGGTTCTAATCCCCGCTCTGCCACTTGTCAGTGGTGTGACTTTGGGCAAGTCACTTCACTTCTCGTTGCCTCATCTGTAAAATGGGGATTAGGACTATGACCCACATGGGACAACCTGTTAACCTTGTATCTATCCCAGAGGTTAGAACAGTGCTTGGCACATAGTAACCGCTAACAAATGCCATCATTAGTAGTAAAAGTAGTACAAGCTTGATGTGGGCAGGGAACGTTTCGGCCTACTCTGTTCTAGTGTATTCTCCTAAACGCTCACCACGGTGCTCTGCACACAGTAATTGCTCAAAAAATATCACTGATTGATTTGATCGATAGTAACATACATTTTAGAGAAGCAGCGTGGCTCAGTGGAAAGAGCACGGGCTTAGGAGTCAGGGGTCATCGGTTCCAATCCCGGCTCCGCCACCTGTCAGCTGTGTGACTTTGGGCAAGTCGCTTCACTCCTCTGTGCCTCAGTTCCCTCATCTGTAAAATGGGGATGAAGACTGTGAGCCTCACGTGGGACAACCTGATTACCCTGGATCTACCCCAGAGCTTAGAACAGTGCTCGGCACATAGTAAGCGCTTAACAAATACCAACATTATTATTATTATTATTATTATTCAGATCTTGATTCTTTCAGGCTCCCTCAATTGAAATTAGGTAATACTGGGAGCTGCCAGCCGGGGGTAGCAGTGTTTCACGGTACTGACAACAGGCTGGAGTTTCAGGGGTTTTTTTGTTTAAAACACTGCCGTTTTCCTCCTCTCATCATCAGAAAGCCCGCTATTCATTAAGCGTTAAACATTCCCGTGTTCGTGAAGAATAATCACATTAGGTACTGGGACAGATACAAATTGATGAGGTGGGACATTGTCCCTCTCCCACACAAGGCTCACAATTTCACAGTTTCGGCAGGTCAGCGGAGTGTCCGTCCTAGACCTGGTAGGGACCTTGTGAGGTCATCTAGTCCAGTCCCCTGCCTTCAGGTAATGGCACTGTAGGTAATGTCCTCTAGACTCCACCTCCAGACTGTAAGCTTGATGTGGGCAGGGAATGTGGAATACGTCTGTTTATTGTTGTATTGTACTCTCCCAAGTGCTTAGTACAGTGCTCTGCACACAGTAAGCACTCAATAAATACACTTGAATGAATGAACGAATGAATGAGATGGGAAAGAATCCATTTTAGAAGCCCTCCAGAGCAGGGTTGCCAGGTGCTGAGAATGATTTTTACTAACAGTAAGAATAAAAATGACTGATATCAAGCTCTCTTCTTGACAGATGGAAAGTAAGCGAGAACAGGCATTTCAGAAGGCTGAGGGGGTGGGTGGGGGCGCGGAAGGGGTTGCTTGGCTGGGGCTGCCGGCAGCCAGTATTTACAGATAGCTAAATATTTTTACAGGCTTTAGGGACGAGACCAATTTCATTTCATTTTTTCAGACTGGCCAGAATTTACGGATGGTTGGCAATCCAGTCTCGAGGAAGTTTCCGGTCTACCGCAGCTCACTGTTCCCTCTTTGGCTGGAAACTCTTCCTGCCGTCTGACCTAATTCCACCATGCTTCAGCTACGATCCTCTTGTGGAGACAGCTGGTTCTCCAACTCCACTAAGCAGCGGGCTGTTTGTATCCTCCCAAGATCTTAGTACAGTGGTCTGCGTGCAGTAAACACTCATAAATATCTGTTACCAATTTGTACATTCCAAGCGTTTAGTACAGTGGTCTGCACATAGTAAGCGCTCAATAAATACTACCGAATAAATAAATACCACTGACTGATTGATTGATTGATTGACTGCCATTAAGTCAGTCACATCTCAGCCTTCTGTTCTCCGGGGCCAGGTAACTTGAGCAACCTTTGGCGCTATAGCCTGTTAAGAGTTCAGCCATACGGACATGCTCCATGATACAATTGAAATATAACCTTGAAAATATGGTTTTATTAAGAATGGTTGTATTGCGGGGTAATGTTTTCCCCCTTAGATTTACTGGTGATAAATTAGGATCCATTCCAGGATATCTGGAACAATAATACAAAATTCCCTCAGTGCTAAACATACTATAATGGTAAACATCACTAAACTATTGTTGAATCTCTAAGTAATTTGAAGCGTATCATCACGACATTAAATGGAGTCATTTTATGATTTCAAGTCTTTGTAAGTTGCAGCTTTTTCTGTTGACTGAGGCAGTGGTTTTTCCTCTTTAGTGAAGATGTGTCCAGTTTAGGCTTAACAAGAGTCTTCCCCTTTTCTTCCTCCGCCTTCTCCTCCTCCTCCTCTTCCTCAATGTTATTTATTGAAAGCCTAGTTATGTGCAGGGGACTGCACTGAACACTTGGGAGAGTACAATACATGAGTTGGTTATACATGCTCTCTGCCCACAAAAAGTTTACACAAGTACCTTAGTCAGATGAATTTCTGAATCCCTCTGCCAACCTTTGAACTCCTCTCTCTTCATCAGTGGTGCCTTCCATCTTTTTTCAAAATCCATCTGCTTCTAGAAAATTGATGTAATAATTCTTCATTCCCAAATCCTAATGGGTTGTTGAGAGTCCAAACCTTCTTCTTCTTCATCATAATAATGGTGTTCGTTTAGCACTTACTATGTGCCAAGCGCTGTACTAAGCGCTGGGATGGATACAAGTAAATTGGTATGGACACGGTCCCCGTCCAATGTGGGGCTCACAGTCTCAATCTCCATTTTACAGATGAGGTAACTGTTTCAGCCTCTTTCAATGTTGCTTTTGATTGTCCAAGGCCTTCCCAGATGAGGCCCCCCTTTTCCTCTGATCCCCCTTCCCATTGCCCCTCCTTTATCTCTACCTCACCCTGCCCCGCAGCTCTTGTGTATATATACATATTTATAATTAGAATTCTATTTATTTTTACTAATGGTGTGTATATGTCTATAATTCTGTTTATTTACAATGATGCTACTGATGCCCATTTACTTGTTTTGATGTCTGTCTCCCCCTTTTTAGACTGTGAACCTGTTGTGGGCAGGAATTGTCTCTCTTTGTGGCTGAGTTGTACTTCCCAAGTGCTTAGTACAGTGCTCTGCACACAGTAAGCGCTCAATAGATACGACTGAATGAATGAATGAATCCTCTAGACTCTGAGCACATTGTGGGCAAGGAATGGGTCTATCAACTCTGTTATATTGTTACATTATACTCTCCCAAGCACTTAGTACAGTTCTCTGCACACAGTAAGTGCTCGATGAATACGATTGATCCATCGATCGATTAGACGACGATTCCTCCGAATGAGGTACAGTGAAGTCACTGACAACTGCACCGTATTCTTCTAGATTAAGTTGCTTCCTCAGTTCATTATCATCATCATCATCATAGTAGTGCTTGCTGAGTGCTTACCAAGCACCAAGATCTGGGGTAAATACAAGATAATCAGATTGCTTACAGTTCTTTTTCCACATGGGGCAGAATGAACAGGTATTCCATCCCCACTTTACAAACGAGGAAACCGAGGCACAGAGAAGTTAAATGTTGCCCAGCAGGCAAATGGCCGAGTGGCGATTAGAACCCAGGTCTGCTGGCTCACAGTTCTATGCTCTTCCCACTAGGTCATGCTGCTTCTCTACTTCTTTGGATCTGATTATTTATGACTTCTTCGTTATCAGTCCAGAGCTGGCTCAAGGGCCTTGGAAATGTGACAGAGACTGTGGGCAGAGCTTCCCCCAAGATTAGTTCATTCTTGACTCTTTAATTTTGGCATGGGTGGTAGGAGCAGAGAGATATTCATTCATCTGTAGTGCTTGGCTTCAAAGTCAGGGCTGCCAGGCTTTTTTTGAGCTGGGTGAGGCGTGGACAATGCAAATTGTGCTGTGGAGTGGCTGTAACTGGGGTTAGGTATCAAACAATACTGACTCTCTCCCCGGGGTTGTAAGTATTACGGAGTAGCTGTAACCTGGGGTTTGCATTCAAATTCAGGGATGTGGGGGGGCATGCACATGAGTGCTGGAACCTTCGGAAGAATAATAATTGGTATCTATTAAGTGTTTATAATGTGCCAAGTACTGTACTAAGCTAAGGTAGTTACTGTGTACTCAGTTTGGAAACAGTCTCTGTCCCACATGGGACTCACCATCTAAGTATTGGGAGGTCGGGGGCAACAGATATTTAATCCCAATTTTACAGATGAGGAAACTGAAGTCTAGATAAATTAAGTGACTTGACCAAGGTTGCACAGCAGACAAGTGGCAGGATAGGGATTAGAACCCAGGTCCTTTGATTCCCAGGCCTGTGTCCTTTCCACCAGGCCCTGCTGAGAAGAGTAAGAGACAGGATGGGAGAGAGAGTAGATGTGAGTGTGTGCCAAGGCAAAAGATCAAAAAGGTGGGCCAACTTGCCTTTATTATCGTACCATCAGAGATGTTCTGGTCCGAAGAACCCATTTCAACCTCGTAGCTTTGAGTTAAAAGGCCCACGTGAAGCCTCATGAAGCCTTGCAGCTGGGCCTGACTTGATGCCAAAAAGCACCTGTGTGCCCTCTAATTTTCAGTGTCGGAAAACAGTAGGGTCAGCGAGTCCCAGATCCTCTCTCTTTCCGCTCTCCTGGCCTCAGCAGGGAGGTTCTCTGGACCCTCTGCTGCTCCGGGCAGTAATTCCGGAGTTTTGACATTGCCCTCCTGACGGCAGTGATGTCACTAAGCCCTAAGGATCCGGCTTGGAACTCACTGTTCATCTGGAAATTACAGCCCAGATTAGGGTCATGGTCCCTGTGGCCGGGCTGCTGAGGGAATGGGGGCTGGCTGCCCAAATAATGCTCACCCATCTTCCCACTGTCCGGGTGATGGTGGACTAGACACCAGAGAATGAGAGGGGCCTGAAGAAGGGTAGTGTGGAAGCTACCGACCACCATTTCTACTTCCATTTAGTGCCCTTACATATGACTTTTATTAAGCCCGCAGCCTAATTTCTTTCTAAGTGGCTGCTACCACTTAGTGCCCCTATATTCCCATCTGTCCATTAAATTTGCAGTGTGCCTCTCCTCTGGGCAGCAGTGACATCGGGCAAACAAAAGGGCTAATGCCTGGATTGTGTTTTGAGATCCTAGATTCTCTAGACTGTAAGCTCACTGTGGCCAGGGAATATGTCTGTTTATTGTTATATTGTACTTTCCCAAGGGCTTACACAATGCTCTGCACAAAGTAAGTGCTCAATAAATACAACTGAATGAAAAAAAAAAATCCTAGATGCAATTGGGGATGAGAGCAGTAAGGGGGGCTCTTCAGTTTTATAAAAGACAGACCAATTTTCAGTGGGTCCCTCTGGATGCCGGTGTTTTTATCATCACTGTTGGCTTTCTTTCATCATGGCTCCCGTCACCGAGTGTTTAGGCTTGGAAGCAGCGTCCACATTTCCAGGGACCCAGAGCACGGCTCTGGAGCGAGTTGGGGTCCTGGGGAAATCACAGACAATGCTATGTTTGGGTGAAATTGGTGGGACTTTGGCAAAATGTTGCACGTGATGTTATCGAATTACACTGCTGGCAGGCATAATGCCTGTGACATCATATGTCTCTCAGTGTCCGGTAACCCCAGGGCCATCATTGCCAATCCTAAGTGCTGTGATTCCCACAGACCCCCACGGACCATCCAGGCAGGGAGACCTCGGGTCAGAAAAGAATCAATCAGGGAGCAAAGAGTAGGGCCGGCAGGGCAGGTCAGGGTTGGGAGGTGGGAGCGGCAGTTGGGAGGGGAAGAGCTCCTGTCCCCTTCCTAGAAAGGCTAAAATGAAAGGCTGTTTAGACCCAGGAGCCAGGTCACTTCCAGACACAAACAAGCTGTGAGATCATGAGACTCCTGGTTGCACCCTGCTTGTTGACATTTATCATAAACACCGGGAGACGAGATCTGAGGTTGAACCGGGAGAACTGCCATGACGATCAAGGTCCCAAGGAGGCCGCACTGCCTCAGCGGCCATCTCCAGCTGCCAGAGAGATAGCCCGGGGCGCGATAACCCAAGGGTGAGGGTCAGCTGCTCAGTCACATGCTGCTGGAGCTAGCCCCAGCTCTCCCTACTTATCCAACTCCTCCTTTTTCTCTCCCCTCCCCTCCTCCTCGCTCTGGGCTCCGCAGGCCCCGGGGCCGGGCTACTCTGCCTCAGCCTTCTCCTGCTGCCTCCTGAGGCAGTCTGGCTGGCTTTGGGCCCGGTTTCTGGGCTGGGAGATAAAGTCGCTGCCGGTTTGGAGCACCTGGATGAGTCTTTGAGGGTCAATCCTGCTCCGGCCTCACATTCTTCACCCTGAGGTCACTCACCAAATCCTCTGTCCCTTTGACCTCTGCTCTGTTTTTCTTTCATCAGAACCACATGGATGCCAGGCAGAGGGTGGGCAGGGGAGGGTTGATGAGAGGGGCCTGGATTTCCCATATCAGGCAGGCGGACTTCAACCTGCAGCCTCGCAGTGGGGAGTGGCTGAACTTAGAGGCAGGCCTCTTGGTTTCTCCCGTCCCCAGCGTAGCCATGAGTCTGGGTGACCCTGGCCAGCCCACGGCCCCACTTGGGGCAACAGTTTCCTCATTCATCGAGTGGAAGGAGTCAGTCAGTCAATCGTGTTTACTGAGCGCTTACTATGCACTTTGGAGAGACACATTCCCTGCCCACAACGAGTTTATAGTCTAGAGGGGAAGACAGACATTAATATAAATAAATTACAGATAAGGACGTAAGTGCTATGGGACGGGGTGGGGGGATAAATAAAGGGAGTAAGTCAGGGCAAAGCAGAAGGGAGTGGAAGAAAAGGAAAAGGGAAGGCCTCGTGAAGGAGATGTGCCTTCAGTAAGACTTCAAAGTGGAGGAGAGTAATTGTCTGTCGGATACGAGGAGGGAGGGCAATCCAGGACAGAGGCAGGATGTGGGTGAGAGGTGGGCAATGAGATAGATGAGATGGAGGTATGGTGAGAAGGTTAGAATTAGAGGAGCGAAGTGTGTGAGCTGGGTTGTAGTAGGAGATTAGCAAGGTAAAGTAGGAGGGGGCAAAGTGATTGAGTGACTTAAAGCCAATGGTTTTCTGTTTGATGTGGAGATGAATGGGCAACCACTGGAGGTTCTTGAGGAGTGGGGAAACACGGCCTGAACGTTTTTGTAGTAAAATGATCCGAGGTCCCCGCCTCCCCATTGATTCACCAATGGACACGATGTGAGCTGTGAGGAGTTGCAGAGGAAACGTGGGCCCTGCCCTCCAGGAGTTTGAAGTCAAGTGTGGGAGGCAGTGCTACCCACCTACATAAGCCCACACAAATATGAAGCAAGAGACACAAGTTAGAGAAGCAGCTTGGCCTTGTGGAAAGAGCACAGGCCTGGGAGTCAGAGGACCTGGATTCTAACCCCAGCTCTGCCATGTGTCTGTTGTATCTCCTTGAGCAAGTCACTCACTTCTCTGTGTCTCGACTGTAAAATGGGGCTTCTATCCTATTCCCTCCTACTTAAACTGTGAGCCTCACGTGGGACAGGGACTGTATCCAATTTGATTAACTTTCACTCTACCCCAGTGCTTAGGACAGTGCTTGGTACATAGTGCTTAACTTCATTCAATCGTATTTATTGAGCTCTTAGCGCTTAGCATTTAATGGATATCATCCATCAGTCAAGTTCAGGGACACAAAAGGACACGAGAACAAGAGTAGAAACACGAATAATAATAATAATAATAACGTTGGTATTTGTTAAGCCCTTACTCTGTGCAGAGCACTGTTCTAAGCACTAGAGTAGATAGAGGGTAATCAGGTTGTCCCATGTGAGGCTCACAGTCTTAATCCCCATTTGACAGATGAGGTAACTGAGGCACAGAGAAGTTAAATGACTTGCCCACAGTCACACAGCTGACAAGTGGCAGAGCTGGGTTTCGAACCCACGACCTCTGACTCCCAAGCCCGGGCTCGTTCCACTGAGCCACGCTGCTTTTACAGAGTTATGCATAGTGGACCAGGCATTCTTGAAGTAGAGTGACCAGAGTCTGGCAAGTTAATTTGGGAAGACTTCATGGAGGCAGTGAATTTTAGTAGCATTTGGGAAGGAGAAGCTATGGCTTAGCTAAGCGGAGATTGGGGGAAGGTCCTTGTTGAGGGCCCAGAAGAGGCCCTGCAGCCCTCCTACAGCTAGTCGAGCCATTTCACACATGACTGGCTAGTGAATGTCAGCTAGTGGTGATTGGCTGGCAGAGAGCCAGGCAGAGAGATGCCAGTGAACCAGGCTGAAGTCTTTGTCCTCTTGCTATTTGCTGGTCTTGTTCCAATAGCCAACTGCCCCCTTGGCATGTGGGTGAGGAGCGGGAACACAAAGACCAGGCTCTGTTCTTTCCTGACGCTCAACTGAAGACACGCTGGGGACACCTTGAACTGCCCAGACTCACCGAAGGGAGAACGGGATTTTCCTGGAGAAGATTGGGCTCTGGAGGCAAAGGAATGGGAAGGGAGAATGCCTTCAGATCCATCTCCCCCCCTACCTGGGCCTGGGGTATCCAGGACCCGCTGAGTCTGAGCTGAACAGCTCTCTCTGCCCTTGAACTAACCCCTTCTCCATCTCCAAAACTCTGACTCTCTATCTTAGATACATCACTTGGCAATGGAGGTCCAAAGACAGGGTCACGTGTCCCCTGGGAGCAGAGGTTAGGGTTAGGGCATCTGGCAAGGTCGATATTGGTGAGGATGCCATGAGGGAGGCCAATGGCTCCATGTGGTTTAGTATTTCTGCCTCAGGGGTAGGCGGCCCTTTTGGTGCATAACCCTCAGTAGCTGCCCCTGCTTCCTTGGAGAGGATCAGAAGTCAGTCAATCGTATCTATTGAGTGCTTACTGTGTGCAGAGCACTGTACTAAGCACTTGGGAGATTAAGATACAACAGAATTAGCAGACACGTTCCCTGCCCATAATAAGCTTACAGTCTAGAGGGGGAGGTGTGTGCAGAACGGTATTTCAGAAAAACGGTCTGGGCATTGGAGTGAAAGAAGGACTTGGAGAGGAGAGAGATTGAGGTAGAAGTGACACAGACAGTGTTGCCCAGAGCTCTTGGGTCTCCTTTTCTCACCCTGCTTCCCCGGTGCTTATTTTCCTCTCTGATTCCTGCAATTTCCTGAGCCCTCCCCTTCTCTCCTCTCCACTTCCAATGTCATAAAACCTAGGGCTCCGATCCTGCCGACCCGTCTCCTTACCCCATTCTTCAGCCAACTTCTCCTTTCCTTCAGAATGCAGTCAAACTTCTCCCATCCCCTGGGCCAGGCCTGGGACCAGCCATCCAGTCCTGCAACCTGGGGTCCTGGTAGAAGTGGGCAGGTCCAGAGCTGGACAGTGCTGGTTTGGACACCCATTTGGCTCCCAAAAACCTCAGTTTCAGGGGCTGGAGGTCAGGGTGGGGGTGGCGGGGCAGTCAGTCAATCAATGACTTTTATTCAGCATTTACTGAATGTGCAAAGCATTATATCAAGCGTCAATCGATCAATGACATTTATTCAGCATTTACTGAATGTGCAAAGCATTATATCAAGCACCTGGGTGAGTTGGAGTTAACAATCTAGTGGGGAACCCAGACATTAAAATAAATTACAGGTAGCGGAATGAGGGACAGGGACTGTGCCCAATCTAATTTTCCTGTATCTACCCCAGTGCTTAGAACAGTATTTGACTTAGAGTAACTGCTTAACAAATATAATTTTTTTTAAAAAAAAAGGAGTCTGAGGCATTATTTTTCCAGGCCCACTTGGACCTGGATTGGATTGGAATACCTCTTGGAGTAAACTATGCAGTCTAGGCCAGGGAGGACCAAGGCTAGCCAGGACCAAAACCAGGGTTAAGGCAGGGACAGGTCAGTCTAGAGATTTTGGGCTGGTACAGAGCAGTGTGCCAACACCCTCCCCGCTGGGATCTGGGGCAAATAGAGAAATAGCTTGTCTAGTGGAAAGAGCATGGGCCTGGGATTCAGAGGACCTGGGTTCTAATTCTGCCTCCGCCACTTTACAGCTGTGTGACCTTGGCCAAATCACTTAACTTCTCCGTGCCTCAGCTACCTCATTGGTAAAATGGGGATTAAGACTGTGAGCCCTACATGGGACGGGGAATATGTCTAACCCAATTCTAGACTGTGAGCCCGTTGTGGGCAGCGATTGTTTCTATTTGTTGCTGAATTGTACTTCCCAAGTGCTTAGTACAGTGTTCTGCACACAGTAAGCACTCAATAAATATGATTGAATGAGTGAATGAATGAATGATCTTGTACCTACCCCTATGCTGGCCATAGTAAGTGCTTAACAAATACCATTTAAAAAACAAAAAAACCTCACCTTGTTGCTCAGGTGAAGAGCATTGGAAACTACTTAATCTCCCAATATCTTCTCCCAGCCTAGAACTCCTCCTTTTTCAAGGGCCGGACTGGTTCCGGGGAGGGGGGGAGGTGAAGGTCTCCCTGAGGCCATTATAGCTTAGCCTCCTGGTTCGTCTGCTGATATCCCCAGGCAGGGCTTTAGCTACAATGGGAAGAAGAGGCAGAGGAGCTAGGGACAGGTGGAACTTTGACCTCTGCAGAGTCAACAGATCTCATGAACTGGAACAGGCCTAAGGCAGGACAGTGGAGGAGGAAGATTGGTGAAAGGAGACAGCGGTCAGGCCTCAGCCGGCTTATCCTGGTTCCTGTGGAGGAATCACTCCCATGGCCCCCAAGCGCATTGATAGGCTTGATTGAGGGACAACTTGGAGAGAACCTGGGGGCACAGTCTTCCTCTTCCCTCCCCACCACACCCCGACTTTGGACACTCCCAGGCTGGAGGGTCCCTCAGCAGAATTCCCCTCTCTGGAGCTCCAGAAAGCATCAGATGGACTGTGAAACTTGCTTCGGAACCCACTCGGCTTCTGGGAATCTGGTCAGTCTGTGTCAGGGAGTGCGAAACGTAAGCCGAATAGCTCGTTCGAGCCTAAAAGAAACTGACCAGGGCCTCTAGGCCAGAGGAAAGTCAGGGTCTGGTCGTTTTCTTGTAGGCCTGAGAGAGAGCTATGCAGCTTGAATTTCCCATTCCCTGAAACTGACTGACCACAGACCCTGACTCTCCTCTGGCCTAGAGGGCCTGTGTCTGGGGCAGTGCTGACAAAATTGCCTGCCTGCAGATTCCTATTTTCTCTTTTTTTTATGGTATTTGTTAAGCACTTACTATGTGCCAGGCACGATATTAAGCACTGTGGCGGATACAAGCTAATCAGATTGGACACAGTCCATGTACCACCTGGGGTTCAAAGTCTCAATCTCCTCTTCCTAGAAAGATGGGAACATTAGAGGGAGAGGGAGAGGAGGAGGAAGTTGAGAAACGGGGACAAAACCAAGACATATTTTGCAACTTTATGATTTCAAAGACTCTGCCTAATGAGCAACAAAGTTTTGACTTCCAGAATGCAGAACTGGGAAGGTGAGGTTTGAGACCCACTCGATAATGGTAGGGGCAGTCGGACCCCTAGTTCTGTACGACCATCCCCTCCTCAGAAGCAGTTCTGAGCGGGGGTCCTGCTAGGGCGGGGAACTGGCAGCCCAGGGGGAGACCCTGGCACAGGCCTGAGGGGTCTACAGGGAAAGTGGTCACCCAGGGGCCAGCCTGGTCACACCACTATTGGCTCTGGAGGTGGTTCTGACATGGGCTGGGCTCCTGCAGGCTAGCCACACTGTCTCAGACCAGGGGAGAGCCCTTGCCTTCCTGCCGCCCTGGCCCAGCTTGAGGAATCTGCCTCTGTTGTCAGGGCCCTGGTCTCTATCCTGGGCTACCATTCTGTGGGATCCCAGCCTGGGCCAGGACAGTCTGCAGTGGTGGCTCTGAGCCTGGGGAGCCCCACCACTGTGGTGTCCTCGACCAGAGCAGAGAGTTCCCCTCTGATGCCTTTCCCCGGCCGGGCCTGTGAGGAAGCAGGGGATGTGTGACAAGCCACATTCCCTCCCGTTTGGGGCCTCCCTGCAGAGCATAGCCTTTGGGGAACCAGCTGCTCGGGGGACAGAGTTTTCTCTGCCTGAGTTTCACAACTCAAGTCTAGAGAGGATTTCAGCGCTCCTGTATCAAACCAACTAACAAATCTCCCAGGCTGGTTGAGAGAGCCTGGGGCCAGTGCCCTGAAACTCTTTTTGTTGTTCTAGAGAGGATTTCATCGCTCCCGTATCAAACCAACTAACAAATCTCACAGGCTGGTTGAGAGAGCCTGGGGCCAGTGCCCTGAAACTCTTTTTGTTGTTGTTGTTTTTAATGGTATTTGTTAAGCACTGACTTCCTGCCGGGCACTGCTGAAGTAGATACGAGCTAATCAGGTTGGACACAGTCCATGTCCCACATGGAGCTCACCGTCTCAACCTCCATTTTGCAGAAGAGGTCTCAGTCTCCATTTTGTAGATGAGGTAACAGGCACAGAGAAGTGAAGTAACTTGCCAAAGTTCACGCAGCAGACAAGTGATGGAGCTGGGATTAGAACCTAGGACCTTCTGAATCCCAGGCCTGTGCCGTATCCACTAGGCCACTTGGCTTCTCTCTTGATGAGAGTCTGGGGCCAACACCCTGCACCTACCCAGAGCCAGTGCAGTGAACCTGCCGGATGAGGGCTCGGGGCAAGCACCGTGAACCTGCCCGGTGAGAGCCCGGAGCCAGTGCCCTGAACCTGCCCTTTGAGAGCCCGGAGCCAGTGCCCTGAACCTGCCCGGGGAGAGCCTGGAGCCAGTGCCCTGAACCTGCCCGGGGAGAGCCCAGAGCCAGGGCCCTGAACCTGCCCGGGGAGAGCCCCGAACCAGTGCCCTGAACCGGCCTGGTGAGAGCCCGGGGTCCGTGCCCTGACCCGACCCTGTGAGAGTCCAGGGCCACTGCCCTGAACCTGCCAGGGAGAGCCCCGAGGCCCAGTGTGGGAAGTGCAGAGGGCTGTAATTTACTGGAGGCTTATGGGTAGTATGGATTTCTAGTTACTGTGGGAGCCCAGTGGGACCAAGTAAATCTACCTTAATCCCCTGGAAAACAGCCCGAATTCACAATCTCAAATGTCTGTTTGCAGGGCAGTCATTAGTCCGGTTTTAGCTGGTCTGACCAGGACTGGTGCCATGGGATGGGGGGCTGGGTATTTCTGAGTGCCACCAGTGGCCGCAACGTGAGTGTGGGTCTGGGAGGGGCTGGGAAGCGGGGGAGCTGTAGACCCATGAATGAGCAGTGAGTCGTGCAGAGCTGTGTGAAACCAGCTCCTGCCTTCCTTCCCCAGTCCTAGCCTGGGCCCCCGGTCACTTGAGAAGGTCAAGAAGAGTGGATTAGCTTTTGGGTCCATGGTTAGACCACTTAAGTGAGCTATTCATTGAATAATAAGAAGAAGAAGATAAAAAGCATATTTGTTGAGGGCTTACTCTGTGCAGAGAGTTGTACTAAGCCCTTGAGAGATTACAACAGACTTAGCAGACACATTCCCTGCCTACAGTGATCTTACAGTCTATAATAATAGTATTTGTTAAGCACTCACTATCAAGAAGTAGTATGGCCTAGTGGAAAGAGCATGGGCCTGGGACTCAGAGGACCTGGGTTCTAATCTCAGCTCTGCCACATGTCCTCTTTGTGATTTTGGGCAAGTCATTTAATTTATATGTGCCTCAGTTACCCCACCTGTAAAATGGGGATTAAAATCCTAATCCCTCCTACTTCAATGGTGAGCCCCATGTGGGACAGGGATTGTGCCATGATTAACCTGATTAAGTTGTATTTACCCCAGCGCTTAGAAAATTGCTTGGCACACAGTTAGCACTTAAAGAGAACCAAGAACCATTTGCCAAGCACTGTACTAAGCACTGGGGCAGATACAGGATAATCAGGTCAGAGACAGTCCCATGGGAGGGACACACAAATAATTCCAACAATTTGGATTATGAGAGAGGATTAGTTAACTGTTGAGTGACTTGGGTGACATGGGTGCTGATTCTCTGTCTCTCTTTAACTGCCTTCGAAGAGGAATGGGCTGAGTTTGCTCCCTGGCCTCATTATCCTGACCCGGGGGTGTCTTATGAGGTCATCATCAAACCTCATGCTGCTGAGGGGAGAGGAGGGAAAGGTCAGAGGAGGCGTGTGGTTGGATGACAGGGGGACCCTTAGCCGTGCATAAACACCCAACCCGGAGCACTTACCAGGGTGGGGCATGGATGGAGCTCAAAGATACCGGATGCCCCTTCGCCGACCCGGAACTAGGAGGAGACTAATACGCCGGCGCCTTACTCAGGGCATTGCATTATAGCCCAGTGACGTCATTTGGCCAATTTTGCAGAAATCCACTGAAGCTTAGAGCGGGGTTGCCGGTGATGCCTCTGGCCCCCCTTCGTCGCTCCAGGGCCATTGCGTCCCCTTCCCCAATCTCTGTGATCGAGGGCACTCCTTCTGAGTCACAGGAATCAGTGGCTGGACGGAGGCTGGACATTGAAAATAAAAATGTTGGACATATAAGTCATGTCCTATCAAGGTCAGGAAGGGGACAGACCATCTTAAAACCAGACTATATATAAACCATAAGAAAGAGAGAAAGAGAGAGAAAGAGAGAGAGAGAGACTATGTAGAAAACACTTTAAACCACAGAGATGACCTCTTTAGCAACTACAGGGCACTGACATTCAGCATTCGGTAAAGTTCTACATGTTCTACATGTGCTACATGTGCTACCTATTGCCTGCCCTGAAGGACCTTACAATCTAATGAAGGGAAGAGATAGATATGAGTTGTTCACAAGTGACAAGAGTAGAGGAAAAATAATATATAACCCATCCTAGCGGAAGTACTGAAGATGATACACATGACATTGAATAACACAACTAGGTTGATCCATATCATCCATCTAAATATTGAGATCTATACACTGGGACTGAGGGTGGGTGTAAATCCCTAAATGTTAAGGGTGGTGGTTGGCTTGAGCCTCTGCCAGGCTCCAGGATGCATCCCAGTTTGGCTAGGGACCAGAAAAAGCATCCGTTCTCGTCTGAGTGATGGGCAGGGGTGTGGATGAATTCCGTTCAGCTTCCCTCCAATGCAAATACCACCTACTCCCTTCCTTCCATTGCCCTGGCTCATGTGCCACCATTTGAGCTGGAATGAGACTGGGGGTGGGGGTTAACAGGAAGAGAGGTCCAGGCTGTCCGGTATGGATGGCATTCAGGTTTGGCTGCTCAAGGCTTTTAGAGCTGCTTTTCTTGGCAAACCTGTGCCCTTCCTCTCATCCCCACCCTCAGATTAGAGGGAGGAAGGAGATAAAGTAATCTCCCTTCCCCCCAGGGAAGGTGGGGGCTCCAATGCTGAGTCAGTTGGAGGTGCAGACATGTCCCTGTGTCTCTCTGGGAGGAGGTTAAGGAAACAGACCCAGGAGGTGGAAGCGGAGCCTCCAGCTTTAAGGGATTAGGGGGCCTGGGGGTTTGGGCTGACTCCAGGGACTGCTGGGATCCAGCTCACAGAACCCCGGGCCCTCTATCCTGATCCCAGTCTTCCAGATCTACCCCAGCTCCTGCCCCGGCAAAGAGGAGCTTCCAGCTTCTGCGAGATTTAGCTAAATGAGCTGCTTGGCTTGACCCGGGAATTCCGTGAGCTGCAGCTCGTTGGCCCTGGAGCCCCCAGAAAGCTTTGCCTCCTTTGGGGGCCAAAGAGTCCTCCATCCCTCAGGTTTTCCAGGCTGGGGCAGGCCCAATCCAGGGCCAGAGAGGAGACAGGAGCCGGGGCTGAGAGATTTCTATGCATTTTGGTGCTGACTAAAGGACAGGCACAATGATGTGCATACTTGTTCCTCATTTTGGAGTTCTTGCTTGTCACTTCTGTATCGGGATTGAGCATGCAACCCCGTGGGCTGCTGGAAGGGCAGCTGTTATGCGGTGGCCAAAATGGACGGACCAAATTGGACCTTTACTTTTTCCAGGGTCCTCACTGTCTTCAAATGCAATATGCCAATTCAATCATTTTAAATACTTCAGTCTCGAAAATGTAAAACCAATAATGTGAAAAAGGCAAAACCCGTTTCTCTCCCAGTGAATAATAACTGTGGTATTTGTTAAGCACTTACTATGTGTCTAGCCCCGTATTAAGGTGTGGGAAAGATAATCAGGTTCGACACAGTACCTGTCCCACATGGGGCTCACAGTCTAAAAAGGAGGAAGAACGGGCATTGAATCCCCATTTTACAGATGAGGTGACGGAGGCACAGAGAAGTTATGTGATATGCCCAAGGTTACGCAGCAAGCATGTGGAAGATCTGAGATCAGAACCCAGGCCCTTTGACTTTCAGACCTGTCGTCTTTCCACTAGTCCATGCTGATGACAAACATTACCTAGAGAGAACTGCTGGTTGGGAAGGGAGGTGGGGGAGGAGGAGAGGTGGGGACCTGGTGGGGAAAGGGAAGAGATGTGGTTGTGGGTGTTGGGGGTGACGAATTAATCGATTAACCTTTAGTATTTACTCATGTAAAATGGGAATGAAGACTGTGAGCCTCACGAGGGACAACCTTATTACCCTGTATCTCCCCCAGTGCTTAGAACAGTGCTCTGCACATAGTAAGTGCTTAACAAATACCAACATTATTATTATTATTACTGAGTGACTACTGGGTGCAGAGCACTGTACTAAGTGCTTGGGAGAGGACCATAGAGTTAGTAGAAGTCATCTCTGTTCTTAAAGAGCTTACAATCTGGCAGACGCTAACATAGTTTACAGATGGGAAGAAGGAGGAAAAAGGACACAGAAATATCCCTTCCTGGCATCCTTGTTCCCAAAAGGCCAACTTTGGGGTCGCCATCGTGGGATTAGAGTCAAGGCCGTCAAGGGCCCCCAGATACCATCCACGGGGTCCTGTCTGGTCTCAGAGAAGGGCAGACTGTCCCCGGGAAGGACAGCGGTGAGGACACTGACTCACTGTTGAGGTTTCCCAACCCCGCTGCCATGGTGAGGTTGGGCGGTGGCGCGCTGCCCCTCTGGCTGCCTTCCCCAAGGGGATGGTACGGGGTCTCAGGAAGGTGCATTGGTCACTTCAGGCAGAGACAGAGACCCCAGGCTCTCTATTTGGAACCAGAGGACAGAAGCTCACCTGGAGAGGTCTGGGCTATTTTTACCCTCAAACTGACCAGCCTGGACTTTGGTTCCGATTCAACAGTTATCCTTATTTGATTTGGGCAAGATGCTGCCTGAATTTCCTCCCACCCCTCCTTTCAGTCTGACCGCCAGTGGGTTCCGGGAGCCGGGACTTCTGCCTGGCGTATTTGATTTGGCCAGAACAGGGGGAAAATGATCAACAATAAAGCTTTGCCCCCAGCACAAAACTCCACAAACCTCTCCCTTGACCTGCCGCATGAGCAGACACTATCTTGATCTCTATCTCCTTTTTTTATTTACTTTTTTTAAGAAGTTTGGCTTAGCGCAAAGAGCCCGGGCTTGGGAGTCAGAGGTCATGGGTTCTCATCCCAGCTCCGCCACTTGTCAGCTGTGTGACTTTGGGCAAGTCGCTTAACTTCTCTATGCCTCAGTTGCCTCATCTGTAAAATGGGGATTAAGACCGTGAGCCCCACGTGGGACAACCTGATTACCTTGTGTGGACTCCAGCGCTTAGAACAGTGCTTGGCACAGAGTAAGCACTTAAATACATTGTTATGATTATTACTGTGCGCCAGGCACTGTTCTAACCGCTGGGGTAGGTACAAGCTAAACTGACAGGACACAGTCCTTGACCTACGTGGGCTCACGGTCTTATTCACAGTCTTACAAGTGAGGTAACTGAGGCACAGAGAAGTGAAGTGACCTGTCCAAGGTCCCACAGCAGACAAGTGACGGAGCCAGGATTAGAACCCTGGTCCTCTGACTCCCACTAAGCCCAAGGCTTACCTTAATCTTCACCATAAATTCTTGGAGTCTGTTTACAGGTGCTGCCTTAGAGCAATCCACATTAACCTACGGGAAGGGAGGCAGTGTGGTTCAGTGGGTGGAACATTAGCCTGCAAGACAGGACAGCTAGGTCCTAGGCATTCCTGGTTGCCTCCGGGCAGGTGACTTAACCTCCGGGAACTACTACGCACTCCCCACCTGCAAAATGAGCCCAACTCCTACCTACTTTGCTGTTGGGCAGATGAACCCGATAAGGGGCAATAAAGAGCGCCCGGGTTAACCCTGCCCATGAAAGCCCCTTCCCACTTTTTCTTTCATTCATTCATTCAATAGTATTTATTGAGCGCTTACTATGTGCAGAGCACTGTACCAAGCGCTTGGAATGTACAAATCGGTAACACATAGAGGCAGTCCCTGCCCTTTGACGGGCTTACAGTCTAATCGGGGGAGACGGACAGACTGGAACAATGGCAATAATTTTTTCTCCCCTGTGCTTCCCAGGCAGTTGGTTGCCAAGGGTGGAGGTGTGGGCTGGCTTGAATTTCACCATTTTGTCTCAAAGTTGCCCTTCCTTCCACAGGGCCGGTGAGGGCCCCAGTGGCTCCACCCTAATCAATCAACCATATTTACTGAGCGTTTACCGTATGCAAAGCACTGTACTAAGCTCTTGAAAGGCAGTGTTGCCTAGTGGAAAGAGCACAGTCCTGTAATTCAGGGACCTCTAGACTGCTCTCCCCCTCCAGACTGTAAGCTCACTGTGGGAAGGGAACGTACCTACCAACTCTTCTGAATAGTATTCACTCATTCATTCATTCATTCATTCATTCATTTGATCGTATTTATTGAACGCTTACTGTGTGCAGAGCACCGTATTAAGCACTTGGAAAGTACAATTCGGCAACAAATAGAGACAATCCCTACCCAACGGGCTCACAGTCTAGAAGGGGGGAGACAGACAACAAAACAAAACAAAACAAGTGGACAGACGTACTCCCCCCTACAATATCAGCGCACAGTAAGCACTCAATAAACATCATGGATGATGACCTGGGTTCTAATCCTGACTCTGCCAATTGCCTGCTTTGTGAATTGCCTGTTGTGTGACCTTGGGCAAGTTACTTAACTTCTCTGGGCCTCAGTTTCCTCATCTGTAAAATGGGGATTCAATACCTGTCCTCTCTTCTACTTAGACTGTGAGCCCCTTGTGGGATAGGGACTTCATCCAACCTGATTAAGTTGTTATTGACCCCAACATTTGGGAACAGTGCTTGACACATAGTAAGCACTTAACAAATACCATCATTACAATATTGCAGAGTTGGTAGATGCACTCCCTGCCCATAAGGATATCTCTCACAGAATACCTGAGATAATAATAATAATAATAATTTGTTAAGCAGTTTTTATGTTGCAAACATGTACTAAGAACTGAGATAGATACAAGATAATCAAGTGAGGAACAGTCCCTGTCCCACAGACTAACTAGGAGACAGAGCAGGAATCATTCAATC
Source organism: Ornithorhynchus anatinus (assembly GCF_004115215.2). Taxonomy (NCBI): domain Eukaryota; kingdom Metazoa; phylum Chordata; class Mammalia; order Monotremata; family Ornithorhynchidae; genus Ornithorhynchus; species Ornithorhynchus anatinus. The sequence goes on along the minus strand of NC_041749.1, from coordinate 33,375,312 downwards.
AATTGTATTTATTGAACACTTACTGTGTGCAGAGCATTGTCCTAAGATCGCGGGAGAGAGTATTTCATTCATTCATTAAATTGTATTTATTGAGCGCTTACTGTGTGCAGAACACTGTACTAAGTGCTTGGGAGAGTACAATGTAACAATAAACGACACATTCCCTGTCCATATAAAACTTACAGTTTGGATGGGCCAGGAGAGGGTCAGGGAGACAGGCATCAGTACAAATAAATAAATTACAGCTATGTACCCAAGTGCTATGGGGCTGGGAGAGGGGAAGAACAAGCCGGGGCAATGCAGAAGGGAGTGGGAGAAAAGCAAAGGGGGGTGCTTAGTCTGAGAAGGCTTCATGGAGGAGATGTGCCTTCAATAATAATAATGTTGGTATTTGTTAAGCGCTTACTGTGTGCAGAGCACTGTTCTAAGCGCTGAGTAGATATAGGGTAATCAGGTTGTCCCACGTGAGGCTCACAGTCTTAATCCCCATTTTACAGATGAGGGAACTGAGGCACAGAGAAGTTAAGTGACTTGCCCACAGTCACACAGCTGACAAGTGGCAGAGGGGCAATTCGAACCCATGACCTCTGACTCCCAAGCCCGGCTCTTTTCACTGAGCCACGCTGCTTCAATAAGGCTTTGAAGGCGGGACGCTAATTGTCTGTCGGATTTGAGGAGGGAGGGTGTTCCAGGGCCAGAGGCAGGACATGGGTGAGGGGTCTGGGATGAGAGAGGCAAGATGAAGGCACAATGAGAAGGTTAGCATTAGAGGACCCAAATATGTGGGCTGGGTTGTAGAAGGAGAATAGTGAGGTGAGGTAGGAGGGGGCACGGTGGTGGAATGCTTTTAAAGCCAATGGTGAGAAGTTTCGGTTGTTTCGGTTTTGGTTTTTGATTTGTTTTCGGTTTTTGATTTGTTTTTTGTTTTTGTTTTGTACACTATAAGAGTTGGTAGACACATTCCCTGCCTGCAATGAGCTTACAAACTATAGGAGGAGACAGGCAGCAATAAAAATAAGTAAATTATGGATATGTACATAAGGATTGTGTGATTGAAAGAGGGGTAGAATGAAGAGGGCAAATCCAAATGCATTCTCATTTCAATGGGATTCTCATTTTACAGATGAGGAAACTGAAGCACAGAGAAGTTAAAGTGATTTGCCCACAAGATAGGAGTGAGTTTCTTGGGAAGAAAATTCAACATATTGCACTGTATTGTTATGGGGTTTTTTTAAGGATGACTTTCCCTGAAGGTCAGCCTGTGTTTCATCCCCCAGGCTTCTATCTCTGCATCTTTATGGCACCACTCTGAGGGGCTGTTCACTAGCCTTACAGTGATATTAGAACTGGTTTGTAACTGGAACCACCAGATAGGGGTGATCAATGACTTCATGAAGGTTCCTTGAAGGTCAGGACCCTGCGGTGGGCTTCGGCTCCCTGGAGGCTTGTGCTGGCCAGTTTAGTGTGGGGGTCCCCTGGACGTTGGCACTGAATCCCCCCCTACCCTCTACTATTATACAATGTTGACAGGATGGAGCAGTGGAGTTACTGTAGTCATTCGATGGCAGTTTGGTTCACCAACCTCCTGCCAGGTTGAGTTTAGCCAACTGATACACCCTTCCGTTCTCCCTTCAGGGCAAACCCCTGCCCCTTCTGGACTCCCTTGTGTACCCAAACGCTAACTGAAAACTCTCCCCCCAGTGCTGCCCTTATGCTCCTTGGCTTCAGAAAGATCTCCCCGCCCCACAACACTTACGTATATATCTATAATTCTATTTATTTATACAGATGCCTGTTTACTTGTATCGTTGTCTGTCTGCCCCGCTCTAGGCCGTGCGTCCGTTGTGGGCAGGGATTGGATCAAATGTTGGATCAAATCGGATCAAATGTCCAAAGGGTACAGTTCCACATGCTTAAGTGACGCAGAAGAGAGAGAGAGCCGGGGAAAAGAGGGCTTAATCGGGGAAGGCCTCTTGGAGGAGATGCGACCTTAATAATGCTTTGAAAGTGGAGAGAGCGGTGGTCTGGTGGATCTGGACGGGGAGGGAGTTTCAGGCTAGGGGGAGGACAGCTGAGCCTCCTGTCTCTCCTCTCCCCAGCCCCTACAATCTGCTGATTTCCCTGCAACTCAAGCCCAAGACCTGCAAATCCTTTGGCCTGAGGAGAGGGTAAGCATACCAAGAGGGAGGGGTGTGGCTTAGTGGTTAGAGCAAGGGCCTGGAAGTCAGAAGGACCTGGCTTCCAATCGCAGCTCTTCCACATGTCTGCTGGGTGACCTTGGGAACATCACTTCACTTCTCTGGGCCTCAATTCCTCATCTGTAAAATGGGGATCAAGAGTGTGAGCTCCATGTGGAACAGGGACTGTGTCCAACCCGATGAACTTGTATCTACCCCAGCACTTAGAACGACGCTTGACATATGGCGCTTAACAAGTACCATGATCATTATTACTGGAGAGAGAGATAATGAGAGAGAGGTGGGGTGGGCATGTCTATGGTGACATGGGACACGAGATGCTTTTCTGCTCCTGCGAAAGGGGCAGGGAGAGCCGCAGGCCCAGTCGAGCCTCACCTGTCTTCTCTCTGCTCTCTCACCCCATGTGAGAACCTTCTCCTCTGAAGCTCCTACCTTAAGAATAATCTCACCTCATCCATCTTCCTGGGCTCAAGTCTTCTTCAGACCACTGAGACTTCTCCTTGTTTCTTGATTTCCTTCTCTTCCCGCAATTCAGTATTTTCTTCTGGTTACTGAGTTCATTAGAGCATTTGAGGACTATTCTCTCCCCCAGAGCCCAGAAGGCAAACAAAAGGGCTACCAGATAAGGATTCACTGCCCCACAAACAAGATAAGAGAAACTGGGAATGCAAATATTCAGTAACATGGAATTTGGGATCCTTGAAAGGTCAAAGAATCCAACTCTCTACCCTAGGCAGACCACACCTAATCTAACCCACACCCTTTTTCTATTCTCTCCAACCTTGCTGGGATGCCCAGCCCAAAGGCTGAGCTGTCAAAGGACAATGGAGTGCCCCCCCCACCACCCCTTCAAGTCAGTTTGGGTAGAAGTAATAGCATTATTGTTATTATTCTGAGAAGCACTGTGAACATGAGCCTTAAGGGGTCAGAGAACCTGGGTTTCGATCCCTGCTCCGCCGCTTCAATCAATCAGTCCTATTTACTGAATGCTTACTATGTGCTTGGGAGGGTGCAATATAACAGACACACTCCCTGCCCACAGCTAGCTTGCAGTCTAGAGGGACTGTCTGCTGTGTAGCATTGGGCAAGTCACTTGACTTCTCTTTGCCTCAGTTTCCCCATCTGTAATATGGGCATTAAGACTATGAACCCCACGTGGGACTGTGTTCAATCCGATTACTCCAGTGCTTAGTACAGTGCCTGACATATAGTAAGAGCTTACTAAGTGCCATTATTATTTTTTAGCATTATTATTATTTAAGCTCATTATGAGCAGTGAGCATGTCCATTGATTCTGGGGTTCTCTCCCAATGGGCGCTTAGTACAGTATTCTGCACATAGTACACGCTATGTAGCATGAGAAGCAGCGTGGCTCAGTGGAAAGAGCAAGGGTTTAGGATTCAGAGGTCACGGGTTCTAAACCCAGGTCCGCCACCTGTCAGCTGTGTGACTCTGGGCAAGCCACTTCACTTCTCGGTGCCTCAGTTACCTCATCTGTAAAATGGGGATGAAGACTGTGAGCCTCACGTGGGACAACCCGATTACCCTGTATCTACCCCGGCGCTTAGAACAGTGTTCTGCACGTATTAAGCGCTTAACAAATACCAATATTATTATTAAAGAAATGCCATTGATTGATTGATTAAGGGCTTACTATGGCAATAGTAGGAATAGTATTTATTCAGCTGCTACTGTGTGCAGAACGCTGGTCCAAGTGCAGGGGAAGAATATTCAGGTGGGAATTTGTCACAGACCACATCCCTGGAGGAGCTCACAATCGGTGTGCAGAGCACTGTACTAAACTTTGGGAAAGAATACCCAGGTAGGAATTAGACACGGCCCCTGACTCTCTCGGGGCTCACCATCGGGCATCCCCAGCACCGAGACCCTATGATTTAGACTGTGAGCCCGTCGCTGGGCAGGGATTGTCTCTATCTGTTGCCGAACTGTCCGTTCCGAGCGCTCAGTACAGTGCTCTGCACATAGTAAGCGCTCAATAAATACTACCGAACGAATTTAAGGACCGTCTCTAAAGGCAGTCGATTCTTCTTTTGACTAACTTCGATCCTCTCTGCTGCAGTTGAGACTTACCGCCTCGTGTAGAATTTCGGGGGAAATTCTGTTCTATTCTAATTTCGTTGGGAAGACCCTGGCCGGGGCCGTTACTGTGGCTGCCACTGTGACTCCGAGTGGCCAAAAGCCGGACTTGCCACTCTTCCAGGCACAGAATTCCGCTCCTTTTTTTTTTTAATGTTTACATTTATCCCCCTCCTTATCTTTCATGTTGATTTTGTGTTCTTATCTTTTTGGGATTTTTCCCCCCCTTTACGGGTTCATCTCCACTCTCCGTCGCCCCCACCTCCCTTTTATTCTTAGTCTGAGAGCCCCTGGAGGCCCAAGCCCCAATCCGGTTCTTTTCCCGGCGCTGAGTACAGTGCTTGGCACACAGTAAGCCCTTGCTACCTATGGTACTATTCCGGTCAGTCGGAGCCCAGGAACCGGGAGGGGAGAAGCTAAGCCTCCTTTCCCTCCTTTCCCTCCGCTCCTCCCCCTCTCCCTTCCCCTCCCCTCAGCACTGCGCTCGTTTGGATCTATTTTTATGACCCTATTTCTTTTGGTAACGAGGTGTCCATCCCCTTGATGCTATTGATCGCGATGAAGTTGTCTCGTTTTTGTCCGTCTGTCTCCCCCGATTAGACTGTGAGCCCGTCAGTGGGCAGGGAGGGTCTCTGTAGCCGAATGGTCCATTCCAAGCGCTTAGTCCAGTGCTCTGCACATAGGAAGCGCTCGATAAATCCTACTGAATGAAGAATGAATGAATGAGAAAGTCTGACTGCTCTCCCATTTCTGCCTGGCCCCGCTCCGGTCACTTGGGCCAGGGGGTGGTAATGGGTGGGTGGGGGGGGTGGGGGCCTGTCTTCCCGGGAGCCTAAGGGTTAATAGCCCGAAATCCCAACCGCCTGGTGATTGGCTGGCCCACTCTGACCCAACCTCTTATTTTTCCTTGCTGCGCTGGTTGAAGGTGGCAGAGCGTCCTAGGAGCCAGAAGGGAAGGAGAGGGCAGGGGCCCCCTGCCCTCTGCCCTCTCGGAGACCATGGCGGGCCCGCTCCGACCCTCCTGGATCCTCCCCCTCGTCCTGGCTGGCCTCATCCAGCCAAATCAGGGACAGGACAGGGAGAAGGTAAGAGAACCCGCCGAGGACGCGTCTTGGGTCCGCCCTCCCCAGCGCTCAGCCCAGGGTCTGGCACCGAGTGAGCGCCTAACGACCACCTCGATGGTGATGATTATTACACAGCGGTGGCGAGAGCCGGGTGACCCCCGAATGGGGGATGTGGTGGGGTGTGTCTCTAGCCGAGGGGAGGAACCGCAGATGGAATATCTCGAAGCTACCCCAGCGCTTAGCCCAGTGCCTGGCACGGACCGAGCGCTTAACGAACACCTCGGTTATCAGGCATTGGGTCCAAGAGCCAGATGAGAGTGACCCGGAATGGGGGATGTGTGTGTGTGTGTGTGTGTGTGTGTGTGTAGAGGGTGGGAGGAGGCAAACCCAGCCAGCCGGGAGATTAGATAGGAGCAGGAATGGGCGACAGTGACACAAAACTTGTCTGCGTGGGTCCGTTTGTGTGTCTTTGTCCGCTCGAGTGTGCTCTCCCCAACCCCCAAGCCGGATTTTAGTCAAGAAGCAAACAGGTGGGGGCTGTGAGGCTCTTCCCTGCTAGGGCACAAGAGTCGCGTTTTGCTCCTCCATCTTCTGGTTCCCCCAAATCCCAATCAGACCTCGGAGCTGTCCCTGGCCCCAGGCGGCAGGCTGGTAAACAACTCAGGGAGGAGGAGGAGGAGGAGGGGAAGGGGCTTCTCCTCTCCCCCAATCCTCCCCTCCCATAGTTTGTTAGTACGCTGTGCTGGCTCGACCCCGCCAGAGTAACGGCAAAGCCACGTCTGCAGACTCACAGGTCCAGACAGGCGTTCTCAGGCTCTAGGAAGGCTGTGGGCGAGGGCCACTCCGCCTGGGTGATGGTGGGATCCTGGAGGAGCTGAGATGGGGCTCGTGGCTACCTATCTGGGGGCCCTGGTCTGCCTGGGTGGTGATCTTGGCCCTCCCGGAGATACTAAGCAGGCTAGATCATGAACCAAGATCAGGGAGACAGATAAGAAGCCGAAATAATGAGCAAGATAGAGAATAGGGACAGGGGTGAGGGAGCAGGATAGAGAATAGGGATGGGGGTGAGGGCTATCCGTCAGCAAGTTCACCAAGGCCCTTTGGTTAAGGACTAGCCATACTTTCTGTCTTCAGGGAGGGCAGGAAATGGGTTGCTTAACCCTCACCTGTCCCCAACCTCCCTCTTCCCATCACTCGACCGAGATGGTAGGAAAAGCAAACCCTAAAAAATGATTCGAACTGGAGATTGCAGATCACTCCACTGCCCTCGGTCCAGTTCCCTTATCAGACCCTGGTCTAGTTCCTTATCAGCCCCTGTTAGGATGGGGCACTCTTATCTGACTCCCTCTGCCAGTAGCAGTCAGCATTCTCACCCTGGAATGAGTCCAGCCCCTGGACATTAGTGGGTTGAAAGAGGTTTCCTCTTGCCTTCTTCCTGCCCAGAAGGATTTGGAGCAAAGCATACGTTCTCTACCCCTCCAAAGACCCCCTCCACCACCCCCGGCCCCCGAGCCGGGATGGAGAGAGGTTCCGGCATTAGCACATGATCCAGGTGAGTGAGGAAGTTGGAGTGGCATTCAACTGAGTCAAGGGTATGGATAGCGGGCAAAACCTACGGTCTAATACAGCGGGTTGGACCAGGGGCTTAAAAAATAAGAGCAGGGATTTATTCTGAGCCAGGAGTACGTCCCCATGAGGTCACCCCTCGAACCTGGAAGAATGATCTTGTTTATTAAGGACTTATAAATATGACAGAGTAATATTCTATGAAATATGAAATCCTAAGGATTTCATTCTCGATCCTTCGTTTCCCAAGATGCTTTGAAATCCCCCTCCCACCAGCCTACGTAAACTCTGTTCGCCTGCTGTTTGTGGTTGCTTCTTTCTGGGACCCTGGGATTCTGATGTGAGATGGAGTGTAACAGAAGACAGAGATCAGGCAGAGGTGGCCTTCTGTCTGAGTCAGACATAGAAAGCTCAATGTGGCCTTGGGCCTGCAGTTATTTTTGTTGATTTGCATTCAAAAAGTACTATTTGTGGGTGTCAGAGTTGGAATGAGATCAGTAGGGGCCCCAGAGATTTCTGACTTGCAAAGGGCCTCTATCCCGGGACCAGAATCCATCCCTGGTCAGTGCCTGAACATCCATCCTGAGGATCTCTGCTCAGTGGCCAGGATGAATCCAGGCAGGAAGCCTGCTGGGAGGTCCAAGATGGGAGGAAGAGGAAACCTCTGCAGCTAGGCGATGATGTCTTCAGCACCTGGGCGGGCAGGCAGGATGGCCAAGACTTAGAGAATTTGCCTCCCCAGCATGATGAAGCTGAAGGGTTCTGGGGTCTGACTCCACCCATATCAAGAGTGCAGGGAAGAGAAGACAGTGGGGTCTGGTGAGGGATAAACAGCATGGTCTAGTGGAAAGAGCGCAGGCCTGGGAGTCAGAGGATCCAGGTTCTAATTCCGACTCTGCCACTTGTCGGCTGTGTGACCTTGGGCAAGTCACTTCACTTCTCTGGGCCTCAGCTTCCTCATCTGTAAATGGGGATTAAATCCGATTCCCTCCTGTGGGGACTGTGAACCCTCTGTGAGACAGAGATAAGAACTGTGTCCAACCTGAGTAATTTGGCAAGTAGTAAGCGCTTAACAAATACCTTTAAAAAAAAACCCAAAAAACCCCCAAAAGTATAGAACCACAGGTTTGGATGGGACCAAGAGGTCTTCTAGTCCAGTCCCCTGCCTCCAGACAGAGCAGGTAAGAATTTATTCTCCTTTCAAAGACCCTGGTGATAGGAGGTTCCACAACTTGCCAGGGGAATCTGGCCTAATGGGGAGCACGGGGGAAAAAATGGAGGAAGATGGTGAAGAAAAGCAAAGCACAGAGAACATAGAAAAGGGAGGAAAGATTTCATTGTCCCACTTCCCTTACAGGCCCAGACGTCACAGGCTATTATCAAATGGAAATTGGGAGAAGACTTAATGGGACAGGGAGTGGGAGTGGAGACTTGATCAAGAAATGAAAAGGAGCTTGAAAACAAGGGCTTGTCCATCTGCTTTTGCGAGTGTCGGGTGGCCCTGTTCCTGGAAGGGCAGGGAGGGGCCGGGCTTCTGTACTTTCTACAGAGCAGTACCCATCCACTAGCGTTCCAGGCAGTTCTTACAGGGAGCTGAAGCTGGGACCGACAGTGATGTGTTGTATTCCAGACGGACTGCTACAGTGGGGTGAGCGGCACGGTCTACGAGTACGGGGCACTGACCATCAATGGAGAAGAGTACATCCCTTTCAAGCAGTACATGGGGAAACCAATCCTCTTTGTCAACGTAGCCACCTACTGAGGGTTGACCTTGCAGTACCTAGGTAAGACTCCCCCTCCCATCCACCCACTGTCCTTTCCCTAGCTGCTCTGGGAACCTCCTTGGCACTCTCAGGGACCCCTGAAACCTACTCTTCTCCTTACCCTGCTCCCCTCTTCCCACCCCAAAGGGGAGTCTGGAAAATGAAAGACTTTAGATCGGTGTTCTCCAGTCTGGGAGCCAAAAGAGACTTCTCGTGGCTGCCATGTTCCCTTCCACTCTGAGGGAAGGGCAGCAGAGTGGAGAAAGGTGAGAACGGCTAGGGATGCAATGCCACCCTTCAGAACAACACAGGAATATCAACCATTTCAACGTAAAGACCAACCGAGAATCAGTGGCATGAGTCTGATAAGCAAGTTTCAGGGGCGTCTGGTTTTCTAACTGCTTTCTGGATGTTGCCTTGGGTGAACCCTAGCGGAGGCCACCACTGTAAAGCAAAGGCTAAGGGTAGGACCACCTCCCTTGGTTTCTCCTCTGTCCCCAGTCTTGACTAGCCACCCCAGAACAGACCATCCTACCCAGGAGGTGGCCCGTAAATGGGCAAATGCTTGCACTCAGCCATCTTTTCTCCTCACCTGGCCTAAACTATTCACCGAGCACCAGGATCCACGTGCATGGCTACCTTCCCACCTAGGAAGGGAGGCAGGGAGACCCCTTCAGAGAGGGGCTTGGGCTTGTACAAGGCTCATGAGGCTGAAGTGAGGTAAGACTGGCTCTCTTGGAACTGCTGCCCTTCGTATGGATGCCCCTCTCTCCTTCCCCATCCACGTAGGGGCCGGGGTGGGAGGACTGGAGGGAAGTAGAGGAAGCCTCAAGCTCCCTGTGCTGAGAAGTCTGGGAGAGAGCGTGACCAAAGGAAGACCAAATGGGGAAGGAAGAGGGTGGGAAGGGAGTGGGTATGGACCTGGAGGAGGTTAGGGAGCTTAGAAAAAGAGTCAGGCAACTCCTTGCCAAGAAAAGTGAGTGCTGGGAGAGAGTATTAGAATCTGGTTGCTGGTTGGGGCGTCGCAGACATTGAAATTAGAGTTGGAGGAGGAAACCTTAAGAGGGTAGGGCAGCGGCAGAGCTGAGTAAGGACTTTGGTAACGAGGCTGGCAGAGTTTCCACAAGGGTGAGAACGGAGAGGGAATGAATGTGCCTCCTTCAGCGCCCCCCTCGTTCCCTCCCTCCCTCCCCTGGATTTAATTTCACTCCCTCCTCCCCCCCATCAGATAGCACCCTGGGAGAACTGTGCCCCACCCTCCCACCCCCCAACACACACACACACACACACACAAACACACACATACACACACACACCCATTGACATGGCTTTACCTGCTGTGTGACCTTGGTCTTGGGCAAAACACTTAATTTGTGTCTGTTTCATCATCTGTAAAATGGGAATTAAATCATACTTCCTCCTACCTAGACTGAGACCCATATTGGGCAGGGACTATGTCCAAACCGATAAGCTTGTATGTACCCCAGTGCTCAGAATAGTGCTTGGCACAGAATATGCCCTTAACAAATGCTATCATTATTATTATCATCATCCATCTTTAGCCAGGAAATTATTTTTTGGTTACAAGTTAAATTGACTTCCTCTTTCTTTATCCTCCGGGAAAATGGAAAAGACTTGTTCTCTCTAGCAATCTGGGAGAGAGGGGAGGTCCCAGAAACTGGAATATAATTTGGTTAGCTTCTAGCCTAATGAGCCAAAAAGAAACGTTGGATTTTTTTAATGTATGTGTCTGTCGGTCTTCTTAATCTGAAAATGTTAGTTTTGTTTGGCACAAATGAGGAATCCCTGAGATTTGGTAAAAATGAGTTTACTGGTCTCAAATGGGAGATGTTAATTAGCAAAGAATGCCCCCAGAGAAGTCAGAGATCCCTATCAAAGTAATATTGGGTTGGCACAAAATGCAAGTTGGAGAGAAATGTTGCTAAATTCAGACCCTCGATGGGAGATTGCAGGCTTATATTGAATTCAGTTTTCTGCTTTGCTGTTTCCCAGCCAAGTGCCATGGAACCACAGGGGACTATGAGGGGCCACCCACTCTATCCCCTGCCTTTGAATAGAGCTCAACTACTACCACCTCAGTTTCCAGAAAAGTCTCCATAGCCTCCCTCGGTTCCTCCCGGAGAACTCTCAGAGGGCCTGAAATCCACTCTTCTCCCTTCCCTGCTCTCCTCTCCCCAGAAGAGGAGAGCAGGAACAAATGAAGACTTTTGGTCAGTGTTCGGGATGAGGAAAGACTTCTCGTTGCCATGTTTCCCACCACTCTTCTCCTGACTCGGAGTGTATCCCCTCTGTCTAGCAGAAGGGAGAAGGATTTGAGAACTTTTAGGGCTGCTCTGAGGAGGAAGGAGTCAGCAGGACGGTAATCTGAGAAGTACAGTAAGCCCTCAAACATCACTGAGGGATTGATAGAAGAGCAACCCGAGTACCAAATCTGCGGACAGGGTTAGTGGAAAAGGATGAAAAAGGACAGCTATTTATTTCTTCGACTAGACAGTATGAAGGAACAGAACACGTATGTGTGTGTCGAGAGTCTTGTCTCGGAACACTTTGCAGAACCGCAGGGCAGGAAGATGGCTTTGGGGTGGATTGGGAAACAGAGGCAACGGCAGGGCTGGAGTCCCCCACGACTCTGGCTGGACCACCAACCTTTTGCCCCGCACAGAACTGAATGCACTACAAGAAGAACTGAAGGCTTATGGACTTGTCATCCTGGGCTTTCCCTGCAACCAATTTGGCAAACAGGAACCTGGGGATAACTCCGAGATCCTCCCAGGCCTGAAGTAAGTAGAGGTCCTGGGCCCATGAACTGGGGGGTTGTCGGTGGAACCCCTAGAGGGTGTCCAGACATTGATGGGGGTACGGGCATCTCTGAGGCTCCCTAGCTCCACTCCCCTAGGACCCTACCCCAGTAGCAATCCATGGTGTCACCAAGCCAGCATGGGGGAATCTGCCTGTTTGCCGGGAGGAGGATCTCTGGGCCAGTGGAGATCTGGGGTGGCCAAGAAGTAGTCTAGACTGACTCCCCTGTCCTGGGAAAGGCTGCAGAATATTGGGGTGGAAAAGAGAAGGTAAAATCGGGAGGCTTTAAGTCACCACCTGCTCAGAAGCTCTTGGCCTGTATGAAGGTGCCTCTCTCTGAACAGAGGAGGGAAATGGGACCGGTGTCCTCTTGAGGGTAGGGGAGAAGATGAGATTAGAGGATCCCTTTCTGACGATTGGGTGGGAGAACGGGACAGATCCGAGACTCTGAAATCTCCCTGATGGGCTTGGCAAAGGGTAAATAGAGGGTTTGCAGGATTCTCCTCCCCAAGCAGCAAATGCCAGTTACTTGTACATTCAAGGAGAAGCCTATATAGCTTTTATCCTTAATCAGATCATGCATTAGCAACATAATTAAAATGATGGTGGTAACTAAGGTGACAGCTGTGAGGCCATAGCTGTGGTCCAACCCCCGTTACTGCAGGTGCCTTTGGTTCCCTTTCTCCTCCTTTACCCTCACTTGTGCTTTCTTCTCTCTTCAAACCTCATTGTTACAGTGTACCCTTCCAAGTGCTTAGTATAGTGCTTTGCGAACAGTAAGCGCTCAGTAAATGCGATCTAATGAATTAATCTTGCTCACTCGCAGACATGTCCGGCCTGGAGGGGGCTTTGTCCCGAATTTCCTGCTCTTTGAGAAAGGGGATGTGAATGGTGACAAAGAACAGAAGGTTTTCACGTTCCTGAAGGTGGGTGTCCTCCCTGCCCCTTCCCCACCCCGCTTCCTGTATCAGCAGGAGGTGGGACCTGCACTGGTCAGGGAGAGGCTCATGCAGACATTTCCTGTACTTTCTGCCCTTACCCCAACTTTCAGGCCACTGAACTCTGTCACTCTGCATGGACTTTAGTTAGGGGTCAGCAGACCACTAAGATGCCAGGTCCACTGCCCAGGGCCTCAGGTTGCCACTGCTGGTGAGCAGAGATGGCAGCCAGCAGGGGCCGGGGATAAGGTCAGGCCATGGTGCCAAGAATGGGCACAGGGGGTGTGAGGTGCTGACATCATTCCCTCCCTCTCTCACCATCCCAGCACACCACTCAACCTTTTCTTATAGCTAGGTCAACTTGTGATTGCCTTCCGGTTCTGGGCTCGAGGCGAGAGAGCACTCGGCTACTCCTCGGCCCAGAGGAAACGGAGCCCAGCGATGTGAGGAGATGGAAGAGGGGTGGGAGATGCTGCATAGCTGGACAAAGGCACTCTGGGCACTGCAACCATGCCCTGGTGCTCTGGGGGCGAGGGGGCTTTGACAGACCAGTCAGCAACCTCGGAAGGGCCCTGTTCCTGAAAGCCACCTTCACCCCTGGGCTAGAAAGTCACACTTCGGTTACTTTGGTTTTCTCTCCCTGCAGAATTCCTGTCCTCCTCCAGCTGAGCTCCTGGGTGACCCCTCTCGCCTCTTCTGGTCTCCCATGAAGACCCATGACATCCGATGGAACTTTGAGAAGTTCCTGGTGGGGCCGGATGGGGTCCCTGTCATGCGTTGGTACCACCGGGCCACCGTGAGCACGGTCAAGGCGGACATTGTGAGATATCTCAGGAAATTAAACAACGAGCAGGTGGAGGAGGAAGGACGATGGAAGAAGTAGATGCGAGGGACTCCAGCCAGGGGAGAGAGCTCCAAGCCAAATTATCCCTTCCTTCCCCTCCCCTCATCCTGCCCCTCAATAATCCACTCTGCAACATGGCTGTGGACAGGGGAGGGGGTGTGTGTGCAGACATTGTTAGCCCACCGGAATGTCTGTGAAGACACCACCCGCCCGCCTGCTTCAGCTCCCAAGTCCATGCTCCTTTTCCCAATCTGGTCCAGTCCCAGTTTTTCTCATGATCTCCTCTCAGACTCCCCATTCCCTCAATCCCATTTCTGTTTAGAGCTCGCATTGACCTGTATCAGCAGAAGCCCTAGTCCGTGGGCATCTCTCTTGCTCTTCCCTACCACCCTCCAACCTGGACCAGAGGTGATCCTTAGGTTCCAAATTCAAGCCCCCTTCTTCCCCCAGAATGCCCAAACCCTTCCTTAATGTGAAGCTGGTGGACCCCAGCAATGGCACTTCGGACAGAGCTGATCCTGGGCCCACCCATCATTCTCTTTCCCCACCAGAGGCTGGGGTGGGTGTGTGTGTGAGTGTGGGACCTCAAGGCTGGCGCTCTCTTCTCTGCTGAACCATCCTCCCTCTTTGCTCCTCCCCGCACTCTGGATATCCTGACCCTCAGGGCAGAAGCTGGGCATGAGAGCAGGGAGTGTGTCCCAGAATGGGGAGGTGGCATCATCATGACAGCGGGGTCTGAAAGCCCCTCCTGGATGGACCCCGCCCGAACCTGCTCGGCGGTGGCATGACCCTTTAGTGCATTCAGGCCGTGCCCCTGGTCCGAGCAGGGATGTCGCCCCCCCCACCCACCTAGAGACACACCCCTCTCCTCTCTTGCCAGTTGCTTGCTCGTAGCTTTGTCCCCATCCAGGCCCAAAATAAAGATCTCTCTGCATTACCTGGGCAAATGATCCTGTCTGCCCTTTCCCACACCGGCTGGAGGTGGGTTGGAGGCAGCTGCGGTGCTCCCTAGGCCCACTCCTATCTGCTTGCTGCTGCTGTGACACCCCCCTCTGGCGCTGATGATTTGAGCTTGGCAGGATGCATGGGCTAGGTGCACTTGGTGGGGGGTGCTTAATTAGCCCCACCCCTCCTCACTCAAGTCTCAAGATCTAGGTTGGGGAGTGGGGGACTGGGTGCAACCACATGGGAAGTTTAGCCCCACAAGTCTCTGGACCGAGGAAGGGTGGGGCGGGTTGAGGGAAATCAAGACTTGCCATGTGCAGTGGCCTTAATTCCGGCTCCCACCTGCCACTTATCTAGGCTGTGATAGCCTGGGTAGAGAAGCAGCTAGCCGTGGTCGGCCAGCCACCTGGGAGGGGAGAAGATTGCAGCTACTGGAGGGAGGCGTGGGGAGGCAGCTGGGGGCTGGAGGAGAAGGCTGAGGTTTCCCTTCCTCATTGGCCCTGGGCCAGCTGGCGGGGGAAGAAAGGAGGAGTTTCTCCCAAAGGAGGAAATGGTGCAACCAGAAGTGAGCCCCCTGTTTAAGAAGGGCTGGGGTGGGCACACTGCCCTCATGGGTCACCCCCTCTTGCTGCCCAAGGATCCAAGCAGGAATGACTGAAGGAGGGTACGGGCCATATGGAGAGAAGTTGGCTTCATGCCTTCACTGAGACTTCTGAGGGAAAATGGAGTTGTGTTACAGGGTGTGGGGCAGAGAGGGGAAGGAGGACAGTGGGCGGTGCAGCTGGGATTCAGACACTTGGACTGGACAGGGGTTGCAGATGGGCAAACACCACGGCAAAGGTTCCCAAAGTCATGATAATCCTGGGCCTGGGCCCTAAACAGTCAGATTTCCATTACTCCACTCATGGGAGTAGAGAAATGCCCTCACGGAGAGCTGCGATCTCAGTTACTCCAAATCGACAGCTGAACCGGTTTAGAAAATTACCTCTTGGCCCACCAACCCCATCGTAGTGTCACACTGTGTGTGATTCGGTGGAAAGGGCATGGGTCTGCTGAAGTTGAAGACCTGGATTCTGGTCCCAATTCCATCATGGCCTGCTTTGTGTGACTTTGGGCAAGTCAATCTCCCTGTGGGTCAGTTTCCTCATCCGTAAAATGGGAATACTAGTACCTGCCCCTCCCTGTCACTAAAGGATGGTGGGAGGACAAATGGTATATACAGCAAGGAGAGCGTTTTAAAAAGGTGTCAGAACTCAAGCCTCAGGACTGCAAGCTCGATCTTTCTCTTCCCCACTTCTGGCTCTAAGACCGATCAGATTCTGCTCCACTCCCCTATTAGAGCTAGGCTCTACTGGTTTTTTCCTTACCCGACCTGATGGATTTTTCCAGTAGAAAATGTGGCGATTCCTCAGGGTAGGACGGAAGCAAGAGCAACCAGGAAAGGGAGTTGGGGGAGAGGGGTGAGAATCTGATGCCCAGTGGTGGCCAAGGTGAAGGTGTGAGCCCCCACCCAGAGGACAGAGGAAACATTTCTTCTTACACATTACACCCTATCCTGATTGGTCAGGGGCAGGGAGGCAGGAGGGATGGGTGCAGAGGGAACAGCACACTAGCCTCGGCTGCCACCTGTGCCTAGTTGAGGGGGAGGGGTTGTCAATTCAGCCCGTGGCTTGACCGGTCAGGCCTGCCTCAGTGGCCAAAAGGGATTCGGGGTTGGGCCCAGGAGCGTGCTGGGGGTCTGATCCAAGGTTGTCCGGGTAGAGTGGGGGACCGCAGTCAGTGCCAGGTTGAGTGATAAGGGTGGTCGAGATGGGTCACGGAAGAGTAACTCCATCATGCCAAGGGAAGCGACTGGCCGGCGCCCTCTGAGGACATACAAACCAAAGCAGGCACATATCGGTCATCTTCAACTTGTTTTTATGTGAAAGACCCATGCGGGCAACCCACGTCTTACCCGGCCCCTGGTCCGTGCTGGCCATCTCCTCCACTCAGAGCTCCCCTGGGAGTGTTCTGTTCCCTCCTCCTTCTCCCTCTTCTCCCGGGAGCCCCTTTCCTCGCTTCCTGAGGTTCTGGCAAAGGGCTCGGGGCAAACACTGGGGCAGGCTGGCAGGGCCAGGGTAGGGCTGGACAGTGCCAGCACACACCCGCTGT
Organism: Ornithorhynchus anatinus; assembly: GCF_004115215.2. Lineage (NCBI taxonomy): Eukaryota > Metazoa > Chordata > Mammalia > Monotremata > Ornithorhynchidae > Ornithorhynchus > Ornithorhynchus anatinus. The sequence goes on along the minus strand of NC_041749.1, from coordinate 33,358,926 downwards.
AGTTGGCCCGAGTCCACGCAGTGCCCTCTCCTGCCATCCGACTCTTCTCCCGGCAGCCAGCTGGCTCGCCCCTCGGCACCTCCTGGAAAACGAGGGGACGGGCGGCTCTTGGCTAGAAGCGAAGATTGACCACAAAAGAATAAACTGAAAGGAGGGAGGGTGGAGCCACCTTTACGGGAAGCCTCTGGGAGGGGAGTGGGAGAGGGACGAGTGAGTCAGCGTAGCCCCTCAAGGCACTGATCCATCCAAGAATTTCAGCAGAGGAAGCGAGGAGTATCAGGTCAGAGGCCCCCTCTCTGTGGCTCGGCCCCCAGACCCGAGTCGGGGGAGACCCGGCCGCAGGTCTCACACCTGGCAGCACGTTAGCAGAGCACACGCTATGTCTGCGGGGGTGGAGGGACGGGGGCAGGGACACACCGCCTCCGGCCCCAGCGCTCCTGGACCTCCAGCTTCTCGCCTGAAGTTGGGTCGGCTTCCGGTTAAATCGGCCTCTGGTTTTTCGGTACTCCATGATCTGCTGGTTCTAAAACACAAACAAACGCACCCCACGTTCCTCAGGGAGGGCAGGGGCAGCTATTTTCTTCCTAAAGGCTGTATAGCACCCTCATTCGATGCCTGCGATGCAGTCGCGGTCCAAGCCCTTCTACTTCCTTGTGAAGTCTTTCAGGGCTCGGGCACTAGGTCATAGTACCAACAATTCGACTCAACTCTAAGACCATCAAAAGCATAGTTGGGGGAACCAATTGAGAGTCTCAATTTAAAGGTAGGTAGATGATATAGGTCCAAAATAAGGCCTATATTCACTGACTTCTAAACAGATTGAAGCCAGGACTAGAGCCTCCGTCTGAACCACCCCTGGTACACATGGACCTATCGAACTGGGAAGGCTACGACTGCTGTGGCAATACTCCCTCCATCCTCCCTCTCTGGCAGAGTTCTCCCATGGGCCTTTCCCAAGTCCGGCCCTCCGAGGTGGTGACGGAGGCTCCGCCTGGCCCACAAGCCCTTGCTTGTGGCGAAACCGGGTCTGAGAGAAAGCAAGTGTCACGGCAGCCCTCCCCTTCTTACCTCCAGGCCAGAGAACAGGGAAACTCTGGTTTCACCTTCTGGCCCTCTCCAGCAGCTTCTCGCACACAGGGCTCCCAGGGAAGACTACAGGGGCAGAACCAAACTGGGCTCCTGAGTTGGGGGCTGAGGCGGGAGGACTGGTCCTTACCGGGTTCCGGAGGCAGGGGGACGGCAGCAGCGTCCACCACTGGGGATCCCTGGTTCCGCATCACCCCACAAGGTGGGCGCCAAGCATATTCTGGCTGCAACACAACAGTGAATGGTGGGAGGTGAATGGGCGGGACTGGCTAGAGATGCTCCCCCTCCGACCCCCACCCCAACCACACACACCACAGGAAATGCAGATACAGCCGTGTTCCCGCCCTGCACCTCTCCCCCTCCTTCCCTCAGCTCACACCCCACTCCAGGCAGAGGCACGGCCGTGAGGAGCTAGTGCCGGTCAGAGAAGGAAATGGCCCAGGACATGGCTGCCCCAGAAACAGAGAGAAAGCTCAGCACCCTGAATCCAGCAAGATACCCATGTCCTGTATCCCAGTTTTCTTTTTTCATCCAGAAAATTCAGGATGCATAGAATGAGGTGCCCTGAGCTACCATTTGCTAAACACACTGGGTCTGAGACTTAGGGCCAGTCTTCCGACTCGCTCTGGCCTTATCCCCACATTTACTCATGGAACCATCTGTTAAGTGCTTACTACCTTCAAAGCATTAAACTAAGCTCTGGGGTAGTACAAGAAAATCAGGACGGACACAGACCCTGTACCACACAGGGCTCCCAGTCTAAGAGGGCAATGTGTATTTAATCCCCATTTTTACCAACGAGGAAACCGAAGCATAGAAGAAAAGTGACTGCCCAAGGTCACACAGCAGATAAGTGACAGAGACGGGATCAGAAACCAAGTCCTCTGACTCCTAGGCCCAGGCTCTTATGCCAGAAAGGAGCTGGGGAGGCCTGAGGATGTCATCAATAGGGGAGAAACCAACTCCAGCCCTCGTCCCGCTCTTCCTTCTCGCAAGATCTCCCTGGTCCCTCTGACCTGAGAAACCTCCACAGGAAGCTTTGTGGTCCAAGAAACAGAGGGGGCTGGGGCGCCACGACACGGAAGGGCTCGGCGGGGTTTGCCTGGGATCTCGGACCCTCTTCCCTCCCACCCATCCTGACCCCGCGGGAGGGCACTTACAAGGTGGAAGAGCCGGGAGTTGGGGTGCGGGGGCACGTGGTCCGCTGCCATAGGTGGAGATGAGTATCGCACCTGCAGCCAGTCCTCAAAGCCGTGGTGGTGGTGGTGGTGCAAAGGAGGGGGCACAGCTTGATAGGGGTACGGATAGGCACCGCAGATGTGCTCTACCGGTTCCGGGAGGGGCTCCGCAAGATAGCGCTCTCCAGAGGCCTGAAAGGTGGGGAGGCCAGGACACCGTCTCACGGCCGAGCGGGAAACAACCCAGCTCACCACGGACCCCTGGGGGACCCACCCCAGGAGCCCCGCTCCCAGTTCTCTCTGGCCAGCTGTGCACCGCTCCCCCGACCCCAGCCCACCACCCTGGCCCGCAGGGCCGGTTCCGATTGGCTGGGTCCTCCGCCGAGACCATCTTCTTATAGATCTGCCTGTGCCTGACCTCTGCCCCAGGCTGTGTGGAGCTGGAGTCCAGTTGTTACCTTAACCTTCCGCTTCTGCTGCTTCAGGTTTTCCTTAGCCTTCTCCTCATCTTTGAAAGCTTTCAGCTGAAAGAGGCAGGCAAGCAGGGTCAGAACAGAAGGAGCATCCCCCCAAGTAAGTAAGTAAGCGGATTCCCAAGTGGGTGTCCCGCAGGTCACACGGACCCCGGGCACCCACCCCGAGTCCTGCCGCAGCAGGGCACAAGTCCCAGCCAGGGTCGGGGCACAGCCTGGGGTCACAGCGAGGTGTTCTGCAGGTCAAAGACCAGCTCTGTGTGGGAAGGTGGCAGAGTCATGAGATTACAGATTCAGAAGAGCCTCAGGCCCTAGGAGTGGTGCCCAAGGAAACACAGAGGACATTGGGAGCTTCACCAACCACACCCACTATAGCTGGTTACCCAACAGCCCACACTCAGCGCCCCACTTGTGAACTCTGTCGAGCTGGGCCTCAGCTTCTCCCCTCCTGTCCTGTGTCTACAATCTTCTGGGAGACTCAGGAAAGCTACACCGTTTCCCCCTTCTCTCATCACCCCCATACCTAGCCGAGACCAATCTCAGGCTCTGTGCTTAAGCCCCCGGATAGAGAGCCAGCCCCCTGCCCCTATCCTCACCTGGGCATTAGACAGGGAGACCTGAGCCTGAAGCCTCTCCAGCTGCTGCTTCAGCTCTTCCTTCTCCTCGTTCATCCGCTCCCTGTCACTCCGCTCCCTCTGGAAGTCTTCTTCAAAAATCTTCACCTGGAGCATGGGGAGAGGGCAGGAGGGGCAAAGCTGACTGGAACAGAACCTTTCTGAAAGCTTGAGGTGTCATAATTGCACGTCTGTCATTCTCCGTAATTCTCCGTCTATGAGCCGGACTGCGAAGAGGAGAAGGGCCTGGAAGGAGAATCTTCTGGTTTCCAGTTGGGACGTGAAGAGTAGTTGGGGTCCAGTTCAGTAATTTGTTCCCTGTCCCAATCCCAGGGCCATCTCCTGCCTTTTTTCTTCTCTTTTTTCTCCCTCTCTGTCGGTCAATCAATGGTAGGTAGTGGGCACTTACTTGGCGGCGAGCACTGTGCTAAGCACTGTCCCATCTCACCTGCTGTTTCAGCAGCTCGTTCTGGGTGAGCAGCTCCTGCTTCCTCAGCAACCCATTGAGCCCCTCAGGACCCCCAAAGGCAGTGGGTGAGGACGCCGCGGACTGGACGTTCAAAGCCTCCTCCAGGGCCTGCACGTCAGAGAGACACCGAGAGAACCATGAGGCTCCTCGGCAACTGCCCCTAATCGGCCCCACCCCAGGGACCCTGACTGGCTCATCAGTGAACTCAGCCTCCATGTCCTAAGCTTGGCACAGAGAAGGAAAGGAGAGAGAGAGACCTTGGGAAAAGAGAGAATAAAGAGACAGAAGGAATGAGAGAAAGAAAGAGAAGAGAGAGAGACAGATACAGAGAGAGTTCTGGAGAGAAGAGAGACGGACAGAGGTAATGAGGAGAGACAGAGAGATGGAGAGAGAGAGATCATTTATTTTCCCCCGCTACAGGCTGGCCAAGTGGTTAAAGCCAACCCCGGCAGGAAAGCAGAGTGGGTCCCAGCAGGGGCAATGTGGACCCAGGTCACTGCTGGCTGCTGGGATTCGCTGTTCTGGTGCTTAGCTGTGGGGCTGGGCAAAGGTGAGAGGGGCAGAAAGTGGCTGAGGGGACTGAGAGGTGGGAGAGCAGGGGGGCTGGGTGGGGATGAGAGATAGAAAGGAAGCTGAGAAGACCAACAGGCTGGAGAGTCGGGGGGGCTGCGGGCTAACCTCACGAGGCTACCCACCTTGTTGAGGCGCTGAATCTCCTTTTCCTGGTACTCCCGCTGCCAGGTGATGGGGGCCAGCTGCTCCTGCAAGTACTTGGTCTTCTGCCTCAGATCCTTCACTTCCGTCGACAGTCGCTCTTTGTCGGCCTAGAGGGGGCAAAATGCAGGAGCTGAATTGGGGGCTTTCTGCATCTGTGGGTCTCCCCAATCCTTCTCCTCCCCGATCCTTGCAGAAGAGTCAAGAACTGGCGTGGGTGACACGGGGTGCAGACCCACACGGCAACAGGGCTCGTCCCATCTCTGGTCCCAGGACCCTCTGCCCTCCTCAGCAGGCTGCCAGGAGATACCCCAGGGGAAGAAGCATCAACCCAGAATGCTTGCCCAGGGCCATGCCCTGCCCCACACTGCCTATCACCCTGGGAGAGGGCACATTCCAGGCCTTCTTCTTCCCTGATCCCTGCTCTCTCTGGTCCAACTGCCAATCCTGCCCAAGGACAGGATAAAGTAGGAGTTTGAGAGTAATGCCATAGGCCTACCAGACACCTTCTCCCCAGAGTTCAGGTGGGGAGCCCTAATCCTAACAATTGGAACGGAGGAGGGTATTCTGCTTGCAGAGAGCACCCAAAAGGCACCAGTGGCCACCCCATAAATGTCATGGCATGACGGCTATTGAAGGCATAAAAACTGGATGGCCAGACTGGCATTTAAAATAATAGCATGGGAAGGGAAGGGAATTCAAAGTTTCTAGGGGAGATCTTTAATTGGTTCATGGTCTATTTGCTCAGCAGGAAAGTTCAAATGATCTAGGAGCAGCAGACAAACCAAGCTGGCTCCTAGAGAAGAGATGCCCCAGCAGTGTTTGGAAAGTGGAGACAGATGAAGAGAGAGAAAGAGAGAAGGGGAAGTGGGGAAAGTAAGGGGAGAGAAGAAGAAGAAAAAGCCCTTCAGTAGAGATCAGCCCTACTCTATTCTCCAAAAAGAGAGAGGTGAGAGGGAAGATTGATGAAAGTTTATACCCCCAAGGGAGCTCCACAGAGAAATGTGGCCAGCTTGCCCCTGACCCCAGGTCTGCACAACGGGAGCCAACTCCACTAAGGTCAGAGGACCAAGCGGATGTAGAATTGGTTATTGAGTTTCTATGCCTTTTCATCTTCCTAAGAGTCTGGGGCCCTCAATTATCCAGTTAATTTGATTAGTGTCCAGTCTGATTATCCTGTATCTACCCCAGAGCTTAGTGGTGCTTTGGCATATAGTAAGCATTTAATATGATGATTATTATTAGTAAGGACATCTAAATCTATTGTTCATGACACCCGAAATTCATCTGGGGCTCCCGAATAACCCATTTAGCTGTCTTCACTGCATCAAGCCAAGCTACTAATTCCATTGGTGAGATCCAATTGTTGAGATTCGCAAGTCTACGTTGCTCAGGTGGGATTCATGAATCACCCCAAAGCCCTAATTAGTGACTAAAAGAGAAGAGCAGCATGGCCTAATGCAAAGAGCATGGGCCTGGGAGTCAGAGGACCTGGATTCTAATTCCAGCTTTACCACTTATCTGCTGTGTAACCTTGGGCAAGTCACTTCACTTCTCTGTGCCTCAGTTACCTCATCTGTAAAATGGGGATGAAGACTGTGAGCCCCATGTGGAATACGAACTGTGTCCAATCTGATTATGTTGTGTCTATCCCAGAGTTTAGTATGGTGCCTGGCACACAGTAAGCACTTAAATACCATAAAACAAACAGACAAAACAAAAAACCTACAACTGACACAGAATCTACTCCCTGGCACAAAGTGAAGAGAATGAATAACTAATCTCCTGGAAAAACTAGGCAGCAGCAGGGATGCAGAAATGAAGTGACAGCAGGAGAGCGATCAGCTTGCCAAAAATAAGAACTTTCCATGTTCAAAGATGATCGATCACTGCCGGGACAGGATAACCCAGAAGACTGGCATTGTCCCTTTTGGAGATTTTAAAAGGAGAAAGGAAGACTACTGGTACTGAACCGGTTGCCCATAGGGGAGCCCCTACCAGCTCTCGGCCCTACGACCGGGAGTGTCCACATCAGAGGGAAAGGGCAGGGAGCGGTGGTACAGTCTCACACAGACTGAGACTTCTTTGGAATCAGTCTGTCTGCCAATGACCAATTTACGATGCCAGCGCTTACAAGGTGCCAGGTCTGACACGGACGCTTCTGCATCTCTGCCCTGTGGAACCATTTTGACTCTCATTCTCTCTCCTGCCTGGCTCTGAGGAGGCCATGGATGGGCCTGGGGAAAGCATGTTGGCAAAGTGAGGACGTCACGGCCGAGGAGAGAACGCTTCTGGGCTACGGACTGCTTGGCTGCGGAGAGAAAACCGCCAAGGTTCGAGACTTGCCTCCTCCATGTCAATCTTAGACTTGGCCAGGAGAAGCTTGCGATCGAAGTCACGCTGCTTCTGCTCCCGCTCCGCCTCCAGCTCCGTCACCAGCTTCTGGGAATCCGCAAGCTTCTGCCGCAGCTGGGTGATCTGTGGGGGGAAGGACTGATGGGAGGGTGGCCCATGAGAGGCACTGGGACATGGGGAGCTTTGCTGTTGGCTGGGGCACCTACCCTAGCTGTCTGATGCGTGTTTTACACAGAGCTGGAAAAAAGGGGGCACTTTGAGTCCCAAGAGTACAACTCTTCGGCTATGATTTGCTCTACATAGCAGTTCAGAGGGTGAATCCAGCAGAGCAGTGGAGGGAGAACAGTGTCAGTAAGAGGGAGCATAGTCACTGAAGTACAGAATAAAACCCCTCTAGCTGTGGATCCTACCCTCCCTCCAGCCCCCACTGCTCTATCATCTGCACTCTACAGGTGACCTGTCCAAGCTCCAGTCTCCTGTGCCACTTGACACCTGGGTGTCCCTGAGTGAGTCACTTCACTTCTGGGCCTCAGTTTCCTCATCTGCAAAATGAGGGGAAAAGACCTGTTCTCCCTCCCCTTTAGTTTGGGAGGTACATATGGAACAGGAACTTTGCCCAATCTGGTTATCTCACATCTATCCCAGGCACTTAGTACAGTGCTCAGCACATTGTAAGAGCTTAACCAATTCTAGTACGATAATTACAATTATTATTACTATCATCTCCTTCTGCCCCCTCTAGACAGATCCTAGGACTGCTTTCCCTGCTGCTTCGTGGGGGCCTCAAATGCTTCCTTCACTTTGTTTTATCCTTTGGTTGGAATTAGCCATATAATTGCACTCTTCTTCCAGTGCAAATAACTGAGACCTGATTGTGCTGCCTCTCTAGGCCTAGAACTCCCTCTCACATCATAACCAACAGACCACTACTCTCCCTATCTTCAAAGACCTACTAAAATTATATCGCCTCCGGGAAGCCTTTCCAGTCTTTTATTTCCCCACCTTATTCACCCTCCCCTCTGTGACTTGGGTCTGCACCTTTCAGGCATTTCGATACCCACCACACCCCTGCAGCACTTAAACCATATCCTTATACTCTGTTGCTTCCCCTACCTGTAATTTAATATCTGCTTCCCCTACTAGACCACAAGCTCCTTGAGGGCAGGGACTATTTCTATCTTCTCTAGTGTACTGTGCTTAGTACAGTGCTCTGAACATGGTATCAAACTCCACTGATTGATGATAAGCTCCTTGGGTGGCTTAAAACCATGAACAGAAGGAGTCAATTCCTTGGGGACTCCAGGATGGGGGGGGACCATTCACCTCCTTGTAGCCCAGTGGCCACGATACAGGGATCTCCAAGGGGATTCTCTCCCTCATCCCACTTCCTCTTCCCTCTTCCACCCAAGCCAGGGGCAGAGGAACAAGGGAACTGCATTTGGAGTTTCCTCTCCCCTTCAACTCTTCACTCAATGTCTCTCCAGACCATTCAGACTGAGGTAGGACATATTTAGTCTCCTTCCAGGTCCCCAACCTATTCAATGAAAGCCAGTGACCCTAGCTAGTGACGGGGTTGGGCTACCTTTTGCTCGTACTGCTGCTTCATGGAACGAAAATGTTGGTCCCACTGCTTGTTCACCTCCAGCAGCTGAAAGGAGAAGCCGGAAGTTAGATCCGATTGTCCAGCACCCCCTCCCCACAGTGGTGAAGAAAGGCCCCCGTCTATCTGACTGTCCCAGACGCCCAGGGGCGAGCGTTGGTCCTAGCTGTGGGTTCCCAAGTGAGGCCCGGTCTGAGCCAATTCCAGGCAGTGGAGGTCCTTGAAAGGGGTTGGGTAGGATGAAGGAGGGGTAGGGAGGAGGGGAAGAATCACTGAATGAGCAGCAGTTCCTCAGCGTGGCTTACCTCGTTCCATTGGTGCTCCAGGATCTTCACCTTCTTCTCTGTCGCCACCATGGCTCCTGCCTCGGTAAGTCTGCCCACTGATGTTCCCGCCTGAAGAGGGACCAAGAGGGGGAGGGAGCTACACCTGTGGCTGAGGGGAGGAGAGGAGTGGGCAGAGCCTGGTTTGGGGGCTGTGAAAGACCAGAGATACCTCACCCTATGGAGCACAGGAAATCCCCGTTAGTCCACGGGAAGTGTTGGAGCTTGGAATCTGGAGTCTGGGTTGGCCAGAACAGGGCTCTGGCCTTGCAACTGGCCCAATGGCAATAAAAACTGGGGGCTGAGGCTCGGCCAAGTAGGAGTCAGAAAGCTCAGAAGCCTTTGCGCTTTCCCAGAGTAGGGGACAGAGCAGCCTCACACCTCTGGCCTCATCCATCTTGGGGGAAAGACAAAAGGGCTTTGGTCTTGTCCAAACATGGAGAATCAGGGAATTTGGGTGGGTGGGTGGGTGTTGGGGGTGGGGGGGGATTAGAGAGAGAGAGAGAGAAAGAGAGTGTGTCTGTCCACCCACACAGTACTCCATAAGGGTGAATTGTTCTCCAGAATCGTCGCAAAGATTCTAATTGACTCTGCTCATACTAATCAGTGCTGCCGTACTCCTTCCTAGCCATCACCATCTCCTAAGTCCTATACCATTTCTATACATTTGCTTATGGTGAAGTTTTAAAATATTAAAGCTGTCCACTGTAATTTTCTCCCCTCCTTAAAAATTGCAAATTCCATGAGGACAGAAACTTGGACAAATTAACTACACTTTAGTTTCCCCAGCACCTACCCAATGAGTACTCCATCAGTGGCATTCATGGAGCACTTACTGTGGGCAGAGCACTGTGCAACATGCTTGAGAGCATATAACTGAAGCAGATGTGACCCTTGCTCATGAAGAGTATGCTCTAATAGGGGTGATAGACTTAAATGATATTCAAATAGGGGCAGCAGCAGGAAAAACAGAGCTACAGCTGACAAGAACATGGACAAGGAGTGCTCGAAAATTGCAAGCCCCCTCAGACGTGGCTCCAAGAGCCCTGATCCCCAATTAAATGCAATCTAAAAGGGGACGATCTCGAGATCACAGCAAGGTTTAGGGTTTTAGGACTGGCCAGTCTTTTCTGAGTCAAGGCAACCGGCCACTGATCCTGGACATTTCTACAACCCCAGCGCCATCTTCAGGCTCAGAAAAACATCTTGTTTCTCTTCCCAGGCAACAAGGAACTAAAGGAGAATGGAACCCTGTGGAGTTGGGGGGTGGGGACGGAGGACTGGGGGCAGATGGGGACTGGGGAGGAGTCAAGGGGTTAAAAGGGTGCAGCAATCAGAAATCTGGCAACCCCGGGTTGGGAAGGTGGGTGGGCAGAGATAGGAAGGGGAGAAGAAAAAGCCTCTGATTTGCAGGCTATTCTGTATCCAGAACCAGAAGTCAATCATCCGTCGTATTTATTCAGCAGTTACTTTGTGCAGAGCACTGTACTAAGTGCTTGGGAGAGTGCAATACAAGAGAGTTGGTAGACATGTTCCCTGCCCACAATGAGCACAAGAAGGCCTTCTTCCCTTCCTCACTACCTTGTATCTATCCCAGTGCTTAAAACAGTGCTTGGCACTTGGTAAGCACTTAATAAAAACCATCATTATTATTATTACCATTACTACCTGTGCACCCTCTTCCAAGCCCCCTGTCAGTCTGTTCCTCACAGGGAGGCAGAAGCCATCCTGAGTGGTCTTCCTGACCCCCTCCAGCAATAACCCTATCCACGTCCTAAATCTCAATTTCCCCAGGGTCTGCGGAGAACAACATCGGTAAAGAAAGCTCAGGGAACTGGGCTTCCTCAGCCTGGAGAGAAGGCCAGACTCCTACGCCTATTATGAATCGCAGATGGAGGAGGAAAGTCAGCCGTTCTCCAAGGCAGAGACCATGAAATAGCTTTGGGATGAGGGATTCCAGCGAGACGTAAAAAGAAATCTTGGGCAGCTATGATGGCTGTCACAGCTGTCAGACTCATTCTGATCTCGTTACCTTTTATCTACCCCGGCGCTTAGTACAGTGCTTGGCATATAGTAAGCTCTTGACAAATACCACAGTTATGATCTTTACTATTGCTTGCCAGACACGTTGGAAAGGACTGTTGAGGAAGGCTGTGAAATGGCTCTGAATTAATCATTCAATGGTCAGTGGTTCCTACTGTTTGTGGAGAACGGTGCTATGTTTGGAAGAGAATGCCAGAAAAAACAGGTACAGTCCTCCAAACTGTAAGTTCATTGTGGGTGGGGAACACGTCTGCCAACTTTGTTGTATTGTACTCTCCCAACCGCTTACTGCAGTGCTCTGCAAGTAAGTGCTCAAACGCCACTGAATGATTCACTGAGGTATTCATTCACTCCACTACCTCGTAGCAGAAAATTGATTGACTAGAGCAAACCTACTCAAATGTAGCCCTAAAGGCCCAGATCCCTATGCAAGCACAATTTAAAAGGGAAGAATTTAAGGACTTTAAACTCGACTGCTTCCCCCACCTGTGATTTATTGTAATGTCTGCCTTCCCCACTAAAGAGCAGGCATCACATCTACTAACTCTACTGTACTCTCCTAAGGGCTCGTGTTGCACAGTCGGCACTCAATAGATATCCCTGATAGATCGTTGATCCTACAATCTGATGGGAGGTGGACAGAGGTAAATTATTTACAAATGATGGGAGCAAGAAAAAGAACGAGTATAAAAGAGATCGTAGCACAGATGTGTCAGGGATGTACAACACGTAAATACTCAGGAGGGGCGAGGATGGGGACAAAACCACACATCGGTGGCTAGATTCTCCTTGGCCTGGGATTCTGAATCAGAACAAGAGAGTGGGTTCTAGGGTTTTTCCAGTGGCCTCTGGAGAGGCGACGTCACTGAAATACGTGTGCTACCTCGAGTTTGGGACACAGAACTGGCTGGAGTGATGGGGAGAGGCCCTGTGACTTTGGGGATTCTAGTCAGGGTAAAAAGTGAGCACGTCTGTCTCCAAATCCCACTGCTTCCTGCTTTCCGGCTGCCGGGTGGCTCTGGGCACAAGCCCCTGGGAGAAAGGTGTGATGCTGGGAGAGAAGGAGCGGGAGAGCACAACTGAGTCAGAGACCCAGAAGAGTCAATACCTCCTGCTGCTGCTGTTGCTGCCCAGCCACCACCTTCTTGACGGAGCCTTCGGCACTGGGCCCGTTCTGCTGCCCAGCTGCTTCTTCCTTGCTGCTGCTGCTCATGATCAGTTTCTTGAGCTCCAGGTTCTCGTACCTTCCAGAGAGGAGACACCAAGAAAACCAAGACGTCAGAGTGTCCCCGAACCCCAGGAGCCACGGGTCCATCTGTTCGGCTCCCAGCGGGCGAATTAGTTAGAAAAGTTGCAGTTACTTCAAGAGGAGCAGTGTGGCCTAATGGAAAGAGCCCCACACCTGGGAGTTGGAGGACCTGGGTTCTAATCCTGCTCTGCCACCTGTCTGCTTGATAACCTTGACTTCTCTGGGCCTCACTTTCCTCATCTGTAACGTGAAGATTTCAAACCTCTTCTCCCTCCCCCTTAGACTATGAGCTCCATGTAGGCCAGGGTCTGTGCCTGACCTGATTAGCTGCATCTAACCTAGTTGGTGGCATGGTGCTTGGCACACAGTAAGCACTTAGATACCACAAGTATTATTATTACTATCATTATCAAACAATGGTATTTAATGAGTACGAAAGACAGAACTAAAGCTCCGTACTACTCAGTTGGGAGAGTGGTTCAGGACCAATGAAAAGAACCCACAAAAAAGAACTGATTGTAATGCTGGTGACTCGTGCCCTGTCATCAGCAGGCTTCCCTCCCTGCCAGTAATGTTCCCGCTGGAGCAGGGAGCCAGGAGTTGGGCAGAGGTGCAGCACTTATTGTCGTGAATGTGTGGTCTTTACCCACATTAATCAATGACATTTATTAAGTGCTTATTGTGTGCAGAGCTCTGTGCTATGCACCTGGGAGAGTACAGCGCAACAGAGTTGGTGGGCACGTTGCCTGCCCACAACCATTAGCCAACTACAAGCAGAACCCAGGTCTCCTGATGGTCAAAGCAGTTCTCTTTCCACTGGACCAAGGGCAGGCCTTGATTTGATAGAGTCCCCGCCCTGGAGGAATTTACGATCTAAAGGAGAGCTCCCAGATCTGCAGCCTCTGAGATTCCTAGCACTCCATCCTCCCTTCAGTGCTGGGAAGTGGTCGAGGAATTTTCTTCCTGAGGCTCAAAAGACACAGTCGGCCAGTGGCAGAGCAGAGACTAGGATCCAAGCCTTGCCCTTTTCACTAGGCTTTTCTTCCTCCGCATTTTAAATTAGCATTTTGGATGTGCAGCTTAGTGGCAAAGTGTCACAGGCCCACGAGGATGTATAGGCTGTGGGACCTTGGGCAAGTCACTTAACTTCTCTGTGCCTCAGTTACCTCATCTGTAAAATGGGGATGAAGACTGTGAGCCCCAGGTGGGACAACCTGATCACCTTGTATCCACCCTCCAGCACCTAGAACTGTGCTTTGTATATAGTAAGCGCTTAACAAATGCGATCATTATTATTATTATTAGGCTCCCTAGTGGCAGGGCGCATCTGGGCCTCAGCCCCCGCAGCCTGTTGCCCACACTTCCTCTTCCCTGCCCGCACTCCAACCCCACAGGCTAGCTACGCTGCCCTGGTGGCCATGCAACCTCACACGAACAAATGAAACCAGGAATTGATTCCCACTGCTCCGAAAATTCCCCTGGGCAGAAAGAGGCCAGCCACCAAGAGTCTGGAGGCTTTAGAGCTGACCAGCAGGCTGCATTGAGGGGAGAGGAGGAGGGAGGGAGAGAGAGCGAGAGGGAGGAGAACTGTCTGTGGAAGTAAAGAAAGCTAAAGACGGGCATGGAGGCGAGGACAGTCACAAGGCTGAGAGGCTAGTATAAGGGGATGCCTCAAAAGCAACAAAGCTTGGAGGGGACTAGTAGCGGACAGCATATCCTGAAGACATCAGACAGGCCCGCCCCCCGCCCAGTGAGGTCATCTGCAACTCAGTCCCATCCGACAAGCAGAGGACGGAGGGTCCAACAATCAGAGGGTAGAGGGTCCGACAATAGGAGGACAAAGGACAGAAGAGGGAGGTTGCTGGATAATCTGGCTTTCTCAAGGCCAGTTTAGGAAACCACCTCCTGAGTTCTCAGCATGAGGCCTCACTCTGGCAGTGAAGAGTGGAGAGTTTTGTGCTGACAGCCAACCTTGGATTCCCTCGGATTGACACACTTATTCCCCGACACTCTGTCCGAGACAGGTCGGGGGGCGATTCTCTCCCATCTTGCCAACAAGGATCCGGAGGGGCAGAGAAAGACTTGCCGAGGTTCCTCGGCTGATGGCTGGGGCTGGAAATGGAAGCCGGGAGCCTCGTCTTTCAGCTCAGTGCCTTCTGGAGGCTCCAACGTCTGCAAGGGTCTGCCTGGCCCGAGAGGCACAAACCCCTGGAAGTCTGGGTCTCCCTCCTCCCTCTCCGGGGATGCCCCTCCAGCCCCTCACCGGAGCTTCTCGGCGGCCTGGTCCCTCTGCTCCAGGTCCTTCTCCAGCTTTGCCCGCAGGTCCTCGTTCTCATTGCGGAGCTGCTCGCACAGGGTCTGAGGGGCGAACGGCGGCAGGGTTGGGCCGGGGGCAGGAAGGAGGCGGAAGGCCGGGAGGGTCTCCGACTACCAAGCCGCCGGTCCCGAGGCAGGCGCAGGGGCCGGTGGGGAGCACCGCCCCAGCCCCGGGGTGCCCGCCCCGCAACCGCAGCCATTTCCGCCAGGCCCCCGAGTGGCTTTTTTCAGGTCCGTCGCCTGACTCGGAGCCCAGCTCCCTGCACTAAGCCGCTCTCCTCAACGGCTCCAGCCCCGCCCTCGGGCCCTCTCACCTGGAGGATGGACGTCCTCTGCTCGTTCTTGTGCACCTTGGAAGCCAGCCGGTTGAACTCGAGGGCCATGCGGCCCAGGTGGGTGAAGAGCTGGCTGCGGTCCGGCTCCTCCGCGCAGATACTCAAAGTGCTCTCCAAACGCTGCAGGTGCAGCAACAGGTTCCCGTCCTCCCGGGGTGGTGGCGGAGGCAGGTCCTGTGGCGGGGTGGGGGGGAAGAAAGGGGTGCTCGGTTGGCTCAGCGGGTGGAGAAGAGAGCCACAGGAACAGCTCCTTTTCCCTCATGGGAAGCCTCAATGGGATTCCCTACTCCCTATGAGTTTGTTGGGATATTTAGTAATAATAACAATTGTGACATTCATTAAGCGCTGATTAAGTGCGCAGACTATGTGCTGGGGTAGATACAAGATAATCAGGTCAGTCGCAGTTGCCGTCCTACACGGGACTCACACTCTAAGCGTGCGAAGGAGAACCGATACTGAATCCAGAGGAGGAAACTGAGGCACACAGAAGTGAAGAGACTTGCCCAAGGTCACAGAGGAGACAAGGGGTGGAGCTGGGATTAGAACCCGGGTCCCTTTACTTGCCAGCTCTCGCTCTTCCCATTAAACTGTGCTGCTTCTCACTCTGTACCCAGCGTGCAAACATACCAGATCAGACCCAATCCCGTTTTCGGGTTCCCCTCCTCTTCCGGTGATCGGGCCTGAGTTCCAGACCGTCACCACAGCCTCCTCAGGATTTGAAAGTTTGTAAGAGATCATCTTCTGGCTCTGAGGGGCAAACCAGTGAGCCAGCCATATGTAACTCAGCACCTGCCAACGCCCCCGACAGTGCAGGGACTGGGGTGTCCGGCAGTGCTCAGGCGCGCACGCTGCCTGCTGGAGAAGGGGCTGCCGGTAGCTGGAACCGTGCTGGGACTGAGTAGGGAGGACTCTTCTCCAGAGGCTTCCAGGCCAACCAGTGAGTGGCTCGGGGAGCCAGCTGACCCTGATTCAGGTCTTCCCTTCCTTCCCCATGTAGTGCCAGCTCAGGGGGAAAATTCCCCAATTGCAGGAGTTTCGTGTAGGCGACACTGGTCCCTGACTCACTATGACACTGGAGAGGGGACTTAAGTAACCACCCCAGAGGTGGCAGTCCTCCTCAAAGAACAGGAACTCCTTCTTGCAGCCCTGAGGTGTTCGCCTCTATAACCCGTTCTCCGTGGGCAGGGAGGGGGATATTTTATGATGCTCCTAAAAGGAGGCCCAGGGAAGGTGAAGTGATATGCCCAAGATGACCCGGAGAGTCGGGTTCCATTAAGCTCCTCTGCCTCTTTCCCACATCGGTTTCTGCTCCTTGAAGCCTGTTCAGCTACTGATCATGCTCAGAGCGCAAACTACCTGTGGGCAGGGTACGTGACACTTCCCTACACGTGATGCAGTAAGCCACACCGACTGGGTGCTCAACAAATGCTGCTCCAGCTCCCTCTGCTGCTGCAATCAAAAGTGCTGCACTCTCCCAAATACCTAGAACAAGTGCTTCGTACAGAGTAAGTGCTCAATAAATACCACTGATCTGACACTACTATTAAACAGGCTGGATGGAAGCGTTCCTTAACTGGGTGTTAGAAGGTATGGGGGCAGTGGGAAAACAACCCGAACTCGGTGTTTTTCCACACTGGGTAATAATGACTGATGTTAAGCTCTTACCGTGTGCCGAGCACTGCATTAAGTACTAGGTTCGAAACAAGATCATCAGATCGAACACACTCCTTGCCCCACATGGGGCTTACAGTCTAAGGGGGAGGGGGAACAGGTACAGATGAGGGCATTGAGGCCCAGAGAAGTGAAGTGACTTGCCCAAAGTCACACGGCAGGCAGGCGGCTGAGCCAGGACTCCCAGGTCCGGGCTCTGTCCACTAGGCCTCACCAGGAGGTGCTTGGCCCAAGCTCTTTCAATAGCCCACTGTGGGTTGGGATTTCCTAAGCGGGGATGAAAGTGATCTGCTGCTCCCTGTTTATTTCTGGTAACTACTGGGTCTCTTCAAGATGGAAGGGGTTGGGAGCTAGACGCTGTATCAGTCCAGGAATGAAGAACTCCCAGCCCTGTGAGGATCTCTCAGCTGAACGGGAGACGGTGCGGGGGGGCCTGTGGGGTTTTTCGACTGGGGGAGTGGGATGGGCGTCCCCCCCGCTCATCCATCTGCTCCAAAGCAGAGAATGAAAGCCAGGCCCACGAGCGACAGCCAAGGCGGTGGCAGTGCCGGAGTTAGAACACCCCGCCTTCCCTCCAGCAGCGCCAGAAGGGCTCCGATGTGGCGGTTACAAATGGGTTAATCACCTGCCTTTCATCACTCGGGACTTTTTGCAGAAGCTGAGTACGGGGCAGGGTGTCCCAGGGATGACTCAGGCCTGCTCGGGGGCCAGGCGTCCGGGTGCTGCCTTCGCCCAGTGGGCGGGCTGCCCGGGCTTGCGAAACCAGGTGGCCACGCCCTCCCACCCTCCAGGCCGCCAGACCCACAGGGAAGCTCCCGCACCCAAGCCACCTGCCTCCCCGGGCCAGAAGCC
This sequence comes from Ornithorhynchus anatinus, assembly GCF_004115215.2. Taxonomy (NCBI): domain Eukaryota; kingdom Metazoa; phylum Chordata; class Mammalia; order Monotremata; family Ornithorhynchidae; genus Ornithorhynchus; species Ornithorhynchus anatinus. Next base: position 33,341,648 of record NC_041749.1, on the reverse strand, counting down.
CCTCTGTCCGGGTTCCCCGGCAGAGGTCCCGGAAGAGTGGGGCAGAGGGCTGTGTGAATCTCCCGGGTGGCAGCTCGCTCCAGTGTCCCTCTGGGGCGGACCTTCCAGCCCCCTCCCTCCATCCCCGCCCCATCTCTGCGAGTCACTCACCGTCCTGCTGTTTTCTGGGGAAGACTTCTTTTCCCCGGGTGGTACAATTTCAAATTCCGATGAGGTGCCCTGTAAACGGGAGATGGAGAGAGATCAGGGAACCAGGTCAGGGTTCAGAATGCAGAAAGGAATGCACACCCTCCTCCCCCGGCCCTTCTCCCAACACACAATATTTGGGAATCTCTCATTTGCTCCTCCCACTGAGGCTGGCCTACGTTGCCCTTGCTGACTACGGCTGTGAAGATTACAAAGGAGAAACCCCTCTCCGGCCACCACCCCAGCCACATTCTCGGTGGCCAGGAACCTGGCTCACGTGACCTCGCCAATCTTCCTACCGTCAAAGCTTCTCCTGCTCCATCCCGCCCTCGGGGGAAGGGAGGGGGAAGACTGGCCCAAGAGGACGTGTGCTGAGGGACTCCCGAGGTGAGCCCCAGTGGAAACAGCACAGGATGGGAAGTCGGGAGACCCCTTTTCTAGTTCCGGATCCACCAATGTCCCGCCGTGTGATCTGGGGCAAATCAAGCAACCTCTCTGTGCCTCGGTTACCTCATCTGAAAAATGGGGGTAAAATTTACTCTCCTTCCCCCTTAAATTGTGAGCCCCGTGTGGGACAGGGGCTGTGTCTGATAAGGTTATCTTGTATCTTAGCACACTGTAAGAGCTTATTGAAACGCCTGTTATAAACACCTGCTCTCCCTCACTTTTAAATGTGAACCCTGTGAGGGGCAGAGAGAGAGTCCAAGCTGATTATTCTGTATCGACCTCAGCTCCTAGCAAAGTGCTCTGGCACAGGGTAAGCGCTGAATAAATGCCACCATCATTAAACCTCGTTGCATTTTGGCTGCTCAATCAATTTCTGTCGCCTCTGTTGCTGCTTTTCCTTGGTGTGGCAAGGACAGTGGTGGAGAGGTCAATCGGTACACTCCAGACAGCGCAGAATGGAGCGGAGAACAGGGACCGGTCAACGTCCGGCCTCTACGGAGACAACCTCCGAGGACTCCAGCCAAGCCCAGGGAGAGCCCGGACTGCTCTGCAGCACTGAAAGGCTCAGGTTCGGGCCAAGGTGGGCTTGGTCCAGGCCCTGAAATGGCCTCAGCACGAACCCAGCCATCTCGGGACACTTTTCATCAGGGTCAGGATTTCCCAGAGAAGGTCAGGTCAGCAGCCTGGGGGCTGGACAGGAAAAGGACTAGACTCGGGTGCTCCCTCCCCAACATCCCCCAGTGTCTGCTGACCTTGCTGCATCTTTTTTCGGGTCAGATAACGGGGTGAGGCGCAGAAAGACCTGCTTTCCTCCACTCGGTTGTCTCAGATCTCCCCTCCAAACTGAACTCTTGAAGAGACTGACCAACTGGGTGGCTCTGGAGATAGGGGGTCCAGCTCTCCCATCTTTCTGGGAAAGTCTCTGAGCCAGTCGTTCCAAAGCCGTGCCAATCTGGGGAACGGGACAGCGACCGTGTCTGATATGCTGATACTTTATCTCCCTCAGCGCTTAGCACCTAGTAAGAACTTAGTATGCTCTCAGCAGCATTATGTACCAATACTTTGGGGAAACCAGGAGCTACTCTTAAGCAATCATAATAATAATTATGGCATATGTTAAATGCTTACTATACAAAAAGCACTGGGCTGAGCGCTGGCGTAGATACGATACCCTCAAATTAGATACAGTCTGTGTCCCACATGAGGTTCAGAGTCTAAAAGGAAGGGATAACCGGTATGTTAGCCCCATTTTACAGATGAGGAAATTGAGGCACCGAGAAGATATGGGACTTGCCCAGCGACACCCAACAGGCACATGGAGGAGCTGGGACTGGACACCAGGTCTCCTGGCTCCTAATCCTGTGCTCCTTTCCACTAGGCTACGCTGCTTTCTCTCCCCTCTACATTTACAGGCTGCAGGAACCAGATGTGTTCAGGTAGAGGAAGCGAATGCATGCATGAACATTTTATTATTACTATTATTGGATGCTAACTTTCTACAGTGCTTGTCTTCTGAAGAACTCTGAATGCTTTCGAAGACCTGATCTCATTTATCAAAGGTACTTATTGAGCGCTTTTGTGTGCAGGGCACTGTCGAGGCGTTTGGGAGAGAACAAAAAAACCGAGTGGGTAGACATGTTCCCTGCCCACAAGGGGCCATCTAGAGACTCTATCTTCTTAATGTTCCTAGAAAATAGGGACAGGTTATTACCCGTAAGGAGATTAAAATACCGAGGGGTTAAGTGGTTTGCCCAAGGCTACCCAGCAAGGGACTGGAACCTCCCTAGGCTGTAAGCTCCCTGGGGGCAGGGAATGAATCTACCTACTCTGTTATACTGTATTCTCCCAAGCAATGTGCACACAGTACTTTGTACCGTGTACTTTGCACACAGTAAGTGCTCAATAAATACTATTGACTGACTGAACCCGAGTCTTCTGGCTCTTTTCACCAGGCTGGTCTGCTTTCGTTGCTTAGAAGGAGCAGTAACCCCCGGCCCCCGCCCTCGCCCAACTTACGCTGGACAAAACCTTTGGCCCCACTGCCTCCTGCTCCTTCCTGAAGTTGCCTGGGCTGGCAGACTGAGGTTCAGGATCTGAAGCCCCTCCTGTAGGACAGAAAGAACACGAGAGAGTCATGAGCAGAGGGAAAGGGCAGCCTTTTTTTCTCCCACATCCTACTGCTCTGCTATGAGGCTTCCATCAGCAGTAAGGTCACTTTCATCCTGTAACATCCTGAGCACTAGCTCTTTCTGTTCATTTTAAGAAAGGCCAACTCTTGGTACTTGTCCAGTCCCTCCCATTAGGTTGTTAGGTCCTCAAGAATAGGACCTGAGGCTTTTTTCCTCAGTATCTGGCCCACTGTGGGCTAGGCACATAGTGATGACCGGCTGGCTCCTGCTCAGTCCACCGGTCCTATGGACAGGAACCAGGTACACTGACTCCAGAAAACCCCAAACACCCAGAATCCTTCACAAGGTGGGTTTTGAGCCAATCCCCGGGATCTCATTCGCATTCTCAGGAAGCCTACTGGCCAAAAACCACTACCAATGTGTCAACAGAGAGTCAGTGGGTGGGAAGTACCATCATGCCTCAACTTCCATTTTCAACCAACCACAATTCCAGACCCCAGCAGTGGCTTGTGTAAAGAGATTTCTCAGCAGGACCCTCACTTCTCAGAACTGGCTCTGAGGAAACAGTGAACGATCCCTAGGAATCTCCTGGGCTTGGACTTCCCTTAAAGGCAGGGGTAAGATACAACTCCAGGGGAAACCATAACTTCCTGGGTGCCCCAGAACCAGTCACCCATCTCCACTATGTTAGTTCTCCATCTGTAACAGTCAAATTAACTAAGAAAAGTGACTCTCTAAGCAATCGGCCATTACCAAATGGCAGATTTTAAAGTGGTTTTGTATGATTTTTGAAGAAAAAGGAAATGGGTTTATAACTGCAACAAGGGCAATTTAATTACTGTATAAAGAAAAATGTCCTGATAAAGAAAAATGTCTTGACAGCAAAGACAGTGAAGCACTGGAATGAAAAACTGAGAGAAAATGGGGAACCCTTCAGAACAGGACAGATCCCCATTGGGCTAGAATAATTTATGGAGGCACTTGCTGGGGGCAGGGGAATGGACTAGATGATCTTGGGTGGGGTCTGTTTCAGGCTGAGAATTCTACATTCTTGAACTAGAACTTGAATAATGGGGAGTTGAGCAGGCTGAAGTCTTCTCAGGGTCAGATTCACACCACGGTAGCAATCCCCAGCCCCAACCCAGACCCCGGCCCCAGCACCTCCTGAGCTTCTGTTGATGACACACACTGGCTGCCCAGGAAAGCAAATCTTCATGAACACGTCTGCTTCTTGGGGGCAGGCAGGTTTCTGATGGGCTTGGGCCCTGGAATTCTTGGTCGGAGTTGAGCTGGGGATATATTGCCCTCATATTGACACTGAGACCACCTCAGCGATAAGTGGAAAAACAATCTGGCAGACTGGAACGTGACTGCATTTGATCTTGCTCAACATCAGGATGGCGGCTGGAGTTAGACCTTTGGGTGTCGGTGCTGTTGTCCAGAGGGTCAAAAGTCCTCCCCGGCTCTCTCCCTTCCTCCTCCTCCTGTAGCCCTTGTTTGCACCTCAGGAGAAGGCAGACTCTGAGCACCGAATGCACTTCTCGCGGGTCAGCAAGCCTCCGGCTGGAGGCCTGGCTAGACTCCCCGGGCTGATGAACGAGAGCCATTAAGGCTCTGAGCCATTGTGCCAGGCTCGGCAACGGGGGGCAGGACCAAAAGAGCGACTTCCGCCGTGGACGGGCCAGGCTGGAAGCTGGCCCCAGGCTCACTTAAACCCCCAGCTAACCGTGCCAGGCAGATGAACTCAGGTCCCTGGGCTCTGCCACCAGGCCCAGCATCAGGTCCAACTGCCAGGCCAGGGAAAAGAGAAATCAGGCTGAGGACAGGGGAGAATTTTTTTCTCCAACTAAAAACGTAATCCACAAACTCCCTGCCTTGGCTTACCTTCTGTTGGAAGTGACAGGGTACAGGAAAATGGCCCAAAGCAGAGTTGAGGGCGAGGGGACACATGGTAGAAACCCCTGGGGATTACCCCAGGGGACAATAAGCCTGACGGTGAGAGGAGCTTGGTGGATCGCCAATGACTGCAGTACCTTGGCCCTCTACAAATCACATTTAATTGAGAATTAGGGTGGAGGGGCATCGCCCTTGCTCTGAGCCCTTTTTTGCTAGGTCCATCAGTCCACCCCTACCCCTGTCCTAGGGTCAGAGGAGGAACGGCAGCTTCCCGTGCCAAGTTCGTGGGGTCAGTGGGCCACGCCAGGGCCAACCAGCTGTCCTACCTGCGAGTTCGGCCAGTTTGTCCAAGGAGGAGGAGGGGGAGGAAGAGGCGGGAGATGCCTGCAGCACCTCATTGTCCTTCACTAGGTCCTCCACTTTCTGCCGGAGCTTGGACGCCTCCATCTGGGACTCCTCCAACAGTTCTCCTGGGGGACAGAGACATGAGAGTTAAGAGTCTAGATCACGCCCTCTTCCTGCCCACACTCCACCAGTGCTGCCAGGCAGAAATCCAGGTCCCCGCCCACCTTATCATGTGGACCCCCATTTCCAGGGGCCGGTCCCAGCCTGGAGGCTGAAACTTGGCCTTCTCTGGGAATATTTTCAGGGCGGGGATCTGGTGTGGGCGTGGTCAGATTTAAGAGACCACCACCCTGCCAGACCAGGTCACCCTAAAGGGCAAACAAGGCACCGCAAAACGGGCCCCCTGCTTGAGGCATCGGCCTCCCTTCCCCCGCCACCCCGACCATGGCCCTTTCCTTGTCGGACCCTTCGAGACCTGCTCTGAGATCAAGCTGGAGGAATAAAGCCCCCATGGGCCATAACTTTCCTGCCACCCTCTCCAGAAGCACAATGCTCACAATACCAGTACCCACAACATTCTCCTAGCAATTCGGGATCCATCTAAAAACGTTTAAGGCGCATTCCCTACCCCCAGGGAGTTTGAAATCTAATCTGCAGAGACAGCAGACAAGATCAATCAATCAACCAAACAATGGTTCTTATTCAATGCTTACTATGTGTTGTGCGAAGGCTAGGTCAGTGGTCAGACGGAGAATTGATATAAATAACGGACACAGATGACTCAATCAATACGAATAAACATAAAGCTAGAGCACGAGAGCAGAAGGCTTGATGGGATTGAGTACTGGGAAGGTGGCCCCATGGGGTCACAATGACTCAACTTCTCCCCCACACTGGGCCTGGGAGATGGAGATCATGAGGCAGTTGAAAGGAAAATGAGCAGTCATGTAGGGAGTTAAAGGCAGGACAGGGATCACAGAGCAGGAAAAATCCAAGCCTCCCTCAGGGCCACTAGTGTCACCCTGCTGCATTCCCAGTGGGTCCACTAAGGAGCCAGTCAGACAGGCCGTCAAGGCCCCGGGCCTGGAGGGATGGGAAAATGAGGGCTCAGGCTGCTGGCCGGCTACAAGCGGGGAAAGCAAAGGAGTCCTAATTCTGCATTACCTAAAGTCCTTATCCCCTGCATCTTTTCCTTCAGCCGAGTGTTCTCCTCCACCAGCCGTTGGAAAGCTGCAGATGCTTCCTCTTGAGTCCCACCACCACCACCAGGGTCATAGATCCGAAAAGGTCCTCTTCCATCCATGGAAACAGCTTACTCACTGGCTGAGGCCTCCACCTGGCTGTAAAGACAGCAGCAGCTGCAGCACATCGAAGCCTGTGGCTCGGCCTAGTCAGAGGGGAGGGAAGGGGGTCACGAGAGCCCTCCACTTTACCCTTCGGGGCATGCCACGGCCACGTGATTCCCCAAGCTGAAGACCGGTTGCTCCCCAATGGGCACTAAAGCTGGAAGTAGGATCAGGAAGACCCCGGGACTGACCCCATGGACAGGCTCTGGGCTGAGTTGGCCTTTCAGCTTCCCTGAGTTTTGCTGAGCACCTCACTACAGCATCAGCGGGCTCTGCGTCTGGAACATACGTCGGCCACCAACCCTATCTTTCCCTGGCCGGCCCCCAGGCTTCGCTGGCTGCATGGATGGTTCCAGTTTGTGCCAGCTGGCACTGCTACAGGAATGGGAGGGGAACCCCCTCAACTAGGTCTCACTGGAACTGATGTGCACATGAAATCAGTCAGTCAACCATATTTACTGTTTACTGTGTACAGAGCACTGTATTAAGCACTTAGGAGAGTGCAATATAACATTATAACAGACACATTTACTGCCCACAACGAGCCTACAATCTAGAGGGGGAGATTAATATAAATATATAAAATTACAGATATGTACACAAGTGCTGTGGGACTGGGAAGGGGGATGAATAAAGGGAGCAAGTCAGATGGCGTGCAGGTCAGGTGAACCGCAGGATGACTGCACTGCCATTTGCTTCCAGAAAACTCAAAAACGCTCATGGAGAGCTTAGACTCCATTGGTGGTTGAGCAGTCCAGGATGGGCCATTAGAGGGGAAAAGACAAGGTCGTTAGATGGTACGAGCCAAGCGGCGAGTGTGGGTGAAAGCAGGACAGCCCATCTACTGGGGCTCCTTTGGGCAGCCTTTTATGCCACTTCCAGAGACAGAGTATGAGGCCGGATGGACCCAATAAGGCATTGCTTATGCTCTTTTGCTTTAATCACAGGACATGGGCACCCTCAGAATGATGGCAACGGCAGATCCAGCCACAGCGCCTACCGCTGTGTCTTGCTGGGTTGGTCCTCTGAGGAGAACAATGGCATTGCTCGCTGTAGGCTCACTTCTCACCCACTCTGGCTGCTACTAGTCAGCGAGAGAAGGGAACAGTGAAGAATGACAGAGAGGGAGGGAGCGAGAGAGAGCGAGAGAGAGAGAGAGAGAGAGAGAGAGAGAGAAACAGTGGAAGAAATAGAAAGAGCAAGCACAGAGTCTCAGGCCAAAGCATATATCTGCAAGAGGATAGTTTCTCAAGATTGAAAATCCCTATTCTAAATCATCAGGCCCAGAGAATTCCCACTGGACTACAAGATCTGCATCAACCCCGCTATTTCCCAATGTTCTCTCTTCTCCTATCCCCACCTCTTCCTGCCCCTCACCAGCTCCCTGAGCTCAGGGAACAAAAGCTTTCCCCTGGAGCCAAAGACTGGTAGTTCTCAACCCAGAAACAGAGTCCTTTCGGGGGATATTTATTTTAGGCCACCTGCCCAATTCCCTTTAAATCTGACCTGAATTCTTTGCAGCCAAGAGGACCTGGGACAGTGCTCAGGTTCAGGACTGTGCTGAAGAAATCAATCACAACTCCCTCCCTCTACGACCTCCAAAAGCTGGTACTAACAACTGGAGACTTTCTGGGGTGAACCCAGGCCTTGGCAGAGGCACCTGGCAGAGGCCAATCTCCTCATTTCCACATCTAAGCAATGAATGACAGACTCAAGAGTCTCTTTGCTTTTGATTTTTTCACTCTCTGTGCACCCCCGTAGTCTATACCTGGCCTCTAATGCATTTCTCTTCTAAATGCCTGTCTTCCCCTGGGTGGAACAGGGATTAAAGTCTGAAATGACTTACTTTGTAGTCACCTGGTGCTTAGCAGAGCAGGCATGGGTTAAATGCCATTTACTATTACAATCACACCAAGAGCACAATCACAGGCAGGGCTCTCGGTGGTCCTGGATAAGTTCTTCTTCCCTTGCTGAGATCCAGGCTTCCCCCAGAGGGGATCCAACCTCATTCCTGGACTGGTCTCTGGTTAGGACACACCTCCACCCCAACCACATATTACCCAAAGCTTTCTGCTGATGCTGCAGGATGCGGGGAGGGGGGCCAAATCTTGAATCTGGTGTGAGCTTCTACTTAGGAGAAAGCAGCTCTGGCCATTCCTGCCCAGTCTGCTTTTTGGAGTTTAAACCTAAGGCTGTATGGAGGGTTTGGCCAATGTGGTTACAGCTTTAGGCTAAGTGCTAAGAGGCTAATTACAGTGGATAGGCTGAGTACCATTTAGGCTGCCACTGGTTGCAGGTGGGTGGAAAGGTGGGAGGAAGGGGGAAATGACATCATGGTGTGTGTGTGTTTGGCAGGTGGGGGTGTGGATCTAAAATCCATTTTTTAAGGAGGGCGGCGAGGGGCACAAAGGTGTTACACGGTAGTAGAGACAAGGGAGCCAAAGGCTACTTACTCCAGCTTGGCACATAATCCCCTTGCCATACTTGACCAGACCCACACTGGTTCGATCCCGGCACCTGGTACCCAACGGCAGATGTGCCAAACATGTTCCAGGGCCTGCGTTTTGCAAGGACTGTTCCTAAGCCACCCACTTTCTTCTCTGCACATTTAGTGTAGGTGCTAGATGATGAATCTCTTAGAATGCGGGGAACAGAGTCTGGTTCCTCCCGCCCCGGGCTCTCAGAGCAAGAAGAATTACCCTCTCTCAGTCTGCTGAAGAGCCCTGGTGATCCTTCAAATCAGAAAAATCCACACCTGGAAAATGTAGTAGGGCACTGCACCCCACTGGGGAGGGACTAGTACACATTCTATATCTGAAGCCTGGTACCAAAAACAGAAGACAAGAGTCAGGAAACTTGACTTCTAGTCCCAGCTCCACCACTTGCCTGCTGGGTGACATCGGGCAAGTCACTGACTTCCTCTGGGCCCCAGTTTCCTCATCTGTAAAATGGGGGATAAAATACCTCTTCTCTCTCCCGCTTAGACTGTGAGCCTTGGGTGGGGCAGGAACTGGGCCCAATCCAATTACCTAGGATCTGCCCCAGCGCTTAACACAGTGTGTGGCACAAATAAATACTATCATCACCAGCCACTGACTCACCATGTGTCCTTGGGCAAGCCACTTAACTTTCCCGTGCCTCAATATTTCCAGATGTAAAATGAGGATAATAATTCTTTCCCATTGCCTACTTGACAGGGAATCAATGAGAAGAAGGAAGTTCTTTGAATTCTAGGGGCCAAGTCAAGAGCAAGTCATAGGTGCTGCACACAGCTATTGCCAAGAACAATTTTTAGAACATCTTTAGGATTAAATCTTCCTCAGATCCAGGCTATGAGATCAGGGCTTTGTGAGAGACTCCCCAGAGGCTACTGCCTGACTCTCTTCGTTGACTCCTGTTTTACATTCCTTTTTCTCTCTCAGACAACTCCCAGAGGAGCCAGCTTTTTCCTTACGAAGGCCTCACTGGCAGCAGGCTACCTTTCACAAATTCCCTTTCACTGCTCTAAGAAGTCCTCTCCTTCCCTGCTCCTGCCCCTCTCCACATCTCCTGACCCCCCCCACAGGGTCTGGAATCGGAGGTGGGCAGTGGGGTGCACCCCAGAGTGGGAAAAGGAAGTCAGAGAAGTAACGGGGCCTGGTTTGGTTTGGAAGAAAATGTGGATCTGAATGTCAGCCTCCTGAACGAAGTTTCGTGAATCCAGGCTAGTTTAGATAATGTGCAAAATGGTCCAGTTAGTCAACCAAAACTGAGCACGAGTCTGAGAAGACCAGTCCTCATAGTGCAGCCTGGGTAGAGAGAGGCTATCAGAATCTCTTGGCTTTCTAGAGGAGCTCAAAGCACTTTCAAACTGATGACCTGGCTCAACAACACGATTTCTGCTTTAACCCCGAACTTCTGTTTCCACTTTCCAAAGGAGAAAGTTGGTTACCCTATGTCATTCGGTCAGTTTGGACCAAGGCTATGCTTTCTTTTCTTTCAAAGCAGTCAATAGTATTTATTGAGCACTTACTCTGTCCTGAGGAGGGTGCTGAGTACTTGGTAAACAGCGTTGGAAGACACTAAAATAAATTACAGATAGAGGGATGTAGAGTAATGGCATAAATAAAGCTGTTGGGGCAGGGAAGGGGTAGAGGGCCTATGTGTTTTTCTCTTTAAAAGAAACTGGTTGAGAGCAAGGGGACTCCTGTCTGCCACCAACCTTCCATGGCTCCTGGGAAGGCTAGGGAAGACCCATCCAAAAATTTACCCCTGCACCAGAGAACGCACCCACTACTTCCCTGCTCAGCCTCCTCCTGTCCTCAGACAGAAATATTCCCCACCAAAGGCCTTCGCTGCATCTTAGCACCTGATGTTTTCATGGACGTGAACTGGCAATACAGGCAGTCAAATAATTAAACTAAGAATGTAGCATTTATCAAGTCCTTACTACATACTGAGTGCTGGGGCCGATAAAATGAGAGGTTATCAGGTCTGATGGAGTTCCTATCTCACATGGAGCTCATAATCTATCCTAACCCCATTTTAAAGATGAAGAAACTGAGGCCCAGAAAGACTGAGTGGCTTGGCCAAAGTCCCACCACAGGCCAGTGACAAAGTTGGGTCTTGAACCTGGGTCTGTCACCACCCAACCCCGTGGTCTTTCCACTACTCCGTACTGGGTTTTTTTTAAGTCCAGAGGGCCACAGAGCCATAAACTCCTGCAGCTGGAAGGGGCCCTGATCTCCTGAAATCCATTCCCAGCCTCCAGATGAGACAGCACCCAAGCCCTCCCTCAAAAGGCTCCACAGAAAAATCCTCCTGCACCTGCCTGAGCTCTAGGGGTTAAGGTCGGCTGGCCCTGCCTCGGGGAATTCCAGGTGACATGGAATTTGGCACCTCCCTCGCCTGGGCTCCTCAGGTCAGGAGAGGCACCGCTGGACTGGAGGACAGCACAGCGGGTGTGGAGATCCCTGTCCCGTAAGCTTGTTGGTGAGAATCCGTACAGTCAGCTTCCAGGGGAGCCTGGTTCTGAGGATCAACAGCTCAAGATATTCCACATGTTGATTATTCTGACCGAGTGACTGTAATGGGCCCACCTTAAAAGCTGGTTCTACCAGTCACCAGTGTCCTTCGGAGATCATGCCCTCTAAGGCTCAGTGTGCCCAGCCCACTAACCCAGAGCCCTGGAACATTCCTCTTACTCTGGGAGCCCGGAGGGGCATGCCGTGTGCCCCGCGCCTGGTACCTTCTCCCTCGTGGAAGGGGTCTCATGCACGCCTTGGAGCTGCCCGGCCCCCTCGAGTGGGAGGGACTTGGGAAAGAGATTTAGGAAAGGCATGTGTGGCACGTTGAGGCATCTGCTCCTTTGATGGTGGCGATGGCAGGAGGGGCCAAGACGGCTCCCACTCCCTGCTCAGGGTAGCCAGAGACGAGCGCCAGGGACTTCCTGGGCTGAGCTGGCAGAGGCCTCTGGCCCCCGGTGAAGGAGCCGAGGCCCAGCGCCAGAATCTTTCCTCCCCACTGGGCCACAACAGGGAAGGGCATCCAGCTGGTGGTGACAGTTCAACTGCAAACTGTGCCGCTATGCCCACAGGCCTTCAAGCAGCGGGGGGAGTTGGTAAGGATTCATGATCCGGGCTCTGGCCAGTGAGACAACCTACCCACTTGGGTAACAGCAGGCAGCACCTGCCGGCTATGAGCCTCTGTCCCCACAATATAGATATGACGGTATAAAGGCAAGCACTGCCTTTACTTGTGCTCCACGTTTCCCAAGTACCCAGACCTGGTATATGCTCAAAAGTGTCCTTCATGGTGCTGATGTAGGAGAGGAAATGAGAAGCCAGGGAACAGGGAATTTCCAGACCTCGCTGACCTCATCTTGGATACTGGTAGCCGGCAGCTGCGCCTGAGGGGACAGGTCGAAGGACGTGACTGGGAGAGGCAGGACGCTGACTAAGATGGGCGATCTAGGCAAACCCCAAGCCACACAGCCAGGATTAGCCTCGGCCTAAATCCTTGCCCACGGTCCCTATAAGCCTCAGTCCGGCCTTCTCTCAATCGCCAGGCCAGGGACGGCCTGGATCATTAAAAAGCTACCGATAAGCAGAACTTCCCATGTGCCATCAGTTTCACCCACGCGACCTCTTCCCAGCAGGCGCCAAAGTCACAAATCTGAGCTCGACCCCATCTCGCCACGTGCCCCCCAGACAGGAGTGCCCCCAGACAGTGAGATGACTAAAGACGGCCACGGGGAGAGTAAGCAGAGGGGTTCGGGGAAATCCACAAACTGGATCATCGGTCCCTGAAGGGCTTAGGTGTATTCCATGCCTGACGCAAGGGGATGGACCGCTGGATTTTCCAGTCTTAGGAGTCTGACGGGACACCTCCAGACACCGGCCTGAGATCCACATCAACCTTGGGCCTTTGCCCAATGTGGGGGGTGGGAGGGAAGAGTCTCATGATCATCTGCTCTCTCGGTCCCCTTTCCATCACATCTGACCCATTTTGTTCCCCTTAAATTGTGAATCGGCAACATTCACAGCTGACACACGAGACATGCTGATCTCACCTGATTCCTTTCAGAAACAGAAACAGACAACGAGAGAGTGCACACCACAGTCAAGAGTTGCTCTGACCTTTCTCCAAAACAGGAACCCGACCCACCCTCAAGGAGCAGAATAACCTTGTTGAGTTGTAGGAGGGGGCGGGGGGCGGCAGGAAAGCATGAGGGAGTCACCTAAGAGATTCAAAAGGCCAAGTTTCGGGGACAATTGTGGTCACCGGGCCTGCCCGTCTGTCTGTGCCAGAAAGAGCTGAGGTGGCGGCCCCTCAGTTAAAGCAAACCCAGAAAACCCGTGAAAAAACGAGAGGAGTGGGTGGTGAAGAGGCTGGAGACTGAAGTCTTTGAGAGTGGGTGTGGGAACACGGGCCCGAAACCCTCAACCTCCCCCTTCGAGTGTCTCGTGGCAGGTTTGAGATGAAGCAGAGGATTGAACTGGCACCGGGTCTCGGAAGAGATCGCGTCATCCAGGGATGGGGCCGGACCCAAGGGAGGGTGATGGAGAGCAGAGAACGGATTTTCTGGGAAACCTGCGGCCCTCTAGGCCAACTTTCACAGAACCAAAATCAAAACCAAAACCAGGTCCCAGGGGATCTGTGAGGATGTGACTCGGGCCAGTTGCTGGAAGGGGTGCAGTCCTGTTCTGGGTCTACCTCGGGCCACAACCAAAGCATGAAACAGCAGAAGCAGCCAGCCGAACGGCAGGGAGGGAACAAGCCTTCTGAGACACTGAAATCTAGGGGCATAACCCAATCCCGCTCAGGATAAAGGACGGAGGAAGAAATAATAATAATAAAGATTCAGTTTAACACTTCCAAGGCTATGTTAGGGTTCTTCCGAAGGTCACTGGAAACAGTGGAACTACTGACCGAAAGTCCATGGAAACTCACTCCTCCCAGGCTTGACCCGTGCTTGGCTACTGCAGTTAATATATCCTTCAGGACTCGTTTTTCCGAGCCGAAGACTTGCTTTGTTCAAATAACACTGCCTAGTAAACAATGCCAAGCAGATACAGTGAGGTTTGAGGTTTCACTTCTGCACACTCTTCTGGCTTTAGATCCGTCCGCCCCCACTGACACTCGGTGTAAACTAGTCCATCACTTCAACTTGTCCCTGACATCTGGAGGACACTGCTTTTAGAGGAGCAGCCCTGAAAAGAGCTGCTTTCCTACTCGCCTGACCGATAAAAAACGGACCACGGAGCCAGAAGACCCGGGTGCTAATCTTGACTGCCACTTGCCTACTGTGTCGGACTGGCAATTCAGTTAACTTTCTGTGTTCTCAGTTTTCTCAACTGCAAAATGGGGATTCAATATCTTTTCTCCCTCCTCCTTAAACTGAGGCCCAAGTGGGACAGGGACTGTGTCTGACCTGATTAACTTGGATCTATCCCAGAGCTTAGAACAGAACATAGAAACGCTTAACAAATACCATAAAAACTAAAACCAAAAATTGGCGGTGGGGGATATCACAGATAAGGAAGCGTGAGCTTCCAGTCAGTTCCCTTACCGCACTGAGCTTACGTTCTTGATGAAGCCTGCATTAAAGAAACCTTTTAATGAAAAAAACGGCGCCACACACATGCAACACAACTGCTTCTTCCCACACTGTATTCTAGCCAAGTAGGGGAGGGTTGTTGGAAGAACCTTCTCTTAGCAGCATTCTATCCATGCTATGAAGTAAAAACACATGTTCTAGAAGAACTGTCACTGGATTTAAATAGGGCTTATATGGGGGTAGGGGGGAAGAAGCTACCTTGGATTACACTAAAAACCAGGCTATGTTTGAACCACCGCATATGAGAGTTTCCTAGAGGCTGATCAGAGTACAGTGTCTTGCATATAGTAAGTGCTTAACAAATTATTATTACAAACCATTGAAAAAGAAGAAGAAATAAAAGAGGAGAGTAGTTAACAAATCAACACCAAGTTCCCAACCAGGAGATTGAAGTGTGTGGAGCTTTTTGATTCTGCAGAGACAGACTGAGGGTCTGAAATCACCCAAAATGTTCCAACCCTCTCCATCTCCCACCCCACTCCATCCCAGGTCTTGCCCTCTGCTCATTTTTCATGAGGGTCTGAAACCACCCAAAATGTTCCAACCCTCTCCATCTCCCACCCCACTCCATCTCAGGTCTTGCCCTCTGAGCCATCTCCTCATCTTTTATTCCCTGTAAACCTGGGGTGCTTGTGGATCTGAGTCCAAAAAGGTACCAATTCAGCACCACCTGGCCACTTCTCTGATCACATCGCACCACCCAGTATCTCTCCTCCATGGATGAGAGGGGCCTTACAGAGTCGACTGGCTTTCAGGACCAGCAGTCTGAGCCTGGCTCTGAGGACCAACAACTCAAGGTGTTCGACGTGCTGACTGATCTGGCGAGGGAGTGGCCCTAATAGGCCCAACTCAGCTGATTTGGCCAGTCATCAGTGTCCCTTGGAGATCTTGCCCTTTAACAAGATCAGGGTGCCCAGCCCACTAACCCAGAGCTCTGGGAATTTCCCCTTCCTCCAGAAGCCTGGGGGAGGGGCATGCCATGTGCCCCATGCCTGGCACCTTTTCCCATGTGGAATGGGTCTTACACCACCCTGGAGCTCCCTGGCCCCCTCGGGTGGGAGGGACCCGGGAATGAGACTCAGGAAAGGCATGTGCAGCATGTTGAGGCATCTGCTCCCTCGGTGGTGGCGGCAGGGACCAAGAGGGCTCCCACTCCCTGCTCAGGGCAGCCAGAGATGAGTGCCAGGGACTTCCTGGCTCATCAGCAGACGGCGGTCTCCAGCCCCCTGGTAAACAAGCTGAGGTCCCAGCCAGAACCTTTCCTTCCCACTGGGCCGACAACTGGGAATTGCATCTAGCTGGTTGCTGGGAAACAACTGTCAAGCCACTGACTCAAAAAGCTCCCTAAATAGACCCCCCGGAGGAACTAGGGGCCTTGGTAACAAGTAACGATGGGATTCTCTGGGTCTGCCAAGGTGACAGTTTAGCCGCTTGGATTTGACTAAGCCAGGAGGACCTCCTGACAGAATTGGGGAGACATTTTGCCAAAGCTGAAGAGAGGCCTCCTGTCAGGTTCCTTCCTCCCAGCCACATCAGGAGTTCGTCTTGCC
The DNA here is from genome assembly GCF_004115215.2 of Ornithorhynchus anatinus. Taxonomy (NCBI): domain Eukaryota; kingdom Metazoa; phylum Chordata; class Mammalia; order Monotremata; family Ornithorhynchidae; genus Ornithorhynchus; species Ornithorhynchus anatinus. The sequence continues at coordinate 33,325,651 of NC_041749.1, read as the reverse complement.
TTGCCTCAAGCCCTCCCCAAAGGCCAAAACTGCTGCTCCATGGCAACAGATGACTCACTAATAAAGGAAACGATCCCTCCTTAGCAGTGCCAAAGGGAGAAAAGCCATGTCTGAGGGGCACCAGGCTGGGGACGTGGCCAGAGGGTCTAACTCAGGGCTAGGCCCTGAAAAAGGGAGAGTGTGCACTAGTGGGCTGGGGAGAGGGCTGAGGATTAATAGATCTAGGCATAGGCCTCCCGATGCTAGTATGACAACCCACTGCTAGCCTTCCTCAATGCCACTTCCCTCATCAATGCCACCTCCTGAGCACCACCCAGTGCTTATCTACCACACCCAGGAGTGGAGCCAGCTCCCCGGCCAGGAATTTCCCTTGAGCCAACCACTCTGAGGCTACACGGCCCCTGAGAGGGCAGACAGTGTTGGCACAGAAAATATTAGACATCGGGACGTACGTGACATCGGCCGTGCTATTTGGGGCGCGCAATGTAACGATGTTGTATGTGCCATTTTGCTGAAGTACGCCACGTTCACCCAAACCTTGGGTGTTTCTTGCTGGGAAGGGGCCCTGACTTCCTCCCAGACTCTCCTGAACAGAGGCACTGCCACATCCAAGCTGGATAACTTGGATTCAAAAGCCAAGGCAGAGGGAGACTGGGAGCTGAAATAAAGATACGGGACATGAAGGTGCCTAGTGCCAAATCTGTGCCAGATGGGAGCACACCGGCTAAAAATGGAAATGTCCACTATGAAACTGGACGAATGGCTACTTGGGTCCCTCAGTCTCCATTACTTACTGCCTGGGACACTGGTTTCCCCAACCCCATCTGTGAGGCTGGCATTTAGGGCTCAAAGACTGTTGATCTGCTCAAATGGAGGGTGGCGAGGCATACAAAGGTCGAGATCTCCCTGAACTGCCAGGAGAGGTTGGGGGGAATGAAGCTTTGGTTGCCACGGGGACTGGTGCCCACAGGGCCCTTGGAGGGGAAAAGAGGCTGGTCTCCATGAACTCCCCTGAGGTAGTTTTCCAGGACAAGGTCTGCCTGATCAAGAGTTTCCAGTAGACTTGGAAAGGAGAGGCAGCAGGGTCTCCAGCCTCTTCCACGATGGGGTCAGATGAGGCAGGGCCAGAGCCCAAATGGCAGCCCGGCCCAGTTGGATGCTGACTGTCCAAAGCGCTCACGTGGCATCTGGCCACAGGGGGCTGGGCTGAATCAGCAGGGTGGGCAAGCCAGGTGGTCGGGAGACAGAGCAGGGCAGCCCGAGTCCCAAGGCTGCCCTGAGGGGCAGCACATATGGGCTAAGTGAGAGGAACACACCTAGGCTCTGCTCCCTAACCGCCTGATTCAGAGCCCTTCCCAGACTGCTGTCACATGGTGGTCCCTAAAAATACCCGCCTGGGGTTCCTGATGATGACTCTCACTTGGTTAACAACTCATCCCCGAATAAACTGCACCATAATCCACATGATGAACACTCAAAGGGATGGATTTGGGGAAAGAGCTCAATAACCCCTCTGATGTGCCTACAGGTATGGGGTCAGTGGGCTGGTAAGAGACCACCCAGTGGGTCCGGCCAAGGCACAGACATCTCAGCCGGGGACTCACCAAGGAGTCCTGATCCTGATCCCGCTCCATCTCCCTACTTTGGGTAGTCTGACTCCCTAAGAAGGGGTTACCTGAACCCCAGGTGATGGGAAGAGGCAAAAATGGGATGATAGATTTCTACTGAGTTTGCCTAAGCTGATGCCCATGTTGAAGGCACTGCCAAAACACGGGGATGGAAGACTCTTCTTTTCGTGGCAATCCCGGAAACAGGGTACGTGCTCTGGGGGAAAAAGGGGAGATGCCAACCTCTGCAGCTGGAGCTTAGGGGACTCCCTCCAGCCACCAACTCCCAAGCCAGGGATGCTGGAAAACAGAGGAAAGTAAAGGGAGGCCACAGGCATAAGGAGGATCCAGTAAACAGTTGACAGACTGCAAGGGGAGCCTGATCAGAAGCAGATCTTCTCATAGCAGCCACAGCCAAAGATGCCAAATCACGGACAGAGTGAAGTATTTCCCCAGGAAGCAACCTCTAGGCTGGGGGTCGGCTCAGTCCCCTGGACTTGTTACCCCCATTCCACCACCGCAACGTCCTCCAGGAGCTGACGGGGGAGAGGACTGGAACTTGGCCCGGGCACCTCCTTCCCATCTCCATCCTCTCCTCCCGTGTAGCTGAGAGGAGGGAGAAGCAGCAAGAGCTGATGGATAGAGCACGGGCCCGGGAATCAGAAAGACCCGGGTTCTAATTCTGGCTCCGCCACTTGTCTGCAGTGTGACTGGGCAAGTCACTTCACTTCTCAGTGCCCCAGTTACTTCATCTGTAAAATGGGGATTAAAACTGTGAGCCCTATGTGGGACAGGGCCTGTGTCCAACCCGATTTGCTTGGATCTACCCCAGCGCTTAGCATAGTGCCTGGCACACAGTAAACACTTAAATACTGTACTGCAATTCTTCTTATTCTCAGTGCCTCAGTTACTTCCTCTGTAAAATGGGATCAACACTGGGAGTCCCATTTGGGATACAGACTGTGCCCTATCTGCTCAGGCTGCATCCACCCCAGCGCTTAGAACAGGACCTGGCACCTAGTAAAAGCTTAATAATGTAATGCAATTCTTATTCTCAGTCACTTTCTCTGTAAAATGGGATCAACACTGGCTTGCATTCCCCCAGCGCTTAGCATAGTGCCTGGCACACAGTAAACACTTAAATACTGTACTGCAATTCTTCTTATTCTCAGTGCCTCAGTTACTTCCTCTGTAAAATGGGATCAACACTGGGAGTCCCATTTGGGATACAGACTGTGCCCTATCTGCTCAGGCTGCATCCACCCCAGCGCTTAGAACAGGACCTGGCACCTAGTAAAAGCTTAATAATGTAATGCAATTCTTATTCTCAGTCACTTTCTCTGTAAAATGGGATCAACACTGGCTTGCATTCCCCCAGCGCTTAGAACAGTGCCTGGCACCTAGTATAAGCTCAATAAATGTAATGTAATTCTTATTCTCAGTGCCTCAGTCCCCTCCTCTGTAAAATGGGATCAACCCTGGGAGTCCCAAGTGGGATACGGGCTGCGCCCTGCCTGCTCAGCCTGCATCTCCCCCAGCGCTTAGAACAGTACCTGGCATCTGGTATAAGCTTAATAGCACCTAGTATAAACTCAATAATGTAATGCAATTCTTAGTCTCAGTGCCTCAGTCCCCTCCTCTCTCAAATGGGATCAACCCTGGCAGTCCCAAGTGGAATAAGGACTGCGCCCTGCCTGCTCGGCCTGCATCTCCCCCAGCGCTTCGAACAGTACCTGGCATCTGGTATAAGCTTCATAGCACCTAGTATAAGCTCAATAATGTAATGCAATTCTTATTCTCAGTGCCTCAGTCCCCTCTTCTCTCAAATGGGATCAACCCTGGCAGTCCCAAGTGGAATAAGGCCTGCGCCCTGCCTGCTCGGCCTGCATCTCCCCCAGCGCTTCGAACAGTACCTGGCATCTGGTATAAGCTTCATAGCACCTGGTATAAGCTCAATAATGTAATGCAATTCTTATTCTCAGTGCCTCAGTCCCCTCTTCTCTCAAATGGGATCAACCCTGGCAGTCCCAAGTGGGATAAGGACTGCGCCCTGCCTGCTCGGCCTGCATCTCCCCCAGCGCTTCGAGCAGTGTGTGGAGCAAAGGAGGCGCTTCACACCCGCCCCAACGAGGCAGCGAAGGGAAGGCCGTGGGAGCCTCCGCCAGATCGAGATCCGGCGGGGCCCAGCTGCGGGCCGCAGCACCGGGCTGAAGCGGCCGGCCTATCCCTCCGCCAACCGCCGCGCATGCGCGCCCAGCCCCGGGGGGGGAGGATCAATAAGTCCCCTCCCTCCCCCGCCTCCGCTGGGGACGCCGCGCCCCCCGCCCCGCTCCGGAGCCCCCCTAAGCACCCCCGGGGTCGCAGCCTACCGCTCGGGAGGCCCCTCGGGCGTCCGTTCCGCCCGGCTGACGGGGACGGCACCGGCGGACGGCGGAGCCGCTTCACTTCGTCCTCCCCGCGGGCGGGAGGGGGGAGGAGGAGGAGGAGGAAGTGCTCGCGCCGAGGGAGGCCCCGCCCCCCGGGAAAGTCCCCCGTGATTGACGGCCACGTCCACCAATCGGAAGCGGATGGTGCCCCCCTTCGGAGAGGGGAGGAAGGGGGCGGAGCTAACAGCGGCAGGACCGGCCCTCCTCCCATCATCATCGTGCTCATCGACGACAGTCTTTAATAATAAACGATAGCAATTCATGATGATGAGCACGTTAATAATAAATGCTCATGTTGATCGTGCACGATGATATTAACCATAAATGATGATGTTAAGGATGATCGATGGAATTAATGATAAATGATGTTAATGATGATTGATGGAATTAATGCTAAATGATGATGTTAAGGATACCTGATGATGTTACGAATAAACGCTAACGTTAACCGATGCCCATATTAATAATGAATGGTGGGATTGATAATGATAATATTGATGATAAATGATCGTGTTGATCGTGCAGGATGATATTAACCATAAATGATGATGTTAATGATGAATGATGGAATTAATGATAAATGATGATGTTAAGGATACCTGATGATGTTACGAATAAACGCTTATGTTAACCGATGCCCATATTAATAATGAATGGTGGGATTGATAATGCTGATAATATTGATGATAAATGATCGTGTTGATCGTGCAGGATGATATTAACCATAAATTATGATGTTAATGATGAATGATGGCATTAATGATAAATGATGATGTTAGGGATACCTGATGATGTTACGAATAAACGCTAATGTTAACCGATGACCATATTAATAATGAATGGTGGGATTGATCATGCTGATAATATTAATAATAAATGATCGTGTTGATCGTGCATGATGATATGAATAATAAATGATGATGTTAATGATGAATGAAGGAATTAATGATAAATGATGATAAGGATACCTGATGATGTTACGAATAAACGCTAATGTTAACCGATGACCATATTAATAATGAATGGTGGGATTGATCATGCTGATAATATTAATAATAAATGATCGTGTTGATCGTGCATGATGATATGAATAATAAATGATGATGTTAATGATGAATGGTGGAATTAACGATAAATGATGATGTTAATGATGAATGATGGAATTAATGATAAATGATGATGGTTAAGGATACATGATGATGTTACCAATAAACGCTAATGTTAACCGATGACCATATTAATAATAAATGGTGGGATTAATAATGCTGGTAATATTAATAATAAATGATCGTGTTGATCGTGCATGATGATATGAATAATAAATGATGTTAATGATGAATGATGGAATTAATGATAAATGATGATGTTAAGGATACCTGATGATGTTACAAATAAACGCTAAAGTTAACCGATGACCATATTAATAATAAATAGTGGGATTGATAATGCTGATAATAATAATAAATGATTATGTTAATGATGATTGATGGAATTAATGATAAATGATGATGTTAAGGATACCTGATGATGTTACAAATAAACGCTAATGTTAACCGATGCCCATATTAATAATAAATGGTGGGATTAATAATGCTGATAATAATAAATGATCGTGTTGATCGTGCATGATGATATGAATAATAAATGATGATGTTAATGATGAATGATGGAATTAATGATAAATGATAAGGATACATGATGATGTTACAAATAAACGCTAATGTTAACCGATGACAATATTAATAATAAATGGTGGGATTAATAATGCTGATAATATTAATAATAAATGATCATGTTGATCATGCATGATATTAATAATAAATGATGATGTTAATAATGATGTTCAGGATACATGATGATGTTACAAATAAACGCTAATGCTAACCAATGACCATATTAATAATAAATGGTGGGATTGATGATGGTGATATTATTAATAATAAATGGTCATGTTGATAGTGCATGATGATATTAATAATGAATGATGGCATTAATGATAAATGATGATGTTAATGATACATGATGATGTTAAAAATAAACGCTAATGTTAGCCGGTGACAATATTAATAATAAATGATGGAATTGATGATGGTGATATTATTAATAATAAATGAAAATGTTGATAGTGCATGGTGATATTAATAATAAATGGTGATATTAATAATGAACGATGGAATTAACGATAAATGATGATGTTGATAATACATGATGATGTTAAAAATAAACGCTAATGTTAACCAATGACAATATTAATAATAAATGATGGGGTTGATGATGATGCTATTATTAATAATAAATGATAACGTTGATAGTGCATGATGATATTAATACTAAATGGTTATATTAATAATGAGTGATGGGATTAATGATACATGATGATGCTAATAAATTATTATATTAAAGATAAACGATAGTGTTAATCAATGACAATATTAATAATAAATGATGGGATTGATAATGAAAGTAGCAGATTCAAAATTAGAACCCACGACCTCTGACTCCCAAGCCCGGGCTCTTTCTACTGAGCCACGCTGCTTCTCTATAATGAACTTCATAATAATAATAATGGGATTCGTTAAGCGCTTACTGTCAGCACTTAGAACAATGCTCGGCACAAAGAGTCAGAGGTCATGGGTTCTAATCTCACCTATGCCACTTGTCAGCTGTGTGACTCTGGGCAAAACACTTCACTTCTCTGTACCTCATTAACCTCATCTGTAAAATGGAGATTAAAACTGTGAGCCCCACGTGGGACAACCTGATCACCTTGTATCCCCCCAAGCACTTAGAAAAGTGCTTTGCACATAATAAGCGCTGAACAAATACCATCATTATTATAGTAAGCACTTAACAAATACTATTATTATTATTATGTGCCAAGCACTGTTCTAAACACTTAGAACAGTGCTCGGCACATAGTAAGCACTGAACAAATACCATCATTATTATTATTATTATTATTATTATGTGCCGAGCACTGTTCTAAGCGCTGGGGTAGCTACAAGGTTGTAATAATGTGGCTTTGTGGAAAGAACCGGGCTTGGGAGTCAGGGATCGTGGGTTCTAATTCCAGCTCCACCACTTGTCAGCTGGGTGATTTTCACTTCACTTCTCTGTGCCTCAGTTACCTCATTTGTAAAATGGGGATGAAGACTGTGAGCCCCACGTGGGACAACCTGATTACTTTGTATGTAACCCATTGCTTAGAGCAGTACTCGGGACATACTAAGCGTGTAACAAATACCATCGTTACTATTATTATAGTAAGTGCTTAACGAATACATAATCATTATTATTACCTTATATATACCCCAGTACTTAGAACAATGCTCAGCACATAGTAAGCACTTAGTAACAATACTAATACCAAAGGTATTTGTTAAATGCTTACTGTGTGCCGGGCACTGTTCTAAGCGCTGGGATAGATCCAAGGTAAACAAGTTGTCCCACGTGGGGCTCACAGTCTTCATCTCCATTTTATAGATGAGTTAACTGAGGCACAGAAAAATTAAGTGACTTGCCCAAAGTCACCTAGCTGACAAATGGCAGAGTCGGGATTAGAACCCATGACTTCTGACTCCCAAGCCTGGGCTCTTTCCACTAAGCCTATGTGCCGAGCACTGTTCTAAACGCTGGGGTAGATACAGGATAATAATAAGGATGGTATTCATTAAGCACTTACTGTGTGCTGGGCACTGTTCTAAACGCTGGGGTAGATACAAGATAATAATGATGATAGGTATTAGTTAAGTGCTTACTATGGGTTCTAATCCTGGCCCCGTCACTTGTCTGCTGTGCGTGACCTTGGGCAAGTCACTTAGCTTCTCTATGTCTCAGTTACCTCATCTGTAAAATGGGATCAAGACTGTGAGCCCCATGTGTCCAACTCGATTTGCTTATATCCGTCCCAGCGCTTACTACAGTGTTTGGCACATAGTAAGTGCTTAACAAATACCACAGTTATTATTATTATTACTATTCTCCCACTCCCTTCTGTGTCACTCTGACTTGCTCCCTTTGTTCATCCCCCTTCCCAGCCCTGCGGCACTTATGCACATATCTGTAATTTATTTAAATTAATGTCTATCTCCCCACCTCTAGACTGTAAGCTTGTTCTGGGCAGGGAATGTGTCTGTTTCTTGTTGTATTGCACTCCCCCAAGTGCTTAGTACAGTGCTCTGCACACATCAGAGAGGTAGCGAGGCTCAGTGGAAAGAGCACAGGCTTGGGAGTCAGAGGTCATGGGCTCTAATTCCGGCTCCACCGCTTGTCAGCTGTGTGACTTTGGGCAAGTCACTTCACTTCTCTGGGGCTCAGTTACCTCATCTGTAAAATGGGGATGAAGACTGTGAGGCCCACATGGGACAACCTAATCACCTTGTATCCCACCCCCAGTGCTTAGAACAGTGCTTTGCACATAATAAGCGCTTAACAAATAGCAACATTATTATTATTATTATTCAGCCCTCAGTAAATAGGATTGAATGAATGAATAAGCACTCAATAAATGTGATTGAAACAGGGGGTCCAGTGGAAAGAGCTCGTCCTGGGAGCCTGAGAACTTGGGTTCCACTCCTTGGTCTACCATTTGCCTGCTGTGTGTGACCTTGAGAGGCAAGTCATTTAACTTTTTGTGCTGCGGATTCCTCATCCATTAAATGGGGATTCGATGTCTGTTCTCTTTCCCACTTAGAGGGTGAGCCCTGTGTGGGACAGGGTTTGCGCCTCTGTCTTTCCTTCAGTAAATTCCTGCTGGAGTGTCGCACCAACATCTCAAACTTAATATGTCCGAAACAGAACTCATCTTCTCACCCAAACCCTTTCCTCCCTCTGCCTTTCCCATCACTGCCTTCCATCAACATCATCCTCTCTGTCTCACAAGCCCGTAACCTGGGCATTATCCTCAACTCTATCTCATTCAACCCACATATTCAGCCTATTACCGAATCCCATTGGTCCTTCCTTTGCCATATCACTAAAATCCTCCCTTTCTTCTCCATCCAAACTGCTACTACGCTGACCCAAACACTTACAATATCCCACTTTGACTACTGCATCAGCTTCCTTGCAGACCTCCCTGCCTCCTCTTTCTCCCCATTCCGGTTCTTACTTCACTCTGCTGCCCTGCTCATTTTTCTAAAAAAATTCAGTTCACATTTTCCACTCCTTAAAAAACCCCAGTGGTGTTCGTCCACCTCTGCCTCAAACAGAAACTCCTCGCTATCGGCTTTAAAGCTCTCAATCAGCGCTCTCTCTCTACAACTCAGCCAGCACACTTTGCTCCTCTAATGCCAATCTTCTCTCTGTACTTTTATCTCATCTATCCCACTGCCCAACCACTTGCCCACTTCCTTTTTCGGATCTAGAACTCCCTCCCACTTCATATAGTCTACCACTCTTCACACTTTAAAAACCCTCGTAAAATTACAACTCGCCCGAGAGGCTTTCCCTAATTAAGCCCTCAGTTCCCCTACCTGCTCTCTCCTCTAAGTCGCCTATGCATTTTGCTGTGTGACCCTTAAAGCATTTCGATACTCACCCCAGCCCCACCACGCATATGCACGTATTCTATTTCTATGTTATTTCCCCTATCTATAATTTATTAATGTCTGCCTTCCCCTTTAGCCTGTAAGCTCTTCGTGGGCAGGGATCGTATCTACCAACTCTATGTATTACGGGCTCTGTAAATAGTAAGTACTCAAAAAATACCATTGATTGTTTGATCTGAGAGACCGTGAAACCCATGTGGGACAGGGACTGTGTCTGATCTGGTTGTCTTGACCCCGGTGCTTGGGACTCAATCAATCAGTGGTATTTTTTTGAGTATACACTGTGTGCAGAGCACTGTACCAACTGTCTAAGATAGTACAATAGGGTAAGTAAACACAATCCCTGCCTTCAAGGAGTTTACAATGTAGGGGGAGAGACAGACATTAAAATAACTCACAGGTAGGAGAAACAACTAGTACAAAGTTATGTACATAAATGCTGTGGGGAGAGGGTTGATCACCAAAGTACTTGGGGTGAGGGCTCAAGTAAATGGATGATTTAGTCGTAGGGAGGGAAAGTAAGATGGGAATATGAGAAATTAGGGAAAGATTCCCGAAGGAGATGTGATTTTAGTGGGGCTTTGAAGATGGGAAGAATGGCGGTCTGTTGCATAAGAAGGGGGAGGAAGTTCCATCCAGAAGAGAGGGTCTGAGGAAGAGGTCAGTGGAAGAGAGTGAGGCACAATTAGTAGCTCAGTTCCTGCCAGAGGTATCACATGGGGGACTTGAAGAGAGCAGGGATTGCCGGACCTCTGCGGCCACCCAAGGACACAGGCTCGGTGACCTGTGAGAATCGCCCTGCTCTCCTACTCTGGACACCTAGGTCATGCCCACAGGATGCTGCATCTGTGCTGGGAGTGCTCTGATCAAAAAAGATTGAGGGATACTGGCCCAGCTTTGGGGAGAAGCACACCGGTCCAGTAAAAGCTGGTGATATTCTTGGGAAGATTTTCACCCATTTCCTTTACCTCCATATTGCTCAGATCATCGTTTTCAGTAACAGCCATGTACGTGTTCACCAGCTCTCTTAGAAACCACAGGGCAGGTCCCATCTTTAAATGGTGACACTGGGCTTTCCTTTCCATTTGAAAAGTACACATAATCCACAGACACTGACATACACAATCTTTTATGCGCAGCACACATTTACACATGTACCCACATATGCCTAATTACACTCAGGCACATTTCGCAATGACTAAAACACCTTCCAAAAGCACCACTCTCCTGTTCTCAGTTAACGCCTGCTCCTCCAGCTACCATCTCCCTGACCCCATTCTAGTCCCTCTTTTCCTCCCATCCCTCTTCTTATTTAGGATTCATTCCATTGAAAAAAGACCCAGGGGTTAAATTTTCTCAGTCTTTAGTCGCGGGGATGAATAAGCCAAAGAATCCACAGCAAATTCTCCACCTAGTATGCTCCATTTCTGATTCTCACCTTCTGCCCTCCAGGTCCTCTTACTTGCCATCTTTTAGGCCTTCTCCTCTCCACCTCATCCAGGCCAAATCCAGATCTCCTATGGGGATGCTTTCTTCAACCATGGCCTGCTTGGAAGGGAGTTTCCATTTCAGGAGAAAGGGTCCTAGAAGCAGCCCTTCACCTGGGTTGTGGTAATCTCCTACTTCCTTTTAATCTCTGCGGGCCTCTCAGAGGTGAAAAACACCCTTTCACAGTCCCTCTGATCTGATTGGAAGATTAAAACCTTAGGCATTATCAGTGTGAAGTTGACATCTCAGCTGCCTGGGCGGTGAGTAGAGAAAATTGGGCCTGAGTCCCAGCGAGACCTGCCTCACCCAGCAGAGAATTTCGGTTCCAAATATCTCGTAGCCTTAATCAGATGATATCATCGTTTTGACTTTGAGGGCAGGAGAGCCTCTAGAAGCTTCAATCAGTCAATGAATCAATCGATGGTATTTATCGAGCGCTTACTGTCTGCGTAGCTCTGTACTAAGCGCTTAAAAGAGGGCCATACAATAGAGTTGAAAGACAAATTCCCTGCCCACAATGAATTTATAAGCTAGAGGGGGAGATAGACATTGATAGAAATAAATAAATTATAGATATGTTCATAAGGGCTTTGGGGCAGAGGGTGGGGTGAATAAAAGGTGCAAATTTAAGTGCATGCTCTCAGAGCACCACCTCAGACTGAGGAGATTCTGAGCATTCCTGGATCCTTCAACTTTCAGGCACTTTCCTGCCTTCCTCCCCACGACTTAAGACCCCCTGTGGCTGAATCAGAGTGCCTTATCTAGACTGTAAGCTCCTTGTGGGCAGGGACTGGGTCTACCAACTGTGTTATATTGTACTCTCCCCAATGCTTAGTACAGTGCTCTGCACCCAGTAACAGCTCAATAAAATACCATCAATCAAATCCGTATTTGCAGGCAGCATCCACCAATTGCGTTTGTCTGTGAACCAAGCAGGGTGTAGCATCAAGGCTTTGGGGGAGAGGGGAGGAGGAGAAAAACACACACACATGCACAAGCCTTTCTTTTTTGATATTTGTTAAGAGCTTACTATGTTCCAGCAACGTTCTAAGCAATGAGGTAGACACAAGATAATCAGGTTGGATACAGTCCCTATCCCACATGGAGCTCACAATCTTCATCCCGTTTTACAGATGAAGTAACTGAGGCACAGAGAAGTGAAGTGAGTTGCCCGAGTTCGCACAGCATGCAAGTGGTAGAGATGGGATTAGAACCCAGGTCCTTCTGATTCCCAGGCCCATGCTGTGCGGCTTCTCCATAAACCTTGCATTTGGAGTATTAGGGAAAGTGTTTGGGAAGAAGCTGAAGTTGAGGGGTGAGAAGGTGGATCTTGAGAGCCTACATGTTTTTGCGGAAGAAGGAGGTGTGAGCAGAGTGGCCTGTCAGGTCACCGTGGCCTAGTGGATAGAGCACTTGCCTGGGAGTCAGAAATACCTGGATTCTAATCCTGGCTCTGCCACTTGTCTGCTCTTTGACCTTTGTGCCTCAGTTACCTCATCTATAAAATGAGGATTAAGACAGTGAGCCCTATGTGGGACAGGGACTGGGTCCAACCCTAATATTTTATATCTACTACAATGCCTGGCACACAGTAAGAGCTTAGAAATTTGTCTGTTTATTGTTGTATTATGCTCTCCCAAGCACACAGTAAACGCTCAGTAAATACAATTGTCTGACTGACCCAGAGAATTGTTGGATCTTTTCTGGAATTCACAATTTGAACAATTCAAATCGCCTGTGTTCTGAGCAATGAGTTAGGTTTGTCATTGGCTGGAAAGCAGTTTTATGCCAGATTGTAAACTCCATAAGAGCACATATCATATCTACAAATTCCCAAGCACTTAGGACAATGTTTTGCACACCTTAGGCAAGCAAGGCCACCTAGAAGCAGCCTGGTCTTGTGAATAAAGCCCGGGGCCTGGGAGTAAGAAGAACCTCGGATCTCTCCCAGCTCTGCCACTTGTCTGCCATGTGATTCACTGCTCAATGACTCAGTTACCGCATCTGTACAATGGGAATTAATACTGTGAGTCCCATGCGGGGCATGGACTGTGTCCAACCTGATCAGCTTGTATCTTCCCCAGCACTTCATAGAGTGCCTGGCACATATATAAGTACTTTACAAATACCATTTGAAAAAATGCATATTACCGATTGATTGCAGGGTTTGGGATTATGTTATCTCAAGAAAACCTAGTTGCGGTTCTCCTCCTGCTGAGCAAAGGAAGAATGACCAGCTTTTCCTCCTTACTCTCAGCAAAAAAAAGATCCTAGATCCAAAAAAAACTCCACCCAATTCTTAGGGTATAAAGCCGTGGAAGTGTCCGACTTACTTTTCAGAGTCTGCTTTTCTGCTCCTTTGCTTCCTGGATCCCTTTTAACCTCCAATGTAAGTCTCTTTCTTTCTGGTATTTTTCCCCTTCCCAGGAATATCCAAATGGTGGTTTGTTATCATGGGGTTGCTCTGGAGCGGGGGCAGCAGGAAAGGGAAAAGAAACCCCGGGGAAATTCCCTGTCTTTTTCCCAGTTGGGACGCAGCTCCTCCTACCCATCCGGCAAAACAAGGATTCCCTATTCAACTGTGAATCCTTAGGGAGACATCGCCGGCTCTGTGAGAGACCCCCTCAGCTGGAAGCTGGGAATCCTGGATGGCCAGAGACCCAGGAACCCCTGCCCCAGGTTGGGGGAGAGAATGGTAGGAGTAGGAAGGGGTGGAGTGGGCAGGGCCATTTTATACCCTTTAAGGAGCCCCTCCCCAGCCTCAATTCTCTCCATTCTTTGACCCAGGCCCCCACATAAACTCGGCTCCTCCCTTCTCCCCCTCACCAAACTCAGTTCCACCGTCTCCCCTCTCTGCTCTGGGTCCTGCTCCACATCATCTGCTGGTCTCTGCTTTTTCCTCCTCGGGGTCTGCCTTCTGCAAACTCTTAACCAGCTCACGGAACGTTAGGATTGTTTGGGAAGAGGAGCTGCCAGCTCGGAAGACCTGAAGAAACTGTGGCAGTTGTGGGGGAACATCTTCAGGCCCCAGCCCGGGCTCTCTGGCCCGATTCTATTCTCCAGAAAGGCTTCAGACCCATCCTCACCCCAAATCCCACCCCTCTTTACATCAGCCTGCAAAACTAGTAGCTGAAATAAACCCTCTGTTTCTTCTAAACCACCTTGGAAAAACCTAAGAGGAAAAAGCAAATGGAAAGGAAAGAGAAAGGGAGAAGGGAGAGCCAGCAGATGGGGGTGGAACAGATGGCAGAGAAGACCAAGAAAGAAAGAGAAGAGATACAAGATGGGGAGACAGGGCGGGGGGAAGAGACATCAGGGTTTTAAAGCCACTGCTGCTGTTGCTGCTGTGGCTGTGGGGAGTTCTGGGGTCCACAGCTGCTGGGGCTGAAAGTGAGAGAGCCAGTGGCTGAGGAAGGAGGGGGAGCTTCTTTGTTTTCAATTTCTCAGCATGAGGGAGCTCCCCTGACAAGTCTGAGGGTCCCGCTTCCTTCCCTGGCACAAGCCCAGCCCAGGATCAAAACACCTCCTGTTACTCACCAGGCTGAGGGAAGAGGACAGGGACCCAGGTGGGAGCTGCGGCCACCGGCCTCGGCTGCTGACTTGAGACGACTGCAGGAAGGAGGGCAGGGCTGACTTGACTTTTAGGCAGAAGCAGGGGAATTCCCCAAGACGAAGGAGCAGACAGCCCCAGGGGGTTTGGATCAAGATCCAGCCCTGGGTGAGGGGCCATCCTGGCGGCCCCCACCCTCTCACCGCCTCCGACTGCAGACTCCTGTTCCGGGAGGGGCTCGGGGTCTGGGGGGGAGGGTCGGCAGCCGGATGATTCAGAGGACAGGGGCAAGAGGAGATGGCTGGGAAAAGACCCTCGAGGACCAGATGCCTGTCTGGATCCAGCTGTTCTCCACTCCACATTCTGGAGAGCTCGATTCAGCCCATTTGCCTAATGTGGGGTATTCCACTGGGCACCGAGCCCCTTCACTCAGCTGAGAAACTCTCCAGCATTCCAGCTCATTCCCTCCCTGGGCCCTTGACCCCCCTGCCCTCCACCTCCACATATTCCTCGGTTTCCGGCCCTGAGGAGGGGCATCTGACCCCTCCACTGGTTGGAATGGGGAGGGATCAGTGAGTTGAAGTTTTCTTAAGTTCCAGGGGCCTGCCCATCTCATCTCCCTCCCACACAGAGAAGGGGCCGGGGCCTGAGGAGATGGGCTGGGGGCCTGGAGAAGGATGAGGTGGGGCTGGGCCAGTGCAGGCTTCAACCTGAAAGAAACATAAAGGGAGGGAGAGCTTCAGTCTGTCTTGGACTGACTAGAGGCCAGGCCATTCCAGAGAGGCCCTGCCCACACAATTGTGGTATTTGCTAAGCTCTTACCATGTGCCAGGTACTGTACTAAGCACTGGGAGGAATACAAGCGAGATCAGGTTGGTCACAGTCCCTGTCCCACATTGGGCTCACAGTCTTAATCCCCATTTTACAGACGAGGTAACTGAGGTACGGGGAAGTGAAGTGACTTGCATATACTTCCCTCCATTTCGTTAGCCCCGTGCCAAGTCCAGTGGGGTGGTGAAATGGGTGGGAGGGGAGAAAGTTACTGGTGGAGTGCCACAGTAGGCTCCTTGTTGAGCCCACACATGCTTCGTTCCAGGGTGTGGGAGCCATAGCAACACCACCTGGTCCTAAGCCCTTTGTTGTTGGACCAAATGGGTGTTGCTCAATCATCAATCAATCGTATTTATTGAGTGCTTATGGGGTACAGAGCACTCCAGCGTTTGGGAGAGTACACTATAACAGAGTTGGTAGGCGCTTTTGCTGCCCACAAGGAGCTTACCATCTAGAGGAAGTTCTGGACATTTCGAGGAGGCCCCATTTCTCTTGGGAGGGGATCATTAGCACTAAATTAAGGGTCTGGCAGGACTCGGACACTTCAAGAATCTGGGCATTTCATGGTTCCTCTGCCTCTGCACAGTGTCACCACACTGTGGGTGTGAAGTACCTTCCCCCTTCTCTCCTCCTACATTTACTGACTATGGAGAACAGGAAAGCGGAGAGTGGGTCGTGGCACACAAGCTTGCCCCAGGGCCCACGCAGGGCTAATTCCTCCTCTAGAACCTAGCCCCATGCCCTATATAATGTTGACTAACTAAGAGGGAAGCAGAGAGGCAATCTACTCAGGAATGAGTGTCAGGTACTTTATTTACGGGGAGTAGATGTGAGGCAGATCTTGTCCTCCCCACCGGTGGCCTCTTGGTGTCTAGAACAGAACCCAAAGCCACCTCTCTTGGCGGAGGGACTTCCCTTGAGAGGTGTCTCGGATCTAGAACTTGTTTATTTGTGATCTATTGTCCTCTCTCATTTGTCCTCTCTCATCCCCAGACCCTAAGCTCATTATGGGCAGGGAACCTGTCCCCTAATTCTGTTGTATTGAACTCTCCCAAGCACTTAGTAGTGTTCTGCACATAGTAAGCACTAAGTAAATGCCATGATTACTTGACTGATTTTCACCAAATAGCTCCATCTATGCATACTGGTGTGTTGAGCCAGAAGAGAGAGCAAGCTTTGGAAGTTCACTCTTCAACTTTTGTCTTGGCTACTCTCCCCCAATCTATTTTTGGTCAGACATGGGTAGAGGTGACAGGAAATGTGTCCTCAGGATAACAGAAAAGAGGACCTAAAGGGTTTTTTTTAAGGTATTTGTTAAGCGCTGACTGTGTGCCAAGAACTGTCCTAAACACTGGGGTAGATACAAGGTTATCAGGTTGGACACAGTACCTGCCCCACCTGGAACTCACAGTCTAGGTAGGAATATTATTTTCTCCTTCTCTCGCTCTTAGCATCTTCCCAAGTGCTTGCACCTGTGTGATAGAAGACATAGAATGGGCAGACTTTGCCCATTCTTTCAGTTGGCCAAGTTTGGACAGTAAGAGCAGGCTGGTTGAGCTAAGAGATGGTCATGGGAGTTAGACAGCTGGGCCAGGGAAAGGGTTTGAGGGTTGAGGACAGATCTCTGGGTTGCAAGGCCTGAGGGGCTTGGGGTCGGGGGGTGGGGGATGGGGGTGCAGAGACATTATTATTATTATTTGGGTCAGGTTCACATCTTGGGCCACAAAGCCAGCAAGGACCAAATTCCTAGATATCTTGAAGACTCCATGGCCCACAGAAGTGCAGGCTATCTTATGAACCTGACACAATGTAAGTAGCATGGAAAGTAAAAAAAAAAATTATAAGGGGCACCAGAGGCAAGTGATATGGTAGTCAGGTAGCCACTGAGGAAGAAGCTGGCCATGTAAGTGTAGCAGCCCAGGCCTTCGGGGTGGAGTAAAACAGGAGAAGCAAAAGGACCAAGGAGGCGGCAGAGAGCAGGAGGTCTGGCACTACCTTCCTGGGATTTTTTCTTACACTAGAACCGAGTTCCAACATACCAGCTTATTTCCAGCATTGGAAGCTAGATGTTTGGGGAAATCCAGTCATCCAAAGGAAAAGCTGAAAGAATATGTTTGAGGAGGGGAGCGAGGGCCAGGATTGAGTATAATACTTCTTGGTTGCACTGTTAGCCCTTGGTTTAGTTCAGAGTTAGGTGTAAGCCGGGTGGGCAGCAGAGGGAACAGTAGGAACATGACGTGGGAGGAGGGGGCAGGAGAGGGGCTGGCCTGGGCTCCTCCTGCCCTGCAGAAAAAGAGCCGTGGTGAGGGCAGAATAACCTGGAAGTAAAAAACAGGATTTGAAGCCCAGACATCTCATAGCATCCCACCAGCAGTGGGCTGATTAGAGCTCAGTGGCTTCTGGAGGTCTGAACTGGAGCTGGGTTGAGTCTACCCAAAGTCAAGTGGGTCCAGGTGGATTCAGTCAGACCCTAAATCCCCTCTTAAGGCAGGGGGGATGGACCCCTTGCTGTTGTGCTGTAGCCAGATTCAGGCTTGATCAATCAAGCATGGGCAGGTTTTAGGCCAGACAGGGGGGTAGTGGTGGTGAGTGGGTGGGTTCAGTGCCCAATGCTCAATTAGGCCAGCAGTGTCAGAGTTAGCAAAAGTGGCAGGGCAGGGCAAAGCAGGGCCCTACCCGTTTCAGCTCCTGCACTCATCCTCTGTGAAAGTAGCTCAGGCCCGCTTCCTTTGCAGTGGTCAAGGGGGCTCTTTATAGGAAGTTGCTCCCCCCCAAACCCAACCCCTTGTGGGCAAAACCAAAATCCCTTAGCTGGGCTGAGGCCTCTTTCTTGTCCAGTCCCGTGGCTTTGCCTTCTACATACTCTCTCTCTCCCTACCTCCCCTCTCCCCACAATTGCAGCCCTGCTGTTTATGCCCTCTTGAGCAGGGGTAGGCCAGGGGGCAGGCTGCTGGAGGCCCCTTGACATCAGCAGTTACTTTGGGCGGTCTTGTTTACTGACTCTGAGTAGCTTTGCTCTGGAGAGAGGAAGAAGAAGTCGGGTGACGTCTCCTGACCTCAGAGAGGAAGCTCTGGTGGCCCATGGGGATTTCCAGGGCGGTGAGATCTGTTGCCTATGCAAATGCTGCACTCCAGTTAACCTAGCTGAAGGGATGGCAGGCACTGGAATAGTGGAGGGAGCACAGGTCAGAGAGGCAGGGAAGACAGAAGGAAGAGAGACGAAAGGTAGCCAGTGTAGTAAAAAGGAGGGAAAGGCAGGAAAGAGCAAGCAGGGTGGTTTAATGGAAAGAGCACGGGCCTGGATGTCAGGAGACCAGGGTTCTAATTCTGGCCCCATCACTTGCCTGCAAGTCTCTTGGCTTCTCTGGGCCTAAGTTTCCTTATCTATAAAATGGGGACTTAATACCTATTCTCCCTGTCCCTTAATCTGAGACCCCTATGTGGGACAGAGAATGTGTCCGCCTTGATTGTCTTTTATCTATTGAGGGTTAGTACAGTGCTTGGCACGTACATAGTATGTGCTAAACAAAGACCATAATTATTGTTATTCTTAAAAGGAAGGGAGAAGAAAAGTCTTAGAGGGCAGGCAGGTAACTCATATATCTAGTACTGGACCTGGCTAACTAAGGTCACTTAGAAAATATGAATGAGGAGGCAGAAGAGTGGGATGAGAGGGAAGAAGAGCCTCTCGGGGCCAGTCAGCCTGCCTAAATATGGGAAAACTCCAATTGGGTTTCACTTTAAACTTTATCTCACTGGGTTCAAATGTACACGGAGGGGATTTTTCTCATGTGGCCTATTGGTGAAGGCTGAAGTGAACCAAGAAACCCCAGGCTGGATGGCCTCAAGGGCACAGGCCTGTTTATCCCTTCACTATTGGTCTCCATGTCCTTTGGCCTTGGGGATCCTTGAACTGATCGGGAAAAACGCACTGTTGACAGGGCCAAGCGACAAGTAAGTGCAGTTTGGTTCAGAAGACTGAAATTATCTGCCAAAATGAGATCATTTGGGATTCTCTGTGTATTTCACTCCAGGCCCAGTGGGAAGAGCATGGGACTGGAGCCAGAAGACCCAGGTTCTAACCTAACTCTGCCACTGTGAGACCATAAGCAAGTTGCTTAACTCTGTCTCAGTTTCCTTAACTGTAAAATGGAGATAAGATGCCTATTCTTCCATATCCCTGCTCCACCACTTGTCTGCTGTGTGACCTTGGACAAGTCCTTAACTTCTCTGTGCTTCAGCTGCCTCATTTCTAAATTGGAGAATGAGACTGTGAGCCCCATATGGATCAGGGACTGTGTCCAACCTGATTTGCTTACATCCACCCCAGCACTTAGTACAGTGCTTGGCACATAGTAAGTTCCTAACCAATGCCACAATTATGTCCTCAGACTGCAAATCCAGTGTGAGACAGGGACCTTAGTGTCGTTCTCAGCGCTTATAGTTTCGGCACATAGTAAGCATTTAATACGTTTTCTGATTGCTATCTGTGCTCTTCCTGTTCTCTGTTTACACTGATTATTGAGAACTAATTGTACCTACCCCGTCAAGGATTGTCCACAGAGTTGGATGGCCGAGGAAGAGATTTCCAAACTCTTACTGTGCATTCCAGAGAGCAGGGCCGCAGCCAATAGTCCGGGCTGGGCGAGCAGGAAAGGAAGGTAGGGTGGTTGACAGGGAGGGGTAGAGGAAGGAAAACCCGGATGAGGAAAGGAGTTTCCAACATCCATCATGGTGGGTCTTGTCAGACTCACCAGACCAGGTTCATTCCCTGCCTCTTTTGCAGAAGTTGGTGTTTGAATCTGAGCCCCCAGCACATGACTTTCCAGGGGGAGTTATGAGGGAAAAACAAGACTCTTGTTTCCTTAAGTTGCTTGCAGACTCCAAGAGACAAACGTGCCTGAACGTGCAGACCCAGAGCCTATCCTTTGGGACCGGACGTCCCTGGGGATTGGTCAGGGGACAGGGCTGCCTCCTCAAAGAGGCAAGGGCCATGGCCAGTCAGGAGGATCAGTCCAACCCAATGGTGGACAGGGAATCTGTCTGATCACTGTTATACTGTGCTCTCCAAAGCGCTTAGTACAGTGCTCTGAACACAATAAGCACTCAATAAATCCAACTGACTAGAGAGAACACTTGCCTGGGGTTGGGCAACCCTGATTTTATTCGTGGCTTCTCTATTGAGGCTCTTCTTCTCTTTGGGACAGTTTGTCTCTCATTTTGGAATGTGGAATCTCAACTCTGGCCCACTTAACATCCCAGAACTAAACATCCCACTGTGAGCTTGGGAGAGGCAGTCGCTGTATGCGTAAACTGAAGAGACGGCACTTCTGTTAGCTGACTCTATAGCAACTGACCATAAACTTCACGTCCTACACAAACAAATGAGTTTGTCCTATTCTGAGCAGGTGATGACATTGTTTCTAATTAGCTAAGAAGCTTTCTCCCACCACCCCCACAACATAGTTTTCACTCAGGCCTCCGGGGGTAGGAAGTTACGAGGATGTATCTGGTAAAGCCCTAAAAGGGCTGGTACTCTGAAGTAGGGCCCAGCCCAGCCTGCCTAGACTCCTTCCAAGGAGGGTGGGACCCAAATCTGGCCAAACCCTTGGGCACTGCTGGGACTTATGGCCTCCTGGGCACATGGGAATTTGGGCATATATTGACTGTGGTATTTGTTAAGTGCTTGCTATGCGCCGGGCACTGATCTATGCAGTGGGATAGATGCACGATTATCTGGTCAGATATCTGGTCAGAGAAGGAGCATGGCTTAGTGGAGACACAATATGGGCCTGGGAGTCAGAAGGACCTGGATTCTAATCCCGATTCCACCACATGTCCACTGTGTGATCTTGGGTAAGTCACTTAGCTTCCCCGGGCCTCAGTTCCCTTATCTGTAAAATGGAGATTAAGACTGTTAATTCCATGTAGGATAGGGACTGTCCAACCCGATTTGCTCATATCTACCTTAGCACTCAGTAGTGTCTAGCACACAGTAAGAGCAAAACAAAAGCAATTATTGTTACATGATCCCCATCCCATATGAGGCTCCCAGTCAAAGAGGGAGGGACAACAGGCATTGAACCTGCATTCTAGAGATGAGGAAACTGAGGCCCAGAGAAACTGAGTAACCCAAGGTGCCTCAGCAGGCAAGTGGCAGAGCTGGGATTAGAACCCAGGTCTCCCGATTTCCAGTCCTGTGCTCTTTCCATTCAGCCAATACTGCTTCTCACATGCTTACGGTGCCACAGCATCCATGCAAGCCAAAGGCTAGGGTACATCTCCTCCCATCTGTGGAGGCCATAGCCCAGCCTCCCCCCACCTCCTCGCAATCTTTCAGTAGCCCAGGGCTACTCAAGGCCACCGAGGGCTAAGGTCCGTCTCATGGGAATTCCAGGCCACACCCTGTTGCAGCAACCCTTGACTTCTTCCGCTCAGGTTCCCATGTAATGGAGCTGATTCAGCAGGAACAGGAAAAGGAAACAGAATCAGTTTACTTTAATGGGAGGAGGCTGAGGTAACTTGGGAGGGAGTGGAGGTGGAAGGGGGAGTCTGGGATGGAGGGAAGAGGTTCAGAGTGAGACTCACTGAATAAATAACCGGTAGGATTGCACACTGTAATGACTCAGCTATCTCTTTTTACCCTCTCCAGTTTACTGGTGTGAGAAGCTGGGGAGCTTGGTGGAAAAAGCACAGGCCTGGAAGGCAGGAGACCAGGGTTCGAATCCTGGCTCTGCCACTTGTCTGCCATAGCATCTGGGCAAGTCATGTAATTTCTCTGGCGCTCCATAACCTAGAACCTGGGTTCTAGCCTGACTCTACTACTTGCCTCCTGTGGGGCTTTGGGCAAGTCACCTAATCACCTGTTTCCTCCTCTATAAGGTAGGTATAAGACACCTGCTCACCCTTAGACTGTAAGCCTCTTAGGGACCAGGGACAATGTCTAATCCACTTATCTAACTCAGTGCTCAAGACCGTGCTTGGCACATAGTCAAGTGCTTGGCAAATTCCACTACCGTAATTATTAGGAAGCCAGTTGGAAGCAATCAGCAAGCCCCACCACCCACAGAAACCTCAGGACACCTCTGAGACCCCCAATCCGCCCACGTCAGACTTCGCGGCTCCTGGTGATTTCCTTTCCTTTTTAAGCCTGGCTGCTTCTCCTCCCAGCCCAAGACTCCTGAAGCCACCAGGGCAGTCTCTGGGCCCGGATGAACGGCTATCAGGCCTTCCCCAGGAAGCCTTTTTGGGTGGGAGCAACTCCCTAACCCTGAGAGACTTGCAGCCTGCAACCTGTGCCTGTAACCAAACCGCATGGCCTGAGCTTGAGTTCCAGCTTGGTGGATGGGGAAGTTCAATTCTCTTTTGTGGGCATGGGGCGTGCACGCGGGCATGTGTGTATGGAGGTTACTTAGTCTACAGTTCCGCCCCTACACCCAAAGCTAGCAGGGTGTGTGGGGACAGACCCACCCTCTGGTTGGTCAGTAGTGCCTTTGCCAGCAGGAAGAGAAAGAGGAAAGAAGAGGAAATGCAAACCTGGTGGCAAGACCACTAGTGAATTCCTCAGATATGGAGGTTGGAACTCTTGGATTAAATAAGGTTTTGGACTATCGATGGATTTTATTAATCCACCCCACTTCACCCCCCTGGATCATTCATTCATTCGTATTTATTGAGGGTTTATTGTCTGCAAAGCACTGTACTAAGCACTTGGGATAGTACAGCAATAAGCAGACACATTCCCTGACCACAGTGAGGATCACAGAGGGCACATAGGATTGATCATATGGCACTGTACAAGCCCTTGGAAGAGTACAATATACTGACTACTTGTTTTGCTGTCTCCCGCTTCTAGACTGTGAGGCCGTTGTTGGCAGGGATTGTCTTTATCTGTTGCCAAACTGTACATTCCAAGTGCTAAGTACAGTGCTCTGCACACAGTAAGCGCTCAGTAAATACGATTGAATGAATTAATGACTATACATTCTCTGTCTACAATGAGCTTATGGTCTAGATGCAGGAGATCTAGACTGTAAGTGCCTTATGGGCAGGGAACATGTCTACCAGTTCTGTTATATTGCACTCTCCCAAGTGCTTAGTTAGGTGCTCTGCACACTGCAAGCAGTGGGCCTAGTGGATAGAGCAAGGGTCTAGGAGGCGGGAGGACCTGGGAGGCGGGAGGACCTGGGTTCTAATCCCAGCTCTGCCACTTGTCTGTGACACCTTACTTAAATCAATTCACTGCTCTATGCCTCAGTTCCCTCATCTGTAAAACAGGGATTAATACTGTGAGCCCGTGACTGTATCCAACCTGATAACCTTGTATTTACCCCAGGACTTAGAATAGTGCCTGGCACATAGTAAGCACCTAGTACCATAAAATAAATAAATGAATACCATTTATGATTGATTGATGTAGGTTGGGTGACCCAGGCTGAGTGCAGAGACCCTACCACCTGACCACTAGCATGGAGCCATTTACTTTTTGGTGTCTGAACTAGCTTAAATTTCCTCTCCTAGGGCACCCTTCGTTTACTCCACCACCACCATGACTTCTCCCACCTCACAAGCTCTAGCCCTTCTCCCTGTTATCCTTCCACATTGGGTTAGACTCTTGGTAGTCCACAGTCAAATACAGCTTTTCCCAGGCAAGGGAAGATCCTTCTTGTCTCTCTCAGCCAACACTGACCCACAGACTTCTGCTCTCCCAACTGGCTCTGCCCGCCCCCATCTGTCTGGGGGAGAAAATGAATCCCAGACAAGCAGTTGCCTCAGAAGAAAACCTAGCCGAGGATGGGACCTGAGGCTTTCTGGTTCAAGTTTGTACCATTTCCAGCACAGGGCCCCAAGCGTGTTCAGGAAATTCTAGAAACACGTGAGCTACCCACCCACTATGGTCTCTGTGCCGGGGTGTGGCTGTGCAGGTAGGAAGCCTAGCCAGACTTCCTGTTCCCTCCTTTCCTCTGGCAACTTGGCAGGACCCAAAGGAATGTCGGGGAGGGAGTTGAAGGCCTGTGCTTGAGGGAATCTGATGGAAGGGAGGGCAGTCCCAGTCCTGGTTGGAGACAAGCAGAGAGGAGACGGGACACCGGGGCACATGGGGCAGACACCGCCCACCAACCTCATCCCAATAAGGGAGGGCACAAGAGACAGGCAGCCACATGTCCTGGGACTAGGATGTCACAGAAGGAGCCCGGTGGGTATAAATGACACTGTTCACATTTTATTCACTGTTCACACTGCCTGAAGCAACTTCACTGGGGGGACAGACCAAGTTGTGTGCCCCTCTCCTCCCAGGAGACAAATCCCTCTCCCTTCCCTCCCTCCCACCCACCCCATCCCACCGTCCCACCCCCCACTGGTCTTTGGTGCCCCCTGCACTTAGA
Organism: Ornithorhynchus anatinus; assembly: GCF_004115215.2. Lineage (NCBI taxonomy): Eukaryota > Metazoa > Chordata > Mammalia > Monotremata > Ornithorhynchidae > Ornithorhynchus > Ornithorhynchus anatinus. The sequence continues at coordinate 33,300,814 of NC_041749.1, read as the reverse complement.
TTTGGCTGTGGGATGCTGCTCCCACTGTTGGCTGTGTCTTCTCTTGGGGAAAACTGGCTGCAATCAGAGGATCCTCTCTGGGCCAGATGGGGCGAAGTGGCTCTGACCTGGGGCCCGACCGGCTCCTCAGCTACCCCCAGGCTGGCTAGTCCTCTCCTCCGCAGAGCGCTAGCAGGGCCTTGAGGTAGTCCCCAGAGTTGTCACTCTGACAGGAAGGAAAAGAGAGACCCAAGACCCATGTGAAGACAAGCAACCAGCAAGGGAACGCCAGAGACCACCCAGGGGATGGAGTGGGCAGGCAGCCCTTTCCTCAGCCTGGAAAGGCCCAGACAGCCAGGGGAGTGAAGGAGGGAGGGAAGGAGGGCAGTGGTATGAGTCACACATTAATTACCATGCCTGGGCTTCCAGCCCCCGACGAGAACGAGTTCAGCAGATCTAGCCCCCGACATCTGCCCGCCCCCCAACAGAAGACTCTGACCTCAGCATTCAACATCCCTCCCAACTCCCTGGCTGGGAAACCAGTCATTACCCCAGGGTGGCCCATTTCGGCCCACCCCTTGCCGAATGCAATATGGCCACCCTGTCCAGCAGATATTCAAGGGCCGCCTCGTGGCTGAGATCAAAAATGGAGACTCTCCTCAGACAAACTGTGGGCCCAACCCCAGCCAAGATGGTCCTCTCTCTTCACCAGTAAATTGAGAGAGGAGGCCCATCCCCACCCCCAAGGAGAAGAGCCGGGGCGGGGCGGGGACCTGGCGGGAATAGCGTTCTCCTACCCTCTCTCCTCTCACCTCAATGACATGGTGCAGCGATTTGTCATACATGTCGATGAACTCCCTCCTGATGTTGAGCAAGTCAATCTCGCTCCGGGAGACCATGATCCGGGTGAGTGTCTTCTCGTCCGTGCCAGCCCCCTATGGGAGTTGAGCAGAGAAACCCCCGCACCCAGCTGGGAAGCCAGCCCACACAGCTGCAGGAAGCCCTATCTTTAGCCCCCAAAGCTGAACAATGTGGATTTCTGCTACCATTTGGCGAGTGGGCTCCTGCGTAATGGCTCTAAGCGCTATAGGAAACAAGAGGATCAGCTACTTTCCCCACCCTCTGGGACTCCCCAACCTAATGGGCCCTCCTTGTCAACTGAGACCCCACACAGACTCTCAGGGCACCAGAGCTCTCCAAGAAGCCAGCCTTGATTAGCAGTGAAGCCAACCAAGGTGGTGGAGCAGTTGGCCAGGAGAGTTTCCGAGGATGTCCGTCCATCCATCCATCCATCCTTTCTGCCACCCCAAAAGCATCTCAGAAAGAGAACATCCATCTATCTCCCTCCTTCAGCCTGCCCAGTGTCCCATTTGTATATTAGTTTCGAGTCACAGGGCAACATGGTCTAGTGGATAAGCGTGGGCCTGGGGGTGAGAAGGGCTCTGGTTCTAATCCCAGCTCTGCCACTTGTCTGCTGTATGACTTGGGCAAGTCATAACTTCTCTGTGCCTCAGTTACATCACCTGTAAAATGGGGATTATGATTGTGCACCCTAAGTGGGACATGGACTATGTCCAACCTGATTATCTTGTATTTACACCAGTGCCTGGCACATAGAAGTACTTAACACATACCATAAAATAAAAAAAATTCCTGAGCTAGGCCCATGGATTGCTGTCACTCCTCCTGGTCTCTGGACCAGGGACAGTGAGCCTGCTTCCACCCTGCAGCTTCTGAGCCTGACCTCAAAGGAATAATCCCCTAGGAGGCTTTACCTTCATGGATTTGTACAGCTTGTCGGCAAAGAAGAGAGGCTTGTTCTTGACACTCCGTACTGGGGGCGAAGGAAAAAACAAACAGTAAAAAAAATGAGAGGAGAGCTAAGCGCATGAATGGTCAAGGACAAGGCTGCCCCCAGACTGCCACCCAACAGCAGTGTGGCCTAATGGATAGAGCATGGGCCCGGGAGTCAGAAGAACCTGGGTGCTACCCCGGCTGTGCCATTTAACTGCTGTGTGACCTTGGGCAAGACACTTCACTTCTCTGTGCCTGTTACCTCATCTGTAAGATGGGGATTAAGACTGTGAGCCCCATGGGGGACATGGACTGTGTCCAACCTGATTAATTTGTATCTACCCCTGAGCTTAGAACAAGGCATGGCACATGGTAAGTGCTGAAAAAATACCATAAAAAACAAAAACCAAAAACAACCGGCAGCTTACACCTGGGCCTGCTTCAGGGCACATCCTGCCCACCCTTCTTCCGCCCCCGAAACCAGCCGTGGGGCCCCTGAATCCTGACCGTTGGAATCATAGACAGGAGGGGGGCTAGGCAGTATGTAGGGTGGAGGAGGAAGGGACACAGGGGAGAGGCAGGGGAGGGTCCCAGCAAAGATGAAGCTGCTGACTCAGTGCCCAATGAGGCTCCGGTATTGGAAACCGCAACAACCAGTCACGGGAGGCTGGCAGTCCTGCCCGCCGTCGGCAGTCCTACCGCACGGCAAAGGGCTCGTGACCGGCTGACGCAGGACTGAGCCTCGTGCGCCTGGCTGTTGGGCCTTATCTCAGCCTATCAAGGTTCTTTCCACCCGGTGCCTCGTTTATCCCAATCATCTGCTCTCACACACACGGAGAGGGTGTCTCCCCTCATTTGTGTTCCATCTCCAGGGAAACCGTGCCCAGTGGCCCCTTGCTGCTGCTGACACTTCAACAAAACCCCAAAAACAAACCACCAAAGCTTTCCGCATTAGCGCAGGCTGCATCCTGATGCCTCCACTTGCCGCCCCAGGGGTGCCAACCTGCCAATCGCTACAGTTCGCATCCTCCCTAGTGGGAAAGGCTCAGAGTTTTTTGCAGGAGGCAAGGGTGTCCCCCCTACCGCCTCGATCCCTGCCCCCACCATCAAATCACGCTGACGCTACCCAATCATCTGCGGAAACCAAGGGCCGGCCAGACTTCACGGCCATCCCTTCTCCCTTCCCAGAAGCCGGTGCCCTCGCCCGCCTCCTCCGCGGAACCAGATGCGACCGTGAGTGGGTGTCTGGGCACTGACCGATAGCCACCAGCGCATCCCTCACGTCGCCTGACATCTCCTTCTTGATTGTGTTCTCCACGTCATGGTTGGTCAGTTTGATGAACTCTTGGAACACTGCCCAACAGAGAGCCCGTGATGAAGGGAGGAAGGGAAGGTGTTAGCCTAGCTGCCCTGACCTTAACCCTCACAGGCTCGGACAGCTAGCACCCACCTGCCACCATTGGCTAGGCAGCTGGGCTCTGACCTGGGACGGTGCCAGGACACCCAAGAGGGGTTTGGATCAGTTTTGGCCACGTGGACCCACGCATTCCCGGTCGGAGTCGGGGTGGAGGGGGTGGAGAGGAGAGTGCAAGTTAAGGATGGGAGGCGGCAGGAAGGGCAACCGTTAGATTTTTCCTGCCACCACCTTGGGACCACAGTCCCAAACAGGACGATCCTTTGGCCCGACTTAGTAACGGCTCGTGAGGCTCTGCAAGCCACAGTCCTTGGGTCCAACCCATGGCCAGTCTACTTGGGGACTGGAAGCGGCCAACAAAAGCCCTTTGGGGCTGGTGCCCCAGAAGGCTGTCCAGCCGACCTGCAGACCGGGCAGACAGGGGCACGGCCCTTCACCCGCCTCCATCGGGAGTGGTCTTCCTGCTCCTGTGAAGCCCCTAGGAGAGCAAGTTGACACCCACGCCCGGTTGCCCAAACCCAGAAGCCACCCATTTCTGGCTGGCTGGGGGAGCTGGATAGTGCCACAAAAGCAAGGCAGATGACAAGAGCAGGCCCTTTCCGCGTGCTCTTCCTGTCTCGATGACCCCAAACCAACAGCTTTGCATGCAGCTGGCACCACTGCCGGCTCAAGGCCGTGGCTGCAGCCCCCGTAACTTCCCCTAGACCAACAGGCCATGAGACGTCAAGAGCGGGTCCCGGGGTCCGGAAGGAGCCCCGTGACAGAGGCAAGGGAGAGGCCGGGCGGAGGGGCGGCTCCTCACCCCTCCGGAGGTGCTGGTAGCTCCGAGTGCACAAGATGCTCATGAAACGCGTCTCGAGGGAATTTTTGTCCCCACTGGAGGTGTCGGAAATTTCCTACAAAACCAGCCGCGTGGGAAAGAGCGGGAGAGGGGGAGAGGGAAGAGAGACAAGGAAAGCATTTAGTCCTCTCAGATCAAGCAACCAACACTTTGGGGGGTGCTGAGGAGCCTCACCCTGGGCCAGGGTCCAGCTCTTCCTTCTGGGTGGGCCGGGGGCAAGCGACTATCCCTCTTGGGTAGTGTAGAGCTGGGCTATAGGTGAGCCCAAAAGTTTGTGGGGATCAACCCACAGCCTTCCCTCCCCAAAGGCTGGCAGGGTAATCTAGATTTGGAGAGGGGGTGGGGAGGCCGGCCCCCTAAGGCTGAGAGCACAACTGGATTCTTAAGAGAATCTTTGGCCTGTTGGTGGGGGGTGAAAGTGGATAGATGGATGAGTTATCCTCATGCTATTTCAGTAAATATGAGAGAGAGAGAGAAAGAGAGAGTGCAAGAGAGAGAGGGAGCCTCCACTGCCATCCACCCATCTTCCCTTCTCCTTCCGACTTCCACAAACCCTTCTCGCCACCCGGCCCCAAGCAAGCCTGCAAACTGAGAGCACAGCTGGCTGGATTTCACCCCAAGATAGTGTTAAAATTATAATAATAAAGTGCAAGAGACTCACCAGGATTTCAGCAACAACCTGAGAGCAAGGAGAGAGAGAGAGGGGGAGAGAGGGGAAGGGAAGAGAGTAAGAGAAAGGCTGGAGGGGGTTTGTGGGAAGGGGAGGGAAAGGGGCAGCGGAGGGAGAGGGCTGCGGAGCGGGGTGTCGGAAAAGGATCTAGTCATGGCAAAGGAGGAGGCGGCAGAAGGGCCTTGGCACTGTATGATGGGGACACAAAAGAGCTAAATTCCACCTCATCTTTCCCCTCATTATTATGAGCTTGGCCCTCAGTCAAGATGGGATGGAAATCATAGAAGGGGACAGAAACCCTTAGAATCTCTGCGTGTCCTGGGGGACAGGCATCTAGAAATAAATGCCTACTTGCCTCTCTGAACTGGGTTGGCACCTCCTGGCCCCAAAACAGAGATCCTGACATATGTACGGGGAGTAGTTGGACTGGGGGTGTGCAGTGAGGTGGCTGGGGTTAGAGGCCCAAGCATCTTTTGGTAGGGTAGTCTCTTTTTGTCTGTCTGTCTGTCTCTCTCTCTCTCTGTGTCTCATACACAGAGGCAACAAGTGGTGAGCAGAGCGAGTAACAACAGACCAGCCAGGCCAAATCTCCCTCTGCTGGTATTAAGAGAAAGCAAAATCAATGGGCCAGAGGCCTGGGCTTCACAGCACAGCTGGAACAGGTGGGGACTGGACGAGAGAAGTGCTAGAGGGGAATACCATCCTAGGGAACCACCCCAGAATTAAACTGTCCCACCAGCATGGTGGGCCAGCAGAGCCTTTGAAGCCAAATTCTCCCCAGCCACAACTTAGAAGCTCTCGAGCACCGTCCTGTTGAGGATGAGGATGTCAGGGTGGGTTAGAAACTTTTTGGGGGTGGGGAATGGGAAGGAAGGGGAAGACAGGTTTTCCCATTGTTCTGAAAACTCCAAGTCAGTTAGATGAGCCAAAATGTTGTTGGCTCACCTGACTGGTGGCTTTTCATTTGGCCCCGGGAGAGGGCTAAGCCAACTGGGGCAGGTTCCTGCAGAGAGAACAGCTAGCTTGGTTCTCCCACAAAATAATCCAAGTCAGTCAAATTTTCCCGAGGGTCAACCCCTACTTCTCTCTCACCCTATGGAAAGGGGAAGCTCTCAAGCACCAGCAAGTCCTGGGAAGTTGATACACCCAAGCCTCGAGACCCCCTGCCCAAACCAAGACACTTAGCCAGCCACCAAGCTCCCAGCAAGCCAGAAAGGCCTCAAAGAATCCTCCTTCTGAGCCACTCAAGATGCTCAAAGAACACAATCCTAACTCACCCTCCCAGGAAGGCTGTCGGGAAACCAAAGTCTAGAGTCCTGGAGGCCTACTCTGTCCAAGCTGGGGGCCGAAGCCAGGAGTCCTGAATCCTAGCCCAGTTGTCTATCCGCTGGACAGCTTGACCTCTCAATGGCTTAATCCTGATATTTCCTCCCACTAACCAGCCCTTCTGAACAGATTCTCTGGAGATTCCCCAGCTTTAAGTTGTCTTCTAATCAATCAATGCTATTTAGTGAGTGCTTACTGTGTGTCATGCACTAAGTCCTTGGAAAACTACAATACAACAGAGTTGGTAGACATGTTCCCTGCGCCCAGTGAGAAGCAGAGAGGCCCAGTAGAAAGAGTACAGGCCCGGAACTCAAAGGACCTGGATTCTGATCCTGGCTTCACCACTTGTCTGTTGTGGGACCATGGGCAAGTCATTTAACTTCTCTGGGTTTCAGTTACCTCATCTCTAAAATGAGGGTTAAGACTGTGCACCCCCTGTGGCTCACATGGTTGGACTGTGTCCAACCTACCGTGTATTTACCACAGGACTCAGTACAGTGCCTGGTATGTAGTAAGCACTTAAATGCCATTTAAAAAATAAGCTAAGAGTCTAGAGAATTCTTAGGAATTGGGGACCCATTTTCTCCAGGAAAAAAGTGCTCTCAGAAGGAAGTTCCAACTAGACCAGACTGAAGCGCCATCTCAGAAACCAACACCAAACCATGCCACTCCCAACCCCAGGCAGGGACTCAGGCTTTGCCTGAGCTGCTTAGCTGGGAGTGAGTCTCCCTTTGGTGGAGGGGCAGCTTTTACCTTAGCATCCTCCAGGGCTTGTTCCCGATCTTCTGCTCCCTCATCTCGGTTGCCCTGCAGCCAGAGTCAAAAAAGAACAGAAGATAATGATCTTGGTTCACGCTAACAGCCTTTCCGAAACCACAGCCCCTCTTGCCCCTTCCTGGCCTAACCCAGATGGCACAACCAGCCCTGTCACTGGGTTTTGACTACTGCCCATGAGACCTGGTGGCTAACCTCGCTGTCAGGGAACAGAGCCACGATCTCTAGTCCAGTCAGCCTGACTTTCTCTCTGCCTGTCAAAGAGATTTGAGGTAGTCTAAAAACAAGAATGAGGCATTCCACGGCTTGGTGCTTTTCTGCCCAGTCCACGGCTCCCTTTGCCTGAATTGTGCAGTGGTCTTGATGGAGAGGATTCAGTCCCCTAGGTAGTTCAACAGCAAAGCAAATGCCATGAGGCAGATGGCTCCGCCTCTTCGGCCCAAAGACCAGCATGGGCCTTCCGGGTCCTCTCCAGTGCCAACGGCCCCAGGCTGGATGCCAGGGAACGGGGCAAAGGAAGAAGGGGTGAGATGCCAAGTGCCCCTCATTGTTGGCTCCCAGGCTTCCTCTCTAGGTTGGCCTCCTGCAAGGGAAAGTCCCTTGAAAATGAGTGTGGCTCACAATGATAGAAAGACTCACTTTAGCTCTCCTATAAGTGACATCAACAGGCAGCTTCAGTGGCCCCAAAATTAGTTTGACCCAGTGGAGGCTGGCAAGTGTCTGGCATTTTCCTACCCTCACAGCCTTGGTGCCATTGGCCACTCGCTCTCCTGTCCTGGCTAGTGTATCTCTCTCCTCTAGGTCCCCGGGGTTGAGGAAGTGGATGGAGGGTCCATCTGCCTTATGACAGATCCCAGGGCATCCTGACAAGAATGGCTAAGGCAGAGTCACACTCCCAAAGGAGGGGCATGGAAGGGGTGGGGGTGAGGCTGCTTCATCGCTGTATGGGAGGGCTTTGGAAGGCAGTTGGAGGGGGCAGGGATGAGCATGGCAGCGGCCCTACCGTTGCCAGGGAGACAAGGATCCTTCTGAAATGGCCCGACGTGTCTGAGCTCAGGGCGTCCTCCAAGGATTTGTGGTAGTCTAGAAACAAGAACGAGGCGTTAAGATCCAAGGCTCCCTAACCATCCAACCGCAGCCACAGAGGAGCATGGGGGGCCTCTTCTCCGAGGGCAGAGAGGGAGCCACGGGGCCAGGCCCAGCCACAGACAATCAGGGATTAGGGCAGATTTGGGCCTCCTCATATCGGTGCTGCTCAATTCTCTCTCTCCAGCGTGAAGACTACAAGTGCCACCCACATCCTTCAACCCCCCTCCACAACATCCCAGCCCAGGACCAGGCTGGGTCTAAATTCTACCAGGCCAAAAGAAACCAGCTGCCAGAAACCACTCTTGGGGTGCCTACTGACCTCTCTGAGGAGACCCGAGCACTTTTCAGCCAGTGGGTCCCTCCAGGAGCTCAAAGACAAGACTGAAGCTCTTTCTCCCCACCGGAGGGCATCTCATTTACTTTCAGAGACTGTCTCCAGCAGCACCCAGGCTCCCGGCAGCACCCCTTGCTGCTTCCATCCTTCTAATAACAGGCAGCATCTGGGCCCAAGGAGCTCTTTGGGTGAGGAAATATGGGCACTCCGGACAAGGTGGAGATTAAGGATTCAGGGTTAAAGGGGAGTGGGAACCGGGGGGGGGGTTGGAGGGGGAACGACACCTAACAGAGATTCCATCAGATGGAGAGATTCTTGGTGCTTTTCTGCCCAGGCCCCACAGCTCCAATGGGCTGTCCCACAGCTCGCCAGACTCACCTTCCCGAAATGCTTCATTAATGGCCTGGATCTCCTGGTTGTTCCGAGTGGCCAGGATTTCAATGAGCGCCTGTTCATCAGTGCCAGCTCCCTGAAACCACAAGAGGACCAGCTCAGATACCCACCCCCACGTTAGGGCTGGCCGGCCAGGAGAGGGCAGGAAGCAGGCCTCAGCCTTCAGGCTCACACAGAGACACGGCTCTTACCCCTCCAGAAATCTGTCCAGAAATCAGGGGTCAGGATTCCCCTGCTGGCAAGTCCTAGTTGGCCCTGAAATTGCCCCGCCCCTCACCCTGTCTCAGGGAATGCGACTCCTTGGATCGCTTGAGATCCAGCCCTCCTGGAGCATGGGCCTGGAAATCAGAGGAACTGGGATCTAATCCTGGCTCTGAGGCTTGCAAACTGTGACACCTTGGGCATGTGGCTTAACTTCTCTGTGCCTCAGTTCCCTCACCTGCCAATGAAGATTCAGTACCTGTTCTCCCTCGTACTTGACTGTGGGTCCCATGGGGGATCTGATTATCTTGTAGCTACCCCAGGGCTTAGTACAGTTCTTGGCACATAATGCTTAACAAATACCACAATTATTATTACTACTCTCAGAGGGGAGTTGATGGGACAGACGAATTGGATACTCAGATGTGCCTCTCCTCACATTTCTGTCTCAGAGGCAAAGGTCATAGGTGGGGGGTACAACTTGGTTGACCCAGTCAGCAGCATGAGAAGGGGCAAGAGTGGTGGTGGAACAGTTGGCGAGGGTGTCGACATTAGGCTGAAGAAGCCTGAATATTGAGGAATCAGGGTGGCATCTAAATGGGCCTCTCTCTTCCCCCAAGGGACTCCCAATCGGTGGGCTGCGGGGGGGGGGGGGGGGGGGCGGGGGGAAGGAGACGGGACACAGACAGACGGAAGGACCCCAGGTGATCCTTAATCATCAGAATTGAACTCTCAGTCCCATCCCATCAGGTGGGACTCCCAGGTGCAGTGATTTCCTGATTTTATGAAGGAACTTGGTAGGAGGCAATGTGACCTAGTGGAAAGAGCACCAGAGTAAGGAGGTCCAGGTTCCAGTAGTGGCTCTGCCACTGGCCTCATATGACACTTGGGGCAAGTCACCTGACCTCTCCAGACCTCATTTTCCTTCTCCATAAACTGGGGATTTGATTTCTGGTCTCCCTACTTAGACTCTGAGCCCCTTGTGGGTCAGGGCCTGTGTCCATTCTAATTATCTTCTATCTATCTCAGGACTTAAAGCAGGGCTGGGCACAGAGTGAGCACCCTTCCAGGGGCTGGAAGGGATTCTGAGAGGTCACTTATTTCATCCCACTGTCTCCAGACAGTGTCCTACACAAACCATCCCCAAAAGGTCATTATCCTTTTCAAAAACTTCTGGAGATGACTGCAGGCTCCTGCAGTAAAATGTTACAGGCTGCAAGACACTTTCTTTTTCTTTTTTTACGGCATTTGTTAAGCATTTATTGTACATCAAGCACTGTTCTAAATGCTGGGGTAGATTCAAGTTAAACAGGTTGGTCACAGTCCCTGACCCACATGGGACTCACAGTCTTAACTCCCATTTTACAGGTGAGGGAACCAAGGCATCGAGAAGTGCTTTGCCCAAGGTCACACAGTAGGCAAGTGGTGGAGCCAGGCCCAGGCTCTATCCACTAGGCCACGCTGCCACCACTTGAGGAATGCAAGTTCACAGACCAGTTGAAAGCCTGTGCAATCTGGGAGCTCTTCCTACAGCCTGTATGTAATTCCGGTCCCCTCTGACAGGCTCTGAGTGGAACAGTAGCTGTACCTTATCCTTATCATAGACTAAAAAAGAGCCACAGTTTGTTTTCCCCCAGCCTTCCCTACGATGAGCAGCCAAGTTGGAATCAAGCCCCTCTCTCCAAGATTCAAGATGTATTCCATCCTTCCCTTGAAGTCTCCAGAGGCCCCACAGGATAGGGACATGGTCTCCTTCCCTCTCCCTCCCTCCCTCTCTGTTCTGATGGGCTGCCAACCACATACCTCCATGGCCTTCTTCAGCTGCTTGGCATCGTAATGGGCTGGCGTCATCATGAGTCCCAGGATCAGCTTGGCCAGGTTGCCCGAAATCTCCGACTTCAGGTCGGCCATCAGGTCCTTCCGGAAACCCAACCGGACAACGGGTGTTAGAGACCCCCTCGGCCGGAAGGAAAACACAAGTCCCACCCTCGGGGCCTTCTGTGCCCCAACGAAGGGCACCCATGAGGGGGAAGGAACGGGGGGCCGGGGTCACGGGTGGAAGAAAACAGTGAGGATGGCAGCCGATACAGCTGTGAGGGGCCAGACCGGCTCCCAGCCACATAAGCAGGGCAGAGGTGACGAGGAAGGAGAGGGGGCTTGGCTGACGTCAGGATGGAGCAGGGGTTGGGGAGGCGGTGGGGTTGGGAGGAGATGTGGGAATAAGAGAAGGAAGATCACTACCCTGCCAAAGTGGGATTTGAACGTCTTTCGGATTTCCTGCCTCTGGGCATTGCTCCGGTGGGTGAGGATGTCAATGATGGTGCTTTCATCGGTTCCTAGAACAAGAGAAGCAGTATGGTCTAGTGGTTAGAACATAGGCCTAGGAGTCAGGAGGAACTGGGCTGTAGTCCTGGTTCTGCCACTTGTTTGCTGTGTGACCTTGAGCAAGTCACTTCACTGTGCCTCAGTTATCTCATCTATAAAATGGGGATTAAGACTGTGAATCCCATGAGGGACATGGACTGTATATAACCTGATTACTCTGTATCTACTCCAGCACTTAAAACAGTGCCTGGCAAACAGTAAGTGTTTAACAAATATTATTTTAAAAAAACGCTAACCTACTCACTGTGCTTCCTTCCTCTTGCCACTGAGTCCCTTGCCTCACATCCTCCCTCCTTTCTGGAACTCCCTCCCCCTTCATGTCCAGCAGACCATCACTCTCCCCACTTTCAAAGCCCAACTAAAACAATCTCTCCTCCAGGAAGCCTTCCCTAACCTCTAATCACCCCATTCTATTTTCCCTCCCTACTCCATCACCCCTGCATTTGAGCCTATACCCCCTAAACACTTAGGGACACACACCACTCCCACAGTACTTACGTACACATCTCTACACACTGTAGCTTCCCCTAATTATTTTAGGGTCTATCTTCCCTACTAGACTGTAAGTTCCTTAAGGGCAGGGACCATGTCTACTAACTCTGCTGTATTGTATTCCCAGTGCGTAGTACAGTTCCCTGCACACTGTAAGCACTCAATAAATAAATACTGTTGCTTGATTAACTCGATGGGGTGAACGACGAACATGACTGAATCAACGATTCGAAGCTTCCATACCCTCTCTGCCCCTTCAGCGGGGGCAGATCCCCCTTAAGGGGCTTCCGTACCAAGTCCTTTCATGGCTTTGCGCAGGGCCTTGGCGTCCGCCTCGGGATTGAAGTCCACAGCCGGTTGCACGGTTCCTTTCAGCTGCAGAAAGTACAAAAGGCTTCAGGGGGAAGCCAGGCCCTCTTCGAGAGGGGCGGGACAGAAGGGGGCATGCGATTCAGCAAAAGTGAGGACAAACACCCAGCAAACTGGGCTAAGCAGGCTGGGGGAGTGAGAGCGGAGGCGGCTGGGAGTGCGGTCCCCTGCCCCTCAACTCACAAAGAGAAAACCCACCACCCAGACAGCAGAGCATCCAGGAAGTGAAGAACAACTGTCCCAGGAGGAATGGAGGCCGGGGCTTTTGAATTCAAACCCTATTTTTGTCTGAGGTGCTGACCCCATTTCCTGTTCTTCTCAATCAGGATGGGGCCTCCCCCAACTTCCCACACTTTGGGAGTTTGTAATCCACTGCCACTCTTTCCTCACTCTATGTCTGCTCCGTTGCCCTCGTCCTCCCCTGCTTCCTATGGGCTCAGCCTCAACCCACCGCCCAACGCTCCCCAGGCCCTCTCATAACCACCCCAGGGAGTGTTTCCTGGCAGCTTCAGGGAGCTGGAGACCAGGAAGAAAAATCCCAGAGAAGTTTGCTCAAACCTCTCTCTTAACCCTCCGCCCGCCGCTGCTTCTGCCTTACAGGGGCCTGGAGCCTGATGAATCCAGACAGGAGCCAGGGTGGTAGGGATCCCCCAGTGGAGGGCACGAGAGGGTCCCGCTAGGAACTACTGGGTTTCATGCCAAGATCTTTCCGCTACAGGATGACATGCCCTCAGCAGAAGCAGCCTGGCCTCCTCTCTCCCTCATTCCTCAACAGTCCCTGTCAGTGGTTAGTGGCCCAGGAACCTTTCCAGCATGTTAGGGGTTAATGCAAGAGCGCCCACCAATCCACTCACAAAAGAGAAGAGAGTCCCAAGTGCAGGAGAGAGAGTCCCCATCGGCCGGAGGGGGGCTCAGAGCAGGGAGAAAGGGAGCAGGGCCACCCAATCGGCTGCAGGGGGAGGAGCCAGCACACAGGTTAGAAGCAGTGTTGTTTTTAGAGTGCAAGCGGGAAAGGGGTGGTGGGAGGGTTCGGGGGGTGCCTGACCTCCACTCTGGCCACGGCACTAAGTTCCCACATCCGATAAGCCACCTGTGCTGCCTCGGGGAAGAACTGGCCAGCGGCACTGGAACGGAGCGGACAGGACACGAGGATGGTGAGGATCGGTACGGAACCACCGGAGGCGGCGGCAGCAGCCCAAACCCACCCCCGGCAGCCCTCCGGTCCTGCCCAGGGGATCGTATCTGGGCAGCCCAGCAGAGAAGCTGCCCCCTTCTTACCCGCCCGCCTGGAAGTGGAGGTTGATCGGAGGGCCCGGAGAGGAGCGGCTCCAAAAGGCATGGAGGTAGCCCTCTCCTTCTCCTCCCTCTTCTCCTCCACACTGTGGAGGAACGGGGGGTACCACCCTGCCACTCGGTCCCCTACCCCTGGAGGTGACGCTTGGAGCAGAACTGATCCCAAATCTTGCGGGAGACCCACTGTTACTTACCCCAAATGGGGAGTGACCATTACCATGGCTAGAGAAGGGCCCCAGAGAAGGAGCAAAACCAGGTCCCCGCTGCTGTGGGGACCATCCCATGGGCCTGGTTGCTAGGCCATGGCCCTCACACCTGGTTCCAACACCGACTGTGAGGCTCGGGGCTGGGGGCCCAGTTGCCACGGAGCTCTGAACCCTGTAGGCCGATGGGGGTTTTTGACAGCAGCTGGAGGGCCCGGGTTGGTGGTCAGGGTGGGATGCTTCCTTAGCTCCTTCTCGCCCGAGGGACAGCACAAGTCCAGCCTTGGTGTGGTTAGCCCGAGCGGCACCTGGGTCCAGCCTCAGGCCCATTCCCTCACCACCCAGGCATGGGGCTGCCTGGGGGCACCAGGTTGGTGTGGGACAATCTGCTTTCTCGTCATCACCTACCCTAGATTGGGCTGTGCTGAGACCTGCTGAGGTCTGGCAGAGGCAGGACTGAAGACTGGTTTGGAGCTGGAACTTCTGCTTCCTTGGGGTGGGTTGTGAAGGGACAGAAGGACTACTGAAGGGCCAGTAGCTCCCAGGGACGGTTAAACATGTGCCCCAACCCAAGTGAGGCTGCACAATCCAAGGCAATTTGGACAAAGCTCACGGGGGATGGGAGCGAGCTCTGGTCCACCCACTGCCTTAGTCACCCCCTGGCCTGGCTGGGAGCCCTTCCAGGTCATACGTGGGCATTCACCTGCCCAAAGTGGACTAGAGTTCTTAATGGATGAGGGCACAGGCACAAGCTCATAGTTTTCACATACCCAATTAAGAAACAGGAAGTGCCCCCTTCACCGCCCACCTACCCACTGGGCCAGAGCAGATCTGGACCTGTAGCTGCCATTGGGGCAACCATCTGGCTCATTCCAGACTGCATCCACCAAGCTCCAGAATTTAAGTCTGGGCCAGTCTACTAGGCTAGTGTGGGAGCCAAGGACTAAACAAGTAAACCCAAGCAATCTAAAAGATGGCACCTTTGCTCTGGGGGTAAAGAGGACACATCTTTGCCTCTTGTCTGCCTATGTGGCCCATTAGACTTTGAGCCCCTTGAAGGCAGGCAGTGTGTGCCTTTCTTCTGTTGTATCTTCCAGGCGCCTACTTTATACTTGGTAAATGCTCAACGAATACGATTAAGTGACTAAAAAATCTAACGATCAAGCACCTGTGTACTAACGTGCAAACACATACATTCTCTCTCTCTCTCTGTGCCTGACCCCTACTATAGACGGCCCCAGACGAAGCCCTTTCTCCTGAGCAGATTATCCCTTCCCCAGGGTTTACTAAGTAGCTGTTCTGCTGGATGTGAGAAGCTGGAGAAGATGTCACTTTCCTCCACCTCAACAAACTGAAACCCTCCTGCTCCTTCCCTCCTGTGCTGGCAGGAGGACCTGGGAGGGACTTTCCCCTGGAAAGAGCTACAGGCCCAGGGCTACCCCAACTGGGTGGCTTCACAGCAGGTGACGGGAAAAGCTGCAGAGAGGGAGGGGAAGGAGGGAGGGAGAAGAGGGGTGAGGCAGGGAGGGAGAGAGGGAAGGAAGGCGGGAGAAGAATCGGGGAGGCCTCAACTACTTACTCATCGTCTCCCCCGCAGAGTTTCAGCAGGGCCTTTTTGTATTCCCCAGAGGTGTCATTCTATAAAGAAAAGGGGTTGGGGGAGAGAGGAGCTTGAGTGCCAGCTCTCCCCAATCCTCAGGGAATGTTGCTCACCCTGCTTCTGCTGGGGGTGGGGAAGAGTGGAAATGCCTGGTCTGGGCTGGGAAGGGGAGCAAGTACTGTCCCTGCTCCTCACTACTATCCAGGAGGACTCCTACACACCTTTCCACACCCCCAGAAAAGCTAGCACAAAGCCATATGGATCTTATTCCTCCCAGAGCTACAATTATTGGCAGGTTTGCTTTAGGGGGTGCGTGCCCGAAGAGTGTGCTCAAGATTGAGAAGCAGCGTGGCTCACTGGAAAGAGCACGGGCTTTGGAGTCAGAGGTCATGGGTTCAAACCCCGGCTCTGCCACTTGCCAGCTGTGTGACTTTGGGCAAGTCACTTAACTTCTCGGTGCCTCAGTTCCCTCATCTGTAAAATGGGGATTAAGACTGTGAGCCCCACGTGGGACAACCTGATTCCCCTGTGTCTACCCCAGCGCTTAGAACAGTGCTCGGCACATAGTAAGCGCTTAACAAATACCAACATTATTATTAAGGAGTGCACACTGAAGAGGTGTGCTCACAAGGGGGTGTGTCCCGAGATGGTGTGGGAACAAGGAGGTGTGCCCCAAAAGGGTGACGGGGTGTCCGCCCTGTCTTTCCTTCCTGGAGCTTCCCAGACATCTTAGCCCAGTTCCATGCTCAGAGCTCAGCAAATCTCGTCGCTGACTTCTGTATGGGTCCAGTTCCTAATCCCTGCTAGCTGGAAGAGTTTCTGTCTTTGCCGTTCACTGCGGCCTACAGCTCAGCTTCCAGGTCCCTGGTGAAGGAGACACTCTACCAGGGTTGATTGGCTCCACCCCCTCCCCAAGCCCTGCCCTGGTTTCTGCCACCGCTCACCTTGATCATGCTGAACAGAGACTTCTCATACTTGGTCCGGAAGACCTCCCGGATGTCCAGCATGTCCAGCTCGCTGCGGGAGACCATGATCCGGATCAGGGTGTTGTCCCGGGTTCCCAGGCCCTACAAGAAGCAGAGAGGGTTTGTGAGGTGGGGGGAGGGACGCGGGGGACAGCTTGATCGCTCCTCCTTGGGCTTCTCCAGATGGGCAACAGACGTTCCTAAGAGCAGAAGCCACTGGAGCCCAGGTTGGGCCCCGGGGCCTGAAACACGAGACCAGGGCTAGAGATGCCAGGCTGCGATGCCCTGGGGCAACATCTGAGCACCAGGCGCTCCCCGTTTCTGGGCTCAGAGGCCAATGACAAACTGCATGGCTCACTCCACCCCCACCCTCATGCTTCCAAGCAGCCTCCCAGAACCCAGAACCCACCACTCACTTTCATGGCCTTGAAGAGTCTTTCGGCAAAATACTCAGCAGTGCTGCGCACGCACTTCACTGGGAAAGGAGAAGAGGGAACAGGATCACGGTGGGCATGAAGTGTAAACTCATTGTGGGCAGGGATTATGTCTGTCATATTGTACTCTACCAAGTGCTTAGTACTGTGCTCTGCAGACAGTAAGCGCTCAATAAATACGACTGAATGAATCAATGGAAGTGCTTCCTGCATTCAGAGCCGCTGTAGTAAGTACTAATGAAGGTTATGAGCGGAAGTGTAGCGTGAGAGAAGAGCATGAGAAGCAGCACGGCCTAGTGGATGGAGCATGGGCCTGGGAGTCAGAAGGATCTGGATTTTAATTCCGCCTCTGCCACCTGTCTGTTATGTAATCTTGGGCAAGTCATTTAACTTTTCTGTGTTGTAAAATGTAAAATGTAAAATGAGGTTTAAGCCTTTGAGCCCCATGTGGGATATGGACTATGGTAGCTTGTATCTACCTCAGCGCTTAGGACAGTACCTGGCACATAGTAAGGGCTTAACAAATACCATAAAAAAAGAGTGGATAAGTAGGAGAGAGAGAACTGGTTGAATGCTTTAAAACGATCTGTCAAAGGAGTTTCTGCTTGATAGAAGAGGAACGGGCAACCACTGTAGGCTTTTGAGGAATGGAGAGACGTGTGCAGAATGACACTTTAGAAATATGATCCGGGCCACAGAGTGAAATAAAGATCTTGCTAATCGTTTGGATGGAAAGGAAGAGATAGAGCCAGGAAAAGATGTGGAGGAAGAACAGACTGGATGTGGAGTCCCGCCCCAATCATCTAGATACTCCTGCTTTCCTACCACATCTTTTATATTCCCAGCTGGGACCCAAGCATCCTATAGAATTACTAAGTAGGACGAGAAGGCAGGATGGACTCACCCACGGCCAGCATCAGCTTCTGGAAGTCCCCAGACAGCTCCGCGCGGATACTAGATTCAATTGGCTTCCCTGTGGTCTTCAGGTACTCGTCAAACACTGCAGAAGATGACGGGGCACAAAATGATGTGCAGAGAGACCCCCATTTGAGCAGCAGGGAGACACATAGTGGCTGAGAAGATAGAGTATGGGCCTGGGAGCCAGAGGAACCTAACGCTGGCTCTGTCACCTGTCTGCCTTGTGACTTTGGGCAAGTCACTCACAACTTCTCTGTGCTTCAGTTACCTCATCTGTAAAATGGGGGTTAAGACTGTGAGCCCCATGCGGGGCAGGGATTGTATCTAACCTGAATTGCCTGTATCCATCCCAGTGCTTAGTACAGTGGCTGGCACAGAGTTAGCACTTAAATACAACATAATAATTATCATTATTATTATATGGGGTTAGGGGAGGGAGAGAAGCTGTGTAGTGGGCAGGAGGTTCTTTGCAGAGCCACCAGGTGTCAGGCCAGCTTCATGGGTGCAAATCACCAAGCATATGAGGCCGGGATGGGCCGTTACTTCTGAGAGGAAGGGTCGCTTATCCAATTTCACGGCTGCCCAGCAAAATCCTGTAAGCTGTCACCGTGATAATTGGGCTGGACAAGGAAGTGACTGTTCTTTCAACCGCAGCAGGTCCTGTCTGGTCCCCTGCCTGCCTTGGACATTTTTAACAACCCTATCTGTTGCATGCTCAGGGCCAGAAAGAAGCCACCAAGGTGGGCTCAGGGATCAGAGAGGAGCTGCCACAACAGGCTCAGAGATCAGAAAGAAGCCACCGGGGCGGGCTCAGACCCAGACAAAAAGCCACCATAGCAGGCTCAGGGACGAGAAAGAAGCCACATGGGACCGAAAGTGAAGCTGCTTCCACAAATCAACAGATGGCCTGGATCCAGCCTAATTAGCACCCCCCCATCTGGATCTCGCCCTCCCCTGATCTCGGGGGCACAGCCGGCAAGAAGGAGGCCGCCCGGCTGTCATCTCTGGGCCGAGAGGCTTCCTCACCCAGCCGCAGGTGCTGTTTGCTCCGGTTTCCCAAGATGTAGATGAACTCGGCCTCGTCCGTTCCCCATTTCAGTTCCCCAGCTTCATAGAGGGTCTGCCGGGAAGGGGAGAAAGTGCATCAACCCAAGGGGAAGTGGAAATCTGGATCCTACGTCCCCTGCTCACGAAGCCACGCCGAACCTAGCTTCAGAACACCGGTCTGCCACCCCTCCTCTGCCAGCCATCTCTCGGCGGCCCTTCAGGTGGGCTCGGGACCACTAGTAGAGAACTCATGTGGAGACTGAGTTCCCACTGGGGAGTTCCCTTCTCTCACTCACCACCCTCCCTCCCTCATTTCCAAATCTCAAAGGTCCCTGAGCACAGCGGTCGATTTGTCAACACCATGGGTAGCTGGGGTCAGAGGGCATCGTGTTGGGAAAGGGCTCAGCATTACCACAGGCCATCCGGGTATGGAACTCTAGCCTGGAATTTGGGTGACTCAATAGGGCCTGGGGACGGCAGAAGTGGTAATGCACTTGCAGGATCTTGAGGGAACCAGAGTCAGATTGGGGAGACAATTTCACTAAGAGGAAAAACTGAACATTCAGCAGCAAGCGATGAAGCTATGGAGCCTTGGAGACACGGGGAGGGGGCAGCTCATGAGCCTATGAGGGTAAGGAGGTCAAGCTCGTCTTTTGGCTACCGGCAAGCCCAGGGTCTACGTCCCAAGCTACCCAGCAACTTTTTAGACCACTATGTTCGGCAGGTGAGACACTCCTCTCGAAGGCCTCCTGCCACATCCCAAAATCTCCAGAGGCTCTGGCCTCCAGTCCCCAAGCCTCCATCCCCATCCCCACCCAGCAACTGCGTGCTGCCCTTGCCTACCTGGACATCTTGCTGCACCAGGTCTTCGCTCACCACGTCATCTTCCTCCCGTGTGCCCTGGGGATAGAAATGTGAGACAACCCTACTCAGACCCAACAGACAATTGCAACTTGTTGAACAGAGAGCAGGGTGGGACCAGGTCGCCAGGACCAAAGGATAATTTCTGAGGGCTGCTCAGAGGGAAGGGGTCTGGGTGGCTACTCAACTCTCCTGCTCTCTCTGGCTGGGAAAGGAAGAGAGTCCCCACCAGGGCTCACCCCAAACCTCTTCCTCTTCACCATTCCCATATTTGGGAGATCAAAACTGCTTCTGTCACCATCAGTGGTATTTGAGCACTCACTATGTGCAGACCACTGTACTACACACTTGGGAAAGTACAACAGAGTTGGCAGACACTTTCCCTGCAGCAGAGGAGAGGTCCAGTTGTCCCTCTTGGTCCACCTCCTGCAACTGCCATACGTCAGCTCCACCTCTGCTGACTCTGTACCCCGCCACTGCCCCGTGGAAGAGCATTCTGAGTGTGTTTCAAACCAATCAGTGGTATTTATTGAGCACTTATTTGTAGAGTACTGTACTGAGCACTTGGGGGAAAGCACAATACCAAGGTGACAGACATGATCCTTGTCCACAAGGAGTTAACAGTCTAGAGGGGCAACAGACTTTAAAATATATTATGGATATGTACATCAGTACTGTGGGGCTGAGGGAGGGGTGAATATGAAGTGCTGAAAGAGTAGAGATTCAAGTGCATAGGCTGACACAGAAGAGAGAGGGAGTGGGGGAGATAAGGGCTTAGGGAAGGTCTCTTGGAGGAGATGCAATTTTAATAAAACTTTGAAGATGGGGTGAGAGGTAGTCTGTTACCCTATGAAGAGAGAAGGAGTTCCAGACTAGAAGCAAGACCTGGGCAAGGGTCAGAGACAAGGTAGACGAGATGAAGGTTCAGTGGGTAGGTGAGTCGGCATTAGAGGAACGAAATGTGCTGGCTGAGTTGTAGTAGGATATCAGTAATGTAAGGTAGAAGTCGGTGAGCTGACTGAGTTTTCCTTTATCTCTTATCGTGAGTCCGTCTCCTCTTAGATTCGGAGCCTCCTGAAGGCCAGGGACCATGTCTAATTCCCATCTGTGAATTCTTTCCCAGCGCTTACTGTAGTGCTTTGCTCATAGTGAGCACTGAATAAATACTATTACTACTATGGCTATGCCTTATTTACTGTAAGGGGCAGGAGACGGTGAAAGGAGGGACACCAACCTCCTATTGTAGGTGGAGTAAGTCTGAGGATGGCAGAGCATGTATGAATTAATTCAAGATGTGGAATCAAGACTAGAAATTCTGCATCTCAAAGGTGAACTAAAAGTTACTGCTCAGAAATAAGACAGAGTGAAACAATCTCGACCAATTAGCACAAGGCAGACAGGAGAATGGGTCAGAGAGGAAAAAGGCTAGAGTCATATTGAAGAACTACAGGCCAAAAACAAGAAGGCAATATTCCTTACAAGTGTCCCAAAGGCAGACAGACATTTTCACTCATTCCTAATTTTAGAGCAGTGCTCAAAGGAATAAGGTTTACTGGCTGTGTCTACTGATTCTGGCAGTTTCTTGCACTCTTTTGCATGTGAAGCAGCATGGCCTAGTGGAAAGAGCACAAGCCTGGGAGTCAGAGGACCTGGGTTCTAAACCCAGCTCTGCCACTTACCTGTGTGACTTTGGGCATCTCTGTACCTAAGTTCCCTCATCTGCAAAATGGGGATTTAAACCTGCTCTCCCTCTTACATAATGATAATAATAATAATAATAATGTTGGTATTTGTTAAGTGCTTACTATGTGCCGAGAACTGTTCTAAGTGCCGCTGGGATAGATACAGGGTAATCAGGTTGTCCCACATGAGGCACCGAGAAGTTAAGTGACTTGCCCAAAGTCACACAGCTAGCAGGTGGCGGAGCCTGGATTAGAACCCATGACCTCTGACTCCTAAGCCCGTGCTCCTTCCACTGAGCCACACAGTTTCTCTAGTCTTTGAGCCTCATGTAGAACCTGATTACCTTATATCTACTCAATGCTTGGCACACAGAAAGCACTTTAATACCACAGTTATTTTGTGATACTGTTTACCAAAAGGCGGTCAAAACTTGACTTAAAGGATTCCCAGTTGTGATCATTTAATATGCATAATGGAAGTGATAGTGGGTATACGGATGGAGGGCGGGAAGGATGTTGGATAGAGGAAGCTTCAGCAGGCTGAAGGCTATCAGTGGAGGGGAATCTGATTTCTTCAGCTTCTAGGAGAGGGCCCTGAAGCAGCTCAGGTGTCCGTGGGTCACAGGGGTGGGTTCTGAGTTCCAGACTGGCCCAGAATTGACTGCAGCGAAGGAGCTGCAGAAGATCCTAATTGGATGGAGACTTCCAACCCTACTTCCACCCTCAAAAGTTTCAGGAGTTGGGCCCAGTCCCTTTCCTTCTCCCTCAGCTCTGTTCTTTGGGTCAACCAGCAAGGCAGCTGGTTTGAGCACGACCTAGCACCCTCCTCTCAAGTAGATAGCCAGCCAGTTCATGGACCGGGGCTGTCTTTAAGTGCTACTTGAATTGATATTTTGTGGTTTGGTTTTGGACAGAGCATGCCGATATCACAGGAGAGTGAGTTGGGGAGCCCATTCCCAGCTGGGTGGCTCAAGAGTTCATTTCCTAAGGGCTGCATTAGACCGGGGCTTTCTCAGAAGCATCAGCATCTTGGATACTTCTCTGAGTCAGGGTGCCCACTCCCAACTAGCTAAAACCAGCCTCTCAGACAACCCTTAAGCAGGGGCAGGGACCTAAGGATGTTTTGTAAGGGGACTGGGTAAACAATACACTAGCATCTTCACATTTTAGTAAATGATAGGGCTTGGGGAGAGGAAAGAGATAGATTTCGAGTGGAAGAGGAACAGAAG
Organism: Ornithorhynchus anatinus; assembly: GCF_004115215.2. Lineage (NCBI taxonomy): Eukaryota > Metazoa > Chordata > Mammalia > Monotremata > Ornithorhynchidae > Ornithorhynchus > Ornithorhynchus anatinus. Next base: position 33,278,521 of record NC_041749.1, on the reverse strand, counting down.
GGAAAGAGGAGTCCTTTGGGTTTAAAGAATACTAAGTGGGCAGGGAAAATGGTGCCCTCCTTCCCCCCCTTTTTTTTAAAATGGTACTTGTTAAGCGCTTACTATGTGTCAAGCACTGTTCTAAATGCTCGGGTAGATACAAGATAATCAGGTCTGGCACAGTCCTTATCCCACATGGGGCTCACAACCTGTCTCCCTCCAGTCCTCGTCACCTCCAGACCCTCAGCCATTCACCCTGGCACCGTCCCAGGCTGTCCACCCCAAGGAGGTTGTCTGACACTGGCATGGGGAGAACAGCAGGGACAGGCCCCCTCTCCTCACCCCCGACCTACCTGAAGCAACACCACGAGCATCTTTTGGAAGTGGCCAGAGGTGTCAGCGATGACGTCTCCCTCCAGGTCTCGCTCGTACGCTGTGAAGAATCAATCGATGGATTAAATCACTCAATCATTTCCAGGCCAGGAAAGGCCTATCCAGAATCCGCCAGTCCAGCTCTTTCCGGGCCACTCACCGTCTTTGTAGGCCTCCACCAGCTGGTGAACCTGCTGGTTCGTCCGGGAGGCCAGGATCTCAATCAGGCACTTCTCATCGGTGCCAATCCCCTGAGGGAGACAAGGGAATGCCGTGAAGGGACCTCCCCCACTCCGGCCCAGTTCCAGAGTAAGCCCCCGCCCCGATGACACCCACCCGGCTGGGGCACCTAGATGGTGACAGAACGATGGTCCGGGTGGGAGACCTGCCCAGGGAGCACGTCCTCTCCCAGGCCAGACTCCCCACCCACCCCATTTTACCGCAATGGCATCTTTAATCTCCTTGGCATCGAAGTAAGCCAGAGGCCTCATGAGGCCCACAATCAGCCGCTCGAACTTCCCGGTCAGCTCATACTTTAGGTCCGCAATGAGGTCCTGGGGAGGAAGAGGAGGAGGACAGAGTAGGGATGGAGGGAGACAGAGGAGTTGGGGGTTCCCCAGATGTCCGCCTGACCTCAGGATCATTCATTTCCAAGGGTCCTCCAACTTCACTCCTCTTCCTCCTCAAACCCTAGGGGCAAAGGCCTGGTTTCCATGATTACCTTGCCATAGAGGGACTTGTAGCTCTGGCAGATCTCATTCCTCTGGCGATTGTTCCGGGAGGTGATCAATTCCAATATGGCCTCCTTGTCACTGCCTGCAGGAGAAGAGACCAGAGCCTGGGCCCTTAAATCCCTCTCCCACAGGATCCTTCACATATGCAGCCCCTTTTCCCCAAAGGCGGCCCAGGGCAACCTAAACCAGACCCTGTGCGATACTCCCACCTAAATTCCATGGCGGGGAGAGAGAGGGAGCACAAGAGAACTGGGGATAAAAGGAGGTGGTGCATTGTTGTTGCTGGGGGAATAGAGGATAATCTAGGAAGACTTGGAGAGAGGGAATCTAGACTGCTCCTGAGTTGGTTTCGGGCAGCTCCAGGCTGGAATTCTCCTTATCCCCATGTCCTCTCAGACACACCTCCTTCCTGGTACCCTGTTCCCCTACCCACCTTCTTCCTGCTTCCACCCAGTGCCAGGGGATTCCCTGAGTTGTTTCCCAACCAGACAAGCCTCTCCCAGTCTTTGGAGTCACTTACCTATGCCCTTCATGGCACTGTACAGGGCCTCAGCATCCTGGTTAGCATCAAAATCGCCAAACTCATTGATGGAGCCCCGATACCTTCCACCCTGAAGAGAGAGATCAAAGTGCAGGCATGAGGCCACAGGTTGTCCCCTGAGTAACAGTCACCCCTGAGAGTGCCCCTTGTCCCTCATCAACCCACCCACGGGTTTCCCGCATCCAAGACGTGCGCATCATCAACCGGAACCCTGGAAATGAAAGTCGACCACCCCATTAATCAAGCCAGGCTCCAGTGGGGGTATGTAGCAGGACAGAAACCAGGCCTGGATTTGCTGAGGACTGTTGGGGGCTTGGGCATCACCAACGGCCCCCAAGAGTCAGGTGACTAGTATACCATCCACAGCCTAGACCAAGCAGTTTGTGAGCAAACGCAAGTGGCAGGTGCCGCCTTGCTCTATCAGAGCTCTATGCAGCACCGTGGGTGTTTTGCAAAGCTCTCTGAATTTCCGTCTCAGCGCCAACAACATTTACAAGCACCTACGGTGTACCAGACACTTGGGAAAAGCTCAGAAGTTAAAGACATGACCCCTCCATATGAAAAGCTTACACTTTATCAAGGCAAAGGTTAGGTAAATTGACAAATGTACCACAGCTGAATATACAAGAACGTGTCTGATATATTATTATATTGTACTCTCCCAACCACTTAATAGAGTGCTCTGTACAATGTAAGCTCTCCATACAGTTGACTAACAGATAGAGGTAAATAAATTTCCAATTAAGTTCCAGCTTCCATGGTTCCATCTGTCCGTCCACCAGCCATCCTTAGCACTTATGCAGATTTTGATTTTTGTTCATTTTCTATTTTTTTATGGTATGTAAGCACTTACTATGTTGTCAGGCATTGTACTAAGTGCTGGGGTAGATACAAGTTAATCAGGTCCCTGTCCCACATAGGGCTCACAGTCTAAATCCCCCTTTTGCAGATGAGGTCACTGAGGCACAGAGTAGTTAAGTGACTTGTCCAAAGTCACACAGCGGACAAGTGGCAGAGCCAGGATTAGAACGCAGGTCTTTCTGACACCCAGGCCCATGCCTGATCCACTAGGCCATGCTGTTTCTCTAGTTATCCTGCCATACTCCTGTTATCAACAGCTGTTATGTTATCCTTCCTGCCATTCCTACTCTTTATAAATAATTTGTGTCTTTCTTTCTCCCCCATTAGCATGCAAACTACTAGAGGGAAGGGACAGAGTCCTTTTTACCTTTACTCTTCAAGTCTAAGGTACAGTGGTACAGTGCTCATTTTTTTTTTTTACCTATTATTGTCACATTTGTTAAGTGCTTACCTTGTACTAAGCACTGGGGTAATCAGGTTAGACCCTGTTACTGTCCCACATGGGCCTGACAGTCTAAGAAATAATAATTATGGCATTTGTTAAGTGCTATATGCTAGGCACTGTACTAACAGCTGGGGTGTATACAAGCAAATCGGTTTAGCCACAGTCCCTGGCCCAAGTGGGGCTCAGTCTCAATTCCCCTTTTACAGATGAGATAAAGGAGGCACAGAGAATTAAGTGACTTGCCCAAGATCACACAGCAGACAAATGGTGGAGTTGGGATTAGAACCAATTACCTTCTGACTCCCAAACCCATGCTCTATCCACTATGCCATGCTGCTTCTCTGTGGGAGGGAGTAGGGCTTAATCTCCATTTTACAGATGAGGTAACTCAGGAACAGAGAAGTTAGGTGACTTTCCCAAGGTCACACAACAGAAAAGTGACAGAACTGGGATTAGAACTCGGGTCCTCTGACTCCCAGGCCCTTGCTCTTTCCACTAGACCATGCTGCACACAGTAAGTGCTCATGATCACCTGACAACAGAGAACTATATGAATACCAGGAAGGTTGATGGGATGACACAACTGGAGAAATGGGAGGATTAATCAGGGAAGACCTCTTGAAACAGGATTTTGAAGTGGGGGATGGAGGTCCTTTGACGAAGCTGATCGGGGAAGGCCGCAGAAAGAATCCCTGCTTCACAAAAGTACCCCACTGGTTCCTAAAATCTCCAGGTCTGTCTCTAAGAGACTGCAATCCAAATATTGCCAGCCTCAATCGAAGCGGGGATTTCCACGTCAGCCAGTGTGAATCCCCATCGGCCCTCCCCTCCATCAGCTCTCCGGCTGATGGCCCTCCCCTCCATCAGCTCAAGGACATCCTGTGAACGCCTCCAGCGATAACTGGCCATTTCCATTCTAAGACCCAGCTAGGGGGATGAATTAGGCAACAGGGAAGTTCACTCACTTCCCTTGGGAGAAACCTGTCCCGAGGCAGCAATAATGAACCATCAAGGGCAAGTCCTGGCCAAGATGAGGAGGGTGAGGATGGATGGGGAGGGTAAACAGAGTTGGAGAGTCAGCCACCAGGGCCCGATGCCCACTGGAATGGGCTCAGAGAGAGGCTGGATGTGGACAGTCCAGTTACTGCTGAAGATCAGTGACTGTTTGCCATGGGCTCAGTTCGAGAGCTGTCTTTTTTGGAGGCTCCTGTCCCAATACTGCTGGTGTTAAGATCTAGCGTCAGCTCGCTCACTGTGTCCCCATCGTCTATCTCGCCACCAACCCCTTTCCCACATCCTGTCTCTGGTCTGGAACTTCCTCCCTCTTCACGTACACCAGACCATCGATCTCCCTATTTCAAAGCCTTATTAAGATTATATCCCCGTCAAGGCCTTCCATGATTAAGCCCTCTTTTCCTGACTTCCTCTCCTTTCTGCATCATCTGTGTACCTGGGTCTTACCCTCTGGACACTTGATATTCACCCCACCCTCAGCCCCACTGCACTTATGGGTATAACCATAACATTTATTTTAATGTCTGTCTTTCCCTTTAGAATGTAAGCTCCTTGAGGGCAGAGAATGTATCTACAAACTCTGCTGTATTGTACTCTCCCAAAAGCTTAGTACAGTGCTCTGCACACAGTAAGCTCTCAAAAAATACAACTGATTGATTTAAAAAAAACAGTGATTGACTGGACAGTGGGGTAGGGGTCCAGCTGGGGGTTGCAGGAATGAGAGCTGAGCCCAACCTGAGCCCTCCCCAATGTGCACCCCATGAAGGACAGTATCCTTGTTTAATTCCCACCCGGGTATTTTCTCTCCTTGTTTAGTACAGTACTCTGCACCCAATAAGGGTTTAACAGTGTTACTATGGGAACCCCTCAATCCCCTCTCCCTCCCCGAACTGGGCTCTGCAATCAGGAGAGTATTTTGGGGAAGGCACTGCAGGAGCAGAGAGCTGGACAAACCTCCCCCGCTCACATTCGATCTTCTCCCCAGACCACCCACGATAGCGACTTAGCTGCTCCTCCCTCAGCTCAGCTGAACTTCCTGTATGTGATTCTGGTCACCACGCCCTAAGACGGACGATATAAGATTTATAGTAGGGACCAAGATGACTCAGGGATTGGAGAAGCTTCCATATGAGGCTAGGCTGAAAGGATTATTGGTGACATTTGTTAAACACATATTATGCGTCAAGCATTGCGCTGAGTGCTATGGAAGATTCAAGATGACCATGAGGGGACAGTCCCTGTTCCCCATGGGATTCACAGTCTAAGTAGGAGGCAGAACAGATACTCAATCGCCATTTTAGAGATGAGGCAACTGAGGCACAGGGAAGTTAAGTGATTTAACAGTACAACTTCTGTTCACCAAAACTCACAACAAAAGATTGCAGTCACTCTTACTGAGCTTGAAGGTGACAGTCTCAGAACAGACAATAAGAGACATGTTTTCTACAGCAGGTGGTTACCAAATTAAATCTGTTACCACGGAAAGTTGTACCTGCTTCTGGTTCAAGCAGGGTTGGGATAAATTTGTGAATGACAAGTCTATAATGGCCTAATGTAGAGGGGGGAAGAGGGGGAGTTTGGGATGTTAGATGAAGGCATAGGCTAAATGTCAAGGAAGATAACCAGTCCACTGTTTCTCCAAGAATCCAGTTCTTACCATTGGAGGAAGAACCTGGGCTGGACTGACCATCTCTGGAATGACACTGCTGTCCTCCTGATCAAAAAGGAATGGTGGAGTGTTCTGAACCTCAGCTGGAAAGGCAGCTAGTGCACTCTCCCCTATCCCAGAAAGAGCTGCTAGAATGGCTGAGGAAACCAGTTGTGTGCCTGGTCCACTCTACTCAAATTAAAAAGCTAAAGAAGGTATTGTGCAGGTCAAGTTTCACCATTGCCCGCAGCTGGCAACTCTGCGAGAACCCCGATCTAGGTTCTAGTAGGGATAAGTAGTGTTTATTAAATACTTACTGTGTGCAGAGCACTGTGTGAACACTGGGAGAGAATGTGCATGTGGGAATTAGACATGGTCATTCCCACCCAAGCCATTTGGGGGGCAGCCCCTGCCATCATCCTTGAGGGAGGAGGAAGGAAGAAGGGGAAGCCTTCTTCCTCTTCGACTGTTCCCGCCCCACTCTTCAATATCCTTCCGGGGGGCTATATCTGTCTAACTGAAGAGCAACACAGGATATGAGCTCGTTGTGGGCAGGAATATGTCTATTTGTTGTTATAATGCATTCGTTCATTCAATCGTATTTATTGAGCACTTACTGTGTGCAGAGCACTGCACTAAGCCCTTGGAAAGTACAATTCTGTAACAGACACCATCTCTACCCAACAACAGGCTCACTGTCTAGAAGGGGGAGACAGACAACAAAACAATTGTACTCTTCTTAGCAGTTAGTCCAGTGCTTTGCATACAGTAAACACTCAATAAATACGACTGAATGCTGGCAATGAGCGATGGAGGCTCTTACTTGTCATCTATAAGACCATTAGTTCTGCTGGTTTATGGACTGGTTGGGAGCCTAAGCCCTCAGGGACAGCATGACCAGTTTTGTTGTATTGTAGTCATCCAAGCACTTGGTACAGTGCTCTGCACAAAGTAAGCACTCAATAAATACCATACAGATCTCATATGCCCCCCTCATCCCAGAAATTCTCCTTTCAGAGATCTTTAATTCCATTGCCTTTTGGGCAAAGAATGCTTCACTGTAAAAGTATCCCTCTCGGCTAAATCTTTAGTGAGAGCTTGGGGAATGCACAGTTTGGCTTGTCTCTCTCCTGGGCCAAGGGAAATTTGGAAACGAGCACAAGTTCTGGGGCCATGACTGGTTTCAGGGAGTGGTCGTGTACACAGTGCTTGGTGTGGCTGCGGTAATCCCTAGTGGTCACACCTGGGCCAGCTACAAGCCCCGACACTACTGCAGGAAACGGTGAGCCACGGTGAGCCCGAATGACATCAGCGCCAAAGATCACAGTTCGAAACTCGCTTGTGGGTTATGTGGCCGGAAGGAAGAGCTCCAGGGGGTGGGTCGATATCTGTGGGTCTCTGGCAGCAAGGGCACACTCCCTCTTCAAGATCTGAGAAAGCAGCCACCCGGGCTGAAGACAAGAAAGCTGCAGAACATCGGCTGGGCTCCTTGCCTTCCGGGAGGTGTGGGGAGAATGCCAACTGCCCTTTGGCACCCACAGGTGGGATAAGATCAGCTTGCAAGAGATTCACAGATGGAGGGAGGAGGCTAAGTCATCTTCCGATCACTACCTCCCTTTCCTTCCAAGCTCTAAATAGCCCCGCTGGTCTCCCTTCCCACACATGCATTCCTCAGTAGGGACCACAGCTGCCTTCAGACATAAATAAACAAGAAGGCAAAGCCACTTTCCCAGTATGCTCTAAGGAGCATGGGAAGAATCCATCTCAACTTGGTCCAACATGGGGCACAAAGGCAGATCCACCCAGAGGGTCCCAACCTAAGAAAAGTTGCCACTCTGCTGAGTGGAGGTCAAGAAGAAGAGGGCAGAGGATGGCAGCTGCCCCTACCTTGCCCAGAGAAGGAATGACCAGTCCCTATCTGATACCTGAGCTGCAATTTGCTGGGGGAGGTCTTGCCCAGCCTGGCTCCATCCCCCATCTGCTGGACAAAGAAGTAGCATGGTCTAGTGGTTAGAGCACAGGCCTGGGAGTCAGAGGACCTGGATTCTAATTCTGGCTCCACCACTTGTTAGCTATATGATTTTGGGTAAATCACTTAATTTCTCTGTGCCTCAGTTACCTCATCCATAAAATGGGGATTAAATCCTATCCCCTCATACTTACATTGTGAGCCTCATGTCGGACAGGGACTATGTCCAACCCTGATTACCTCGTATCCACCCCAGGGATTAGAACAGTGCTTGACACCTAGTAAGTGCTTAACAAGTACCATAATTAAAGAAGGGTCAGCGTCTCCCCGTGCTGCGTAGCGGCGTCATGGGAGAGAGTTGAGGGCGGAGACTCAAGTTGACTCTACGAAAGAGGGCAACGGTAAACCGCTTCCGTATTTTGACCAAGAAAACCCTACGGATACACTACCAGAACAATTGCAGAAGGAGGTGAGGCGTTCTGGGAGAGAGATGTTCATGATGTCGCTATAGGTCGGAGACGACTCGACGCCATACAACAAGGCAGTGTCTCATTCTTCTACCCAACTTCATTTCCACTTGGCCTGCTTTTACATTATATCAGCCACTAGTTCATCACAGGAAAGGAGAGGGTCTAGGGTCTATAAGTTATTATTATGGAATAATAACACCATTATATTATTATGTATGGTAATATATCATTATTATCTAACTTTAAGTGCTTACTATGTATCAAGTACTATTCTGAGCGCTGGGGTAGATACAAGTTAATCAGGTTAGATAAAGTCCCTTTCCACATGGGCTCACAGTCTAAGTAGGAGGGAGTGGGATTTAATCTCCATTTTACAGGTGAAGAAACTTGGGCCCAGGGATTTTCGTTCATTCATTCGAATTTATCGAGCACTTATTGTGTGCAGAGTACTATACTAAGCGCTTGGGAGAGTATACTATAACAATAAACAGACACATTCCCTGCCCACAATGAGTTTAGAGTCTAGAGGGACATTAAGTGATTTGCCCAAAGCCACACTGCATGCAACTGGCAGGGTCACAATTAGAAGCAAGTTCCTCTGACTCCCAGGGCCATGCTCTTTCCACTAGGCCATGCTGCTTCTCATCCATCACTGACCATGCTATACTCTCCCTTTAAACTGGGCCTCCCCCCAACCCCCACCCTCTGAGTCACACTGGCTGCAGCTCTTAATATAAATAGGCCGCCCCTCGGTGAAATTCCCTGCGTGTTTCTCACCCCTCAAGCAGACTCAAGTCATTCCATCTCCCTCAGCTGCACCATTACTCAAGGCCTTTTTGTCCTTTTCCCGCATGTGGCCACGAGCACGAGCACATGACAGCTATGAGCCAGCCAGATTAGCATCCCCTGGCTAACCTCCACCTCACACCCTTCTTCACATCTTCCCCTGTGGAGGCTTTGGCCTCTGGAGTCTGGATTTTGACAGAAGGAGAATTGAAGTGATCTAGGAAACAGAAGAAGGAGCAGCTGAGAGGAAGTCAACTCCATGTACCTAAATAAGCAACATGGACTAGTGGAAAGATATATTTTCATTACCCTATTTATTTTGCTAATGAGATGTACATCACCTTGATTCTATTTATTTGCTATTGTTTTAATGAGATGTTCTTCCCCTTGATTGTATTTATTGCTACTGTTCTTGTCTGTCTCCCCTGATTAGACTGTAAGCTCGTCAAAGGGCAGGGACCGTCTCTATCTGTTACGGATTTGTACATTTCAAGCGCTTAGTACAGTGCTCTGCACATAGTAAGTGCTCAATAAATACTATTGAATGAATGAACCATGGGCGGGGAGTCAGAAGACCGGGGTTCTAGTCCCAGCTAGGCTACTGGTCTGCTGTGTGACTTTGGGTGAGGCATTTACCCTCTTGGGTTGTTTCCTCCCCTATAAAATGGAATTAAGACTCCTCCCCCATATTCCCCTTATCTCACAGGGCTGTCGTGAGGATAAAATGAGATGTAGTGAAGATGCCTACCATCAGTCTTCTAGGACATAAGCTCCTTATGGGAAGGAAACATGTCTTCCAACTCTGTTGTATTGCTCTCTCCCAAATGCTTACTCTAGGGCTTGGCATACAGCAAGTCCTCAATAAATATGATTGACTGACTAGTTGGCTGGTGGAGGGCCTGAGACTACTAGATGACCAGGGTAGAGAAGGCACAGCATAGATCATGACACTGGAATGAAAACTTCAGGTTTGGATTTTACTGATAGGAGTAGCTGGATTTGCAAGAGGAAGCCCATATGCAGGGGATTTGGGATCTCTGAAGTTCTCAAGAGATTTCCAGTAGCAGGAATCCTTCACGGTAATGAAGGGAGATGTTGTGGGTCAGTGACTGTCTACTAACTGCTATGTGACCTCAGGCAAGTCACTTAACCTCTCTGTGTTTCACATTTCCCTCTCTGAAAGATGAAGTGGTATGTCCGATCCAAGGGGAACAGATATTACATGATGAAGCTGCTATGTTTCCCTGCTCACCTTAACCTGTGTGGTAATTTTGGCTACACCCAACCCAACCAATCAGCTTGGTGTGGGCCAGTGGGAGCCTTCACCAGGAATCAATCTCTTGATAAAGATGATCTAGGGCTACCAGTTTCCTTCTCCTTGCCCCCAAATAATTATACATTTTTATTGTTATTAATATTAATAATCATCATAACTGTGATATAAGTGGTATTTGGTAAGCACTTACTGTGTACCAGGCACTGTACTAAGCACTGGGGTAGATATAAGACCATTGGGTTGGACATAGTCCCTGTCTCATATGGGACTTACAGCCTTAATCCCCATTTTACAGATGAGGAGACTGAGGCAAAGACAAGTGGCTTGCCCAAGATGACACAGCAGACAAGGAGTGGAGCGAGGATTAGAACCCAGGTCCTTCTGACTCCTAGACCTGTGTTCTTCCCACTAAGCCATGCTACTTACCATCTAAATCCCAGTCTGTGCCCCTAGCAGAATCCCAGGGAGACAAACTGGCACTCAGGGGGAGGAGGGATGTTCCATCCTGAAATATTCATCAGAGCAGATGGGGAGCAGGGCCCAGGTTCCCGTTGTCATGGAAATAACGGCAGCCTCTTTCATCCAGAAACACCTGGCCAGGATGTTCTTGAGTCTAATAGGGGGTTCCTTCCTCCCTGTCCTTGCGAGGGAGCCCAGCCTTCTCTCCTGGCAGTGTCAGGACAGTCCCAGGTGCCCTTGGTGTCCCGTCCATCTTCACTCCAACTACCCCCACCCACAGGTCTGCCTGAGCAAAGAGCACAGTGTTTGGGAGGCATCTATGCAAGTTAAAGATGAGTTCCCCACCCTCCAAGGTGCTGATGGCCTAAGAGGGAAGACAAGCCTGACAAACTGACAGAGCAACAATTAAAGAACATGAGTAAACATGCAAATCACACACAAACCACTAAAGAGCTAAGCAATTGAGATGGCTGAGAGGAAGGCCTGACAGGAGGGTGAGTGGAGAAGCACTCTTCTCTGTAAAGTGATCACATTGGACTGGGCTAACTCCTCACAGCCTATACCACAGTCAGAATTCATTAATCAATTAATGGTATTCATGGAGCACCTTCTGTGAGAGATCACTTTACTGAGCGCTCACAAAGGAGAGTCTCAGAATCTCCCTCGAGGGGTCAGTTAATCATATTTATTGAGCACTGACTGTGTGCAGGGCATATACCAAGTGCTCGGGAGAGTACAATATAATAGACACAGAGAGCTTACAGTCTAGAGGGGAAGACAGACATTAACATAAATAAATTACGGATGTGAACATTACAGATAGCCGCAAGCCCAGCAAAGCCAGAGCTAGTTGTGGGGTTCTGCCCAGAAGCTGAGGGCTGTAAAAGCATGAAGAGACTATGCCTGGAACACGCTCACTCACCCTCGGCCTCTACCTTTGTTTAGGGAAAAGAATAGGTGACTTTTCCCCTTCAAAAGGTCTGTCTGCGCACCACTCTCTTCTCATTTATCTTCCCCTCATTTGCTCTCCTCCACCCTAAGTGTTTCATGCAGAGCTGCTTTTCTGTTTGAAACCAGGCCCTAGCAGCAGCATGTGGCCTGCAACAGACCCAATCCCTGACACCTCCCACCTCCTCAGCTCTAGGTTTCCTCTTCCTTTTGACTTCGATCCAGGTGAGCCCTTACACAACCCGATCTCTGCTGCCTTAACTCCAGGCCCCCTGCCTCCCTCCCCCTTATAATGTGAGCCTCACATGGGACAGGAACTATGTCCGACCAGATTATCTTGTATCAACCTCAGAGCGTGATATAGTGCTTGGCACATAGTGAGTTGCTTAAATATTATCATCATCACCCCAGCCATACCCACCAAACAGCAGGAGGGATGCTGTTAGATCGGTGAGGTGGTTAGACACTGGAATGGAGGGTGTTAGAACTCATCAGTTGGGAGAAATGCTCAGCCAGGAGGCAGAGAAATGGCCGACATGAACTCTCAAGGTACGTTCTGGCAGAAGGAGTCTATGATCTCATCAGCTCAGGGTCACTATAAACAAAGCGAAGCAAGAGTCAGAGCCACAAGAGACAGGTCAGTCTGTCCCTCTGGAGGACAGAATGGGGTCCTTACCTGGACTTGGTTGGCCATGGCTTCTCAATGGGCAGAGGAGGGAGCTGCAGAGGGAAAGAGAACATGTCAGTCAATGAACAGATCCTCACTTGCTCTCCTCCCACCACTCTACTAAGTGCAGACGAGCAGGGGGGAGAGGAGGGGCTTTCTACAAGTTTGGATTGGGTCTCTGGAGGTAGCCAGGGATGGGGGGCGGTAAAGTCCATGAGCTGAAGGGGACTGAGCCACCCTCATTTGGCTGCTTCTTTTTTCCAATAACAAACTACTATTGATAATAGACAGTCTTGCTATTATTACTAAATCATAGATGAAATGGATGGATTGATTTCTTTTTTACACAGGCTCTCCGATGCCACTTTCTTTCCTCGTTCGGCAAAGCCCAGAACCTTCATCTGCAAAACAGGGAGCTAGAGGGCTTGGGAGGAGAGAAAGCCTGTTTGCAGAGGTGGAGAGCAGATCAGACTTGTATTGGCCATGTCAAGAAGCCCAAATCCTGGGAAAAGCCCCTAATGACAGATAGAGAGGCGACAAGATGGCTGCTTTAGCCTCTGCCTTACAGTGTGTGAGAGGGGAAGGCAGAGACAGGCACAGACAAGTGGGGGGGGCGGGGGGGCAGAGAGAGAGGGGGGCAGAGGGGGGGGGCAGAGAGGGGGGGGCAGAGAGGGGGGGCAGGGGGGGGGCAGAGAGGGGGGGCAGAGAGAGAGGGGGGCAGGGGGGGCAGAGAGAGAGGGGGGCAGAGAGAGAGGGGGGCAGAGAGAGAGGGGGGCAGAGAGAGAGGGGGGCAGGGGGGCGTGGGGCAGAGGGGGGGCAGAGAGAGGGGGGTGGGGGGCAGAGAGAGAAGGGGGTGGGGGGCATGGGGGGGCAGAGAGAGAGGGGGCAGAGAGAGAGGGGGCAGAGAGAGAGGGGGCAGAGAGGGACGGGGGCAGAGAGGGGGCGAGGGGGCAGAGAGGGGGCGAGGGGGCAGAGAGGGGGCGAGGGGGCAGAGAGGGGGCGAGGGGGCAGAGAGGGGGCGAGGGGGCAGAGAGGGGGCGAGGGGGCAGAGAGGGGGCGAGGGGGCAGAGGGGGGTGGGGGGGGCATAGAGAGAGGGGAGCAGAGGGAGAGAGGCAGGAGACGAGACAGAGACACAGTTCTAGGTAGACAGGAGTTTGCAACATCTTATTTCCAATAGTGGGAGGAAAAGCTTCCAACGCCTTCAAAAATGCGGCATTGTACCGAGCTCTGCACACAGCAGTTTAAACACACAGCCAGGAGCCAAGCTGGCTGAATCCCAGCCAGCCCTGCTTCAACTTCAGGGGGCTATCCCCGCCCCCAGCCCTCCAGCCTAGGCAGTTCATCTTTCCAGCTCTCTCCTTCAGCTCTCCCCTTGCAGTTCCCCTCCCTTAAGACCACCGTCCGGCCTCCGCCAACTCCCCACCGGAGAAGTCATGAGGCCCACGGACCTGAGAAACTCCCATTGTTTCCCCAGCAACTCCTGAACTTTGGTAAAGATTTACTTTTGGGCAAGCTGTGGGTAGTGAGGGGAGGGGAGAGAAATATCTTCAGGCATTTGGAAACAGACCCCAAAGACACTGTGTGGGTCTGAGTGGCAGAGGGAGCGACTGGGTGGGGTGAGGTGCGGGGGAGAACTGGAGTAGGGGCTTGGTAAGTGAAAGAGCCTTTGAATGTCATTGGATCCCACTGGGGACGCCAGGCAATCACCCCGAGTCACACACTCCTCTCTTCTCTCTTCACTCCCCTTCTAGGGCCCGCCATTTCCTTGCCCAGAATCAATCTTCTCTTGGACACGTTGGTGGAAAATTCAGGGATGGAAGCTGGCCAGGACTCGGAGAAACAGCGGCGGAGAGGCGAAAGCTATTTTCTAAATTGGACGAGGCTGGGGGGGACGTGGGTGAAGATTGTGAGGCTCTGGCACTCTGGGAAGTAATTCTGCCTGCACTGCACAGTACTCAGCACACTGTACCGCCTCGACCCTCCTGCCTCCCCTCTGGATGACCGGCTCTGCTTCCCCCTTAAAACGGGCTTGTCATTCACAAAGATTGCTCAAGGCCCAGCTACGTCAATCCCCTGTACACACAAATGTGTGTGTGTGTCTCCGCTTTTACTCAACTTCAAACTCAGAATGGAGGGCTCCTTTTTTCTAACCTCTCTAGGCTGGTCGAAAACAGCCAGGTGCCCTTGGACTGCCCCGCTCTCTTGCCGCCACAAATCTCTTCAGCAGATCACCTCGGGGTAGGATAAATTTACCTTGGTTTTCTGGGCTCCAATGTCCCGATCAGATCCCCTCCTACCTCAGACCTAGGGGCCATTCAATCTCGGTAACTTACACAATATCCTCGCTGGCACCAGGCAGTCCGGCCCCAGGGGTTACCGGAGCAGGTTCAGATAGCTGAGTGGCACAGGAGTGCAGCCAACTGCTTCTGCGTCTATGGTGAAGCTCCTCCCTTGGGCTAAGGAATCGAGCCCCAGTGGTCTCAATCCGACTTTGCCCCACCCCGTGAACCAGGAGGGCTGTGTGGGAATTGTCTACGTGAACACAGCAGTGCTGCTCTCCAGCCATTCAAGTTACAGTGTCATCCCTGCCCTTGAATCTTCCCTGTTTCTTTCCACCCTCCCACTGCTGCTGACCCAGATTCCCTGTGCCAGCCTAGGGGGACGGACAAAGCCGGGGGAAGTGGGGGTGGGACGGAACACGGAGGGAGATTGGGCGGCTTCGAGAGAGATTTGAAGGCAAAGGGGATGCAGTGCTGGGTTTGTGGTTGGTTTAGTACATGTGGTAGCTAACTAGCAGAGACCCAGCTTCCGGAAAGCAATCAGAGGAAGAAGGAAATGAGACTGAACCTCCAGGGCTCTGGTTGTTAGAAGAAAAGGGAGTCAGTCACAAGGACTCCAAACCGGCTTTTTCCCCCTCTAAATCCTTTGGATCTTCACTCTCCCCCAAGCCTCGAGGCAGTACATTCAAGGACAGCACAACCCCATTGCCACCACAATCCTCCTACGAAAACCATGAGATGCCTTGCAACCCCCTGACACATGCGCAAATCCTGGGCCTGCCGCTCCTCCGCCCTGGCACAGAATCCCATGGATACGCCAATCCGGCAAGCCTCTTCTGAGTCACTCCTCATTCTTAGACAGCAAAATCCCACCTTCTCTTCCTCTCCCATGACCAACACTGCTTTGGATCTCTAGTGTTTTCAAGTTTCTGAAGATGGATAGTAGACATGGGGGGGTTCTCTATTAGAGCAATATAGTAATATTAATCTTCAGTGAGGATCAGCAGACTACTTATGGTGGTGTTCTTTTTTCATCACCTTGCTGACGCCTTATGGTGGTGTTCTTTTTTCATCACCTTGCTAACTGCTACATAGGCAGAACGAGGAACTTCAGGAGCCCAGAGGTAAGTAAGCTTATCACTGCAGGTAGAAGTCTCCATCCTCCGGCATGGCCTAGCGGCAAGAGCACGGGCTTGGGACTCAAGAGGACATGGGTTCTAATCCCTGCTCCCCTGCTCGGCTTCTTGTCTACTGCGTGACCTTGGGCAAGTCACTTTACTTCTCTGTGTCTGTTACCTCATCTGTAAAATGCGGATTAAGGCTGGGAGTCCCATGTGGGACAGGGACTGTGTCCAACCTAATTACTTTGTATCAACATCAGCGCTCAGAACAGTGCTTGGCACATAGCAAGTGCTTAACACATACCATAATTAATTATTACCACCACCTGGCACAACCCCATAGCGAGCTGGGGACACAGGTCGTCCCGGCTTCAATCTGAGGCTGTGCTCTGAGCAGAGATCAGAAGAGTCGCGTGGTGGCTCCCAGTTTTAAGTAGAAAAATAAGGAGATTTGGTTCCCGTTCTCTCCTCACCGACCTGAGCCCACGTGAACAGGTGGCAGTGCTGACTCACTCAGAGCCCTGACGCCCCTTCAGATGGCTGAGAAGATGGCTGAGTTAAAGCCCCAGTGCTCTGAAACACCTTCTCCAATTAAAAAACAAAAAAACAAGAAATTCAGAAATGGGTGAATCCACTCCGCATGAGCCTATATAAAACCAAGTGAGGGGCAGGCCACCCGAATAAAAGGAGAGAAATGCAGGAGCAAAATGTGAGGAAAGGAAGGCATTTTATACCTTGGATCAGCTCCTAGCTGGGATATTAGGTGTTCCCCTAAGGGACAGGCCTGGCCTCAGCTGCTTCCTCCCATTTTCTACCCTGCTTCATGCTGAGTGAGGAAGGGGTTGTCGCCTGCATTCTTTCCCAGGGCCCCTCCCAGGAATTCCTCTTGGCGCAGACTCGAGGCTGGGGGAAGAGAGGACTCCAGAGTGAAGCCCACCAGTGACGGCAGCCCGCATCTGCACTGCAGTCCCGTTCTCAGGCTGGGATCCAGCAGTGCACCAAAGGAAACTGCTCAGAAGCCCAGCATCTTCGAAATATCAGACAGCCCGCCTCCCCTCCCCACAGCAACGTTTCTCCATTCAACCGGACAGCAGCCACTTCTTAAAGGGTTTCCAGTCCCAGCTCATGTTCCACTGTTAGCAGCCTCCCCAGCTGTCCCCTTTTCCCAGAAGATCACAAATATTTTCCACTTCCCAATGGCCAAAGTCCATCCACACAAAGGGGAGCAGATGGGGGGGATGGAGAGGGGGTGTAGGGTTAGATCTACAGATCCGGGCAATGAGACAACTGATTGAGTCTCGCCAGCTGTAAGAGAGATGCCCTCCACCTGGCAGGGGGCTCCCAACAACTGGGGAGGGGGCTGTTTGATCCTTTAACATAATTTGGCCTCTAGAACTGGGGGCCCGAGGGGCGTGGGGTTCACTATCTGCAGGGATCAAGGAGGAGGGGGGAGTGCCAAGCCCAGGGCAGAGAGGTCTTGACCACTGCAGGTCATTCTCCATGAGGCAACCTTTCACTCCAGCCATCGCCACTTTCTCAGAGGAAGCCCAAAATGCTAACAGTCTCAGTGCTGCTTCCCAATCTGGATGATCCATTTCCAAATTTGGAAGTCTCTGGGAGGACAGAAAGGATTTTGGCGCGAATTCCATTCGCTTCCCCCTTCCCGGCCCCCTGGCCACATCTGCACCCCATTCCGGAGACTGCTTTTGGGGTAACTCTGGGGCAATGAGGCAGCCACACCCCTAACCCAGGGCTAAGAGGTTTGACTAACGGAAGCGCTGGGTGTGTCCCGTTACAAAGCCCAATCCTGTCAGTCAATTGTATTTACAGAACACTTACTGTGTGTGGAGCGCTGTACTAAGTGCTGGGGAGAGTACAACAATAAACAGACACATTCCCTGTCCACAGTGAGCTTACGATCTAGAGGGGGAGACAGGCATTAATATAAGTGACAGATATGTACATATCTGGGCGGGGCGGTGCTCTCCCTGGTGCTTAGAAGAGCGCTCTGCACACTGTGACTGCTCAATAAATCTTATTAATTCACCGACTGATGTGATGGCCAGTAAGAGGCACATAGCGAGGAATGGTGAGGAGGATGGGAACCTGGGGCTTATTTTTAAACCTGTGGCCAGGGAGATCCCACCCTCAAAGTCCCCCCCGGTCTCCAAGGCCACCGGACCCGTTGTCGCTTTAAGAGATTGTTGAATCTTGGCCACATCTGCCCACAAAACGGTGCAGTGTCCTGAAACCAGACCCCGCTGCTCAGCCGCCAGTTGCTTCAGACTTTCAAAAAGGAGACGAGACGAAGGCCGTGGGTGGGGGGTGGGGAGCTTAAAAATCACCTCTGGAAGCAACCTCCAAGGTGGAATAGGAAGGAGGAGGCGGAAAAGAAGGGGGAGGAAAAGAAGGGGAGGAAAAGAAGGGGGAGGAAAAGAAGGGGGAAGAAAAAAGGGGGAGGAAAAAAAGGGGGAGGAAAAAAAGGGGGAGGAAAAAAAGGGGGAGGAAAAAAAGGGGGAGGAAAAAAGGGGGAGGAAAAAAGGAGGAGAAAAAAGGGGGAGGAAAAAAAGGGGGAGAAAAAAGGGGGAGACAGGGGGAGAAAAAGGGGAGAAAAAAGGGGAGAAAAAAGGGGAGAAAAAAGGGGGAGGAAAAAAAGGAGGAAGAAAAAAAGGAGGAAGAAAAAAAGGAGGAGGAAAAAAAGGAGGAGGAAAAAAGGGGGAGAAAAAAAGGAGGAGGAAAAAAAGGAGGAGGAAGAGGGAGGGGGAGAGAAGCAGTGAAATCAGGGCAATCCTGAGCCTGTCCCAATGGCGGCTGTTCTCCATGATTCTATTTCTCTTGATGATGATGTTTTGTTTTGTTCTGTTTGTTTTTGCTGTCCGTCTCCCCCGTTTAGACTGCGAGCCCGTCACTGGGCAGGGATGGTCTCTCTGTGTCGCCCAGTTGTCCATTCCAAGCGCTTAGTCCAGTGCTCTGCACCTAGTAGCGCTCAATCAATACCACTGGATGAATGAATGAACACTGCAGTGTGTCTTTCCTGGGGCTGCGGGCCACACCGTCGGGGGAGGGGGGCACCAGCCGCCGCCCCGGCCCATCTCCGGCGGCCACAACCCACACACACCACACACACACCCCCTCCCCCCCACCCCCTCCCGCCCCCCACCCGAGCCCCTCTAACCCGCCTCCTCCGCTCGCCTGCCCCTACAACGCTATCCACGCCTCCGCTTCTACAGCGCTCCCCGTACCTCCTCCTCCTCCACAGTGCTCCCCGTACCTCCTCTCTGCTCCTCCAGCGCTCCCCGCACCTCCTCCTCCTTCTCCCCGCCCTTACAGCGCTCCCCGCACCTCCTCCTTTACAGTGCTCCCCGTACCTCCTCCTCCTTTACAGTGCTCTCCGTACCTCCTCCCTTACAATGCTCCCTGTAGCGCCTCCTTTACAGTGCTCCCCATACCTCCTCCCTTACAATGTTCACCGTACCTCCTCCTCCCTTACAGTGCTCCCCGTACCTCCTCCTCCTTTACAGTGCTCTCCGTACCTAACTTACAATGCTCCCTGTACCGCCTCCTTTACAGTGCTCTCCGTACCTCCTAACTTACAATGCTCCCTGTACCTCCTCCTCCTTTACAGTGCTCTCTGTACCTCCTAACTTACAATGCTCCCTGTACCGCCTCCTTTACAGTGCTCTCCGTACCTCCTAACTTACAATGCTCCCTGTACCTCCTCCTCCTTTACAGTGCTCCCCATACCTCCTCTCTGCTTCTACAGTGCTCCCCGCACCTCCTCCTCCCCTATAGCGCTCCCCGCACCTCCTCCTCCTCCTCCCCTATTGAGCTCCCCGCACCTCCTCGTCCCCCTCCTCCCCTCCAGCGCTCCCCGTACTCCTCCTCCTCCCTCCTTACAGCGCTTCCCTTACCACCACCTCCTCCTCCTCCTCCCCTCCAGCGCTGCCCGCACCCCTTCCCCACCTTTACAGCGCTCCCCGCCCCTCCCCCTCGCCCCCTGCAGCTCTCCCCGCCCCTCCGCCCCTAGAGCGCTCCCCCCGCTCCCACAACGCGATGGACGGGGGGGGTGGGGGGGGTGCTGAGCCAGCAGCTGGGGTGGGGAGGGGGCGCCCCCGCAACTCACCGCTCTGTGGGGGGTGTCCGGGGCAGGAGCAGGGGGCAGGGGTCCGGCTGGGCGCGGCAGAAATGAGGGCGGTGGCGGTGGGAGAAGAGATCGGACCCGCGCTAAAGCAATGCAGCTCTTTGGTAGCCGCTCCGCCCCCCCCCCGGGGAGCAGCATCACATGTTCCGCCATCGTCCAATCCCCGCCGGCTCTTCCCCCCCCCCTTTGGTCCCCCCCCTTTCCATTGAGCGCTTACTGAGTGCGCTACACTAAGCGCTTGGAAAGTAATAATAATCACGATGGTATTTCTTAAGCCCTTACTATGTGCCAAGCACTAGTTCTAAGCGCTGGGGGGGGGGGGATACAATAATAATGTTGGTATTTCATTCATTCAATAGTATTTATTGAGCGCTTACTATGTGCAGAGCGCTGTACTAAGCGCTTGGAATGGACAAGTCGGCAACAGATAGAGACAGTCCCTGCCCTTTGACGGGCTTACAGTCTAATCGGGGGAGGCGGACGGACGAGAACAATAGCAATAAATAGAGTCAAGGGGAAGAACATTTCATAAAAACAATGGCAAATAAATAGAATCAGGGTGATGTACATCTCATTAAACAAAATAAACAAAATAAATAGGGTGATGAAGATATATACGGTTGAGCGGAAGAGTACAGTGCTGAGCACTCTTAATCCCCATTTTACAGATGATGTAATTGAGGCACAGAGAAGTTAAGCAGCTTGCCCAAGGTCACACAGCAGACAAGTGGAAGAATCAGCATTAAAACCCACATCCTCTGACTCCCAGACTTGTGCTCTATCAATCAGTTGTATTTAGTGAGTGCTTACTATGTGCAAAGCTCTGTACTAAGCGCTTGGGAGAGTACGATGCAACTAAACAGTCTGGGAAGGCCTCTTGTATTTGTTAAGCGCTTACTATGTGCAAAGCACTGTTCTAAGCGCTGGGGGAGATACAGGGTAATCAAGTCGTCCCACTTGAGGCTCACAGTTAATCCCCATTTTCCAGATTAGGTAACTGAGGCACAGAGAAGTGAAGTGACTCGCCCACAGTCACACAGCTGACAAGTGGCAGAGCCGGGAGTCGAACTCATGACCTCTGACTCCGAAGCCCAGGCTCTTTCCACTGAGCCACGCTGCTCATCAGGTTGTCTCGCAGTCTTAAAGTCCCCATTTTGCAGAGGAGCGAACTGAGGCCGGGAGAATAATAATAACGTTGGTATTTGTTAAGCGCTTACTATGTGCAGAGCACTGTTCTAAGCGCTGGGGTAAACACAGGGGAATCAGGTTGTCCCACGTGGGGCTCACAGTCTTAATTCCCATTTTACACATGAGGTAACTGAGGCAAGAGAAGTTAAGTGTCGCCCACAGTCATACAGCTGACAAGCAGTGGAGGCGGGATTAGAACCCATGACTTCCGACTCCCAAGCCCGGGCTCTTTCCACTGAGCACAGTGTACCATTCGGCAACCGATAGAGACAATCCCTCCCCGACTTGTCCCAGGTGGGGCTCACACTCTTAATCCCCATTTTACAGACGATGTAACTGAGGCACAGAGAATAATAATAATCATAATAATGATGTTGTATTTGTTAAATGCTTACTATGTGCAAAGCACCGTTCTAAGCGCTGGGGGGAATACTAGGTGATCAGGTTGTCTCATGTGGGGCTCGCAGTCTTAAAATCCCCATTTTGCAGTTGAGAAAACTGAGGCCCGGAGAAACGAGGTGACTTGCCCAAAGTCACACAGCAGACATGCGGCGGAGGCGGCATTAGAACCCATGACCTCTGATTCCCAAGCCCGAGCTCTTTCCACTGAGCCACGCTGTACCAGTCGGCAACCGATAGAGACGATGCCTCCCCAACATGTCCCACGTGGGGCTCACACTCTTAATCCCCATTTTACAGATGATGTAATTGAGGCACCGAGAAGTTAAGCAGCTTGCCCAAGGTCACACAGCAGACAATTGGCAGAATCAGCATTAAAACCCACATCCTCTGACTCCCAGACTTGTGCTCTATCAATCAGTTGTATTTAGCGAGTGCTTACTATATGCAAAGCTCTGTACTAAGCGCTTGGGAGAGTACGATGCAACTAAACAGTAGGCTACGCTGACTCTACCCTTTGCCTGCTTATTTGATGATATTTGTTAAGCGCCTACTATACCGTCACTATTATTATTTTGTGTCAAGCAGGGTTCTAAGCACTGGAGCAGGTACAAGCTAATCACGTTGGACACGGTCCCTGTCCCACGAGGAGCTCACACTCTTAATCCCCAATCTACAGATGATGTAACTGAGGCACAGAGAAGTGAAGTGACTTGCCCAAGGTCCCTTAGAACCCAGGTCCTTCTGACTCCCAGGTCCATGCTCTATCCACTAGGCTATGCTGCTTCACAGACCGCTTAGTGATTAGCAGGATGCGCAACCAGGGACAGAGCTCCCTCCCTCTCCTGTGGGAAGAAGCCACTGAGGTAGCTTTTCTTCTTATTCTGACAACACACAAACACACACATGCACATTCATTCATTCAATCATATTTGTTGAGCGCTTACTCTGTGCAGAGCACTGTACTAAGCGCTTGGAATGTACAAATCAGCAACAGATAGAGACTATCCCTGCCCAACAACGGGCTCACAGTCTAAAAGGGGAAGACAGATGAGTGGGGGAAGCATGATTAGACTGTAAGCCCGTCAAAGGGCAGGGACTACCTCTGTTACTGATTTGTACATTCCAAGCGTTTAGTAATAATAATAATAATGTTGGTATTTGTTAAGCGCTTACTATGTGCCAGGCACTGTTCTAAGCGCTGGGGGAGACACAGGGGAATCAGGATGTCCCACGTGGGGCTCACAGTCTTAATCCCCATTTTACAGATGAGGTCACTGAGGCACAGAGAAGTGAAGTGACTTGCCCACAGTCACACAGCTGACAAGTGGCAGAGCTGGGATTCGAACTCATGACCTCTGACTCCAAAGCCCGTGCTCTTTCCACTGAGCCACGGTGCTCTGCGCATAGTAAGCGCTCAATAAATACTACTGAATGAATGTGGGGTATTGACCTGGAGGTTAACCTCACGCCTGATCACCCATGAGGCCACTGACTGGCTGACTTTATCACTAAATCAGGAAAAATCACATAAATACATGTTGCCAGTCCCCCAGAGTTTGAGGGCTTATTGGGCAGAAAACACTTCTATTTCGACTCTTTGACTTTTAAGTCAGAAGATGACTTAACCTGTAGCTAAGAGTGGAGTAGGAAACCCACAATATCTACTGGGATAAAAACAACCCACTTCAAGCAGACCAACAACTAGTTTACACCTGCCCAGTTTCTTTCCTGGTAGGGGATGTCTCCTTGCTCTCTGCTATTGCCTCGTGTGTCCAACATGATTTGCTTGTATCTACCCCAGTGCATAGTACAGTGCTTGGCACATAATAAAATAAAATACCACAATTATTATTAGTAGTTATATACATATGTATTATATATAATCTCCTCTGTACTCATCACACAAACTCTTCCCTATATTATAGCCCTAATGAAAGCTCTCCTCCTCCAGGAGGCCTTCCCAGGCTAAAGCTCCCTATTCCTCTGCTCCCCCTCCCCATTGCTCCAACTCGCTCCCTTTGCTCTACCTCCCCTTCCCTCCTCACAGCACTTGTGTATATATGTACATGTTTATAATTAGAATTCTATTTATTTATATTTTTATATGTGTATATATCTATAATTCTATTTATGTATAATGATGTTACTGATGCCTATTTACATGATTTGATGTCTGTCTCCGCCTTCTAGACTGTGAGCCTGTTGTAGGCAGAGAATGTTGCTGAATTGTACTTCCCAAGCGCTTAGTACAGTGCTCTGCACACAGTAAGCACTCAATAAACATAATTGAATGAATGAATTAACCTCCCTGAAACCATCTCCATTTCTCCATCTCACTTTGCTGAGGATGACCTGACCTACTACAATCCATTCCACACAATTTGCTCTTTTAGAGAAGCTGTGTGGCCTAGTGGATAAGAGCATGAGCCTATGTGTCATGGGATCTACGTTCTAACTCTGGCTTCACCGTGTACCTGCTGTGTGACCTTGGACAAATCACTTAACTTCTCTATGTCTCATCTGCAAAATGGGGATTCAATACCTATTCTCCCTCCTACCTAGACTGTGATCCCCAAATGGGACTTGATGATCTTATAACCTACCCCAGTACCTAGTACAGTGCCAAGTAGTATCCTTGGCCAATAGTAAGTGTTTAACAAATACCACAGCTTATTATTATTATTATTATCATTATGCCAACCTACTCATTGTGCCTCAATCTCATCTTTCTCAGTGCTAAATCCTTGCACACATCTGCCTGGAACTCCCTTCCCCTTCATATATGACAGGCTATCACTCTCTGATTGTTTGACTAATCACATCCAAAAGATATTCCCTAACTAGACCCTCATTTTCCATACTCCCCCTCCTTTCTGAGTTGCACTTGGATCTGTACCCCTTAAGTCTTGGATATTCTTCCCACCCCAGCCCCACTACCCTTACATATACATCCTATTTGTCTCATGCCGTCAAGTCGTCGCCCACCTATAGTGATGCCACAGACACATCTCTCCCAGATCATCCCGACTCCATCAGCTATTGTTCTGGTAGTGGAGCTGTAGGTTTTCTTGGAAAAATACAAAAATGGTTGACCATTACCTCCTTTCACGCAGTAAACTTGAGTCTCCCCCCTCGACTCTCTCCCACGAGTCTGCTGCTGCCCAGCACAGGTGAGTTTTGACTTGTAGCAGATTGCCTTCCACTAGCTAGCCCCTGCCCAAGCTAGGTATGGAATCAAATGGATAGGCCTCAGCTTGACTTTCCCTTCCATAGTCGAGACTGGTAGAGTACGGGAAACTCCTCAGGTGCGACCCCGAGAGGGAATACATATAATAATACTGTTGGCATTTGTTAAGCGCTTACTATGTGCCAAACACCGTTCTAAGCCCTGGGGTAGATAGAAGGTAATCAGGTTGTCCCACGTGGGGTTCACAGTCCAGTCTCCATCCCCATTTTACAGATGAGGTAACTGAGGCACAGAGAAGTGAAGTGACTTACTTGCCCAAGGTCACACAGCTGACAATTCTAATCCATGACCTCTGACTCCCAAGCCGCCGCTCTTTCTACTAAGCCACGCTGCTTCTCTCCTTACCCTCTGCCACTTTCCTTTCTGTAAAGGAAATGTCTGCCGCCCACTCTAGCCTGTAAACCCCTTGTGGGCAAGTAGAACTCTATTTTATTGTAGTCTCCCAAGTGTTTAGTACGGTGCTCAATGAATACCATTAATTGAGTCCCTTCCTTTCCCCTGCTTCCTCACTCCTTGCTTTTCCCACCCCCAACCTTTCTTTTATTAGAGGCAGAAGAAGCCTGCCAGGAAAACTTCCCCATGGAGTTTGCAAGCATTCAGCCTTGAAGAAAGGACTACTCCTCTTCCCTCCTGGAGAAAAGTCAACTGAAAACGATACCAGAGACGGCTCCTTTGTCCATCTCCTCTCCCATTCAGAGGACCAGCCAGCTGATAAAAGAATCAGTCATTGTTGGAGCTTCTTAGATATCTAAATCCAGTAGAGGCAAATTCTCTTCTTTTAACCAGTCCCATTCCTTGACCACTTTCAATAGCCTATTGGTGTGGCTGGAAGAAAAAATTCCCAACTTAATTACCTGCTTTAATTCATCGCCTACTTTAATTCATCCTATATCACCTGCAGCAATCACCACTGTCATTGTCAACCACTAAAACTGTTTGCCTGAAGCGATGGAGAGTCCAAGGACCCCCAAGCCCAACTGTTCTTTTACTTGCCTTGACACTGTTGCCTTTCTTTGTTGACTTACTGCTTGGGACCCATTGTTACCAATGTTTTATCTATTTGCCCCATCTAAATTGTGTAGGGGAGGGAACTTTGCCTGATCTGTTATTTTTGCATCTACCCCAGTCAGTCAGCAGTATTTACTGAGCATCTACCTCAGCTCTTAGCCCAGTGCTTGGCACATAGCACTGTCCTGTGGACAGTGAAATTCACCTAGAGGTGCACGTGGGAGTGAAAGACTATTGCGAGACCCCCAGTGCCACCACCAAAGCTGGCCCTTGTTGTGCTGTCAGGTTGGTTGCTTGCAGCACCTGACTCTGTCTTTGGGAGTGGCAGTAGGATACCGCATAACCGCTTAGCACATAGCAAGCATGTAATAAATACCATAACTAATTATTTTTTAAGTCCCGATAGGCTGCGTGGCATGATGCAGTGAAAGGCACGGGATTTAAAGAACACCTTTGGTTGCCCCTGTCTGGCCTTGTTCCCTTGCAAATATTTGCATTAAACTGATAAAAAGAAAAATAGCGATTTGCAGTTTGAGGGTTTCGCAAAATGGGAAGCAGAGGGGAAATATAAAATATGAAGAAAATTGTTCCCCAAGAGTTGGTCAGTAGGTTGCCTCATGGAGTCGAAGTTATCACTAAGAACAACTTTAATCATTAAAAAATAAACACTCAACTTGCTCATAAAATAATACTCTATTGTTTCTTTTTTTAATGTATTTGTTAAGCACTTACCATGTGCCAGGCACTGTACTAAGGTAGTACAGTGAATCTACACTGGAGTAGATTCAAGCTAATCAGGTTGGGCACTGTCCGTGTTCCAAGTGGGGGCTCACGGTCTTAATCTAAAATTTACAGATGAGGTCATTGAGGCACAGAGAAGTTAAGCGACTTGCCCAAGGTCATACCGAGAAGCAGTGAGGACTAGTACTCGGCACATAGTAAGCGCTTAACAAATACCAAGATTATTAGTAGATAGAGCGTAGGCCTGGGAGTGAGAAGGACCTGGGTTCTAGTCCCCAGTGCATCACTTCTCTGCTATGTGACCTTGGGCAAATCACTTAACCTCTTTGTGCCTCACTTACCTCATCTATAAAATGTGGATTACAACTGTGAGCCCCATGGGGGACGTGGACTGGGTCCACCTGATTACCTTGTACCCCAGCTCTCAGAACAGTGTCTGGCACATAGTAAGTGGTTAACAAATACCATTTTAAAAAAAGTGGCAGAGCCGAAATTAGAATCCAGATCCTCTGACTCTCAGGCCTGTGCTCTAGCCACTGGGCCACTTACTGTCTAACACCAGGTTAATGAAAAATACATGCCCTGAAACCTATCAAAGGGATAATTCATGAGGCCCCAGAACAAGCAGTGATCTTTCTGACAGACCCTGAGCACTAACAATATAAGCTCCTCCAGTACAAGTAGGAAGGGAAAATTTTGGTAACCTGAATCAGGAATGCCAGCCCTCATAGCAATGGCATAAGGCTACTGCTGGCCACCAGTGAGATATTCAAAGCAGGGCTGACTTCAGAGAGTATATGAGGCAAGTAGCCTCCTCAAGACTCCACACAGGGGAGGGAAGGCAGGTCAGGGAAGCCAGGGAGGGAAGTTCAGCAGGGCAGAAGCGTAGGTGCCCCAACAGAGTCATCAGTCAATCAATCGTAATTACTGAGCGCTTATCGTGTGCAGAGCACTTTATGGAGTGCTTTGGACTGCATAATTTTATTCATATTAATGTCTATCTCCCCCTCTAGACAGTAAGAACATTGTGGGCAGGGACATGTCTGCTAATTAATAATAATAATGGTATTTGTTAAGCGATTACTATGTGCAAAGCACTGTTCTAAGCACTGGGGAGGATACAAGGAGATCAAATTGTCCCATGCGGGGCTCACAGTCTTAATCCCCATTTTACAGATGAGGGAATTGAGGCACAGAGAAGTTAAGTGATGCCCAAAGTCACACAGCTTTCTGTTGTACTGTGCTCTCCCAAGCACTTAGTACAGTACTCATAGTAAGTGCTCAGTAAATATGATTGGTTGATTGATTATAATATAATAGAGTTGGTAGACACGTTCCCTGCCCTCTATGAGCTTAGACTCTATAGGGGGAGAGTCCTAAGTGGTGTGGTCTTAGCAGTGACC
Organism: Ornithorhynchus anatinus; assembly: GCF_004115215.2. Lineage (NCBI taxonomy): Eukaryota > Metazoa > Chordata > Mammalia > Monotremata > Ornithorhynchidae > Ornithorhynchus > Ornithorhynchus anatinus. The sequence continues at coordinate 33,250,821 of NC_041749.1, read as the reverse complement.
CGGGAGGGAAGCATAATTCATTCATTCATTCCATTGTATTTATTGAATGCTTACTATGTGCAGAGCACTGTACTAAGCGCTTGGAATGTACAATTCGGCAATAGAGACAATCCCTGCCCAGTGACGGGCTCACAGTCTAATAGCTCTGGAGCAATGGAGGCAGGTCAGAGGTCCCCCAAGAGAAACATTCTAGGTTTGGGAGCTTGAACTGGCTTCTGCATGACACCACCACACACCATGGACCCTCATACAGAATGTTGTGTGAGCAATGAAGAATAATAGCATCACTCACTTGTCCCTGCCTTGAGTGGATAAATGTCTGAAGCCAGTCCTGACTCCAGACCATGAAGAATCCTCTTGAGGTTCTGGTGGGAGAGTCCATCCCAATAAGGTCAAGGATCAAGGTTGTTGGACAAGATTTGGAATGAACAAATGAGGATACTGAATATCTTCACTAAGCATTAGTGCTTTCATCAGAAGGTGGGCCACAGAGAGGAAATAAAAACCATGAACTTCCTTTTACTATACCTCAGAGTTGGTAGATAGTAACCCTAAACACAGTATTTTACAGTCTAGAGTGGGAGAGAGACATTAAAATGCATTGTGGAAAAGTTGTTAAATTGCTGAAGTTGCTAAGGAGCCAGTGCTCAAGGAAGATCTCCCTCTATACCAGCTGGAATAATAACAATAATAATAATAATAACTATGGTAATTGTTAAGCGCTTACTATGTGAAAAGCACTGTTCTAAGCACTGGGGTTAATACAAGGTAATCAGATGTCCCACATGGGGCTCACAGTCTTCATCCCCGTTTTACAGATGAGGTAACTGAGCCACAGAGAAGTTAAGTGACTTGCCCAAAGTCACACAGCTAAGTGGCAGAGTTGGGATTAGGACCCGTGACCTCTGACTCCCAAGCCCGTGCTCTTTCCGCTGAGCCACACTGCTGGATGAGGGGAAAAGAAAAAGGTTGTGGGGACCAGTTGCCCTTTCCATCTGGCAATGGCAACCCCAAGCCTGACAGGTCCAATTCAGGTTGGGCCGTGCTGAGAATCCCTTCCTGAGCCCATGGGAGAATCCAACTGAAAGCAGGGGGTGAAAGACACATTTCTTTTAACTGCATTTGTTAGGCACTTACTATGTTCCAGGCACTGTACTGTGCTGTGCTGGGGTAGATACAGGCTAATCAGATTGGACACAGTCCATGTCCCACATGGGGCTCACAGTCTTTAATCCCTACTTTATGAGGTGATTGAGGTTCAGTGATTTGCCCAAGATCACACACCAGACAAGTAGTGGAGACAACACTAGAACCTAGGTGCTTCTGATTCCCGGGGCCGTGCCCTATCCACTAGGCAAGACTGCTTCTCAGTTGGCACATCTACCTATGTCTCACACAGTTTGCCTCAGTTTGCCCCACAACAGGGCAGGTGGGACAGAGTCAACTTCCCCAGCCTGGGGGTTGGGGGTCATGGCTCCAACCTAGGAACTCCTCCAGGAGGCCTTCCCCGACTGAGCCCTCCCTTTCCCTCTGCTCCTCCACCACTCCCCTTTCCCCCCTCTCCCCTCCTCTGCTCTCCCCCTTCCCCTCCCCACCGCACTGTGCATATTTGTTTATATTCTTTATTACTCTATTTATTTTGTTAATGTGTATATATCTATGATTCTATTTATCTTAATGATATTTACGCCAGGCTACTTGTTTTGTTCTGTTTTGTTTTGCTGTCTGTCTCTCCCGTTTAGACTGTGAGCCGTTATTGGTCAGGGACTGTCTCTGTTGCCGAATTGCACATTCCAAGCGCTTAGTCCAGTGTTCTGCACATAGTAAGAACTCAATAAATACGATTGAATGAATAAGTATGATGAGACCCTGCCACCTGCTGGCTCATTGGCACTGCAAATGGAAGGAGTCAGGTCAGAAGGGCTGCCTCTCCGCTGCCTTGGAGAACACAAAAGCTCAATAAATACTCTTGACTGACTGCTCGGATGCTCAGGGATTCATGACACAGTGATTCGGCTCCAACTAACCCCTTTCAGGCCTAGGCTAATCACCTAATTTACTCAAGTAATTGCCTCCATTCCACAGTTCCTTTCCTCACATTTTTGGGGAGGAAATAAAGAATTTTTTAAAAGCTTTGATAGAGGTGAACGCCAGGGTAGGAAAAAAGGTAGGGTCAGGACACCTGGAATACAGGCTTCAACAGAGAAGCTTTATTCTGCCAATGCTGGGAGGAGAAGTGGGGTGGGGGCATTTCCGGTAATTCACTGAGAGCCTATTGTGTGCAGCACTTGGGAGAGTGTGATATGAATGCCCTTTTACCTTTCTTTTCCTTCTCCCCTCCTCTTCACCACCTTTTTTTCCTCTTCTGGTTCCCCCTTATCACCTTATCACTAGACTTAATTCCCCTGTAATAGTCTCTTCCCCAATTTTGCGTTGCAAAAATGATGCCAGAAATTGGCACAAATATGATTGTAACTACAGTAACTACTTTCTGTCTTAATCTTAATCTTCTCCCCCGACTAGACTGTAAACCCGTCAATGGGCAGGGATTGTCTCTATCTGTTGCCGAATTGTACATTCCAAGCGCTTAGTACAATGCTCTGCACATAGTAATTACTCAATAAATACTATTGAATCTTTTTTAATCTGTACTGATTTGGACATCATCAACTATCAACTTGAGAAGCAGCGTGGCTCAGTGGAAAGAGCACGGGCTTTGGAGTCAGGGCTCATGAGTTCGAATCCCAGCTCTGCCACTTGTCGGCTGTGTGACTGTGGGCAAGTCACTTAACTTATCTGGGCCTCAGTTCCCTCATCTGTAAAATGGGGATTAAGATTGTGAGCCCCACGTGGGACAACCTGATTCCCCTATGTCTACCCCAGCGCTTAGAACAGTGCTCGGCACATAGTAAGCGCTTAACAAATACCAACATTATTATTATTAACTATCCTTTCCTCCCTGAAATATCCTGGGTGACAAGGACACAATCCTTTCCTGGTTCTCCTCAAGCTGTTCCTTCTATGACTCTCAAGTCTGAGGTTCTGGTTTTACCGCTCTTCTCTTACACTCTCTCTTTTGAAGTTCATCGGCTCACATGGTTTCAACTCCGTTGTGTGGTCGGCTCTCAAATTGCCCCCTCTTTCAAAACTCTCCCAAAAACCGCCTTCAGGAAGCACTCCCCGATCAATCCCACCTTTCCAGGTTTGCCATCCATCTGCCACCTCAGCACTCATGTATTTATCAATGTATTAATTACTTTAATTATGGAAAATGTAAATTTAGGCCTACTGCCTCCTCCATTCAATTATAAACCTCTTGAGAGCAGAGATGGAACCACTGGTAATAATAATAATGATGATGATAATTGTAGTGCTTGTTAATCAACCCGTCAGTCATGGTATTTACTGAGTACTTACTGTGTGTTCCACTAAGCACTTGGAAGATTGCAATACAAAAGAGTTGTTAACCACTAATTATGTGCCAAGCACTGGAGTTAAGTGTTGAAGTTGTATAATCAGATCAGACACAGAGCCTGTTTTTTAAGAGGATTACCTCTAAGGGGAAGAAAAAACGGTGTTTAATACCCATTTTACAGGTGAGGAAATTGAGGCACAGAGAAGTTATGTGACTTGACCAAGTTCACACAGCAGCCAAGTGGCAGAGCCAGGATTAGAACTTGTCCTAGGCTCTATTCACTGGGTCATTGTGTGCTCCCCAAGACCTTAATACAGTGCTCTTCATCCAGGAAGCACTCAATAGTTTGTCTCTACAGATTCTGATGTTGATCTACATATCCAGTCCTGAACTCTCTCACCACTCCAATTTCATATTCCCTCCTGTCACCAGTACATCTTTACTTGACTGTTTCTCCTCTCTCCCAACGTTTAATGTACCAAAAATTCAACTCACCATCTTAGCTAAAACTTCCTGCCTTTTCCATCCCATTACAAAACTGCTCTCCTCCCTGTCACCCACACTACTGCTCAGGATTAAAAGTCATCTATGCCTCGTTAACGACTTTAAAGCATTCGATCAGGTCTCTCCCTCCTACCTTACCTCGGTGATTTCCTATTAAAACCCAGCCCACACACTTCACTCCTCTAATGCCAACCTATGCACTGTACCTCGATCTAGTCTTTCTCGCTGTTGACCCCTTGTCCACCTCCTCACTCTGGCCTGGAACTCCCTCCTCTTCATATATGACAGATCACCACTCTCCCCACCTTCAAAGGCTTCTTAAAATCACATCTCCTCCAAGAAGTCAGTTAAGCCCTCATTTCCCCTACTCTCTCTCCCTTCTGCTTCAACTATTCACTTGGATCTGAACCCTTTAAGCACTTGATATTCAACCCACCCTCAGCCCCACAGCACTTACAGGGTCCATAATTCATCATTCATCCATAATTCATAATCAGAATCCATCCATAATTCATTTTAATGTTTGTCTCTCCCTCTAAACTGTAAGTTCCTTGTGGGTAGGGTAACTAATAACTCTGCTGTATTTTACTCTCCCAAACGCTTAGTACAGTGCTCTGAATATTGTAAGTGCTCAATAAATATCGACTGATTGATTGATTGGCTCTTTTCTTACTTTCATTCAGGATCATTGAGTCTTGTTGATTCTTCCTTTGCTATGTTTCTCCACTTCTTCAACCACAGCACTCCTCCCAGAGGGTTTCTTCCTGACTCCAGCTTCTCTCAACTCCAGGTCAACTAGCAAGCAGTTACAAGAATTATCTTTCTAAAACCTTCATCTGAACTCCATACTTTTCTCCCCACAAACCAGAAGGGATCCATCAGTCAATCCGCTCCAGGCCACCCAGTCCACAGTCAGAAGAATTGTCAAACTCATCATTGATCCCCAAACAGAAAGAATAAATCAATAAGTTACTCAATGGTACTTATTGAGTGCCTACAGATTGCAAATCATTATACTAAGTAGGTGGAAGAGCGTAACAGAAGCCAAAGACCTGATCACTGACCTAAAAGGGCTTATCATCTAATGGGGGTCTTTTCTGCTGCTTAGCTACTGATCCCCAATTACTTACTGTGGACATTAGGGCTATCTTCACCATACTTTATGGGGTTGATGATGGAGGATTTTGTGCCAGGGTATACTGCTAGCTCCTCACTCCTCCAGCCTCCTCCAGCTCCTCCTCCTTTATGAACCATTTCATTGCTTTTTAGCCTTGGTTCTCCACCCCTCTGAAGAAAACACTCCCGCATCTGAAATGCTTTCTCCCAAAGTTTTACCAAACCGCATCCCTGCTCTCTTTCACAGCTAGTAAAAGTCTATCTTCTGCATGAAGTGTCCCCATTTTAATTCCCGGTCACGCTAGCTGCTAAAGCTACCTTAGCACTTAATTGCAGCTCTGGGAGTTTCTGGGTATATTTCTAGAGTTTGTACACCTAATTCTGCTCCTTTGTGATTTGGAAATTGTCTGCTTCAAAGCTTTTCAGTTTCCCTATTAGATTTTAAGCTCCTCTAAGACATGTCCAAGTTTTCTCATTTTGTAATTCCCATCAACTAAATAGACACTCATTAAGTAGCAGGTTGCATCAACTGAATAGCTACTGCCCAGAAGAGAATAGAATCCTGCTCCAGCAGTTAGAGAAAATCAGTAAAAGTAAAAGATGGAGGCCTCTGTCCTTCATCTTACAATCTAATGAATGAGCAATTTGATGATCATCATGATAATGCTGACGTGTGTCCACCAGAAAAAGATTTGTCTATTGGTTAAAAGGTGCCTTCGGAACATACAATTCTAAGACTTTCAAGGCTGCAGTAGCTCCCCTTCTTAAGCCACAAAGGGAAAAGCAGTGTGGTCTAGTGGATAGAGCATGGGCCGGGGAGTCAGAAAGACCTATGTTCTAATCTCAACTCTGCCACTTGTCCGCTGTGTTATCTTGGGCAAGTCACCTAACTTCTCCATATCTCAGTTACCTCATCTGCAAAATGGAGATTAAAACTGTGAGTCTATGTGGGACAGGGATTGTGTCAAACCTCATTAGCTTGCATCTACACCAACGTTTAGAACAGTACCTGACAGTAGTGAGCACTTAACAAATACCATAAAAAGAAAAAAAAAACTAGCTCATTCACCCCTTCTCCTATACTCCATTTGAAGCAGACTTTCAGGAGAATCAGTGCCAACCACTATTTCACCTTAGGAGAGGCACCAGCAAAAGGATAATAATAATAGCTGTGGTGTTTTTAAGCTTTTACTGTATACCAAGCTTGGGGAAAGTATAAGATAATCAGGTCAGACACCGTCCCTGTCCCAAATAGGGCTCATAGACTATGTAGGAGAGAGATCAGGTATTGAATCTCAATTTTTACAGCTGAGGCACAGAGATGTTAAGTGATTTACCCAAGGTTACACAGCAGGCACTTGTCCGAGTCTAGACTGGAACCCAGATCTCTCATTTCCAGACCCAGAATCCTCTTTTCACTGGGGCCCCCTATTCTTGATCTGTTGAGGTGAGAGAAATGCCCTTATCTGAACTATTTCTTGTTGGGGGGTTGGTTGGGGGAGCTAATGAATTTCACATACTGTTTGGAGAGTAGCTGAGATTTAGAGAGGTTGAGTCTAAATCTCAATATTCGAAGCAGTAAAATCTAGCCGGGAAATTTATACCTGATGAACCAGTTGTCCAAGTAGGAGAATTTTTGAGATTTCTGGAGGGATGGGTTAAAATGTGAGAAGTTGTGAAATTTGTACCTGAGGAACCAGTTGTCCAAGTAGGGGAATTTTTAAGATTTCTGGAGGAATGGGTTAAAATATGGGAAGTTGTTCAACTCTGGACTTTGTTAAAGCCTACTTCCTCCTAGTTAGACTGCATTCCCCATGTGGAATAGGGACTGTGTCCAACCTGATTACCTTGTAACTACTCTAGTGCTAAGTACAGTGTCTGACATGTAGTAAGTGCTTAAAAATAAACTTCAGTAAACACTTTCGGTGCTGGGCTGAGGCTGGAAATGGGAGAAGATTTTAGGCCAAAGTTCTCTCCTGTAGCTTGGATGGATCTCTGTGTGGAAGTAAGTGTCCTCTAGGTCGGGGAAATTCTTTACAATCTCAGTCTTTGGGAAAACTACATTTCTCCTGGGTTTCCAACTCCTGCAATGATAAACAGGAGAACCCGAGGCTCAGCTGGGGGTAGGACAACAGAGACTGATTTAACTCAGCAAATAATTCCCTTTCTCTCCCATTCCCCAGGGAGACTTCCCTGCTCAGAAACCCGGCAGGGGGCTCAACTAGGTAACAAGGAAACACCCTGGAAGCCTTCAAAAGCCAAAGCGACTGCCTTCAAGTGCTAATGAGCTCCCCAGCCAACCCTCTGATCTCTCAATGTAGGCTTGGGAACCCTCCTTTAGGTCAGATTCAAGCCACTTTAACCCACTCGGGGTCAGTGTTGGGGTGAAGAAATCATCTCCCTGCTGGTTTCACCACCTCCCTCTTTAGACTGTAAATTCAGTGTGGACAAGGAACAGGTCTAATAATAACATAATAATGACGGCATTTGTTAGGAGTTTACTATGTGCCAAACTGTTCCAAGCGCTGGAGTAGATACAAGCTAATCAGGTTGTCCCACGTGGGGCTCGCAACCTTAATTCCCATTTTACAGATGAGGGAACTGAGGCACAGAGAAGTTAAGTGACTTGCCCAAGGCCATACAGCAGACAAGTGCTCTGCTCTAAGCGCTTAATAAATATGATTGAATGAATGAAACCCATGATTTTCTGACTTCCAGGCCCGTGTTTTGTATTCTCCCATGCTGTGTACTCTCCCAAGTGCTTTGTACGGTGCTCAGCACCGTGCAACCACTCAGTAGATACTATTGATTGATTTCCCTTATTCTATTTGCACAAGGCACAAACTCCTGGCCCTCCTAAACTAAAGCCTACTATATTATGCTAACTCGTTATTTTTCCATAGGGCTTTCACAGGGATTACACTGTAAGCCCATCAATGGGCAGGATTGTCTCTATCTGTTGCCGAATGGTACATTCCAAGCGCTTAGTACAGTGCTGTGCACATAGTAAGCGCTCAATAAATACTATTGAATTAATTAGTTCATTTTTTTTCTCACAAGTTTCCTGTCAGGTGTGGAGGGGCAGATTGTATCTGACTTTTTTTAGAAGAAAGGGAGGCCCAGAGAGGTTAAGCAGCTTGCCTAAGATCATCCAGTAGTGACTAAAGCCCAGGTCTCCTATCAGTCAATCAATTGTACTAAGCTCATGGGAGAGTACAATATAACAGAGTTGGTAGATTCCTTCCCTGACTGTAACAGTCTACTCCTCTCCTAATTCCCAGTCCTATTTCATTCATTCATTCTTTCAATCGTATTTATTGAGCGCTTACTGTGTGCAGAGCACTGTACTAAATGCTTGGAAAATACAATTCGGCATGATCTTTCCTCTAGACTTAATCAGAGATGGTTCGGTCACCTCTACTCTACTCACCTCTTTTAAATCGTGAGCCTCTTGCGGGGCAGGGATGCTGTCCGAAATGAGTATTCTTTTCTTTTTCCAAACTGGTAGCATAACCAATCATATTCAACTGCAGGAATACAAGTTATATGGACCACAGCGAGGGCTAATGGAAGGAGCATGGACCTTGGATGTATCTCCCTCCATCCTGCCTGTGTCACAAGCCTCCCTTCTTCAAAGCCCTCCTGAGAGCTCACCTTCTCCAGGAGGCCTTCCCAGATTGAGCCTACCCTTTCCCTCTGCCCCTCCTCCCCTCCCTATTCCCCCTCCTCCCTCCCTCTGTTCTACCCCTTTCCTCTCCCCACAGCACTTGTGTATATTTGTATATATTATTTATGACTCTATTTTATTAATGATGTGTGTATATCTATGATTCTATTTGGATGGTATTGATGCCTGTCTACTTGTTTCGTTTTGCTATCTGTCTCCCCCTTCTAGACTGTGAGCCCGTGGTTGGGCGGGGATTGTCTCTATCTGCATTCTGCATTGGTACATTCCAAGCGCTCAATACAGTGCTCTGCACACATTAAGCGCTCAATAAATACGATTGAATGAATGAACAAGCCCATTTAACCTTGGCGTTATCCTCAACTCAAATCTCTCATAACTCATAACACACATCTTCAACTTGTCGCCAAATCCCATCGGTTCTACCTTCACAACATCGCTAAATCTGCCCTTTTTCTCCATCCAAACTGCTACCTCATTGAGCCAAGCTCTTGTCCCATCCCTTCTTTGTGCTCCCGTATCAGCCTCCTCGCTAACCTTCTTTCCTCTTGCCTCTCCCCACTCCAGTCTATTTTTCATTCTGCTGCAGAGATCATTTTTCTAAGTAAACTGTTTAGACTAGGTAACCCCACTCCCCAGTGGTTGCCCATCCACCTCCGCAACAGACAGAAATTCCTTACCGTTGGCTTAAAACACTCACCCTCGCCCACTCCTATCTCACCCCCCTGATTTTCTATTGCAATCCAGTACTCTCACTTCACTGTTCTAACACCGACATTGTACCTTGATCTTGTCTAGCTCACCGATGACCCTCCTCCACGCCCTGCTTCTGACCTGCAACTCTCTTTCCCTTCATATCTGACAGACGATCACTCTCCCCCACCTTCAAAACCTCATTACAATCACATCTCTGTCAAGGGGCGTTCCCTGACTAAGCCCTCATTTCCTCTATTCCCTCTCTTCTCTGTCACCTTTGCACTTAGATTTGGACCTCCCACCCTCAGCCCCATAGCATTTAGGTACATACCCGTTATTTATATATTTATATTAATATCTGTCTCCCCTTCTAGACTATAAGATCCTAATGGGCGGGGAACTCTGTTACATCGTACTGTCCCAAGTACTTAGTACGGTGCTCTGCACGTAGTAAGCGCTCAACAAAGACAATAGAGTGATTGATTGGCTCAGGTAGCCCCAAGTTCTAGCCCCCAGCCCCTCAGTGGCTCTGTGACTCGGCACAAATCACCTGATCTTTCTGGGCCTTGGTTTCCTCGTGTGTAAAATGGGGTTGAACTATCTGCTCTTCCCACCTCTTAATTTGGGAGCCCCAGGTGATGATGAAGTTGTGGTAGATCTGATGATCTTGTCCTGCCCAACACTTCGCACAGTGTTTAGCAACTATTAAGCAGTTAGTGTCATTTTATCTCCCCCTCCTTTCCCATTGTATGAATACACTTTACAAAATACACTTTATGTCTGCCTGCTCTCCAGTAAATAGGAAATTCCTCAAGAGCAGGCATTGTGTCTTTCGCTTCCATGGTCCTCTCCCTAAACTCATTGTTCAGTGCTAGGCACCCAGGGGTGTTAAATAAATATTATTGTATTGTATTGAATTGAACCGAACTGAATCCTTGTACCTTTCCAGCCTGTGTTACAGTTCGGACGATGAGGCAGCAGGATGTCATTCCCCAGCCCCCGTCCCTCAGCCCTGCACAGAGATCTCCTTTAGGAAGCTTGGGATACAAGGCAGTATCTTGTATCCCACGCTCCACCAATTCCTGCCCTTGAGAAGGAGTCAGGTTCCCCCGAATAAAGCAAGACCACCCTTATTGGGATTGTCATACTGACCAGACAAGGACTATGTCTCCCAAGCGCTTAGTCCAGTGCTCTGCACACAGTAAGCCCTCAATGAATACGATGGACTGACTTGACTGGTCTGTGACATCAAGTGTTTATCAGATGCAATAAATATTATTATTGTTATTATTAATAAGAATGATCATGATAATAAATGTGTACAGCTCACGCAAAAGGCCCTTACAGCCACATTTACTTGGCCTGGAGCTGCGGGAATCCCTGCTCAAAATCAGCCTACGTGTTCCCCACCTGCCTGGCAACCCAACTCTTCCTGTATTCTCACGGTCTAAACTGTACACACTGATGGAGCTCAAGATACGCAAGGAGAGGTGGAGGATTCCGAGTTCAAGAAGCAGACGGGAGATAGAGAGAGAGAATTTTTTCGAAGGCCCAGGACCTGCACTGCTAAAGAAGGCAGGAAAGGAGACGTTACAGGTGGGGCTAGATCGTTTAGCTTAACAATAGAGTGTGGACAAGGGGCCCGCAAGAAATATATTCTTCCGATGGGCGGGTGAAATGACCCGCCAAGAGCGGTCGGGGGAGGTAAACGAAAACCAATCAGCGGCTAAGAGGGAGTCGATTGCCCAGGGCCAAGGAGGAGAGTATAAAGCTTAGCGATTTGGGCAACTGGGGAGTCTGTGTGATTATAAGGACGAAGAGCACCCACTGTGAGGGCTTTTGACTGCTGCCAGGAAGAAGGGGCCCAACGGGACCGGTGAGAGTTGAAGGTACTGCTTTATTTTACGGTGCTTCGGTGGTTTATGCTGCTCAGAGCTGACTTTGTACTGGGGATTTGGGATGAAGCTGAGCATAATTAGGATGAAGATTTTTAGGGTCTTCCCCGATTTCTAAACGCACAGCAATTTAAAAAAAATTAAAGTTAAATCCCAGACCGCTCCCAAATTATATATTTCAATTTTTATTCTGATTTTTTTCACTACCCAAATGGCCACAGTCGGTTTAGGCTGATTGTAGTCCTTTTGTGGAACGAATTTTGTTGTTCTGGATTGACCTTGGGTCTGGCGGGACCCTAAGTAAGCTAAACAAGGCTGCCTTAATATTGCTCTGAGGGCCACCGACATTGCTATGGACTATCCAGCGCTCATTTAGCGATTTCATTTCAACTTTTCAAATGCCAGAAAAGTGATATTACTTAAGAAATGCTGGCCTTTCAGCTGTCGTACGTGATTCGAAAAATAAAGGCTAGAATAACAACCCCGATTTTACTTTTTGGAAATTCAAGTCCTGACTTTAAGGGATAGATCTGGAAAGCAGCACTCTTGGTCGATGTTTCTGCTGACTAGGGATTGCATTCATCTCAAGAGGAGTCGAGTAGACTCCTCGCGGAGCCCTGTTCGTAGCCCTAGGATGGGCGACGTTGTACCCGGATCCCCGTCCCCAACCTCGCAGTCTCAAAGACTATCTTCCGCGGTGGGTAATAATGATAATAATTATGGTATTTGTTACTGGCCTTGTGCTGCGACCGGAGCCCCTGTCGGAAATCCGGGGCCCAAGACCGACCCTGAGTGAATTAGGGTCACTCTTATACTGAGACTGCAATACCAGAGTCCAGGATCTGACCAATCCTAGATAATAATAGTTCGGTGCTACCACCCTGACTCCTGAAACAGTCCTAATAATAATAATTGTGATATCTGTTGAGCGCTTATGTGTCAGGCTTACATAGTAAGCGCTGGGATGGATACAAATAAATAGGGTTCAACACAGTTCCTGTCCCACGTGGAGCTCACAGTAGCAGTCCCTATTTTACAGATGAGGTAATTGAGGCACAGAGAAGTGAAGTGACTTGACCAAAGTCACCCAGCAGACGAGTGGCAGAGCCGGGATTAGAAATCAGTCCTGTTCAAATTCTGGCCAGATCTGCCTGGGGTGTGGAATTTCAGCTAAAAATTCCCTTTTGGACACACAACTTGAGGGGTAACCAATCAATCAATCAATGGTATTTACTGAGCCCTCACTATGTGCAAAGCACTGTACTTAAGAGCTAGGGAGAGTTTAATACAATAGAGTTGGCAGCCATGATCCCTGCCATCAAGGAGTTTACAGTGTAAAGGGAGACCCAAATATTCAAATACATTCCAGTTAGGGGAAAGGAAGAGTATAAGGATACATAACTGCTGTGGGGCAGGAAGTGGGCAAATATCAAGTGCTTAGTAGGTTCAAGTTCATAGGAAACTAAGAAAGGAGGGGGAGGAGGGGAAATGAGGGCTCAGTTAGAGAAGATCTTTTGGAGGAAATGTGATTTTAGGAGGGTTTTGAAGGTGGGGAGAGTGATAGTCTGTCATATATGAAGTGGGACGGAGTTCCAGGCCAGAGGGAAGATGCGAGCAAGGGGTTGGCAATGAGATAGATGAGATCCAGGCTACAGACAGTTGGTTGGCCTTAAAGGAGGGGAGTGCAGGTTAGGTAGTTGTAGGGGATCAGCTAGGTAAGTTAGGAGCAAGAGAGTTAACTAGTCCTGACTTCAAGCCCACAAGTCCATCAGGCAGCACATTTTTCTGTGTGCCATGTTGCATTTGCCTTCTCAGGGTTTCCTAGACCCATCACTCACTCCCCATCTCCAGCCTGGGACTCCCGTGGAGCTGTAAGGCAGATCCCAGAGCCCAGGTGGGTGACCAGGCAGGCAGACAGAAGTCAGACCTCATCTTACTGCTTTTCTGTCCTGGGCTGAATTACGACAGGAAGTGCTCAAGATTAATCTCTAGGGATTCTAAGAAGCATGTGGATTCTGAAAAATGTTTTTCAACTCCTCTACATCCCACCAGTTTCCTCCTGACATCTGATGATGCCTACTCATTCATCCATTCAGCCTCCACATTCTCCCTCCAGATCTCTTGGTTTCCGTGGTTAGACTAAATTACTGATCTTTTCTGTCCTCTGTCTTCTCCATCCTTCTTTTTCACTTTACCATCCAAATTGTAGTCAGATAATGAATGAAAAAGAGCAACAATAATAATAACGCGGGTATTTTTTAAGTGCTTACTATGTCCCAAGAATGAATACAGGACATTCAGATCAGGCACAGTCCCTGTCTCAAACGGAACTCAGTTTCTCCTGTTTAAGACCAGAAATGAGAAAGAGAGAGGGAGAGAAGGAGAAGGGAGAGAAAACTCAAGTAAGATGGATTCTGAATTCTTTTATTCTGCTAGGACCAGTCAGTTTTAAATGCTCATTTTAAAGCTTCATAATGCCCCTGAGCCTATTAGTATTGTGTGCTATGTGTATGAGTTGGAAATCGTTGTGGGAAAAATATTTCTGCATAGATGTTCTGTTGTGTAACCAAAGGCGTTGGGTGCAGAGGGCAGGAGTAGGTGGGCAATGGCGAAGAGGGGTTGGGCCAGACCTGTGGGAAAAAGGGATTTACATTCAGAGGAAGCAGCCCTCCCTCCAGCACCCCCCACCCCACCCCATTCTCCTCAACATCTCTTCCCCCTAAATCCCCTGCTCCTGTGTCTGGGGTTGGAGCTGGTTCGGCTTGGCTGGAGGAAGAAGTGAGTGGCATATCTGGTGAACAAAAAGAGGCCAGGCTTTGTGGTGCCAGCTGCCCTGGACTGAAGTCATGATCCCTCCTCAGGAGTGACTTGGTGGATTGGTAGGATGGGGAGATGGGGTGCGCGCTTTGGCGGGGATTGCTTTTTTGTGGACCAACAAGGAGTTGGGAGGAAACTGAGCAGGAACAAGGAGCGGAAAGAAAAAGACGTGAAAAGGAGACTGGCATCTGTCCCACTAAGGTATTGGGAGAACGATTAAGCTTTGAATTGCAATAATAACAATTGCGGTATATATTAAGTGCTTACTATGTGTCAAGCACTGTACTAAGTGCTGGGGTGGAGATAAGATAATCAGGTCACACCCAGGGCTCGCAGTCTTATTAGGAGGTAGCAGAGATTGAGCTTTGTCTTTACTGAGTTTTGGAAGACTGGAATTAGGGGGTGGAAAGCTTGGAAAAAAAGAGGTTCGCTTCCCTCCCTCCATATCGGCTGGGCTGAAGGGAGAAGGTGCTTTGACTCTTCTGACTTGATGTTATTTCCGAATGTGCATGTGTGGGCAATGAGACTTTCAGAGAAGAGAGTGATCTTGGCAGAAGTCGTCTCTAGATGACATTCCAGCCAGCAGTGTAATGTGTTCTCCCATGAGGGACAGAGCTGTTGAGAAAAGCTCATAGGTGAGACTCAGTGATGATGATGATGATGATGATGATGAGGGAAAGTTCCAGGTCCCCTCCTTGCCAAGGGAAGCCCTGGGAAGTCCCAGGGGAGCCATCTCCACCTGAAGATGTAATTAGGAAGCCCAGGGACCTTGAATTCTAGACAGTAAGGTGTGCAGTTATGTAACCTGGCCTTTGGATGTGGCAAAACTGTCTTCTCTGACTTAGAGGGTTGCTTAGGCTTCTAAACTCCAACTCTTCCTATGGACATCCACTTCCACCCCCAGATCTGCCAGGATCTCCCCCGTCCTAAATGTGGATGACTGGAGACATACTCTACGACTGGACTTTGAGTCGCTCGTGATGGCACACATCTTACGGCAGCATACAGCATGATGCGATGATGACACACCGTAGCCAGTATAGGGAAGTCCACCTGATTTAGCTCCATTTGGCCTGGAGAATTTCTCTGGGATGCCCTGACCCACCCCCTGAAATTGCTTCATGACCTTGAGTCCCTGCCGAGTTCCGGGTGAACTCTGGCAGTGTCCAAGACACAGAATTCGGGCGCAAGGAGCCACAACGCTGAAGACCAAAACTGGACAGAAGAGCAGCCGAAATCATACCAAAACTGGACAGGGAACAGGCCAGCTGCAAACCAGACTTGTCTGCTATAATCCCTGACCTCTGTCCAACCTCTTCTAAAGTCTGTTACAGATGCTAGGAGCTCTCTAAAAAGATCCAAAGAGATGCAGACTTTTGGATCTCAGGAAAAACTCAGTCTCTTTGCTTTCAAATGTAAAAGTCTTTTGGAGGGCCGGGAGCTGAGGGGTGGGGGTGGAGGGCCTGAAGGAGATAGGGGCAGGATATCCCTTGCCATGAAGCCATGCCCCACTCTCTCCCACTCTTTCAGAGGTCAATCCAGTCTTAGCCAGGCTCCAGGGGAATGGGTCTGAAATGGCAGGCGGGGTGGGGGTGGGGGTCTCCTGAAACCCCTATCCCAGTTTGGGGCTGCCCCAGGGGATGCGGTGGGCCATTTAGGTGGACCCCCTCTGGACTGTAAGCTCATTGTGGGAAGGGAATGTCACCGTTTATTGTTGTATTGTGCTTTCCCAAGCACTTAGTAGAGTGCTCTGCACACGGTAAGTGCTCAGTAAATATGATTGAATGAATGAGTGAATGTTGGGGGTAGAGGAAACAGTTTCTGGCCTCTCCTCTTTTCTCTTCCCTCTCTTCAACCTCCCTCCTGAAGTCTTCCACTTCAGAAAATGTGACGTAATGCTAAGAGTCTGCCCCATTCCTCCCACATAGCTCTCCCTGTGCCCCACAGCCCAAGCAGCTTCTCCTTCTGCTCACTCTCTTGCAGGAGTTCTGAAACCAGTAAAGCTGCCTCTCCCCAGGCCCAAGTGGGCAGAAAGCTTGGTCCGTCCCCCAGCTGCCACGAGACCCGTCCCATGAGCGTCTCCCTTCCCTGAATGACCCAGACCTTGAAATGGAGCTGGATCTTCCACTGCTCTTGGCATAGGCCCATGAGTGGAAGATTAGGAGATTTACAAGATGTAAATGGGACTGTTTACTCCAGGTGGAGGAGGGAAGGTCTCAGATGCAGCCAAGTATAAAAGTAACAAGTGGGATGTGAGGCGGTGAAACATTTCAAAATATTTCTCCATCAGGAGGAACAGAAAGGTATCCTGCGGGGCTGTGGGCAAAGAAGGCTAGATACATTTGGTAGATCCTGCCCTGTGGAGAGTGGTGATCTAAAATGAATAAATAGAGCGGCATACAGAGATCAGACAAGTGGATAAGCTTTGTTGAAGGAATGAATGAGTGAATGAAGCCTTTATAATTACCCTTCAGGAGAAAGGAAGGATCTGGGTTGGGAGAATGATTGGAAGAAGGGGATTGAGAAAGGGAGGAGGTTGTGGTCTGCAGACTATGAGCCCTTTGTGGGCAGGGATTGTCTCTTTGTTGCTTAATTGTACTTCCCAAGCAGTAGTACAGTGTTCTGCATACAGTAAGCGCTCAAAAAATACGAATGAATGAGTAAATCACAGGTCTATGAATTGGAAGTACTGGTTTTTAATCCCGACTCCCCACTTGTCTGCTGTGTGACCTTGAGCAAGACACTTAACTTCCCTGTGCCTCAGTTATCTCATCTGCAAAATGGGGATTAAGACTGTGAGCCCCATATGGGACACGGACTGTAAGCAGCCTAATTAGCTCGTATCTATCTCAGCGCTTAGTACAGAACACATAGTAAGTACTTAACAAATACCATTAAAAAAAACCGTGACCAACCAATCAATCGACTGTATTTTTCGAGCACTTACTGTGTGCAGAACACTGTACTAAGTTCTCAGGAGAGTAAAATATAACAAAGCTGGTAGAGGTTTCAGCCTAGAGGGGAGACAGACATTAATATAAATAAATAAATAAATAAATAAATTACAGATGTGTGTAAGTGTTGTGGGGATGCATGACTACCAGTTTTTGCTTCTCTTCCTGCAGATGTCGGCGTTGACCTCTCTTCTCTCGGTCCTTCGGGCCTTTTCCCGCAAAAAGATGCTTCTCCCCAAGGAATCGAATCTTCGGCGCTGCCTGTCCACCCTGGACCTGGTGGCCTTAGGAGTGGGCAGCACGCTTGGGGCCGGTGTGTATGTCCTCGCCGGGGATGTGGCCAAGGTCACCGCCGGCCCTAGCATTGTGCTGTCCTTCCTGGTGGCTGCCTTGGTATCCGTTCTGGCGGGACTCTGCTATGCCGAATTTGGGGCCCGGGTGCCCTTGACGGGCTCGGCCTATCTCTATAGCTACGTGACAGTGGGCGAGCTGTGGGCCTTCATCACCGGCTGGAACCTGCTGCTGTCCTACGTCATTGGTACAAGGCTCTGGCCTCTTCATCCTTAGCACTTGCCTTGGGGAAGTCCCAATGTGGATTAAGGGTGGGACCAAAGGACCTGGAGGCCAACCAGAAGTTTTTGAAGGCTGGCCTGGTCAAACCTGGCACCCAACTGGGGTTGGAGTTGGGAAAGGAGCAAGTTGTGGTGGGGAGATTTCTAGGCACCTCAGCAAAGAGTGGAGAGGAGACCAAGCTAATAGGCTGTACTGTGTTTCCATGCAAGTAGGATTCTTGCCTCACTTCCCAACTCTTCTCGAAACAGGCAGGAGGGGAGCTGACTTGGCCCTGCTCCCACAAATCCAGCGTCTCCCCTGTGCCTGTAGCTACTCAGGGAAGGGAGCTGGGGAGATGTGGCGATAAGGAAGCCAGGAATGTGATAACGTGACATGGCTGTCACTCTCCAAGCAGGACATACAAACCTCTTCCTTATTCAACTCAGGTAGCTCTAGCTGCTTCCCAGACTGCTCTCACTGCTGTCAGATTCAGCAAACTTTTTTGCTCCAGTTTTCCCTTCAAGACCAGCTTCTTTAAACTCATCTCTCATTGAGGTTTTCAGTGTTCAGTCCTCCCTGCCCCTTTGTCTCCATCCCCTTTGGAACAGGCCCTTGAGAAGACCTGTAGACACACATAGTTCTTAGCAAGTCCTGCCCCTGGCAGTCAGGCTTAGAGATGACAGTGGTGTCTCCTGACCTCAAGTCCACTTCCCACTACTCTTCTGTGGTAAATTTCTGGCTCTTCCCTAGGAACATCCAGTGTGGCCCGGGCCTGGAGTGCCACTTTTGATGAACTGATTGGCAAGAGAATGGGTGTGTTCTTCAATACCTACATGGCCATGTCAACCCCTGGGCTGGCTGAGTACCCAGACATCTTTGCTGTCTGCCTCATTGCTGTGCTGACAGGTACCCTGGAGTTTCTGCTCTCTGCGGATGGGTTCAAATCTCAACTCTTTTTGCTCATGAAGGAGATCAAGACCTGACCTGCAGAGATTTGAAATAATTTCATGTGGGATCCGGAACCATTAGAGAGCAAAGCTGATGGCTGATGGGACAACCTGGAATTATATTGGGACTTGTTAGGGCAAAACATCTGAGCTGGGAACCTTCTGAACTAGTGAAAATGGTGGAGGACAAGGACTGTTTATAAGGAACAGGATCTATCTTAGTGTCCATTTCAGAGGTGCTCAATAAAAGTGAATTAACTGTAAGGTTATGCCTGGCTGAGTTCTAGAACTAACATGATCTTAGTTTCTCAAGGATAGAGAACATCTATCCCAACCCCACCTCCATCAGAGAAGCAACTGATTCTAGGAATGGGGAGGAGGGTGGAGAGGTAGTCTTGTCTGGAGAGGGGGATAGAGTAGGTGTCCTCATGCTATCTCCTTCCTTGATCTCCCAACCTCATTCGTGGGCATGAGGTGTCATCAATCCCCTGGGTCTCATTTCTGCTTCCGCAGCGCTGCTTTCCTTTGGGGTCAGAGAATCGACGGTGGTGAACAAGATTTTCACTGGTGTGAACATGCTCGTACTACTGTTCATTGTGCTGAGCGGCTGCATCAAAGGGGACCTGAAACACTGGCAGCTGAGCCAGGAGGACCTGAGGAAACAAGCTTTCTACCTTGCATGGTGAGAGTCTTACAGCCTACACAGAAATGAATTCAACTCAGGAGAAATGTCAAAGCCCTGGATGGTGCCCACTCTCTCACACCATTATCTCCTTGAGTGCTGTTGAGCAGAGAGGGGAGCAGTGGGGAAGATGGGACTAGAGGCAGAGGAGATTAGGAAACCGAGAAGTGGCTGGAGATTTGCTCTTCTGGCACTCATCCTTCTCAGCCTACTGTGAGACATCCTGACCAGCCAGGTATCCACTACGCACTGTGCTCACTCTTCCCTGAAAGAAGGAGCCACTGAAACGTACCTCAAATGTCAACTCCACCTAGTCTGTCCACTCAAGCCCCTGCTTTGGGTACCTCCTCGGAAGGACCAGCAGAGTTACTGCCTTCATAATATTATGGTAATTTTTGAGCACTTACTATGGGCCAGACACTGTACTAAGCACTGGGGTGGCTACAAGCAAATCGAGTCAGACACAGTCCCTGTCTCATGTGGGGTTCACAGTCTTAATTCCCATTTTGCAGATGAGGTAAATGATGCACAGAGAAGTGAAGTGACTTGCCCAAGGTCACCCAGCAAACAAGTGATGGAGCCAGGATTAGAACAGGTTCTAATCCTGTTCATCCTCTCAGTGCTTTTGTAGAGTGGGAGTTGATTTAGCAGAGGAAAGTCAGAAGTTTTTTTATTTCTCCATCCCCATCTCACAGTATATGGGAGTCCTGCCTGAGGAGAATTGCTCCCGGATGCTCAGACTCCTGGAGGGCTTGTTTTCAGATCCCTGGTCCCCTCTGTAGGTGCCCAGCTCTCTAACTGGCTGTTGATTTGTTATCGCTGAGCTTCCTGGGGTCTCATTCAACATGGAAGGATATCCTGTGGCCTTCCAGTTCTGGGTGGTTTGGGGAGGGATCTTCAGACCCCACTAGTCTACTCTATTCCCAAGGCTCACCTCTTGAATGATTCCCCCTTCGCCTTCCTCCCCACTGATAGGAATGAGACTTCGTCCAGGAATGAGACAGGGGAGTTCGGAGTGGGAGGATTCATGCCATACGGGTTAAGTGGGACCCTAGCCGGAGCCGCCACCTGCTTTTATGCTTTCGTGGGGTTTGACTGCATCGCTACGACAGGTCAGTGCTGAGAGGGGAGACGTTCCGTGTCCCGAGAACTGGCCTCGGTTGATCCCGGGAGTGGGGTCCGTCTGGGAGGCAAGGAAATGATGGTAAAGCCCAACAGGAAGCGGGGCAGAATGGGGAGGAGCTGAGGGAGTGATGGGGGTGGGAGCTGGAGAAATCCCCAGGGCCTCCCTGCCCCACTGGCCAGTGGGGTGAGCAAGCATGTGCTTTATTTCTCCCAGGAGAGGAAGTGAAGAACCCTCAGCGGTCCATCCCCCTGGGAATTGCCATCTCCCTTTTGGTCTGTTTCCTGGCATATTTTGGAGTCTCAGCTGCCCTGACCCTGATGATGCCCTATCACCTACTGGACATCCAGAGCCCACTGCCTGCTGCCTTTGAATATGTGGGGTGGAACGTGGCCAAGTATATCGTGGCCGCTGGGTCGCTGTGTGCCCTGACCACCAGGTGAGGCGAGGTGGTGGCCGATGGCTGTAGGAATGGGGTGTGGGGGGAGGAGTAATGGGAACAGAACGGTTTGGACGCCCTGTGCCCCAGGCGTGGTCCTTATTTCCTGACTGGTTCTGAAAGCATCAGGACTTCTATGGTGGGTGGTTCTGGGTGGGCTGGTCCAAGCTGGAGTCCCGTGGGGAAGTCCAGGAACACTGTCCATTTCCATGCAGGCCTAGCTTGGAATCCTTCCTGAACTGACACCTATCTCATTCCACAGTTGCTCCCACCTTTATGTGCCCTTCTCCCCGAACCCAGATATATACATGGGCTGGGTGGAGATCAGTCAATCAGTGGTATTTATTGAGCACTTGCTATGTTCAGAGCACTGTACTAAGTGCCTGGGAGTGTACAGTATAACAGAATTAACAGACATGTTCCCTGCCCATAATGAACTGACAATCTAGAGGGAGAGACAAACAATTAATGTGAATAAACAAGTAATTTATAGTACGTAATTTAAAGCTATGTATGTAAGTGCTGTTGGGTTTGGGGGTGGTGGTGAAATATCAAATGTCCAACGTTCATTCAGTCATATTTACTGAGCTCTTACTGTAATCAGAACATTGAACTAAGCGCTTGGGAGAGTACTAACTAACAATAAACACAATCCCTGCCCTCAGCCAGTTACTCCTCAAACCCCAAAATGACTCTTCCCCTCTTCAAAGCCTTCCTTGAAGGCACATCTCCAGAAGGCCTTCGCTGACTAAGTCCCCCTTTGCTGTTTTCCCACTCCCTTCTGGGTCACCCTGACTTGCTCCTTTTGTTCTTCCCCACCCTCTAGATTGTAAATTCATTGTGGGAGGAGAATGTGTCTATTTTTTGCTGTACTGTACTCGCCCAAGCGGCTTGCACACAGTAAGCACTCAGTAAATATGACCGAATGAATAAAGTATATAGACAGGAGATAGCCAGGTGGCCTGGGTGGGCTTGGTAAAGAGGGCTGAGTAGGGAGGGATAGGTGGGCTGGGTGGTCTGGGTAGAAAGGATTCCCTGTTCCTGAAGGTCCATGTCAACTCTGGCTGTTAGCTCGCTGTGGGAAGGGAATGTATCAAGCAAGCTTTATAAGCTTTAATAAGCTGTTTTATTGTACTTTCCCAAGCGCTTAGTTCAGTGCTCTGCACACAGTGAGCGCTCAGTGAATATGATTGATTGATTGATTAAAAACTCTAGAGATTCCCTTCACTGCTCCCTCATCCCGTTCCTGGGGAATTAAAATGAGGAGGATCCCAGAGGAGACCACTGATTGATGACGTCCTCTGCTGCCAGAGATCTCTGCCAGCCCAGGCATAGGTCTCCCTAATATCCGTAACTGGATGTGGGCTGAGGAGTTGGAGTGGGAAGAGGGTGTTTCTGGGGGAGACCACTAGCTGGTGTTGCTTCCTGCTTCAGGGGATCCCTGCCCGCCCCAGACTGCAGCACTCTGAGGCCTTTTCCTCCGAGCATCTCTTCTTCCCCACAGCCTGCTGGGCTCCATGTTCCCGATGCCCCGCATCCTCTATGCCATGGCGAGGGATGGGCTGCTCTTCCGACCACTGGCCCACATCAGTCAGCGGCAGAGCCCAGCAGTGGCCACCTTTGTGTCCGGAGGGGTGGCAGGTATGGTCTTCCCAGGTGGGCAGGGTATGGGGATGGGGGCAGCTCCGGCCGGGAGGAGGCTCACCCTCTCCGTTCACCCCCTCTGCCTTCTGTGAGGGGGATGGCTCAAAAGGTCATCCTTAGTTATGGAAGGGAGAGTTGGGATCCCCCTTATTGACTTGAGGGCTTTCTGAGTCCCAAGCTAAAGAAAAGGAAGAGGAAGGGGGTATCAGAGTCCCTAGAATAGTGGTTTGGGGAGTGGGGTTGAGCTACCTATACACTGTTAACAACTTTGCCAGATCTCTGAGGTTTTTTTGTTTTTTTAATAGTACTCATTAAGCACTTCCTATGTGTCAAGTACTCTTCTAAGCGTTGGGGTACATACAAGATAATCAGGTTGGACACAGTCATTATCTCATGCGGGGCTCACTGTCTAAATCCCCACTTTAGAGTTGAGGTAAATGAGGCACAGAAAAGTGAAGTGACTTGCCCAAGATCCCACAACTGACAAGGGATAGAGCTGGAATTAGAATCCAGATCCTTCTGATCAGGCCCATGCTCGATCCACTAGGCCACTATCCACTAGTTTGCCTTTAAAATTGCCTTTTCACCTGGTCAGGTCTGAGTAGGAACCAAGAGGGACAGAGTGGCTTGTCCTTAAAGGCAGGAGAGGAACAGAGCATGGGAGGTCCAGGCCAGAAGGGGCCTCCATCCTGACAACCACCCCAGGCCTGGAGACAGGGTACGGCCCTTGGTGGAGTCTTAGTTGAACTAAGATGGGGATGTGGAAGGTGACTTTCATCCCTGATCCAGGAGGCAGGTGGGACAGGAGAGAGGTTCTGAGAACTCTCCCCCTACCCATTAGAGACTCCTTGGGAGGGGGAAGCAGAGGTCAGGTCTGACATGCAGGGATGGGGCTGAAGGGTTTGCAGGGAAGGAGCCGCAGGATGAGTCAGGAAGGAGGATCCCATCTACCAATTTTCCTGGGGAAAAGGAAGGAAAAGCTGACCAGTCCCTCCCAGTGCCCCTTGGAGAGCTGGGCTGAGCCCAAGCAGGCTCTGACCAACAGCCAGCAGCTCAGTGACTTTGTTTTCCCAGCCCTCATGGCCGCTTTCTTCGACCTGAAAGCCTTGGTTGACATGATGTCCATTGGTACCCTGCTAGCCTACACCTTGGTGGCCGTCTGTGTCCTCCTGCTCAGGTAACGATGGCAGAATTGAGAATGGGGGTAGGTGGGAAGGAAGGGGGATTCTGATCTGTGGTCCAGCCCCTCCTCCAGAAGCTGTCACCCATGCAGCAGAGGGGCCCGGCTCCCACAACCATTCACCTCTCTCTCCTATCTTCGCTGCAGGTACCAGCCTGACACTGATGAGAAGGAGCTCCCTGACTTAGAGAACTGTAGCCAGTCAACTCAGCTGGAGGTCTCTGACCCTAACCCAACACCTCTTCCAACTCCACGCTCCTCCAGACGGGTGTCCTATGCTGTGGCGCTCGTGGGTAAGTGGGTGCCCGCTGGCAGGGGGAGAGGTGTTCCTGGCAGCTAACTCTGACAGAGGGTGTCTTGGCAGTCTTGAAACCCGTCACTCTCACTCCCAACTCTAAAGCACTGTCGTATTTGGGGCAGGTGTAGTCACACTGACAGTTGATGCAGGAGGAGAGGGTTGTCCTGTCCCTGAGTACTTGTTCCTTCATTCACTCAGTTGTATTTATTGAGCTTTTACTGTGTACAAAGCACTGTACTAAGCACTTGGGAGAGTACAACAGACAGACACGTTCCCTGCCCCATTCCCTGAAAGCACTGGGGTGCAAGATGAAATCAACACCTCCCCCTTTCCCAGTGAGTCTGAGGGAGTAAGTGAAGATGAGGCCTCCTCTAAAGAGAGCAGCAGGGGAGATTCTGTCACCTGAGGAGAGGCAGGTTTCAGTGATGACAAGGAGGAGCAGTGAGTGGGTCAGGAGCAGGACTATAATGAAGGGAAGCGACCCCATGAACCCATGATGGAATGGGGATTACACAAGCCTCACTTGGCTGAGGCTGTTGGGGGGAGGGGTTGAATGGGTGAGTTGACTCACAGAGGGGTGGGGGGGGTCATTGTGGTTGAGGGGTGGCACTGGGACAGGATAATAGGGATGGGGTGTGGGGAGAGGTTGGAAGAAGGAGGGAGAGGGGTGTTGGGAGGGGAGGACTGGGATGAGCTGACTGGAGGGTGGGGGTTGAAGACACGGTGGGGTCAGGGACATTTAAGCCTTGTAAGTGAGGTAATATTTAAAAAAACAAGACAAAACAAGGAAAAGCAGCAATAACTACTTAATCCAATGATTCCCTGAGGCTATTGTTGCATTGTGCATAGATCCCTGGGTCCTTGAGTGAAGAGGCCAGTATTTAGGACAAAGCAGAGTCTGGGTTGGTGTGATGGCAGGCAGCAGTTGGGCCCCACTGCTACTCCACATCACTGGGTCCTAGCAGGTTCCAACAAGGAGGGAAGGGTCCCCTTCTTTCCCCTAGCTCCATGCCGGTGACCCCTTTGTGTTTGCTTTGCAGCTGTCCTGGTGGTGATCGTGAGTGTGGTGACCTCCGTGGGGCTGGAGTGCCTCCTGTCTGGGGCCGTCTCATGCATTCTTGGCCTGACTCTCCCTCTCTTGGGCATCCTGGGTGCAGCTCTCCTCATCTGGTGGCAGCCTCAGAGCAGCAAGAAAGCAACCTTCATGGTAAGAACCCTGAGGAGGCCTCAGGAAGTGGGGGAATCTGGAAGATTGACATTCGCTCTGGGTCCAGCTCTTCTTTGCTATTTGTTAAGCACTTACTATGTACTGTGGTAGATACAAAGTAATTATGTTGGACACAGTCTCTGTTCCACCTGGGTGTCCCAGTCTTAATCTCCATTTTACAGATGAAGTAACCAAGACACTGAGAAGTGAAATGATTTGCCCAAGGTCTCAGCAGACAAGTGGCAGAGCTGAGATTAGATCCCAGGCCCTTGCTTTATCTACTAGGCCACGCTTGATCTTCCCCTGGCTCTGTCCTGTTTCAGCCAGCACCTTCCTCAATTTGGGGGCTGGATATCCAGAAAGGACTCCAACATAGTCATGGCATGCCATCTTCCCTGTGGATTTCCACTAATCCTTTCTCCAGTGCCCCACCCAATTAGAGCAATGATCTGCTCAACAGCACAAAACATGAATAGCCTGGAGCAAGTGAAGAGCAAAGCTGAAGTTTCCCTGATTTCCTTTAGCCTCACCTCATTTCTTTAAGTCCCTCTGTCTGTATGCCCAGGCTCATCTGGTTGATGAGGGGAGAGGAACGACAAGAAGTTAAAGCATGTGTCTCAGCTGCAAATCTCACAGTGGCTCTTCCTGTCCTGCTATGCCCTTTTGTCCATCTGCCTGGACGCCCTTTTGTCCATCTGCCTGGTATCCCTCGGTCCCCTTCCCCTGGGATTTCTGGTCATTTCTCTTTAATCCTGCCCATCCCACCCTGCAGGTTCCTGGCCTCCCGTTCCTCCCAGTCTTCAGCATCCTGATCAATACTTACCTGATGGCCCAGCTCAGCACTGACACGTGGCTGCGGTACGCCGTCTGGATGGCTGTGGGTAAGTTAGAGCCCAGGAGTCAGGGAATCTACACGGTGCGAGAGCAACCTCAATCTCAGGGTGTTCAGAGACAGCCACAAGAGCTTCTTTCACAAACGGGGGAGGGGAGGGAGTAGAAAAGGGGTGACCTTGACAAATGGGCCAGTCCATCAATCAATCATATTTATTGAATTTACTGAGTGCTCACCGTGTGCAGAACTCTACACTAAGTGCTTGGGAGAATACAACAGAGTTGGTAGACATGTTCCCTGCCTACAAGGCGTTTACAGTCTAGAGAGAGGAGCTCACAGTCCAGAGGGTGGAAATGTTGTCCTGACCAAAGGCAGGGGACTGGCCTTTTGGCAATTCCTCTTAGCTTTCTTATTCTGGGGTTGGGGAAGTGGAAAAGCCTTGTAAAGGCTCTTCAAAAGCCTTACCTGCCTCTCCAGACACATTCCTGTTTGCTTGTCATCCTCCCAGGCCTCCTCATCTACTTTGGTTACGGGTTTCGCCACAGTGTGGAGAGAGAACGCTCCAGAGATCTCCCGGCAGGAGAAGTTGGGGGGCCCGGGGAGAGACCGCAGCAGTGAGCTCTGGGAGGAGATGCTGGGTGAACCGTCTGCACTGCCTTGGACTCACCATCAACCTCCACTGCTTCCTTCCCTAGGACTCTCGAATCAAGTGTTTGTGTCAATGTGTTCTGTCCAGGGACCCCCTTGAAAGGTTCTGTGAGACCGCTTGCACTGTGGGAAGAGGTTGAAATGGACCTTATTTTTTTAAAGAAATCTGTGCTGGGTTGCCTCTAGGGCACCGTGCCCGGACTCTGCCCCGTTCAGGCATGCAACCTGCGGCAGTTGCCTATCCTCTCACCCTGAACTCCCAGTGACCTCCGCATGATGCCTGTTTGCTGTTGCGTCATGCGGCACTTGGTGTGATGTGATGAGGTCATTGTGTTGTGCCTGGTGGGATCCTGGAGGGGTTGGTAGCCATGGGGACCCAGGCCAGGTGCTGCCTCCCCACCATCCCTGCTCTTCAGGCACCTGCCGGGACTCAGGACTCATGTGGGGACGCTTCCCGCTGATGGCAGCCGTGGCAGCAATGGCAGTTGCTGAGGCGAGGGGTGCCTGGAGGCCGGAGTTGGGGTCTGAGTGCGACTCCACAAGGCCAAGCCCATTGACCCCACGTAGCCTCGCCCTCCCCAGCATCTGCCGGCCCTCCCCAACCTCCCCCTAGCCTTCCTTGCTGGGGCCTGGCACCGTGAGGCTCTTGCAAGAAGTCTCCTTTTCCCCTGGCCCCTTCGGCACCGCTGGCTCTTGCAATCCTCCTGGCCTCACTGAGACGGCTCGGCTCCCTCCACGCCCGATTGTGCTCTCTTCCCTCCATTGTGCTCTCTTCCCTCCGCTTGGCCACTCCTCATGATCCCACTGCTCCCCGGTCCCTGATGTAAATACATTCCAAGCGCTTAGTACAGTGCTCTGCACATAGTAAGCGCTCAATAAATACTACTGAACGAATGAATGAATGTAAATACATGTCTTTGCATAAATGCACCTTCTCATAAATGCTCAGCCTTGACTTCTTTCATTTAGGGAAGCAGAGTGGCCTGATGGGTAGAGCTCAGACCTCGGAGTCAGAAGGACTGCGTTCTAATCCCAGCTCTGCCGCTTGTCTGCTGTGTGATCTTGGGCAAGTCATTTCACTTCTCCGGGCCTCAGTTACTTCATCTGTAAAATGGGGAATGAGACTGTGAGCCTCCACCTGGGGCAGGGACTGCAACCAACCCGATTTGCTTGTATTCAACCCAGTCCTTAACAAATACCATCATTATTTTTGTTATTATTGGGGGGCAGTAAGGAGGGGCAGACAGGAAGCAGGTTTGGGGGCAGGCACCAATGAACTCTATTTCAGACTGGAAAACCTTTTCTGGCAGGTTCCCCCTCCAGCCCCACGCCTGGAGGTTGCTGGGGGAGACTGAGCAGAGGGGGTTGGAAGCTCCTGCTCGAACTGCTCCAGGGCAGCTGTCCTGACTTGCTGCTGCCAATGATGACCCCCCTGCAGTTTGTCACCAGTCTTTGTCATGTGCATGCATGCCTGCTTGCTGGTGGGGAGGCTGGAGATGGTAGGAGAAGGAAAAAGCAGGGAATGTTAGGGGAGGAAGGTGGGAAGGCAGGGAAAAGCACAGGCCAAGAAGTCAGAGGACCTGGGTTCTAATCCCGGCTCTGCCACTTGCCTGCTATATGACCTTGCAGGTAACTTAATAATTGTGGTATTTTTTAAGCACTTACTATATTCCAGGCATCTAGGTACACTAAGTACTGGGGTGTTTACAAGCAAATCCAGTTAGACACAGTACCTGTCTCTTATGGGGTTTACAGCCTTAATCCTCATTTTACAGTTGAGGCCACTGGGGTACAGAGAAGTGAAATGATTTGCCTAATTTCCGTAACAGAAGTGGCGGAACTTGGATTAGAACCCAGGTCCTTCTGACTTCTAGGCATGTGCTCTAAACCACGCTACTTCTATGGTAATTCTATGCCTTAGTTTCTTCAACTGTTCAATGGGGATTCAGTTCTTAAACTGTGGGCCCCATGTGGGGCTGGGACTGAGGTTTACCTGATTGTTTTGTTTCTATCAGAGCGCTTAGAATAATGTTTGACACTTAGCACTTAACAAGTACTATTAAAAAATGAAACAAAACCAAAAACACCCTCCAGGGCTATCCCTCCCAACTTTGCGCAGAAGTGGTAACCATTTTAGGAAGGGCTGGTATAGGCACCATCTTAGAATGTTCCAAGTGATAGGGTCAGAAAGTGCACAATCAATGGTATTTTTTTTTAGTACTTTCTGAGTGCAGAGCACCGTACTAAGCACTTGGGAGAATACAAAAAAGCAAGTAGCTTGGCCTAGTAGAGAGAGTCTGGTCCTGGGCCTAGATCAGAGGATCTAAATTCTAATCTTGGCTCCACCTCATGACTGCTGTGTGACCTTGGGCAAGTCATTTAACTTCTGTGCCTCAGTTACTCATCTGTAAAATGGAGATTAAGACTGAGTTCCATGTGGGACAGGGACTTTGTCCAACCTAATTAGCTTGTATCTACCCCAGCGCTTAGAACAGTGCCTGGCATAGAGTAAGTGCTTAACAAATACCTTTTTAAAAGCAACTTAAAAAAAAACTGATTAGCTTGTATCTAGCCCTAGCACTTAGAACAGGGCTTGACATACAGTAAGCGCTTAACAAATACCAAAAAAAAAAAAGAGTTGGTAGGTACAATCTCTGCCCTCAAGGAGTTTACAATCTAGTGGATTACTACCTGAAGTCAGTTATGGGTTCCCCGATTCCAACCAGAGATGTGGTGCTTAATAAGTGTTTTCTGGTGGTGATAGAAATTTGGGTCTTTGGCAAAGACAGGATAGCAGGCAATAAATTTCCCCTTGAGCAGGCTGGGAAGGAGGAGAAAGTTGAAGTGAAGGGTGACCTGGGTAAATTCAAACTTGAAGGATTCTGTTTTATCAACTAAATAGTCGGAAGGTTTTTCTAGGACTAAAGAGGTGGAAGCCGGGGAATTTGGCTTCAGGAGGGAGTTTAAGATCTAAAATAATTCTGTGGGTTTGGAAGTCCATGAAGAAGAAATAGCAGTGTTGCCAGGCAAAAGGGTGGATTGAGTACAAGCTAGGATGAATTTGAAGAAGCAGACTTTAGCCTAGTGCCCGGATGAGTGCCAACAAGATTCAGTTGGTTGAGTGGTAAAGCTGGGAACATAGGGATTGTGGAGGTGATTCAGGGCTAGAGATTGGTGGTGTGTTGGTGCTGAAGGGCCAGAGGACCAAAGGGAGCTGAATGTGGTGGAGGGAGCAGTGTTAAGACTTCTGCATCAGAAGAGGATGGGAGGCTGCTAGGGTGGAGAAGCCTGACAGTTGGAGACAGTTGGAGAGGGTTCAGAGGATGATCTGAGGAGACAGGGTGGTTTGGTTGTCAGTCTCAGTCAATTGTATTTATTGAGCACTTACTGTACGCAGAGCACTGTACTAAGTGCTTGGGAGAGCATACCAGTAAACAGATACATCACCTGCCCACAGTGAGCTTCCAGTCAAGAAGAGGGAGGTGAGGTGGCTACCGGAGCAGAGTTGGTATGGTTAGAAATAGAACAGTATCGTACGAGTCCAAATGGGTGTGTGGCTGATGGGTGTAGGGCGTACCAGCTGGTGAGGTCAACGGACAACCCTCCACGGCTAGGCTTCCTCACGGCTTCCTCACAGCTTCCTGGGGCTGGCTGGCTGGCTGGCTGGCCGTGTTTCTCCTCTGCCTCCGTCCCCTTCGTGAACCTCCCTCCTCGCGCCCCTGCCCAGCCCCACGACCTGGCTTTCCCCTCCGTCCAGCCCCGTGAGCAGACCCCGGCTCTGAATGGTTCCATTCACCTTGCTCAGAGGCACCCGACCCCCTCACGGCCCGCTGTGAGAGGAATTTTGTTTGGAGAGGCCTGGAATCAAGCATTTGATTTGCTTCTGAAATCAGGAGCTCTAATCTCTGGGGCCTTGGCCCTCCTCCTGGCCCCTCAGCACTTCCTTTCCTTCCTCCCCTCAAAGAGGAGCATGAGGGGAGGGTGGGTTATTTCTCTCAGCTGCCTCAGAACTCAGCGGGCAGTGCCACATCGGGAGCTTGGCCACCAGTTTCCTGCAGCATGGATCCCAAGGCCCTGACCATCCTCAGCTGCTCTCTTCTTCTCTTCGTTGTCCTGGGTATGTACCTTGAGAAGCTTGGCTTCCTTCCC
Organism: Ornithorhynchus anatinus; assembly: GCF_004115215.2. Lineage (NCBI taxonomy): Eukaryota > Metazoa > Chordata > Mammalia > Monotremata > Ornithorhynchidae > Ornithorhynchus > Ornithorhynchus anatinus. The sequence continues at coordinate 33,220,038 of NC_041749.1, read as the reverse complement.
CCCGCACCCTTCCCAGCACTGTACCTTGATGTATTATCCGCCCATATTCCCGCATTTGACACATTCTGCTCTGCTCTGCACAGGACTGCCTTGTTGGCCCTCGGCAGCCTGAAAGAAAACGAGGTGTTGAAGGCTGGGGCTGTTCCCAGGACTGGATGCTGAGCTTCTCCAAGCTTGTCTGAGTCAGTCATTCAATCTATTTCTTGAGTGCTTACTGTGTGCAGAGCATTGTACTAAGCGCTTGGGAGAGTGCAATGTAACAATGAACAGACACATTCTCTATCGACACCGAGTTTACAGGCTGAGGTCTGGACAAGGTGGCCAAATCCTCAGATGGCTTATAGAGACCTCAAGAGTTCAACTAGTCCATCCTGCCACCAGGCAGTGGAAAGCCTGTATCAGTACAGAGTCAATCAATCAGTGGTATTTATTGAGCACTTGCAGCATGCGGAGCAGAAGCTGAAAGATCTTCTTGAAGACTCTCCATAACCTTTCTTGATCAGGCTAGAGGAAGAATTATTCTGACCTAAAGCATTATGCTTCCACTTATATAACTCCAATATCATGCTTTTTCAGTGATGTGGTTGGCTCCCGATCTGCTCTGTGGTTCACTCTGACCTCTATCACTTGTGTATTTCCCCATGGCTTCACAATAGCATGCTTCCAATCTTTGTATGTCTGTGGAGATCTCATCCCCCAAGGTGGAGGTGGAAGAGGGGGTCACAGGGATAGGGCATACAGGCAAGGTTTGATTCATGGCACACGGTGAAAGGAGTAGAGCCAAAGGAGGGAAGAATGGGAGGATTGTCGGGCTGTGGGGCATGGAGATCCCCTGGAATAACTGGGAGAGAGGCTGGTATTCAGGACCATTTCCCTCAGACCAGTCCTAGGGACACTCAGGGACTAGGCTACCGAAAGAGACAACCTGAAAAATCTGAGCTGGAACAGTGAAATGAATGGTCCTGGGGAGCCTGGAGTGAGCCTGGACGCTGATGAATCGCCTCCACAGTCCCCACAGTCCCTGCTCTACCACTCATCCAACTGAGCCTTGTTGGCACTCATCCACAGGCACTAGGCTGAAGTCTGCTTCTTCAAATTCATCCTGGCCTGTTCTCAGCGTCCAGGTCCAATAATCACCTTCCCCGGGACAGTTCATTTCACATAATAATGTTGATGATAATAACAATAATAAGCACTTACTACTCTACAGGGGGCTTGCCATCTAAAAGCCAGGAACGAGTACAGATTGGTCCACAAATTTCCATTCCTGAAGCCTTCTTGCACATGTCTATGCTCGTGACGTGGGGAGGTTGGCCAGCTCCGACCTGCAGGGTTTTGATTTCACCAGGATGGAGCTTATCATTTTAAGGAAAAAGCACAAGGTCCTGCAGCCTGAACTGTAATTACTCTCAGCCAGACTTTCTGAGGCATGAAAACAACTGTGCTGTCTCTCCACCATGGCTTCCTCTTTTATTGGCCACAATGGCTAACAGTTAGTAGGTGGCTGCCTACCTCCCCTGCATTTAACCAGTCCCGTTTCCTGGCCTTTTAAGGACAGAGAGCCCGCTACAATCTCAATCCACAGCAAAGCTCTGGCTCTGGTGTCCTAGTGTTAGCCCACCTCGAAAGACTGGGGACCTAAGGCCTGGAGAAAGATCAGTCAATAGTATTTAAACAGTGGTATTTACTGAGCACTTACTGTGTGCAGAGCACTGTACTAAGCCCTTGGGAGATTATAATAAAACTGTGTAGACACGTTCTCTGACACAAAGAGCTTACAGTCTAGAAGGTAGGAGCTTTAGTTTTGTTCAGCCAGTGCTCTGCACAGAGTGAGAGCTCAATACATTCCACTGATTGACTGGGTAGGTGGCCCATCCTCTTGCGTTTCAGGCTTTGGGTTTGGCCAGTAAGAAGGATGTGGTGTCTTCCACTGAAGGAGCAATAGAGTGGTTTGGATGGCTGCAAAGTGCTTTATTTCCCAGAGGGGCTTGGTGGTCCTTAGGTTCAGTTGTCACAGGATCAGATGTCCCTGGAGAGGCGCAGGAGGGGTAAGCGAGTTGTGGTTTGCCCAAAGTGAGCTAGTGGTGGAGTCAGGACTCCGAGCTCCATCTCTTGTCTTTCGGCCTAGGGATCCCATTAGGACTGACCAGAAATTCCTCTTCTTGGTTGCAGGCAACTGTCAGGAGAATAGGACTTCTCAGGCCCAGGGGAAGAAGTTCTCCAGAGCTCCAGAGACCGAGGAGGTGAAAACTTTTAAAAACCCAGGCCGAAAGCCCTCACAGGTGTCTATGAAAGCCGCAAAGGTGAAGCCTCAAGCGAAGGCCACGGCCGCCACTCCCTCCCCAGGGCCCCAGGCCCCCAGCATCCTGGTGCAGGTGGTGGGAAGAGGCCGCTTCCTGAAGTTGACTGACACCCTGGTGCTGCCAGCTGGGGCCAGCCTGGAGCTGCGCTGCAGAGGGAGGTCTGCCCGCTGGAGGTTCCCCGTATCCCTGGAGGAGGAGGGAGCAGGGCGGCTCAGGTATGTGGGCTTGGGGCCAGAGGGCTTGGTGCTGGGGGTTTTGGTGGCTAGTACGCCTCGGGGTGGGAGATCAATAGGGATCAATCAGCTCTGGCTTGTGCCCATTGCTGCTTAAGGGTGTGACATGTAAACGTGGGTCCAGGTGTCCAGTACCCAGTTGCCTGGGACCTTCAGGAAATGGAACAAGCCTTAAGGGAAAGCTGATGACCTGCAAGAAATGGACTACCCCTGCCTCGTCATTTTTATGGCATTCACATTCTGTTTTTCACAGAAACCTGAATCTGCTGGTAGGGACAGGGTGGGGTTGACCTGGGCTCTGTCAGTTGCCCCATGTCCAACATTCTCTTCTAGCCTAGGGGATCAGAAGTTGGAGTCACTTGGTCAGGATGAGTCCACCGGGGAGGGTGATGTTGGCCAATGAGGGAGGGGCCAGTGCAGATTTGGTGACATGATTCCCCAAACCTAGGGAAAACACCTCTCTGGTGTCCATTGCGAACTGGACCCCCACTTCCCCGGTGCCCCCCAGACCCTGACTCCAGCCCTCCCGGGCTCTCACCTGCTCCGTTTCAGGATCAAGCACTTCAGCCGGTTCAGCCAGCTATTGGTGGTAAACTCCACTGCGTCGGACACAGGCGAGTACAGCTGCTGGTCCCTCCAGTGCCCCAACAGTGAGTGCCGGAATGGAGAGGACAGGATAGGCACAACCTTCGTCTTTTTCACAGGTACCGCTCGGCCTAGAGCATTGGCCCCGGGGCTTGGCAGGGGACGGGAGGGAAGGAGGGAAAGAGAGAGGCTGAAGGGATCATCAGAGGACTCCTAGATGTCCATGGTACCACCTCAGGGCTTCCTTAGGTGCATGGTGGGATCTGGGGTTCTCAGGCATGCTCTGTATTGGGGCCCCTACCTCCCGGCTGCCAGTGGAGAGGATCGGATGCTTAAACATTCCACTTTCTCTCCTCATCTGAAATACCAAGAAGCACTCAGAAACACCACGACAAGCAAGCAGCGTCTTATCAATCAATCAGTGGTATTTATGGAGTGCTGACCATATTCAGAGAAGCAGTGCGGTACAGTAGAAAGAGCACAGGCTTGGGAGTCAGAGGTCGTGAGTTCTATTCCCAGCTCCACCATTGATTAGCTGTGTGACTTTGGGCAAGTCATTCGACTACTCTGTGCCTCAGTTCCCTCATCTGTGAAATGGGGATTAACTGGGAGCGTCTCGTGGGACAACCTGATTAGCCTGTAACTACCCCAGTGCTTCCAACAGTGCTCTGCACATAGTAAGCGCTTAACAAATACCAACATTATTATTATTATTATTACATCAAAACAAGAAAACAGGAATCAATCAATCAATCAACCAATTATATTTATTGAGTGCTTACTATGTGCAGAGCAAACACTGTGATATCCTCATAGGCAGGGAATGTGTCTACTAACTCCCAAACATTTAATGTAGTGTTCTGCACACAGTAAGTGCTCAATAAATACAACTGATTGATTGTATTAAATGGGTAGGATAGCGTAATATAACTGAGCTTACAGGGGTGAATATCAAGTGCTTAACGGGTACAGATCCAAATGCGTAGGTAACACAGATGTGAGAGAGAGTAGGGGAAAAGAGGATTTAGTCAGGGAAGACCCTTTGGAGGAGACCCCATTTTAATAAGACTTTGAAGGTGGGAAGAGTGATGATCTATAGGATATGAAGGAAGAAGAAGTTCTAGGCCAGAGGCAGAACTTGGGCAAGGGGTCATTGACGAGATAGAGGAGATTTAGGTTTAGTGAGTAGTTTGGTCTTAGAGGGTTGAAGTGAGCAGGCTGGGCAATAGTAGGAAATCAGTAGGGTAAGATGGGGGGCAAGGTGATTGAATGCTATAAAGTCAATGGTAAGGAGTTTCTGTTTAACGTGGAAGAGAATGGGCAACCACTGCAGGTTCTTGAGAAGCTTAAAGTCAGTCAGATCCAGGATGAATACAGGGAGAGACCACGATGGGCAGTGGACACTATCAATAGATCTGAGCTCCGGCAAAGCCTTGGCAACGGCCTGTCCGAGATGTTTGTCCCGGAATCGAGGTGGCTCCGAGACCACGGGGTTGGTCCAGTCAGACCTGGTGGTGGCCTGTGCTCTGTCTGATTCATTCTCCGTCACTGGAGGAGCTGTATAAGAGGGTCAAGGCCCACACAGTTCATCCTAGGCAGTCGTGTGGGATGTAAAGATGGACTGGGCGTTGGCCTCTCATCATCCCAGTCAGTGCTGCAGGCAGAGAAGTTGGGGGTGGGGCAGATAAGATGAACTCTGCACACACAGAATCCACTACCCCATCAGGGCTGCCTCTCCTTGTCCGGTGCACCTGCCCCCTTGGATGTACACATCCCTTTTGGATGTACACATGTGTATGGTGCAGAGATCTTTGCCCTAGAAGGTTTCTCCTAATAATTATGGTATTTGTTAAAGGCTTGCTCTGTGCCAAGCACGGCATTAAGCACTGGGGTATGTACAATACAATCAGGGCAGACTCAGTCCCTGTCCCACACGGGGTTCCCAGTCTGAAGGGGAGGGAGAACCGGAATTTACTCAGCATTGTACAGATGAGGAAACTGAGGCACAGAGAAGGTGAATACCTTGCTCTAGAGGAGAAGCAGCGTGGCTTAGTGGAAAGAGCCCGGGCTCGGGAGTCAGAGGTCATGGGTTCTAATCCCAGTTCCCAGTTCTGCCACTTATCAACCGTGTGACTTGGGGCAAGTCACTTAACTTCTCTGGGCCTCAGTTACCTCATCTTTAAGATGGGAATTAAGACTGTGAGCCCCAAGTGGGACAACCTGACTACCTCGTATCTACCCCAGTGCTTAGAAGAGTGTTTGGCACATAATAAGCGCTTAACAAATACGATCACTATTATTACGAGCCGGAGCAGGAAGTGTAACCCAGGTCTCCTGACTACCAGTCTCAAATCCACCAAGCCCCGCTGCTTCTTGGTCCGGTCCCTGTGGCACCAAAGACCGTCGTGTGCCCTAGGCCAGGCCTCACCTCCCGTCCCCTCTCGGCCACCCCTCTTCTCTCTCCGGCAGACCCCCAGGAGCTCTTCGTGCCCACCGAGGATTACTACGAGGTGGTACAGCTGCGGGCCAACCAGCCCATCCTGCTCCCCTGTCAGGTGACCAGCCCTCTGGCCAAGGTGACACTGCACCGGGAGTTCCCCCTGGAGGAGATTCTGGTGGACGGGGTGGACATCTCATTCGACCCGAAGAAGGGTTTCACCATCCACCGACCCCGAGCTTCCTACGCCGGGTCCCTGTTCTGCATGGCCAGCCTCGAAGACGTGCGACAGATCTCCACCAAGTACATGCTCATCTACGTCAACTGTGCGTGAGCACCCCCTGCGGGAAGCTGGGTTGGTTTGTTTTTTCAGTGGTATTTCTTAAGTGCCGATCCCTGCTCTAAACGCTGGGGTAGGTACAAGGTTGGACACAATCCATGTCCCCCGCTGGGGCTCCCAGTTTGCAGCCCCATTTTATAGATGAGGTAACTGAGGCAGAGAGAAATTGAGCGACTTGCCCAAGGTCACACAGCAGACAAATGGTGTTTAGACTGTGAGTCCCTCATAGGGCAGGGATTGTCTCTATCTGTTGCCGAATGGTACATTCCATGCGCTTAGTACTGTGCTCTGCACATAGTAAGCGCTCAATGAATATGATTGAATGAATGAAATGGTGGAGCCAGGATCAGAGCCCAGATTCTCTAACTCCCAAGCCCAGGCTCTATCCACCAAGTTACACTGCTTCTCTACAGTGATCTGTCGGTCCTGATGCTTAACCTAGCACTGTTCAGTTAGTGGTCCGAATTGATGGGTCAACCGGTTATATTTACCGAGTGCCTACTGGATGCTGAGCGTTGGACTAAGTACTTGGAAGGGCACACCGGAAGTAAAAGATGTGTTTCCTGTCCTTGATGACTTTACTATCATCATCATATGGGTCACTCTAAAGCCACTCTTGACAGGCCATTTCATATCTAAGCAAACCATCTCAGTGTTTGCCTTTTAAGAGAGGATGATGGTAGCTGACTTACATTTTTGTTGTAGATTCCTTTTGTCATTGTTTGATTTACTGTGAAAGTTTGCTATAATCCCTATAGTTTTCCAGCCTGAGACTTTCAAAAATGATGATGATGATGATGATAGTGATGTTTATGAAGCATTTATTAAGTTTATTATTAAACACTTAATAAATATTGGGCTAGGTGCTGGGGTGGATAATTATAATCATGACCATCATGGTATTTGTTAAGCACTTACTATGTGCCAAGCATTGTGCTAAGCACTGGGACAGATAGAGTTCACTCAGATTGAATACAGTCCCTTTCCCTCATGGAGCTCACCATATAAGTGGGAGAGAGAACAGAGGAGGAAACTGAGACACAGAGAAGTGACTTACCTTAGGTCACACAGCAGGCAGATGGCAGGGCTGGAATTAGGTCCCAGGTATCCTGACTCCCAGATGGGACGCAGTATCTATCCCACGCGGGACTCTTAATTAAAGAGGGAGATAGAGCAGTTATCTTCCCATCATTTTACAGATGAAAAAACTGAAACATAGAGAGGTTAAGTGACTTATCCAAGACCCCACAACAGGCCAGTGTCTCTTGAGTCTCTTGACTTCCATGGATCTAGGGTAGCCAATCATCCTGTTTTATATGACAGTCTGGTTTTCAGTTGGCCTGTTTCCATCTAGTACAGAATCAGCCCCAGGTATTTTTAAAGTAGGTAATATGACTTTAAACAGCTCCCCTCTCTCCAACTTGGCTCCTGCCACTGAGCCTCATAGCTTGGAAGCAGAGCCCACATTTGCAGTGACCTGGGGGAAAGGAACAGAAAAGTTCTGGAGCAAACCTGGGTAGGTCGGGGGTCCCACGGTGGAAGCATTCTAGGACGTGCAGGCTTCCACAGTAAGTTCTATAGGATGCCATTAAATTGTAGTGTACAATTCATAACAAACCCCTGTTACTTCCAGGTTGGCAAAGGGGTCGCCAGTATTTACAACTGCTGTAGGTGACCACCCTACATGGGACTGCCAGTCCTATGCTCTGTCCACTGAACCATCCTCCCTCCTCTCCCCTCCATGCACCCAAGAGTCTCCAGAGACCAAGTGCCACTCCAGTGGCACTCTCAATGAAGTTGAAAAGGCAACCGGTCCAGTCATCAGCCAGGTCTTCCCCCAGCCTCCAGGTCAGGCTGCTCACAGGGAAGGGGATTCCACAACCTCTCAGTTACCGTGTAGCACATGATTTGCAGGATCTTTAGAGTTCACCACATAACTCTGGTATGCATATCTGATTTCATTGCTCTTGAGAATCCCTGTCTTTTCAGTCAATCATATTTACAGAGAGTGCTTACTGTGTGCAGAACACTGTTAATTGAGAGTACAATATAACAAACACATTCCCTGCCCACAATGAACTTACAGCCCCCAGTCTGTTACCTCAGAATAACCAATCTGTTTCCACCAATCTGGGTGACAGGGAGGGGTGGGGTTGGTAGTCACCTCAAAGGCTGAATGGGAAACTTAGATCCAGAGAGGTGAAGTGTTTTGCCCAGGGTCAGGAAATAGAGTCAGAATCTCCTCAATCCTCACCCACTGCTCTTTCTACTCTGGTTACGGTAACTTTGGGCCTTACGATTCACCATTCCTTCTCTCTCTTGCCCTGCAGACCCATCTTCTCCCCCAAAGTCTTCCATCAAGTCATCTGGGGCATCCGTCCAGGTGGGAGAAAACTTCAACGTGACTTGTATGGTCCTGGGTGAACCAGAGATTGCCGTGGACTTCACCTGGGAATACCCAGGACAGCAGGTGGGCAGGAAACTTGCCTAGGGGTGGGTTGGGTCAGAAATCGGGGAATCCCCCAGCGAGTATCTGGCCAGGCGGGGGTCAGGAGAGGGCTGAAGAGAGCAACCACTTTGGAGCTGCTCTTGATTAGGATGGGGCGGGGATGGGGAGAACAAAAAGCTGAAGAATGAGCTGTCATAGAGGTGTGGCACTGAGGCATGCCAGTTATCCTTGGGGCGATGCAGTTTATGGTGATTGGCACCAAGGGTGTACGAAAGCTCTTTAACACTGAGTTGGAAGGGCTCTGAGACCTTGCGTTTTCATTCATTCAATCGCATTTATTGAGCACTTACTGCGTGCAGAACACTATACTAGGCCCTTGGGAGAGTACAATATAACAATATCAGAAACATTCTTTTCATTACCCCAACATTGCAGAGGCTGACCAACCAATCGATCAATCAGTGGTATTTATTGAGCACTTTTGCAAAAACACTGTATTAAGTGCTTGGTACAGTTGGTAGATGTGATCCCCTCCCTTAGGGAATTTACAATCTATCAGGGGAGATAGACTTTAAAATAAATTACTGAAAAAGAAATCAACTGGGTATATATATATATACGTATAAAGATATGTATATAAGGGCAACAGGGGTGGGGTGAGTGCCTAAGTGCTTAGTGGGTCGGATTAATGCGTGAGTGAGACAGGAAGAAAATAGGGTGGAGAGATAAGGTGAGTTTAGTAGGGTTTTGAAGATGGAGAGAGAGTATGAATGGAAGGAAGTTCCTGGCAAGAGAAGCAGCATTGCCTAGTGGCTAGGGCATGGGCCTGGCAGTGAGCAGGACCTGGGTTCTAATCCCAATTCCGCCACTTGTCTGCTGTGTGACCTTTGGCAAATTACTTAAAACTTCTCAGTGCCTCAGCTACCTCATCTGTAAAATGGGGCTTAATACTGTGAGCCCCATGTTGGACATGGACTGTGTCCAACCTGATTAGCTTGTCTCTACCCTAGAGCTTAGTACAGTGCCTGGCACATAGTAAATGCTTAACAAATACCATTAAAAAAAAAGGTAAGAGGAAGGGTATGAGCGACGGTTCAGTGGTGGGTGAAGAGAAAGCAAGAGACAGAGAGTAGATTGGTATTAGAGGAACGAAACACATGGGCCGTGTTCTAGAGCTGGGATAGGCGGGGGAGAGAGTTTGATTGAGTGCCTTCAATCGGACAGTGAGGAGATTCTGCTCGATGAAGAGATGGATGGGCAACCACGGAAGGTACTTGAGGAGGGGAAACATGTAGAACAGGTGCAGAGGCTGAGACCGCATAAGGCTTTTAAAATCTCCACCATCCTGGACCCAGAAGCCCCTGTAGAACCCACACTAACACAGCCTGGTTTCAAGCCACCGAAACACCGATTCCCAACAGGGTTTTGTTTGTTTTTTTGTGGTAAACGGTCCAGGTAGGGGAGACAGGCATCTGTTTGAACCTGTGCAAAATACTGTTCAAAGCGCTGGGGATAGGCCTTGGGATGGTAATTCAGAAACAACCCCTGACATACAAAGAGCTCACAATCTAAATGTGTGTGTCAGGGTGGCGGGGAGGACAACCACACCAAGAAAGAAACACCACACTTAAATGAAACAAAAATGGTAAACCGAGGACAGAAACAGAAAGAGCCTCAGTACAGTAGGGGGAAGCGTTTCCGTGTTCCTCACCATTCCGCCTGGATCATCTCCAGCCCCATGATCACAACCTCCTCCATGTTCTAACCTTTGGGATGCTTGCTGTCACCCTCCCGCCATCCTGGGGCAGGGCTTTTTCTCTGCCATGGCTGGCGGGGTGTGAGGAAAAAGAGGCAGAGCATCTCGTGAGAGCCCTCAGGAGGGTCCTGGACTGCTGGCTTGGGGAGGGGGACACCCCGATGGTCTCCTCTCCCTTCTAGAGGCTCCCTGGGGCAGACAGAAGAGAAGAGTAGGAAGGTGCAATTAGCCACTGAAAACACTCTCAATGCTTTGGTCAGACAGGCAGAAGGGTGTGCTTTGGGGGGTTCTAAGGAAGGATGAGGGCTTCCACACACAGTTTTCCACACCCACGAGCATTCGATTTCTTCCCTGCAGACGGTGGGCCAAGATGGTACAGACCAGTCTATAGGAGTGAACATTTTGCCCTCAATCGAGCCAAGTGGCCTATGAACTTGGTCCAGCCTCCATGGCCACGCTGGGCCGCTTCCTGTTGTCTGGCCACACTTGCTAAATTGGACAGTCCTGGGTAACCCTGAAAGTGGGAGCTCCCTTAATGCCTAGCCCACGGGGGTCCTTGGCTGGCCCAGCCCACTGCCTCCAAGACCTCCTTCTCAGCCAACCTTGCCCAAAGGGCCAGCCATGGGGAGGCCGTTGGGTCCATATGGGGAGCAGAAGGAGGAGGAAGCCCAGGGAGCAGGGGAGAAGCGGGGAGGGAGACAGGAGTGGTGAGCCTCTTGAAGCAAACCTCCCTGCTTTGCCTTGCAGATTGGCCGCCCGCCCTATGTCCGAGAGCGCACGGTTCTAGTTCGCCGCGTCGGGCAGGTGCAGCTGGAGTCGGAGAGCGTCTTGTATGTGGATGAGGCCCGGGTGGTGGACGATGGGCTCTACTCCTGCAGGACCGAGAACCACCAGGGCAGCACCACCGCTTCCACCCGCATCCGTGTGCTCCCAGCACCCCCAGCAGCCCGGCCTGCTTCCCGGGGATAGGTCACGGGGCCTGGCCAGGCAGAGGTTGGATGTGGTTCTTCCCACAGATTCCCTCCCTTCGGTGAAGGTTCCTGCGTAAGGTGCCTGATGGACATGGCTTAGTCACAAGTAAAAGTTCTGTGTATTTTGCACATGTGTGGGGGGGACATACCTGCATGTATGAGTGCCTTTGTGCTAGGACAGAGTCTAGTTTCTGCTTTTCTATTAATAATTATGCATTTTGACTTCCCAGTGTTCTTAGTTCAGTAATCCCATTTTGCAGGGTGGAAACCAATTCCTGCGCTCCCTTCTACATAGACTGTGAGCCCCGTGTGGGACCTGATGATCTTGTATCTAACCCAGTGCTTAAAACAGTGCTCGACATCTAGTAAGCACCTAACAAATGCCACAATTATTTTTACTGTTATTAGTACAGTAAAACACATAGTAAGCACTTAACAAAAACCACAGTTATTATTATTTCTCTGCTGAGAGAAAGAGAGATTCACTAATTGATGTAGCCACACAACGGAAAAGGGGAACCAAGATCGAATCAAGATCGGGTCTCTTTCCATTTGCAATTACCATCTGGCCTCCTTTCAGGCCTGTCTGGACACCCAGGGGCTAGTCTACCTTCCCGACTGCCATAGTCACTGTGAGAAATTGTTGACTTCTTCCCAGCAGCCCAAGCTCCACGTTCCTCCTCCTCCGCTTTTCTGTATGAACCCCTGATTGGACTGTGGGCGGGAGAGGTGGGGTGAGAAAAATATCTGCCCTGCTTGAAAAGGCCAGTGTACCCACTGGGTGGGGCATGGGGATGCTGTCTTCCCTGAGTGAGGCCATCTCCACTGCAGGCTAATGTGGGGTTACATAAGGCCGTTCACTCTTAAGTCTCCTAAGGAAGAGCATTTGACCTAGAGGGAAAAAGGCCTGAGAGAAGAGAGCAAGATGATTGATTTCCCTCCCTCCTCTGAGCTCCACTCCTCCTCCCCCAGACTCCACCCTTTTTCTTGGCTCCTAGAACTGAACTGGAGCGACCGCCAGGACCCAGCCCTCTCTCCCATCTGCCAAATCCAACCCCCTGGCTATTACCGAGTCTGGTCGGGAATGCTTGAAGAGGGAACAATGGTGCATTATGGGCCATTCCATCCACGGTCTGTCCACTTCCCTTGTTTCTGGCTCCAGACTTTTCTAGGAAAATAGCAGCTTTGTTTCCATGGACGATCACTCGTTCCTTCTGTTCCCTCTCCCCCGCCTCCTCCTGCAGTGGTGACCCTCCCCTTAGCCTGTTGCTGTGGCAATGACCCGCTAAGAGGAACCGGAGATTAGGGCCACAGGTGGAGGGGAAATCACGGGGGCTGATGAACAACCTCAAGACAAAGATCCCATTTTCATTCCTCCGCCCCGTCCCGGAGGGCGGGGGCAGCGGAGGTGCGGATATTGGTACAGGATGGTTTCTGCAGAGGGACAGCTGCTCTGTCCCCGGAAGCCCTCCTCCACGAGACCCGGCTCCAACAGAGTTGGTAGATGCATTCCCTGCCCACAAGGAGCTTGGGCAGAGAGGGGCTAATGACCCTGGACCTTGGACAAAAGTGGGTGATGCTCAGTTGCCTTCTTGGCCCCAGGGGCCTGACTCCCACCTGTAGCCAGACCGGGTAGTCTTCAATTAATGATGCCTTGATTAAGACGAGCACTTACATTTTTAAGTTTACGCCCCATCTCTGTTTGCCAACACATCACTGTTGACTTGACCAATACTAATCTCCTTTTTGACAGAGTACTGGAGGTGTGGGCAGTGGGAGGCAGAGGGGGCATCCCAGGGAAATTGGGGGAAACAATTTTAAAAACTGCAATGGGGAGAAGGGGAGAATTAAGGGAGGCTGGAGAGGTAAAAGTGTGTGTGTGTGTGTGTGTATGTGTGTTTGCCCTGATCTCCTGGACTGGCTGATCTGTCTGTTTTATCTGTGATCAAGTAAGTCAGCTACCTGAGCATGGAACCCCTCTGACTCCATACAAATACACTGACACAACTCTATTACCCATCTGTAATTGAATGAGTACTCAGTTTGGAACAATTTTGGTCCAAATGGGGAATCTGACCTCAGATTAAGTGGACTCCAGTCCCGTTTATAACACTTCCCTGTGAGAAGATAGGATCCGCCTCACATTTCAATCTGATATTTTAGGGAAGCGGCTGTGTCGAAGGTTTGAGGACTGCCTATAGCCCTCTTGCCGAGCCAGTAGCTTCACAACCCTGGCACCATGGGGGGTGGCAGAGGAGGAGGTGCCACTGGCTAGATGCCTAGAGGACTCAAGGTTTGGAAATAGACATAGAAGAGGGGTATGGGAAGACTATGAGGAAGAGCAGCAGGAAACAGCTAGGATATTCCATCCTGGCAAGGCTTTAGGATGCCTAAGCATGATCGGGAACAACTCTGGAGCTGAGGCTGGGCAGACTACTGGGAGGAGGCATATGACTTGTCCCCCAGAACTTGTCAAAAACACTGGACACTTATCATGGGGCACTGCAGCCAGACCAGAGCACCCAATAGTCAGTAAAGGCCAGGTACAGCTACATATCCCGTGCCCAAGTAGCACGGCCTAGTGGGAAGAGCACGGGCCTGGGAGTCAGAGGACCTGGGTAATAATCCTGACTCGGCCACCTTTCTGCTCTGTGACCTCGGACAAATCACATCTCCGAGCTTTAAGTTACCTCATCTGTTAAAGGGTATTAAATACCTGTTTTCACTCCTATTTGACTATGATCCCCTTATGGGACAGGGACTATCTGACCTGATTATCTTGTATCTACTCCTATGCTAAGTACAGGGCTTGGCACACAAAACCACAATTATACCAATACCACAAAAATGTGAGAAGCAGTGTGGCATGGTGGAGAGAGCACGGGCCTGGGAGTCAACAGGTCTTGGGTTCTAATTTCAGCTTTGCCACTTGTCTTTTGTGTGACCTTGGGTTAGTCACTTCTCTGTCCCTCAGTTACCTCATCTGTAAAATGGGGATTAAGACTGGGAGACCCATGTGGGACAGGAACCGTGTCCAACCTTATTAGCTTGGGTCCAGCCCAGCACTTAGTACCTGGCTGGGTTCATAGTAAGCACGTAACAAATTCCATAAAAAAATTACCTCCAGGGATGAATCGGCATGGCCCCTTTAACCATACAGCCCTGCCATCATCGTCCACGTACGGCTACCCCTTCTAACCCCGCATACGCTCCATCTGCTTTGCTTTAAGGCTGGGGAAAAGAGCCAGAGGCGGTTTCTCTCTCACTAATATTTCCCTCGTGGTCTTCCAGGCCCCGTGGCTGGATCAGCTCCAAGATTGCTAATAAACAGCTTTTGCAGGTAATGCTGCAGCTTTGCCAGCAGAGGATGGCTCCCACAGGCTGAGTTGTGACAGGGCAGGGGAACGGGCACTACCACCCCTAGGAAACACCTTCATTTTAATGTTGAATTTGGGACTCGATAGAAAAATCTCTGCCTGGAGAAAGTGACTAATGGACCACTCCCAAAGAGGGGCCAGCCTCACCAACTATGGCTAGGTAGGTTTCGTAGGCCTCTCCCTCCTACCCCCACATCCCAGACACTATTATGGCTCACTGGCCCCCTCTGGAAGAAATGTCCACAGTTCCCCTTGACTCTGCCTTTATTGGCCTCACCCGAGGGGTGGGACAGACCCATTTTCGTATTTCTGGATGGATCTGATCCCTCCACCTCCCAGCCATATGTCTTTCCATCCCCCCCAAACACACACACACCTGGCTCCCCCTCCCCCACTCTGCACACCAGGAACTGGGAATGTGAAGGAGATCTGAGGAAACAGCCGTGCCCCGGGAAAGCAGAAACTCGCTCAGTCTTAGCGGGGAGATTCCCTTGAAAGACAAGAGAGCTCCTCAGCAGCAGCAGCATTGAGACTCAGTGGCAAGAGGAGGGAGGGGTGAACTGAGGCAAGGTGGGAATAGAGACCAGGGTGTTCCCTCGGTCCTCCTTCCCTGCCCCTCTCCATTCCCCCACATCCCGCCCCTCCGGTCCGGAGTCCTATGTGGGAAGAAAGGAGACTTCCGTAGGGGTGACGGAGGACAGCGGGAAGGCTTGAGGGGAGTTGTTCAGAAGTTGATAAAGGAGTTCTTCTTTTTCCTGACGGATCTGTTGTCTTGACCGGGATTCCTTTTCCAAAGCCTCTTGGACCAGAAGGAGCTCGTCAGAGAGCTGCCTGCAGAGCAGAAAGCAAGAACCAAGGCTCAGGATATGTCTGCAAACGGCACACGAGGAGAACTTGAGGAGGCACAGACCATCCAGTTTGGGGGTTTGGCTGTGAGTACAGGCAGCCCTCATTCTTGGAAAAATGGCGACAAGGCCCTAAGGGCGGGGCTGGTGGCACAATCAATTAATCAATCATTTATTGAGCACTTACTGTGAGCAGAGCACTCTATTAAGTGTTGACGAGAGGACAAAAAGGAGGGGCCTAAGAGTTTGGGGTTGGAGCCGGTGGATCCCAGGGAGGAGTTAGGGGGTGTCGGCCCAGGATTCTTCATCCTCTAACTCCAGAGAGTTGAGGGAGGAGGAAACCCTCTGTAAAGCTTGAATGGGGAAGGACACAGTGGCTCTCTATTTCTAGGGCTCAGGCAGTTGAGGGAGGAGGAAACGCTCTGGAAAGCTTTAGGCAGGTAAGACACAGCAGCTCTCTACTTGGGGCTCGGACAGTTGAGGGAAGAGGAAGCTCTCTGGAAAGCAGGATGGGGGCAGGATACAGTGGCTCTCTACGTCTACGGCTTGGACAGTTGAGGAAAGAGGAAACTCTCTGGAAAGCTTGATGGGGGCAGGATACAGTGGCTCTCTACTTCTAGGGCTCCGACGGTCGTACTCTGCCCCAAGCCCGGCCACACAAGCTCTCCAGGGACTCTGGGGTAGACTCCAGGGTGCTACTTTTAGGGCCAGCTGGAGCTCTCCAGGGGGGCAGTGAGGTTGGGGAGGACACGAAGGAGAAAGAGAGCAGGTTACCTTGACACCAGCAGGTGGTTCTGTCCCCGAACTCGAAGGTCCTCGTTCTCCTGTTGCAGGGTCTTAATTTTTTCCTCCAAGAACAGGTTTTTCTCTTTCTGTTTCAGGCCAGTGGGAGGGAGAGGTTGGTGGTTCAGACAGGCTCAGAGAAATGTGCCAATTATTTTTTGCTTAGATTTCACATATCAAATGGTTAGGCGAAATCCATAGCACCCCCATGAAAACTGACATCTAAGCTCCTCACATGCCTAAGCTTTAACTAGAGTTGCTCACAAGGAGAAAGACTGACTAAACTGCATCTCGCTGTTCTCCTTTCCCCCTGCCTGACCTCTGAGAGGGTGAGGAAACAGATAGAAGATTAATACCAGGAAGGAGCCTGGATAATCCATAAACTGGAACCGGGAACTAGGGTTAATTGAGAGTTGATTGTTTTATAATCCGGATTGATCAAGTTTCAGGGGAAGCAGTGGCTTCTGAAGGGAGGGATGGCCTGCCCACAGGTGGGTTCCTAGGCTCTCCTGGGCATATACATCTTACACACAACTGCGACTGACATTCGAAACTCAAGTTGCGGGGGTACCTGGTGTCAGCAAGGACCCACGGTCCTGCAGGAGGCTTGAAAGAAGGCATCCAACCTACCACAGTTTCCAAGTTCATCAGCTTTCGGTCCTGCTCATGGATGCGTTCATTCTTCATCTCAATGACAAAGTGCAAACTCTTCAGCTCCTGCTCCCAGAACTGGCTGGGGCTGCCATAATCCTAGTAAGGAAAAGACCGAGTGGATTTCAGGCCGACATGTGGCAGGGCGCTGGGCCTCTGGCTCCCACGTGGAAGGGGATCTGAGTTGAGCCCGCTTCCGGCACATGGGACGGGGCCTGCTGCCCCTGGCCTTCAACTTTGGAGCCCCTTTGAGATCCAGAAACGAACTTCCTCCCAAATGGCCAATCCAGGCACCGATATCAGGCACCTGGACACCCAGTGGACTAGGGCGTGTTATCTGAGAGTTGAGGGCAGGTCTCCACCTGGATGTGCTTCTTGTAATCTCGACTCAGGATCGACTCCTCTACTCGCTTCATCTTTGTTTGGAAGGGCTCCAACTGGGAGTTCAACGCATCTATGGTATCCTAGGGCAGGAGAGAGAGGGAGAGGGAGAGGGAGAGAGGAAGAAAGAGAGAAAGAGAGGAGAGAGAGAACAAGAGAGAGCCATTAAGGCTATTACTTATTGAGCGTCACTTTCTAGGCTCCCCTCCTCCAGGAGCCTGGTATCCAGTATAGCAGGTAAAGATTTAGGGTAATTGCCCCGGATATCCCACAAGGCACCACTAGATGTCCTTCACCAACTTTTGATTATATAACAAATGTCCACCCATCAGTACCCCCCATCAATCAATTAATAAACTTTATTGAGCACCTACTATGTGCAGAGCACTTGGGGGAGTACAATAGAGTTAATAGGTTTCGTCCCTTCTTCGAGAAGTTTTCATTTAGTTGGGGAAACAGAAAAATCGTGACCTAGTGGAAAGGCCATGGGCCTGGGTTTTAATCCCAGATCTTCCATTTGCCTCTGTGAGATCTTGGGCAAGTCACTTGTTTTATCTGTGCCTCGGTTTCCTCATCTGTCAAAATGGAGATTAAATAACTGCTTTCCCTCCCACTTGGACTGTGAGCCCTATGGGGGAAGGGGACTGTGTCTGATCTCATTATCCCTAGGGCTTAGAACAGTACTTAACATATAATAAGTGCTTCACAAATACAAATATTGCTATTACTAAAATACTTTACAGATAGAAGGAAGAAGGAAAAGTGTACATGTATGCACATGTGAGTGCTTAAGTAACAGTGCTTAAGTAACAGTCAATATGCACAAAAGTGCGACAGTTAATTGTACCTCCATGAATTATTCTTCATCAAATCCAGCCAACGCTCCATTATCTGTGATAGTAATTGAGGTATTTGTTAAGCACTTATTATGGGCCAAGCACTATACTAAGTGTGGGATAGGTACATGATAATCAGGCTGACATGAGGCTCACAGTTTTAAGTAGGAGTGAGGTTGAATCCCCATTTTTCAAATGAGGAAACTGAAGCCCTGAGAAGTGAAGCAACTTGCTCAGGTCATACAGCAGGTATTTGGTAGAGACGGCATTAGAACTCAGGTCCTCGGACTCCCAGGCTCATGCTCTTTCCACTACGCCACATTGCTTCTATTTGGATGCAGAGAAATGAAATCCACAGGTAATCTAAAAACCTCATTTAGCCTCTGCCTCATTTGAATTGCATTTTACCTCCACCTTCACCACACCTTTGAAAAACTGCTTAACAAGTACAGTATCAAAATAGGCAGGTTTTCTGTTTCACTTCCTCTTCTGTTCTATCTCTTCCCGGTTTCTAAGGAAACCAGGCAGCAGAAGAGAGATGGAGAAGCCAGTGGTCTGGATATATCAGTTCCTAGATTGTTGAAAATTGACTAGACTGCATCTTTAAGGGGGTGGTTAAGAGATGCCCTAGCATTAATGGGGCCCCAAAGAGACAGAATGACTTTATAAGGCTGGCTTGAGCCCAGCGGGGTCAGGAATAGTTGCAAGAGGCACAAAAATTCTTTTCTGGGTTTTGGTATACGTTCATCGAAGTGAAAGCGAGTGAGTGTGTGTGTGTGTGTGTGTGTGTGTGTGTGTGTGTGTGTGTATGGGGGGGTGGGGGTGTGTGTGAGAGAGAGAGAGACAGGCGGACAGACAGAGAGAAAGAGAGTAACCTCTACTATTCATGGAAGTATGGTTGGGAAAATGAGCTTTAGTTAGGAACTGGATAAGGGCTGCTCCCTTAGAATGTGAGCCCTGTGTGAGATAGAAGCTATGTTTAAACTGACTGTATTATTTCTACCCCAGCCCTTACTACAGTGCCTGTAAACACTTTACAAATACCAAAACTATAATAATAATAATAACAATAATAAGAAGCAGCAGCAGCGGCATGGTTTAGTGGAAAGAACATGGGCCTGGGAGTCAGAGGGCCTGGGTTCTTATCCCGGCTCCTCTTCTTGTCTGTTGTATGACCTTGGGTAAGTGACTTAACTTCTCTATGCCTCAGGTCCCTCGTCTGCAAAATGGAGATTCAATACTCCTCCTTCCCATTTAGGCTGAGATACCCATGCCAGCTCTAATTATCTTTTATCTACCCCAGTGCTCAGTACAGTGCTTGAAACATAGTGAGCACTTAATAAATACCACGGTTATCCTCTTCTTTTCATTATTATTATTATTACTTTATAGCACATCAGCTAATAGCCTTTATACTGGTCTCCCTGCTTCTTATCTCTTTCCTCTTCAGGGTATCCTACATCCCGCAGTCCAATTACCTCAGCACTCATAGTCATCCAGGGCAAATTTATAAAAATTTATAAAAATTGATTTATGTACTCTATTTATATCAATAGAATTATTGAGCACTTACGGTGTGCAGAGTACTGTACTAAACTCTTGGGAGAGTACGATTTAACAATATGACAGACACAGACTCTGCCCACAGCGAGCTTAGAGCCTAGAGGGAAATCCACTTTCATATTTCCATTCTCTTTTTCCTGTTATTTATAAACTATTTTATATCTGTCTCAATTGTAAGCTCCTTTAGGGAAGGATTCATGTCTTCTGTCTTCATTGAACTCTCTCAATCATTGAGTATTGTGCTCTGTACCCAGTAGGTGGTGCTCACTTTGGGCAAGGAACATGTCTATCAACTTTTGATGTACTGTACTCTCCCCAGTGCTCTGTACAAAGCTATGCACACAGTAAAGAGCTTAATAAATACCACTGATTTTTTGACTGATTACTGTGGGGTCTGCTTTACTAAGTGAGGATGAGGATAATCTGTTAGCTAACTTTTTGCTTTGAATGACTTTTAGTTTTCTAAGGAAAGACTTGCCTATTGTTAAAATTTACTTTGTCCCCTTAATGTCTGGGCCAATCAGTTGTTTCCCCCTTTCCACTTGAGGGTCTCCTGGGGAAGTCAAAAATCTCCTAAGTGATTTTCTCCCAAATAAAACAATGGTTGAAAAGCACATGACCTCAGCCCCTCCCCATTTGGCCTCTTAATAATAATGTTGCTATTTGTTAAGCTCCTACTATGTGCACAGCACTGTTCTAAGCGCTGGGGGGATACAAGGTGATCAGGTTGTCCCTCATGGGGCTTACAGTCTTGATCCCCATTTTACAGATGAAGTAACTGAGGCTCAGAGAAGTTCAGCGATTTTGCCCAAAGTCACACAGCTGACAAGTGGCAGAGCCGGGATTAGAACCCATGACCTCTGACTCCCAAGCCTGTGCTCTTTCCACTGAGCCATGCTGCTCCTCTTCCATTCTGCTCATACACCCTGCTGAAACAGGAAGCCACCCAGGCTAGGTGACAGGAGGGTCTGACCTTCAGGGACGACTGTGCTGCTTGGAAGGACTCCGTCAGGGCCGCCTTCTCTCGCTCATTTGACAAATGGATCTCTGGAGGAGGAGACAGTACACGTGGTGACCACCCAGTTTGCTCTAAGTCGGGAACGCAGCAGTAATTATGGCTCAACCAAATGGACCATGGGGATGAACCCCTTTAAATGGGGGTCCTGGCTTGCTGGTGTTTTCCCTGGGCCTTGGAGGCTATTGGAGAGGAGAAAAGGTAAAGGGGCAACTTGAGCCAGTTCCTTCAGCTTTGCTTCCTAGGTGCCTGTGGAAATGTCATGTAGAAGAAGAGGCAAGATGAGGTCTGGCAGCAGTCACTCCCGCCACAGGCACCCCGCTGAGGGGGCCAGGCACAGGGGGGACACTGAGGAATGGGCTCCCCAGGAGGACCTGGGTGTCAGCTTCTCGCCTGGTCCCACTCCGGAATTAACAAAAGTGGCACAATGGCTCTGCCCAGCCCAGGTGCTGCTTTCTGAAAACGTGGAGTCAAAACTGGGATCTGTGCCATTGGGCAGAGAGCATGCCATGGACAGTGAATTAAAGGTGGGTAGTTAGGATTCCTAGCAGCCAGTAAATCAGAGCAGCAAGCAGACTTCCACCAAACAGAACCTGTTTTCCAAAGGGATTTGGGCAGATGGCAGAGACTTGTCAACGGGGCAGCACAGGTACTCACTCTGTACAGACCTGGGTCTGTGTCAAGACCCCCGAGACAGGGGAGGGGGAGCACGGGGCCCAGGTTGAGGCGCAGACCCCACAGTTACCTCGTAGCTTCCCATCATGTGCCTCCGTCAAAGCCCGGAACTGTTCGGCAAGCTTCTCTTGAAGCTCTAACTCCCTTTCCTGGGTCACCTAAAAATACAACGTGGAACACGAGACTGATTATAATATGCTCCAGTGATGAGGCAGTTCCTTTCCCACAAACAGAAAACCAATACCTCCCAGCCCTGCCCTCCCACACAAGTGACAACAGGACTTTAATGGAACCTTGGAAACAGACACCAGCCTGGATTGAGTAACCAGGGGAACTGCAATGAAGGCAGGTTTTTGAGTCTACTGACTCTGTTGTACGCTCCCAAGTGTTTGGTGCTTTGCACAGAGGTTGCCCATCCACCTCCGCATCAAACAAAAGCTCATCCCCACTGTCTTTAAAGCACTCAAACGCCTTGCTCCCTCCTACTTCATCTCACTACTCTCCTACTACAACCCAGCCCACAAACTTTGCTCCTGTACTACTACCCTTCTCACTGTACCTCGATCTCATCTTTCTCACCACTGAACCTTCACCCAAGCCTAAGCCTCTGGCTTAGATCGTCCTCCCTCCCAAAATCCTACAGACAACTAGTCTCCCCACCTCAAAGCCTTATTAAAGGCACATGTCCTCCAAGAGGCCTTCCCTGACTAAGCCCTCCTTTTCTCTTCTCCCACTCCCTTCTGCAATGCCCTGACTTGCTTCCTTTATTCATCCTCCCTCCCGGTCCCACAGCACTTAATAATAATGTTGGTATTTGTTAAGCGCTTACTATGTGCCGAGCACTGTTCTAAGCGCTGGGGAAGATACAGGGTAATCAGGTTGTCCCACGTGAGGCTCATAGTTAATCCCCATTTTACAGATGAGGTAACTGAGGCACAGAGAACTTAAGTGACTTGCCCACAGTCACACAGCTGTCAAGTGGCAGAGCTGGGCATGTACATACATGTAATTTATTTATTATATTAATGTCTGTCTCCCCTCTAGGTTGTAAGGTCATTGTGGGCCGGGAATGTGTTTATTTATTATTATATTGTACTCTCCCAAGCACTTAGTACAGTGCTCTGCACACAGTAAGTGCTAAATAATATGATTGACTGACCGACCCACCCACCATGGCCTGTACCTAACTCTCCCTTCTATGGTATTTATTAAGTGCATTAAGAAACAAGAGAGTCAAAAGATAAGATGGTGCCAGGTGCTGCAAACATCACACAACAATTTTGTGTGGCCGTTGTAGCTCCCTCACTGGCCTCTTCAGCCACACACACACTGTGAACTAAACCATCAATAGTATCATCTTCACATTCCAAAGACAACTCTATGCATACATATTTTAAGCACAAATGCAGCACTGTGCTGGACTGAGCTAAAACTCTAAGACAGTCAATTTACAGACAATCCCTAGCCTGCAATCTAGCAAATTAGGGAAGACAGGCACATAGACTGATAAAAATAAATTACCAACAACTGAAATTTAGAATATTAAAAGGAGAAGCTAAAATGTCTTTTGGAGGGAATAGAACTCAGATTCTTCAACATTTGAGGTTACAAACTGATACAGTTTTGGACAGTTAGGCAGTTGGGGAGTTAGGTAGGCAGGTGGAATTCCACTTGGAGGGAATAATGGGGCTTCACTCCTCAGTGGTCAGTGGGAGGCAGGTCCAGGCATTGGTGATGTCATGCAGCGTGTCCTCCAACCCCAGCACCTTCACCCCCAGATGCTCTGCCCAAAGTGTCTGACACCAAGGAACTGGACTGACTTGAAGAAGGAGGTGTCCTCTCCAGGCCCTCCATTCATGTGTGAGGATCTGAAACCCAGAGCCATTGATGTAATCAACCACACTTGAGAAAGTCATTATGGCCTGTATTAGTTGCAGTTGCAAGTTTAATTCTTGTTCAGCCTCCTGTATAGTTCAGTTCCAAAGTCTGCGGTTCCCAAATTCCTGAAACCAAGGCTTTCCCTTTGTGGTGAGCCATCTCCTTGGGGTTCAGGGACACCTTCAGGTTGTGTATCCGGGATGGTCTGTGGTCCCTCTGCCACAGGCGAAGCAAACCTTACAGGTCCCCGGAAGGACACTTTCTGACAATCAAAAATACTTCGGGCCCATCCCAGCCCTTGTTCCTTGGTAGGACATCTGGCTGACTGTGATCTCCCCATCCCCTTGGAGCTGTGAGCACCCCCGGGGGACAGATGGATGGAGCCGGAGCAGAAGTGAAAGCATCCAAAGGTCAGCTCTGCCTTTAGTCAAAAATGATGAAAGTACCCGATGTTCTGGCTCCGGATCAGGTGGGGGCTTGCTTCCCAGCCCCTTCTCTCTGAGCTCACTTGGTTTGAGACCCTCCATAAATGTTGAGGCTTCTGCCAGTGCTCCACTTTGCTCCCTTTTAAGTCTCCCATGGTGCTTCTCTGGCCTCTCTCACAGCAGGGGCTGATGGCCTAACAAGCGTGGGACTTGCCCCGGGGAAAGGAGCAATGAGAATCTTGGGAACAGCACAGGGCTTACTGCTGTCTTTGGGCAAGTGAGGCAGGTAGACTGAGGAGTGGTAGAGGAAGTCTAGGTGTCTACCTGCAGGAGTGGAAGTGCCAGCGAGTAGTGTGCCCCATGTCCCAGCTTGGAGCCAGCCAGGGTGCGTAGTAGATGCAAGGAGGCAGAGGACCACACGTGCATGGGGTGAGGGGGAGGAAGGCAGACAATAATAATAATAATAATTACAGTATTTGTTAAGTGCTTACTATGTGCCAGGCACTGTTCTAAGCCCTGGGGTCAATACAACCCAGTCCCAGACACAGTCCCAGTCCCAACTAGGGCTCACTGTCTTAATTCCCATTTTATAGATGAAGGAAATGAGGCATAGAGAAGTGAAATGACTTGCCCAAGGTCATTCAACCCAGGACCTTCTCACAACCAGGCCTGTGCTCTGTCCACTAGGCCACGCTGCTTCTTTGCCAGAAGGCTTTAGGGGAGGGGGCATCTGAGCAACCAACCAGGCACTCCCAATCACTCCTCGGCCAAACAGCTCTCTGCTCTCCAGATCTTAAGCCTTACTTGCAGGAGAATAAGGGAAGAGGCTTCTGCTCCTGCCCTCCCAGTCCACCTGATCCCAAATGGTGATCCTGGTGCTCTCGAACAAGAAGCCCTGTAGGTCAGGATACTGCCCCTCCACAGAGGGATGGGGCTCCTAAGGGCTATGTGGAGGAGGGGTCCTCGAGGCCTGTACAACTTGGGAAAAGGCAGCCTCAAAAGTGGACACCCTGACCCCGCATGGGGACGCCCTACACTGGAAGTTCTGACAGGATGGATGAGTCACTCCCAACGGACGCCAGCCAGCATCCAACCAGCCAACCCAACCGGCCTTTGTTCAAGCGCACGGGAGGGGAGGGCCCGCCCCACCCCTGAACTCTGCTTCACCCTGACGCTGGGGAGATGAGTTCTCAGCCCATCCCTGAATTTTCTGGATGGCCAGTGGCACTGAGGGCGGCAGGGAGACGGGCCGCTCAGGAGAGCTCAGGCCTGCCTGCCTTCCTGAGGACGAATGGAGGGGGCGGGAGCAGGGTTAGCGGTGTTCCCAGGACACAGCATCTGAGGTCCTAAGAGCAGAACTGTGGGATGGAGGGGTAGGAAGGGAACTGACCCTAATTCCAAATGTAGCCCCACCCAAAGGATAATCCGAATCAGCAGTAAGAGAAAAGTTATTCAGTTATTATAGCAAGGCCAGGGACTAGCTGTCTTCAACCTCATTGGGTTGAGAGCCAGGAAATGGGCTTAATTGTTAGAGGGGGAACACATACTAGAGCTAAGAAAGAGCTTTTTACAGGAAACACTTAATTGGGTACCATGGGGAGACCATGCAGCTTGACCTAGTGGAAAGAGGACGAGCCTGAGGTTCAGAGGATTTGGGTTCTAATCCCTGCTCCACCACTTTTCTGCTGCATGACCTTGGGCAAGTCACTTATCTTCTCTGTGCCTCAGTTACCTCATCTGAAAAAACAGGATGAAGAATGTGAGCCCCTCATGGGACATGGACTGTGTCCAACATGATTAGCTTGTATCTCCCCAGTACTTAGTACAGTGCCTGGCACACAGTAAGCATTTAACAAACACCATTTTTTAAAAAAAGACCGAGGAGTCAGGGGAGTCAGGTTTTAACCCTGGCTCCTCCACTTTTCTGGCTGTGTCCTTGGGCAAGTCACTCACCTTCTCTGTGCCTCTGTTTCCTCATGTCTCTGTTTCCTCATTGTAAAATTGGGATTCAACATCTGTTTTCCTTCCTATTTAAACTGTGAGCCCAATTGGATTGTGCTCAATCTGATTATCTTGCATCTAATCCCAGGAATTAACACAGTATTTGGCATATAGTAATTGCTTAATAAATACCATCATTATCATATGACATAAGTGGAGAGGTTGGATTCATGGGGAGTAGCTGGGTAGGTGGGTTGGGGGAAGGAATGGATAGGTAAACCCACCTGGACTCTGATCTCCTGGGCCTGTTTCTCCTTGTCCGCTCGATGGTCTGCCTCCAACCTCTCCTTTTCCTCTTCATGCTGTTGGAGGATCCTGGAAATCTCCCTCTGCTGCTTCTCCAGAAGTTCAGCTGTCTCCTTGCAAAGAAGTGAGGTTTGTCCTGCAAGAGAAAACACCAACCAGGGGAGGGATTGAGTGGAAGCTGAAAACACGCAGTCATCTTGGGGAAAAATTCTGGAACAGTCAAATTCAAGTCAATCAATTCATGGCATGTATTTGCTGAGTGCCGAGTGCAAAGCACTGAACTAAGCACCTGCGAGAGTATGATATAACAGAGTTGGAGACACATTCCCTGCCCACAATGAGCTCACAGCCTAGAGGAGGAAACAGACCAAAATATAAATAAATTAAATTATGGCTATTTACATAAATGCTGTGGGGCTGAGGGATGGGTGAATAAAGGGTTCAAATCCAAGTGCAAGGGAGACTCAGAAGGGAGTGAGAGAAGAGGAAATGAGGGATTAGTTGAGGAAGGCCTCTTGGAGGAGATATGCTTTGAAGGTGTGGAGGGTGATCATCTGTCGGATATGAAGTGGGAGGGTGTTCCAGGCCAGAGGCAGCACGTGGGTGAGGGGTCAGTGGCAAGATGGATGAGATCGAGGTACAGTGAGTAGGTTGGCATTCAAGCGCTTAGTACAGTGCTCTGCACATAGTAAGCGCTCAATAAATACTATTGAATGAAGAAGAGCGAGGCACGCATGCTGGGTTGTAGGAGGAAATCAGGGAAGTAAGATAGGAGGGGGCAAGGGGATCGAGTGCCTTAAAACCTCTGGTGAAGAGTTTCTACTTGATGCCTAGACACTGGCCCCCACGGGCAAACATGTTGCAGACAGTTTGGGTGGACAAGAAACCTGAGTTGTTGTCTTGGACCCTCAACCCAAAGAGAGGAGCGACCCAAGAGCTGAGGGCAGCACCTGGAAAGCTTTCACTTGACCTAAGTTCTCTGTCCATTCTTGTGGCTTAAGAGCAAGCATATTCCTGTGAGACCTACAGCACTTGGAGAAAATGTCCAGGGAAGAGGCACAGAGTAAGAAGGTTATGAGGTATGAGAACCAATCAGGAAGCCCTTCATTTGAACACAGTGGGGAGACATTTGCAAAGCTGATTCGGGAATTTTTGACGTCTTGACGAATAGGTACAAATGTCACCCAAGCTCTCTCTGGCCGGCCACATCCTCTCTTCCCAGGATGTTGAACCACTCGGCTTGTGATGTTCTGTACGTGTCCTCTACATGTACTATCAGACGTGACAGGAGAGCCGTCCCCCACTTTGCAGGGAGCTGTCAGATACGGGACAAGAAACAGGAGCTGTTCTGTGGAGCTTGCCCAAGGAGGTCTGGTCAGAGCTGGAGCAAAGTCTCCCTCCTCTTTCTCTTTTGCCTCAGGCAAGGCCATTAATCTCATCCCTGCTGCCAGAGGGAAGCTTTACTCTGGTGCTGGGCTGAGGGCAGGTACTCTGGAGAAAGATGAGGCCACTGGTGTGGGTCTGTAGAGGAATCCCTGTGATGGATCCGGTGGGAAGACCAGGTTTGATCCACTGGCAGTCACGGGGATGGAACGCACCTCTGGAGCCCGAGCATATCTGACTGGATAGTCGCTCCTGTGACTACAACTGTGCAAATGCTGTACCCGATGACCTACTTGTGCACTGAAAAACTCCTGTGGGGAAGGTATGGAGGTGCCTCTCACCTGAATCTGCCTTCAAGGAGCCTAACTCCTGGGTCTCCGGTTTGGGCAGCTGCTCGGCTTTCTGTCGCCTCTAGAGAAACACAAAAGTTGGAATTCAGCATCCTGGCATACATAATGGGAGAACTTTTTAGGAAGTGAGTTGACTCCATGGATAGTAGGGATGGGAAACACCAATCTTGGGAGATGGCAGTGTCAAGAAGCAACGTGGCCTCCAGGTTAGAGCACGGGCCTGGGAGTCAGAGAACCAAAATTCCAATCCCAACTCCACCATTTGCCCGCTGTTGAAGTCACTTCACTTCTCTGTGCCTCAGTTTCTTCATCTGTAAAATGGGGATTTGTTACCTGCTCTCCCTCCTATTTAGACTCTGAGTCTCATGAGGGACAGGAAGGTACTACCTCAGCACTTAGAACAATCCTTTGCACATAGTAAGGATTTAACAGATACCATTATTATCAGTTGGAATGCTTTTTGAAATCCAACTTTGACCAGGTCTTTTTTCCTGGCCTTCCTCTGCCTATGCCCACATCAGCAGCAGCAGCAACAACAACAGCAGCTTAAGTGTTAGGCCGGGTGCCTGGAGCAGGGCTGATCTGGGAGTCCAGTCTTTGGAGGCTGCTCTTTCCTCGTGGCTTCTCTTAGCCTTTCCCCACCACCCTGCCCACCCAGCTCTCGCTCCCCATTTGGGGGTGCTTCTATCCTGTTTGCCCTCCTTCAGCTTGGGGTGCATTAACTCTATGCCTCCTTCCCTCCTACAGAACACCTGCCAGGTCCCGCCCCAATTCTGGGCTGTTGGAAATTTCCTGCTCCATTCTGAGAGTGCATTTGGGTCACCTTGGGCCAACCTCAGCTTCATCGTCACTGTCAACTGACATTTGTGGAGCACCCTTCCGGTGAAAGACATTGAAATAAACACTTGGAGGGACGTGGAGGAAAGAGGGCCCTAGCCCTCAAGGAGATTACAGTCTAACAAAGATAGGCAAACTACTTACAGAGTTTCTCCTCTGAAGTCCGAAAAAAGCAATGCTTTGTAAAGGCTGCTTAATGTGGCAAGTGGTGTTAAAATTCTGTAACCAGGCAGAGGGACCTGCCCCATCATCAATGTCACAGCATGAGAAGCAGTGTGGTCTAGTGGAAAGAGCACGGGCCTGGGAGTCAGAAGATTTCGATTCTAACCCCAGTTCCACCACTTGCTTGCTGGGTGACCTTGGGAAAGTCATTTAACTTCTCTGTGCCTCACCTTCTTTTTTGTAAAATGGGGATTAAATACTTGCTCTCCCTCTCAGAACCCCATGTGGGACAGGGACTGTGTCTGATATGATTGCTACCATGTACCAGTGCTTGGTACATAGTAAATGCTTTACAATTACTATTATTATTATTTTGTGTTGTTGTTATTATTATATACCACTCCCAAGGACAAAAGGGAACTATCTGATGTCTCTTTTCTCTCTCTCAGATAACAGAATTTGTCCAGAATACCTTGGGGGAGCATATGCAAATCATTAAGGGTAACAGATTATCTCAAACATATGAGAACAACATGAGAAGGAGCATAGCCTAGAGGATAGAGCACGGGCCTGAGATCAAAAGGACCTGGGTTCTAATCCTGGCTCCACCACTTTTCTACTCCGTGACCTTTGGTGAGTCACTTCACTTCTCTGTGCCTCAGTTACCTCATCTGCAAATTGGGGATTAAGACTGTGAGCCCCAAGTTGGACCAGGATTGTGTCCAATACGATTTGCTTGTATCCACTCCAGCACTTAGTACAGCACCTGACACGTAGTAAGCACTTAATAAATGCCACATTATTATTCCTTATTAATAGTAGTAGTAACATATGACCATTCAGTGAGCTCTCTCTGTCTCCAACCTGCAGACCTGCTGGTCTTCCCGTTTTTGAGATGTTCCCTGCTGTTCTGGCATTCTGTTTGCAACCTTACAGGCTGCCTGTCAGTCTCCTCCAGCTATAGCTTTTAGTGCGTGGCCAAGGGGAGAAAGCATAATCTGGGGCTCAGGAGATCTGTGTTGTAAACCCAGCTCTGCTACTGACCTCTTCTGTGACCTTAGGCAAGTCACTTAACCTCTCTAGGCCTCGGTTTCCTCATCTGAAAAATGGAAACAAATTTCCTGCTCTCTCCCTCTTAGAGATTGTGAGCCCCGTGACCCAGGGGCTGTGTCCAATCTGATAATCTTGGGTTGCCCCAGTACTTAGTACACAGTAAAATACTTGATAAGTACCATGGTTACTGTTATCCCAAACTCCCGGTGAGGAGGTTGGGCAGGGTGGCAGGGAAGTGGGAGAGGATGTTGGGGATTTGAGAGTCTCGGGAGGAGCTGCAGAACCAGAAACCCAGCGGGAAGAAAGAGAAAGCATCTTGCAAAACTTTGGGGTTTGGGAGTTAGACATTTTGATCAACCCCAAAGCCCCGACGGCCCCCCAAGATCTTCTCTCCCTCCAGTCTCCTTTCTCACAGAACAACCTGCCTGCTGGCAAGAACCAAGACGAGACAGCAGAGGGGCCCAAATCAGTTAACAGCTCCCATCCCCACACAAACTCTGCTGCTTTTTATAGCCTCCTGCAGAGTCCAGAAATAGCGCGAGGCTAAGAGCAGAGCCTCAGCAGGAATGAGAAAAGGAGAAATAACAATAAATCAAAGGCAATCACAGGCACGAAGCTCTGTCCCACCAATATCTGGCCCCTGAGAAATCTCCCCTCTTCCCTGCCACAGTTCAAACAATGACGCTATCAGTGGAGGAATGCTTTGTTAGGCGATCAGCTGTCCTCTCAGACAAGGCTGTTCTTAATATGGGGCCACGGTTCCCCTCTCCCTGTCCAGGGTAGCAGGTTCAGGAGGGATCCACTTCAGAAGTTCACTGAGGGTGGAAAACTTGGCAGAAGCGGCCCTGGGTGTGAGTTCATTTTTATTTTTAATGCTTTCTGAGGGAGAGGCGAGAGGTGATGGCATTCTTTTGCACTATTCTTACTTGATTTCCCAGCTCTTTCCTTCCTCTTCCTCGCTCCTCACTCATTCCATGAACTGCACCCCAATGGGCAGTGTGGATTAGCGGTCAGAGCCTGCATGGTAAGGCAACTGAGTTTGTATCTTGCCTGGGCACCTGACTCCTCCGGGTCGTCTTACTGAACTCATCTGGAAAATGGGGAAAGGCCGAGTGGAAAGAGCATGGGCCTGGGAGTTGGGGGACTAGGGTTCAAATTCCGGATCTGCCACTCACCTGCTGTGTTTCCCTGAGTGCGTCACTTAACAGTTCTGTGCTTCAATTTCCTCATTTGTAAAATGGGGATTAAATCCCTTTTCTTCCTCCCCCGTAGACTATAAGCCCTGTATAGAACAGGGACTGTGTCCAACCTGATTATCTTGTATCTACCTCAGTATTTAGTACAGTGGGTTTGGCACGTAGTAAGTTCTTAACAAATATAATAATAATAATAATACACATTCCAAGGAGCTCAAGATAAAGGTTTGGGGTCAGTTTGATCTTTTTTTTTCCCTTCTGGGGAGACCAAAGAGCTGTTCTTAGAAAACAGAAATTTTGCCCCTCACTGGTGAGATGGCTTCCAGGGAAATGAGGAAGTCGCCAGGGGGCACCTTCTTGGTCATCACTAACTAGAACCTCTCGGAGAAGAATAATAATAATAATAATAGTAATGTTGGTATTTGTTAAGCGCTGAGCAGAGCACTATTCTAAGCGCTGGGGGAGATACAGGATAATCAGGTCGTCCCACGTGAGGCTCAGTTAATCCCCATTTTACAGATGAGGTAACTGAGGCATAGAGAAGTTGTGACTTGCCCACAGTCACACAGCTGACAAATGGCAGATCCAGGAGTCGAACCCATGACCTCTGACTCCGAAGCCCAGGCTCTTTCCACTGAGCCACGCTGCTTCCCCTAAGGGTTGTAGATGCTGGTTACTGACATCTGTCTGGGATTCTGGGCCTGGATATTGGTGGGATGTGAGCAGTTTGGAAGAGGGGAATGAAAAACAGATCTTGGTGGGATTTTTGCTTTCAAGGCAGCAAGGGGATGACTTGTCTGTGGGGTGGCAGGCGGTGGGGGACAGGAGTGCTGTTATTACAGGCCAGTCCAGTCAGGAGCTTAAGGCTGCGCACCTGTTCCTCCTTCCAGTGTGGAACAGATAAGCCCCTTATCTGAGGTACAGAGTTGGGCTTTCTGGTCCTGGCCTGGAGTGACCCTGCTGGCAACAGAGGGTACCTAGCTAGCACCAACAGCCTACCTCCCCACCACCTACTGCTCCTTCTGCGGAGCTCACATCTGCTCCCAGCTGCCGCCAGCAGGAAGCCTACGTGGCAACTGGCAGAGGAGTGAAGTGGGTGGAACAGCCCTCCCCCTTGCCGTCCACCGAGCTGCCCCTCCTCCTGCACAGGATGGGCAGATGACTGATCTGCAGATGGCAGACTGCTGTCTAAACTCACACCTTGGCTTTGGCCGAGATGATCCACCTCCTTGGGGCTGCACCTGTAAAGCTATATATATTTAAAGGGGAAGGGATTTTTAATGATAACTGTGGTATTTGTTAAGCGCTTACTTTGTGCCAGGTATTAAGTGCCGAGGTGGACACAAGGAAGTTGGACCCAGTTCTTGTCCCACATAAGGCTCACAGTCTCAATCCCCATTTTGCAGCTGAGGTAATGGAAGCACAGAGAAGTGAAGTGACTTGCCCAAGGTCACACAGCAGACAAGTGGCAGAGCCAGAATAAGAACCCATAACCTTCTGACTTTCAGGTCCGTGGTCTATCCACTACACCAGGGTGCTTCTCTTTCTCCCTCCTCTCTGGAGCACATGGCTGTACTTCGCTCCTGCCTAGGGGGATAGTTGGACCCATCTAAAGAAAATGTGGGCTTCCCCCTCTGAGCAAAAACAGTACTTGGACCAGCCCAAGGGATTCTGCGTCTGAGAATGAAGGAGAGATGGATAGTATAGACTGTAGAATGTAAGCTTTAGACTAGAAGCTCACTGTTGGCAGGGAACATGTCTACCAACTTTGTTATAGTGTACTCTCCCAAATGTTTAGTAAAGTACTGTGCACACAGT
The DNA here is from genome assembly GCF_004115215.2 of Ornithorhynchus anatinus. Classification (NCBI taxonomy): domain Eukaryota; kingdom Metazoa; phylum Chordata; class Mammalia; order Monotremata; family Ornithorhynchidae; genus Ornithorhynchus; species Ornithorhynchus anatinus. The sequence continues at coordinate 33,187,489 of NC_041749.1, read as the reverse complement.
AAGCACTCAATAAATACTGATTGACTGACAGTGGAACAAGGAAACTGTGGCCAGATTTCTGGGTGGATGCACGCAAAAGTAGACACCTCCAAGAGCAGGTTTCATTAACAATCAATCAGTGGTATTTATTGAACGTTCACTATGTGCGGGGGGCAAGAAGAGCACAATACAACAGCATTAGCAGAACTGGTGCTAATGCTGTCCACATTTTCTGCCCACAATGAGCTTACAGTTTAGAAAGGGAGACAGATATTAGAGAATCTCAGTTCTTACAGCCCATTAGTCTCCTGCTAGATACAACTTCTTCTTAACACCCTTCTCTCCATCTTAGTTTCTAGTTGCAAAACATGGACTCTTCATAACCATTTGGATCACTGGTAATTTTCCCTGTGTCGGGCATTCTCATACCATCAAATCCTAAAAGCCAGGAAACAGGAGGTCCTGATCATTGGCTTCAGGGCTCTTCAACATCAATATATACGTCTGCTATCTCCATAGCTATACCCCCAGCTCATAGTCTTCTCTATACTATATAAGTAATTTATTTATATGTATGTCTGTCTCCCTCTCTGGACTGTAAAGCTCACTGTAGGCAGGGTACATGTCTACCAATTCTTAGTGCTTAGTACAGTGCTCTGCAAGAAATACCATTAATAGATATGCTTCTTCCAAGTTCCCAAGCTCACAGTCTTACTACATCGCACTCTCGCCTCTCTTGCTTCCACCTTCTTGCTTATGTCATCTCCCATGCCAGAAACTCGCTTCTCCTTCAAATCCACCAGATTACAGCTCTTCCATCTTTGAAGTCCTCCCAGGAACCCTTCCCTGATTAATTTCCACCACTTTGGGTGATGTCTTCCCCACAGCCACTTTTAGCACTAGATTCTAAGCAATCGACGGCAGGGATTGTGTCCACCTACTCTATTGTACTCTCCCAAGTGCTTAGTACAGTGCTCTGCACACAGTAAGCTCTCAATAAAATACTGCTGATTGATATAAGCAACCATGTATACCTATTTTTCCCTCCTGCTCCTCTCACTTGTCTTCCCCCATTAGATTGGGAGCTCCTGAAGGGCAGGGGCTGCCTCTTTTACTTCTTTTGTGTGGTCCCAAGTGCGCCTAGATCAGTGTGCTGTATGATTATCGACTGACTAAGAAGGAGTTCTGAGAACTGTCTAGTCATTTTTTTAAAATTAGTATTTGTTAAGCTTGGGAGAGAGTCGAGAACAGAGACTCATTCACTATGCAGAAGTGGGCAATGGTAAGCCACTGCCATATTTTTACCAAAAAAACTCTATGGATACACTACTAGAACAAATGCAGATGGAAGTGGGGCATTCTGAAAGAGATGTGTCTGTGGTGTCGCTATGGGTCGGACACAACTCGACAGCATAAAACAACAACAACATCAACAAGCACTTACTATGTGCCAAACACTGTTCTAAGCGCTGGAATAGATACAAATTAATTAGGTTGGTCACAGTCCCTTGTCCTGCATAAGGCTCACAGTCTAAGTAGGAGAGAGTACAGGAAAACTGAAGCACAGAGAAGTTAAATGACTTGCCCAACCCAAGGTCACACAGCAAGCAATAGGCAGAGGCAGGATTAGAATCCAGGTACTGGTCTTTCTACAAGGCTATGCTGCTTCTTCATTTCCTCGCTGAGTCCTTCCTTTCAAAGAGAGAGATGGAAAGCTGGGCAAACAGCAGCATTAATTGAAGATTCTGCCGTCAAAGTGCTCAAACTGTAGCTACCGAAAAAACTTTCTCAGTTAACCACTCAACAGACCTGGCTCTGCTGAGCCTAATCAGTCATTGAGTTATGCAGGGAAATGGACTTTATGAGTCAACCTTGTTCTCCCTTTTAGAGTCAGAGATACTAGATGAAGAAAACTCGAGAGGTCATCAGGTTCAGGCTCCCGCCTCGGGGGAAAGCAAATGCCTAAGACCACCCAGAGCAGATGGTGTTCAGTCTGCCGTTAAGGGGTCCCAGGAACCAGTCCAAATCTTGGGGAAGGAAATGGGAATGGCTGATGCCCTACGAGTCTTGCCGTACTTTCCCACTGTTTGTGCTACTGATGCTAGGTCTGTTTCCTGTGTTGAAGTTCTACAAGGGAGGGGCCCTTTTGTCGCAATGAGGTACAGGATTTGAAAACAGATTTGAGATAAAGCTGATTGGCTGAAGTCGCAAGGCAGGAAGCGGAGGAGGACGTGGGGGAGGCAGCTGGGGGCCTAGAGACCGGGTGTGTCTGAGGCAGAACGCCCTCGTATGCAGGATTCAGGGGAGGGTGAGCCCCCCCCACCCCGTCCGGGGACGGAAGCCCAGCACAGCCAGGATATTCTATTCCCAGAGCTCAGGTTTCGGAGGCTGTGTGGGAAAGATCAGGGCAGGACGGTCGTTGCTGCCCTTCCCCACCAGGCCTCAGGTTCCCCACCTGCAAAATGGGCAGTTTGACTACTTTGGACCAATGATCTCGGTGGACTCTGCAGACCTCCTCCAGAGAAAGAAGAATCCAGCTGTCAGTTACTACCCTGGTGATGTTATCACATTTAGAAGGGACCTTATTTAACCTTACTGCCTGGCAAAGTGCCTGTGGTAACGGGGTTGGAATCACCAAAACCTAGAATGCAAGAGCTGAGAGGAACCCAGAAAGGACCCAAAAAGATCAGGTGATTCAGTTCCTGCTTTTCAGAAGATGAAACCCATCCAAGAAAAATGCTGGGCTTTTAATTAAAGAGCTCCAGGCTCTACGGTATAATCATTCTTTGTGTTCCTCTACTTGTCCTGTAAAGAGCTTTGGGAACTGGGATGAAAGATGGACCGGGAGTGGGTGAAACAACAAGCCACCTGTTGGCAGGGACTCACTGGGGATGGGGCAAGGGGAATTTCAGAGGGGCAAGAAGAGTGGGGCCCTCAGGTGACTAGTTTCCCAGGATCTGGGTTCCCTGCTCCAGCTGAGAGGCCTTGAGCTCTCTCCTGCCCTTGAAAGAGCAGCCTCACACCTGACTGGGCCAACAGGCCAGTTGCCACCAAATTAACAGAACCTGGGCCAGAGCCAAGTGCCTTCCTGAGCAGAAGAGTGGCTGTAGCATCAGGAATTGCCGACGCCCAGCAGGGCAGGCCTAGCGCTCAGAGGGTCCTGTTCTGGACATCCCTAGAAGGACTTTGGAACATGTGCTCTTATCTTATAGTGACCAGAGAAGGGGAGCGGTATGAAGTCTGTCCCCCTCGACCATCCCGGCTCTCAAATCTGGCCCAGGACAGCTGGGGTGAGCTGAGGCAGCCCAACCCCGTGGGTCTGAGGCAGGGTAGCAGATCAGGGCCTGGGAGAGCCTAGCCGGGCCATTCAGCCCACCGGATGCAACGGGAGAAATGGGAATCTGGGAAAAAGGGCAGGTTCTGAGGGGATGCCAATGCAGAATGATAGAAAGATGACATGCGAGTATGATGCTAATTTCCATCTGCTGCTTTTGGGTCAATAGCATGAGCCTTTGCACCCTTCTCCTTCTTTCCCCCCTCCTCCTTCCCCCATCCCCCTTTTCCCTCCTCAGAGTAATTTCTTGTGAATCCATCTGTTTATGCCACTTACAGCTAGCTAGACATCACCAAAACTTGAAGCAGTGTGGTCTAATGGAAAGATCACAGGCCCGGGGAATCAGAGTACTTGGGTCTAAACCCAGCTCCACCACTTATCTGCTGTGTGACTGTGGGCAATTCACTTAACTGCTCTGTGCCTCAATTACCTCACCTATAAAAATGGGGACCGAGACTGTGAGACCCATGTAGGACATGGACTGATTCCAACCTTCTGTCTACCTCAGTGTTTAGGACAGTGCCCGACACATAGTAAGTGCTTAACAAATACCATAAAAAAACCCCACCACTTCCCAAAGCTTTCAACTCAAGACTATAACTATCCATTGCCAAAGATAGATAGAGGGTATGCATTATCTTCAACATCGGCACTGATTGAAGGCTTCCTGAATGCAGGGCACTCCTCTAGACTGTAAGCTCACTGTGGGCAGGGAACGTGTCTACCAAGTCTCCAAAGTGTTTAGTACAGTGCTCTGCACAAGGTAAGTGCACAATGAATACGATTGATTGATTGGTTGATTGCTTCTCCATACTTGGGACCTGGATCTTTGCCCTGAGCACTCTTCCCCATCTTCTCTGTACTTGGGAATCAAACCATAGTTATAAAAGGCTCTGGGTCTCTGTCCTCAAGGAGCTGACACTATAATGGGAGGGGGCAGGGCAGGTGGAGGGATTTAGACTCTAACTGCCAAATATAATAATAATAATAATGTTGGTATTTGTTAAGTGCTTACTATGTGCAGAGCACTGTTCTAAGCACTGGGGTAGAAACGGGGCAATCAGGTTGTCCCTCGTGAGGCTCACAGTCTTCATCTCCATTTTATAGATGAGGGAACTGAGGCACAGAGAAGTTAAGTGACACCCACAGTCACAATAGGTAACAGAATGGGTACAGATGATAACCAGTGGTACTTATAAAACAAATGAATAAACAAAGACACATAAGGAACATATTAGCTCCCACAGTTTCAACTACCATCTCTACATAGATTCCCACATTTTTCTCTCCACCCCTGACCTCTCTCCTCTGCAGTCCCACATTTCCTCATAACTTCAGGACATCCCTTCTTCCGGCCAACACCTCAAACTTAACTTGTCCAAAACAGAACATTTCATTTTCCCACTCAAATCCTGTCCTTCCCAACTTTCCCATCATGATAAACATCACCACCATTCTTCCTGTCTCACAAGCTGAACCTTGACATTATCCTTGACTCATCTCTCTCTTTCAGCCTGTCGGTTCAACCTTCACAACAGAACTAAAATCCACCAATTTCCTCTCTATCCAAACTGCTACTATCCAAGCACTTATCCTACCCTTCCTTGACTAAAGCATCAGCCTCCTTGCTGACATCCCTGCCTTCTGCCTCTTTCCACTCCGGTTCTTACTTCACTCTACTGCCTGGATCATTTTTCTGAAAAAAACATTCAGTCCACGTCTCCCCACTCCTCAAGAACCTCCTGTAGTTGCCCTTCCACCTCGGCATCAAACAGAAACTCTTTTCCTTAGGCTTTAAAGCACTCAATCAACTTGCACCCTCCTACCTTACCTCATTGATTTCCTAGCCCCCACACTTTGCTCCTCTAAATGCCAACCTGCTCACTGTACCTTGATCTCGTCTATGTCACCACCAACTGCTTACCCACGTCCGGCCCTGGCCTGGAACTTCTTCCTCCTTTATATACAAAAGATGATCACTCTCCCTACCTTCAAAGCCTTATTAAAACCCCACCTCCTCCAAGAGGCTTTCCCTGACTAAGCCCTCATTTCCCCTTCATTGCCTATGCACTTGATATTCACCACCCCTCCCTCCCTCACCCCCAGCCCCATATAATTTAATGTCTCTCTACCTCTCTACACAATAAGTTCCTTGTGGGCAGGGAAAATGTCTACCAAGTTTGCTGTATGTTTCCAAGCGCTTAGTACAGTGCTCTATACACAGTAAGTAAGCACTCAGTGAATACCACTGATTAATTGATTATGCATGAATACTAAGGTAGCTGTGGAGATCAGGAAGATTGGAAGTTAGTCTGGGGACTCCTGTTGGAGTTAGTGGTTTTCTTGGAGGCTCCAAAGGCAGGACAGACAGGATTTGGCTGCTATGAGGGAGATTTTCATTTAGGGGGATAGGTGTGAGCAAGGGATATTTGAATTTTGAGCCTGGTTCATTCAATAGTATTTATTGAGCACTTATGTGCAGAGCACTGTACTAAGCACTTGGAATGTACAGTTTGGCAACAGATTTAGACAATCCCTGCCCAATAATGGGCTCACAGTCTAAGCCTGGTGTAGTTAGAAGATCAGTTCAGGAGAAGCAAAGTATGCAAGATGGACTATAGCAGGAGAAAAGAGTGGAGAAGCAGAGGGACACTACTGGAGGACAGCATATGCATTGGGAAAACTGGTATTTTTTTTCAGCCAGTCAATCATATTTATTGAGTGCTTACTGTGTGCCAAGCACTATATTAAGTGCTTGGGAGAGTAAAACATAACAATACAACAGAAACATTCCCTGTCCATAATAAGCTTACAGTTTAGAGGATTATTTGCTCAGAAGATTTCACAGCTTCATTCCTACTGCCCTTCTTCTTACTCGTGTCAACATAGCCAGTTCCCATTCAAAGTAACCCACACAGAACTGGTGTGGAAGGGTGTGGGCAGCGCCTATGGGCATGTGTGCACTTGCCCGGCATGTGGAGCAGAGGAGTGAATTTTGGGTGGGGCCCCCTGCCTCCCTCTGCTCAGGATCCACCCAGCCTAACACTGACCCTATGGACAGACCTGCAAATAACATCTCTGGCACTAGGACAGCAACGCTCCTCAAAAGGTCTAGGATCGAGCACCCACCCGAAATGGAGCCAGGCCCATAGAAAGAGCAGAAGGTAAATTAAGGCCTGTTTCTATGCCTATGAACAAACAAGCCAGCAGAGGAATTGTGGGCAGAGAAGTATTGGAAATGCCACCATGGATCACCTCCGGCTGGTGGACCAAAAGTCTTTTCTGAGGGCTTGGAGATGTTTCAAAGAGACATGCCAACCAAAGCTACCCCTGCTTTAGAGTAGTTGTGTCAATCAAAGTTACCCCTGCCTCTGTCATCCCAGACAAAGGTACCCCTGTCTTCATCATCCCAGCCAAAGCGATCCCTGCCTCCATCATCCTAGCCCAAGAGATCCCTGCCTCCACCATCCTGGTCAAAACTACTCCTGCCTCCATCATCCTAGCCAGAACTATCCCTGCCTCCATCATCCTAGAAAAAGCTATCCCTGCCTCCGTTACTGTACTTCAGTTACCTCAAATGTAAAATGGGGGATTAAATATGCTCCCTCCAAATTAGGATGTGAGCCCAATGTGGGACAGGGACTGTGTCCAACCTATCTTGTATCTACCTCAATGCTTAGTACAGCATCTGGTATGTAGTGAGCATTTAATATGTATCATTAAAAATCAAACAAAGAAAACCCAGATAGGACAATCTAAGTAGGGCTTTAGAAAGCAAGGCTGGGACTCCAGTGCTACAACTCAAGAAATGCCAGTATCTACATGTTTATGCAACTTTACATTTTAAATCTCTAATAAGTTTGAAGTCCAGGGGTGCCCGGGCCTATTCCAGGGAACCCGGGGCTGGTACCCCCATGGGCCAAGAAAGCCCTGCCACAAGGGGAGACTTGACTATGGTGAAGAAACTATGATACAAAAGGGAGAGGAAAGTTGGAGGACCCCACAAGACTCAGGTGAAATGAAAACACGGGGTGTTTGGCAGGATTCCTCTCTTAGGACATGTACAATATCAAACCTCTCCAAAGGGATCAAGAAACCCTTTCCAGCTTCAGCTTCAGGAGAGGAGACTGAGTTATTACAAAACGACTTTACAAAAAGCCACCCACAAACAGCCCAAGGTGAGTAAGAACATATGCCAGGCTGCAGAAGAGAATGCCCCTATCGCTTCATTTGCTGGAGATTGGAGGGCCAGTAAATATGCTGGGTGAACAGGAGAACAGGTATGTCCTTATTGCAAGGCTAGTCCCAAATATGTGGAGAATATTTTTGTCACTAGGAAAAGAAAAGGATAATTTCAAGCAAGGTGGGATCCAAGCCAGGAGGATTGGCAGGGAGAGCGGGTGGCAGGAAGAACATCTTCCTGAGGTCACCTGGATCCTGGGCCAGATAATCAGGCCAGGGTTCTGAGATGTCCTCAACTCGCTCCCAAGGGGAAACTCACCCTCGGGAAGCCTTACCCTCGGGGCACCTCCATCCAACTCTATGCTGACATTTAGTCCCCGGAGAACTGCAGAAATAATAATAATAATGTTGGTATTTGTTAAGCGCTTACTACGTGCAGAGCACTGTTCTAAGCACTGGGGAAGATACAGTGTAATCAGGTCGTCCCTCATGAGGCTCACAGTCTTAATCCCCATTTTACAGATGAGGTAACTCAGGCATAGAGAAGTTAAGTGACTTGCCCACAGTAACACAGCTGATAAGTGGCAGAGCTGGCATTCTAACCCATGACCTCTGATTCCTAAGCCTGTGCTCTTTCCACTGAGCCACGCTGCTCCTGGCCTATTTTTGTACAATGGCAAAGACACATTCTCCTCCATCAAACCCTCAAGACTACCAAAATGAAGATTGGATATAAACATCTTGTCCCCACGCTCCCTTGGTTCTGGGAGCAAGAAAGGTTAAGGGGCTCTCTCTCCTTCAGCACTCACAGGAAAGCCATCAACTTTGAACGTCGGCTTTCAGAAACCCTGAGTTTCTTTCACATTTCTGTGATTTCCAGCCTGGAACTCCCTCCCTCTTCACAGACCACAGCTCTCCCCACCTTCAAAACCCAATTAAAATCACATCTCCTGAAGGAACCCTTCACTGACTAACTTCTCATCTCCCCACCCTATTCTCCCTCCCTATTTGATACCCATCTCCACCCTTACATCACTTTTGTCCATATCCTTATACTCCATTGCTTCCCTTGCCTGTAATTTAATGTCTGTGTCCCCAACTAGATCACAAGCTCCTTGAGGGCAGGGATGGCATTTAAGAACTTTATGGTATTCTCCCAGGGGACAGGTTCAGTGCTTTGAACACAATAAGCACTTAAGAGATACCCTGATTGATCAACTGCCAGGGGAGAACAAGTAGGATGAAGGAAAGAGCAAGCCACGGAGTATATGGGGTTAATGCCAGAAGCCTGAGGGGAGGCATCACTGTAGGGTGGGAAGGTCTCTGTTTGAAGTTTGAACAAAATTTGAATGATGGAGAAACCCTTGTTGCCTTGAAGGAAGGGGGGGCCCTGGTTTCTCTCTGCAGCTTGGGTCGGAAGAAGGTCTGACCTGTGGTTATTTCCCCTGTCTCTGCTCAGGGGAGAGGTCATAGGGACGGGGAGAAGGCTGGGGTACCCCAGAGGCAGGCTAAGGGGAATGATCTGGACATCAGGTGTTGTTTTGCTTAAACTTTCCTTTCTCCCTTTGCTCTGAGGGCCTGCCCCCCTGCACCCTTGGCTAGGCAGCGAGCAGCTTTATAAACATAAGTTCCACTAAAGCCTAAAGTGGAGGTACAGTACAAATGTCCCACCATCTCAAGCAGTGAAGAGCGACAGAGGTGGACGGCAGCCTCTGCCTACCGGTCCCTCAGGTTCTGGAGAAGAAGGCTGGGATGTACACAGCGGTGTTAAAAAGTCCAGTAAGTGCAGGCTGGCCCCAGATAATCACTGGGCAGACTTTAGGGTGTTTAGATAGATTGACTGAGCAGAACTGCGTGTTTAGAGAACAAAGCTCAGGGCCATTTGGTTAGAAGCATGTATTTGCATCAGTCTCTGCTGATGCCTAGGCACACCCTTCTTTCCCTCCTTGAGCCTTATGAGAATGGTGTCACCTGGCATGCCACTCTGATTCTCTGCGAATGGCATCAGCACCTTTGAATGGGTAGGGGACGGGTCTGTATTTTCCTTCGTAATTCCCCGCAGCGCCTGGCTCAGGGCTCTTCACCCAATGAGCCCTCACTGCCGGATAAATGATGGTGGGAAGTGGTAGGGCCCTATAGGTAGAAGGGTCAGACTCTTGTGAAGATTCCCCCAGACTGGTCTGCTCCTGCCCAGGTACCTGAAGCTACAGCCATCTGGGAGGCTATTTTAGGGCACCCTCTCTCCAGTCAGCCTTCCCCCAATTACATGAGACTAGCAAGAGGATGTGGCCAAGTTGCAAATCACCACACACCCAGCTGAAGGTAAATCCCCATCCATCTTACTGTAGTTTAATAACCTTCTCTGGGCACATACTGGGCCACCCCTGGAAAAAAGTCTGGCTAAAAAAGGCTCCAATTAGAAGCAATCAGTGAAATGGGCCAGCTGATGGGACAGTAACCCTTCCTCCCTTCTGCTGCCTCTTAAATTGCCATTCCAGCTCAATGCCTTCCCCAGCTCCTCCCACTCCCTGAGAAGGCTGCAACCAGCCACTGTGGATAGAGTGGCTGTTGAGGCTGGCCATCCTTGCAGATTTGGCTCCTCCCTCTTCCCTCGGCAACCAGCGCCCACCCAGTTGGAGGAACCACTTTGCTGGCTCACTGGGGCAGAGTTCCATAGGGCTCAATAATAATTAAAAATAATAACTGTGGTATTTGTCACGTGCTTACTATGTGCCAAGCACTGTAATAAGTGCTGGGGTATGAACCCCTGAGCCACCCATGGCAGGTAGATACAAAATCATCGGGTCCCACATGTGGCTCAGTCTCAGCAGGAGGGAGAACAGGTACTGAATCCCCATTGTGCAGATGCAGGGAACCCAGGTCCTCTGACTCCCAGGCCCGTGCTCTTTCCATTATGCATTCCATAATAATAATAATAATTGTAGGATTTGTTAAACGCTTACTCTGAAACTAGCCCTGTACTAATGCTGGGAAAGAAACAAGACCATCATGTGGGTTAGACGGTCCCTATCCCACATGAGGCTCAGTCTAAGTAGAAGGGAGAACTAGCATTTTATTTCATTCATTCAATAGTATTTATTTCCATTTTACAGATGAAGAAACAGGCACAGAAAAATTAAGTGACTTGCCCAAGGCCACACAACAGGCAAGTGGCAGAACGGGGATTAGAACCAGATCCTCTGCCTAGAGAGGAGGATCCATAATCTTCCCCTCTCACCCATCCTAAAAACTAAAACCCCTCACTGGGTCAGAAAGCTCTAATCTAAATCCCTGATGCTGCAGCACTGCTTAGGGCTGCCCTCAGGGCTGCTCACCCAGTTCCAGGGAGGAAACCGGCAGGACCAGAGAAGGTGTTTGCCCAGAAAAAAATATCCCATGAGCTCATGCTCCCCATGGAAGGAAGCCTGGCACCTGGAGGAGGAACTGTCCACCCACCACCACAGTCCAGTGGGATCAGAGCTGGAATGAACTTTAAACAAAAAAGCCCATCTGTCCCGGCTGCCATGTATGGGCTCGGGCTCAGGCAACTTCACGCTCTCCGAGCAGGGTGGAGGGGAGGGGGAATCCAGGACTACTAGTTAAAGGGAGTGTTGTTCGGGGTTTCCGCCGCACATTCGGCCAAACAACTGTGGATTTGCTATCCAGCTCAGCTGGCCTGAGGAGAGCTGTGCCGGCTTTGCAGAGGTCAGGAAAAGGGGCAAGACTTGCTCAAGGGTGGGAAGAACCAGGATTATAACTTTCAATCACTTAATTATGGCTGCTTAATTGTGCTGTTAATTAAGCACCTACTCGCTATGGGTCGGAGATGAACAGTTTAAGACGAGACAAGGCAATGTGTCGAGCATTGATTCAATACATGATCATCACATCAGACATATTCCCTTCCCTATGTGGGACTCACAGTGTAAGAACTGGTATCCTCACTTTACAGATGAGGAAACTGAGGCTCTGTGCAGTCAAGTCTATGGTCCATAGACCATGAGGTCTGTGGTCACAGAGCAAGTCAGCAGTTAAACTAGGCTTAGAACCCAGGTTTCTTCACTATAAGAAAAATACATAAGTGTGACAGGAGCTCATAATAATAATAACTGTGGTAGTTGTTAAGCTCTTATTATGTGCCGGGGTAATTGCTGAAATGGACACAAATAAATCAGTTCAACACAGTCCCTGTCCCACATGGGGCTCACAGTCTTAATCCCCATTTTACAGATGAGGGAACTGAGGCACAGAGACGTTAAGTGACTTGACCAACGTCACACAGCAGACGATTGGCAGAAAAAGGATTTCTGACTCCCAGGCCGTGTGCTCTATCCACTAGGCCATGCTACTTCTCATGAGAACTTCACCACCTAGGTGGCTAATGTAGAGTTGGGGGATATTAGGTGGGGAGATTAAAAATTAATCGAGAAGGCTACCTACTTCCTCCCTGAGCGGGGGTGTGCCCTGGGCTAGCTAGACACCAAGGATCTCTACCAATCTATCAATCAGTACCATGGGAAGCAACATAGCCTCGTGGAAAGACCTTGGCCCTGGGAGTCAGAGGACTTGGGTTCAAATCCCAGTTCTGCCACTGGTATGCTGTGTGACCTTGGGCAAGCACTTAATTTCTCAGCGTGGTCAGTGGAAAGAGCCCGGGCTTGGGAGCCAGAGTCATGGGTTCTAATCCCTGCTCCATCACTTGTCTGCTGTGTGACCTTGGGCAAGTCATTTACCTTCTCTGTGGCTCCGTTCCCTCATCGGTAAAATGGGGGTTAAGACTGTGACCCCATGTGGGACAACCTGATTACCTTGTATCTACCTCAGGTGCTTAGAACAGAGCTTGACACATAATAAGCGCTTAACAAATAACATCATCATCATCATCATGTTTCCTCATCTGCAAAATGGGGATTAAATCCTACTCTCACCTACTTAGACTGTGAGTCCCATTTGGGGCAGGGACCATGTCCAACCTGATTATCTTGTATCTACCCCAGTGTTTGGAAAAGTGCTTTGATGCATAGTAAGTGGTTAACAAGTACCATAATGATTATTAATCAGAGAGGGGCAACCAGTCATTCAGTCAGTCACCGATTATTCTTGAGCCTCCCAGAGGGTATATGAGGTGGTTGGGCTAATAGTCAAGATTACACCTCGTCCTTGACTTCTGCGAGTTTCCAGCTTAATTCTGAAAACACAAATCCAAAGGGATTCTGCCTCCCTGAGATAATTCCTAATCCAGGGTAGAAGGTGGACTGTATCCTGGAGGGTTTTGTCCTCCCTTATGGGACTGTGAGGCTGGTCTGGGATGAATCCTGAAGCCTGAGAGGGCAACCTGAGGTTCCCTGCTTGATTCTGAGCAAGGCGACAGAGGTAGGCCAAGGCTGCAGATTAATATCCCAGGAGCATCATTCATGAAACCCCTTCCCTCCCCCCCAGTCATTTCTTGGACTCTTCCCCCACTGGGAGGCAGGAGGAGAGGCCAGGCTCCACCCATGGTCCCCCCTATTGCAACTCTAGGAAATGAGTCAGTTCTGAATTGCCCAGCAGTCCTGGCAAAAGTTCTCCAAATTCTCTACTTTGCATGGCAGGAAAAGACCACCTCCTCCCAGCAAGACCACCTCCTCCCTCCCTCCTCCTCCTCCTCCCTCCTCCCTTCCTTTTACCTCATCCCAATCTCCTCCCAGTGCCCTCCTCCCGGCACTGGGTAGCAGCTCTTCCTGATCCTCACGTTGCCAGTCAGAATGGCACAACACAAGACGAACAGCCCACCCAAGTTCCAATCCAATCCTTCCTCCTTATGAGCATGGAAGATTCTCCAAGAACCGGCTTGATTTCCAACTCTACCCAACCACCCTCTCCCAAACTCCCTGCTGCTCTGCAGTTCATTGCCTTACAGGGAGGCTGGCTTGCTTGTATCCTACATACCTGAGTTCAACCCAGGTTTTGAGCAAATAATACTTATTTTTACAGTTCTCTAGACTCTAAGATCGTTATGGGCAGAGAACATGTCTACCAACTCTGTTGCACTGTACTTGACCCAGCCCTTAGTACAGTGCTCTGCACACAGCACTCAATAAATACCACTGATTGACTGATTATCGTATCTTTAAACATGTGCTAAGCGCCAGGGTACATACAAAGATGAATGTATGTATGTACAAAGAGATCAGACATCACCCCTGTTCCACGGGGACTCCCAACCCCATTTTACAGATGTGTTAAGAGATTCAGAGAAGACAAGTGACTTGCCCAACAGTGCCAAAACTGGGCCTCGAACCAACTCCTGACTCTTAGTCCCTGGACTCTTTCCATTGGGTCACGCTTCATGTCTGAGTGTAGGCAGAGCATATCTTCCTCTTGGGAATACTTGAATATGTCCCTGGCCAGGAGCAACAGGTCTGCTTGTCATTACAACCTCTCCAACCTCTCTCCACTATGCTGGAAGTTTCAGAGTAACCAGGTGACCCTGATTATCCCATAGAGCTATAAATCTATATAGATCTATAGCTATAGAGCGCTTAGTACAGTGAGTTACCCCAGCGATTAAGTCAGTCCTAGGCATATAGTACTTGCTTAACAAATACCGGAGCCGGCAAGCAGTCAGTCAGTCAATTGTATTTATTGAGAGCTTACTGTGTGCAGAGTGCTGTACTAAGCGCTTGGGAGAATACAACAGAACAATATAACAGACACATTCTCTGCCCGAGATAAGCTTACTGTCTGGAGGGGGAGACAGTGGGGGATGCCTGCTGCCAGATTGCTTTTTTTAAATGGTATTTGTTACGTGATTACTAGGTACCAAGCACTGTACTAGCCCTGGTATAGATATGAGATGGATTGGACACAGTCCATATCCCATATGGGGCTCCCCATCTTAATCCCCATTTTACAGATGAAGTAACTGAGGCACAGAGAATTTAAGGTCACAAACCGACACGTGGCAGATACAGAGTTGGAACCCAGGTGTTCTGACTCTCGGGCTCGTGATCACAAATACTTTTGAGAAAAAAAAGAAAGACTGGCAGAAGCACTTCTTTAAACATTTCTGCTTCGCTTCGTCGAACTTCTGCAAACAACTTGCTCTCCACCACCCTACCCCGTGGCCGGAGGAATTGAGTCGCTATTGCCCTTTCCCTCTTGCCTTTGCTCCAGGAGTAAGTGTAAAGTTCCTGAACCTATTACCTTGAACCCAGAAAACCAGACTCCTCCAACGATGGTGCAACTTAAAGCAAACTCCCCAAGGCCCCAAACTCTTTCTTCACCCTTTTTACCACCAGTCCGGACAGTTGCTGTCTGTCTCCCCATTTCAGACTGTGAGCCCCTTGTTGGGTGGGTATTTTCTCTATCTGTTGCAGAACTGTACATTCCAAGTACTTAGTACAGTGCTCTGCACATAGTAAGCGCTCAATAAATACGACTGAATGAATGTCAAGGACCTGCCTGAAGCCCAGGTAACGGGAGGAGGAGGTCTCGAATCGGGAGCTTTTCCTGATGGCTCTCCGAGAGGGGAGAGATTTCACACCCTAACTGGGGAAGCCCGTCTCTGCCTGCGTAATCTGCTGCTCCCCCCAGTATGTACCCCAATGCTTTTCCCCTTTCCCCTCCTCCCCCCGACCCCATCCTGCAAGCATCCGTCCCCTTCCTAACTTATTGAAGGCGATGGCTTTTCCCTCTGTCGGCTCCTGCCCAGCCCCGGTTTAGCGTTTAGCACAGAGCTTGGCACATAGTAATCACATAACCTGTCTACTTGTTTTTGTTCTGTTTCGTTGTCTGTCTCTCCCTCCACCCCTTCTAGATTGCGAGCCTCCGTGGCTGAACTGTACTTTCCAACGGCTTAGTAAAGTGCTCTGCACCCAGTAAGCGCTCAATAAATACCGCTGAATGGAAAGATACGATCGAATGAATGCACGTAACAAATACTATTTTTTTTCTTAAAAGAAAAAGCGATCTGGCAGCAGGCATCCCCCACCGTCTCCCCCGTGGCTTTGTTATTAAAGTAGGGTCGGGTTTTCCCCTTCCAAGCCAAGACCAGGAGCCGGGTGGGGGGGGACGACAGACTCAAATCGCCCCCACTCTCCGCCGGCTGATTCCGCTTGATTATCTGAAATGCAAAAGGACGATGGCCCAGAGACGACCCCCGAAGTCCCTTCCCCCCGCAATGAAGCGGACCCCGCACTTTGGAGAAAGCAAACTTGGCCCGGCGTTGCTCTTTTACCTTTCTCCTGGGTTTGCAGCAGGACGTTTTGCTGCATTTACAGCCCATCCCCTCCTCCTCGGGGGTGTCCCAGGGGAGGGTCTCCTCCCCTCAAAATAAACCCCCCTCCGGGAGGGGAGGTGGCAGGCTGGTCCCCAGCTGCCTCTAAGACCCCGAATCTGAACCCGAAAGAGCCGCCTTAACCCTAGGCAGCGGGGCGCCGTAAATACCAGGAGAGAAGCGACGCCCCAATCCCTCTGAACGACTCCTTAAGAGGCCAGGGCAGCCACACCTCTGCGGGACCACGACCTATTCTTAGTATTCTTCTAACACACGTCGGCTCTGTGACCTTGGGCCAGTCACTTCTCTGGGCCTCGGTGACCTCATCCGGAAAATGGGAATTCAAAGTCTCAGCCCCAAGGGGCGGGGGACAAACTGGTTAGCCTCTATCTACACCACCTGGTTACCCTGTATCTACCCCAGGGCTCGGAAGAAGCAGCGTGGCTTAGTGGCAAGAGCCTGGGTTTGGGAGTCAGAGATCATGGGTTCGCATCGCGGCTCTGCCGCCTGTCAGCTGTGTGACTTTGGGCAAGTCACTTAACTTCTCTGGGCCTCATTTGCCTCATGTGTAAAATGGGGATAAAGACTGTGAGCCCTACGTGGGACAATCTGATGACCTTGTATCTACCCCAGCGCTTAGAACAGTGCTTGGCACATAGTAAGTGTTTAACAAGTAACAACCACAAGAGGGCTTGGTACATAGTAAATATGTAATAATTAATAATTATTATGTTTGTTAAGTGCTTATTATGTGTTTTAAGCGCTGGGGTAGATACAAGGTAATCAGGTTGTCCCACGTGGGGCTCACACTCTTAATCCCCATTTTACAGATGAGGTAATGGAGGCCCAGGGAAGTGGCTTGCCCAAGGTCACACAGCAGAGAAGTGGCGGAGCCAGAATAATAATAATAATAATAATTGTGGTGTTTGTTTAGCACTTAACTATGTTCCAGGCACTGTTTTAAGGGCTGGGGTGGATATAAGTAGATTGGGTTGGACACAGTCCCTGTCCCACCTGGGGCTCAGTCTCAATCCCCATTTTACAGATGAGGTAACAGAGGCCCAGGGAAGTGAAGTGGCTTGCCCAAGGTCACGTAGCAGACAAGTGGCGGGGCCGGGATAATGATTAAAATAATAATTATGGTATTTGTTAAGCGCTTAACTATGTGTCAGGCACTGTGCTAAGCAGCGGGGTGGATACAAGCAGATTGGGTTGGACACAGTCCCTGTCCCACTTGGGGCTCACAGTCTCAATCCCCATTTTACAGATGAGGTAACGGAGGCCCAGATAAGTGAAGTGACTTGTCCACAGTCACACAGCAGACAAGTGGCAGAGCTGGGATCAGATCCCATGACCTTCTGACTCCCAGGTCCATGCTCCATCCATGCCATACTGCTTCTCTCCATTCTGTTTTTGGTGTTGTACCTGCTCTTTTGCAGGGGTATGTGTTATGCCAACTATGTGGGCAGTACATGTGCCCAGTTTCCCTACCAGGATCTGTATGGTCCTCTCTCCCCAACCCAGCTGCAGGTTACACTATTGCATGCAAACAGTAACCTGATGCTCTTGTATCTACCCCAGTGCTTAGAACACTGTTTGGCACTTGATAAGCACTTAACCTTAATCATCATCGTCACGGAAAACTCAATTACCTGGTGGCCCACCCTGAAACCTATTTAAGGCTGTGAAGTCTCTTTCTTCTCTCAAACCAAATGGCCCTGGTGCTCTTCTCCCCCACTACCCAACTCCCCCATCTTCCACTCCACCTCCCACTCCATATTTGCCAGCCCACTTCCCAGATTTGTCCTTCACTTTCCATGTTGGCACCTTTTCAACCCCATTATGAAGTCTCTTGCTGGCAAGGTGTTTCTGAAGATCTAAACCATCTTGAGATCAGGTTACCTGAAGGGATGCTCAAATAGTTACTCCTTGTTCCTGCCATTCCTCCTCCCCTTCTTTTTTAGCATGACATCCCTTTTTTGACAAGAAAGTTTGTGTGCCCACCTGGTGAGCAAACTATATGCACGTGCCCAGCTTTCTGCAAGGGCTACCATGTCTGTGGTTGTTCTAATTCACATTGTCTGGATCTCTCTCTCCACAACTGCCACAGGCTACAATACTGTATTCCAAAAAATACACCATTTTTTTCCTCGATTAGTTACAGGTGAATGTCAAAATTTCTCCAAAGTTTCTCCAAATGCCATTTACTCTTCTTCCTTCCAGCTGCCCCCTGATCAAAATACCAAATTAAATTCATTTGACCCTGGCATCTGGATAATCATGCTTATTTCTACCTCCGTGCCCTGTAAGTTTGTTGTGGGCAGGGAAGGTGTCTACCAAATCTGTTGTATTGTATTCTACCAAGCGCTTAGTACAGTGCACCATACCCAGTAAGCACTCAATAATACCACTGATTTGAGAGCTCAGTCCTTCTCCCTTGAGGCCTCCCTCCCCTGCCCCCACCGTTCTGCTCCAATCACTCTCCCTTCCTTCTCCCTCCCCAGCTCAGAAAACTCAAACTGTAAGAAGGCAAAGGCTAAGTCACTCAATTGATCAATGGTATTTATTGAATGTCTACTCTGTGCAGAGCATTCTACTAAGTGCTTGGGGGAGTACTATATTAGCAGGCACATTCCCTTCCTATAACAAGCTTACAGTCTAGAGGGGGAGAAAGACATTAATATAAATATATATACTAGGTAAAAATAGACAGTAATGGACTATCTGTTTTTGGTATTTTTTGGTAAAAATAGATAGCAATGGATAGTATAGACAATGCCACCAGGCCTCCTGGGAGCCCATCGACATTTACACTGGTGATAGAGTGTGAATATTTGGGCCAGGAAGTTGGTTTGCTGGGTGGTTAGAGTTACAAGCGGGTAAGAGGGCGGATTCTATTCCTGGCTCCTGGGATTTTCATCCTGGCCTTCAACCGCTCCCTTATCTGCCTGTGAAATAAGATTCAGTTCCCAACCTTCCTGCAGTGCTGGGAGGATGATTATTTTTAAAAAATCCCCTGAGCACCTGCACTGAGAGGCAGAATGGGCTAGGCCTGGGAGTCAGATGACTTGGGTTTTAATCCTAGCACCTTGCCTGCCGGGTGACTTTGGGCAAGTCATTTAACTTTTTTTTTTAATGGCATTTGTTAAGCAATTATTATATGCCAGGTACTGTACTAGGAGCTGGGGTCGACTCAAGTTAATCAGGTTGGACACAGTCCATGTCCCACATGGGGCTCACAGTCTTAATCCCCATTTTACTGATGAAGTTCATTCATTCAATTGTATTTTTTGAGCACTTACTTGTAAAGCACTGTACTAAGCATTTGGGAGAGTACAGTATAAAAACAGACACATTCCCTGCCACAACGAGCTCACAGTCTAGAGAGGGAGACAGACGTTCATATACATAAGTAAATAAATTACAGATGTATACATATATGCTGTGGGGATGGGAGGGAAGGTGAATGAAGAGAGCAAATCAGGGTGACTCAGAAGAGATTGGGTGAAGAGTAGAGGAGGGTTTAGTTAGAGAAGGCTTCTTGAATGAAGTAACTGAAGCCCAGAGAAACTAAGTGACTTATTTAAAGTCACAAAGCAGACAGTGCCTCGGTTTCCTCATCTGTAAAATGCATTCAATCGTTCATTCAGTCGTATTTATTGAGTGTTTACTGTCCGCAGAGCACTGTATTAAGCATTTGAGAGTTCAATATGGGATTAAATGCCTGCTCTCCCTCCTACTTGGACTGTGAGCCCTATGTAGGATAGGGAGTGTCAACCTGATTATCTTGTATCGACCCTATTATCTACAGTAGTTGGCACATAGTAAGCACTTAACAAATGCCACAATTATTCTGAAAGATAGAATAGATAGAATATACTCATCCTTAGAGCTGGCCAGCCTCTCCTTTCAAAATATCTTCACTTTGGCCCAGGGTGATCCAGTGTCACCATTTAAAAAAGTCATTAACAGTTCTTTAAGACAATCTGGCTTCTAATTCCAGGTCCACCATTTTTCCGCTGTGTGACCTTGGACAAGTCACTTAATAATAAAAATAACAATGTCAGTCACTCGTATTTGTTGAGATCTTACTGTGTGCAGAGCACTGTATAATTATGGTATTTGTTCTCTGGGCTTCAGTTACCTAAGCTGTACAGTGAGGATTAAGACTGAGTCCCATGTGGGACATGGACTGTGTCCAACCTGATTACTTTGCATCTACCCCAGTGCTTAGTACAGTGCCTTGGCTCATAGTAAATGCTTTAACAAATGCCACAAAAAATCAATCCGAGTAATTGAGTTGCCTTAGGCATTTTCAAAGGAGAAATGATAGAGTTGGAGCACTCCAGAGTTAGAAGGTATTTCTGGACAGAACATTTTTGGCACACTAGTGGAGTTGATTGATTGAACCTGACTTGTGAGGTACTGATTTACATAAGAACATAATTAGTGCTGTGCTGGGCAACCCCAGCCATGCTGCCAGCCCAGTTTTCTCCTCTCCAATAATGGCAACAGGATGCTTGGAGGAACGCTTATTATTCCCGGGTATACAGCGACAAATGTTTTGGGGCAGCAAAAAAGAAATCAATATATAATCCTATGTAAATCGCTGCCTCCTTCGGGCAAATCACTTAATTCCTCTGTGCCTCAGTTTTCTAATCTTTAAAATGGGGATTAATACCTGTTCTTCCTCATATTTAGACTGGGAATCTTATATGGGACAGGGCCAGTGTCTGACCTGATTTTCTTGTATCTATCCCAACACTTAGTACAGTGCTGGGCACATGGAAAGCACTTAACCATATTATTTTGGGGAACATTTGATTAGAAGCTTCCAAACTAATCATCTACCGGCATAGCACACCAACTACAGTGTAAAATAAAAATGATTCAGAAATTTCAAAATCTAAGACACATATGGTTGCTTGGAGTCTTGAAAGTCAATACTGATAGCAGTAGTAAGTAGTAGACGTAGCAGAAGTGTGGGCAGGAACTGTCTCCCAAGTGCTCAGTACAGTTTTCTACCCATAATAAGGGCTCAGCAAACAACAACAAACGGACACTCGGCCCCTGCCACAACAAGCTCACAGTCTAGAGGGGGAGACAGACATTAATATACATAAATAAATTAATAAATTACAGATATATACAGATACATACTTATAATAATACTAATGGCATTTATTAAGCACTTACTGTGTGCAGAGCACTGTACTAAATGCTGGATAGACATAAAGTTTCCAGGTTGTCCCACATGGGGCTCACAGTCTTCATCCCCATTTTACAGATGAGGTAACTGAGGCCCAGAGAAGTGAAGTGACTTGCCCAAAGTCACACAGCAGGCAAGTGGCAGAGCCAGGAATTCGAACCCACGACCTCTGACTCTCAAGCCCGTGCTTTTTCCACTAAGCCACTGTGGGGATGGGAAGGAGCGTGGCTCAGTGGAAAGAGCACGGGCTTTGGAGTCAGGGCTCATGAGTTCGAATCCCAGCTCTGCCACTTGTCGGCTGTGTGACTGTGGGCAAGTCACTTAACTTCTCTGGGCCTCAGTTCCCTCATCTGTAAAATGGGGATTAAGACTGTGAGCCCCACGTGGGACAACCTGATTCCCCTATGTCTACCCCAGCGCTTAGAACAGTGCTTGGCACATAGTAAGCGCTTAACAAATACCAACATTATTATTATCAAGGAGGGTGAATGAAGTCAGGGTGCTTAGTACAGTTTTCTACTCCTAATAAGGGCTCAATAAATACTAATGATTTATTGATATTAGTAGCAGTAGTAATTGGCATTTATTGAGCACCATCTCTCTTCCAGACTTCAGGCAGGACTGCATTGAAGTTATTCCAGACAATGTCCTATCAACAGCTTAATGAAAAATCTCAGAGAAGGAGATGCCTGCTTTTCTTAATTGCACATCTAGTATCTCAGGTAGGAGGCTCTTACTAATATCTAAGCTAAATCCCTCCTGCAGTTTAAAATCTCGGTGCTCCTGCCCCATCCTCAGTGGAAACCAGAACAGTTGTACATCATGAAATGGCAGCAGGTGGTCTGTCCATCTTCATGGACAATAATAATAATAATGATAGTATTTGTTACGTGCTTACTATGTGCCAAGCACTGTTCTGAGCGCTGGGGTAGACACAGGGTAATCAGGTTGTCCCACGTGGGGCTCACACTTTTAATCCCCATTTTCCAGATGAGGTAACTGAGGCCCAGAGAAGTGAAGTGACTTGCCCAAGGTCACACAGAAGACAAGTGGTGGAGGCAGGATTAGAACCCATATCTTTTGACTTTCAAGCCTGTGCTCTTTCCACTAAGCCATGCTGCTTTTTATATGGACTGTGACTCAGTGTGACCTCCTGAGCAGCACCGACTGAAGCCAGATCTTCCTGATTAAGCCCCCTTTTCCCTGGCTTGCTCTCCCTTCTATGTCTCTATGCACTTGTATCCGTGACCCTTGGACATTTGAAATTTGCCCCATCCCCAACCTTGTAGCACTTAGGTCCATATCTTTAAATTATTATTATAAATAATTTATTTATATTAATGTCTCTCTCCCCCTCTAGACTGTAAGCTCATTATGGGCAGGGGAAGTGTCTGCTAATTCTGTTGCATTGTACTTTCCCAAGTGTTTGTACTCACATAGTGAGTGCTCAATAAATACCATTGGTTGGTTGATTGATTGCTCTCCACAGACAGAGGGAAGGAGAGAATTGGGGCCTGAGACCAAATCTGGATCTTGATCACAGTATCCACTTCAGTCAATCAATGTTTATTGAGTGTTATTGTAAAAGCCTGGAGCCAGGAGGCTCAGGAAAAAAGAACTAGAAATCTCTTTCAGAGTGGCTAGAGAAGTCCTTCTCCAATCACTCAAGTCTCAGACCTAGAATCCAAACCTTTTTAAAGATGGTACAAGCTGCCTATCAGGATGGGTTTCACTGTGGTGGTGGTGGCCGTGGTAATGGAAAGGACAAAATGAAATCTTCACTATTTTGCAAATCACTGCCTTTTTTTTTCAGGAAGGCCCAGGAAGGAGAATTTCAGTCTCTGTCTTTTCTCTCTCTCTCTCTCTCTCTCTCTCTCTCTCTCTCTCTGTGTATGTGTGTGTGTTTCCACCAACCAGCACATAGACACCAGAGAAGACTCTTTTAATACCTGGGGCAGTTCAGAGGAATCCAGTCCTGTGTCTTGGGGAGAAGAGTCCATTGAATCTTAAGGAGCGGCATCCCAAAGAGATCTGGAGTTCAGCAGGAAATGGATGATTCCCCTCACCCCCATATCCCACCCAGCCCAGACTGTAAACTCACTGTGGGCAGGGGACTTGTCTGTTTATTGTATTGTACTCTCCCAAGCCCTTGGTACAGTGCTTTGCACACAGTAAGCACTCAGTAAATACAACTGAATGAAGGAAGATTCAGTCAGCCTTGGGAAATACTGCAAAAAGGCTGACAAAAGCCCAGAACCTTCCCCACTTTCAAAGCCTTATTAAAGTCACATCTTCTTCAAGAGGCCTTCTCAGATTAACCCTGTTTTTCCTCTGCCACTCTCCCCCTTCTGTGTCATCTGTGCAGTTGGATCTGTGACCTCTGGGCATTTGATATGCAACCCATCCTCAACCCCATACCACTTAGGTACATATCTACAAATCATATATTATAAATTACTTGTTTTTATTAATGTCTGTCTCCTCCTCTAGACTGTAAATTCATTGAGGGCAAGGAATTTGTCTGTGCACTCTCTCAAGTGATTAATACAGTGCTCTGCACACAGTACGTGCTCAATAAATATCCTTGATATTGATGATGGTGATGATCACCTGCAGGGGGTAAAGATACAAAGTGCAATCACCAGGGTGCTTCTGCTCATTAGGATCCAACCCACAGGGAAGAGAGACTCAGGATTACCTGCGCTGAATCAAAATACAGGAGTCAATGTCTGGGTGCTTGGGATTATCCCAGCACAGAATGTGATAAAGGTCAGATGGAGGATAAACAAGGGAATGTGTACATGTGGAGCTGTTCTTTCTCTTGAAGACAATGTTACTGATGGTGAGATTGTATCCACGGATGTGTCAACTCTGAGGATCTCTTGAACTCTCTCCAGGGCTAAAATACAGTAATGTAACTTTTCTGGCCCCCGGCCATCTGGGTGAGCATTGCTGAGGCACTAATTGTTATTAGGGGAAAGATATGCTCCAGAGATAGCATGGCCTCTAGTTGTTTCCGCTACTATTCCAACTCCCGAATGTGTTGTAGGCACCTACCGTTCTCATTTCCTCTCCCTACAACTGTCTTCTCAACCCAATACAGTCAGGCTTTTGACCCCTTCACTTCAGCGAGACTGAGTTTGTGGAAGTCACCAATTGCCTCCTAAGAGTCAGGTTCCAGGGCTGTACTAAATCCCGATCCTCCTCCACCACCTCTTAGATGCCTCTGACACTGAACCACTTCCTCCTCCTCAAAACACAAAAGGGCTTCAGTTTTACTGATATGGTACCATATTGATTTTCCTCTTACTTCTCTGGCGTTTCCTTCTCAGTGTCACTAACTGGCTTCTCTTTGCCTTTCTTCCTCTTACAGTGGGAGCCCTCCAGGCTCGATTCTGGGTCGCCGGCAATTCTTTCCCTACATTCACTCTCTCTGGAAGTTCATCACTCACATGGCTTCAACTACCCTCTCTATGTGGACGCCTCCCAAATATACCTCTCTAACATCAACCTCTCATCGCTCCTGCAATTCTGTATCTTCTCTTGCCTCGGGGACATCTTTGCTTGAAAGTCCAGCTGGGATTTCAAGGGTCACAAGTCTTAAACAGAACTGCTGTACTCATCTTTCCCCTTAAATCCACTCTTCGTCCTAATTCTCTTTTCTCATTCAGTAATACCAACATCCTCCCTGCCCCAGAAGCCTCCAGCTCTGGTGGCATCTTTGATTCCTCATCGTCCTTTAACTCTTACATTCAGTCTATTCATTCATTTATTCAGTTGCATTTATTGAATGCTTACTGTTTGCAGACCACTGTTTAAGCACTTGGGAAAGTACCACAGAACAATAAACAGACACATTCCCTTCCCACAGTGAGCTAGCAGTCTAGAGGGGGAGACAGACATTAATATAAATATAAAGAGGAAAGGAGGGCTTAGTTAGGGAAGGCCTCTTGGAGGAGATGTGCCTTTAATAAGGCTTTGAAGTGGAGGAGAGTAATTTTCCTGAATCGCCACTCAGCACACACCTCTCCACTCTAAACTCTCCACTGTCTTTCTACATCCTTCAGCATCAAGCAGCACCAGCTCTTCTCAATCAGCTTCTATGTTCTCCCTCAACTCACCCCACCATATATAAATATATATATATATGTATTGTATACCGTATTATATATAAACCCCACCATATGTATATATATTGTATCCCATATTATATATAATTATATGTACGCATTACATATTGTACATATACAAAATATCATTAATCCATCAATCACTGGTATTTTTAATGTTTTTTCTTAATGCTTACTATGTGCCAGGCACTGTTCTAAACACTGAGGTAGATTCAAGGTAATCAGGCCAGACACAGTCCTTGTCCCACATGGGGCTCACAGTCTTAATCCCCATTTTACAGATGAGGTAACTGAGGCACAGAGAAGTGAAGTGGCTTGCCCAACAAACAGCACCCAGCAAACAAGTGATGGATCCAGGATTAGAACCCAGATCCTTCTGACTCACAGGCTTGTGTTCTATCCATTAGGCCATACTGCTTCTACTGAGCACTTATTATGTGAAGAGCACTATACTAAGTGCTTGAGAGAGTACAATATAACAGAGTTGGTATACATATTCCCTGCTTACAAGGATCTTACAGTCTAGAAGGAGAGACAAGCATTAAAAGAAATAAATTATGGATAGGTACATAAGTGTCGTGGGGCTGATGGTAGTTAAAGGGTGCAAATCCAATTGCTTGGGTGAGGCAGAAGGGAGAGAGGATTAAGGGAAATAATGGTTTAATTGGGGAAAGCTTCATGAAGATATTCATATATATTAATAATAATAATCATAATAATAATAGTGGTATTTAAGTTGGTCCAGTAGCCAGAACACAGGCCTGGAAGTCAGAAGGTCATGGGTTCTAACCCCATCTCTGTCACTTCTCTGCTCTGTGGTCTTAGTCATTTCACTTCTCTGTGCCTCAGTTATGTCATCTGTAAAATGGGAGTCGAGACTGTGAGACCCACGTGGGACAGATACTGTTTCCACCCCAATTTGCCTGTATCCACCCCAACGCTTAGTACAGTGCTTGGCACATAGTGAGTGCTTAACAAATACAATTATTATTATAATTATTAAGTGTTCATTATGTGCCAACCATTGAGCTAAGTGATGGGAAAGATACAGTATAATCTGATCTGATGTAATCCCTGTCCATCGTGGGGCTTATTTTTGTCTCTGGCTACTCCTTTGCTCCATCTCTTACTTCCTACCAAATTAATCAATCAATCATATTCACTGAGCTCTGACTCTGTGCAGAGCATTGAACTAAGCACTTGGGAGAGTACACTACAACAGAATTAGTAGATGCATTCAACAGTTTTACCATATTTCATTCTGGATCTCCTGTCTGCATTCTCTTGCCCAGGCTATTCCCTTCCTTCCTTAAATCCAACAGATAACAGCTTTTCCCACATTCAAAGATCCTTGAAATCCCATCTTCTCCAACATTCCTTTCCTGATTAATTCCCAGCATTAATTCTCATTTGCTATCTCTAGCACTTAGGAGCCGATTTTTGCCCATCCTTGGCACTATATAGATACGCTTATTCAATTGTACATTCGGTTATTTATTCCGGGTTTTCTTACTTGTAAATATTTTTCATATCTGTCTCTCCCATTAGAGTGTAAGCTCCTTGTTGGCAGGAAATGCATCATTTTGTTTAGTACTTCCCCAGTATATAGCACAGTGTGTGCACCCAGGGGGTGCTCAGTAAATGCTATTACTACTCCGACACAGTCTAGTATCTCTCCGTTTTCTCCCGACCCTGAGCCTTTGACTTTTTGGCAGCACTATTTCTGATTATCATGGGCAAATGGGTGTGGGGAGAATGCGCTGCTAAACAATTGTATGGAGCAAATCTGTGACAGGAGAAAATTCCTCAGTCCTACCTGGTGCACATTTTGACCTTAATTTTTGTCTCTTCCTCGATTCTCTCTCCCCATATTCTGGGTGTCTCTAAAACCAATCATTTTAGCTTCAACCCCAATCCAAGAGCTTATTGCCACTTTTTAATTGGTATCCGTTAAGCACTTTCTATGTGCCAAGCACTGTTCTAAGCACTAGTGTAGGTACAAGTTAATCAGGTCAGACAGTTTTAATATCAGCTCTGCTACTTGCCTGCTATGGACCGCCTCTATCTGTTGCCGATTTGTACATTCCAAGCGCTTAGTACAGTGCTCTGCAAATAGTAAGCGCTCAATAAATACTATTGAATGAATGAATGAATGTAACCTTGGGCAAGTCACTTAACTTCTCCCTACCTCAGTTACCCCATCTGTAAAATGGGGATTAAGACTGTGAGCCCTATGTGGGACAAGGACTGTGTCCAACCTGGATTATCTTGTAC
Source organism: Ornithorhynchus anatinus (assembly GCF_004115215.2). Lineage (NCBI taxonomy): Eukaryota > Metazoa > Chordata > Mammalia > Monotremata > Ornithorhynchidae > Ornithorhynchus > Ornithorhynchus anatinus. Next base: position 33,160,124 of record NC_041749.1, on the reverse strand, counting down.
CTACCTCAGAGTTTAGTATAGTGCCTGGTACATAGTAAACACTAAGTACCATTAAAAAAGATACTTTCACTGGAAAAACCCTCTCCTAAAATACACTTTTTTGAAGCAGACATAGCCTCTGTCAAGAAATTCTAACCCAAATCCCTTTGGCTGTAGTGTGAATCCATTTCTTTTTGTGTGTCTTTCACAAAAGACAGAGAACATCTGATCACTCTCCTTCAGACTCTTTCACAGTCCCTATAGCACAGGATTTTCCTGTACAAAGGCACATGGCTGGGAGCTCCATGAGGGGCAGGGACTGTGTCTGACTGATTTTGTTTCTACCCCAGTGGTTAGTATAGTGCTTGGCACAGAGTAAGCATGTCACAAATGCCATTAACTTCATCGTGACCTAGCAAAGGGGGTACCCTCTGGTGTTCCAGCACGGTGGTGTATTTCTGGCAGGAAATTGGGGGGCTAGGGGACTCCACCATCTTTAATTTCACTGCGTATGGTTGGAGGCAACACTACACCACCACTTCCTCGCCCAGGTCCTCCCTCTGGCTTGGAATTCCCTCCCCTTCCTTATCCAACAGACCACCAGTCTCCCCACCTTCAACCCCTCTTAAAAGCCCATCTCCTCCAAGACACCTTCCGTGACTCACCCATCCTAGTCTCTCTCCCCCCTGCCCTACCTACGCACTTAGGTGCCCCTTAAGTACTTTCACAGTCTCCCCACCCACAAGCCCCACAGCACTTATATACATAGCCTTACCCTCTCACATTTCTCCTATCGGTAATTTATTTTAGTGCTCGTCTCCCCCACTAGATTGTAAGTGTCTTTTAGGCAGGGAATGTACCTACAACTCTGTCGCTCTGTCCTCTCCCAAGCACTTAGTTTAGTATACACAGTAAGCAGGGAAACCTAGTAGATAGAACAAGGACCTGGGAGTCAGAGGACCTGGGATCTTATCCTAGCTCGTTCACTTGTCCGTTGTGTGGCCTTGGGCAAATCACTTAACTTCTCTGTGCTTCAATTACCTCATCTGTAAAACGGGGATTAAGACTGTGGGACATGGACTTTGTCCGACTTGATTAGCTTGTATCTACCCCAGAACTTAGTACAGTGCCTGGCACATAGTAAGTGCTTAACGAATACCATATTAAAAAAAAAAATAAAGTGTACTTTATATGTTCGGCGGCTTTGAAGATGGAAGTATCCATCAAAAGATGAAATCGGAAAGCCTGGGCCTGCAGTATCTAACTTTGCATTAGAACCCCAATCTCTGGGGCTTTTTTTATTGATGTTTTACACGGTATAAAGAGCTTACCATGTGACAGGCATTGTACTAAGCACTGGGGTAGATAAAGCTAATCAGTTTTGACACAGGCAATGTCCCATGAGGGGCTCACAGTCTTAATCCCCATTCTACAGATGAGGTAATTGAGACACAGAGAAGTTAAGTGACTTGTCCAAGGTCTCTTAGCAGATGTGGCACAGCTTGGATAAGAACCCAGGTTCTCTGACTCCCAGTCCCTTGCTCTTTCCATTAGGCCCTGCTGGATTCTAGTCTTCCCTCTGACACTTACTTGCTGTGTGGCTTTAGGCAAGTTGCCTTACTTCTCTGAGACTTTGGTTCCCCACAGAGAATTTGGTGAAGTGCATTTGGAAAAAAAAAAAAGATCGATTATCCATGCTCTGAAGGATGGGACCCACGATCTTTGCTGAGGTAACATTTATAGGGTTGGTGGGGGCAAGGGAAGGGGGAATTCTAGCATTTGATTCAGCGTTGAATTAAGAATCTCTAATCTACTGTACCCCTGCCCTAGGTTCAAGCCTTGTGCCTGGCATAATACAATAACTACGGTGGATACACTGATAGGACGAAACAGCTTCCTGTAATCTCCGCTGCAGCAGGCAGGCAGTGTTGTGGTTACCAGGGCTTTCGGTTACAACACATGTTTGTTTTTAAAATACTGTACTACCTTTTAAATCGTGCCCTGGATTGGGTCCAGTTACAAATGCTAAGACCCTTCCCTCTCCCTCTTAAAGAGACAGCAGTGCCATAAAGTATCTGACTCCGTAGTCGTGCCGCTCAGTTGGAAGGAGGGCTGGATCTAACCTTCTGCTCCCCACAGCCACTGAACTTCCTGCCATCTCTTAGTTTATTAACGATAAAAAATGTAAACAATTATTAAGTTGTTAGAGAAATATGTTTACTCCATCGTGAACTGATTTTGACATTTATCCAGGCCATCATTGGTAAAGGAATCCATGACGCTGTAGGAGATGGATGACCATAATTCTGTCCCCACACATCTTTCTCTATCACTGTTCTCTGCAGCTTAGTTTCTGCACTGAGCTCCATTAAACTTTCTTCTTCCGTCTTTCATATTAAAAAAAAAAAGAAAAGTTTGTCTCCAACCAAAACCATGCCGCCTGAGGCAGACTTCCTCTCAGGCGGCTACCCCTATGTAAGGAAGTCCGGCGTACTGGTTACTGGGTTGCAAAGTGCTACTTTGTTTGGTAGTGAGTCCTTTGCCTCTTCTCCCTTTTCCCCTTTCCCTCCACTCTCCACCTTCCTTTTTCCCTTTTCCATTCTTTCACATTTCCCCCTTCCCTCTTTTCCCTCCCTTTCCCCTTTCCTCTCCTTCCTCCTCTCTCTGACCACCCCCTTTTCTGGCCCAGTCCCTGTCCCACATAAGGGGACCAGATTTCTAGGCTATGGAGCAAACCAAGCTGATCTTCACTGGGCAGGCAGATTTATTTTCTCTCTGAATTTGTTTTTCCCCAGTGATTCCCTCTACTGTACTTAAAGATTTTCTAGGCAGGATCATACTCACCCATCCAGCTAATCCTAAACCCTTCACACTTTGGCTCAATGCTCGCAAACTCTTCAGCCTGTCAGCCAGACACAATACCAGACTTCACTCGTGACGCAGTAGGGAGATCGGTCTGGCCAGGATGACTGAGATAACAGGTTTTCCTACTGTGTTCTGTCCTTTCCTGCTCTGGATCTAGGGGAAATCAGAAGAAGAAAATACAATTTCACCATCAGACCAAAGATTTGAATTCAGCTGTAGCTTTCAATCAATAACTTGGACACAGAGAAGCGGTGGGACCAGAGGAAAAGCAAATGGGCCTGGGAGTCAGAGGGCATGAGTCCTAATCCCAGCTCCACTATTTGACTGCTGTGTGACCTTGAGCAAGCCACTTATCTTTTCTGTGCCTCAGTTACCTCATCTGTAAAATGGGACTTAAGACCGTGAGGCCCTTGTGGGGCATGGACTGTGTCCAAACCGATTAGCTTTTCTCTACCCCAGGGCTTAGTAGAGTATCTGGCACATAATAAGCACTTAAAAAATACCATTAAAAAAAGTGAAATGACTTGGCCTAGGTTACACAACAGGCAAGGGGCAGAACCTGGATTAGAACCCAGATCTCCTGACTTCCAGGCTTGTGCTCTTTCTACTAGGTTCTCAGTGGAGTGGTTCATCTTTCTAGGTGGAAGGATCTGGTTTTGATTTGAAAAAAAAAGCAGGAGAAACAAAGCAAGTCTGTTTCTTAGTCTCACCTCCCTTCCCTTGCCTTCGGGAAACCCCACCCCAGGGTAAAAAATCAGGTGTGACTGCCACTTCTGCAGCCTTCCCTGCCCGGTTCTACCCACAGCTCTGAGTGATCCACTGAGTGATCACGGTTTCCATGAAGGCAAGGGAATCTGAAACCTGCATTGGCCTTCATGCATTTGGTTTCATTTTGGACTCTAATGGTCAAAAACTAACTCCTTCCCCTTGGGTGAGGTCCGCTAGCACAAGACACGACTCAGCTGCCCTCAGGTGAACCACACAGGAGATGTTCTCTGGCAAGTCCTCAAGGTCACCAAGCCCCTGCCCTGGCCACCCTCTTCAATCACCACACTTACTTCCCCCCCTCTCCTCCAGTTTCCACCCCAAAAGGACTCGGATTTCCAATTGGAGCTGGAGTGGATGAGAATAAATGCCGAAAATGGGATCAAACACCAAAGCTGAAAGCAGGACAGGATGGGCAGGTACCAAGGCACCCAAGGAGGAGGAAATATAAGTCTTCAGACAGTTCTCCAGGGAACTACCAGCACATGCCCTGGGCACCCATCCAAACTTGGCCACAAGTGAGGGTTGGGGGCATTGTCAGAGCTGGGGAAGATACTGGGAGTGGGACATGGGCAGAATTCTGCATTTGAGTGTTTCTCAATCTCAGGGTTGGGAAGACTGGAAGAGGGTGAAAGAACTTAAAAAGGGGTCCCCGGGTCTGAGAGGCTGAGCTAGGAAGAATTATTGGCTGGAGGTCATGGTGAACCCCTCCTCCTTGGCTGGAAGAATGAGGGGGAGCCAGTTCTCAGCCTCCTCTTCCTGTACATCCCTCCTCCATCCCCAGCTCCCTGCTTCACTATTTTCTCAGTGGCTGAGAAGACCTAAATTGCAGAGCTCCAAATCGTTGGTTGACTTTGGGCCCTCAAAAAGGCAACCTAAGGTATTTTATTTGGAGGTGGGGCAATGAATGTGTAGGGGAATGGGAGGAAAGGGCGGAGGTGTGGGTGGCCTGTGGCGAAAAGAGAAGCACTGTGGCTTAACGTATAGAGCACAGGCCTAGGAGTCGGAAGGTACAAATTTATTATTTTATTTATATTAATGATGTGTATATATCTATAATTCTACTTATCTATTTTGATGTTATTGATGCCTGTCTACTTTTGTTTTGTTTTACTGTCTCCCCCTTCTAGACTGTGAGCCCATTGTTGGGTAGGGATTGTCTCTATCTGTTGCCGAATTGTACTTTCCAAGCGCTTAGTACAGTGCTGTCCACACAGTGAGCGCTCAAGAAATACGACTGACTGACTGAATGACTGAAATGACCTGGGTTCTAATCTCAATTCCGCCACATGGCTGCTCTGTGACCTTGGGCGAGTCACCTCTCCTGAAAATGGGGATTTACCTTGTGAGCCCCAGGTGGGACATGGATTGTGTCCAACCTGATTATCTGGTATCTATCCCAGTAGTAAGCAGCGTGGCTCAGTGGAAAGAGCCTGGGCTTCGGAGTCAGAGGTCATGGGTTCGACTCCCGGGCTCTGCCACTTGTCAGCTGACTGTGGGAAGTCACTTCCCTGTGCCTCAGTTCCCTCATCTGTAAAATGGGGATTAACTGTGAGCCTCACGTGGGACGACCTGATTACCCTGTATCTCCCCCAGCGCTTAGAACAGTGCTCTGCACGTAGTAAGCGGTTAACAAATACCAACGTTATTAATAAGAAATACCATGGGAAAAAAAAAAGTTGGAGAAGCCCTGCTGGAGCTGCAGCCTGTAGCCCGAGGATGCCCCCTGCTGGTTTACTAGAGTGTGACCGGCAGTGCTCCTCCTCTTCCCCCTAGCGGAGCTTCATTTCATTCATTCAATCGTATTTATTGAGCCCTTACTGGGTGCAGAGCACTGTACTAAACGCTTGGAATGTTCAGTTCCACCCTAAGGCTCCTGGCCAGGTTGAGCTGGCGAAGGCAGGCAAGGAGAGTAGGAGGGAGGGGAGGAGGGAGAGAACTCTCATGGCTTTATCCATGGTGTGTTTGTTCAGAGAAGCAGCGTGGCTCAGTGGAAAGAGCCCGGGCTTGGGAGTCAGAGGTCATGGGTTCATGCTCCTTGTCTGCTGTGTGACTGTGGGCATGTCACTTCACTTCTCTGTGCCTCAGTTCCCTCATCTGTAAAATGGCGAAGACTGTGAGCCTCTCGTGGGACAACCTCATTCCCCTGTATCTACCCCAGCGCTTAGAACAGTGCTCTGCACGTAGTAAGCGCTTAACAAATACCAACATTATTATTATTGTACTGCTTTCCTCACTCTGCCTGCTGAAGGCAACCTCATTTTGGGGGCAGGGAACATGTCTGCAACTCTGTTTAACTGCACCCTTAGTGCAGTTCAGTGCACACAGTAAGTGCACCATTCGTGATATATGTAATTTATTTATTTATATCAATGTCTGTATCCCCCTCTAGATTGTAAGCTCATTGTAGGCAGGGAATCTGTTTATTGTTATATTGTACTCTTCCAAGTGCCTAGTACAGTGCTCTGCACACATGAAGTGCTTAATAATTATGCTTGAATGAATAACGATGAAGCGTTTTCAATTCCACAGCACTTATGTCTATATCCTTACACTCTGCTGCTTCACCTCTTTGTAATTTATTTTGTCTCCCCGATTAGAACACAAGTCCTTGAGGACAGAGATGCTGTCTACCAACCCTATTGTACTGTACTCTTCTGAGCAGTTAGTACAGTGCTCTGAACACAGTAACTGTTCAGTAAATACCAGTGATGGATTGATAGGAAAACTAGGCTCCATGAATTGGTGAAAATTTCAGTCTTGACTACATTCTTGGATTTTCAAGGGTCTGATCAATCTCTTGATCACTATCAATCAATCAATCACTTTTATGTATTGAGAGCTTACTTGTGCAGAGCACCGTAGTAAGTGCTTGGGAGAGAACAGCACAACAATAAAACAGATACATTTCCTGGCCACAATGAGCTTGCAGCCTAGAGTGGGAGGCAGGCATTAATATAAATAAATTACAGATATGTACATAAGTGCTGGGGGGCTGAGAAGGGTGGTGAATAAAGGCAGCAAGTCAGGGTGGTGCAGAAGGGAATGGGAAAAGAGGAAATGAAGACTTAGACAGGGAAAGCCTCTTGGAGGAGATGCGCCTTCACTACCTGTAGACGCCTAGGTAATAACCTTAGCTTGCTTACTAACCGCCGTCTTCAAATGATTTGTCTGGATTGAGGGATGATGGAGAAGCTGGTTCAGAGAGGTGGAGTCAGGTGATGTGTGGAAGGAGGGAGAGGGACCAGATGGCCCAGTCTGTGCTAAGAAAGGATTCCCCAAGACCTTGATTTCCTGCCCTGAAATGGAAATAGATTGTGAGCTATCATCATTATCATCATCATCATCATCATCATCAATGGTACTTACCGAGTGCTTACTGGGTGCTTGGGAGAGGACAATACAACAGAGCTGGTAAACACATTCCCTGCCCACAATGAGCTGATGTGCCACCAGGCACACCATTCTTACCTTTCCCATAGTCAAGGTAGGAGGTCACAAGCGGGAGGGAAAGGAGGGAGTGGGAAAAAAACAGAGTAGTGAATGGAATTCAATTTTAACTGTGTAACTTAAACTGGGAAAATTATGATGGCTCCAAAAGCCCTTGGGAAAAAAGCTATTTATTCTTGGCCTCTAAGTCCCTTGATAGAGGATGATAAGGGAGTGAAGGAAGCAGTTGTCATTGCCTAGCCAGTATGAGAGAGGCCCCTATCTCCCATGCTCCCCCTCCCTGTTCCTCCTCCTCCCTCACTCCTCCTCAAGTACACCCTCTCTCTTGATTACTAAATAAGGCCCAGTGGCAAACTCAAAGCAGCTAAAAATAGAACCGATCCCAGGGCTCTGACTTTCTGACTTAGCTGACTTTCAGGATTTGTCTCATGGAGGCAGGGGTTGTGAACCTCTCACACACTCCTGTCTGCCTCTGTCTGAGTTTCTGGGTAATTTCTCTGTGTGTGTGTGTGTGTGTGTGTGTGTGTGAGAGAGAGAGAGAGAGAGAGAGAGAGAGAGAGAGAGAATATTTGAATGGCAGCATCCCTTTTTAAACTTGAACACACTCCCAAGATAAATACAGCAGCTCAGGCAGACTCCCTAATTTGTTTCTACTCTGGACCCCTGAGGCAATTGATACAAATTTTTCAGTCCCAGGTGCCCTTCCCTCTTAGGCCAGATCTTGACAGGTCTGAACAGATGTGGCTGGTTCTACCATCTTTTGCAATTTTATTTAAGAATTTTGTCCTCAGCCCCAGCCTACTTTCATCTGCGTTTGCTGAATGTCTCAACTCTTGTTCATCAATCAGTCAAGCCATAGTATTTATTGAGCACCTACTGTGTGCAGAGTGCTGTACTAAGCATTTGGGAGATTTCAGTTAAGCAAGGAGTTTACAATCTACTAGGAGAGATAATAATATTCCTAACAACGTATGTGGGGACAGAATGGCCTCAAAATTCCCTGAAACTGTGGTAATAGCTAATTACTGAACGAATTCCTTTGGGCCAAGGTCGATTGAGAAACACTGTAGCCTAATGGAAAGAGTACTGGCCTGGGAGTTGGAGGATGTGGGTTCTAATTCTAGATATGCCACTTTTTTGTGCCTCCTAGGTGACCTTGGGCATGTCACTTGACTTCTCTGTGCCTCAAATACCTCATCTGTAAAATGAGGATTTGATTTGATACCTGTTGTCCCTCCTCTTAAACATGAGCCTCACTTAGGATAAGGACTACAGCTGGGTCTGAGCTGATTATCTTGTATCTACCCAAGTGCTAGATACATAATAAGTACTTAAATACTGCAAATTATTTTTTTAAAAAAGATAATCCAACATTCATGTTGTTGAAGAAAATTGTCCATCTCAGACAGGCGGGTGCCTAACTGAGCTCAGTTATCTGACATTTTATTTTTATCATCCTAACTAGCCTTAGTTCAGCTCCCAGTTGGTTCAGATATCTGACCTGTGGATAATTGACTTTTTACCATTTGAGGATTTGGCTTCCAGGATTGAAGACTTTGATCCTTCAGAGACCTTCATTCCAGAATGTTTTTCTTCAAGGATCAAAAAAAACTTGGAGCTTCTTGATACTAATCCACCTCTGTCCATTTCCCTCTGCACCAAAGGTAAACTCATCCCTCTAGACTGCAAACTCATCGTGGACAGGAAATGTGTCTAACAACCCTGTTATATTGTACCCTCCCAAGCACTTAGTACAGGGCTGTGCATACAGTTAGCGCTCAATAAATAGAATTGACATTTCTAGGGCAGTGTACTGTTCTAGACAACCAGAAGGGGTTTAGGGGTTATTGAATGAGCATATTTTCAATGGAGTCCTGTTCTAAAGCATTTTAAGTTATTTTTCTTTGCCAGTTAATCCTTTTTACAAACATTCTCTTTTTCTAGGAGCCCACACCCTATTCTGAGAGATGGGTAGGTCTCTGATTCAGTATTGTTACAACATCTTGAGTTGGGGGAAGTAATAGACTTAACAGAAGGCTCCCATATTTACCAGTCAATTAGTTAGGAACAATCAGGGACTGATATTCTAATGAAACAAAGAAAACATATCTTTTTAAAGAGAAAAGTCAAGGGCTGATATGTCAGAAGGTAACATCAAGGCTCTGTTGGTACTTGGCAAGTTGTCCCCCTACATTTGAATAATTAACTTCTGCTGCCTGTAGTTTTTTTTCCTCCTTGTTTGTTCTGTTTTTGTTTTTTATGATATTTGTTTAGTGCTCACTATGTGCCAGTCATTGTTTTTAGCTGGGATAGATAGTGATTACCTATCTCTGGGGCTTACTGATTAATAATAATTATGGGATTGTTAGTGCTTATATTACAAGCTTACTGTGTGCTAAATTCTAGGGTAGATACAAGGTTAACAGACTGAAGATAGTTATTTTCTCAAACAGGACTCAAAATCCATCTTATTTTCATATTATAGAGGAAGAAACTGAAGCCCAGAGAATGTAAGTAACTTACCTAAGGTCAAAGAGCAGACCAGTAGCAGAGCTGGAACTAGAGATGGGGTCTCCTGACACTCAGTCCCATGATCTATATACTAGGCCACATTGCCTGCTTAGGTCATGTACACTGTTGTGTCTGAATGGCTATCTTGTTTATCTCATTCTACAGCCATAAATGAAACCTAGGCAGGTAGTCTGTATCACGAGTTCCTTCCTCGGTAGGTACATGGGAAACAGGAGAAGCAGCATGGCTCAGTGGAAAGAGCACGGGCTTTGGAGTCAGAGGTCATGAGTTCGAATCCAGGCTCTGCCACTTGTCAGCTGTGTGACTGGGCAAGTCACTTAACTTCTCTGGGCCTCAGTTACCTCATCTGCAAAATGGGGATTAAGACTGTGAGCCCCACGTGGGACAACCTGATTCCCCTGTGTCTACCCCAGTGCTTAGAACAGTGCTCTGCACATAGTAAGTGTTTAACAAATACCAACATTATTATTATTATTATTATTAAGCAGCCTAATGGAAAGAGCCAGCCAAAGAGCCAGGAGACAGAGGACCTGGGTTAGACTGAGAGCCCCATGGAGAAAAGACTTTAAAACACTCCATTACCTTGCCCCCTCCTATGTCATGTCACTACTTTCCTACTACAACCCTGCCCGCACACTTTGCTCTTCCAATGCCAACCTACTCACTGTACTCCGATCTTGTCTGTCTTGCCACTGACCTCTCACCCACATCTTGCCTCTGTCCTGGAACGCCCTTTCTCCCTATAGCCAACAATTACTCTCCCTGCTTCAAAGCCCTGTTCTCGCCTATCCCCCTGTCAACCCCTGGGCCACGTCCTCCCTCAGTCCTGGAATGCCCTCCCTCCTCATCTCCGCCAAACTAATTCTCTTCCCCTCTTCAAAACCCTACTTAAAGCTCACCTCCTCCAAGAGGCCTTCCCAGACTGAGCTCCCCTTTTCCCTCTGCTCCCTCTACCCTCCCCTTCACCTCTCCACAGCTAAACCCTCTTTTCCCCCCTTTCCCTCTGTTCCTCCCCCTCTCCCTTCCCCTCCCCTCAGCACTGTACTCGTCCGCTCAACTGTATATATTTTCATTACCCTATTTATTTTGTTAATGAGATGTACATCACCTTGATTCTATTTATTTGCTATTGTTTTAATGAGATGTCCATCCCCTTGATTCTATTTATTGCTATTGTTCTTGTCTGTCTGTCTCCCTCAATTAGACTGTAAGCCCATCAAAGGGCAGGGACTGTCTCTATCTGTTGCCGATTTGTACATTCCAAGTGCTTAGTACAGTGCTCTGCACATAGTAAGCACTCAATAAATACTATTGAATGAATGAATGAATGAATGAAAGCCTTACTGAAGGCATTTCTCCTCTAAGAGGCCATCCCTGACTGAATCTTTTTTTCTCTTCAACTCCTTTCTACATCACCCTGACATACTCTCTTTATTCATCCCCCCCTCCCAGCCCCATAGCTCGTATGCTCATATCTGTAGTTTATTTTTATTAATGTCTGTCTCCCACTCTAGACTGTAAGCTCACTGTGGACCTGGAGAGGGCACCAGGAGTTCCCACGACACCCACTATTAATAGCTGGGGCCATGACTGAAGCAGTAACATGCCTACTTGGATTTGTTATATTGACTCTCCCAAGCGCTTAGTACAGTGCTTTGCACACAGTAAGCACTCAATAAATACGATTGAATGAACGAATGATTTGGAGCCTGTCTAGAGGCCTTACTCTAGGTCAGGAAGGGTTGGTGATCTGGTTTTACAGGCAGGAGAAAAGCCCAATGCACACTGGAGACTGAGGGGTTTCTTACCTGTCATGAACCTGTTCAACATCCACTTGTGAAAGAGGTGGGGCAACAGTGACAAAATGATATTTATTGAGCAATTATGTAATAATGATAATGATAATAATAATTATGGTACTTGTTAAGGGGTTACTATGTACCAAGCACTGTTCTGAGTGCTGGGTAGATACAAGTTAATCAGGTTGGACACAGTCCCTGTCCCACGTTGGACCCCATTTTTTACAGATGATGTAACTGAGACACAGAGAAGTGAAGTGACTTGCCCCAGATCACCCAGCAGACATGTGATGGATCTGGGATTAGAACCCAGGTCCTTCTGACTCCCAGGCCTGTGCTCTATCCACTAAGCCACGCTGCTGCTCTACTGTGTGCAGAGCACTGTTCTAAGTATATGGGAGAGTACAGTACAAAAGAGTTGGGAGACATTCCCTGCCCACAACGAATTTACAGTCTAGAGGGTGACTGTCTCAGATTCTGGCCTGCCCTGGGCTTCTACAGACAAACAACAAAGTAGCAGGTAACTCTATCTACATCTTGACAGCCTACACCCTACAATGCAATCAATTTATCAATCAATCCTATTTATTGAGTGCTTACTGTGTCCAAAGCTCTATACTAATTGCTTGGAGAATTCAACATAACAGAGTTGGAAGACGTGTTCCCTGTCCACAAGAAGCTTATAGTCTAGAGGAGTAGATAGATGTTAATAGAAATAAATTACAGATATGTACATAAGTGCTGAGGAGCTTAGGGTGGGGTGAATAAAGGTCGCAATTCAACTGCAAGAGTGACACAGAAGGAAATGGGAGGAGAGCAAATGAGGCGTTAGTTGGGGAGGGCCTCTTGAAGGAGATGTGATTTTAATAAGTCTTTGAAGGTGGGGAGAGAGATGGTCTTTCGGATATTAAGGGGGAGGGAGTTCCAGGCCAGAGGCAGGACATGAGTGAGGGGTCGTCGGCGAGATAGAAGAGACTGAGGTACAGTGAGTAGGATGATTTTAGAGGAGCAAAGTGAGCAGGCTGTGTTGTAGTAGGAAATCAGAGGGGTAAGGTAGTAGGGGACAAGGTGATTGAGTGCTTTAAAGCCAATGCATTTCCTAGACCCTTGGTTGTGAGAATCCACACAATTTAAACCCTCACCTCATGCTTAGAGACAGAGGCATGGGCCCCTCGCAAACACACAAAAATACTAAAAAGAGTTTCAGGCACACACATACAGGAACACAGGCCAACTTGGGCCACTTTCACTTGCTTCTCACCTGCTATAACTCTGCCCTCACTTCAGCTCAGCAACACTACTTCTCCTTCAGTGACTTCCATGCCCACTGCCACCCCCCTCCCCATCCCAACTAACTATTCCAATCTTTAACCCGCTCCTGAAATGCTCAGGATCCTCCCCTCCTCTCATCCCTCATGATTTTGCCAACTACTTTGTTGACAAAATGAAACCATCAGGCATGAGTTCTCCCAAATCTCCCCTTCACCTCCAAGCTCCTTCCAATCCCCGCACCCTCTCTCATCCTTCTCAATCATCTCTCAAGGTGATCTCTCACCTGCTTTTGAAACCTACCCCCTCTAACTGTGCCTCTGACCCCATCCCTCCTCTCTTTCTAAAACTATTTGTGCCCACGCTCCGACCACCATTTTCAACAGCTAACTCTTTGATGGCTTTGATTTCCCTGCTGCCTCCAAACATACCCCAATCTCCCTTATCCTAAAGAAATCCCAAACCTTCTCTGGACTCCACTGCACCCTTCAGCTATTACGCCAGCTCCCTTCCTCCTACCATTCTTGTTAAAACTCCCCCAAGAGTCTGTATTCACCCACTGCTTCCCTTTCCTGTTTCTAACCCACTCCTTGAACCCTCTACAATCCAGTTGCTGCCCCCTTCCCTTCCACTGAGACTGCTCTCTCCAAGGTGACCAATGATTTCCTTCTTTCAAAATCTAATGGACTTTACCCTATCCTAAATCTCCTCAATCTGCTCTTTTGGGTGTCTTTCTCTGGGGACCACTCCCTTCTACTGGAAACATTAACTAACCTTGAAAGCCTCTTATGGTTGCAGAAGCAGAAACTTCTGACCACCTGCTTAAGCTTCCCATGGGCAGGAAACGTGCCTCCCGATTTGTTGTATTGTACTGCTCTGCACACAGCAAGCACTTAATACATACCTCTGATTGATTGATTTAGGACACTCAATCAGCTTGCTTTCCCTTACTTAGCCACTCCCTGTTCTCACTAAATTCCCGCCAGCACTCTGATCCCCTCAACCTAACCAATTTACTGTGCCTTCTTCTCGTTTCTCCTAACCTTTTGCTCCCGTCCTCCCTTCTTCTTGGAATTTTCTTCCCCCTCACATGCAGTGGACTCCTGCTCTTCCCTTCTTTGAAACCCTTCTGAAATCACATCTCATCCATGAGGTCTTTTCCCACTAATTTCTAAGGTCCCCACTTTATATCTTTACTGTTACTCTGCACTTCCTTGTCACCTATACATTTGGGTACTCATCCTCCCTTTCTATTCCCTGTAATCTTACTCTATTAATTCCTTTAGTGTCTGTCACCCCCACTAATTCTACTGTATTCATTCATTCAATCGTATTTATTGAGTGCTTACTGTGTGCAAGTACTAAACCCTTGGAAAGTACAATTCAATAACAAAGAGAGACAATCCTTGGCCACAATGGGCTCACAGTCTCGAAGGGGGGAGACAGACATCAAAACAAGTAAACAGGTATCAGTAGCATTAGTATAAATAAATAGAATACATATACCTATAGATATATATATCTATAGGTATATATAGATATATATACACATCAGGACAAGTAAACAGGCATTAATATAAATAGAATTATAGATAGGTACCTAGCACTTAGTCCAGTGTTCTACACATAAATGTTCAATAAATACTTCTGTTTTATTGACTCTCCACAGAGGATTCTCTCCTTGTGCAGACAGCAAGGAAGAAGAACAAAATACCAGGTATTTTTTTCTCAAAAGGTTCAAGCCTTCTTTATACTTTGGAATGAGGGTTTCATTTATTCACTCCAGAAGTACTTACTGAACTCCTGGTGTATTCCGAGTACTGTACTAGACACTTAAAAAGACTAATAATATTTATGGTATTGATTAAACAATTACCACTTCCCTAATTAAGCCCTCTTTTCCCAGACTCCTTCTCCCTTCTGTGTCTCTAATAATAAAATAATAATAATGAGGTATTTATTAAGTGCTTACTCTGTGCCACTATTCTAAGCGCTGGGGTAGTTACAAGGTTATCAGGTTTCCCACGTGGGGCTCAAAGTCTTAATCCCCATTTTACAGATGAGGTAACTAAGGCACAGAGAAGTTAGGTGACTTGCCCAAAGTCACACAGCTGACAAGTGGCGGAACTGGGATTAGAACCCAGGACCTCTGACTCCCAAGTCCGGGCTCTTTCCACTAAGCCACGTTGCTTCTATGCACCTGAATCCATGCCCTCTGGGCATCTGGTATTCCTCCCATCCTCAGCCCCACAGCAATTATGACTATATTATTTATTTATATTCATGTCTGTCTCCCTTTCTAGACTGTAAACTCACTGTGGACAGGGAATGTGTCCGCCAACTCTGTTGTATTGTACTCTTCCAAGCACTTAATACAGTGCTCTGTACACTGTAAGTGCTCTGTACACGGTAAGCAGTACATAAATACCACTGATTGACTGATTGATATATGCCAAAACACTATTCTAAGCGATGGGGTAGATACAAGGTCATCATATTAGATCCAATCTCTGTCCCGCATAGGGCTCAAAATCTAAGAGGCAGGGAGAACAAGAATCCTACCCCATTTTACAGATGAGAAAACCGAGGCCTAAAGATGTTAAATGACACCCCAAGATGACAAAGCATGCAAATCTCAGAACTGGGACTAGAATTTTTGCCTCCTGATTTCCAGACCCATATCCTTTCTATACAAGCCAAATACAAGACCACTGGATTTACCCCTCTCCGCCTGCTGCCATATAGAATCTCCTTAGTTGCCTGCTGGAAAGGAACTCTCTCTCAGTCTTCATAACTAGCAACTTTCAGGAAATAAGTGGAAGAGCTTGAGGCTTCTTTACTGTTTTAGCAGGGAAAACGTCATCGAGAACAGCCCAAGTAGGGGTGTGCTCTTTTATTCTCATTAGTACCCTTTTCCTTTCAAGCTTCTGCAACATACTTTATGTCAGAGTATTGGTTTGCCCATAAGGACTTTCCACTTGTCTTCCTCTGAAATTCCCCAGAAAACTCTGCACACAATATAGGCTCAATAAATAAACGGGATTGACTGTTAAGGTGATAAAATGCAGTGTAATCAGGGACCTTTACCCACCTCTATGCTGATGACTCCCAGATCTACCACACTAGACCTGTCCTGTCAATTCCTCAGCACTTTTACTTTTACCTATATGTCCTGCCTTCAGGACATTTCTCTGACTGACATCTCAAGATCAATATGTTCAAAACTGAAACTCTCATCTTTCCAACCAAACTTCTCCAACTAACGTTCACATCACCGTTGACAATCCCAGCATTTCCCGGTCCCTTAAACCCACAAACTAGCAGTATCCCGGTTCCTCTCTCTCTTTCAATTCTCTACCTTCACTCTGTCCCCAAATCCTTCCAGTTTTTCCTCCACCATATTTCCAGTTCTGCCCCTTCTTCGCCATCCCAACAGCTATCTTGCTGGTCCAGGCACTTGTCATATCCTATAGCGAAGCAACATGGCTTAGTGGATAGAGCATGGGCATGGGAGTCAGAAGGATTTGGGTTCTAATCCTAGCTCTGCCTCATGCCTGCTATTTGACTTCAGGCAAGTCAATTAACTTCTCTGTGCCTCAGTTACCTCGCCTGTAAAATAGGGATTAAGAGTGTGAGCCCCATGTATCTACCCCAGTGCTTAGAAGAGTGCTTGGCACATAGTAAATGCTAAGCAGCATGGCGTAGTGGGTAGAGCACAGGCCTGGGAGTCAGAAGGTCAGGGGTTCTAATACTACGTTTCCCCACTCATCTGCTGTGTGTCCTTGGGCAAGTCACTTCACTTCTCTGTGCCTCAGTTACCTCATCTATATAATGGGGACTGAAACTGTGAACTCCATGAGGGACAGGGACTGTGTCTAACCCTATTTGCTTGTATCCACTCCAGTGTTTAGTACAGTGCCTGGCACATAATCATTCATTCATTCAATAGTATTTATTGAGCACTTACTATGTGCAGAGCACTGTACTAAGCGCTTGGAATGTACAAATCGGTAACAGATAGAGACAGTCCCTGCCCTTTGACGGGCTTACAGTCTAATCGGGGGAGACAGACAAGAACGATGGCAATAAATAGAATCGAGGGGAAGAACATCTCATTAAAACAATAGCAAATAAATAGTATCAAGGTGATGTACATCTCATTAACAAAATAAATAGGGTGATGAAGATATATACAGTTGAGAGGATGAGTACAGTGCTGAGGGGATGGGATGGGAGAGGCGGAGGAGCAGAGGGAAAGTGGGGAGAAGAGGGTTTAGCTGCGGAGAGGTGAAGGGGGTGGTAGAGGGAGCAGAGGGAAAAGGGGAGCTTACAATTACCATAATTATTATTATTACCATATTTTTTTTTGACTACTGCATTAACCTTTTATGGAATGAGACAAGGAGGCAAAAGAGAAAACAATGCCAATGGCTGCCTCTACTCCCTAGCTCAATCAATCTATCAATCAGTGGTATCTTTTGAGCAATTACTGTGTGCAGAGCACTCTATTCTGGAGGGTATAATGCAATACAATTGGTAGACATAATCCCTGCCCACAGAAAGCTTACATTCTGGAGGGGGAAGCAGACATTAAAAGACATTTCAGAAAGGGGAAATAGCAGAGTATAAAGACATGTACTTCATTCCTCTCAAGGTAACATTCTCAGTGTGCCTAGTTCTTATCTTTTCCCTCTAACTTCTCCCCTTGATGCCCCTCCCCCACTATTCTCCCCAGTTTCAAACTCCTAAATTCACATGCATCCAGGAAGCCTATCAAGAGTAATCCCTCTTCACCTTGCCTCCTCCAACTACCACTTTGACCTTGCCTAAATACTTGTCACCACAAGCCTCTAGTATTTTTATTCTCTATTTTTTCCCTTACCTGTAATTCACACTCCTTGGGGCAGGAATTCTGTCGGTCAACTGTTTTGTACTCTTTCAAGTCCTCAGTATAATATTGTATACACAGAAAGTACTTAATAAATACTACTAATTGATTGATTGATTACTCCAAGTTCTAGATTTTGAAATACCATTGTTGGCCTCGAGTGGAACGATATACAGTTTGTGGTTCGCTAACTTCACCTCTACTTAGGTTTTCCCATCAGCAAAATGGGGGTAGCATTATTGATTTGCTCTTTGGAACTGAGACAGCTAAGACGCTAAACCCAAAGCCCCCTCTTCTCTTCCACTGCTTACAATTAAAAACAAAATTACAAAGAGGAAGCTTTAGGATTATCTGAGTCATTTAGCTCAGGAGCTGAGTTTTTTGATATCTATCAATTAATGATATTTTTCTAGTGTAGAGTTCAGGGTGCTGAAAGCAGTGTAGCCTAGTGCATAGAGCAGGGGTCTGGGGGTCAGAAGGACCTGTGTTCTAATTTGAGCTCTGCCACTTTGCTGTGTGACCTTAGGCAAGTCACTTCACTTCTCGGTGGCTCAGTTACCTCATCTGTAAGATGGGGATTGAGCCCCACATAGAACAGGGACTGTGTCCAACCTGATTTGCTCGTATCCACCCCAGCGCTTAATACAGTGCCTGGCACATAGTAAGCACTTAATAAATACCACAATTATTATCCATTATTCTTACTAAGCTTTTGGGAGAGTATAATACAACAGAGTTGGGAGACAAGTTTCCTGCCCAGGAGAAGTTTATAGTGCATAGAGGGAGATATGTGAGAAGCAGTATGGCTTAGAGTAAAGAGCATGGGTTTGGGAGTCAGAGGTCGTGGGTTCTAATCCCAACTCTGCAACTTGTCAGCTGACTGACTCTGGGCAAGTCACTTAACTTCTCTGTGCCTCGGTTACCTCATCTGTAAAATGGGGATAAGGCCTGTGAGCCCCGCATGGGACAGCCTGATTACCTTTTATCTGCCCCACCGTTTAGAAGAGTGCTTGGCGCATAGTAAATGGTTAACAAATACCATTATTATTATTATATACTAGCATTTTTGGTCAGTGGATGCTTATTAAAAGCTGATTCTATTTCAAAAGGAAACTCCCCCCTCTCTTTTTTGTTGCGGACCTGCAACGAACTCTACATAAATACCATTAACTGGTTGACTGTTTGAAATTCCCCCGTTTAGACTGTGAGCCCGTCACTGGGCAGGAATCGTCTCTATCTGTTGCCGAATTGTACATTCCAAGCGTATACAGTGCTACACATAGTAAGCGCTCAATAAATACTATTGGATGACTATGCACCTCACCCCCAAACTAAGACTTTTGACCTATTATGACCTTGGGCAAGCCACTTCACGTCTCTGGGCCTCAGGTCCCTCATCTGTAAAATGGGGATGAAGCCCGTGAGCCCCACGTGGGCCAACCTGATTACCCCGTATCTCCCCCAGCGCTTGGAGCGGTGCTTGTCACATAGTAAGCGCTTAACAAATAGCATCATCATCATCACTGCATTGATTGTCTCCGATCCATCGGCTCGGCTCTAAGGATGTGGCGCCCCTGAGCCAGGAACCGGGAGGGAGGCTGGGGGGGCGCCTCCCCCAGCCCCCCGACCTTGCAGAGAGCTTTCGGCCTTATTCCTCCTTCTTTTCCTCCTCCTCCTCGGCCCGGTTGAGGCCTGCAGAGGGCGGGATTGGTCCTCCAGCTTCAACCACGGGAGGGGGACAGGGCGGAGCTGCGAAAACAACGCCCCCATTCCCTGTCGAGGCCTTCGAGCTCAGAGATTATTGCAGCAGCAGCAGCAGCAGCAGCAGCGGGATTTATTTGCACATCGCTCTGAATACATTTGCATGTTTTGGGGCTTGCCTTCTCTTAAAGGAGCGGCCCGCCGAGGCTACCAACCTCAGTTGCCAAGTTCAGCTGCCAACCTCAGCTGCCAACCTCGCCATGCTCCTGTCCCTGTCCGTGCTGCTGCTGTCCGCCCTCCTGGGGCCCGCGACCCCCGCCCCCGACCCTGGCACCCCCCGTGCCCTGCGACTCACCAGGGTAAGTGCCCCCCGCCCGGGCCTGGGAGCCCCTTGTTGGGCAGGGATTGTCTCTATCTGTATCTATCTGCGCTCAGGACACTGCTCTGCACATAGTAAGCGCTCAGAAGACGACTGAATGAACGAATGGAACGGGGGACCCCTCTCCCCCCACTGATCAGAATAATGACGGTATTTTTAAGCTCTTACTATGTGCCAAGCTCTGTTCTAAGAGCTGGGAGAGATCCAAGGTGCCAAGCACTGTTCTAAGCATTGGGTGAGATACGAGGTGATGAGGTTGTCCTACACGGGGCTCCCACTCTTCATCCCCATTTTACAGATGAGGTGACTGAAGCCCAGAGAAGTGAAGTGACTTGCCCAAGGTCACACAGCAGACATGTGGAGGAGTCGGGATTAGAACCCACATCCTCTGACTCCCAAGCCCGGGCTCTTTCCACTGAGTCACGTTGCTTGGAACCACCAAGCAAGGAGTCGGGTTCTCCCCCAAGCAAGGAGTAGGAGTCGGTTCTAATCGACTCTGCCACTTGTCTGCGGTGTGACCTTGGGCAAGCCACTTCACTTCTCTGTGCCTCAGTTCCCTCATCTGTAAAATGGGGATTAACACTGTGAGCCTCACGTGGGACAACCCGATTAACTTGTATCTACCCCAGTGCTTAGTACAGGGATTGGCACATAGTAAGTACTTAACACATACCGTTATTATGATGATGACGATGATGATGTCTGCTGTGTGACCTCGGGCAAGTCACTTCACTTCTCTGTGCCTCAGTTCCCTCACCTGTAAAATGGGGATTGAGACTGTGAACCTCTGATTACCTCGTATCTACCCCAGCTCTTAGAGCAGTGCTTGGCACATAGTAAGTGCTTAACAAGTACCATTATTATTATTATTATATGCTTTATTATTAAGCATATTATTATTATAAAGCCCATACTTTGCACCAGGTTCTGGGGTTGATACAAGCAAATTGGGTTGGACCCAGACCCTGTCCCACCTCAGTCTCAAGGCCCATTTTACAGATGAGATTAATTGAAGCACAGAGAAGTGAAGCGACTTGCCCGAGGCCATACAGCACACAAGTGGTAGAGTCAGAATTAGACTCATGGGGTGGCCAGGGCACAATGCCCGGGGAACTGGGCAAAAGATCTTCTCGTCCCAGCTCTGTCACTTGTCTGCTGGGTGACTTTGGGCAAGTCACTTAACTTCTCTGTGTCTCAGTTACCTCCTTTGGTAAATGAGGATTAAGATTGGGAGCCCCAGGTGGGATGAGGACTCTGTCCAACTTGATTAGCTTATATCTACCCCAGCGCTAGAACAGTGCCTGACACAAATCCCATTAAAAAAAAAAGACCTCCCTCACTCCCCTCAGCAAATTGTAACCCCCTAGGCATCTTCTTTTACAGTAGGGAGGTGTGCTGATCCAGGCTCTGGGCATCTCCAACCTGGTCCTCCCTGTAGACTGTAAACTCGTTGTGGACAGGGAATGGGTCTACTAACTCTATTGTATTGTACTCTCCCGAGCGCTTAGTACAGTGTTCCGCACTCAGTAAGCTCCCAATAAATAGCATTGATTGATTGGCTCCCGACCTCCAAATCCCCAAGCGCAATCCGGAGCCTGATCATACATGAAGGGAAACCTGGTAGGGTAATTCCTAGGAAGAAAGAGACTCTGGCTTTATGCAATTATTCATAATAGTATTTGAGTGTTATATGTATTAATCCCGAGGCAGCGTTTTTTGTTTCGATCACTGGGGCGGGCAACACATTTGTGATTTTAGGAAGCACAGCAATAAAATGATGTATTGTATTTTCATTTAAAATATTAAATCACTAAATGGGATGGGGGCCGGTGATGCAGAGGGGCTAAGTAAACCTGCTCAGGTGAGTAGCAGAGCAGAGACCAGCTGTTGCGGTCCATCAGACAATACTGCTTCTGGAGTAGGAGTGGAAGGTGGAGCACGGGCATATATGAAGATAGAACCTTGGCCCTTCTGTAGGTTCTAACACTGATGCTTGGAATGGGAATATTCCGGGGTGGAAAGGGAATATGGAATGGATAGGAACTGACTCTAAACGCCTAACCATCCAGAAAGTCACCATTTTGAGTTTTATCCTGATTAGAAACTCCCCAATCAAGTGAGTGCTTACTGTGTGCAGAGGACTGTATTGAGCACTTGGGAGAGGACGATAATAGAGCTGTAGACGCGTTCCCTGTCCATAAAGAGCCGACAATCCAGAGTTGACACGGGCCTTCAGGAAACCCTACCCCTACCCCTACCACTTTTGTCAAAGACCCGGGGTAAGAGAAGCTGGGAGAAAGCTGGAGGAGCAGTAGCCCTCATGGAGTTGGCAGTTACAGCCCGGGGAGATGGAATGGAGTCAGGATGAAAGGAATGGGAAGGCAGTGAGAATACAAAGCCCTTCAGTCTCTTGGTTTCAGTTAATGCCTTCTTGTGAGTACAGCTTCCTGTCAGCGCTCTTTTCATCTGTCCTCTCACCAGGAACTGTCTGACCATCAGCTTGTTTAATTCATCAACGGTATTTACTGAGCGCTTAATCGGTGCAGAGCACTGTACTAAGCGGTTGGGAGAATACAATGCAACAGAGTTGGTAGGCATGTTCCCTGCCCACAACGAGTTTATAGTCTAGACTGCTTAACTCAGTATCCTGTGGTTCTGAGACCCTGCGAGAAGTGAGGGGAGAGAAGGGTGAAGAGAACTGCACAAAGGGAACCTAGTGGCTCCAGAGAACACTCTGCAAATTGTTTATAGAGATTTTAGGGAAGAAGCTTGGCCTAGGGGAAAGAACATTGGCCTGGTAGTCAGAGGAACTGGACTCTGCCACTTGCCTGCTGTGAGATCTTGGGCAAGTCACTTACCTTCACTGGACCTCAGTTTCTTCATCTGAAAAATTGAGATTCAATCCTACTCCCTCTACTTGGACTGTGAGCCCCGTGTGGGACAAAGACTGTATCCAACCTGATTATTTTGTATCTACCCCAGTGCTTAGTACACAGTAAGCATTTAACAAGTACCATTATTGTGTTGTTATATATGTAAAGTGACTTGCCCAAGGTCACACAGTAGACAAGTGACAGGGATTAAAACCCAGGTCCTTCTGACTTCCAGGCTTTTGCTCCATCCACTATGCCACACTTCTTCTCTATTAATGTCTCAACCATTTCCTGCTCTCACTCTTCTCTTTTTGTCTATCTCAGGTGTCCTCCTGGTTCTCAGCCTGATGTGTTGATGATGGGGGGTGAGGGGGATAGGAGAGTGGGAGAGGGGTACTTTTCCTGGATTCCTTACCTCACAGTCCTTGAATGATTTCCCTGTGGTGTCTCTGACCCTCCCCGCCCTTCCCCTGGAAGATCGGCCCCAGCACAACTTTTTTAACCCCTTTCACCATACAGGTCAGTGGCTTCTCATGGGAGAACTGCGACGATGGAAAGGACCCAGCGGTGATTCACAGCCTGACGGTGTCTCCTGACCCGATCAACGTCCCTGGGGATCTGACTGTCAGCGCCTCGGTCTCCACCAATGTCTCACTAACTGCTCCTCAGAAGGTACGTGTGATGGGGAAAGTGGAAGTCCCTGGGGCCAGCTGGCAGAGAGGAGGAAATCCTGTCATAGTCTGCTGTGGGGAGAGGGTCTCTTGAATCTGTCCATTCAATCAGTGCTATTTACTGTGTCTGTTATACTGTTGTACTCTCCAAAGTGGAAAGAGCACAGGCTTTGGAGTCAGAGGTCATGGATTCGAATCCCGGCTCTGCCACTTGTCAGCTGTGTGACTGTGGGCAAGTCACTACACTTCTCTGCGCCTCAGTTACCTCATCTGGAAAATGGGGATTAAGACTGTGAGCCCCACGTGGGAGAACCTGATTCCCCTGTGTCTACCCCAGCGCTTAGAACAGTGCTCTGCACATAGTAAGTGCTTAACAAATACCAACATTATTATTACGTATTACAGTGCCCTGCACACAGTAAGCATTCAGTAAATATGACTGACTCCCCACTCCACCATCTGCAGGCTCTTTCAAGTGGGATCAGAGAAGGGAGCTTTATAAAAACACTACTGACTGGCACACACACACACTTCCCCCTCCCCCTCTGGTCTTGTGCTCTTTACTCGGCCAGAAAGTTTATAAAGTGGAATAAATTAACCCTGACTGACATTGACTTCCTGATCACACAGAATTTGGTCTGTGGGCTGAAAGGATTTCTTTTTTGGAGTGACTTCCTTTGGCTGGAATAGAGATTTTTCTTCAGTTCTCTCTTCCTCCTGTCACCCCACTTTTTTTTCTTTATTTAATAATAATAATAATAATAATAATGATGTTGGTATTTGTTAAGCGCTTACTATGTGCCAAGCACTGTTCTAAGCACTGGGGTAGATACAAGGTAATCAGGTTGTCCCACATGAGGCTCACAGTCTTAATCCTCATTTTACAGATGAGGTAACTGAGACACAGAGAAGTTAAGTGACTTGTCTGAAGTCACACAGCTGATCAGTGGCAGAACCGGGATTAGAATCCATGACCTCATCCCCACTCCCAATTTCTGGAGCAGTGAATGTGAGGCAGAGACTGGGATCGGATCTCCTTCATAAAGGAAGTTTATTCTCTTGCAGAGAAAGGTGAATTTAGATGTTCCTGCTTTGGGTATTGCTTATTGTTTAAGCATCAGCAATCCTGTGCCAGCAGTGAGATCAGAGTGAAGGGTTCAGGAGCTACTGTCTTATTCCTTAAGTGACTTTGGGGCCAAGTAGAAAGGATTGATAATATTCAGTATTCTGCCTCCCTGTGGGATGAAGCAGCATGGCCTAGTGGAAAGAGCCCGGGCCCAGGAGTCAGAGGACCTGGGTTCTAAACCCGGCTCTACCACTTGTCTGCTGTGTGACCTTCGGCCAGTCACTTAACTTCTCTGTGCCTAGGTTCCCTCATCTGTAAAATGGTGATTAAATCCTAGCCCCTCGTTCTTTGACTGTGAGCCTCGTGTGGGACAGGGATTGTGTCTAATCTGATTGTTTTACCCTGTGCAAGGATGACACGCAAATTCATGAAGCGTTCCATATTTTTATCTATTTTAATGGTATTGATGCCTGACTACTTGTTTTGTTTAGTTGTCTGTCTCCCGCTTCTAGACTGTGAGCCCGTTGTTGGGTAGGGATTGTCTCTATCTGTTGCCGAATTGTACTTTCCAAGCGCTTAGTAGAGTGCTCTGCACACAGTAAGCGCTCAATAAATACGACTGAATGACTAGCACAGCCCTAGGCACATTGTAAATCCTTAACAAATACTATAATAGATTGAATTGTAGGAAAAAAAGGCTCAACAGCAGGATAAAGCCCCAGATTAAACTAACCTCAGGGGTAGCTCACTCATCCTCCACCATCCCCGTGAGGAAGGTAGGGGCAGATATTGCTGTACTATTTTATAGAGGAGGCAATCCAGGCGGAGTCACCTGTTAAAGTAAGCCAGTACTGACAGTTAGGTAGGCTAACACCGGCGAGGACAGTGTTTCTTTGTCTTGCCCTTGGTGTCTAGCTAGGTTTTAGCACAGAGTGAACATTCAGCCCTTATAGACTTTTTGAGAATGGTCCCTCAGCCCCTCTTCCTCAATCAATCAATTTGAGTGCTTACTGTGCGCAGAGCACTGTACTAAGCACTTGGGAGTACAAAATGACAGAGCTGGGACACGTTTCCTCCCGACAAGGAGCTCTATGTGGGACAGGGACTGTGTCCAACCCGATTTGCTTGTATTCACCCCAGCATGTAGTACAGTGCCTGGCACGTAGTAAGCACTTAACAAATATCGTAATTATTTTTATTGTTATTGGAGTAGGAGTTTACAGTCAGCTAGTGCTAGCTGCCGCCCTGGAAGCACAATCCAGAAGCTCATTATGAACAGGGAACGAGTCCGCTAATTCTGTCGTATTGTACTCTCCCAAACGCTTAGTACAGTGCTCTGCACACAGAAAATGCTCAATAAATACCATTGATTGAAGTTTCAGCTGTGGTTGTGCCCACAGCAGGCCAGAAGGCCTCTGGAAGTCTCGGATCTCCTTTCAACTGCCAAGGTAGTGTTCCAGCCCCTCACCGAGGGTCCTGACGGGAGCAACCTACCCACCTCCTTATGGAGGGCTGTAGCCCCGAAGCCCACACTTCTGTCTCCAAGGGAGTCAGAGTAGTCTGTTGGACTTTTCAGGCTGGATGCACCCAACACACAGCTCAGCGTCTCTGCACTCTCCCAGCCTCTCCGTGTCTTGACTGGGAGGGCCGGAGATTGCAGCAGGCAATCTGGGATCCAGAGCTGTTTGGTTGTTGAAGTTTCCTCCCTTGCTCAGACTCGTTTGGAGATTGCTGTTGAGTGAATCAACATAATTAGTACCTCACTCCTATTTCTTGTCTGAACTGCCAAGAAGTGATTGCATTGCTCCAGTCCACGGGGTTTCTAGTTCTCCAATTATTCATGGAATCAGTTCCACTTTCTCAGGGTTGCTGTGAGTTGCTTGAGCCCTCATTTTCAACTGTCCCTGGGAATCATTCGGGCCATAAGTACCACCTTGTGCGATGTCCCGTCAATAACTGAGTGACTCACTTCTCAAACCTGTTCTAAGTGCTCCCCAGAAGAATTTATCCACAGACTCTTCTCTCACCCATAATCTCCAGATCCATTTCAGTAATGACTTTTGCTTTTTAAACAGGGCGCTTGGCTTTCTGAGCCTCAGGAGTGGGGAGATACTAGGTCCCAGTGATGGGAGGGGAAGAGCATGGCCTAGTGGAAAGAGCATGGGGCTTAGAAATTAGAGAACCTGGGTTGTAATCCTGGCTCTGCCACCTGTCTGCTGCATGATCTTAGGCAAAACACTTAACTTGTCTTGTCCTCAGTTTCCTCATCTGCAAAATGGGGATTGAGCCCTCATGGGACAGGGACTGCGTCCAATCCGATTTACTTATATCCACCCCAGCACTTAGAACAGTGCCTAGCTCATAGTAAATGCTTAACAAATACCGTAATTATTATTATTATTATTATAAGGGGAAGGAAGAACTGACATTTTAATCTCCATTTTACAGATGAGGAAACTGAGGCCCAGAGAAGCTAAGTAGCTTACCCAAGATGACACTTCAGGCTAATGGCAGAGCAGAAACTAGAACCCTGCTCTGACTCCCAGAGAGCAGAAACTAGACTCCCAGCCTTATTCTACTAGGCCTCGTAGCTCTTCTCTTTAGCTCTTCTCTTCCTCTTTAGAAGGGGCAGCTACTGACATTGGGAAAGAGGGGTTCTGTCAGGAGCTCCGAGTTTCAGTTCCGAGAGTCCTGATTAGCAAAGAGGCCAGTAAGTAGGAGGACCTAGGAGGGTCAGCAGGTTAGCCAGAGGAGCCCAACCAAAGCAGGGGGATTTGCATCTGAACGGAAAGCAGAAGGCCTTGGTCTGGAGATTTTCACTTCCCTAAGAGTTCCTCATGGGTCCAGGCCAGGGTCGGGGCATGGGCTGGGCCATCTGGGAACTAGCATGTGTTTATGACCCGCCGCCACAGTGAAGCGGGAGTTCTAACAAAGCCTACCTTTGTTGCTGTCGTTTTGGCTCCTGGCTCTCTGGTTGGGTTTGGTGCAGCGGGGATGGCACTCTGCACTGGCACGGTTTCGGGCCAGATATTACATGGACCAGAAAGCAGAGTCTAATTGAGAGCCATGCCCAGGGTCACATGACAACAAGGGCAGCTTTCACTGCTTGTTCTCCCTGAAATGCTTATCAGAAAGCTTTTAAAATAACACATTGCCGTCAGCTAAATTTGTGATAAGGTGACAGTTTTGTGATAAGGTAACAGAAAGGGGCAAGGGAAAAGTGGAGAAGAGTTTAGGTAACTTGATCCTGGTCAGAGATATGAGGAAAACTAAGCTCCTGGACCAGTATACCCCCTCCCCAACTCCCAAACTCCAGACTGTAAACTCATTGTGGGCAGAGAATGCTTCTGTTTATTGTTATATTTTACTCTCCCAAATGATTAGTAGACTGCTCTGCACACAGTAAGAACTCAATAAATACGACTGAATGAATGAAAGCTCTACTAAGGGAATAACACCAGTATTGAATCCACGTCACTGGGAGTTTAATCGCCCTCCCCAGATTGGCTGAAACAGGATTTCACAACAAATTCTACTGCATACCTCACCCAGGTTGTATGCCCAAGGATGCATAGTGAATCATTGGCTTTAACATAGATCAACCAGACTGGGTCTTCTCTGCTCCGGTCCATGACCTGCAGAGATATTCCTGGGATGCGCAGGCATGCCAAAGTAGAGAACTGAAGTAGTAAGCCAGATAGTGTGAAGCAGCACAGCCTAATGGATAGAGCATGGGCCTGGGATACATAAGGACCTGGGTCCTAATCCCAGCTCCACCACTTATCTTCTGTGTGACCTTGGGCAAGTCACTTAACTTCTCTGTACTTCAAGTTACCTAATCTCTAAAAGGGAGATTAAGACTGTGAGCCCCATGTGGTACACGGACTGGGTCCAATCAGGTTAGCTTGGTATCAACCCCAGTGCTCAGACAGTACCTGGCACATAGTAAGCACTTACCAAATTCAATTAAAAAAAGATAAATTGGAGTGATAGTGAGCTTTTTGTCCAAAGTATCTGGTTGGGTCTTTCTTCCACCTTGCTTTGATGGTGGCAACTTGGCCTCCAGGTGTTTGATAAGCACTTATTAATTAGCACCTGGCCCCTTCAGATGATGGGGGAGGTGGTGAGAGAGTCAGCCTAGCCTAGGGAGGTGGGAGAGAGGAGAAGAGATCTCAGCTGCTCAGCTCAGTCAGGGAGCAGTACCCATCTGCCCACTGTCCATTCCCAAATTCATCTCTCTTTCCTCCTCTCCAGTTCTTCTGCACCTGCTGGAGTTTCTCACCACCACCAACCTCCTTGCTGAATTTACGTAGTAGACGGTGAAGTCAGCCTTTCCGATCCCCCCAGATCTACTGTTTGTGGCTAGTTTAGCCCCAGCAGTGACGTTGCCCTTACATCAGATAACTACTTACTAGAGAAGCAGTGTGGCCTAGTGGAAAAAATACAGGGCTGGGAATCAGGAGACCTAGGTTCAATCCTGGTGCTGCCACTTACCCGCTCTGTGACCTGGAGCAAGTCACTTAACTTCTTTGTGCCTTAGTTTCCTCACCTGTAAAATGGGGATTCAATCCTCCCCACTTAGACTGTGATCCCCACGTGGGACGTGGACCATGTTCGATCTGATTGTCTTGTATCTATCCCAGCACTTCGTACAATGCTTGGCACTAGATTGTAAACTCATTGTGGGCCATAGTAAGCAGCTGTTCTAAGTGCTGGGTAGATACAAGTTAATCAGGTTGGACACGGTCCCTGTCCCAAATTGGGATCACAGTCTTAGTCCCCATTTTTCACAGAGGAGGTAACTGAGGCCCAGAGAAGTGAAGTGACTTGCCCAAGGTCACACAGCAGACAAGTAGTGAAGCTGGGATTAGAACCCATGATCTGAATCCCAGGCCCATCCACTACATCTTGCTCCTTTCCTACTGAAGCATCTTTGTCTGGGGATTAATTTCTCTCTGTGGAACTGTTTTCCCCAGGGGGGCGGGGAGGGGGATCCCTGTGAAGCTGCTGGGGCTGAACAAGAACACAGGGACAAGCCACTCCCTGGGCACACGTCCTCCAGCTCCTCCAGCTGCCAAGTCCCCCAGATACCCCCCAAGTCTTGGAAGGGACAGCTAACAGTCCCCGTGATATGGTAACCGTTGGTCTCGTGGAGCCCAGTTTCCTGCTGACTGAGGAATGGGAACAGAGATGGGATTTTCCTATAGATTGTTTCCAAAGAGATAGTAGCGGGCTAGGGCTTGTTTATCTACCCTATCTAATCTCCAGTTTTTCTTTAATTTATTCAAGAAGTCAGCATTAACAGGGAATCATATCTGCCCCTCCATTAATCCAATCACGGCTATTTAGGCTATTGTTACCTAAAACTGGAGCAAACAGCCTTATCTGGTGGACTCAGGATTTCTCTACAAATTGAGTGGAGTTCTTAATCTTCTTTCGGAATGGGCTCACCTTTGGACTCTGGGTAAAGGAGGCCATCTCTCATCCTCCTGTTCAACCTTAAATGCCCCTCTCATTTAAGATTGTAAACTCCTTGAAGACTGGGATCGTATCCTTTACATCTATTCTACCTTCCCAAGGGTTTAGCCCAGGGCTCTACACACTGTGAGTGCTCAATCTATTGAGGTATTACTTTCCTGGACTAGAATCTCTCATCTCCCTACCCTATTTCCCTCCAGTTGCATCACGTACACACTTGGATCCTCACCCCCTAATCCTTGCCCTGACAGTATTTATGTCCATTTATTTAAACTCTGTTGCTTCCCCTTCTAATTTATTTCAGTGACTGTCTCCCCTGCTAAATTATAAAATTGTCAAGGGCAGGGTTCATGTCTGTTAACTACTGTACTCTTCCAATTGCTTAGTACAGTACTTTGAACACAGTAGGTGGTCAATAAATACTATTAATTCCTTCTTGAGGGCAGGAATCACATCTACCAACTCTTTTGTTCTGTACTCTTCAAAGCATCCAAGTAATACTGCAGTGTGCAAATAGTAAGTGCTCAATAAATACCATTAATTGATTGAAGGAGTGATGGATTAATCCTGCATGGAGGAAAGATGAATGGTTCATTTCAAGGGGTGAAACTGGTTCTTTCTCATCCCCACCATTTGAAGTTCTTCACATATTCGGTAAGGCAAAATGCATGTTTAATGAGCAGCACAAAATAGAGGAAAATATATATCTTTCTTTCCCAGTGCAAGGAGCACAGGGCCTGGGTGGAGAAGTCCAGAGCTATGAAACAGAACGGTTTTCTGATACTTGATGTGCTTAAAGCTGGAGAGGGAAAACAGTAGCTTCCAAGACTGTTAAGAGAAGGTGGGGTTCTCTTTGCTCTTTCTCTGATTCCTTGTGAGCCCTAGGAAAAGTCACTCAATTTCTCTGTGCCTCACTTAATCCCCTCAAAAATAGAATGACCCTAACCTGCCGAAGGGAATAAAAGTGGTGGTGGTAATGTTTGGAAATAATGATGAAAACGGTTCTTCTTCCCCCACTCACTGCCCCCAGCCCCACAACCCCAGCCTAATTCCCTTTTCAAGCCTGTTGAGAAACATCTAAGCAGCACAGAGGAAATGGCCTCTTATCGATAATGTTTCTCAGATGGGTGGATTTAACCTCACATCAGTGTTCTTCTTCCTGCTAGTTTCCATTGGGCTCACCCTGCTACCAGGTCTTGCGGGGCTTGGGAGAGATGGACCTAAATTTTGGGGGGTATCTAGGTGAGACTGCTTTCTGAAGGCAGTTCAGAACAGTGCCTTCAGGCAGCTCTCCTAAGAAACATCATTGTGTGACTAAAGCCTTTTTCTCCGAGCTGGCTTCCTCCCTTCTCCCCATATAATAATGATGATATTTATTAAGGGCTTGCGATGTTCCAAGCATTCTGCTAAGGGGTGGGGAAGCTACATGATCATCAGATCAAACACTGTTTCTGTCCCACACAGGGACTCAGGTGAGTGTTGTCATTAAGCGCTTAGTACAGTGCTGTGCACACAGTAAGTGCTCAATAAATATGATTGAATGAATGACTGAATCCCCATTTGACAGATGGAGAAACTGAGGCCCGGAACAGGAAGTTACCTGGCTAGGTCATTCAGTGAGTCAAAACGGAGCTGAAGAAGACGCACTCTGGAGAGTTGCTTTCTCCCAGAAAGATGGCTTCAGCCCGCCATCTCTGATCTCCCCATATGTTACAATAATAATGATCTCCCTAGTAATAATAATATTTGTTAAGCACTTACTGTAAGTTCTTTGTGGGCAGGGAATGTTTCTATTATAATGTTATATTGTACTCTCCCAAGCTCTTAGTAAAGTGCTCTGCAAACAGTAAGTGCTCAATAAATACAATCGATTCATTGATTGCCAAGCATTGTATCCATTTAGGTAGACAGAGGAATATCAGGTCCCACATGGGGAGAACCGATATTGAATTCCCATTCTGCAGATGAGGAAATTGGGGAACAGATAAGTGACTTTCCCAAGGTAATATAGCAGATAAGTGGTAGAACTGCAATTAGAACCCAGGTTCTCTGACTCCCAGGCCAGTGGTCTATCCATTAAGTCACGCTGCTTCCCCCTTATTGCCCCTTTCCCACACACTTTGTTCATGTTGGGCAGTACACCTGGGGGGGGGGGACCTTATTGGACAAAATGGGAGGGAAACCCGGGAGTCATTCATTACTTCAATAGCATTTATTGAGCTCTTACTATGTGCAGAGCACTGTACTAAGTGCTTGGAATGTCTAATTCGGCAACAGATAGAGATAAACCCTGCCCAACAACGGGCTCACAATCTAAATGCCGGGGGGGGGGTGTCCCCACCCACCATCCCACTTTCTCCCCTTGCCGTCCTCACGGGGTGAACCCCTCTCGTTCCCAGGTGGAGTTAATTATGGAGAAGGAGATGGCAGGCCTCTGGATCAAGATCCCTTGTGTGGAACAGATGGGGAGCTGCACTTACGATGACATTTGTGAGGTCCTCGACTCTCTCATCCTTCCGGGGCAGCCTTGCCCTGAGCCTCTGCACACCTATGGCCTCCCCTGCCACTGCCCCTTCAAAGAGGTAAGTGATTAGCAGGAGAGCCCTCCTCTTTTTACCTGCTGCGGGGCGACCCCGAGGGAGAAGAGAGGTCCGCCTGAGAGACTATCCCCAGGATTCTTTGCCTCTGGCCTCTCAGCTTTCTTCCATCTCAGAGCCTGTGGGTTACAGACCCAACGTGGCCGGGCTTGGACTAGCCCCACCTCACTGGTCTTCCTCTGAGGGGAGAACACGGCGCCCAGGAGGAAGGGGGGCTCAGAGTCCTTCAGCATCTGCCGCGGCCAAGTGGGTCAGACTGACTGGCCCCAGGAGGGACCTCAGGCTGAGGGGCGGGGATTCCCCCTGCAGCCTCGTGGCTGCAAGGTGGCGCCCAGAGAGTTTAACGGAGTAGGGGAGGAAGTCGTCCTTGCCTCAGGTGACCAAATTCAAGAACAGAGAATGATTTCGGTTCCTGTCTGTGGGACGTTTCTGTTGCACTATGCGATGGTGGGCGCCCAAGGGGAGCTAGACCTGGACCTTCAAAATGACCCCAGGTTTCTGCCACCCTTACAGCCTGTCCTCACTTGCCCACACCCTCTCCCTGGGGCAGGGATTCGGGGAAATGCCAGCGGATTAGGAGGTGGGTGAGAGAGAGGGAGTCCAACCGGGGAGGACAGTAAAGACCTTTTCTAACCACAAGTAGTGGCGAGAGGCCGGGACCAGCCTGCTGCCAGGGGAAGGGCTTGGGTCACTTCATAGTCCTCGGGCGGGTCAGAGGCCACATCTGGCCAGCAGAGGGAAAGGGGTCGTGAGTGGCCAGCCTTTGAAGAAGACACATCCACGTCAATGATATTTACTGAGCGCATACTCTGTGCAGATCACTGTACTAAGCCCTCCAGAGAGTGCAGTGGTCACTTGCTGGGGAGACAGAAACTAAAATAAATTTCAGTTAGGGGGAGCAATAAAGTATAAAGATATGCATATAATAGACATGATCTCTGCCTTCAAGGAGCTCAGAGTCTACTCTGTGCAGAGCACTGTACTAAGCCCTCCAGAGAGTGCAAAGCGTTGGACAGGACCCCTGCCCTCCCTACCCGGGGAGACAGAAACGTCTCCATGGAGGCAACTCAGGGGCTGCAGGCTAGGGCCTTAGGGGCAGTGTATGGGAGAGGCAGACCTGTGGCTGCAGGTCACAAGAGACAGTAGGGCTGGGGACAGAGCTGGAACTGGGCACCGCAGACCCTCCTCAGGCTACACCCATGTGGGCTAGGGCACCACTCTCTTGCCAACCAAAAGGGCCACCAACGTGGCAGCAAAATCAGCCTCATAGCGGAATGATCATTCTGGGACTTGTTCCTTTAGTGGAGCCGGCTTCCTGCCAGGTCCAGTTTATTCCTCCACTTGTTTATGCCCTAACTTGCCAACAGAGAAAAAGTATTCTACTCCCAAACACAGGTCTGGGAGGACCTAGAGGAGACCGTGGACTTAGAGGTTGGGCCCCTGGTGGGGAGCGGACGGTCCGGTCTTCCAATGCCCACCTTGCCTTCTGATCTGCCTGTTGGTGTTTGTCTCCCCAGGGCACCTACTCGCTTCCAGAGAGCCGTTTCTCCCTGCCAGACATAGACCTGCCCTCCTGGCTCAGCAATGGCAATTACCGCATTGGGGGCGTACTGAGCAGGGGGGACAAGAGACTCGCCTGTGTCAAGATCTCCGTCTCCCTCCATGCGAAGTGAGGCAGGCCTGGGCACGAGGCTGGTCACCAGCTTTCTTCCTCCTGGAGCCCCGAGGAAGGCCCGTCTTGAGATTGAAATGTCCTTCCCCTTCCCTTCTCCTTGCCTTTCTTCTCCTTTCCGGACTGGCTATAAAGCAGCAAGGTCTCGAAGGCCCTGCTCCGTGAACCTTTCCATCCCTTGTCTCCCACCCCCCCCATCTCTAACTCAGCTACCTCTTCTCACATTCCGATTTCTAACCAGGCCTGAGGGCTCCCCGCTCCTTACTCTTATTCCTTTTCCTTTCTTATTGTCCATCCCCATCAGTCCCTATTTGATCACTGCAAATAGCTAAATAGGGACTGGACCTGGGGGCTTCCCCCAGAGGGACCAGTGGGAGACCCTCACCATCCCTGAATCCTCTTCTGAGGGCTGATCTGTCACCTCGGGCCCCAGAATACTTAATTCCAATTTTCACATGGAATTTTTTATTTTTTAAATCACAACATTAACATTTACCTTTTTAGTATCTTCAGCCTTCCTCCTGTCCCCGATCCTTCATAGCAGTGACACGTTCTGCCATCCTGCCCAGCCTTTTCCTGCATCTGCTGCAGTGTGGCTAGCGGGTCTGGACGGTTGGCTACTTTCCCAGAGGCCCTCTCTCCTGGGTTGTTGGCCCAGTATATTCTGTGCACTGGAGATGTGTGGACAGCAGCTGCCCCAGTGAAACCTCACTGATACCCATTGAGCATTTACTGTGGATTTCTCTACGGTTTCCAGTTTCCATAAAGAACCCTTGCTTGTCCTCTTCATTCCAAAAGTTTCTGTCTCCTATTGTTTGCACCGGTGGGCAGGAGCGGGTCAGCACTAAAGGCCCGGGCCTTTTTGTTTTTCCTTTCAGTAACAGAACAAGGAGTTTTAGTTTCAGGCATTCCTTTTCCCAGGGGATCAAATGGCTTGCTTTGCAGAGAGAACAACTGCTTCTGCTGCAGGGAAGCCCACGCCGGCTTTTCCACAGGCCACTGTCATGACTCTCTGAACCGAAGCTCCAGGCCGTTTTTCCGCCAGAACTCCACACCAAACAACTCAATCCATCCTCAGCTTACCATCGACCACCTTACCCAGGCAATTTAGCCCTCATGGAGTCCCAGCACCGAGGGAACGTCATAGAATTGGTCAGTGCCCCAAAGTAACCCAGAAACCTAGCTCTCTCCTGCCAGCTTGGTCACCAAATCTCATGTCTGGGGACCCCAAGGGAGCTAGGGATGCAGAGGGTGAGTTCCTGCCTTAGCACTGCAGTCTGCATTTCTTTATTTCTGTAACACTCTGTTGAATTGTCTCACAGATCAGTAGTTTTTATGGTTGTCATTTTTTCCTCTTGGGGGAAATTCTAGCCATCCTACCGACAGGATCCTTCCTGCTCCCTGTGTTCTGGTGGTTTTTTCTTCTGGCCTGTTGCACCAGGCAGTGACAAACAGGGTTCTCAAAGCTGAATTCTCAATAAATCTTTTTTAACTCACCAAGAAGTGCCAGGATGTGCTTCTGCAATTAAATCTGATTTACTGATTAGTTGGGTTCTTTCCTGTGGGATATTTTGGATGTGTGGTCACATGGCTTCACCCCCTTGTCGCTAATCAATCAATGATATTTACTGAGCACATACTCTGTGCAGAGCACTGTACTAAGCCCTCCAGAGAGTGCAGTTGTCACTCGCTGAGGAGACAGAAACTAAAATAAATTTCAGTTAGGGGGAGCAATAAAGTATAAAGATGCATATCTTATAATAAATAAATAAAATAATAAATATAATAAACATGACTGTCTTCAAGGAGCTCAGATTCTACTCGGTGCAGAGCACTGTACTAGCTCTCCAGAGAGTGCAAAGCGATGGACAGGAACCCTGTCCTCCCCAGCTGGGGAGACAGAAATGAAAATAAATTACAGCTGGGGGGGAGCAATAACGTATGAAGATATGCAGTTTGGTGGGGAGAGGGGTTGAGTAAATAAGTGCTTAGATGAAGCAAAAGTTCTGAAATGACCTTAGTGGGGGAAATAGAGTAGAGAGATGAGAGAATAATGGGGTGGTCTGAGCTTCCCTCCACCCCACTGCAACCAGACACATCAGCAGGCTGCTCCGATGGCCCCAGCGACCTCTTTCCCAGATGATTTCTGAGGCCTATCTGGTCTGCCACCTGTTGTGAAAGGCAGGAACCCATGGCAGATCTGCCCTGGACTCCCTGCCACGAAGTTGGATTTAGGAAAGTCATTGTTCTGCCACTCTCTGCTCTTTAAAAGTGATGTGGGGAAACTAGAGAGGTTCTAGGGAAAACCAGCAAGCTGATTCAAGGAAATGGGTCCTTTGAGAAAAAGTTAAAGGAATTTGGGTTGTTTAGCCTGTAGAAGTTCAGGTTTAATCGACTTCAAATACCATAAGGATTTTTGTGAGGAAGGTGCTATCCCTGGCTCTTCGTGTCCATTGAAGGCTGGATGAAAGGAAATGGATGTTTGGTTGGATGTGGAGAAGGACTTTGTGGGTTGGGTGATAAAACATTGGACTGGGCTATGTGGGATTCTGTAAACTTGTAGGCAGGGAATGTGTCTGTTTATTGTTATGTTGTACCCTCCCAAGTGCTTAATACAGTGCTCTGCACACAGTAAATGCTCAAACAGTCGAATGGATGAATGAGATTGTGAAGCCGCTAAACCTGGAGATCATTAGTAATACTAGTAGTATTATTAACTGCCTGCTGCATGCACAGCACTGTACTAAATGCTGGAAAAGAGTATTCAAGTGGAAATCAGACATGGACCCTGTCCCTCGAGGGGCTCACGATTTAAACATTGAGGGTAGGGCAGAAAGAGTCAGGCCGAGGGGGTGATCAGTTTGACGTAAGCTAGAAGGTCCCCAGGCCAACTCCATGTCTTATGGCTGCCCCGTGGGATCTCCTGATTCTCTCTTGCCATGATGAGACTCCAACCCCACTCTCAGTGAAGAGGTTCAGGCCCTGGGGGTCTGGCTGATGACAAAGCCAAGGAAGGGAGCAGGAGGGTATTGCCCCCTGGGGCAGATAACGAGGAGAGGCACTTCTCCCATTCCCTTCTGGCGTCCCCTTTGCTCCCTTCTTTCACTCCTCCCTCAGTCCCAAGAAGCTTATGTAAGTATCTGTAATGTATTCATTTGTACTAATGTCTGTCTCCCCCGCAGACTGTTAGCTCACTGTAGGCCGGGAATCTATCTACCAACTCTGTTATATTGGACTCTCCCAGGATCTTAGTACAGTGCTCTGCGCACAGTAAGTGCTCAATAAATACAATCGACTGAGGTAGACCGGGGTGCTCTAATAATAATAATAATGTTGGTATTTGTTAAGCGCTTACTATGTGCCGAGCACTGTTCTAAGCGCTGGGGTAGACATAGGGGAATCAGGTTGTCCCACATGGGGCTCACAGTCTTAATCCCCATTTTACAGATGAGGGAACTGAGGCACAGAGAAGTTAAGTGACTTGCCCACAGTCACACAGCCGACAAGTGGCAGAGCTGGGATTCGAACTCATGAGCCCTGACTCCAAAGCCCATGCTCTTTCCACTGAGCCACTGCTGTGCCAGAGGAGAGGTGGATAATATAGCTCCAGGGCCTGCAGGGCCGTGTTCTGGCTGTTCTGGCCAGCTGCCTGCCTGCCCGCCTGCCAGGTTCAGCCCGACTCTGAAAAACATTAACCCTGGGTGTCTTCGGTCACCAGAACTTGGGCTGGACAGTAAATCTTCCCCGCCCTTCCCCCTCTTCTGCCTCTAAGGAGGAAAGCAAAGAGCCATCCATCTTGGACGTTTAGTGGTTTTCCTGCTTGAAGGCAGTGGACCGGTCAGGTGACCTTCCCAGAGGCCCCCGACTACCTTTATGGTTCTCTGAAAGCCCACTTCCTCTCCTCTGCAGTCTTCCGATGTCAACCAAAGAGAGCTTCTTTGGCTCGCCCTACATTTTCCATGAATAAAAAGCCACACAATCCTTTGCAGGACTAAAATTTGGGCAAGATAATAATTGTGGTATTTTGTTAAGCGCTTACCAAGTGCCAACCACTCTATTAAACCCTGGGGGAGCTACAATGTAATCAGGTTGGACACGGTCCTTGTTCCAAATGGGGGGTCACAGTCTAAGCGGGAAGGGAAATAGGTATTGGGATTTGATAATATTTAGCCTGGAACAGTGCCAGAGAGCTCTTGATCAGCTTGATTCAAGGGACCATAAGGTTGGCTCGAGGGAGAGACAGAAGCTACCTTCTGTCTCTCTTGCTCCAGCTGTGGCTCCAGTCCTCCCCTTCCTGCTGTTCCTGTCTTGTTTTCCTCCCCACCCTGATGACACCGCTGCTGATTCTAATCCCTGTCATCATTTATAGTTGACTAACCCTCCACCGGGGTCTGGTTGTTGTCTAGCTGAATGCCCCCTGCCCTCTTCCTCTCTGGATCGCCGGTCCCGTGTGTCCAACTCCTCCAGGGCTCCTCACGTCGGCCCATCACCCCGTCACTGCTCTCCAAGGATGAGTGTTCCTAGAGGATGGGGACAGGGATGGCCAAGCCTGTTTGGGGGGCTGGGGCAACACCACCCAACTCCTTGGCAGCTATGATCCGGGGAAGGGTGGGGACCCGTTCGTGACAAGTACCCCACCACGTCAATAGCTGGCAACAGTCCACTGCACCCCACACGTTTTCCTCTATGAGGACCTCTCCCTCCCCAGCCTCTGCCATCACCCAAATAGCTCTCCTTTATCCAAGGGAATCGGGGTGCCACGTCTTCTCGAAATGAGCACTCCAGCAATTCACCCTGGGTCGTGCCTCATTCCTTTCACAGGACGGTAAGTCAGCGGCCGAGAGATTACACCATTCCTTGACTCTCCCTCCATCCCAGAATATGAAACCCACAGAGGATAGGCTTTGGGAATGCTGATCTGAGGAAACCTTCCCAATCGTTTTCCATTCTCCCCTCTGCTTGTCTCCCCCTTGCATCCGTCTTGCAGAATTCCCTAACATCCTCCTTGCAGAATTCTCTCAATCTCGGCAGTATCCCTGGGCAGGGAAGCTCACTCTGAGGAATTTTTACCAATCTACAGAGTTCCCCCCACTCCCATTCCTGCCCAGACATTTTTCTTGCCAGAGTCATGACAATGATGCAATAACCTGCAGGATGATACCAAGGTCATGGGTGTGGCATCAATTTTAATTGAGCCTAGTTTCTTTTATGTCTGGCCTAATTTCTCTGATGTCCCAGCACCATGAACCCATTTGGATTTGGGGTTTGGTATATTGTGGCACAGTTCCTGAGCATACTCAGTCACTATTAATAATTGTATTCATTAAGCACTTATTATTATGATAGTATTTGTTAAGTGCTTATTATGTGCCAAGCACTGTTCTAAGCTCTGGGGAAGATACAAGGTAATCAATTTGACCCATGCGGGGCTCACAGTCTTAATCCCCATTTTACAGATGAGGTAACTGAGGCACAGAGAAGTTAAGTGACTTGCCCAAAGTCAAACAGCTGACAAGTGGCGGAGCCGGGATCAGAACCCATCACCTCTGACTTCCAAGCCCGGGCTCTTTCCATTGAGTCACGCTGCTTCGTATTATATACCATATACTGTGCTAAGCACTGGGGTTATCATCATCAAGTGCCATCGAGTCATTTCCGATTGAGAGCGACTCTGTGGATATATTTTCTCCAGAACTTTCTGTCTTCTGCCATAATCGAGCACTGGGGTAGATACAAGACAATCAGGTCCCACATGAGGCTCACGTTATAAATAGGAGAGAGAACAGGTATTGAATCCCCCCGACCCTCCTTTTGCAGATGAAGGAACTGAGGCAACTGAGGCACAGAGAAGTTGAGTGACTTGGCCAAAGTCACACAGCAGGTCTGTGGCAGAGGTGGTATTAGAATCCAGGTCCTCTGACTCCCAGGCCCGTGCTCTTTCCACTAAGCCACTTTGCATCCACTATTAGCCTGATTTATGGGATCGTAAGGTTGGCATTAGTGTAATTCACTGCTCTAGCAGTGCGATGCCTCCAGTCCTCAGAGGTTCGAGTGCTTACTGTGCGCAGTACATGGTACTAAGCACTTGGGAGAGTACAATAGAGTACTCCCCGTTGTGTTTTGTTTTGCTGTCTGCCTCCTCCTTTTAGACTTTGAGCCCGTTGTTGGGCGGGGATTGTCTCTCCTGCCGAATCACACATTCCAAGCGCCCAGTACAGTGCTCTGCACACAGTAAGCGCTCAATAAATACAACTGAATGAATGGAGTGGTATGATCCCTACCCATGTTGATGTATTTCCCTCCCCCACTTCATGACTCCTTTGCCGCTTCTTGCCTGTCTGATAGCATTTACCACCCTTTACCCTTTCCAGTCCGGTTGACAAGCAGGGGGTTGAAGATAACCAGCTGCTCTGCCACAGGGAAGATGATGACCTGATTTAGAGTTCCATCCTGTTACCTGAAGGGCCCCAACTGGCACTAATTAAGGGAGAGAAAGAGAACCCCTGACGGAGGAGGGTGGTGATGTTAATGGCTAGAAGTAGCAGTTGCTGCTATCACCTCAACAGCTGAAGTGGCCCTCCTAAGAGCCAGAAATAATAATAATAATAATGATGTCGGTATTTGTTAAGTGCTTACTATGTGCAGGGCACTGTTCTAAGCGGTGGGGTAGATACAGGGTAATCAGGTTGTCCCACGTGAGGCTCACAGTCTTCATCCCCATTTTACAGATGAGGGAACTGAGGCCCAGAGAAGTTAAGTGACTTGCCCACAGTCACACAGCCGACAAGTGGCAGAGCGGGGATTTGAACCCATGACCTCTGACTCCCAAGCCCGGGCTCTTTCCACTGAGCCACGCTGCACATTCATACATACATTCCATCATTTATTTAATAATATTTACTGAGTGCTTACTGCATGCAAAGCTTGGGAGAGTATGCTATAACAATAAAAGGACACATTCCCTGCCTAAAACGAGCTTCATCGATCTGGATGTGCGGGAAACTAGTTTGGAGAGAGATATTTAGAAAAGCAGTGTGGCCTAATGACAAGAGGCTAGGCTTGGGAGTCAGAGGACCTGGATTCTAATCCCAGCTCCACCACTTACTTGCCTGCTGTGGGACCTTGGACAAGTCGTCCTCTAGACTGTAAGCTCATTGTAGGCAGGGAGTGCATCTGCCAACTCTGATACTTAGAATATTGTTCTGCACACAGTAAGCGCTAAATATGAGTGACTGATTGATCAAATACGATTGATTTAACTTCTCTGTACTTCGGTTTCAGTTGTCTCCCCGTTCTAGACTGTGAGTCCGTTGTTGGGTAGGGATTGTCTCTATCTTTTGCTGAATTGTACTTTCCAAGTGCTAAGTACAGTGCTCTGCCCACAGTAAGCGCTCAATAAATATGATTGAACGAATGATATTAAATGGGAATTCAGTAGCTGTTCTACCTCGTATTTAAACTGTGAGCCCCATGTGGGACAGAGATTGTGTCTAATTAGTACAGTGCTCGCGGCTCAGTGGAAAGAGCACGGGCTTGGGAGTCAGAGGTCATGGGTTCAAATCCAGGCTTTGCCACTTGTCAGCTGTGTGACTGTGGGCAAGTCACTTAACTTCTCTGTGTCTCAGTTACCTCATCTGTAAAATGGGGATTAACTGTGAGCCTCACGTGGGACAACCTGATTA
Organism: Ornithorhynchus anatinus; assembly: GCF_004115215.2. Lineage (NCBI taxonomy): Eukaryota > Metazoa > Chordata > Mammalia > Monotremata > Ornithorhynchidae > Ornithorhynchus > Ornithorhynchus anatinus. The sequence continues at coordinate 33,118,458 of NC_041749.1, read as the reverse complement.
CCCTGTATCTACCCCAGCGCTTAGAACAGTGCTCTGCACAAAGTAAGCGCTTAACAAATACCAACATTATTATTAGTAAGTGCTTAACAAATACCACATTATTATTAGTACTGGTGAGAGTTCTTTTTAAGCATCTGCTGGTGCAGAGCACTAGACTAAGCCCCGGGAAAATACACAGGTGAAAAACAGACATGGTTCCTGGCCCTCCGGGGGCTCAGAATCTGAGAATAAGGCAGGGAGGAGGAAAGATGAAATAACAGAAAGGCAAACACAACATAAAAGACCAAGCTCAAAGTCCACAAGTCCAGTGGTAGAGTGGACCTGGAGGGGCCTCAAGATGCAGCCGTCCCAGGTAACCGTATCAACAATTACATTTACTATTCTCTTTCTCCTAACAATCCTAGAATTTGCAGTAGCCCTAATTCAAGCATATGTCTTTACACTGGGGCTCCGATTATTAAAGGAACCAATCAGTTACCAAAACCACCAATTATAATGGGTATAACCATAAAAAAGATTATTACAAAGGCACGACCAGAGTCCAGTCACAACGAGAGTTTCTAGAGGCCTCACAGAGCCCCTGTAGCTTGTGATACTGCGATCACAGAGCATGTTGGGAGTGAAGGTGCTGGGTGAGAGACAGGTCAGCATGCATCTCCTTCCCTATGTAACTGGGGGTGGGGAAGTGAAGGAGTCAGGAGAAACGATTATAACCCATTAGACGGCAAGTTCCTTGTGGAGAGGAGATTCATCTGTTCATTCAATCGTATTTATCCAGCGCTTGCTGCGCGCAGAGCCCTGTACGAAGCGCTTGGGAAAGTACATTATAACAATAAACAGTGACATTCCCTGCCCACAACATGCTTACAGTCTAGCGGAGGGGAGACAGACATCAATCCAAATAAATAAAATTCCAGATAGGTGCATAAGGGCTGTGGGGCTGGGAAGGGGGAAGAGCAAAGGGAACAAGTCAGGGCGATGCAGAAGGGAGTGGGAGATGAGGAAAAGCGGGGCTTACTCTGGGAAGGTCTCTCGGACGAGATGTGTCTTCAATAAGGCTTTGAGGGGGGGAGGGTAATTGTCGGATTTGAGGAGGGAAGGCGTTCCAGGCCAGAGAGGCAGAACATGGGCACACTTTGGTTCTGTTACACTCTCCCAAGTGCAGAGTTTAGTGTTTTTGTCTTGGTGGGTTCTCAAATACCATTGATTGGTTGATTGATGGATTGAGGAAGGGTACACTGCAACAAGCTGGGTTCGGAGGCACTTTACCTGACCTGACCCACAGGCACTCGCTGTGAAGTTGTGGGTCAGAGTGGAAAATTAATTTTAAGATGCAGGTAAAGCCTGTGCATTGAAAGGATGAGTCACTGTCACTGAACAGATGCCTGACTTGCTTCCTCCCAGCCCCACAGTACTTATGTTCATATCCGTAATTTTATTTATTTATATTAATGTCTGCCTCCCCCTCTGCACTCTAAACTTACTGTGGGCAAGGAATGTGTTTGTTATATTGTAGTCTCATTCATTCATTCGCTCTCGCAAGCACTTAGTATAGTGCTCTGCACACAGTTAGTGCTCAATAAATATGATCGGCAGCGTGGTTCAGTGGAAAGAGCCCGGGTTTGGGAGTCACGGGTCATGAGTTCGAATCCCAGATCTGCCGCTTGTCAGCTGTGTGACTGTGGGCAAGTCACTTCACTTCTCTGTGCTTCAGTTACCTCATCTGTCAAATGGGGATTAAGACTGTGAGCCTCACGTGGGACAACCTGATTACCCTGTATCTACCCCAGCGCTTAGAACAATGCGCTGCACATCATAAGCGCTTAACAAATACCAACGTTATTATTGACTGGGGTTCCGACTGGGCCTGTGACACAGCTCATCTTGAGGCTGCAGTGCCCTTCCCTCTCCTTCCGGGCCCGCCCTGCCCACCACTTCCTTATCTCCGCCTGTGCCGTGATGAGGGGAGGATGGCAGGGCAAACAGGGCATCTGCCTATGCACCTACCCCAGTGCTTCATACAGAGCTTGGTAAATAGAAAGCACTTAGCAGATAACATCATGATTATCATCACAGGCCGGCTGCAATACTGGTACCAGCCGCAAAGTTGCAGGTCAGGCAGGGTGGATGGATCTCTTTTGTGGGCGAGGGGCAAATACTGAACAGAGAATTGCACCGGTATGGGCAGGTCTCGGGTGCAGAACCAAAGTTCCTGGCCCTCACTGCCACCCCCAGGCAGCAGCTCCCTCGAATTGTCTGCCACGGGCAAGGTAGCGTGGCTCAGTGGAAAGAGCCCGGGCTTGGGAGTCAGACTTCATGGGTTCGAATCCCGGCTCTGCCACTTGTCAGCTGTGTGACTGTAGGCAAGTCACTTAACTTCTCTGTGCCTCAGTTCCCTCATCTGTAAAATGGGGAGTCTCACGTGGGACCACCTGATCACCTTGTATCTACCCCAGCGCTTAGAACGGTGCTCTGCACATAGTAAGCGCTTAACAAATACCAACATTATAACCTCCTCTCCTTCGGTGCACCTCAGCCCACTCTCCGTCCTCCTCCTTCCCTATTTCCTTCTGGCCCAGCCCATGGTGAACTGCTTCAGCCGGGTCTACAGTGACCAGTGTTTGCAGAGGCAAAAGAAAATATTCATTCATTCAATAGTATTTATTGAGCGCTTACTATGTGCAGAGCACTGTACTAAGCGCTTGGAATGTACAATTCAGTAACAGATAGAGACAATCCCTGCCCACTGACGGGCTCACAGTCTAATCGGGGGAGACAGACGGACGGAAACAAGACAACTTAATCGCAATAGAGAGAATCAAGGGGATGTGACCTCATTAACAAAATAAAGAGGGTCATAAAAATATATACAAATGAGCACAGTGCTGAGGGGAAAGGAGAGGGGTGGAGCAGAGGGAAAGAGGGCTTAGCTGAGGGGAGGTGAAGCGGGGGACAGAGAGGGAGCAGAAGGAGCAGAGGGAAAGGGAGAAGTTTCTGGGGGGCAGGTCAGGGAGGTGAGACTTGATGTCCTTGGCCCAGGTTTGAGCAGGCTGTGTGTGAAAGGACTAATTAAGTTACCTCTGGAGGGGTGGGGGGCTTGTCCCAGAGTAGATCGCTATTATTATTAGATCGAAGCTGACACTTCTGCCTGAGAGACTGCCTCCATGAGTGTGAATGTGGCTGAGAAAGGATCCACAGAGAAGCAGTGTGGCTTAGTGGTCAGACCGCTGGCCTGGGGGCTGGAAGGTCATGGATTCTAATTCTGGCTGCCACTTGTCTGCTGTGTGACTTTGGGCAAGCCGCTTCGCTTCTCTGTGCCTCAGTTACCTCATCTGAAAATGGGGATTAAGACCGTGAGCCCCACATGGGGCAACCTTATTACCTTGTATCTACCCCAGGGCTTAGAACAGTGCTTGGCACATAGTAAGCGCTTAACAATTACTATTATTATTCTCTGTGCCTCAGTGCCTTCAACTGAAAATGGGGATTAAGACTGAGCCCCACGTGGGGCAACCTGATTAGCTTGTATCTACCCCAGTGCTTAGAACAGTGCTTGGCACATCGTAAGCGCTTAACAAATACTATTATTTGGAAGCAGTGTGGCTCGGTGGAAAGAGCCCGGGGTTGGGAGTCAGAGGTCGTGGGTTCGAATCCCTGCTCTGCCCCTTAGCTGTGTGACTGTGGGCCAGTCACTTCACTTCTCTGTGCCTCAGTTACCTCATCTGTAAAATGGGGATTAACTGTGAGCCTCACGTGGGACAACCTGATTACCCTGTATCTACCCCAGCGTTTAGAACAGTGCTCGGCACATAGTAAGCGCTTAACAAATGCCAACATCATTATTAGTACCTTGTATCTACCCCAGCGCTTGGCACATAGTAAGCGCTTAACAAATACTATTATTATTATGATTATTTTCTGTGCCTCAGTTCCCTCATCTGAAAATAGGGATTAAGACTGTGAGTCCCACGTGGAGCAACCTGATTACCTTGTATCTACCCCAGTGATTAGAACAGCCACGTGGGGCAACCTGATTACCTTGTATCTACCCCAGTGCATAGAACACTGTTTGGCACATAGTAAGTGCTTAACAAATACCAACATTATTATTATTACAATTATTCTCTGTGCCTCAGTTCCCTCATCTGAAAATAGGGATTAAGAGTGTGAGCCCCACGGGGGACAACCTGATTACCTTGTATCTACCCCAGTGCTTAGAACAGTGCTTGGCACATAGTAAGCGCTTAACAAATACCAACATTATTATTATTACAATTATTCTCTGTCCTCAGTTCCCTCATCTGAAAATAGGGATTGAGAGTGTGAGCCCCACGGGAGGCAACCTGATTCCCCTGTGTCTACCCCAGTGCTTAGAACAGTGCTTGGCACATAGTAAGCGCTTAACAAATACCAACATTATTATTATTACAATTATTCTCTGTCCTCAGTTCCCTCATCTGAAAATAGGGATTGAGAGTGTGAGCCCCACGGGAGGCAACCTGATTCCCCTGTGTCTACCCCAGTGCTTAGAACAGTGCTTGGCACATAGTAAGCGCTTAACAAATACCAACATCATTATTATTATTATTCTTCTCTGTGTCTCAGGTGCCTCATCCGAAAATAGGGAATAAGACTGTGAGCCCCACGTGGGGCAACCTGATTACCTTGAATGCACCCCAGCGCCTAGAACAGCGCTTTAGTAAGCGCTTACAAACTACCATCATTATTGTTATTATTATTATTATTATTACAAGGCAGCACTGCCTCCTACCTGTCCCCTTGTCAGCAGAGGGAGCCCTGCAGCTCAGGCTGGAGTCTCCAGGGGGCGCTGTCGCCCCGGGCCGGGTGCGAGGGAGAAGCCCCGCCCCCTCCACCCGAGCGAGGGGGCGGGGCCTCGGGGGGTCACGTGACAGGCTCCCGGCGGCCGAGTCCGGGACGAAGGAGGGGGCGGAGCCTCGGCCGGGTCACGTGACGGGCTCCCGACGGCTGGGGCCGAAATGAAAGGGGGCGGGGGGGCCCCCCCCTCAGCGGGGTCACGTGATGGGATCCCCGGCGGCAGGGTGGGGGGTGAAGGGGGGGGGGGGCTCGGAGCGATCACGTGACGAGCTCCCCCGGGCCGGTCCGAGATGGAGAAGGGGGCGGGGCCTCGACGGGGGTCACATGACGAGACCCCGGGTCCGTCCGGATTGGAGGAGGGGGCGTGGCCTCGGAGGGGGGGTCACGTGACGAGCGCCCCCCGGCGGGTCCGGGAGGGAGGGGGCGTGGCCTCGACGGGGATCACGTGACGAACCCCCTGGTCCGTCCGGGTTGGAGGAGGGGGCGTGGCCTCGGAAGGGGGGTCACGTGACGAGCCCCCTCCCGGCGGGTCCGGGAGGGAGAAGGGGCGGGGCCTCGGAAGGGGGGGTCACGTGACGAGCGCCCCCTGGCGGGTCCGGGAGGGAGAAGGGGCGGGGCCTCGGAGGGGGGGTCACGTGACGAGCGCCCCCTGGCGGGTCCGGGAGGGAGGAGGGGGCGGGGCCTCGGTGGGGTCACGTGACGCGCTCTAGGAAGCGGCGATGGCGAGGGGCGGGGGGCGCTGAGGCCGGGGGCCGGACGGCGGGTGAGTCCGGGGCCGCGGAACGGATCGGGACCCCTCCCTCCCTCCCCCTCCTTGCAGAAGGAGGAGGGCGGGAGGGGGGGGGCGGGGAGGGGCTCATTCATTCATGCATTCATTCATTCAGTCGTCTCTATTGAGCTCTTACTGTGTGCTAAGCGCTTGGAAGGTACGATTCAGCCCTACGTCATTCGGACGTAATCACCGAGCGCTGACTGTGTGCAGAGCGCTGGACCGAGCGCTTGGAAGGTACCATTCAGCAATAAAGTCACTCATTCAGTCGTATCGATCGAGCGCTGACTCTCTGCCGAGCGCTGCACCCAGGGCTTGGAATGTGCAATTCGGCAATGCATCATTCAGTCGGGTTGATGGAGCTCTCACTGTGTGCAGAGCGCTAAACTAAGCGCTTGGAATGTACAATTCAGCGCTGCATCATTCAGTCGGGTTGATTGAGCGCTGACTGTGTGCAGAGCGCTGCACCAAGGGCTTGGAATGTGCAATTCGGCAATGCATCATTCAGTCGGGTTGATGGAGCGCTCACTGTGTGCGGAGCGCTGGACCGAGCGCTTGGAATGTACCATTCAGCAATAGATTCATTCATTCAGTCGTACTGATTGAGCTCTCACTCTGTGCAGAGCGCTGGACCAATTGCTTGGAATGTACACTTCAGCAATGCATCATCCAGTCGTACAGATTGAGCTCTCACTCTGTGCGGAGCGCTGGACCAATTGCTTGGAATGTACAGTTCAGCAATGCATCATTCAGTCGTACAGATTGAGCTCTCACTCTGTGCGGAGCGCTGGACCAAGCACTTGGAATGCACCATTCAGCAATAAATTCATTCATTCAGTCGGATTGATCGAGCGCCGACTCCGTGCAGAGCGCTGGACCAATTGCTCGGAATGTACAGTTCGGCAGTGCATCATTCAGTCGTATTGATTGAGCTGTCACTGTGTGCAGAGCGCTGGATCAAGCGCTTGGAATGTACAGTTCAGCTCTGCATCATTCAGTCGTATTGATTGAGCTCTCACTGTGTGCAGAGCGCTGGATCAAGCGCTTGGAATGTACAATTCAGCTCTGCATCATTCAGTCGTATTGATTGAGCTGTCACTGTGTGCAGAGCGCTGGACCAAGCGCTTGGAATGTACAGTTCAGCACTGCATCATTCAGTCGTATTGACTGAGCACTGACCGTGTGCAGAGCGCTGGACCGAGCGCTTGGAATGTACAATTCAGCACTGCATCATTCAGTCGGATTGATTGAGCTCTTACTATGTGCAGAGCGCTGGACTCAGCGCTTGGAATGTACAATTCAGCACCCCATCATTCAGTCGGATTGAGCTCTGACTGTGCGCAGAGCGCTGGACCAAGCGCTTGGAATGTACAGTCCAGCACTGCATCATTCAGTCGTATTTACTGAGCACTGACTGTGTGCAGAGCGCTGGACCAAGCGTTTGGAATGTACAGTTCAGCAATACATCATTCAATCGTATTTAATGAGCTCTGAATGTGTGCAGAGCGCTGGACTAAGCGCTTGGAATGTACAGTTCGGCACCGCATCATTCAGTCGGATTGAGCTCTGACCGTGTGCAGAGCGCTGGACCGAATGCTTGGAACGTACAGTTCAGCAGTAAATTCATCCATTCAGTCGTACTTATTGAGCGCTTTCTGTGTGCAGAGCACTGGACTAAGCGCTTGGAATGTGCAATTCGGAACCAGGGACAATCCCTGCCCAACAACAGGCTCACAGAGTTCACCTCTTCCAGGAGGCCTTCCCAGACTGAGCCTTCCCTTTCCCTCTGCTCCTCCTCCCCTCCCCATCCCCCCTTCTCCCTCCTTCTGCTCTTCCCTCTTCCCCTCCCCACTGCACTGCTGCCTATTTGTAGATATTTTTTATTACTCTATTGATTTTGTTAATGATGTGTCTATATGATTCTATTTATCTTGATGATATCGACGCCAGACTACCTGTTTTGTTCTGTTTTGCGGTCCGTCTCCCCCGTTTAGACTGGGAGCCCGCTGTTGGGCAGGGATGATCTCTTTCTGTTGCCGAATTGTCCATGCCAAGCGCTCTGTCCAGTGCTCTGCACATAGTAAGCGCTCAATAAATACGACTGAATAAATGAAGGACTATAGGCGATGCCCCCGAAGCCCCTGTCGCCTGCACCGGTCTCCGGTCCTGCGAGATGTCATCGGCCCTCTTGCCTTGCACCTCTTGCTGCTTATCCCCATCAGGGAGCGACCCCCAATTCATTCGGTCGTATTTATTGAGAGCGCTTACTGTGTGCAGAGCCCTGTACTACTAATACGGTATTTGCTAAGCCCTTACAGTGTGCCAAGCGCTCTTCTAAGCGCAGGGGTAAATACAAGGTAATCAGATTGTCCCACGTGGGACTCACAGCCTCAAGCCCCATTTTACAGATGAGGGAACTGAGGCACAGAGAAGTTAAGTGACTTGCCCAAGGTCACACAGCAGACAAGTGGCGAAACCGACATTAGAACCCACGACCTCTGACTCCCAAGCCCGTACTCCAGCTACTAGGCCATGCTGCTCCTAATGGCTTTGATCCCTCACCCCTTTGTGTCCCTCCCCCAGATCCTTTCCAACCTCATCCTTTATTCCAACCTTTCTAACTTGGCTTTTGCCATTCTCTCGCTCGCTCACGTTTTCCTGCAGTTTCAGCGGAGATTGAAATTTAGAATCCGGGATGAATTCTTTCTTCCCCATCTTCCTCCCCGGTCTTTCCCCCGCCACCCCCCAAGCCCTTCAGAAATGCATCTGCTTAAGTTTCAAGGAGAATCGGGGATCCCTGGAGGGGATGAAGGGTTGGTGGAGGTGGGGAAGGATAACTTTTCCATTGGCCCGATGAGCAACTCGATTTTTTCCTTTAAGGATTGATACCATCGCCAATCTCTAGGTATTCAAATAGGCTTAGGGGTGTGTGTGTGTGTATGTTTTAACTGGGTTTGTCTACATCATAACTCCTTTTTTCTTCTCATTCCCTTCCCCTGGAATGCTTTGCGTAAATACATTCGGTTTTGAAGATAGGGTGGGAACCCCTATCGCTGATCTGCAACCTTGTTTTATTTTCCAGACATAAAGAGGGCGTTGTCTCCCGTGCCTGGTTCATCTCTCTATGTGCTGTCAGTTTTCAGCCAGTAATTGCCAGGGAATGGAAGGCAGTTAAATGCTTGGTCGGACAGGTCTGCTTCGGTTTTCTTCTCCCCTCTGTATTAATCAATCAGTGGTATTTATCGAGCGCTGGCTATGTGCAGAGCACTTATTAAACCCTTAGGAGAGTACAATACAACAGAATTAGCCGACACGTTCGCTGCCCGTAACAAGCTTACGTCTAGAATATTAAGCATCCGTACCACAGCAACGTTTGAAGCCAGTTGCCCTGGAAACTAATAACCTGGGTCGTCGAGGCATCCATGTGACAGTTTTGTTTTCCTGTCTCTAATTTGATTGGGTTACTTCCTGGCAGAAGCTGGAAAAGACTTTCCTAATGAAAGTGGTAAGGTTTACTTAAAGCTTTGGCTGGCTTCTAAGTTAAACACAGTCAGCTGTCTAGGTCCCCTTTCGGGGGTCCAGTCCTGCTCTTTTGCTCTCCTAAAGGGCTGCCTGAAGTCAAGGAGCATTTATCCAAACTCAGCTTAGCTACTTCAGAAAATCAATCGATCAATCGATGGTATTTTTTGAGCACTTACTGGGCACGGAGCACTGTACCAAACGCTTGGGAGAGAACAGCAGAGTTGTTAAACCCGTTCCCTGCCCATGTAAGGAGCTTAAGGTCTAATCATCAGCCTCCTCCCTAGTCTCTCTGCGTCTAATTACTCTCTTCTCCAGTCCATACTGAACTCTTCTGCCCAGATCTTACTTCCAAAATGTCATTCTGCATGTGACTCCCAATAATAATTACAATTATGGTGTTTGTTAAGGGCTTTGCTATATGTCAAGCACTTTGCTAAGCACTGGGATAGATACAAGTTAACCAAGTTGGACAGAGTCCCTCTCCCACTTGGGCTCCCAGTGTAAACAGGAGGGAGAACCGGTTTTGAGTCCCCATTTTAGTGTTATGGAGACTGAGGCCCAGAGAAATTCAGTGACTTGCCCAAGGTCACATAAGCGAGTGTCAGAGCTGGGTTTAGGACCCAGGTCCTCCAACTTCCAGGCTTGGGCTTTTTCCACTATGCCACCCTGCTTCCACTCTCCAGGGATTGCCTACTCTCTGCATCAAGCAGAAACTCTGGACCCACTGCTTTGAAGTGCTCATTCGGTTCTCTCCCTCATATTTACCTACTTTCTTGTCTCCTTTTCACTACACTCGAGCTTGGTTTCTTCAGTCCTCTCAAGCTAAGCTACCTACTAGGCCTTATTCTCTTCTCCCTTGCTCTGACCTCTCGCTCCCTCTCCCTTCGTAGCCAATAGACCCCAGCTCTCATCTTCCGAGGCCTTTTGAAATCACATCTCCTCCAGGAGATCTTCCCTGATTAATTTCTAATCTCCTCCCCTTATGTGTCCCAAGCCACTTACATCCCCACTCTCCAGGCATAGCACTCCTTTTGTATATATCTCCTATACTCTAGTATTTCATCTCATCGATGATCTATTTTAGTGCGTCTCTCTCCCGCTCGGTTGTAAACTCCCTGAGGGCGGGGGTCCGTGTCTACTAACTCTAATGTAGCCTCAAAAGTGCTCAGTACAGTGCTCTGCACACAGTAATGATGATACATATTAAGCCCCTACTGTGATGAGCCCAGATCAGATACAGTCCCGGGCCTACGGTGGGCTCGTGATTTAAGAGGGAGAGAGGAAAAAGTACTTTATCCACATCTTACAGGTGAGGAAACCGAGCTGTGGAGTGCTTGAGACTGGCCCAAAGTCATTTCATTCTTTCAGTTGTATTTATTGAGCGCTTACGATGTGCAGAACCCTGTACTAGTCCCTTGAGAGAGTACAGTATAACAGCTGCAGGTGACAGAGCCAGAGATAGAATCAGTTTCCCTGACTCCCAACCCTGAGCTTTTTCCACAGGATCTTGCTGCCTTCCTCAGTAGACGTTAGACTAGATTGATTGATTGATTGTTAGTTGGGGAAGCACTGTCTCCAGGCCCAAGGAGGATAGAGAAGCATCATAGCCTAGTGGAAAGAGAACGGGCTTGGGAGTCAGAGGAACAGGGTTCTAATCCTGGCTCTGCCGCTTGTGACCTTGGGCAAGTCACTTTACTTCTCTGGCCCTCAGTTACCTCATCTGTAAAATGGAGATTAAGAACTATGAGCTCCATGTGGAACCTGGACTGTGTCCAACCTGATTATTTTGTGTGTGCCCCAGTACTTATAGTACCGAGGCTGGCCCATAGTAAGCATAAATACCCTTTTTTTTTTGTAAACTCCCTGAGGGCGGGGGTCCGTGTCTACTAACTCTAATGTAGCCTCAGAAGTGCTCAGTACAGTGCTGTGCACACAGTAATGATGATACATATTAAGCCCCTACTTTAAAAAAAAAGGGTACCAGTAACGTAAAGTTGCTTTGAGAATGTGTGTTCAAGGGGTGATACTTAGCACTGGGGAGTATCTTTGTGCTGCTAACTCTCCTGTACTCTTGAAAGCACATAGTACAGCGTAAACATCAAATACCACTGATGGATTGAGTTTGTTCGGTTAGTATGAGGTCTCTTCCTCTGTCATAATTGTGTTCAGGTTCTGCCCCCTCCTCCCCTTCTGTCCTCACTTGCTCTAGAATCCCAGGTGGTCACAGCATCCTGGACAGCTTGGGCTGAAATTGTGGATGGAGTGAAAGGCGTCTGGACCTGACATTCCTCTCTGGGACTTCTTTCTCCCTCTCCTCTCCTTCATCTTACGTAACTGTTCCCAGGTATATATAACCTTGATATATATATATATATATATAACCCCAGGTATATTTATATATATAAGGTATATGAACCACGCTGGGAAGCAGCATGGCTCAGTGGAAAGAGCACGGGCTAGGAGTCAGAGAACACGGGTTCGATTCCCAGCTCCGCCACTTGTCAGCTGTGTGACTGTGGGCAAGTCACTTCATTTCTCTGTGCCTCAGTGACCTCATCTGGAAAATGGGGATGAAGACTGTGAGCCTCACGTGGGACAACCTGATTACCCTATATCTACCCCAGCGCTTAGAACAGTGCTCTGCACATAGTAAGGGCTTGACAAATACCATTATTATTATGACCCAACTTCTGTCTGTAGCTCTCTTCTTGAAATTTTGTCCTGGTAAGTTAATAATGAATCGGGGCCTTAAAGGCTAGACACTTAGGGTTGCATCAGGTGCTGCTCTGAGGTCACTGTTAATACTGTTTTTGGATTTTCCCTGGAGACAGTAGCTGCAAAACACTTCTGTGATCACTTAACTGAAACAGTGGTCTGTCACGGGGGACACTGACACAGGGGAGGTGATGCGATTTGGCAAAAATCTTGGAGGAAGCCTATGTTTGGCTGATCCGTGGCTCTTGTTTCTGCCTTGATTTGTCCTGATTTGCTCCCTTTATTCACAACCATTCTGAGCCCCTCGGCATTTATGTCCATATCGATAATTTATTTATATTAACCTCTCTCTCCCCATCTAGACTGTAAGCTCACTGTGGGCAGGGAACGTGTCTACCAACTCTGTTATATTGTACTCTCCCAAGCGCTTAGCACGGTGTTCTGTTCTCAGTAAGCGTTCAAAAAATACGATCGATCGATTGCCTTCTCGTGAGTCGGATTGGTGGAGTGCTGAGTATTTGAAATTTAAAACCTCCAGTTGCAGACTCTCTTATCTTTCTTCCTTCTCATGACAGCTGGCTTTTTGCTGCTCTGTCTGCTCTAATGGTAGAATTGTCTTTTTAAAATATTTCTCAGAAGTCCATTAATCTGGAATGAGTTTCACTTCTCCTTTCTGCTGGTCCCATGGGCTTTGCTTTCCCCTGAGGTCGGCAGTTTTGCTCAGTCGGACCTGCTTCGGCGCTTTTGGTGCAGTGCGTGAGACTGGAGATAGAGCAGTATGTTCTCACCAGATCGTGCTCTCTAGTCGACACCAGGGACATATGCAATCGTAGTTATCCTTTGTATTGATTTCCCCTAACGCTAATCTATTTTAATGTCTGTACCCTCTTGCAGACCGTACGCTCCTTGTGGGTAGGGATTGCGCCTACCAACTCTTTTGCATTGTACTCTCCCAAGCACTTAGTACGTGGAAAGTGCTCAAATACCATAGGTTGAGGAAGGCTCCGCTGATGGTGAAGTTCATCTATGCCTATATGACTGAAAAGGCCAACGTGGGATCCATAGTCCTAGCCACTCGGATCATCAGTCAATCGATGAAATCGATCGAGCACTTACTGAGTGCAGAGCACAGTAGTAAGGGCATGGAAGAGCACGATACAACAGAGTTGGAAGTCACATTCCCTGCTTACAAGGTTACAGTTTAGAAGGGGAGAGAGATGTTAAAATAGTCATGGATATGTACATAAGTGCCATGTGGATGAGGGTGGATGCACGGAAGGGTCATCCCTGTGGGTGACGATGTACTTAATGCTTTCAGTACCCGGTGCTTTTTTCTCTTTTGACTCTTTTGTGGAGCTTTTGCTCAGAGAGCCACTCTCTCCTTGATGGCAATGTGAAATACAGGGCTGTCCACTGCAGTCGACTCCCAGTTTTCAGCTGGGTCCCAGCACCATCTGAAGCTTTGTTTTCCCGTGCCCTTAAAATGCTTCCTCTACCCTCCCTGCTTTCGGTTCCCGTTTTCTCTCTATACAGCAGCTCCTTGGTATCCTGCTTCCCCTAATTCTCCTCATACGTCCCACTCAGTGTAGATGAGCAGAGCTTGGATAATGGAGTCTGTGTCCCAGAACTTCATTGTTTGTGATTTTGTCTTGTCGTTCGATACTGAGTCTGGCCCCTAAGTGATGCCGGTTGGAACTTCTCAAGGAGGTGCTTGTTGCACTTGGGTGTGGTCCAAATCTCACAGCCATAGAGAAGGTTGGATAACATTGCATCTTTAGTTTGGGGCTGGAGTCTGGTCCCGCACTGCTGACATGCTCTACTTAACAGTCTCTCAAAGGATGTGCTAGCTGTTTTGAATCTTTCTACTTTTTTTCCCCCATCATTGCATCATTGCTTAGTGCGCTGCCTAAGTAGCAGATTTCTGTCACACTTTTCAAGCTCTGTATCACCGGTAATTTTTGGCCGTGTGACTGGCTTCCTTGGTGCAGGCTGATATATTGCCTTAGTTTTCTTTGGACTTATCATCGACCCCTAAAGCCTAGATGATTCGGTGAAGCGATTTACAGTCGATTGCGTATCTTCCTGGGTGAAGGCATATAGGGTGCAGTTATCTAGGTACAGTCATTTTTGAATGACGGTTTCCAGGACTTTGTTGCCCTAAGTCTATTGAGATGGAAGAGTTTCCCGGAGGTGCGAAAGCATATTCTCAGACCTGCTCTGAAGACTCTGGTGGCATCATCTAGCACCTGCATAGAACAGCTATGCATACCCCCCTTACTCCATTGGCATCGAGGAATGGCAAGAAGCCGCGTGCCCTAGTGGATATGGCTCGGGCCTGGAAGTCAGAAGGACCGGGGTTCTAATCCCAGCTCCGCCACTTGTCTGCAGTGTGACCTTGAGCAAGTCATTTAACTTCTCTGTGCCTCAGTTCCCTCATCTTTAAAATGAGTATGAAGACTATGAGTCCCATGTGGGACTTGGACTGCATCCAACCTGATTAGCTTGTATCTACCCCAGTGCTTAGAACAGTGCCTGGCACATAGTAAGCCCTTAAGAAGTACCATTAAAAAAAAACCAGCCCAGACAGGTACACTTGGCTCTGACCCAAGCAGCTGTGCCATCATGAAACAGACGTAGAATCTTGATGAATCAGCATGCCTAGTGGTTAGCACACGGGCCTGGGATTCAGGAGGACCTGGGTTCTAATCCCGACTCCACCAGTTATCTGCTTGCGACCTTGAGCAAATCACTTAATTTCTCTATGCCTCGGTTCCCTCATTAAAGTGGGGATTAAGACTGTGAGTCCCATGTGGGGCAGTGACTGTATCCAACCTGATTTGCTTGTATCTAGCCCAGCTCTTAGAACAATATTAAACGTTTAACGAAATCATCGTTATCATGAACTTTTCAGGGCAGTCAGATTTGCTTGGTATTTTCCAGGTAATAGCCGTGATCTGCTGTTTGTATCGTATGCTGTCGGTCAGGCCTACAAAAACCATGTAGAGCCCCTGGTGCTGTGCCCTCTACTTCTCCTGTATCTTGCCCGCTGGGCCACGCTGTTAGGCTGGGAGTTGCTGCCAACCACATTTGAGGGCTGTGGCTTAGCCCTTTAGAGTCAAAGGGGAAGGGCACATCAGCTTGCGGGGTACCTAGCTCCTCCGCACCATCTCCACCTGCCTCCAGGTCATCTCTCCGTGGAAATCCTTCTGACGTCTCAAACTCAACCTGTCCAAAATTGACCTCCTCATCTTCCCTCCCAGATCCTTTCCTCCTAACCTTCCCGTCAATCTATCATCAATCAATGGTATTCATTGAGTGCTTACTATGTACAGAACACTGTACTAAGCACATGGGAGAGTTCCCTACAACAGAATTGGCAGGTACGTTCCCTGCCCATAACAAGTTTACAGTCGTATTTATTGAGTGCTTACTGTGTGTGGAACACAGTATTAAGTGCGCGGGAGAGTACAGTGTAATAGAGCTGACAAAACGACTGTCCTCCCTCTTCTTGACCGTTGACCGCAGCCGTGGTTGAACCAAAACTCATGACCTTTAAGCAAGGCAGCAGAGCCGTATTTCTCGGTGAAGAACCTCTCACAGCAGCGTCTGCTGAAGCTTGTCTCCTTGATCTCGTCCGAGGAGGCCCGCATGCGAGATATAAACCGCTCCGGGCATAACTGAGGCCATCTCTTGCACCAGAATCCAGCTTATGCAAATACATAAGAATCGCAAGCATCTACCTAGTTGATTCTAATGGACAGCATTTACAGTAGTGCAGATGCGGCGCTCCTCTGGGCTGGGCCAGTCTAGGATCGATTTGTTTGGGGAGAGATGTTGTTTTGATCTGACTGGACGTGAGACCAGGTGCTGTAACCTCTCCCATTTTTTTAAAATGCTATTTGTGAAGTGCTTATTACGTTCCGGGCGCTGTACTGAGCACTGGGGTGGATACAAGCTACTCAGGTTGGGCATAATCCCTGTCTCATATGGGACTCACAGTCTTAATCCCCATTTTTTATATAGGGAAGCGGAGGTACGGAGAGGATAAGTGACTTGCCCAAGGTCACAGAGCAGACACGTGGTTCAGCCAACATTAGAACCCAGATCCTCCGACTCCCAGGCCCGTGCTCTTTCCACTAGGCTGCACTGCTTCTCCCCTTCCAGTGGGCTTGAGGGTTACATAGAATCTCTTGAGATTTTAGCCTGGGAGCTAGTTATGTCTTAATGTCCTATCCTAATAATAACTGTGGTATTTAAGCTCTTACTATGCACCAGGCACTGTACTAAGCGGTGGGATAAGTTCACGAGAAGCAGCGTGGCGCAGTGGAAAGGGCACGGGCTTGGGAGTCGGAGGTCATGGCTTCTAATCCCGGCTCCGCCGCTTGTCAGCTGTATGACCTTGGGCAAGTCACTTAACTTCTCTGTGCCTCAGGTACCTCATCTGTAAAATGGGGATGAAGACTGTGAGCCCTACGTGGGACAACCTGATTACCTTGTATCTACCTCAGCGCTCAGAACAGTGCCTGGCACCTAGTAAGCGCTTAACAGATACCAACATTATTATAATTAAAAATAATTACTATTAATATATTATTATTATACTATACCATTATTATTCTGTTACGGAATTACTACTTGTCCTCTGCAGGTAGTGTTGCTTAGGAGAACAGAAACCAGAGGAGAAAAATATCTTCAGTACCACCTCTTTTGTATTCTCCCAAGCACTTAGTGCAGTTGCTTTATGCAGAGGAAGCACCCAGTAAATACCATTGGTTTAGGCAGTCGGTCTACTGAATGCTTACTGGGTGCAGAGCACTGTACTAAGCACTTAGGAGAGTACAATATAACAATAAATAGACACATTCCTTGCCCACAGTGATCTTACAGTCTAGAGGGAGAGTCAGACATTAATAGAAATAAATTAGATATGAACTTAAGTGCTGTGGGGCTGGGAGGGGGGATGAATAAAGGGAGCAAGTCAGGGTGATGCAGCAGGGAGCGGGAGAAGAGGGAAGGCCTCTTGGAGGCAATGTGCCTTCAGTAAGACTTTGAATGGGGTGAGAATAATCGTCAGATATGAGGAAGAAGGGTGTTCCAGGCCAGAGGCAGGATGTGGGCTAGAGGGGGTCGGCGAGATTGGTTTTAGTGCCACCGTGCTACCCTGGGGTCGGGCACATCGCTGAGACTTCCCCCTGTGTCGGATGCATGCTTAGAATCGTAGCAACAGACGTGGAGGCTGACCTGGGCTCGGGGTGCACCGCTTTGGCCCGCGTGTGGTGGGCGGAGTGAGGACAAAGAACGCCAGCAGAGTAGGGGACCACTCCAGCTGGAGTGGAGTGGGCCACGGGTGCGGCCACTGCGACTCTCGCTGCCGGCATCGCCTGTGGAAGGTAGGAGGGAAGCATTCGCTCCCCGCCGTCCTGATGGGATGGGAACGTGGAAGACGTGATTCAGGCAAGGCGGGTGAGAGCACGGGGAGCCCTGTACGGTCGAGAACTAGCGAAGCAGTGTTGTCTAGTGGACAGAGCATGGGTCCGGGAGTCAGAGGACCTGGGTTCTAGTCTCTGCCCTGCCACTTGTCTGCAGGTGACCTTAGGCAAGTCACTTAACTTCTCTGAGCCTCAGTTACCTCATCTGATAAATGGGCAATAAGACTGAGCCCCACGTGGGACATGGAATGTGTCCAACCTGATCAGCTTGTTACTACCCCAGTCTGGCACATAGTAAGTGCGTAACAAATACGATTTTTTAGAAAAAGAACTTCTCAACTGGTTTGGTCCCGGTCCAGTTGGGACTAGAAGGGGGTGTGTGAACTGACCTTTAGGGAGTGCTGCTGTGTGCGTTTGAACGGCGGACGCCCCGAAGCCTTCAGTGTCCAGGCGCCCATCCACCGGTATGTCTCGCGTAGTTGACGGGGTCTCGGTCGCTGCCCCGGGCTGCCCTGGCCCTAGTAATAATAATAATAATGTTGGTATTTGTTAAGCGCTTACTATGTGCAGAGCACTGTTCTAAGCGCTGGGGTAGAAACAGGGTAATCAGGTTGTCCCACGTGAGGCTCACAGTTAATCCCCATTTTCCAGATGAGGTAACTGAGTCACAGAGAAGTGAAGTGACTCGCCCACAGTCACACAGCTGACAAGTGGCAGAGCCGGGAGTCGAACCCATGACCTCTGACTCCGAAGCCCAGGCTCTTTCCACTGAGCCATGCTGCTTCCCTAAGACAGGGCCCCGTGGGGGGGCCGAGAAACTTCCAATCCTGGCTGGCTTTTTGAGGGTGGGGGGCATGGCCTGAGTTCAGGTTGGGTCTTGGGCTCCCAGAGCCAGGCCCAACCCGTACAGAACTCTTTTGGGGGATCCTGCTCCCCTCTGCCCTTGACCCTCTCTTATCCTCTTGTGGCCAGAGCAGGGTGGTGGAGAAAATTGGTCACCCTTGTCATAGCCAGAAGGTGCTGAGCAGAACAGTGTGTCCCAGTGGGAAGAACCGAGGCCTGGGAGTCAGAGAACTTGGGTTCTAATCCTGACTATGCCACATGTCTGCTGTGTGACCTTGGGCAAGTCACTTAACTCCTCTGCCTCAGTTATCTGTAAAATGAGGATTAAGACTTTGAGCCCCATTTGGGGCAGGGACTGTGTCCAACCTGATTAGCTTGTATCTAGCCCAGTGCTTAGTACAGTTCCTGGTATATAGTAAGCTCTTAGTGAATCCTTTTTTAAAAACAAAACAGTTGAGAAGCAGCATGATCTAGTGGAAAGAGACTCTGGGAATCAGACGACCTGAGTTAAAACCGGCTCTACAGCCTGTCTGCTGTGTGACTTTGAGCAAGTCGCTTACCTGGTCTGTGCCTCAGTTACCTCATCTGTAAAATGGGGATTGTGACTGTGAGCGCCACAAGGGAAATGGACTGTGTCCAACATGATTAGCTTGTACCTCTCCCATGCTTAATACAGTGCCTGTTACATAATAAGCCCTTAACAAATACCACTGAAACAAAACGAAAAAACAGTTGGTTCCCCACCTTACGGGTTTACTTTTTGTGTCCTCCGGGCTCTCTCTCTCCGAGGTCTTGGGAGGGCCCAGTTCCCAGCAGTGGAATGCTTGCAGGAGCTAATCAGCAGGTTGCTTTCTCCTCACATGAAGGCGGGGACGATGGGAAAACCCCCTGAGGGACAAGATCCAAAACCAGTTAAGCTTGAGCCCTGATTCTCTGTCCTCCCCAAACTCTACTATCTCTTTCCCAAGGATGTTGGAGAGGAGGCTCTCTTCTTTGGGTATTTGCTGTTTTGGGGGGTTTGGAGTTAGAACGTCATCAGGACTCTTTTCCAGAGGTTCCCTAACTTCAGGGATGTGTGCTGACTTGACCTACCTTGCCTAGGTCGGGTGAGGCATTTAGCCTCCACTCAGAACCTGCACCTCCCCAGGAAGGGCTATGTTGACCCGGGAACGGTTACCCGCTTTGGCCCTGGGTGAAATGAAGCAGCGCGGTCCAGTGGAAAGAGCATGGGCCCGGGAGTCGGAGGACCTGGTTTCTAATCCCAGCTCTGCCATGTGTCTGCTGGGTGACCTTGGGCAAATCACTTCTTTTCTGTGCCTCAGTTACCCCATATGTAAAATGGGGATGAAGACTGTGAGCCCCATGTGGGACAGGAACTACGTCCAACCTGATTACCTTGTATCCACCATGGGTAATAAAGTTGGTATTTGTTAAGTGCTTACTATGTGCAGAGCACTGTTCTAAGCACTGGGGTAGATACAGGGTAATCAGGTTGTCCCACGTGAGGCTCACAGTTAATCCCCATTTTACAGATGAGGTAACTGAGGCACAGAGAAGTGAAGCGACTCGCCCACAGTCACACAGCTGACAAGTGGCAGAGCCGGGAGTCGAACTCATGACGTCTGACTCCGAAGCCCAGGCTCTTTCCACTGAGCCACGCTGCTTCCCCACATTTAGGGTAAGCTCCTCGTGGACAGCGAACTTGCCTCTGATATTTTTGTATTTTCCAAGCTTTTAGAACACTGCATTGCACTCAGTGGGTACTCAAACATGCCATTTTGACTTCCACCTCATCATTCTGATCATTGTGTGGAATTCCCTTTTTATCTAGGAGAACACGTCTCTTAGGGGCTTCCGTTGCTGTTTGGTCGTAGGATGTCAAGCGCTTTGCCGGTGATAATAATCGAGGTGTTTGTTAAGCGCTTACTTTGTGCCAAGGACTGGAGTAGATAATATTGATGATGGTATCTTTTAAGCGCTTACTATGTGTCAAGCACTGTTCTAAGTGCTGGGATAGATACAAGCTAATCAGGTTGGACACAGTCCCTGTCCCACATGGGGCTCCCAGTTTTATTCCCCACTTTATAGATGAGGTAACTGAGACACAGAGAAATGAAGTGATTTGCCCAAGGTCATACAGCACAGAAGTGGTGGAACTGGGATTAGAACTCAGGTTCTTCTGACTTCCGGTCCGTGCTCTATTCAGTAGACCGTGCTGCTTCTCTGTGAAATATAATATAATGCAATCATATCAGACACAGTACCTGTCCCGTGTGGGGAGTGTAAGGATGGAGGGACAACAGGTTATTAATTTCCATTTTACGGATGAGGAAACTGAGATCCAGAGAAGTCAGTTGACTTGCCTAAGTCACACAGCAAGCGATAGAGCTGGGATCAGCACCCAGATCTCCTGAGTCCCAGGCCTGTGTTCCTTTCCACGCAGCTCCCAAGCAGTGTGGCCTAGGGGAAAGAGCCCAGGCTTGGGAGTCACAAGACCTGGGTTCTAATCTGCCTCTGCCAGCTGCTTGTTGTGTGACCTTGGGCAAGCCACTTAAACTTATCTGTGCCTCAGTTCTCCTGTTCTTCCTCCTAATTAAACGGTGAGCCCCATGCGGGACAGGGACTGTGTCCAACCTAACTGGCTTGTGTCTACCTCAATGCTTAGAATAGTGTCGGAGACACAGGAAGCGCTTAACAAATACATTTAAAAAAAAGAGGCCGACAGGGAGCCCTTTCCACCTTTCGGGTAGAGAGGTTGTATGGTGCTTTGACTTCCAGTCCAGGGGTGCCTGTTCGTTCTCCTTTCAGCCTCGCTCCACTGCAGAGAGCGTAGGGTGAGACAGGCATGGGAAGGAAAGGCAAGAGCCTCACAAATAGAGAAGGTGGATCTGTCTGCATGCTCGGATCCATCTGCGCACTAACATATGTGACCTTTGGACATATGATAGCCACCCCATCTCAACTGCACTTAGAGACATAGCTTTAAATTTTCTGTTATAAATGTCTTCTTTATTCATATTAATGTCTGTCACCCCCTCTGGACCGTAAGCTCGTTACGAGCAGGGACCGTACCTGCTCATTCTGTTGTACTCTCCCGAGCACTTAGTACAGCGCTCTGTGCAGAGTAGGTGCTCAATAAATACTACTGATTGATTGATGAGGCTGTGGACACCAGGCTCCCTATTGTTTGAGCTGTGGGAGAACTCCATTGGATCCCTCTAGGCAAGTCAAGTAGGTGTCCTCCCCGGGGAGGTGGGTGGGGCCTTATTTAAGTCCTGGTGGAGAGGCTGCTGTGGCCACACCAGTGGGAGCGAGCTCTCCCTGCTCATCTGCCCTTTGCCCCCTCCTCCCCGCCGCGGGCCGGGAGCCCTCGCATTCAGCACCCGGGTCTCACTCCGCTAGCTCCTGCTAGGCCCCACAGCCATGTCCGCACCCAACGGGCCGCCCAAAGAGGGCCTGGAGCTCCAGGGCAAGGCTGCCATTAGCGCCGACCCTAAACAACGCTCTGTGCCCCCAGCAGTCATGTCCACCCGGAGGCTGCGGAACGAGGACTACAACGACTACAGCTCAACGGAGATCAGCCCCTCGGAGAGCCCCTCGGACGGCCTCAGCAACTTTTCCTCCCCGGGCTCCTACCAGCGCTTTGGGGAAGCCGACGGGACAACGTAAGTAAGCCAAGTAGCCGTTTCTTTCCTCCCCGGGGCTCTGGTTCTTCACCTTCTGTTTTGGCAGTGTTCTCTTCGGCTTTATATCCCCCTGTCATGCAGCAGCTGGAACTAGTCTTCCCATTTTACAGATGAAGAGATTAAGATTTCCTGCTTGGGGCAGAGTCAGGAACTTCTGCCTTTGGCAGTGGCTATTAGAAATCTGACTCACCTGCTGCTTTGACATCTGATAGACTTTTTATACAGGCTGACTGGATCCTCAGCTCAAGACAAGGGTCCCGCTAAAGAAGGATGTACATATCTGTAATTTACTTATGTTTACGTCTTTCTCCCCCTCTAGACTGTAAGATCATTGTGGTCAGGGAATGTGTCTACCGACTCTGTTACGTTGTATGCTCCCAAACACCTGGTGCAGGGTTCTGTATGCCGTACGTGTTCAGTAAGTATGCTTGACTACTTGAAGAGAGGCCTCCCTCGGGGAACAGTGGAGCTGGGGCCAGCAGCTGGCCTGGCCTACTTTTAGCTGAACACTTTACCTGAGCCAGCTTCTGGGACCCTCCCACCGACTGCAGCCCTGATTGGAGTCCCAACTTGCTTTTGTGCACTCACCTTCTGCTTCCTCTCCCTTGTGGGCATCAGCTAGGTCAGTATTATAAGTTGCATCTGGGAAGAGGGTCCTTTAAAGTACTGCATGTGTGGGAGGTCCCAGAGGCTACTTTGAGTCAAGCTTCTGCCTAGCAGCTTTGAATTGGATGTGGCTCTCCATAACTGCCTGCCTGTTAGGTTTTGTTTTCCCCCTTTATCACCCCTGGGTATGGGAGTCAGCACCTCCATAGTCAGAGGACATAGACCACCCCAGAGTGGACCCTTGAGTCTCATCCTTCCTAAATCCTGCTTCCTGTCGTCCAAGACCAGCTTGTCTCAGAAGCCGTACGCTCCCTAGTTGCCATCCCAGATTCCAATCTGACTCTTTCCCCAGTGTCAGCTGCCGTTCCTTCTGCTGAACCAGCCCTCCCCTCTCCCCGTCCGGAGATCACAGCCGTGGTATTGTGGCAGCTGTTGAGCTGGCTTCTGGTCCTCCCTAGTTTGAGGCCAACTCCTTTCAGTTGGCTGGATCCGGGCTCCCAGCTGGTCTGGTGGAAGCCCTGAGAGCCGAGGTTGCTACAGAGGAAGGGGTGGGTGCGGGCGGAGAGAAGGAGGAGGAGGAGAAGCAGCAGCGCCCAGCATTGTTATTCTCCAAGAGGCACTGCCCACTGGGGAGATGCAACCCACTCTGTCTGGATTAGCTCCCTACCGTCTCTGCAGCCCCGGAGAGCCGCGTCCGGTTCGGTGGCTATTTCTCCAGGCACGGTGCCATCTCAGGGAGTGGGCAGCCTGGGTCACTTGCTTTCTGAAAAGCTCTGCTCAGGCAGTATCAGGTAGGCTTCTGGCTGGCGGCCACATTTCAAGAGCACCCACCTTTGAGCAAATGAGGAGAGAGGTGGGGCCGTTCTGTCGAGGCCAGTGTGGGTCTCCGTGGGAGATGGCAGCGTGGCCGAATGGATAGAGCGAGGGCCTGGCGGTCAGAAGGACCTGGGTTCTTATTCCGGCTCTACCACTTGTCTGCTGTGTGACTTTGGGCAAGTCTCTTCACTTCTTTGGGCTTCAGGTGCCTCATCTGTAAAATGGAAAATCTGTCACCTCTCTCTGCCTCCCTAACAGTCTTCCACCTCTCTCCCCCTTTTTGTTTCAGATGGTTCCAGACGCTGATCCACCTGCTGAAAGGCAACATCGGCACGGGGCTGTTGGGGCTGCCCCTGGCTGTAAAGAATGCTGGTTTACTGGTAAGAGCCCACCGTTCTGGGCAGACGGGATTGGTCTCCTTTGTTTGGAGAGAAAGAGTTTGCAGAGGGGAAGTTGCCATTCAAGTGGTCTGGAAGCTCGTAGTGGGCAGAGAACGTGTCTACCAACTCTGTTGTAGTCTTCCATGTGCTTAATACGGTGCTCTGCATACAGTGCTCAATAAATGCCACTGGGTGGTGGTTCCAAAAGGACATGGAAGATGGATAGACATGCAGTCATTTCCCTTAAAGGGCACTGCTTTCTAGTAAGGAATCCTGTTTTTGGCTTGGCATCGTGTTGCTCACTGGGTTTCACATGCCCACAACTGCCTCTTCTGCCATTCCAGTGCAGTGTATCCAGATGTGTGCTGTTGGAAGAATATCCCCTAATTCTGCTGCTTGCTGCATTTCAAGTGCATAGTAATAATAGTAATTGTTATTTGGTAAGCGCTTATTGTGTGCCAGGCACTATACTAAGAGCTGGGGTAGTTACAAGATAATTGGGTTGCACAGCCTGTTTCCCATGTGGAGCTCACAGTCTTAATCCCCATTTTTCAGATGAGGTAACTGAGGCCCAGATAAGTGAAGTGACTTGCCCCAGGTCATATAGCAGTCATGGGGCAGAGCTGGGATTGGAACCCAGGTCCCAGGTCCATGCTCTCTCCACTAATGCCCTGCACACAGTAAGTGCTCAGTAAATACGATGGATTAGCCAAAACATGTATTCTGGCAGAACCAAGTGGATTTGGAGAATTTGGTGCTAGAATTTGTAGAGTGATTCCCTTGGAGCAGCAGATGTGCTAATTTGAATGTCCCTAGCCTCCCTCTTAATGTCACGATTAGGATTTGAACCTGTAGAACCCTTGAGATCCCTTTTGGCCCCTTTAATGGAGCAGTAGATATTTGTTTTGTCTAACACCCAGGGAGTTAGAAAATGCAGTGATTGAGGCTGGCCGCTCATTGACTACATTCTGGATACTTGAGTTTTTTCAGGAATAGACAGGTTGTCCCACCCCCACCCACACTCAATCAATAAATAGTATTTACTGAGCATTTACTGTGGGCAGAACACTGTACTACTAAGCTGTTGGGAGAGTACAGTGCAACAGGTTTGGAAGACACGTTCCCCTGCTCACTACGAGCTTACCCATTCTATCATTATAAACCTTTGTCTACACGTAACTTTCACATTGAGAAACTTTGTTCACCATTCTGAAGCTCCCCATCCAGAAACATCTTAATTCCCTCTAGGATCCTTTGTGGCCAGAAGCCTCTTATTGAAGGGTATTTTGTGTTAAAGAGTCTTACTGATAGGATATTTTTGTAGAAATAAGTCCGTTTATAGCTTTCTTCTACCACTCAGTCCTTAACTCCCCTCCAGGACCTCACAATTGTTCCCCAAGCTTCCAGCAAAAAAAGTTTAGTAGTCTTTGAATTGATCTTTCTGCCTGGGTTCGTCTCCAAGAGATTAGCTATGCTAGGGAAGACACTAGTATCGACTCGTGTCCTGGCTTCTCCCATAAACTCGAATGTTGATATTCCTAAACTGCACTTTCCAGGAAATATTCCTGAGAAAATGTAGCAAGTTCGTAATTTAGTTCAGTCAAGTTCCAAAGCCAGTACACCTGACTTATGTTATCTCTCTTTAGTCAAGTTCCAAAGCCAGTACACCTGACTTGTGTTATCTCTCCTCAGGCATAACTGTTCTTCTTTCCATTTTGTTTCAACTCTCCTTTCTCCAGATGGGTCCTGTCAGCCTGCTGGTCATGGGCATAGTTGCTGTGCACTGTATGGGCATCCTGGTGAAATGCGCTCATCACTTCTGCCACCGGTAAGAAACTTCCCGTCCTCGTCCTGCAGCATCGAGGAAAGAGCACCGGTCAGGAAGTGAGAGGAAGTGGGTTCTGATCCCGGCTCTGCCACTTGCCTGCTATGTGACCTTGGGCCAGTCGCTTAACTTCTGTGCCTCAGTTTTGTCATCCATAAAAATGGGTGGAAGATGCCTGTTCTTCCTCCCCTTTATGCTTTGGGCCCCATGTGGAACAGGGACTGTGTCTGACTAACCTGATTTTTTTTATCTATCACAGAGCTTGGCACATAGTAAGCACTTTACAGAACCATGTTTTTATCATTATTATTCACTACTCTGGTTCCCCTGGAACCCTATTAGATTGGCCTCCCCCTTAGGCAACCCTTGTGTCTGGCAGCAGGCTTCTGTAGATGTGATCTTCTCTCCCCTCCCATCCTCTTCTCTCCCCTTTCAGTCCCTTCTCTGACCTCCTTTTCCTCCCTTCCCCTCAACCCTTCTCCTCACCTGGAACCCCTCTGAAGATGTCTTCCTCTCCCTGAAAATGATCAGAATGAGTGTAGCACTGAACATTCTTTCCCCTCAAATGTTTTACTGTCCTTTGTTTCGGAGTCTAATTTCGTTAAAGCCACTGGGCTGAGACCACACTGCAGGCTGTGTTCTGTACAATGCCTAGCACGTTGCTGTATTTATTATCAGCAATAGGATAATGTGTGCTGTTCTTTGCCCTGCACTCCTGTCCTAGGCAATCCCAGTAATTTGGGGCTGAATAGATTGGCTTTTCTCCAGAGCGTTATTCAGAAAGGAGGGGTGGGTATCATGGTAATCATGCTAAATTCCTGCTTCCCTCATAGCTCAAGACAGAAGCTTTCGTGAGCTGGGTGGTGTCCTGGGATGACACCTGCCCCAAACAAGGACCGATCCAGTTTTTGGAGAGGCTCGCTTACCTGGCAGGTTCCGGAATAGGAAGAATGGAGATGGTGAATCCAAGAAAGGGAGAAGTATTTAATGAGGAGAAGCAGCTTGCTTAGTGGATAGAGCATGGACCTGGAAGTCATAAGGACCTGGGATCTAATCCTTGCTCTGCCACATGTCTGCTGTGTGACCTTGGGCAAGTCACTTAACTTCTCTGGGCCTTAGTTACCTCATTGGTAAAATGGGGATTAAGAGGGTGAGATATGGTTCAGGAACTGTATCCAACCTGATTAACTCGTATCTACCCCAGCTTTTAGAACAGTTCTTGGCGTATAGTAAGTGCTTAATAAGTACCGTAATAATTATTATTATTTTTAGGAGGCATAGGTAGAAGTAGCCAGGGCTGGACAGCAGATGTGCCCATTTCACCCTCACAGCCCTGTCAGTGCTATGCTCCTGCCACATTTCTGACCCTTCCCCCATCTGAACTTGGAGGGTAGGAGGCCCCGTCTTCCTCTTTGCTCTTGCACTAAACCAGTCTCAAATTCAGTTTTGTTTCCCTTCTCCCCTCCTAGACTGCAGCGGCCCTTTGTGGACTATGGGGACGCGGTGATGTTTGGGCTGGAAGCCAGCCCCAATTCTTGGCTGCGGACTCATTCCATGTGGGGAAGGTAATTGGTTCCTGTCCTGATTCCGTGCCCATCTCCTTTCGGGGGTGACCCTGGGCCCGGGGTGACCTGTAAGTCTTCAGTCTGAGGCACAAGTTCAGTATTAATTGATGCTTCCTGGGAAATGGAACCCCTGCTTGCACCCAGGCCTTGCTTGTTCAGACTGCTGGAGAGCATTGGATTTCCATGCGGTAGAACTTCCTTGGAGGAAAATGTAGCATGTGGAAGAGATGTCCTTCAATCAGTCAGTAGGATTTTTTGAACATATTGTCTGGGCAGAGCCTTGTACTAAATGCTTGGGAGATTCCGTAGGTAGTCCTTTCTGGGACTCAACCTTCTGTGAAAAAGCCTTGAACCGAGGCAGTAAATAAGAGTCTCCTCTACCCTTCCATTTCACAATCAGGAGGCTTTAATCTCCGTTATTACTCTGTGGGACTGCAGGCCGTGGCCTTGTTATCTGGGTACTCGGGATCCTTTTGGAGCCTAAGGAATCCCAGGGCCCCTATTGGGGAGAAGAGGCCAAAGGTTACTATCCTTCCTCATTAGCCTTCCCTATTTCATAGCTGAGGTAACTGACCACTGCTTGCCGCAGTGATTCTGTGAAGCTGAAGTGATTATGGAGCTCTTTCATGGCAATAGTGACATTCTGGCCATGCCTTCTGACCCCCAAAATAACTCAGGGGAAAGAGTTGTTGGGGAGGGGAAAGATCCACTCTTGGAGTACTCTTCCGCTCCCTTTGATTGGGAACGCTTCAGGGTGGAGCCCCTGGTTATGTGATTCCCCATATTGACTGATCTCTTCTTGCAGTCACCTGTTTCTCATGAGAAGCAACATGGCTTAATGGCAAGAGCACGGGCTTGGGAGTCAAAGGACGTGGGTTCAGATCCCGTCTCCGCCACTTGCCTGCTGTGTGACCTTGGGCAAGCCACTTAACTTCTGTGTGCCTCAGTTACCTTATCTGGGAAATGGGCATTAAGACTGTGAGCCCCATGTGGTACAATCGATTACTTTGTATCTACCCCAGTGCTTAGAACGGTGCTTGGCACAGAGTAAGGGCTTAACAAATACCATCAATATTATTATTTGTAGCCCTTTCCTCCTTTCATTCATTCAATAGTATTTATCGAGCGCTTACTATGTGCAGAGCACTGTACTAAGCGCTTGGGATGAACAAGTCGGCAACAGATAGAGACAGTCCCTGCCGTTTGACGGGCTTACGGTCTAATCGGGGGAGACGGACAGACGAGAACGATGGCAATAAACAGAGTCAAGGGGAAGAACATCTCGTAAAAACAGTGGCAACTAAATAGAATCAAGGCGATGTACAATTCATTAACAAAATAAATAGGGTAACGAAAATATATACAGTTGAGCGGACGAGTACAGTGCTGTGGGGATGGGAAGGGAGAGGTGGAGGAGCAGAGGGAAAAGGGGAAAATGAGGCTTTAGCTGCGGAGCGGTAAAGGGGGGATGGCAGAGGGAGTAGAGGGGGAAGAGGAGCTCAGTCTGGGAACGCTCTTGGAGGAGGTGATTTTTAAGTAGGGTTTTGAAGAGGGAAAGAGAATCAGTTTGGCGGAGGTGAGGAGGGAGGGCGTTCCAGGACCGCGGGAGGACGTGACCCAGGGGTCGACGGCGGGATAGGCGAGACCGAGGGACGGCGAGGAGGTGGGCGGCAGAGGAGCGGAGCGTGCGGGGTGGGCGGTAGAAAGAGAGAAGGGAGGAGAGGTAGGAAGGGGCAAGATGATGGAGAGCCTTGAAGCCTAGAGTGAGGAGTTTTTGTTTGGAGCGGAGGTCGATAGGCAACCACTGGAGTTGTTTAAGAAGGGGAGTGACATGCCCAGATCGTTTCTGCGGGAAGATGAGCCGGGCAGCGGAGTGAAGAATAGACTGGAGCGGGGCGAGAGAGGAGGAAGGGAGGTCAGAGAGAAGGCTGACACAGTAGTCTAGCCGGGATATAACGAGAGCCTGTAACACCTCCTCAGAGGTGGAGGAGAAAATCTGGGTCCAATCTCATCAGAGTCTTGGGGAAAGGGCCCCATAGAAAAACCAAGGGATAGGATTCAGTGGTTGTCTCCCCCATATTCCGCTCCCCGATTCTGAAATGATGTTTCCTCCTCCAGGCAGGTTGTGGGCTTTTTTCTGATCGTCACCCAGTTGGGGTTCTGCTGCGTCTACTTTGTGTTCCTGGCAGACAATATCAAACAGGTAGGGCCCTCGTGGTGAATGCAGGGTGGATGGGATTGCTTTGGGCTTCATGAGAGTCTCTCTGGCCAATGGCCTTGCCTCTGTGAGGTTCAGTGCTTTGAAGTGGGAATCCTTGCCAGACAGTGAAGTCCTTTGTCATGTCCATTTAAAATCCTTTCTTGGGTCCTGATAGGCACAAAAATCCTGGCATTCACACTCTCTATCTTTGCCTCAGTGGGTCTTCTGAGGGCTGCATCCTCAATCAATCTGTCATATTTGAGTGCTTACTGTGTGCAGAACACTGTACTGAGCACAACAGAATTAGTAGACATGTTCCCTTCCCACAACAAGCTTACAGACTTCTGTCTGTGTTGTTTCAATGTCTTTAGCTAGCAAAGGTGACACCTATCTTCGGAACTGTCCTCTGAGACAAAGGACCATCTACTTCAGACAGAAATGCACACACACATCCTCAGTCTAAATGGCTTACGACCCATCTGTGGGATCAGTCAATCAATGATGTTTATTGAGTGCTTACTGTGTGCGGAGCACTGCGTTAGGCACTTGGAAAAATACAATGCTGGGATCCTGTGTTTGATTCCCCATGCTGCCTCTGATCAGTTGTTTTTTTTCCCCAGGCATGATTTAAGCTTAAAATTCCAGTACAGGAAAGGACCTTAAGAGGAGATAATTGTGGTATTTTTTAAGCACTTATTATGTGTCCAGCACTGTACTAAGCTCTGAGGTAAATATAAGATGATCAGTTCCCACATGGGACTCACAGTCCAAGTAGGAGGGAGAACAGAGATTGAATTTCCATTTGCGTATGAAGGAACTGAGGCTCAGAGCCTCAATCAACCAATCAGTTGTATTTACTGTGCGATTATTCTGTGCATTCCCTGCCAGCAATGAGTTTACAGTCTAGGGGGGCAAGATAAGTGACTTGCCCAAGGTCACACAGCAGACAGCTGGTGGAGCCAGGTATAAAATCAGGTCCTCAGACTCCCAGGCCTGTGCTCTTTCCACTAATAATAATATTGTTGGTATTTATTAAGCACTCACTATGGGCAGAGCACTATTCTAAGTGCTGGGGTAGATACAGGGTCATCAGGTTGTCCCACGTGAGGCTCACAGTTAATCCCCATTTTACAGATGAGGTAACTGAGGCACAGAGAAGTTACGTGACTTGCCCACAGTCACACAGCTGGCAGTGGCAGATCCGGGATTCGAACCCATGACCGCTGACTCCCAAGCCCGTGCTCTTTCCACTGAGCCACACTGCTTCTCTGAGCCACGCTACTTCTTGATCCCCTTACTGAAGGCAGACTTGACTCCATACTCTTCAAGGTCTTCAGAGAAGGTGATACCAAGTCTCCCTCAGCCACTCATTGTCTCCCAGGCTTAGTCAAAAAGGGCTTCTAATCTAAGTCCTTCCTGCAGCAGTTTTAAGAGCATCACGTATTTGGAAACCAGCGTGCTCTAGTGGAAAGGGCAAGGGAATCAGAGGACCTGGGTTCTAATCCTGGCAGCTCCTTATCTGCTGTGTGACTTTGGGCAAATCACTTAACATCCCTGTGTCTCAGTTCAGTTATCTGTAAAAAGGGGATTCAATATCTGTTCTTCCTCCTACTTAGACTGTGTGCTCCATTTGGGCCAGAGACTGTGTCCAACCTGAGTATCTGGAATCTACCCCAATGCTTAGTGCGGTGCTGGGCACATAGTAAGCACTTGACAAATGCCATGTGATATGACATTATTATTATCGTCCTTCATACGCAGTGAAGAAACCCCTGATGATAAAATTCACCCATGTGTTAGTGTGATCAGGGGAAAGCAGATGAAGAAGACACAATTTAGTCGCTTTTTATGTTAGTGGTGCCTTTTGGCTAACGTTTTTCCCCCTCCTATGCTGAGTTCAGGTGGTGGAAGCGGCTAACGGGACCACCAACAACTGCCACAACAACGAGACAGTGGTGCTGACTCCTTCCATGGACTCCCGGCTGTACATGCTCGCCTTCCTGCCCTTCCTCGTGCTGCTTGTGTTTATCCGCAATCTCAAAGTCCTCTCCATCTTCTCCATGCTGGCCAACGTCAGTATGCTGGGCAGTTTGATCATGATCTACCAGTACATCGTCCAGGTGTGTATAAGGCCATTCCCAAACTGTGTAAATGAAAATTTGTTTTGAGGTGATCTGAGGTGCTCTGTCTTGTCTTTTGCTCTGATCATAAAGCGGGGTATTGTATTCCAGAAAGACTTTCTCTCTCTCTCCCATCTTTCCCTCTCTTCCCCTCTTCTTGCTCTCTTTCTCCCCTGTCATCTCCCTCTCCCCCCATCATCTCCCTCCCTTTCTCCCTCATCTTCTCGCTCCCTCTCTTCCTCCATCTTCTTGCTGTTTCCCTCCAACTGATGAGATGATAATCTTATCACCAAAGGGCATGGATCCATTGGGTGGGATGAGCTCTTCAAAAAGTACCTGTGGCTTTCCACTTCACCCTGTTAAAACAGAAACTCCTTCCCTTGGGCTTCATCACTGGCCTGCTGTTTTCTGTCTATTCTCCTTTCCTGCTACCTCCCCGCTCTCATTCCGTACTCCTCCAGGGTAAGCTTGCTGTAAATACTCCCCACTCGATTCACCTGCCTCCTTTATTGGCTTTGCTCTGCCAGGAATGGCTTGTCCATCATCTGTGCCAAATGAGGTCTTTCCCATCTTTGAGAGCCATTCTCAAAGACCAAGCTATCCTGGCCGCTAGCAATTCTGAAATCCACCGCTTCACAGTGAGGGAATGTCTGTTTTTTATCCTGCAGGGCATTCCAGATCCCAGCATCCTGCCCCTCGTTGCGAGTTGGAAGACGTACCCTCTGTTTTTTGGCACAGCTATCTTCGCCTTTGAAGGCATCGGTGTGGTAAGGTTGGGTGCGGGGTTGGAAGAAGCGTGTAGAACAGTGCTTTTCACATAGTAAGCGCTTAACAAATGCCCTCATCATTATTATTATTAAGAAGGGTTTCCTGGTGAAGGGAGTACCCTTTGGGAGGTGCCCTGTGTTTGTGCCCAACTGGTCATGGTTCAGTAGAGTCCTGCAAAGTCTCAAGCTGTCCAGCCCGCAGGCTGAAGGAAGGCTCCTCTCCCCTGCCGCAGCATGGCATAGTGGATAGATCACAGGCCTGGGAATCAGAAGGTCGAGGGTTCCAATTCCGACTCCACCTCTTGGCAGTCATCAAGCCAAGATCAGTGTGGACAAGTGTCTGGACTAGTGTGGTGGCCATTTGGGGGAGAGGATGGGGAGGATTTGGCTGCATGCTAAAAAACCCTGTCTGTTGATCCACATCAGGCCTTCCTTCCAGGGGTTCAACTAAGGCTGATTCACATTGCCTTGGGTTGAGAATTTTTGGCTCACACGGGGCTGGTGAGTCTTGCCAGATGAGAGGAAGGCACGCATAGGATCCTGAGGCCAAAGGTTGAAATTAGAGAAAGCCAAATACAGTCTTCTCCCAAATATCTGTGCCACTGGGGCTGGGGCAAGTGTGACTAATGAAGTCTATGGATGATTTCCAACCACAGATTATTCAAACTCTCCCCTCCTTGACATAACCTTTTTCCAGCCCCTTGGATGAGAGTTGAAATGAGACTGAAAGAGATTGATGAGATTTCACTTTCCCCATCTTATTCTGACCCCTGGGTGGGGGCAGGGAGGGAGTCACCAATGAACAACGAAATGGTCAAAAGGTAAACCGAAGGGAGGAGAAGCAGGAGGGGCCCCTGAATCGTCAGAAATGAGCTGATCCCTTAGTTGACCACTGATGGGCTCTCCAGGATACCAGAATTGGAAGGTCCACCCAGCTGCTCTCGTACATTCTGAATGATCTTTAGGGAATGATTGACTTAGCAAAAACATTGATTCGGGACTAGTTGTCATTCCAAATGTGATTTTAAAGTAATGCTCCACATCTGGAGTTTGCAATCAGTGGTATTTATTGAGTGCGTACTTTGTCTCCTCCGATTAGACTGTAAGCCCGTCAGTGGGCAGGGATTGTCTCTACCTGTTGCCAAATTGTACATTCCAAGAACTTAGTACAGTGCTCTGCATATAGTAAGCGCTCAATAAATACTATTGAATGAATATGTGCAGGGCCCCGTTCTAAGCACTTGAGGTGGCTATCCAAACAGGCACCAGGAAAGCCCCACCTTCCTTCTTTTGGGAGTCAAGTCGGGGTATGGATTGGGAGCGTGTGTGGGAAAATTCTCCCTCTACCGCCCCCCCTTCACCTCTCCGCAGCTTAACCCTCTTTTCCCCCCATTTCCCTCTGCTCCTCCCCCTCTCCCTTCCCATCCCCTCAGCACTGTACTCGTCTGCTCAACTGTATATATTTTCATCACCCTATTTATTTTGTTAATGAAATGTACATCGCCTTGATTCTATTTAGTTGCCATCGGTTTTTACGAGATGTTCTTCCCCTCGACTCTATTTATTGCCATTGTTCTTGTCTGGCCGTCTCCCCCGATTAGACCGTAAGCCCGTCAAAGGGCAGGGACTCTCTCTATCTGCTGCAGACTTGTTCATTCCAAGCGCTTAGTACAGTGCTCTGCACATAGTAAGTGCTCAATAAATACTGTTGAATGAATGAATGAATGAATGAAAACTGCCTCTCAGCGAGGTGACTGTATGACTTGACGATACTTAGCCCTTAGTAAGCATATATTTTGCATACTGTTATTACTAATGTTTGCTGGTTTGTCATCCCTGTTCCCTAGTGGCCCAGGTCTGTGCTCTTCCCACTACACCATGCTGCTTCATCTGGAAGCAGAACCCTTCACAGTCACTAATGGAGAACACTGTTCCCTTGCTGGACTAGGGATAGAACTCCTGGGAAAAGGAGAGATGCTTTCTGTTTCTGTTTCCTCCTGCTGCTTCTCCCTCTACTCTAATTGTACAGTTGCCTCATCATCTTGGAAGGGGCCCCTGAAGTTGGAGGACTGTACTGACAGAATGAATACTGAATGTGTGGTGTGTAATTACCAGTCTTCCAGAGGCAGCCTCGAACCTCCACCAGGTTGCTAAGGGACTCTGATATTCTGTCTATTTTGGTGTGGTTCTGACTGCTTGGAATCCCCACCTCCCGTTGCTCTATTGTGAGCTTGAACTCCCACAGTGCCTCTGGAGGCTCCTAGGGCACTGTAGGCTTGTCCTGGCTGTTTTAACGAAAAGGGGCAGCCTTTTGGTGGCATGGACTTGGAGCTCATACCCACCTCAAACCCACTCCATCAGCTTGTGTTGTGTTTAGTAAGCCTGCAGAGTTGTCAAGTTGAGACGTACAGTCAAGTCTTGGCAAAAATGTACATGTGTCCTAGACTCTTGTGATGGTCATGGACCTTCCCCTCGTCAATCAATTGCGTTTGTTCTGCACTTACTCTGCGTACTCTCTGGTAAGCGCTTGGGAGAGTACAATATAACAGAGACATGTTCCCTGCCCTCAACGACAGTTGGGAGACAGTTTTCTTCATTACTAGCCCCTTTGTCAGAATTGTCCTTGCAGATCCACATGGGGAATGGAGTAGAATGGTTTGCAGTGTTGGATTCAGAGAGCAGGTGACTTGCAGAGATTGTGTTGTTTGATTGGAGAAGGAAAAGTGCCTCATTGGCTCCTGGTTTTTTATGGCATGCTCATTGGGTTCAGGACTGCACACTACTGAGTGTTGTAGGGACTCGACAAGACGTAGCCTTGCTCTCAAAGAGTTTCACTTTCCTTAACTCAGGTTTTTCTTGGTCATCAGAGTCTTGAGGAGGAGGACGAAGGACTGGTTTAGTAATTTCTCCCATTGGACTTCCGGGGTTTAAAGTAGAGATCCACTGTGGGTTAGTCATGGTGATTTTGAGGGCAGAGGTGTGTGGAGACGACGTAGTGCTTGATGAAGAAGTGGATGGTCTGTGAGAAGCAACCCAAGTGGAGTGCTCCACTGGCAACATTTCTTCTAGCTGGAATGTGTCTTTAACCTGGTCTTCCATCTTGACTTCATTTTGATGGCTGTTGGCGCTTACTGAATATGAGGGTCATGATAAGATCAAGAATTGTCTGTCAGTAGTAAGACCTAAGGTATATATCTGGTCCCTGGAACCTGTAGGAGATTGGCACAGTTATTTCCATCATCTTAAGCTCTCTGAATGGTTCTTCATCAGTCAAGGGTGCCTGGAGGGCTCATGAGTGAGGAGGCTGTATGGTCCAGTGATTAGAACAGGAGTTCAGCTTCTAGTTTCAGCTCATTGCAAAATCTGCCTCAGTTTCTCCAGCGTGGGTTGCTCCAGTGTCCTCTGGGGCACCTACAGGGAATGTGGATGGGGGTGGGGTGGGCCTCAGAAAACGGCCTGGGATTTTTTTTTTTTTCAGAGCAGGAACAAAAGGGTGTGGGTCCTTTTGGATCCTTTTACATTTCGATCACCGTCTCTTTTTCTCTGTCTCTCTTTCTCCCTCCAGGTCCTCCCTCTTGAAAACAAAATGAAGAATCCACAGCGTTTCCCAGTGATTCTATACGTTGGCATGTGCATAGTCACCATCCTTTACATCAGCCTGGGGGTCCTGGGATACCTGCGCTTTGGGGCCGCCATCCAAGCAAGCATCACGCTCAACCTGCCCAATTGCTGGTGTGTTCAAGGCCAGGGGTGGTGGGAAGGAAATGGGGAGAAGGCTGGGAAAGGGCCTCTACCGTCTGGTTTGCTTTTCTTGCTCAACAAAGAAAGGGAAAGAGGGGCTGCGGGTAGTTAGTAGCTGGGGGCTCGGAGGGGTAGGGCTAAGCCACACCCCTCGCAGACTCCCAACGCTCTGCCTAGATCTTGAAGCGCATCTGCTGTAACTTCCACTAGGTGTTAGGCAAGTCTTGGTGGTTTGTATTTGGTGGCTTTGAGGGAAAGGGAATGGCGGGGACCAGCCTTTAAACCACTTCCTTAATTGTTAAGTAATCAGAGATCTAAGCTTAGAGGGGGCCTCCTTTTGTAGCCCAGCCCCCTAAACTGCCCTAGATGGATAGGTGCTGTTTCATACCCTACTTCTCATTAAAGTTAAGGTGATTGGTCAGGGAAAGAAAGCAACTGGGTTCAACCTGATTAGCTGGTATCTATCCCAGTGCTTAGAACAGTGCCTGACACACAGTAAGCACTTAACAGATATTAATAATAAAGCAAAATCGATCAGTGTTGTTTTTCTCACATACTCGGTGGGCATGGGGAAGGGGTACATTTCTTCGAACCTGGATCTCCCTGAGTGCTTCTGGTAGTTTTCCCCATTTTGGGGAAATGGCAATAGAAATGACTCCTCTGGTGACTCTCCAAAGACTGAGGGCCACTGGAGGGGCTCACTAAGCCTGGCAGATGCCACAGATGAGAGACTCTAGGCGTCTGCTTTGCAGTTGGTCTGTTTCGAAAGATGAATTTAGATTAGGGACAGAGTCTACTGGTTACTTTGATGTTGGCCAGGATCCTGTCAGCAGATCAGATTAAAGTGAAGTTGTTTTGCCCTGAGGGCCCTGGCACTCTTCTTTGGTCCCAGCTGTGCTGATCTACTCAGTTTCTGTCTCTTTCCAGCTGGAAAGCCCACCATTCATTCATCCGTATTTATTGAGCGCTTACTATAGGCAAAGCACTGTACTAAGCGCTTGGGAGAGTACAATACAACAATAAATGGACACATTCCCTGATCACAGCGAACTTACAGTCTAGAGATGAACATTAGGTATTAGGTTCCTTCAGGAGGAGACTTGCGTAGAAAGAAGAGTGAGAAAAGGGGGAGGGCTGACAAACCGATGGGTGGGCTGAGCTATTCTCAATGACTGCATTGAGAATAGTTATCCATTTCTCAATTTTGGAAAGCTGAGCTCCCGCCTGGATACTGATTGATTTTCTTTGCGCTTTGTCCCCCTCTCAAGATTCTAGCTCCTAGCTTGGTTTGGAAAGTGGGTTCCCTACTTGGAAAGGTATTATAAACCTAGAAAACAAATTCTGAGTCTCTAGTTAAGCTCCTGCAGGAAATCTCCCTTCCCTCTAATTTTTAAAACCCAGTTGGGCTCATCTTTCTGCCGTTCAGTTGCCCACCAGCTCCTATGGTTTCTGTGTATATAGCGTGAGCCCTGTCTAGCCCTCATGTACCTACACCGCTCTGGCCCCCGGGCTGGGTGGCCCCGGGTTTTTTGAGGCATGGATATTCCCAGAATAGAACGAGGCCATTTCCCAAGTCAGCTTCTTAATAATTATGGTATTTGTTAAGCGCTTACTATGTGCCAGTTACCGTTCTAAGCACTGGGGTAGATACAAGATAGGTCAGTGGAGGGAGCAAAGTTGTGTATTTAAAAAAGCTGTAGTGCTGAAATATTTTAGTACTCTGAACACATCGTGCTTTTTTTCAGAGGAAGTTGAAGCCATTCACTTGAAATACTTCCTTAGCCCTCCTTCCACCGGCTCCTTTTAAGGCTAGGAGATAGGTGAAGAGACAGGCTCAGTGAGGTCTGCAAATTTGTTTAAGGGGCCAGGAGGCTGGAATCCGGGTTTACTGAGTTCTAGTCTGTGGCTCTTTCCAGTGACTAGATGCACTGCTAGCATCTAATGAGTCTGTTGGGGATGGGGATAAACTTTCTGGCAAAATCCAGGCCTAGCGGAAAGAGCGTGGACCTGGGAGTCAGAAGCCTTGGGTTCAAATTTTGGCTCTACCACTTGTCTGCTGGTGTCCTTGGGCAAGTCATTTCACTTCTCTAGGCCTCAGTTTCCTCATCTGTAAAATGGGAATTAAAAACCTCTTCTCCCTCCTATTTAGACTGTGTGCCCATGAGGGATAGGTACTGTGTCCAACCTGATTATCTTGTTTCTACCCCAGTGCTTAGTGCAGTGCTTGGCACAGAGTAAGAGTTTAACAAGTGCCGTCATTGTTATCCTGGTGTCATCTGCAGGTTATACCAGTCTGTCAAGCTGCTCTACTCCGTCGGGATCTTCTTCACCTATGCCCTGCAATTCTACGTCCCCGCTGAGATCATCATCCCCTTCACGGTCTCCCGGGTGCCGGAGCGCTGGGCCTTGGCCACGGACCTGGCAGTGCGCACGGGCATAGTCTGCGTGACATGTGAGTAGGAAACAGAGCATCTGATGTCTCTCTCTTCTGGAACGGGGCAGGGGCCACCGAGTCAAGGACCTGCAAGGAGGCAGAGGGCGTGGCAAGGAGGCAGGAGAGAAGTCAAACTGTCTTAGTAGGTGAGGTCATTAAACCAGAGTACGATGTGGTTTGAGCAACAGGTTAGCTGGTGTACAGGGTTACCAAAATGTTCATAATGAAGAGTGGGGGAAACAAAATTACTACCCTGCATAGCCAATTTTTAAAAATAGAGCAGGGAGGATCGGGAGGTTTCCTCTTCCTAAGGAGGTTCAGGCTTAATCTGTGAGTGAAGCTGGCTTGTAGTTTTTTCCCCATCCCCTGGGAGGCGGAAGCCTTGTTACTTGGTTAATTGTCATTTGAAGTTGGAGGATTGATCGGAAACTGTAGCTCAAATGGCAACTCCTGCAGTTGCTTCTTGCTCATACTGCATCTCCCAACGAACGATATTGGACACTTCCTCATGAACAGGAAGCAGAAAATATATGTTGGGACATGAATGATCAAAACAGTCCCCCCACTCTCTAAATTAGCCAAATGGCAAGATGCAGCGGTTGGCCAAATTTCATCAGGGCTGTCATAAACTTGGTTTTGGCTTTTCCCTGTAGCTAGGTCAGGCCTCCAGCCTGTGGCCCCAGGGTTGTAGGTGTGTCACACATGTCATACTGCCTCTGTTACCTCTTGGTAACAGCTCTTGGAATCCTGGATAAAGTGTTAAAGTGAGAGGCAGAAATCCCTAATTGGAGAGGTTGGCAAATCTGCTGACCTTGCGGGCTCAGCCCCACACCCGGGAGCTGGTCACCCCATCTGAGGCTCGGCTTGATCCGGCCAGGCAATAATCACGAGGACGGCATTGGTTAAGCCCTTCCTAGGGGTCGAGCACTGTTCTCAGCGCCGAGCACTGCTCTAAGCGCTGAGCACCGTCCCGAGAGAGATTAGAGCAGGAGGTGTCCGGGTGACCCCCTGGTAAGGGCAGTGGGAAGAGCCCGGGCTTGGGAGTCAGAGGTCTGACTGTCTGACTTTGCCACAATTGCTCAGAAATGCCCATTCTAGGTTCTGGAGGGCCCCAGAAAGTGAATGGAGGTGGCCTCCCCCTTGCTTTCATATGGTATTTAAGTGTTTACTACGTGCCACGCACTGTTCTAAGTGTAGGGGTACATACGAGGTTGTCAGGTTGAACCCAGTCCCTGTCCCTCATGGGGCTAACAGTCTTAAAAGCCATTTTACAGATGAGGGAACTGAGGCTGAGTGAAGTAAAATGACTTGCCC
Source organism: Ornithorhynchus anatinus (assembly GCF_004115215.2). Lineage (NCBI taxonomy): Eukaryota > Metazoa > Chordata > Mammalia > Monotremata > Ornithorhynchidae > Ornithorhynchus > Ornithorhynchus anatinus. Next base: position 33,078,890 of record NC_041749.1, on the reverse strand, counting down.
AGGGCCACACAGTAGGCAAGTGGCAGAGCCGGGAATAGAACCCAGGTCCTTCCAACTCCCAGCCACAGGCTCTATCCACTAGGCCATGCTGCTTCTCAGCGGTGACCTTGAATCCTGGGCCTGCACTTGGCCAAGGCCTTTGATCCGGTGTTCGGGATAGGACTGCTGTCTCATTTTAAAATTCACTGAGTGTCTTCTGGCTGTCAACAGATAAAAGCTTTTTCCCCCTTGGGCTTCCGGGCTGACTTTGACTCTATGGGTGTGGTTTCAGAGCCAGAGTGAGAAGGTCAGCTTGGCTCCTGTTTTCACATGCATCCTCCTCCCCACACTCAGACATGATAGATTGCGAGAGAACCATAGTGCAGATTGGTTTATTTAGCATCTGGTATAGAAAACCCAGGACCTGGAAGCTATAGGCCTCTTTGGGCATCAGCTGTCTGTTGCTTTTCCATTAGGGAGGTGGGGAAGAGGGGTCCCACCGAACTGCTTTTAGATCCATTAAGGTGTTCTCATGTGATAGGCACCAGTTGTTCAAAGATGGAATTTCATATAGTGCCCAAATAGGTATTGCTATTAATGGGTCGGCAGAGCCTGGCTCTCTGCTTTTCTCTTCCTCTTTCACTGTTGGGTGATTTTTTTTTTGTTTAGAATGATATTTAAGCACTTAGTATGTGCCAGGCCCTGGACTTAACTCTGGAGTAGATTCCAGATAATCAGGTTGGACACTGTCCATGTCCCACATGGGGCTCACGGTCTTAATAACCATTTTGTAGATGAGTTAACTGAGGCCCGGAGAAGTGAGACGACTTACCCAAAGTCAGCAGACAACTGGTGGAGCCAAGATTGGCACCCAGGTCCTTCTGACTCCCAGACCCATGCTGTATCCACTAGACCATGTCCTATGCTGCTTTTTGTGATGCCTTGATATTTATAAAACTGATAACTGCTTCTTGCACAGACCTATCTATTCCATCAGTGACATTTGTTTTTCTTCACAATCTGATGAGAGAGGTTTGAATTTCCCAGTTCTGGGTTACTGAATGTGTTTCTTAGCAAACTTCTGTTGGTTTAGCTGGGTTGCTTGGAAAATAAAGCCCGGATTAAAGGCTGAAGAGAGAATTTCTGAAACATCTGTTTTGGACCTCTTTAAACATATGGGTTGTTGACTCACATAGTCTCAGTAAGCATTATCGGTAATTATGACATTGAGCACTAACTGTGCTCCAGGTGTTGAGGTAGATACACGATAATCAGATCAGACCCAGACCCTGTCCTACATGGGGCCCACAGACTCACAATCTAAGAGCTAGAAAAAGTGGGCAACATCATTTTACAGAGTAGGAAACTGAGACCCCATGAGACAGGGACTAGAATAATATTGATATAATAGTATATAATATATATTACCCTAATATTATATAATTTGTTAAGCACTTACTATATGCTAATCCTGTACTAAGTGCTGGGGTAATACAAGATAATCAGTTTGAACACAGTCCCTGTCCCACGTGGGGCTCACAGTCTAAGAGGGAGAATAGGGATTTCATCCCATTTTACAGTTAGTGAAACTGAGACACAGACAGGTAAAGTGACTTGCTCAAGGTCATGCAGCAAGCAAGTGGAAGAGCCAGGATTAAAATCCAGATCCTCTGATTACCATGCTCTTGCACTTTCCATTAGGCCATGCTGCCTGAAATCTTCCCTTGATTGTATTTGATTTTTTTTTTCACTGCCTTTTTAAAGCAGGGCCTAATGTAAAGAGCCCCAGACTGAGAATCAGGAGACCTGGGATCTAATCCTGCCTGTTGGATGATATTGGCAAGTCATTTAACTTCTGGGTGCCTCATCCATAAAAATGGGAAGAATATTCTTCTTCTTCACCACCTTGGACTAAGGGGCAGAGACTGTCCAATCTCCTTACATGGTATCCATTCTAGTGCTTAGTATAGTGCTTGGCACCCAGTAAGTGCTATCCAAATGCCAAATTATTAATTTACAGATAGAAAAGAAAAATGGATATTATAGGTGAGTCAGTTACTTAACTTGGTTTCCTGTTTAAACATTGGCTGGTCAGGTTTCCCAGGATTGTGGGAGAGTTCATGGTCACCCGACAATATGTTAAATCTTAGGTGCCAATACTTGTGTTAAATTTGTTTTGATTCCTTTGCCTGGACCTCCAATCTCCGTTTCAGGAGCGTTTAGAAACAGCGTGGCCTAGTAGAAAAAGCACAAGTCTGGATCCAGAGAACCTGGCTTCCAGTCTCAGTTCCACCATTTGCCTTCTGTGTGACCATGGTCAAGTCATTTCCCTGCCTCAGTTTCCTCATCTGTAAAATGGGAGTTAAATACCTGTCTGCCCTCCCTCTTAGGTTGGGAGCCCCATGAGGGATAGAGATTGAGTCTGACCTGATTGAGTTGTGTCTACGCCAGTGCTTCGACTCATAGGGATGCTTAACCTATTATTATTACTGTTATAAGAGGTGGGAAATCTGTTGTTTCTCTAAGGATTCTTCTTGCTGGTTAAGCAAGGTGGTCTAGTTGGAAGGAAGAAGTTTGAGTTCTGGAGCTTCCCAGCCTCGGTAACGTGGCTGCAGCCGCATCTTTTTCTATGCCCCTCACCCTGCCGTAGACCCTCCCTCCTCCGGACTTCTCACCGTTTGCCAGTTTCTCCCTCCACCCCTCTCTGACACGATATCCACAAGCTTTTTGTTTTTCCCTTTTGATCATCGAGCCCACTTAATTGGTCTCCTCTGATCTGAGACAAAGCTCTGTAGTATCCTGCCTTCCATAAAGGAAAGCAAGGGGTATTTTGTTTTAGAGACTCTCTATCCTGCTCTCTAAGCATCCTCCCTCTCTGCCTTTTGTTTGAGCTTTTACCATGATCCCAGTTAGGGCTATTGGCTGGGAAACTTCCCTGAAGCCTTTCTGTCTGGGCAGGGTTTCTCCCCAGTCTTCCTCTCTGCTCTCCACCCTCTATTCTTGTAGCTCAAATGGCTCCTTAGCACATGGGCTTGAAGCATTGGCTTGTTTTGTTTTCAACTTCGATCAAAGTTTTGAGGTTTCCTTGCAGCCGGTTTATTACTGCAAGATTTCTCCCCTCTTTCCACTCCTAGTTTCTTCCTCTTGAGCTTAAAGTGGATCATCTCCCCGCTTAAAGGCACAGCGTGCATTGAACTCCCACAGTAGAGCCTTGAGGTCGAGAGATGGGGCTCTCTGCACACAGTAAGGGCTTAATAAATAATAATATTAATAGTGGTATTTAAGAGCTTGCTATGCGCTAAGCAATGTTCTAAACCCTGGGTTAGATATACGGTAATCAGGTTGGACTCAGTCCCTGTCCCACATGAGGCTCATAGCCTTAATCCCCATTTTACAGATGAGGTAGCTGAGGTCCAGAGAATAATCATCATCATCATCATAATAATTATGGTATTTGTTAAGCACTTACTATGCTCCAAGCACTGTTCTACGAACTAGGATAGATATAAGGTAATCAGGTTGTCCAACGTGGGGCTCACAGTCTTATCCTCCATTTTGCAGATGAAGTAATTGAGGCACAGAGAAGCTAAATAATAATGTTGGTGTTTGTTAAGCGCTTACTATGTGCAGAGCACTGTTCTAAGCGCTGGGGGAAATACAGGGTAATCAGGTCGTCCCACGTGAGGCTCACAGTTAATTCCCATTTTACAGATGAGGTAACTGAGGCACAGATTAGTTAAGTGACTTGCCCACAATCACACAGCCGACAAGTGGCAGAGCCGGGAGTCGAACTCATGACCTCTGACTCCGAAGCCCAGGCTCTTTCCACTGAACCACGCTGCTTCCCCAAATGACTTACCCAAGGTCACACAGCAGACAAGTGGCAGAGCCGGGAGTCGAACTCATGACCTCTGACTCCGAAGCCCAGGCTCTTTCCACTGAACCACGCTGCTTCCCCAAATGACTTACCCAAGGTCACACAGCAGACAAGTGGCAGAGCCGGGATTAGAACCCACGCGCTCTGACTCCCAAGCCCGTGCTTTTTTGACTGAGCCACACTGTTTTCCTAGTTAAGTGACTTGCCCAAGGTCACATAGCAGACATGCGGCAGAGCCAGGATTAGAACTCACATGCATTCTTTCAGTCGTATTTATTGAGTGCTTACTGTGTGCAGAGCACTGTACTAAGCGCTTGGAAAGTACAGTTTGGCAATAGATGAGACAATCCCTACCCAACAACGGGCTCATAGTCTAGAAGTGGGAAACATCCTCTGTCTCCCAAGCCCGTGCTCTTTCCAGTAGGCCATGCTACTTCTCGTTGTTGTTATTATTATTATTATTATTACTACTACTACTCAGAAACCCGGTGGTGGAAGGGACTGCCTTGGAAAGTGTACTTCTCCTAAATAATATTTTAAGTAGTAATAATAGTATTAAGAGCTTATTGTGTGGTGAGCACTGTACGAAGTGCTGGGAGAGAATTAAAAAAAATAATCGTGGTATTTGTTAAACGCTTACTATGTGCCACGCACTGTACTAAGTGCTGGGATAGATACAAGCTAATCAGGTCCCCCATGGGGCTCACAGTCTAAGCAGGAGGGAGAACAGGTATTGGATCCCCATTTTGCCGATGAGAGAACTGAGACACAGAGAAGTTAAATGACTTGCCCCAGGTCACAGATCAGGTATGAGGTGGCGCTGGGATTAGAACCCAGGTCCTCTGACTCCCAGGCCTTTGCTGGCCACGCTACTTCTCATGTGCCTCTCATGTGGGAATTCACAGGTGGAAATTAGACACAGTACCTATCCCTTAAGGGTGCTCACAGTCTAAAACCAAACTCCTTCAGAAATTCTAAGTTCTAGTCAATGTCGAAGATCAGGGTTGGTTAGCTTGAATAATTAACTTTTGAAACAAGAAACACCCTAAGCCCACAAACCCTCATCCACTCTAGAATCAGTAGTCATATTTTATTGACCACTTACTAAGTGTAGAGCTCTGTTCTAGGCACTTGGGAGAGTACATCACAACACAGTAGATGACCGGGGATCTTATGGCTATCAAATAACTTTGGCAATAAGCCCAATCTACTCCCGACTTTGGGAGACGGTAAGTCTGAGAAACCACAACAGCCTTTCAGCCCGGCCCAGGGAACGAACTTTTCCTTCGGTGAACGTGGCTAACAGGAAGTCCTCCTCTCCCTGTATCTTTTGTTTTGATGGGTCACTTTCTACTGAAACTCCCCAAGTGCCCCCAACATCCTCCCAGTGATCTTGCCAACTCCTCTGGTGGTAAAAATTGAAATCATCAGGCACAAGCTCCCCAGCTCCCTCCCACACCCTCTTCTATCTTTTTCTCTCTCAAGAGGATCTCTCCCCTCTTGCTTTTATAATCAGTTGATCACTGGCATTTATTGAGCGCTTACTATTTGCAGAGCACTGTAATAAGCTCTTGGGAGAGTACAGTACAACAGAATTAGCAGACACGTTGCCTGCCCATAACTAATTTACAGTCTAGAGCTGACAGTCTAATCTACTCTCTTCACTTGTGCTTCCAATCCCATCCCTTCTTTACTCTAAAAACACTTGCCTCTTCTCTTCTTCCCCCCTGCTCACCATCTTCAACTGTTCACTCTTTTGGTTCCTTCCTTTCTGCCTTTATGGCAACATTTCCCCTATCTAAAAAAGCCCCCAAAACCACAGAACATTTTGACCATCATTGCACCATCCAGCTGTTGCCCCATATCCCTCCCCCCATTCCCATCCAAACTCTCTGAACAGGTTGTATACACCTGCTGCTTTCACACTTCCCTTCCTGATCCTCTACTTTATGGTCTCTGCCATGTTGACTCCCTCAAGCCTGATCCTTCTCACCAAATCCAATGGACACTACCCCCGTCCTAATCCTCTTGGATTTCGTAGCTTTGACTGTGGGTACCCCTTCCTTTTACTGGAAACACTAACTAACCTTGGCTTTTCTAGTTCTCGTTGCCTGGTTTTCCCCTTATGTCCTCAGTTTTTCACTGCCTCTTCCTCTATCCCTCAATCCCTAACCGTGAGTAGTCTCAGAGGTCTGCTCCGGGTCCCCTTCTCTTTTCAATTTACATTCACCGCCTTGGGGAACTCATCCACTCACCTGACTACAACTCCTATGTAGTTGACTCTCATATCTACCTCACTAGCCCTGAACTCGCCTCCTGTACAGTCCCACATTTCCTCCTGCCTCCAGGATTTCTCTCCTTGAATGCTTCACTGACACCTCAAGCTCTCTTCCACTGAACTTTGCCATCAACTGTTGACACAATCATCTTCCCCATCTCACAAGTCTGCAATCTTGGCATCATCCTTGACTATCCTCTCTCAGCTGCATTTTCAGTCAGTCACCAAATCTTGTCGGTTCCATCTTAATATTTCTAGACTCTGCCCCTTCCTCTCCATCCCCACCACTACCACACTGGTTACAGCTCTTATTTCCTGCCTCCTCACTGACTTGCCTCCTTCCTGTCTCTCCCTGCCCCAGGTTACACCTCACTTTGCTACCCAGACCATTTTTTAAAATCTTTGTTATGCACGTGTCTCCCCGCTCTTCTAAAACCACTTTCTCTTCCTCTCAACTGAGCGGGCTGAGGTGTAGGACAAAAGAATGAGCAGGTGGGGAAAAAGGTTGTTTATCTGTTCTCTTCCCCTGACTTCCTTCTTCTGGAATAACTGTGGTATTTGCTAAGCTCTTAGTATGCGTCAAGCACGGTGCTATGCACTGGGGTAGGTATGTGTTAATCAGGTTAGACACAGTCTGGGGCTCTCAGCCTAAGGAGGAGGGAGAACAACTATTTAATCCCTGTCTTACAGATGAAGAAACTGAGCCACAGAGAGCTGGCGATTTGTCCAAACAGTAGGCAAGTGGTAGAACCGGGATTAGAACCCAAGTCCCCTGACTTCCGAGCCCATGCTCTTTCCACTAGGCTATGCCACTTCTCCGGAAACAAGACTGACAGACCCAGAGGCGTCTTCTAGGTCCACCTCATTTAGGGGCAGAGTATCATGTGCCCGGCAAGGGGATGTATATCCCGGCCACGGCAGTCTTGAACAGATAGGCCTTTTCTTTCCCGCAGGTGTCTTGGCCATCCTCATCCCCCGGCTGGACCTGGTCATCGCGCTGGTGGGCTCTGTGAGCAGCAGTGCCCTGGCTCTTATCATCCCGCCGCTCCTGGAGATCACCACCTACTACTCGGAGGGCATTAGCCCAGCCACCATCCTCAAGGATGTCCTGATCAGCGTTCTGGGCTTTGTCGGGTTTGTGGTGGGGACTTACCAAGCCCTCTACGAGCTGATCCAACCAAGTGCTCCCTCTACCCTCACCAATTCCACTAGTGCCTTTGTATAGTGATCTCTTTTAACCACCCCCACCCCCTGCCCGCTTTCTCCCCATTCTGTGGCTATTGGTGTCAGTGTTACAGCACAGCTCACTCATGAATTTCCAACATCTGTATCTGAGGGATTCTCCCCGGTGCCCCCCAACCCAGGCCTTCACCCCAACTCTGCCTAGGGGCAACAAGGGTGACTTTTTCCTCCGAGAGACGAGACATTTTCTGATTTCTGCCCCTCTTTTTTCCTTTTGGGAGCTTTTCTTCATCCTCAGTGGCTTGTTAAGGTGATCCAGGGTGAACTGTCATGAGGTTTGAGCAAGCTATCCATTGGGTTTCCCAGCCTGACTCTACCTCCAACCTTGAAAATCCCTCTCTGTTGGTACCTGTGGGGACCTGAGCGTTTGTTAGCACTTGGAATGTGTTACTGAAGTGATCCTGAGCTGGAATAGTAGATTTCTCCCCCTGAGAAGGTACTGGGATCCTTGGTTGGAGAGGACACGGAGAAGAAACCCTTGCTCAGGATTAATACTAGGAGGCTCAGTTGAAAGGGAGCCCAGAAAATGCCACCCATCTCCTTCTGAAAAAAGGAAAAAAAACCCATTCAGTCCTGTGAACTCCAAATGCAGTTGGTGTGGGGTTGGGAACAACCCTGTGATGAGGTAGTTGGTCGGGCTGTGGGGAGGGCGGTCTAGATCAGAGGAAGGAGGAGGTTTTGGAAGAGTGTCCGGGTTTGGGGGTGGTTTTCTGTTTTGTTCTCATCAGCCCCAGATCTCAGTGGTGCCTGGTATAAAGTGAGAGGGGAAGGTAGGCATCGTTCATTGGAGGGCAGCCAGCTCTGGGGTGGGTTATGTCTCTTCCCCTCATCTGTCCTTCTTTGTTCCCTCCCTCCATTTTTCCCGGGCAGAAGTCCTTGCCCCTGGATAAGGAGAAGCCAAGGGCCATTTCTGACCAGGTAATAGCAGAAAGAGCATTTGATTAGGACTGGGGGTTAACCCCGCCAGGTCTGATGTTGCTTGTGGCAGCTACTTTCTGGTGATTGTGTATTGCAGATTCAAAAAAGACTTACACGAGAAGTAGGACCCTTAGTACTGCAGATCAGAGCCGCCTGAATTGAAACTTTGACAGTCCTAACTAATGAGACTGAGAGAAGATGGACTCTACCTTGCCTTCCTTCTCTCTCTTCCCTCTCCTCTTGATCACTCCCTTTTGGGGGTTACCGAACTGCCCTGACTCTCCCTCAGCCTCACCGCCATCTACCTTCTCACTGATGTAGCTGCCCCATTACCCCAGGCTCACCAGAAAGTAGTTTCGGCAAGGAATTGCAGCTCTTTCTGTATTGCTTCATTTTTGCTGTGGCCTCCCAGCGGGGGTCCCACCTGCTGTAATCCCATGGCCAGAGGGAAGAGAATGGGGTGAGTTGTGCCGTGGGAGGAGGTGTTGGTGCTGCTGTGTTCGCCTCCCCTGCGCGCTGGGCCAGCGGAGCCAGCATCAGCCCTGCTTGAGCCATGTTTTGGAGATGTTCGGGAGCCACCCCTTCCAAGTAGCAGGGGTGGAGGACTCGGGTTGCCCCAGAGGCTTGCCGTACGAACGGCGGGATCAGGCTCGCGGCCTGGCACCCGGGGCTATGACCCCTCCATCCCTAGAAGCTGCCCAGGTTATGGCTTCAAGTGGCACTGGCCTTGGGCCAAGGCAGTTCTGTTTAAGCTGTGGCCACAGAGGGAACGGGTCTTAAAGCCATTGCCCCACTGTGCCTGGAGAGAGATGTAATGTACTTGCTTTTTTGGTTTTCCCATTTCATAGGCCCTTCCTCTTCCCCACTGCAAGCCATCAAAGAATTCCCTATACGGAGGGGAGGTCCTAGTCTACTCGCTTAGAGTGGCCAGCCGGCTGGTCCGATGGGGCCTGGAGCCGAGGGGCTGCAGAGACACATGTGGGTTTTGGCCAAGAATGAAAAGGTAATGCAAGCTGATGCTTGGATTGTTCTATTCAGACCTTGGTGTTTCTGTGGAATGACATTGAGGGAAGAGGTTTCAAAGACACGAACAGTCCAGCAGGGATTCTGGGCTCTGAACCTTTCAGGGGAGGGAGTAGGGGAGGGGTGGAGTTGCTTATCTAGCCAGCAGCCTTGCTCCAGTCCCCACTGGGAGCATATCTAGAAACACAGAGCAGAGTCCTCTCTTCATGCCTGTGGGCAGATACGCTTTGTGCTGCCCAGGCAGCTGTGACTCATCTAGGGCTGCCAGGGGTTCAAGCCTGGCCCTGGGGGGCAAACCAGCTGAGAACTGGAGGCCTGACCTTTCCTTGTTACCAGGTGGTGCTGGCCACCATCGTGAGCACTCGGGCTTGGAGTGCCTTACCCCAAGGCAAAATCGATTCCTGCTCTTTGTAGAGTCGCTGTAGAATTTTCCTTGTGAAGTTTGTTGGGTTTGAAGAAGCTTGGGGGTTTCTGCTGCGGTTGCTGCTGCTTAGGCGCTCCTAATTCATTTGCTGCTTCCAGTGAGACCCTCTTTGTGAGCTGGCACTAAGGGCTTGGCTTGACTGGTGGCAGGAGGCTCACCCAGAGCCAAGGAGTGAAAGGAAAGTGGTGGGTGACTCTTCCCCTCCGCCAGCCAACAGGTAGTAGCAGGTACCAGCCCACATGCAGCTGTCTTGCCTTTTCTGAGAACTGGCTTCTGGACCAGGCCCCGTTGCTCTTCTCAACTCCAGCAGGTCATCCATTTTTGGCTTATGTGGTGTTTAGCAGGTAGTCCCTGGGCAGTTCTCACTACCAGCTGCTGGAGTAGAGCAGGGCTCCCTATTCTCAACTGAAATTGCCAAACCTTGCACTTGGGGTGAAGGGAAAGGATTCTCTGGAGGTCCCTGGTTTCTTGCTCTCTCTGATTAATCTCAAATCAGAGCTGGTGCCTTGGTGATTTATCCATGCTCGAATGGCATTATTATAATTTTATTTTTATTTATTAGTGTCCAGCTAGAGCCTGCTGGGCATGAAAGCCCTGCTTCACACGCACAGACCCTGCACAGAAGTGTTGAGTGAAGATGCACTTTTTCCAGGGCAGAACTTGTAGCTTAACTGTTCTGAAACCTGACTTCACGTCTAGCATAGGATATTTCTTAACACTGAATCCCTCTTCCTTTTGGCCCCTCTTCCACACTCTTACAGCTTCCAGTCTGGAAACACCTCATAATTATCCACCATCTCAGTGGTAACATTTGAATGCACTGTGGAAGCCCTTTCAGCTTCCCTTCTGGAAACACCTCATTATTATCCACCATCTCAGGGGGTGAAGTTGAATGCACTAGGGAAGCGGTCTCGTCTTCTTTCCTGTGCGCCCTTTCCTTCCCTTCCTCCGCCCCCACTGTCGGATGAGAGTAGTTGTGTCTTTACCTTTTAACACTACAAATTCACACTCATCAAGTTCCCTTTGTGTCACAGTGAAATGACTCAGTGATTTACAGCTGTGATTCCTACTTGACTTCTAGGAGAACACTCTTAATGGGTAATGTGGGGAACAGGGATCACTACCATTGTCCGAATCTGGTCCCCTGCAGGCCTGGGGAGAAGGGAAGGCCCAGTGTGTTCAGAAACTGGGGATTGAGATGAGCTAAGAAGGCCTAAGGACTTTTATGGGTGTGAACTGAGGTGTAGGTTACCATAAACCCGAAGGGGTAAAAAGCAGTTTGGTGTGGCTATGAAACAGACAGCCTTCCTGAATTCTTCATTCTTCATAGGTGGTTTAAGGACTTGCGGGTAACCCATCCCCCATCATTGGCTTCTGTGGTTCTCCATCACCTTGGGTTCGAACAGCGTCTCTGGACCGGAGAGTCCCACAGACCAGAGCGAGCCCAGGGGTGGGATGGGACCACATGGCTTCCATTTCAAATTCTTGGTTAAAAAAAGATATCACGATAAAAGACCTTGAGAGCCAAAGGGGGCAATGGTTACCCTGATTGAGTTTCAGTGAACCAAACGATAAATCAAGCATGTACGTTTCATTGCCAGTGCGGTCCTTTGGAGCCCCTTAGATAATGAGAGCAAGTGATTGAGGTCAAGTAGTTACTCTCAAACCCATTAATATCCTGCCGAGTGACAGATCTCAGTATCCACCAAGCTTTGTGTATACAGAAGCCGTCAATTCCGTACTTGTCTATGCCTCTCTGTATTTATATTGTGACCACACAGGGTGCGATGAGACACTGTACCTGCAAAAGCTTGTGGAAGGTCTCAGATCGATTACGCACCTGGATCGTGTCTTTGTTTTTCTTTTCAATAAATGAGGTATATTTTTTATTTTGAGAGACTTCTGCTTGTGTCTTAATCTGCATGTTCTGGTGTGGCTCAGATACTCAGTTTCCACAGTCCGTGTTAACGATTCCAGTGTAGGTTTTGGACACTTTCTTTCAGTAGGTGGGGCTCACCTGGACTTTCGGATAGTTGCAAAGAGTCCAGGTCAAGTTGGTGTTGGAATCTGCCATCCCTCCTAACCACTTGGATCCTCTTTTATATCCTATGGCATTTAGGGCACTTGGGCAGAAAACGTGATTCTCTCAGCAGAGTAAGCCTGTAAAATAATCCCCACTCCAGGAGCCTCCGAAATCTGAGGGATTAGGCAGTAATTCCATCCCCTGGGGAGACTGATTTCACCGAGAGGGTGTGGCTGTGTGTTCTTTTCCATTCCCCTGACAGAAGAAATATGAAGGTTACCTAAGGCATCTTAAACTGGGTAAGCCAACCTCTGGTGCCCCACATCTCTCTTAAGGAGGGCGTTCAGCCTGGTGGTTCTGTGCTCTTCAATAATAATAATAGGATCTTTAAGTGCTTACTACACTGGGGTAGGTACAAGATAATCAAGACCCACAGGAGGCTCACATTCTAAGAAGAAGGGAGCACGGATAGCGAATCCTCATTTTGTAGATGAGAGAACCGAAGCACCGAGAAGTTAGGTGACTCGACCAAGGCCACCCGACAGGTACGTGGTGTAGCCTGGATAACCCAGGTCCTTTTATTCCCAGATCCGTGCTCTTATCTGTAGGCCATGCTGCACTATCAATCAGTCGTGTTTATCGAGCGCTTACTGTGTGTAGAGCACTGTACTAAGCATTTGGTAGAGTATAACGGAGTTAGTAATCATGGTCCCTTCCCGAGAGAGCTTACAGTATAGGGAGCATCCGTGGACTCTTTCCCAGCACTTCGTACAGTGCTTAATAAATATTATTGTTTATATTGTCATCTCCCAAATGCTTAGTACAGTGCTCTTTGCACAGTAAATGTTTAAATAAATACCACTGATTGATATTGCAACTACTGGAGGGACACACTGGGGTGGGGTGGATCCATCTAGTGGTTTAGCTTTGCCAGGACCGGCTGAGAGGAAGCTATGGGGAGGTGTCGGGGAGAAGGCGGTGAAGCCCTCGGGAAGAGAGGCACAATACCTTCTGGTTTTGAAAGATTAACCCAAGTTTGAATCACTTCAATCTTCCTAGCTCCCCAGGGCTGGTGCCTGGACATGAAATTCTGCTTGTTTGTGTGTTTTCTCTGGCCTGGATCATGCAGCTGGGTACTTCTGAGTTAAAGCCTTTTTTTTTTTTTTTGGTGTGGACCTCTGATACTGGAGGGTGAGTTTCCCATTGTGATGAGGGATGAGAGGGTCTGGAACCTCATGGGGGTTCCCCAACTCTGATCCACATGGAAGAGCCAGCGGCTGCCCGGCAGACTGTAGGTAAGCGGGGGGAAAGGTCTCCTCTGTGGGCAGGTGTTTAATGAATGTGACCTGACTTCAGGGACCAAGTCTGAGGGGAACAGGACATAGGGCGTCCTGGGAGACTCCTGGGATTGGGCAATGGCCCAAAGCAAGGGACGCCCATCCTGCTTCTGGGTTCCTGGTGTCTTCAAGACAGTGTTCACCGGGGCAACTGTGTAGAGGCTACTCTGGCTGTAGTCCTGTTCTTCTCCGCCTCCCCTTTTCCCACCTGACCCCCCCAAGCATGCAGGCTGAGCTACTTAAGAAGACCCAGGCCCTTCTAGAAAGTAAAGTAGGCTTTTACTGCAGTCCAGGTACAACCCAACATGATTGGCCAGGCGGAAACATAGGGAGCAGACAGCCTCTTTCTCTCTCCCAGCAACCATCACGGCGCTACTTTGGCAGAGATCGTGTTCTCATCTGCCCCGGGGATGGAGTTTATACGAAAAGACAGCGGACCCTGGAAGTGGGACTGATGGCCAGGCTGTGGGGATCGTGGCTGAACATTCTGCCCTGGCTATCATCAGCTTCTCCAAACGGGGTGGGCATTCTAACGGACGTGGTGCATGCACACACTCGCATGCACGCATGGGATTCAGGTAACCAAGCACATAACATTCAGGTAACCAAACATGTAACATTCTGGTTTCTAAGCTTTGAGGCGGAAGTGTGGAGGGCCGGCAGGTCCCTATGTGCCTGCCCTGGGAGGGGTGGGATTAAGGGGACACGTCTGTACCAGCACAACCCAGCATCAGGGAGCCGGTGCGATCAGGGAAGGGGAACGGAAGGTTGGGACCTACTGCCAGGCTCACTCAGGACCCGAGGACGGGTGTGCTCAGCTGCTCGCTGCCGGGGAGGGAGCTTTCATGTCCCCCTCCTTGCTTCCCCTCTGCCGTCTGCCCCCAGGTCCTGGGTTTGGCCTGGAGTCCAGGAAGGGGAGGAGCCAGGGAGTGGTTTAGATAACAGAATTATGTTCCCTTGATCAGAGGGGGCTCCTTTAGGGATGCTCTTGCATGAGGGGCGGTGAGGAGTGGGAAGGGCAACCTCAATCTGGACAGCCAGCTGGGTGACCGTGCGACCATGGGGCCAGTTGGCCCAGAGCAGGCGTCAGCCCATGGCTGACAACAGGGTGTTGGATTTGACCCGGTGTGTGAGACTCTTGCTCCTCATGGCCAGGCACTCCAGGGTGTGAGGCTTGGCCCCAAGGCCAGTAGGTTTTCCCTCAGGCTCAGTGTCTCCCAGCTGTAGTGGGAGTTTTCTGGAGCCGGTCCCTGGCTCTTCAGTGCTTTCCCTTGCCCGGGCACCTAGTACTGAATCTCCAGTCCCCAGGAGGGCACCCCAACCCACCCCCTCCCCTTGCAGGGGGACCCAGGAGCTGGGCTGGGAGAGCTGGCTGCTCAGGAGAAGGAGGCAGGGGGCAGGGTGGTTTTGTGGCATCTCCCCTATGCCTCGGCTGGGTCCTCTTGGGCAGCCAAACCCCCAGGACTCTCATGGGCTGGGAGCGGCAGTCTCGCTCTCTACCGCTTCCTGCCAGAGTTCCTGGCAAGGGGGCAGCCGGTGGGGCCGGGGTCCTCTCCTAGCGTCGGCTAGAACATCACCTCTTCGCAACTCCCATAGTCGCTCTCCACCATGTCCGAGCCCTCGTAGTGGCGCGGGGCTCCTGGCTGGCCCCGACCCCCGGGCGGTGGGGGCCCCACTTGGCCGTCGGCGTAGGAAGGCTGAGCCACGCTGAGCCTCACGCTGACCCGCTTGTAGCCCAGATCGGTTGGGTAGAGGGGTCCCTCGCCCTGCAGGAACTGGGACGGGTAATAGCTGATGGCCGTGTACTCGTTCTGGCAGGGGACGGGCGGCCGGTCCCGGGGGCTGGGCGGGCGAGGGGGCGGGGGTGGCGGCAGGAAGTCCTCCAGATTCTGGTTGCTGTAGCGGGGCGGGATGGGGGCCCGCTTGTTGCTCTGGTCCAGCGGGAAGGGGAAGCCGCCATAGAGGCCGGCGGGCTCAGAGTCGATGGGGGGAGGCGGGCGGCGGTGAGGGGAGGGCGGCAGGGGCCCCTGGATGAGCTCGTAGCGGGGGTACTCCTGCAGCTCCGCTGGGTGGTACCGGGGCGGCCAGTATGTGGTCTCGGCAGGGTACACTGCAAGGGAAGAGAGGATGGTGTTACAGGAGCAGAAGGGCACTGTGGGTGATGGTGGGGGCTGGTGGTGGGAGGTGCAAAGGTGGATGCAGATGGGCAGATGGGCACAGAGAGAGGATGTGGCTCAGAAGCAATGTGGCTCAGGGGAAAGAGCACAGGCTTGGGAGTCAGAGGTCATGGGTTTGCATCCCCACTCTGCCACTTGTCGGCTGTGTGACTGTGGGGAAGTCACTTAACTTCTCTGGGCCTCAGTTACCTCATCTGTAAAATGGGGATGAAAACTGTGAGCCCTACGTGGGACAACCTGATTACCTTGTAACTACCCCAGTGCTTAGAACAGTGCTTGGCACATAGTAAGTGCTTAACAAATACCAACAATATTATTATTATTATTAACTTCTCTGGGCCTCAGTTACCTCATCTGTAAAATGGGCATTAAGACGGTGAGCCTCACGTGGGACGACCTGATTACCCTGTATCTACCCCAGCGCTTAGAACAGTGCTCTGCACATAGTAAGCGCTTAACAAATACCAACATTATTACTATTCCTGAGGTCCTGACACAGAAGTGAGGACTCTCACCTCTAGGCCATACTACCTACTGGCCCTCCTATTGCTTTCTCTGGCCTCATCTAGTCCTGCTCTGATCCTGTCCGCCCTTTGGGACGGCAGGGTGGCCCCCTACACCTCAAGCCTGGGGGTTTGAGGTTTAAGATTCTAAGTCTCAGCACCACAACTCATCTGTTAGGAGATCTTGAGTAAATCCCCAAACGCCACAGAAACTGTTTCTCCATCTATAATGGGGGAACCACAAACCCTGCCCCGTCCTTGCTCTGCACCAAACAGAATCTCCTCACATACAGCTGTTAGGCACCCCATCAGTGCCCACCCACCTGTCTGCTCTCTTCACCCGTGACTCCCCAGCTCAGTCTCTCTGTTTCTTCCAAGCCAATCTTTAATCTTTTTTTTTTGTTATTGGTATTCGTTAAGCACTTACTTTGTGCAGAGCACTGTTCTAAGCGCTGGAGTAGGTACAGGGTAATCAGGTTGTCCCACGTGAGGCTCGCAGTTAATCCCCATTTTACAGATGAGGTAACTGAGGCACAGAGAAGTTAAGTGACTTGCCTACAGTCACACAGCTGCAAGTGGCAGAGCCGGAATTCAAACCCATGACCTCTGACTCCCAAGCCCGGGCTCTTTCCACTGAGCCACGCTGCTTCTCTGTACCTCAGCTTCTCGCTCAAGCTCCACCCCTCATGCTCAGTACACCTCCCCTCCCCAAATCTGACAGACCACAGCTCTCCCTGCACCAAAACCCTTCTGTAATCCCACCTCCTGCAACAAGCAAGCCTTTCCTGCTGAATTCATAGTCTCCTAAACCATTTAATCCCATCAGCATTTGTGAGTTAATTTATACCTATCCTCAGCCATTTTGTATGTGCTGATATTTTACTTCTTTACTTATTCTTTTACTTATTTTTCTTGACTGCTCTATTTGTAAATATTTTTATTTCTATCTCCCCCATTTTGTGTTGCACTTTGAGAGCTTGCTACGGTGCATTGCACAAGGGGGCGCTTGATAAATATCACTGCTACTCCTCCCTCACGAGGCTGGTATGCAGTCGGTTGTATTTATGGAGCGCTTACTGTGTGCAGAGCACTGTACTAAGCACTTGGGGTAGTACAATATAACAGACACATTGCCTGCCCACAATAAGCTTATAGTCTAGAGGGGGAGACAGACATTTATATAAATAAATTACAGGTATGCACATAGGTGCTGGGGGACTGGGATAGGAGATGAATAAAGGGAGCAAATCAGGGTGACGCAGGAGGGAGTGGAAGAGGAGGAAAGGAGGGCTTGGTTAGGGAAGGTGTCTTGGAGATGTGCCTTCAATAAGGTTTTGAAACGGGATAGTCATTACTGCCAGCTATGAGGAGGGAGGACGTTCTGGGCCAGACGCGGGACGCGGGTGAGAGGTCGGTGGCGAGATAGACGAGATTGAGGTACAGCGAGGAGGTTGGCATTAGAGGAGTGAAGTGTGTGGGCTGGGTTATAGTAGGAGAGTAGCGAGCTGAGGTAGGAAGGGTCAAGGCTTTAAATGAGTGCTTTAAAGCCAATAGGCTTCATGCAGGCAAATGAAATAGAAGTTAAAGAGCTTTGAGTTCTTGAGTGGGAAAGATCTACTGAGGGGCTAGGTCCAGCAGGGGCTAGTAGCCCAGAGGAGCGCTCTGGTGGGGGGCTCCCCTGGTCAGGAGGGTGTAGAAGGACCCCTCACTCCAGGTGCCCAGAGGCACTTCTGGGGAAATCGCTGCCCTGGGTCCAGGAGGCCAGTTGTGCTTCAACACCCTGGCTCTCGAAGTCTGTTACCTCTTATTCTGCCCTCCTAGGAGATGAGAGAAGAGCTGGCCTCTCTAGCAGGGAATGTGCCTGTGGCATTGTTACACTGTACTATCTCCAGCACTTAATACAGTGCTTTCTACACAGTAAGCGCTCAATAAATATGATGGACCGGTGAGCCCATTCTCCGGTTAGAATCACTGCCATCGGTGGCATTCATCGAGCGCTTACCGTGTGCAGAACCGGAACCAGCCGGCTTGCCCGGGTAGGAAGGCAGAGCGGTTCTCTCCCCTGGCCCGAAGGGGCAGGAGAAGCAGGGGTGCCCCTCTACCCACCCCCTAGCCCATCACGCGTCCCACATCCGCCTCCCGGGGACGGAGACTGACCCATCTCCTCGGCGGCCCAGGCGCTCTTGACGACGGACTCGTTGTCGGAGGTGGACGGCGGGGCGGGCGGGGGCAGGTTGGGGGCCACGCTGCAGACGGCCATGCTGCGGTGTTTGGGGCCGTGGGCGGGGCCGAAGGTGACGAACTCCGGCGTGAGGGCGGGGCCCTTGCGGGGCTCGGGCCCGTCCAGGTCGTTGGAGGAGCCCCCGCCGCCGCCGCCCCCCAGGATGTTGAGCTCGATGGGGGGCAGGGCCCGCGTGTCCACCCCCATGCTCTTGGAGATGAGGTCTGGGTCCTCCTTGGCCACCGGCTTGTGGGTCTCGGAGGGGCGGCAGCGCCAGCGGACGGCCACGAAGATGCCCACCAGGAGCACGACGCCCAGCACCCCGCCCACGATGACGCCGACCTCCTGCTGCCCCATGCCCCCCCAGTGGGCCGCTTCGATCTGGGGGATGATGAGGCACGACTCCCCCTGGCACTCCTTGACCGCTGCCTCGCACCTGCCAGGAGAAGGAGGTTGGGTTCAGAGATTGAGGGGAGAGGGAGAATGGTTTCCAACGGCCCAGGAACCGCTGATCCGGTAATTCTCGGGGCTCCTCCTCCCCTACTGCCACAGAGTCAACTGCAGAAGAGGGAACCATCCACGCCCACCCCCGGCTGTACACCAAGTGGAGAGAAGCAGTGAGGCCTCGTGGATAGAACATGGGCCCGGGAGTCGGAAGGTCCTGAATTCTAATTCTGGCTCTGCCATCTGTCTGCTACGTGATCTTGGGCAAGTCACGTCAGTGCTCTGGGCCTCAGTTACCTCAACTGTAAAATGGGGATTAAGACTGTGAGGCCCTTGTAGGACAGGGGCTGTGTCCACTCCACTCCACTTTTCCTCTGCTCCTCCTCCCCTCCCCACCGCCCTGACTCATTCCCTCTGCTCCACCCCCACACCCTACCCCCATAGCACTTGTGTTATTATTCTATTTTATTAATGATGTTTTTATACCTATAATTATATTTATTTATATTGATGCTATTGATACCTGTTTGTTTGTTTTGATGTCTGTCTCCCCTTTTCTAGACTGTGAACCTGTTGTTGGGCAAGGATTGTCTCTATTTGTTGCTGAATTGTACTTTCCGAGCGCTCAGTACAGTGCTTTGTGCACAGTAAGTACTCAAACACAAATGGCTGAATTACAGCAGCGTGGCTCAGTGGAAAGAGCATGGGCTTTGGACTCAGAGGTCATGGGTTCGAATCCCGGCTCTGCCACTTGTCAGCTGTGTGACTGTGGGCAAGTCCCTTCACTTCTCTGTGCCTCAGTTCTCTCATCTGTAAAATGGGGATGAAGACTGTGAGCCCCACGTGGGACAACCTGATTCCCCTGTGTCTACCCCAGCGCTTAGAACAGTGCTCTGCACATAGTAAGGCTTAATAAATACCAACATTATTATTATTATTACAGTGTAAAGAGCACAGGCTTGGGTGTCAGAGATCATGGGTTCTAATCCCGGCTCCGCCACTTGCCAGCTGTGTGACTTTGGGCAAGTCACTTAACTTCTCTGTGCCTCACTTACCTCATCTGTACAATGGGGATTAAGAGTATGAGCCCTACGTGGGACAACCTGATCACCTTGTATCTCCCCGGCACTTAGAACAGTGCTTGTCACTGGGGTAGATACAAGGTAATAATAATAATAATAATAATGATGGCATTTATTAAGCGCTTACCATATGGTACGTACTAAGAGCTTAGTACACTGCTCTGCACATAGTAAGCGCTCAGTAAATATTACTGAATGAATAGACACATTCTCTGCCCATAACAAGCTAATAGTCTATGCAAATACTTGTAAAGCAAAAATGCTAATCGATTTCCCTTGCAGAACAGTTAAGAAGAAGAGTGGCTTAGTGGATAGAGCATGGGCTTGACAGTCAGAAGGACCTGGGTTCTAATCCCGCCTCCACCCCTCGTCTGCTGTGTGACCCTGAGCAAGGTACTCAACTTCTCTGTGCCGCAGTTACCTCATCTGTAAAATGGGGATAAGAGTGTGAGCCCCATGGGGGACAGGGACTATGCCTAATCAGATTAAACTGTATTTACCCCAGAGTTTAGAACAGTGCTTGGTACCTAATAAGCCCTTAACAAGAACCATAATTATTAAGCAGCGTGGCTCAGTGGAAAGAGCCCGGGCTTGGGAGTCAGAGGTCATGGGTTCGATTCCCAGCTCTGTCACGTGTCAGTTGTGTGACCGTGGGCAAGTCACTTAACTTCTCTGTGCCTCAGTTACCTCATCTGTAAAATGGGGATGAAGACTATGAGCCTCATGTGGGACAACCTGATTATCCTGTACCTCCCCCAGCGCTTAGAACAGTGCTCTGCACATAGTAAGCCCTTAACAAGTACCAACATTATTATTACTACATAGAGGAGGTGGTGGATTTTGCTTAGGTTATCACCCGGTCCCTCCGTTCCTGGCTGTCCAGGGACTACAGGAGCAGAGCAGATCGCTCCTCTCCTTCTTTTGCTGGGTCCTGTCTGAGAAAACTGGATCCTCCTTCATTTTATTCCGGCCCCACTGAACTGCAATTTGGTGGTTGGGCTGAAGGTCAGGGCGGTACAAGGAGATTACCATCTGCTGGTCATGGAACTGAGCTTCAGATGCCAGGAGGCCCTAGGCTTGGTTGTAAGTGGCCCCCTCCTTGGCCCTCCACGCCCCAGAGGCCTACCCAATGCAGCAGCGCCACAGCCGCTGCTCCAGGTGGGTTTCTCGGGGGAGGCTCCGTCAGGGTCCGCGGCCTTGGTTCTGCAAACAACCACCAGGCAAGGTCCCTCCTTCTCCCTCCCTCCCTCTCCCCTGAGCGGGGTGCCTTGTGAGAGCTGCTGAAAGCAGGCTTGTTGGCTCAGAGCGCTCAGCCTCAACTCCCCTCAGCCAGAACGGGCTGCTGCTGCCTGGGCTTGCCTGAGCCGCCTGCAGGCAGGAGGCCTGACGGTGAGCCGCCAATTGACAACTCCGCAGTGTGAGAGTGAAGAGAGACAGAGGGCCCCTTAAGGAGGGGGAGAAGCTCTGGAAATCTGCACCCAACCGGCTGCCTACAGCCCCTGGTTATAAAAAATTCCAAATGCATTAACTGTCTCATCCCCAGCGCCAATGAGGGTCTAGGTATTTCAACCCAGCTCTCACCCTGGGGCCCCCAAACGGCCTGAGATGGAGGTTCCGTTTGCTATGAGAGGGGGCTGGGGCTCAAGGAGGGATAATGATAATGACTATAATATTTGTTAAATGCTTACACTGTGCCAGGCACAGTACTAACAGCTGGGGTAGATACAAAGTAATCGGGTTGGACACATTCCCCGTCACACATAGGGCTCACACTGTTAATCCTATTTTACACTGAGGTAACTGAGGCACAAAGAAATGAAGCGATTTCTCCAATATCACACAGCAGACAAGTGGTGGATCTGGGATTAGAACCCAGATCCTTTTGACTCCCAGGCCCGTATGCTCTATCCACTAGGCGACACTGCTTTTCAGGATGCAGGGTGAAGTTTCCAAAGAACAATGACTTACTGTGTGGTGGCCTCAGGGCCACTCTTACCAATGCCAGTAGTGCTGCTGGAGCTTTGGTAGACTAAGCAGAAGTCAATCAATATGACTGATTGATTGCCTGGGCAATTTTAGGACTCCCCAGAAGAGACAGGGCCAAATCCCAGCAAGCCCAGCACCAATGAGTCACTGCCTGGGCCTTGGGGTCACCGGAGGAAGTTAGCGCAACTCCCCAAAGTTGCCATCAAAGGCGGCTTAGTTTAAAGTTAGGGCTCCATGAGGTCACTCAGAAAGCCTAACTGTTGCTAAGGTACATCCAGCTTGGTGGACGAGGGTGGATGGTTTCCTTAAGGAAAGACAGGCAAACTTCCAGAATGCCAGGCCAATGGAGGAACTGGGGAGGGCCTGAACGTGTAGGAAGAACTGGCGAACTCCCTAGAGGGTCACCTTCCACCTGCTGCCCAAAAGAACACAGATAGACCAGCCCAAGGGAACGGGGCATTTTCCTGAGTTCTCTCTAGGTTAATGACGGTAATTATGTGATCACATCTCACTCCGTACTCCTGCAGTTTCTGGGGGTGCTCAGGAGAGACAACTAGGAGGAAATGACATATGGAGGGTGTGATGGGATTCTTTTCTGAACCCTTGGATTCCTGGCCAGGAGGCCCAAGAAGAGTTCAGCAGACCGCTAAGGGGTCGAGATGCACTTACCTCTCTCCGGTGTAGGGACGCAGACAGGTGCAGGTGTAGCCCCGGGGAGTAGGGAAGCAGGTGCCCCCATGCAAGCAGGGTTTGGAGGTACAGGGTCCCTCACCCAGCTGACAGTGCTCCCCAGAGAATGGCTTGGGACAGACGCAAGTATAGCCTGGACATAGAGAGAAAGAGAGCAGGGTTTAGTGGCCATCATGTCAGTACTCTCACACTGAGCCCACCCTCAGGAGCAAGGAAAGCCCAGAGGGGTCCTGGGCTGAGAACTACTGAAGAACAGAACTCTGTAACTGAACATATTCTCTTGACTACGCTGGTCTCACTTGGGAGTCAGACAGAAAAACCACCCTCAGGGTCCCCAAGACCCTTGACCTTCAGGCCAGCCCCATTCATTCTGGGAACAGAGGATTGGGAGTGGCTTTTAGGACTGGAGCCCTGCTCCTGGACATCATAATAATTACAATAATATTTCTAAAGTGCCTCCTACATTACAAGCACTATACTAAGTACCTGAGCGGGTACAAGATAATCAGGTCCCACATGGGGCTCAGAGTCTCAGAAGGAGGGAGAAGAGGTATTGAAACACCATTTTGCAGATGAAGGAACTGAAGTATGGAAAGGTTAAGTGATTTGCCCAAGGTCACACAGAAGGTAAGTGGAGGAGCAGATATTAGAACCCAGGCCCTTTGACTCCCGGGCCCATGCTTGTTTTATGAGGCCAAGCTGCTTCATGCAATATTAACTCTATTTTGCAGTATAGTTCAGGTTCCCTTGATAAATGAATGGCCAGTGGAAAGAGCACAGGCCTGGGAGTCAGAGGCCCGGATTCTAATACCGCCCCTAGCAGTCGCTTGCTGTGTGACTTCGGTCAAGTCATGTAACTTCTCTGTGCCTTAGTTACCGCCTCTGTAAAATGGGGCTAAAGACTGCGTGAGTCCCATGGGTGACATGGTCTGTTCTCCAACCTGATTAACTTGTATCTACCCCAGTGCTTAACAAAGAGATTGGCACACAGTAAGCGATTAATAAATACCATAAAAACCCCACAATAATCACTACTATTATTTGCCTAGGGCATCCAGCTTCTTTACATCATTACTGACCTCCTAGACTGTAAGATCACTGTGGCAAGGAATGCCTCTGTTCTATTCTTATATGATTCCGAGCACTTAGTACAGTGCTCTGCACACAGTAAGTGCTCAATAAACACAATTGACTGACTCAGTTCCCCTGCCTCCAGTGTTTCGGCAATCTTATCTGCTATCCGCTAGGGTTTGTTCTCCCCCTTGATGGTGGGCATGGTGTGAAGTGACCAAGCTCCCTTACCAGCAATGGGCGTCTCCAAGCACAGGCCATCATTGAGGCAGGGGTTCTGGCTGCAGTCGCTCTCATGGCTGCAGCACTGCTTGATGGACTCCTCCTCCAGGATGGTCCCCGCCTTCCTCTGCCCAGGCAGGAGCCCCACTTCTTCTCCATTAACTCTGAGGGCGTCCAGGCAGCCCCGGAAGGCCCGGGAGACCAGCCGGGGCCGGTGGAGGTGGACGACGCCTCCTAGGCACAGAAGCCCTTCGCGGAACGGGGCCCCGCAGGGCTCCGGCAGGGGGAGCGAGGCGTTGCCCGAGCCGTTGACCAGCAGGCGGACGGATGTCCTCGTCACTTCCACCAGGACCGAGTGCCATTCTTGGTCGCTCACAAGGTGCCCGGAGGATAGATTCCCACGGAAACCCCCTGGGCAGTGGTACTGAAGATGAGGCGCTCCATCACTCAGCTGAAAGGCAAACCGAGAAAGGGTGTTGGTTCCACATCCAGTCAGGTGGCTCTATGGTCTGTTAATGCCTTCAATTCCCTTCCCCACCCCTGCCTGGTCAACACTAAACTGTCTCATAGTAGTCTGACGATATATATGAGCATCTACTGGGCATGATGCACTCTGCTAGTGTGCTTGGGAGAGGACAAGAGACACATTCCCTGTCCATTAGGACCTTCCAGTCCAACGAGGGAATGGTGGAAAGGATCCCCTGAAAAGAGTCCATCTAATTCCTGACCTGGGTGTCCTGGAATCTAGGGGGTTTGGTGGGAGGTAGGGAAGAAAGACTATCCTTAATTTAAATATTATAAATTATTTATTCATATTAATGTCCATCTCTCCCTCTAGACTGCAAGCTTGTTATGGGTAGGAAACACGCCTGCTTAATTCTGTTCAAGTGCTTGGTACAGTGCTCTGCAAATAAGTGCTCAGTAAATACCGCTGATTGATTGAATGGGGTGGGAGGCACCACTGTCCTGTCCTGGGTCAGCAAGGGGAGGGGCCCAAGCAGAAAACAACAGGTGGCAGGCCTGCACTGAGGCAAGAGGGAGGACAAGCGGACTGTGTGCCTCTGGCCGTAATTCAGAAGCCGGGGCACTGGGCGGGGGGGTTACCCCACCCAGGTGACTGTGTGTACAGGGAAACCTGACCCAGTGGCATCCCTGCCAGGTCCTGGCAGCAGCACAATCAGATCACTGACCGCTCCTCCTCATTAACCCCGGGTCTGACTTCCTTCCTGATTGTCCCGTGGGCAGCTCAGGGCCGCCAGCAGACGGCCTGCAGTGGGAGCAGAGGGAACTGCATTCTCTGCTCTGTGGCTCACGCTGAAGAGGAGAGGAAAGACAAGACCCTAGACTGGAGCTTGAAAGCAGAAGTCAAAAGACGACAGGAAGTAGGGAGAAGGGTTGATGCTGAGTCAGCCCTGGGGGTCCAAGGTCTCACCGAGCCCCGAGTAGTCTCCGGGCCACGTGCGTGAAGACAGGGAGCTGAAAGATGCATCAAAGAATCTGTCGAATCTGGAAGCTGGACAGGGCAGAAGGTGTGGTGATTCTGGATGAGCTGGGGACAGGGGGGGCCATCAGGAGCCTCTAATTTTGCTGCTGGCAGGGTTCTGGGCTGGGGGAAGCCCTCCTTACTTGGCGAAATGTTCCTTCTTGCTCTTCACTGAAGGAAAGAGGAAGCACCCTAAAAATCCTTTGACCACTCCCTTGTTTCCCAAGTTTCCCCGGGACCTGCCTGCTAGTTTTGGAGAGATTCGATCGGCCTGAACTCTCCACTCAATCCCATCCCCGCCCCACAGTTTCCTCAGGGGAAGGGGAAACTGGCCAGGTAGAGAGTCACCCTGTGACCACAGCCAAGAACAGAGAACCAGATACCCGCTCATCTCCTCCCTAGCTTTTTGGGTAAATGTACCCTTCCTTTCAAGTTAGGAGGCATCCCCCCCACATACCAAGTCCCCGACGAAGCGGTCATTTCCTCTTCTCCCACTCCCTTCTGGGCCACCCTCACCCTTGGATTTGCACCTTTTAACCACCCCCCCTTCATCCCCACAACACTTATATACATAACCGTAATTTATTTGTTTATATCTATGTCAGTCTCCCCCTCTAGACTGCAAGCTCACTGTGGGCATGGAATGTGTCTATCGACTCTGCTACACTGTACTCTCCCAAGTGCTTAGTACAAAACTCTGCACACGGTAAAAGCTCAGTAAATATAATTGACAGATTCAATGTAGACGGTCACTGTGCAGGAAACATTAATGGTTACCGCGGCTGAATGAGAGACAGTCACTGGAGCAGCCCCTTGGAAAGTCTACCTCTCTTCTTGTCCCTCCTGTTTCCCTGTCTCCCCTAAGATAGTGCCCTCTTAATTTAGTAGACGGGAACACCAGGATCCAGCGCACTCCGAAGACCGGACCCTGCAGTGACCCAGTAGTCACTGTCAGAGACAAAATGCTGGGCCAAGTGGGCCACTGCCCCACAACGCCTTATCATCTCACATGCCAGCCCAACAGGGCAAGGTTGTTCCGCTGTGGACTCTTACCTCCAGAAGCAGCTGTTCTGTCCCATTGACTGAAAGCAGGACAGCGTGGGATTGGCGGGTTTTTAGATGGAACTGAATCCGCCAGTTCCTGGTACCCGGGTGACGATACTGCACGTAGCTGTGCCCGCTGAACCTCGCGGCTGTTCCTGCAACAACAAGTGGAAAAGGCTGCTGCCACCTGTTTGTTTCAGGACAGATGGGGGCTGCCCTGGATCTCTGGTTTCTGCCATTCCAGGAGTCTGGACTCCACTCCTTTTCCTTCTGCCCACAGAGTGAGTCAGGCCACGAGGTCTGAAGGGAAGTCGAGAGACCACCGGGTCCAGCCTGCTCTGAAAGTGGGCAGAATATTCCCGGCAAAGCCAAGCTGCTGGGTAAGGCCTCTAGATGCCTCTGGTGCTGACTTTCTGGGAAAAGTTCACCCTTTCATTGAGAAACTCAGGTTAAAAGGATACTTCCCTGCTGTTCCCCAAACCAGTACCTGCAATGGCCTGAAAGATAAGAATTCCTATAGCTGCTCCAATGTAGAGGGCCTAGGGATGGCTGAGGGGTCAGGCTGGGACTGGAGCCCACAAGAGAGTATTGATAATAATAACAATAATGATGATGGGGGCATCTGTTATACACTGACTATGGGCCAAGCACAGTACTGAGCGTTGGAGAAAATAGCATATGTGCGATCCGTGTCCCATGTGGGGCACGGGGGAGGTGGGAAGAGTAGGGGTGGCAGAAGGGGGCCAGGAGAACTGGGTAAGATTCTCCAGGGTCCCTCCGGCATGGGAATCTCTGGCAAGCTCTCTGCAAGGGCTGGAATTTCTTGCAGACACAGGAGTGACCCTGTGGAAATTTCCTCATCTTCACAATAAGTATGAAGTACCTGTTCTCCCTGCTCTTAGACTGATTACCCGATGTGGGACAGGGACTTTTTCTGACCCGATCATTCACTCTACTACAGTGCTTTGCATAGTGGTTGGTACCTAATAAGCGCTCAGCCAATATCACCGTTATTGCTGCCACGATAATCGTCATAATGGTGATATTTGTTAAGCGCTTACTGTGTGTCAGACACTGTACTAAGGGCTGGGATCAGTACAAGCAAATTGGGTTGGACACAGTCTTTGATTCACATGAGGCTCATAGTTT
Organism: Ornithorhynchus anatinus; assembly: GCF_004115215.2. Taxonomy (NCBI): domain Eukaryota; kingdom Metazoa; phylum Chordata; class Mammalia; order Monotremata; family Ornithorhynchidae; genus Ornithorhynchus; species Ornithorhynchus anatinus. The sequence goes on along the minus strand of NC_041749.1, from coordinate 33,051,717 downwards.
TAATCCCCATTTAACAGATGAGTTAACTGAGGCCCAGAGAAGTGAAGTGACTTGCCCAAGGTCACACGACAGACAAGTGGCAGAGCCAGGACTAGAACCCAGGTCCTTACGACTCCTAGGCTCGTGCGCTCTAGCCACTGGCCCACGCTGCTTCTCTCATCATCATCATCATCATCGGGATGGGTCCCTCATGAGGAAGGACAGACTAATCCTCACCGTTGCAGGAGCAGATCTGCTGCACGTTGTGCCGGGGTGTCAGGACACTGAGCCGGGCTGTGCTGTAGGTGGACATGACTCCGGGGTCCAGCTGGACAGTCTCCCTACAGGGGTGGCCCTGGCAGTCCAACCCCTGGCACGGCACCGCCGGCATTACCTTCTTCACCTGGATGCCAACGGTTCTGTCCATATCCTGGGTGGCCTGGGAGATGGCATCCACCAGGCCCCGGGGCTCGGGCCAGGAGCTTAGAGACCCCTCAAAAGCCAAAAGCAGGTCCACATCCCCAGGAACCTCCGAGGGCTGCAAGCTGGCCAGGTGGATATGCTGACGCCCCAAGCCCAGCAGATACCCCAAGAACCGTTGCAAGTTGCGCCAGTGGTCGCCCACAAACTCCTCGGGGGAGAGGTGGCGGAGACGCAGCAGGACCACCCGCTCCAGAGCCTCGGGCCTCAGGTGCCACACCTGGACGTGGACCCCGGTTGAAGCGGCGAAGGTCCCGTCGCTGACGGACACGTTGAGGGCGTAGCGGCCGAGGGGCAGCCCCGCGGCGGCCACGACCTTGCCGTCGGTGGGCCCCACGGAGAAGCGGTGCCCGGCCGGCTTCTCCTCCACCAGGTTGAAGAGCAGGGAGTCGTTTGGGTCTTGGTCCGTGGCGTGGATCTTCCCGACCACCCCGCCCTGGAATTCCGGCTCCCCGGTGGCGATGAAGATCTCCAAGGGCAGGGCCGTCGGTGGGTAGCGGCTCCGCTCGGTCACCTGGATGTGGACGTAGGCTGAGGACCAGAGGGGAGGGTCCCCGCTGTCCGACACCTGTACGACACAAAGACACAGACACACCTGAAGTTCAGAATACAGTCGAAGCCCTTCCCCCTCAACTGCTTCTCTCCAGATGCCAAGTACCTAGCAGCCTCTGGGACTGGAGAAGTGTGGCCTAGTGGATAGAGTATGGGCCTGGGAGTCAGAAGGTTCTAATCCTGCCTCCGCTACTTGTCTGTTGTGTGACCTTGGGCAAATAAATTACTTAACTTCTCTGTGCCTCAGTTCCCTCATTTGTAAAATGGGGATTAAGACTGTGAGCCCCGTGTGAGATAGGGACTGTGTCCAATCCAATTATCTTGTATCTACCCCAGTGCTTAGAACAGTGCCTGACACACAGTAAGCACTTAACAAAAACCATTATTATAATGATTATTATTTGTCATCAGGTCCCTCTTGCTCTCCAGTTCTGGCTGAGTCCTCTGGCCAAGTGGGAGCTGAAGAAGCCGAGATCACCACCTCTTGGCAGGATGCTGGACTAAGGAGTCAGGCTCCATCCAAGGGTATAGAGAAGTCCAGTTCCACTCTCCAGCCTTGCCAGAGGCGAACTCGGAGGGAATTTCTCTTAGGAGATTTATCAGTGCTTTCTCTGTGCTATCACTAAATTGTTCCCTAAAATATTTTACCTAAGTTCTCTACTTAAACAGAGCCCACCCAGGAAAAGTGTTTTAACGTAATTTAAATTATCTTAAAGCAACAAGTCTCAGCCGCCAAGCTTAGCTTAGTGGAAAGAGCAAAGGACTGGAAGCCAGGAGACACAGGTTTTCAGCTTGGCTCCACCACTTTTTTTTTATTGGTATCTTTAAAAATATGGCATTTGTTAAGTGTTTACTATGTGCCAGGCACTGTACTAAGCCCTGGGGTATATACAAGCTAATCAGATTGGACACAGTCCATGTCCCACATGTGGCTCACAGTTTTACTCTCCACATAACAAATGAGGTAATGAGGCACAGATAAATTATGTAACTTGCCCAAGATCACACAGCACAAGTGGCAGCGATGGGATTAAAGATTAGAAGCCAGGTCCTCCGACTTCCAGGCCTATGATCTGCTGTGGGATCTTGGACAAATCATTTAACTTCTCAGAACCTCAGTTTTCTCATCTATAAAATGGGGATTCAATACCTGTTCTCCCTCACCCTTAGATTGTGAGCCCCACATGGAACTGGAATTGTATCTGATCCGATTATACTGTATCCCCCCCAGTGTATAGTAGTGTTGGCACAAAGTGAGCCCATAACAAATGCCACACATTATTATTATTGTCTTACCCTACAGGACATAAAAGGAAAGCAGGCTATTCCTTGAATCCTAGGCTACTGAGACTTGCAGATCCTTCCAGATGTAATCTGATTTGGATCTGCGTCAATCAGGGGTCATTTTGGGCCATCAGAATGGTCCAGGAAAGGCCACTTCAAAGAGTGACTGTTGAGGAGGGATTTGAAGGCGGGAGTTTAAAGTAGACTGCGGATGCAGAGGGCTGAATGTACTTGGGGTCGCGGGTAGGAGAGGTGGGAAATCCTGGAGCACATGAACCTTGCCTGTTGGGATGGGAGATGCAGGCTCTCGCTCTCTTTCTCTCTAAGCAATTTATGACTGAAAATGGAATTCTCAGAGCTGTATTCCTGGGGTGGAACATGAAACATTCTCCTCTCTACCCTCCAACCCCAGTCCTGTGAGTGCTGTGATTTATTTATTTATTTTAATGTCTGTCTTCCCCTTAGACTGTAAACTCGTTGTGGGCAGGGAACGTGCCTACTAACTCTGTTTATACTGTAATAATAATAATAATAATAATAATAATTATAATGTTGGTATTTGTTAAGCACTTATTATGTGCAGAGCACTGTTCTAAGCACTGGGGTAGATACAGGGTCATCAGGTTGTCCCACGTGAGGCTCACAATCTTAATGCCCATTTTACAGATGAGGTAACTGAGGCACAGAGATGTTAAGTGACTTGCCCACAGTCACACAGCTGTACTCTCCCAAACTCTAAGTATAGTGCTCTGCACATAGTAAGCGCTCAATAGATATGTTTGATTGATTGATTGCTACAAGCGGTAATCACTTATAGGCCTGTTGCACTTCATTCTGATCTGACCAGCCGGAGACATGTCTTCGGCAGGTCTGTGCTTGTGCTCTATGGGCAGGGATTGTCATTCTTTATTGCTACATTGTACTTTTCCAAGCGCTTAGTACAGTGCTCTGCACACACTGGGCGCTTAATTAATACGACTGAATTAATGGTTCATTTTCCTGGCCCTCAACTCAGTGGCTCCAGCAGGGAAATACACCCAGAGTCCTGCCGGTCTTGCCCAGGCCCTGGGGTGAAAGGGTTGAAGACAGACTTGCGGGAGAAGTGTGACTTTCTGCAGGAGAAATCCCACTCACTCTTCTTCTCCCCAGTTGGCCTTTTAGTTCTTTATCTTCCCTGGGTAATTAGCCTTCCCCGATCAACACCCTTATCTTATCAGCCCTTTAGCTGCCAAGGGAAACTATATGTATATTTATCTCAGTCCCACCCAGCACTTATGGTTGTGGGTGTGTTTGCTGCGAGGGAATATTTCTTCCTCTGCCCACCATGGTGGGTGTAAACTCAATGTGGGCAGGGAATGGAGCTGGGCTTCTTCTGTACTTCTCAAGGACTTAGTATAGTGCTGTTGCTCTCCTTAGGCGCTCAATAAATACTCTACCTACTGCAACTACTGTTATTCATTTCCTTCCCAAAAAGTCAGCTAAATCTGTTGGCCCTGGACAGCAGCTCCAAGGAGAACACGTGCTTATGTGTGTTTGTGTATGTGTGTGTGTGTGTGTGTGTGTGTGTGTGTGTATGTGCCCATGTGCACCTTTGATTATTCACCTCAAACACACATTAACCGCACCCCGGACTTGAGTGGGGACGGGTGCTGCTGGACTCAGGGAATTCCAGGCTACCTTTCTCCCTGACAACCTTCCTCCCAACAGAGCCCCAGTTTCCCAAGACACAGATTGGGCAATGGACTTGGCTGGGGAAGGGAAGACCGAGAGGGTCTGTGTCTAATTCCCACCTCTGCACTTCTTCTCCTACCACCACTGAGAGGGGCAGGAATAAGGGGGATTACAGGAGGCACCATGGGTAGGTTTTTTTTAAGGGAAAAACAGGGGGAATTGGGGATAACCTGCTGTGAGGAGGATTCAGGTTAGACAGCAAGCGATTCCTGTTAGATTGTAAACTCCTTGAGAGCTGGGATCGGGTGTACGAACTACATTATACTCTCCCAAGCAAAGCAGCGTGGCTTAGTGGAAAGAGCACGTGCTTGGGAGTCAGAGGTTGTGTGTTCTAATCCCGGCTCTGCCACTTGTTAGTTGTGTGACTTTGGGCAGGTCACTTAACTTCTCTGTGCCTCAGTTACCTCATCTGTAAAACGGGGATTAAGACTGTGAGCCTCACGTGGGACAACCTGACTACCTCATAACCCCCCAGTGCTTAGAACAGTGCTTGGCACATAGTAAGCACTTAACAAATACCATTATTATTATTATTACTGTGCTCTGCATAAATAAGTGCTTAATAAATACTATTGATTGATTGACAGCAGGAAAAAAAGAGTTATTCCTGGGAAATGGGATGGCCGGGGGGTTAGAGCATCCATTTACAGGAAGTCAAACTCCTCCTTATTGGAAGGTTTGATCTCCTTAATGGAAGGTTTGATTTACCTTCCAAGGAAGCTTCAAAGGATGAGCCCAGTGCTCTCCTTTAAGTGATGCCATCCTAAGAGCCACCCAGCTCTCCCCAGCAAGGATGCAATTGGCCAAGTACAGTCTGCCAAACCAAAGCCTTCTGGGGTTCCACCCTTCTCTCTGGAATGAGTCATATTCCGTGCCGGCATGGCTCTGGCATGGTTGCCTGCAGCATCCGGGTCTTCTCTGGGGGTGGGCTCTGTGGTGGAAGCAGCCTTGTGACCTAAGCTCAGCCATGCTGCCCCATTCAGCTGCACGGGTTGACATTATGCTCCTAGGTCAATCAATGGTATTTATTGAGCTATCACTATGTGCAGAGCACTGTATTAAGCACTTGGGAAAGAACAACACAACAGAGTTGGTAGGCTCGATCCCTAGATTGCCAGATTTGTCCATGCCAATTAGAATGTGCTTTTTCTGCCACTGGGTCCAATTTACGTGCCTGGGATTTTTTCTGGTGAGTACGATTTGTTGTGCAGAAAATAACTTCCAATGCTTTTAGTTTTCACATTAAAACAAAGCAACAAAAAAGCCCAAAACATTCTGTTTGACTGAAGTTCCGGAGGAAGATCTACCACTGTACACAGCGTCTCTCCTTCTGAGAGCTTAGAATACCTACTCAGTGATGATCCCATTCTAGACTCAAAACATTTTTGTGAGGTAGGGTGGGATAAGAAGTATCATCTCTATGTTTACAGAGGGAAGTAGTGTGGCCTAGTGGAAAGGTCCACGGGCCTGGGACTCAGAGGACCTGGTTCTAATCCCAGCTCTGCCTTGTACCTGCTCTGTGACCTGTGTCACTTAACCTCCCTGCACCTCAGTTCTCTCATCTGTAAAATCAGTAGTATTTATTGAGCGCTGTTTGCAGAGCACTGTACTAAATTCTTGGGAGAGTACAATAAAGCCGAGTTGGTGGATACGTTCCCTACCCACAAAGAGCTTACAGTCTAGAGGGAATTCAATATCTGTTCTCCCTCCTACTTAGACTGTGAGCCCCATGCGGGACCTGATTATTTAGTATGTACCCCAATGCTCAGTATAGGTCCGGGCACATTCACTCATTCAATTTTATTAATTGAGCGCTTACTGTGTGTGAAGCACAGTACTAAGCACTTGGGAGAGTACACTATAACAACAGATATATTCCTGTCCACAAACTCACAGTCTAGAGGGGGAGACAGACATTAATATAAGTAAATAAATAAACTACAGATATATACAGGTCACAGAGTAAGCACTTAACCAATACCATAATTATTATTATTACTACTATTACAGATGTGTAATTCAAACCCAGAGAGGTTAAGCGACTCCCCTGAAATCACACAGAACACTGGAAAAGAACCCAAGACTTAAATCAGTGAACTTCTCTCCTTAGCCCTGATTCCTGGTTACTACAACAAAAGCATCATTAGGATGGAGTGCTGGTTAGAACGAGCCTTATCTGCTCTCAACAGGTCAGGGGATGGGGTCTCTCACGTGAGGGGAATCTAGGGCTGCTGGAGAGTGGGGCTTTCACTCTCTTGGGCCTTTCGGCTGTAGAAGCTCCGTCAGGTCACTCACCTGGACCTGCAGCAGATACTGCTCCTTGGCTGCTCTCCTCAGCACGGCCGCGGTCATCAACACCCCGTCCTGGGTGATTCGGAAGGCCAAGCCGTCGTTGCGCTCAGCGATGCGGAAGGAGTAGGGTGGCCCATTCTCTGGGGAGTCCCTGTCACTCACGGTCAGTTCAAGGACGCTGGTGCCCAGGGGGGCACTCTCCTGAGATGTGGGAGAGACCAAATGAGATGCCATCACCAAACACTAAGGGCAGGAGATGGGGCAGGAGGGGCAGTGCCCTGGAGTCCAATTTCTCCTCTGCCACAGGCCAGCTGGGTCATCAAGACTAGTTACCTCATTTATGGAGCGGGGCACTTGGGAAGCCCAGAATAAAGAAGTGACATGTTCCCTGCCCACAAAGAGTTTACGCTCCAACCTCGGCCCACCACTTAACTTTCTGTGGCTCAATCTACCTGTGTGAAAATGGAAATAAGCTCTGCTCCAAACCACCTTAAAAGTATTTGGAAGCATTTGCAAGAAGGGCAGTGATCAACCTACATTCTGATTCCCCTTTACTTTGGTTTGTCTAAGCCTCTCTTACAGCTCTAAGATCATTACTGAATGCCTTCCCGCCACTCTTCTACTTTTTAAAAGCAAAACAAAATAACATGAGAAATTGAGAGTTTTCCTGGGATTATCAGGTCACACACTCAGAGAAATCAAGTGATTGACCTGGAATCTAATCCCAGTTCCACCACTGGCCTGCTTTGTAACCTCGGGCAAGTCACTGTACATTTCTGTGCCTTAGTTTCCTCATTTGTAAAATGGGGATTCAATACCTTTTCCCCCTCCCTCTAAAACTTTGAGTCCCATTTGGAACAGGGACTATATCTGATTATCTTGCATCTACCCTTGCGTTTAGTTCAATACTTGATATATAGTAAGCAATTAGCAAAACCCATTATCATCATTATTATTACTATCATTACTACGTAAGGTCACCCAGCATAACAGTGCAGCATTAGAATCCTCCACAAAACCTGGCTAATTTGCTTTTCCATCAGCACCAGGGAAGATGGGGAAACTGATGTTAAACCCGATACAAAACTGGGCTTGGAAGCCAGGAGTTGAGTTTCCCAGCATTCCCCCTCTAATCCCTAGACTGCAGGAATGACCCAGGCAGGAATCAGCCGGAGGAGATAACTATCGACACAACGATCTGTGACCACGCTGCCAGACTGGGTGGAGCACTGGACCAGCCCAGGATACACTGCTGACGTTGTCATGGGCACCAGATCCTTACCTGGACCACGATGCTGTAGTTGAGCTGGAAGAATCGCGGCGGGTTGTCATTGACATCAGCCACGTGGATGCTCACGGCCCCGTCTCGCCACAGGGCCGGCTGCCCGTTGTCCGTGGCCCTGACGGTCAGGTGGTAGCTGGGGGTCTTAACCAATCACAGGTGGGAGCATTACAGAGGGGACTTGGGTTGGATATGCTTTGGTTCCTTAGATTTTATTCAGACTTTTCACATCATGGTCTGCCCCTGAATTTCAGATTGGATGCTCCTTGAGGGCAGGGGTGGTATCCCTCGATTTAAGCATCTGGCTGAGGGTATGAGGATGTGGGAGTATTGGAACTAGCACTGATCATTGAACCCCAACATCACAGACCTTGAAAGTTTTCTTGACCTGTATTGTGCTTCCCCCCCAACCCTCGGAAAGACCCTCTTCCTAACTATCTTGAGAAGCAGCACAAGCCTGGGCGTCTAATCCCAGCTTTACCACTTCTCTGCTGTGTGACCTGTGGCAAGTCACTTCACTGCTCTGGGACTCAGTTACCTCATCTGTAAAATGGGGATTAAAATACCAGGCACATAATAAGTGCTTAACAAAGACCATAAAAAAAAACTCCCTGATACCACATGCGAATTATGAAACTAGTGATGACCCCGGAGAGCCACACCAGGGCCAACAGATCCCACCACCACCCCTCCCCCAGGGATCAAGGGCCAATCGAGTGTCTTTCTCTTGCCTTGGTTGCTGGGCTCCCCTTTCCTAGCAGTGGACACTCACCTCCTCCCAGTCCAGGGGCCTGGCAACGTGGATCTCACCCCTCTTAGGATGGATGGCAAAGTGGCCCTGGGGGTCTCCTCCCACCAGGCTGTAGGTGACGTTACTGTTCATCGGCCCATCCTCGTCCACAGCGGTCAGCTGCCGGCGGAAAAGAAAATGTGATCCGGGAGCCTCCTCCTTCAGATGTCCCCCTCCATCCCAGTCATTCCATTGGGACGGGATGGGATCCGCTGAGCTTGAGTCTCCTCGGGCTTCTCTGGGAGTCACCTAGATGCCTAGGGAGGGGGCTGACTCAGTGGCCACTAGTGTGGGATCGGTAGCCCAGAAGCTGGCACCCCTACATGCATGTCAAGGGGTTGGCATCCAGGTCCATGAGGGAGTTAAGCAGTGGCAATCAATCAATTAATGGTATTTGTTGAGCACTATGTGCAGAGCACTGTACTAAGCACTTGGGAGAGTATAATACAACAGAATTAGCAGACACATTCCCTGCCCGTAACAGGTTTTCAGCCTAAAGGGAGCAGGAATACTAGCCTCAGCCCCACCAGCTCACCACAAGAACCCCCTGGAAATCCTCACCACTTTCCTGCCATACTACCCAGGGCCTTTGCTCCAACATGCCTTGGGCCACAGGGCCCAGAGGGCCTCAGGCTATGGCATCGGGAGAGACCACTACACATTTTAGAGTGTTGGGAGTTCTTGGCTCTGTTTGGACCCTGCAGTGAAGCACCTGTCTCTCCTCCCATCTGTCCTTTGTACCGCTGGCCCTGTTGAATTCTGAGCCTGGACCTCTATGTTACTTGTGGCTTAGAGGAAAGAGCCCGGGTTTGGGTGTCAGAGGAAGTGGGTTCTAATCCCAGCTCCGCCACTTGTCAGCTGTGTGACTTTGGGCAAGTCACTTAACTTCTCTGTGCCTCAGTTCCCTCATCTATAGAATGGAGATTAAGACTATGAGCCCCACAGGGGACAACCTGATTACCTTGTATCTACCCCGGCACTTAGTGCTTGGCACATAGTAAGCGTTTAACAAATACCACCATTATTATTAAGTTTTTTTTATTGTTTTAGTCTTTCCTACTGCATGGACCATCAACCCATCTTTTTTAAGACTGTGAGCCCACTGGGGACAAAGTATACTGTCTAATTCTTACCGATTAATTATTCCCATCACTTAGTACAAGTGCTTTGCACACAATAGGTTCTTAATGAATGTTAATACCATTACCATCAAAACCACCATTTTCCCAGTATGCAGGTGCCCAGGCTACTGCTGGGAGTTAATGAGCTCCTCCAACTCCCTAGCATCCTCTGGCAGGGCTTAGGCCTGGTGAGGGAGTGGAAGATTTGGGGTTGGGAGAAGAGCTAATGGGTGAGATCATTTTAGGACTAGTGGCAGGCTTAGGGCTGCATATTTAGGGGTGGGGAGAGGGAAAAGTTACAGTGTGTGTGTGTGCTTTTAAAGGGAATTTTACAGAGGTAAATGCAAATTCAAGTTGAGAGGCCACATCTCCAAGAGGCCTGCCCCAATTAAGCCCTCTTTCTCCCCCAACCCTGACTCTCCCTCTACGTCATCTATGCATTTGGATCTGTACCCTTTGGGCATCCCGTATTCACCTACCCTCAGGCCCACAGTACTTAGGTACAGCTCCTTGTGGGCATGGATTGTGTCAGTTAAATGTTTTTATTGTACTCTCTCAAGCACTTAGTACAGTGCTTTGCACACTGTAAAAGCTCAATAAATACGATTGAGTGAATCAACTGGAGTTCTGGTGGGGAACGGGCAAAGTTAGGGCTGGAGATCGGGAAGGGTCAGGGCTGAGATCGGGCTTGGATGTGGGGACGGGGAGGATGGAGTGGCTTCCCACCCCCCGGCTTACTGTCAGGATGGTCTCCCCCACGGCGGCATCCTCGCGGATGTCCGTGCTGTATAGCTCCTGGGTGAACTTGGGCTCGTGGTCGTTGACGTCGGTCACGTTGATCACCACCGTCATCACGTCGCTGAGGGAGGAGGCGCCCTTTCTGCTGCATTCGATGGACAGGTAGTGTTCGTGACTGACCTCAAAGTCCAAGCTCCCATTGACGTACAGGCTCCCTGCAGGGGGGACAGTTTGGGGGGCAGGACAGGGAGAAGCGCTGGTCACAACGGGGAGCCTGCTAGGAGGGAGAGGTTCAGTAGCAGCAGTGACTTTTCAGGAGGGTTGGAAAGGGGAGCAGGCCGGGGGTTGAGAAGGGAGGAATGGGTTTCCCCATTAAGACTGTTAGTTCCTCAACAGCAGATATGGTGTCAACTAACTGAACTGTACTCTCCCAAGCCCTTAGTACAGTGCCCGGCACAAAGTAAGTGCTCGATAAAGGCTACCGACTAATTGATAGGGACAGGGGTAAGCTGAGAAGTCCCAGAGCTGTCAGCTGGTGAAGGAAACAAAAGTGACAGGGTAGGGCAGAGTGCAAGGGGGAGACAGAGGGTGATCAGTTAATCGATCACATTTATTGAGCATTATTGTGTGTAGAGCACTGTACTAAGCGCTTGGGAGAGTACAATGCAACAGAGTTGGTAGATGTGTTTGCCCATATCGAGGTTACAATTTAGAGGGAGAGATAGAGGAAAGGAGAGGTTCTGGATTGGGTTAGGTGGGAGCATGGGAGGGATTGGAGGAGCCAGTCTGCTTGGAAAGACACGGTCGAGCTCTGCACACTCTGGGAACAGCAGGGCAGTGTTTTGGCCATACAAATCTTGGGAAAGTACCAAGATTCTTGGCACTAGGAAACTACCCCATGGGAGACTTGGGGAAGTGAGGAATGAGAGGTTGGGGTAAGGTTTAGACTAAAACTGACCTGGTTCCTGGATGGGGGAACAACGGCTCTGTGTGGGTGGTTATTGAAAAGCAAGCTTGGGGGTCCCCATCACCAATCTTCAACCAGCCTACACCAGGGAGCTTCCAGGGAGCACCCAGTGGGGGGGAAATCTTTGGTTCCCAGTCGGGAGATGAGGCCGTAGCTCTGATCTCTGGGAAAATGGTGCCCATGGATTTTCTGATTTGGTGCCACAACATGACTACCCATAATGTTCAGGGCTCAACTTACAAGGAATTTGCACATTATCTGGCTTGGCACCTGCTTACTATCCAAATGTCCAAAAATACCTCTGCCCTGGGTCTTTACCCCTCCTTATGTCTGTATTATCCCCTCCTTCCCCCAAGACAGTGGGTCTCTCCTCCCTGCAGACTCAAGAATCAAGTAAAATTTATAGACTTCAGCTCCAGCCCTCCATGGATAAGATCTGGAGGATTACTGCTGGAGAACTGCATGGCCTAGTGGAAAGATCAAGGGCCAGGGTTCTAATCTCAGCTTTGCCACTTGTCTTGGGCAATTATCCTTGAGCAGGTCACTTCATGTCTCTGTGCCTCAGTTCCCTCATCTGAGAAATGGAGATTAAGACTATGAGCCCAGGTGGGGCATGGACTGTGTCCCACCTGATTAACTTGTATCTACCCCAAGGCTGAGTACAGTGCCTGGCACATAATAAATGCTTAACGAATGCCACTACAAAACAAAACAAAATTGAGCGTGGATCAAACATCCCTGTTTTTGGACTGGCCGACAAGCCTCAGAAAGGAATCATGTGGATGAGTGACCAATGGAGTTTTAGGAAACAGTCATGTATAGTTGCTTTGAAACTAGTATATTTTGGTAGAGTTTGTTCTGAAACTAGAGTACAGGAGCGTGCTCAGAGGTGCAGAAGGAAGATACTGAGAGGAAAAAAAAATTTCAACCCATTTTTGGAAATTATTCCTTCATGTCACAGGCAGCAGGCTGCCCAGGAGGCTGGGTATGGGGGTGTGGGGGAGCAATCCCTTCTGACATTATAGCCAACAGAGCCAAAGTTATGGAGGTGTCACAGTTACTCAACAGTTACACAGTTACTCAGGGACTTAAGGCAATGTCCACATTGGCCAGGCCCTTCCCACTGCTTTGAAGCCAGGTATGTGTGGGAAAGAAACATGGAAAGAGAGGGAGAAAGAAAGAGAGGAAGAAGGAGAGGGAAAAAGAGACAGAGAGAGGAAGAAAGAGTGGAAGAGAGGGAGAAAGAGAGGGAGAAACAAGGGAAGAGGGGAGAGAGAGCAAGAGAGAGAGAGAGAAAGCAAGAGAGAGAGGAACCTGATCTAGGAGGGGGCTGGGCCAGAGACAGAGGACAGACAGGGGACACCTATCCCATCAAGTGCCCCCTCCTCACCTGTGCGGGAATTGAGTCTGAATTTCCCGTGGTCATTTCCACCGACGATCCGGTAGCCAGACTTCTCAGTGCCTTCCCTGGTCAGCAGCGAGAGTTGCAACACCTCGGTGCCCACAGCTACACCTTCCGCCACCTCCACCACATGCTCTGGGCTCAGGAACACAGGCAGGTACTCGGTCAGGTCCACCACAGAGACGGTGACTGTGCTGAGGGTGGACAGAGGGTACGGGTCGCCCTGGTCGGCAGCCTGCACCACCAGCTCTAGCACCGAGTGGTCCATGTCTTTCAGGGCCTTCTCTAGACGGATAACACCCGTGGTGGCTTCGACGGAGAAGCGGCCGTCGGCGGAGTTGGTAAGGGAGTAGGTGACTTGGGCGTTGGGACCTGCGGAGCAACAGAAAGACACATGTCTCGTGAATGGCGGGGGCAGAGGTCATCTCGGGCTGCCAACGACTCAGTGAATTATTGAGTGCCCACTTCAGATGGAGCCAAGATATAAATTAGGTCTGTTCCTGTCCTCTGTCTTCAAGAAGCTTACAATCTACAACACTCAAATCCTCAGAAATATCAGCCAGGTAAGTAGTGTGGCATTGCACGGACCTGGGAGTCAGAGAACGTGGGTTCTAAACCCGGCTCCACCACTTGACTGCTGTGTGACTTTGGGCAAGTCGCTTCTCTGTGCCTCAGTTTCCTCCACTGTAAAATGGGGATTCAATACCTGTTCTCCCTCTTTCTTGACTGTGAGTCCCATGTGGGATGACGTGGGGGACCGTGTCCAAACCGATGAACTCTTATCTTCCTCAGTGCTTGACACAAAGTAAATGTTTAACAAATACCATTGAGAAAACCCCCCAAAACAAGAACAACATAAAAGAGCTGTCTGGGAACCTCCTGTGGCAGATGGAACATTCTTTCATTTTTTTGTAATCACTTTTTTTTCCCTTGTTCCCTTCAGGGCCTGGAATCATGCCTCTTCCTGGCTCCATTCCAGGAGAGAGAAGGCTTCACTTTGGGAGGTAATAATAACAACAATAACAATGATAATAACAACAATAATAACCATTTTAATAAGGTATTTAATAATTGGGGTATTTGTTAAGCACTCACTATGTGCACGGTACCAAGCACGGGGATAGATACAAGATAATCAGGTCCCTTAAGGGGCTCACAGTCTAAGTAGGAAGGAGAACAGTCACTGAATGTCCATTTTCAGATAAGGGAACTAAGGCACAGAGAATCAGTCAATTCTATTTATGGAGTGCTTACTATGTGCAGAGCACTGTACTAAGCACTTGGGAGAGTACAACATAACAGAACTGGTGAAGTTAAGTGACTCACCCAAGGTTACCCAGCAGGTATGTGGCAGAACTGGGATTAGAACCCTGGTCCTCTGACTCCCAGACCCGTGCTCTGTCCATTAGGCTACACTGCTTCTGGGCTTTAGAGGATGGAGATCCTTAAGCCTTTATTTTTTATGGTATTTGTTAAGTACTTACTCTGTGTCAAACTCTGTTCTAAGCGCTGGGGTAGATACAAATGAGTTAGGTTGGACTTTGAGCCTCATGCGGGTATAAGGACTGAGTCCAAGTAGGAGGAAGAACTGGAGAACTGAGACACAGAGAAGATAAGTGACTTGCCCAAGGTCACACAGCAAGCAGTTGGTGGAGCTGGGATTAGAATCCAGATCATCTGACTCCCAGGCCCATGCTCTTTCCACTAGGCCATACTGCTTCTCCTTGTACAGAACTGTGTGGTTCCGGCCTCTGCCTACCAGCCCCTCCATCCCAGGCAGAGCTGCTGAATTTCAGGCCCCTCAGCCTGTCAGGAGGGGGCCAGGAGGTCCTTCAGACCCTCTCCCACTGCCCACTTTGTTCTTTCCATCCGGTCGGCTCTTTGATTACCAGGCTTCCTTCACCTACAGGATAAACTGGCTTCTCTCTAACTCAGCGTGAATTTTTTTAAAATGATATTTATTAAGCATTTACTACGTGCCAGGCATTGCCTAAGCCCTGGGGTAGATACAAGATAACCAGACTGGACACAATCCATGTCCCTCATGGGGCTCTCAATCTTTATCCCCATTTTACAGAGGAGGTAACTGAGTCTCAGAGAAGTTAAGTAACTTGCCCAAGGTCACCCAGAAGACAAGTGGTGGAGGCTGGATTAGAACCCATGTCTTTGTGACTCTCAGGCCTATGCTCTATCCACTGGACCACACTGCTTCTCATGTTTCTTCTGACAAAGCACCTGCCTTCAACCTCTCCAGATTCCGCACTCATCCCAACTTCTGTTTGGCCTTTCCTTGTCTGCTTGGGTCGCTTCCCCCTACCACCTGGGGCTACAGGATCTCAGAGCTGATGGCCCCGGCACCGGCCCACCTTCGTCGGGATCCCGTGCCGAGACCACCGCGACGGGGGTCTTCACTGTGGTGTTGTCGAAGACGACCACGGAGCAGTGGCTGAGGGTGAACCTGGGGGCGTTGTCGTTCACGTCGTCCACACCCAAGATCACGTCCGCCTGACAGGACCGGCCCCCACCATCCGTGGCCTTGGCGACCAGGTGGTATCTGTCCTTCTCCTCCCGGTCCAGCGCTGTGAGGGTGAACAGCTCCCCTGCAAGAACAGATAAGCCTGTCTAGGGCAACTGTCTCCCCAACTCGTGTCCGGGCAACTACTACAGACTGTGGGGGTCCAGCTAAGCCCCGGGCGAACCTAGGACTACCCTGGGACCCACTGGGCAGAAGAGGCCCAGGACCCCTGCAGCAATGGGATCTCAGAGCGACAGGCTGGAAATCAGAACGTGGGGGCTCAGACCCCTGCAACCACTGACCGACAGCCATGTCAAATGCTGGTTGACTGAGGGCGAGCCTCTCTGGTCCTTGATTTCCCTATCCATAAAATGGGGTTAATAATTCCTGCTCTTTCTCCCTCCCAGGGATGTCGGAAGGACACGATGAAGTAACGGAGGTAGGAGCCTCATAGTGTTCATCGTTGTTACTGTTCCCTGCTGATTCTAATTGCAGAGGAGGGAGAGGGAAGAAATTGATCAAACAAAGCTTTTTTAGATCTCCGGGCTCATCCAGGACAGCTCTCCCTGGTTTCTCCCTGCTCACCCGGGCAGCTTTCCCTGCTTTCCCCCTACTCACCTGGGACAGCTCTCTCCATGCACCCTCAACAGTTCTCCCTGTCCACCTGAGACAGCTCTCCCCATGCATCAAGGACAGCTCTCCCTGCTCATCTGGGACAGCTCTGTCTGCTGTTTTATCACTTAGCTGGGACAGCTCTCCCTGCTTTCACTCATTCATTCAATCGTATTTTCCACTGCTCATCTGGGACAGCTCTCTCCATGCACCCAGGACAGTTTTCCCTGCTCACCTGAGATAGCTCTCCCAGCTTTCTCCCCTCTCACCCAGGACAGCTCTCCCCACCCACTTGGTATAATTCTCCCAACTCACCCAGGACAGCTCTCCCCACCCACAAGGGACAGATCTCCCTGCACTTTCCCTCCTCTCCCAGACAACTCTTCCCACACACCCAGGGCAATTCTCCCTGATCTCTGCCCACTCATCTGGGACAGCTTTCTCCATGCACCTAAAAGAGCTCTACTCAATCACCAGGGATCCCCAGTGGAGGAAACAGAAACACAGAAGGGCTACGTAGTGTATCTAAAGCAAACTGACAAGCCAGTGCCAAGTTAGAGGGGGGAAAGGTCAGTCTCTCTTCTCCCCACTCTTGCCAGTCTTTGCTCCCACCTGTATAGGGATCCAGCCTGAATTCATCCGCCCCCGGTCCATGGAGAGAGTATGTGACCTGGGCGTTGACCCCTGCATCCGCGTCCACTGCTGAAACTTGTAAGAT
Source organism: Ornithorhynchus anatinus (assembly GCF_004115215.2). Classification (NCBI taxonomy): domain Eukaryota; kingdom Metazoa; phylum Chordata; class Mammalia; order Monotremata; family Ornithorhynchidae; genus Ornithorhynchus; species Ornithorhynchus anatinus. Next base: position 33,035,254 of record NC_041749.1, on the reverse strand, counting down.
GAAATGGCCAGGGGGCACATCTTCCGCGACCCTGCCAGTGTAGAGGATCTAATAAGAAGAAAGCACAGTCGATACCTGGGCAGGATGCAGGGGAAACGGAATCATCGCCTCAGCATATTCTGACTGTGCCTAGAGTGAGCGAGCATGTTCAGACGCAGCCAACAAAGGACTCTTTGAGAGCTAGGGGCTCACGTGTGGAGACGGGCTGAAGCGGACAAACACCCCTATGGAAGGGGCTAGAGGCAGCTCCGCTGAGCTTCCCTCTGCCCAGCCTTCCCTCCTCTCTCTATCAGATCCTCTGGCTCAGAGGCTAGGATGGCTGACCCTGCCCCAGCAGGGTGGGTGGTACACCGGTTGCTTGGCACTTGGGCCAGGCTCCCTTCCCCCTCTGTGCCCTTGTGGCCCCTGCTGTGGTGGTTCAGCAATGCCTCTGGAGAGAGGGAGTGCCAACGAGCCCCCGAGCGCTGCACAGGCAAAGGCATGGTGTTGGCAGGGCAGCCTGGCTCCCTCCCTCCCATGTGGCCTGGCTCCAAATGGCAGCAATTACAGAGGAGAAGCTGAGTCCAACTTTGGCCGACTGAATTTCCCTTCCTGGTGGATTTCCCAGTGGGTGTGGAGTGGATACTGGAAGCCGCTGACCTCTCCTGCACTGAGTTGTTGGACTGTGGGCCAAACGGTGGCTCAGGTTGATGCTCTTTAGGCTAGGGTTAGGGTGGTCTATGGTCTCAATCAGCCAGTGGCATTTATTGAGCACTTATTGTGTGTAGAGAACACCATACTAATCATGTAGGAGAGTTCAATAGGGTAAGTAGACACGATTCCTGCTTTCAAGGAGCTTACACCTCTCCTGGAGGCTGCCCAAATGGGAATTGTAAAGATATTTTGCCTCTGGATCCCCACCCCATTTGCTGCCTGTTTTGGGGAGTTTGACACCCAACAGTTCCACTGACCATGAGGAAGGCCTAGGGTTCAGCGATAATGGAAAATCTGGCCAAGGTCTGTAGGCCCTGCCCTGTGGCCCTCCTCTTTTCTGCCCGGCAGGCTCCCCCAGTCAGGAAGCACGGCCTCATGCCTTTGCCCCACGTAGCCACTCTGATCCAAGGGCACCCCGAGGGAGCTGATATGGGCACTCCAGAAGCCTGGAGCCACCAATGATCCAGGGGGATTCCTGGTCGTGTGCCTGGACCCTTCTGGGACAACCTTCTTGGAAGGATCAGGGCCCTGGAGGTTCTGGGTAGCAGCCCCTCAATGTTGCCACACAGAAAGTCATGCCCAGCCTGGCCCTGACCCCTATACCAATCAATCGATGGCATTTATTAAGCACTTACTGTATGCAGAACTCTGTACTGAAAACTTGAGAGGGAATAATACAATAAATTTGGTAGACACTTTCCCTGCCCACAAGGAATTACAGTCTACAGCCCATAGGGACTTCCCCAGGGTCCCTTTTAGGAGGGGAGTCCCATATTATTCCCCAGGGGTTTAGGTTTTGGTGGCCGAGGGCTGACCCAGATGAAATCTTGTGGTCCCTTTCAGCTTTAGGATTCTATGAAATGGGCACATTTCTGGAAGAGTCAGGAGTCTAATGAACCTCCCTCCATCATCTGCCCCTATGTTGACCCCTCTAATTTACTCAGTGTCCTTCACAACATGGCTAAAAGTCACCCCTTTTCCCCATCATACTGTTACCATGTTGATCCAAGCACCTATCTTATCCCACTTTGACTACTGCATCAGCCTCTTTTCTGACTTCCCTGTCTCCTGCCTTTCCCCACTCCAGTCCTTACTTCATCTGCCACCCAGGTCATATTTTTCTAAAAAAAAAAAAAAAAAGGTGCAGTCCCTGTTTCCTCAATTCTCAAAAACCTCCAGAGGTTACCCATCCACCTCTGCATCAAGCAGAAATTTCTCACCATTGGCTTTAAAGCACTCACTCATCTTGCCCCCTACTATCTCACCTCACTGATTTCCAATTACAACCCAGTACGTTCACTTACCTCTAATGCCAACCTACGCACTGTACCTCCATCTTGTCTATGTCACCACCGACCCCTCGCCTACATCCTGTCTCTGCCCTGGAACTCTTCCCCCCTTCATATCCAACAGACCATCACTCTCCCCACCTTCAAAGCCTTATTAAAATCACATTTCCTCCAAGAGGCCTTCCCCAAGTAAACCCTCATTTCCTCTACCCCCTTTAGCGTCACCTTTGCGCCTCGATTTGCACCCTTTAATCACCCCACCCTCAGCCCCACAGCACTTAAGTACATATCTGTAATTTATTTTAAGTCTGTCTCCCCTTTGGACTGTAAGCCTCTTGTAGACAAGGAACGTGACTACCAATGCTGTTTTATTGTGCTCTCTGAAGCACTTAATACAGTGCTCCACCCACAGTAAGCATTCAATAAATATGACTGATTGATTGATTGTCCAAGAGGTTGGATGCTTCCTGGGAGGGCATGGGGTGATGGATTCTTCCCATCTCCAATCTCTCTGGACCTGACGCCCCGTGAATCTGTCTCTGGTTAAGACACCCTCTCTCTGAACATCTTCGTTCCTTCCACTCCCCCCCAGCCCTTCCCCCCTGGGTCATACCTGTCTGCACTTGGGACTATTGTCATTGATGTCCAGCACAAAAACCTCCACCTGGGTGGAAGCCTGAAATTTTCCATCCGACACTGTGACCCGCAGGAAGTATTTCTCAATGTCCTCTCGATCCAGAGGCTTCTTGGAAGAAATCTTCCAGTTTTCATCTGCCTGGATAATGTCAAATTGGCCCAGCGGGTCTCCCTCTGCAAAGACACCAAGAGGGCAGACAGTTAAAGGGGTTTTTGGGTCAGCAATGCAGGGAGATGATGGAGGAGAGAGGGGGAAGGTTAGTTTCTTTTTAGCAAATGAGAGTGACAGACCAGACAAGCAAATCAGCACGGGAACACCAGCCAAAGCCCCAAAAGAGATGAAAGAAACCAGGCTGCAGGCAAGAAAGAACTGTAATAAAAGTTAGAAACATAACAGGCTCAGGCATTGTTCTTCTTTAGGGCATTTACACTCACTGCCATAAGATACCCCATCTGGGATTGAAGGAAAGACTTTGTGCAGATCCTAAACTAAGGTGAACTGGAAAGAATGAAGCAATTGCCTCTGGGGTGAAGGATAAGGAACATTCATGCCCAGGGGCGTTAACATTTCAGTGCAGGCTTAGGGCATGGGGGTCAGGGAGGGGTAGAGGAATGGGGGGGGAGGAGCAATGAGGCCTCACAATGAGAGGGCCAAAGGGTGGAGCTTTGAGGAGAGGGGCAGAGAGGAAAAGGGGAAGAGGGACACTGAGGAAGGGAGTTAAAGATGGGAAGGAAGTAGAGTGGGGAAAAGGAGGTAGAGGGCAAAGGGGATAGTTGGGAGACTTGGGAGGGACAGAAGGAGAAGGAGAGGGAGGTGAGAGGAAGAAAAGGTTGGAGGAGAAGCGGAGACAGAGGAAGAGGGCTGTAAGACACAGAAAGGAGATTCCCTTGCAGACCGAGAATGCCGTGGAGATTGGGAAGAAGCTGGGGAGCCCAGGGGGGCTGAGAGAAGGCACCAGGAGTCCCTAGGGGAACTGGGGTAGGACTGGTTCCCTTCCCTTCCACACCGCTGTCCTCATCTGCCAGCACCAGCGAGGCCTCCACAGGCCACTTTGGGGCGGGAGTCTGTCCGCTCCTCCAGAAGGCCAGTGGCCCCGCACCCTCCCACCCACAACAACACCCAGCATAAAGAACGGGGTTGTTTCTCCTCTCCCCTACAAAGGGCAACCTCTGTGCTTCAGAAGCCTTGTTGACATCGTCCTCTGTTAATGAGCTGTACTGTTTGGCCCCAGGGGCGAGATATTCAGGAACCGATTTCCAGCTGATACCTTGGAAAACATGCCTGCAGATATCTGCGCCCGCCGATTGGCACTTGGCCCGTGGGCCTGGCAAAGGGTACTCCTGGTTCAGTGCTGACTTGGGCAGGGCACAGAGCAGGGTGTGGTGTAGGGCACAGAGCAGAGATGAGTCGTTTTGCTGACCCAAATGGACCCAATCGGGGCTAGATTTAGATTTGGATGAGCCACTGGGCACTCAGATCTGTTGCCCTCCTCCCCATTCTGCTCGGGACAGCAGCAGTAGTAGCAGAGCTGGGCTGACAGGAAGTGGGTGAGGCGACGGTGGCCAGACACATCTCCGATCCCCACCTCTGTTGGAAGCCACCGGCTCTCAACTGCAGCAGCCGAAGGGCAGAGAGGGAGGCCGCGTTGTCTATAATGGAAAGAACGTGGGACAGGGAGTCAAGAGAGCTGGGTTCTCATCCAAGCTCTACCACTGCCATACTAGTGGTCTGGGGCAAGACATTTAACCTCTCTGTGTCACAGTCTCACCTGTAAAATGGGAGAAGATATTTGCTTTCCCTACCTCTTAGACTGTGAGCTCCATTTGGACCAGGGACTGTGTCTGATAGGATTATTTTATATCTCGCTTGATGCTTGGCACAAAGTATTAAATAAACCCCATGTTATCCTTATTTATTTTGAGTTACGAGGGAGACACAAGGAGAGGCAGAGCCCAAGGACCCAGATTCTACCAAAGTGACCATGCAATTCCATCTAGCCCTGTTCATTCCAACTTTCTCCAGATGTGTGGGGCAGTGGGCAAGTCTGGTGAAGGCAGTATGGCTTAGTAGAAAGAGCACAAGTTGGAGAGCTCAGAGGACCTGGGTTCAAAATCCCAGCTCTAAAACTTGAATGCTATGTGATCTTGGGTAAGTCAAGTAACTCTATTTCAGTTACTTTATCTGAAAATGGGGATAAAGTTCTCCCTCCCTCTGAGACTGTGAGCCCCATGAGGACCAGGGACTGTGTCCAACTGCTAATATTTCATCAATTCTAGTGCTCAGCACAAAGTAACAAGTACAGCAACAACAATTATTATTTTAGCCTGGGCTAAAATTGGAAGCCAGGGGGACCCCCCCCCCCCAGAATCAATTAATCAATCCACAGTATTGATTGAGCACTTCATGTACAGCACTGTACTAAGCACTTGGGAGTACAATTGAGTTAGAAGACATAGTCCCTGCCTTCAAGTAGCTTAAAACCTAGCAAGGAAGACAGATACTAAAATAAATGACAAGTAATGGGGAAGCAATCATGTTTAAAGATAGGTACATGAGGGGTGGGAGGAGAATCAATCGATGGTATTCTCTGAGTGCTTACTATGTATAGAACATAAATTAATTACTAAGCACGTGGGAGAATACAAGAGCTGAAGTGGTTGGAGGGTGTTGGGGGCACCTCCACCATCAGGGTCTAGAGCTTGGTTCTTGATGACCACATGGCCCCTGGTTGCCAGTTGGCCTCCTGTTCATACGTTACTGCAGAAACACCTCATGGGAAGTATTTAGAATCGTTCCTGTAATCGGGCATTGTCTCTGGTGAGGCAGAAGGAAAGGTTCCCATCTCCAGGCACGGCAGTGGAGCAGGGACGCTCAGGTGGACGGCCACCTCTCAAATTGCAGCGTAGCCAGTGGCTAGAGCACAGGCCTGGGAGTCAGAAGGATCTGAGTTCTAATCCTGGCTCTGCTACTTGCCTCCTGAGTGAGCTTGGGAAAGTCACACTACTTCTCTGTGCCTCAGTTACCTCATCTGTAAAACTGGGATTAAGACTGGAAGCCCCATGTGGGACACGGACTGTGTCCAACCTGATTAGCTCATATCTACCTTAGCACTTCGAACAATGCATTTAACAAATACCATTAAAAAAAAAATTTCCATCTGCTGGGAAAGAAAACGTTTGCCAGGGAGACCCTGCAGATGATCCGATCTGCCCGTCCCTTTGCCCTTAGGCATCTCCCCTGATGCGCAGAACTAACCTGGCTCCCGCCTGCCCAGTGACCTGGTGGGCTGTCCTAGAAGTGAAGGGATCCTGGAATCACCTGTCTCCTAGGAGTGGGACCCTCCATCCAGGTAATAACAGCAATAACTAACAACAATTGCAGTATTTGTTATGTGTTGATTATGTGCCAGACAATTAAAACTTAGGGTCAGTATGGGCTCTAGACTGTAAACTCACTGTGAGCCAGGAATGTGTCTGTTATACTGTACTCTTTCAAGTGCTTAGTGCTGTGCTCTGCACAAAGTAAGTGCTCAATAAATACGACTGACTACAAGATAATCTGATCAGATACAATCCCTTTCTAACCAAAGGCTCACAGGTTAAGAGAGAGGGAGAACAGGCATTTTACCCCAAATGAGGAAACTGAGGCATAGAGAAGTTAAATTAAGTTGCTCAAGGTCACGCAGCTGGTAAGCAGTGGAGCTGGGATTAGAACCCAAATCTCGCAACGCCCATTTCTGTGCTTTTTCCACTGGGCCAGGCTGTTTCTCCCAGTCCAGCGAGGTAGCCCCCCACCATCAAAGCCAGCTCTGAAGGCAATAAGCCCCTCCACAAGTGCAAGTTCTCAAAATCCCAAGGCTGGGTATTGTGCTCTTCTTACCTGTAATGTAGCAGGCAACCTGTCTATTCTGCTCTGAGATGTCAGCATCTAGGGTCCGTAGGGTAGCGATGAGCTGACCGGGCTCGCTGTTCTCAATCACTGAACCCCTGTAGACCTCCGAGGTGAACCGGGGGGCGTTGTCATTTTCATCCGAGACGGTGACCTCCACCAGGGCTTGTGAGGACAGCTGGATGGTCCTGCCGTGGTCGGAAGCCACCACGTGGAACTGGTAGGTCTCTCGAGCCTCACAGTCCAGCTCCTTGCGGGTGGTGATCCACCCGCTCTCCCTGTCGATGGCAAATAGCTCCCCGACCCAGTCGGACTCGGCTGCCAGACTGTACGTCACCTGCCCGTCGCTGCCAGTGTCCTGGTCATTGGCGGTCACTTGGATGACTGTGGTCCCCACTGGCATGTTCTCCATGAGGAAAGCCTTGTACGGATCTGCCTCAAAGACGGGCTGGTTGTCATTGACATCCTTCACCTGGATGTTCACGGACACCAGAGAGACCAGCTCGGTCTCCTGATGGGAGCAGTGAGCCATGACATCAAGCTGGTACCATCTGGTGGTTTCGTGGTCCACTGACTTGTTCACTTTTAGCGCCCCGGTGTCCCGGTCAAGGGAGAAGGCTCCATCTTGGTTGCTCTCAGGGGTGGTTCCTTTTACCAGACTGTAGATGACGGGCTCCTCCGCCACCGCCTTCACTAGTCCAATCTCAGATCCTTCCGGAAGGTCCTCGGACGCTGAAAAGGTGTACAAGGGTTCGGAAAACTTGGGCAAGGACACTCCGCTGGGAGCGACCTGAAGCCGGAGAGGAACGAGAGAGTCCCGTTGAGGAGTGCCGCCATCTCGGGCCCTGATGTTGAAGTCAAAGGCTCGGTTTTCCAGTTTGATGAGGCTCTCCCGAACCTTGACCATGCCAGTGGCTGGATTGATCTCGATGACCTCTTCCTCCAAGTCCTCCAGCGAGTCCACCGAGTAGGTGACGTCTGCATTCAGGCCCTCGTCCGCATCGTAAGCCAGCACCTGGATGACGGGGGCACCTTTGCCGACATTGGACTGGACGGACACGGTGTACTCAGATGCCTTGAACTGCGGAGGGTTGTCATTTACATCGGTGAGGATGATCTTGACCGTGCAGAAGGCCACTTTGCCGCCTCCGTCCCGGGCCATGATCTTAATGGCGATGACTCTCTCTGTTGAGTTTTCCCGGTCCAACTCCTGGAGGGTCGTGATCCGGCCCTTGGCATCCACGGCGAACTTCTCGGAGGCCAACTTGTTGATGATGATGTAATCGACGGTCCCGTAAGGGCCGTCATCGGGGTCAACAGCCAGCAGCTCAATCACCTTGGTCCCCGCCATGGCATTCTCCGCCAGCTCTGCCTCATAGACATGCTGGTCGAAAGCAGGGCTATACTTATTGGCGTTGGTGGTGTTGATGTACACGGGCACGGTTGACCGGAAGACCCCATCGGACGCGGCGACCCGGAGCCTGTAAGCCGGATCCAGATGCCTCCGGCAGAGATTGAACATGGAGATGATCCCGGATGAGCTGTTAATGGTGAAGTGCCGGTCCTCATTCCCTGAGAGGATCAGGTATTCCAGGCGGGTGGTCTCTCCACTGTCAGGGTCGAGGGCCTGTACTTTGAGGACCAGATGCCCGCAGGTGGCCAGCTCACTCACGTTGGCTTCGTACTGGGGCTGCCTGAACTCAGGTGGATTGTCGTTGACGTCCACCACCTGTACCACCACCAGGGCTTCGCTGCTCAGAGCGGGCTCGCCGTCATCTGCCGCGCTCACCTTCACCCGAAACTGGCGTCGCAGCTCATAATCCAGCTCTCGGGCAGTGGCCATCTGCCCCGTGCGCCCGTCCACCTGGAAGAACTCGGAAGCGTCAGAGCCGTCCTCCACGATCTGATAGGAGACGGCGCCGTTCCTCCCCGAGTCCCGGTCTGCAGCGAGGAGGCGGATCACGGGGGTGTGAGCTGGCAAGCCCTCTGAGACAGAGGCTGTGTAGACCGTCTGAGAAAACACCGGGGGGTTATCGTTGATGTCCTCCACCTCCACATGCACCGTGGCTTCCGAGAAGGACCCCAGGGCTGTGTCTGTGGCCCTCACTGTGAACACGTGCTCTGCCTTGGCCTCGTAGTCCAGTGGGCCGATGACGCTCAGAACACCGGTTTTGAAGTCGGCCATGAACAGCGCCAAGGACTCCTCCTCCATGATATTGTAGATCAGGCGGAGGCCTTCGGGGCTGCGGGCCTGGGTGTGCAGGATCGGTGTGAAGAGGGGGATGTTCTCAGGCACCTTCACGCGGTACCGGAGGCTCTGGAACAGAGGGTTGGACTTATTTCTCAGCAGGACGAGCACCTCCCCCTCCGTCTGGAGGGGCGGATCACCCCCATCTCGAGCGATGACCTTCAGGAGGTATTTATTCAGGGCCCGGTAGTCCAGGGGTTTCCTGAGGGAGATGTCGCCGAGGTAGGGGTCAATCCGGAAGTACTGGTAATCCTCGGCAAACCCGTAAGTGACGGTTCCGTTCGCTCCCAGGTCCCGGTCGGTGGCCGAGACCTGAAAGACAACATCCCCAGGGTCGGTACCTTCCGGGACACTGGTGAAATAGGGCAGGTTCTCAAACGTAGGCCTGTTGTCATTGGCATCCTCAACCCGGACTCTGACGGTGGCCCGGGCCACCCTCGGGGGGCTCCTGTTGTCTCTCACTTCAACGGCCACCTCGTGCGTCTCCTGCTGCTCCCGGTCAAACACGAGGCCCCGGGTCCGGAGCACTCCGACTGACCGGATCATCTCAAACAGCTCTCGGCCATTCAGAGCCGAGAAGGACAGGGTGTCATTCAGCTGACTGCCCTGGACTCCTAGGATAACTAGAGCCTGGGCAACCCCCGAGTTCTCCTTCACAGCTGCTGTGTATTCATCCCGGTCGAACCTCAGGGACGTGATGGGAGCCTCCGTCAAGTTCACCCGAACCAGGGCGGTGCTCTTATAGAAGCCATCACCAGCCCGGACGGTCAGCTCCCGAGAGCCGCCCAGCTGGGTGGCATCATTCACCGAGATGAGGCCAGAATGTGGGTGGATGGCCAGGGCATGGTCGGCGTTTCCTCCCGTGATGCTGTACGTCACCGGGGAGTCGGCATCATTGGCCAGCACCTTGAGCAGCTCCATCCCCCGATGGACGGGCAACAAGGCGGTCAGCGCATACACAGCTTCTGAAAACACCGGTGGGCAGTCGTTCACGTCTCGGACCACGACGGTCACCTTGGCCGGCTCGGGGGAGAAGAGGACAGGGTTGCCCTGATCACGGACATGGACGCTAAAATGGAAAGATGAGGTCTGCTCGTAATCGACCTCCGCCACCATGGTCAGCGTCCCCATGCTCTCGTCGATGGCGAAGTACTTCAGGGCTTCGGGTTCTCGGATCTCATAGACCAGCAAGGCATTGGCGTCTTGGTCGGCGTCGGTGGCCCTGACGACCAGCGGAGAGTGCTCTGGGCCCATGACCAAGCTGTGCTCTGGTGCTGCCTCGCTGATGTAGCCCACGAAGGTCGGCTGAGTGAAAGCGGGGGCATGGTCGTTCTCGTCGATCACGTAGATCAGCACCGCGGCATCCGCGAAGGCCCCAGCCATGTTGATGCCCCGGATTTTCAGCTGATAAGAAGTGATCTTCTCATAGTCCAGGCTCTTCCGGGTGGAAATGAGGCCAGAGTAAGCATTCACGGCGAACACCCCGTCCTTGTCTCCTTCCCTCACTTCATATGTGATGGCCGATAAGCTCGTGGCGGAGACGAGGGTGAGAGGAGAACCGATAGCGGCGGACTCACGGATCTCCACAAAGTACTCTTCCTTTGAGAAGCGCGGAGGGGTGTGGTCGGAAGGAGCGATGTGGATGTTCACCACGGTGGAGTCCTGGAGTTGGGGAGCGCTTCCATCCGTGGCCTGCACAGTCAGAGAAAACCCATCTTGCTTGGATTGATTGAGTTTCCGGGCTACCGTAATGACTCCCGAGAGCTGGTCGATGCTGAAGAAACTCTCGTCGTTCCCTGAAATACAAGGGAGGACAGGCTGAGCGTCCTCGATAGATACATCCCTCCTACCGCAGGACCAGGCACCTCAGGGGTAATGATAATTCTACCCCCAAATCTAACCAGGCGATCACATCCTACTCCCAATTCCAATCAGGATTCAGATTCCACAGGTTGTTTCTTTCAACCTCTTTGAATCTCTTTCCTTTAAATGCCTCTGCCTGACTCAATAGGCCAATTTTGTAATGGGCCTTGGCAGTGAAGGCATGATACTCAGAGGACAAAAACAATGTCAGCATGTAGGATTTCAACCTGACCTGACTTGAGAGGAGCTTGGCCTAGTGGAAAGAGTGCGGGCTGAGGAGTCAGGAACCCTGAGTTCTAATCCCACTGGTTCTCTGCCGCTTGTCTGCTGCTCTGAGCCTCAGTTGCCATCTGTAAAATGGGGGTAGGATACCTGTTTTCCCTCTCCCTTAGACTGCGAGTCCCTGGTGGTCGGGGACAATGTTCCATCTGCCTATGCTGCATCTCCTCCAGTGTATGTACTGTACTTGGCATATAGTAAGTGCTTAACAAATACCATGATGTTGGCGATTACTACCCCAGTGCATAGTAAATTGCTTGTACTAGTAAAGGCTTAACAAATGCCACATTTATTATCACTATTATTCATTTGTAGGGTAGTGTCAGCTTAATTCTCTTTTAACGTGAGTAGGTGCATGAGTCAAGAACCTGAGAAGACATGGCCCTTAACACAGGCCTCTACGGCCCCTGGCAATACACTGGCGCCTTGTATTTAGTAAGTTAGCAAAGTACGTCATAAGTTAGTCAGTTGGAAAGCGAATAAATGATAACAGTAATTGAATGAGCTGGTAAAATTGGCGGTCCATCGTACCAACTCCAGCGGCCAGAGTTATGAAGGACCCTCTTCTCCGGAAGCCCATTGGGAATTCTGATGTGTGACTCTCCCCGTTGTTCCCATCACCCCATGCCCAGGGGACTCGGGAGAGGCACACTTTGGGAGAGGCAAGAATTCCCAGCGATATCTCTCTCACCTGCCTGAATGGAGTAGTGGACTTGAGCACTACTGACTCCATGGTCTTCAACCAGGGCTCGGACCTGTAGCACCTCCGTGCCCGGGGCCGCTGAGTCCAGGGTGGTGGCTTCATAATGGAGGCTGGCGAAGTGGGGTGGGTGGGCATTGGAATCCTCCACTCGGATGGTCACCCACACAAAGTTCCTCTTGATGGGCACTTCCTGGTCCCGCACCTGGGAGAGAGGTGGGGAGAGCACACAGGTGGGTCAGCACACGGGCCGGGCACGGAGTTTGTGTGGGCATGCCCATGCATCTGTATGTGCGCACACACACACACACACACAGGAATAAGCATGGTAATGGTATTTATGGAGTGCCCACTGGCAAAAGGCCCTGCGGCACCCCCATATGTTGGTGTATGCCATCAGATGACCAGGGTCCACCTGGTTTTGTGTGATTCCTGTTGTGAGCTGGACTCTGTCTCACCATGATGGTCAGTATGTGCTGGGATGGTCCAGAATCCAAGTCCAGCTTCCCCACGGTCACCAGGGTGCCACTGCCGGGGTCAAGCTGGAAGAGCCTGGTGCTCCGAGGGTCGGCGCTGCCGTGCAGGGTATAGATCAGGCCCTTCCCCTTGTCCTTGTCGGTGGCGCTGACCCGGATGATCTCCACACCGGGGGGCGTGTCCTGGGGAACTTTCACCTCATACTGGTCCTCTAGGAACTGGGGGCGGTACTGATTGATGCTAATCACGTGGATATAGGTCTGAGGGAAGGGAGAGAAGGAGATCGACCATCATCCGCAGTCTTGGGCTCTCAGCCTACTGAGCCGCGATCAGATCATCATCATCATCATCATCAATGGTGTTCATTGAGTGCTTACCATATAATATATGGTATATAACATATGAGGAATAGTTGCTAGACAAAGAGTTGCCAGACACATTCCATGCCCCCAGTGAACTTACAGACTAAAGGAGTTTACAGTCTAGAGGGCCACACAATCAGCCAGTCAATCGACTTTATTGACTGACAATAAATACGATTGACTGACACACACTAGGAAAGGTGGGGTGGGAGCATGGAGAGGTTTCTCCTACTCCCAGCCCCTTATTGTGAGCTCTAGACTGTACGCTCCTTGTGGGCAGGGAATGTGTCTATCCATAATACCATACTCTCCCAAGTGCTTAGTACAGTGTTCTGCACACTGTAAGCACTCAATGAATACCATTGGTTGATTGATTGAACTTCACAGGTCATCTCTTTTATATCACCCAAGGAGTGCAGAAACATCAGTCAGCATCAAAGGGACCTGGCTGGGAGCAGCAGTACTGAAGTGACAGTGGCACAAGCTGGGGAAACTAGAAATGAATTGGGTAAGTCCTTTTGGAGGAGGTGGGATTTCAGAGGGGCTGGGAAGAACATAATACTAACAATGATGGTGTTTGTTAAGCGCTTACTATGTGCCAGGCACTGTACTAAGCACTGGGGTGGATACAAGCAAATCAAGTTGGACATAATCCCTGTCCCATGTGGGGCTCACAGGCTCAATCCCCATTTTTCAGATGAGGTGATTGAGGCACAGAGAAGTGAAGTGACTTGCCCAGGGTCACACAGCAGATAAATGGCAAAGGTAGCATTAGAACCCACGACCTTCTGACTCCCAGGCCTGTGCTCCATCAACTACGTCACGTTGTCCTAAAGTGATGATCTTTCCAACAGCCTTCTACATCTACTAGAGTCTCTTCCTCATGAGTCCAGCCATCCAGTCATTTCAGGGTGAGTAGCTCCACCCATTCTATGTTTTTCTGCTTCTGTTATTTTTGTTCTTGTATGACATTTTCTGCCTTTCTGCTCCTGCCGCTTATGTTTTATGTATCTTCGTACCTTTGTGTACATGTTCTGTCAACCCTGTCTCTCCCACTCGACTATAAACTCCCACAGGGTAGGGACCTTGTCCTGTTCTCCCTCCACTGAGAGCCACAATGACTAGTCAGAACGCAGTACCCAGGGAGTGGTCAATTCACAAGCAGACTATTAACTGTTGCCCCTCTGGCAGAACAAGGGAGTTTCCAGCCATGGCCCAAGGCTATGTCGTGGTTTTGGATTCCAGCTCTTTGAGTCACAGTGACTGTATGGTTCATGGGCTTTCTGCTTTTTCTTTCTCCCCTTGTGGCAAAAGCCAAAGGGAAAGTGGGTAATGAAGGAAGTCCTCCCCTGTCAGTGAGGCAGCTCTTTGGTCACTGGAGCCAAGTCAACTGAGCACACCCAGATTCCCTGAGAAATTGTGGTGAGAGGGACAAGGCAGGAAACGACTGACACCCCCTGGAAAAACGAGAGGCCGATGGTTGCTGGGTGTGGGGGGTGGGTGGGGAGGAAGGCAGACCACGGAGTCCATGGCCCAAGAGGCAGAGAGCCTGGAGGCTGGAAGAGCAGGCTGGAGCAGGCCCTGGTGAAGCAGGTTACTTACACAAAATAACCATCATTTGCCCAACTAGGCTTTGGGAAGCTCAGCAGCTTGGCTCTCCCTCCACTCAAGTCCCCAAAACTTACTTCTGCCCACTATGGGGCAACCAGACTGGTGTCCCAAATGTCTGCTCAGTGCTCCCTACCGGTCCCTACTGAATCACACTCTATTTACTTGCGAGCCTCAGGGCCTGCCTAGGCAGTCAAAAACACTGTCTGGAAAATTCAGACCCCAGTATTCATTCAATAGTATTTATTGAGTGCTTACTATGTGCAGAGCACTGTACTAAGCGCTTGGAATGTACAAATCGGCAACAGATAGAGACAGTCCCTGCCCACTGACGGCCTTACAGTCTAATCGATATAAGTATTTGCTACCATTATCCAGATATTCCAGGTGACCCAATACCCTGCTGCCTGCTTAGATTGAAAGCATTGAAAGGGCAGGGAAGGTGCCTGTTTAATTCACTTTGAACACAGTGCCCAATACCCTGCTACTTACACCTAAGTTGTAACTCTGCATTTGGTGTGAGAGAACAAATATGGGGGAGTGGGCGGGGAGGGAGGGAGAAGGGATTTTAAAAAGCCAGGGAAAAGTCATCTTTCCAAAGACTCAGGGAAGGTGCCAGGATCTCAGAGATGTAGCCAGAGATATGGAGGCACAGCCAGAGAGATGTGGCCAGGGACCTAAAGACACACTTAGAGTCGCATCCTAAGAATGTCCAAAGGCAGACCCCTAAGCGAAGGCAAGTTTAAAGACAGGGCAAAGGTAGGAGAGGGAAGCACAGACTTCAGATGGAGCGATGAGAGAAAGACAAAAGAGCTAGAGAGAAGAAAAAGAGAGATGTAGGCTTGGATAGAAGACTGGTGAGAAAGCGTACCCAGGAAAAGCGTGGTCTACTGGAAAGAACGCAGGACTGACTCGGTGTCAGGAGACCCAAGTTCTAGTCCCTGCTCCTCCTCCTGCCTGCTGTGTGACCTAGGATAAATCGCTTAACTTCTCTGAGCCTGTTTCCTCATCTGAAAAATGGGAATAAAATACCTGTTCTCCCTCCTTTCTTAGATTATGTGCCCCACTTGAGAGAAGACCAAATCCAATCTGATTACCTTGTACTTACCTCAATACCTAGCAAAATCCTTGGCACCTAGTAAGCACTTAATAAATACCATAATCATCATTACTGTTATTTTAAATAAATAATAGTTATTGTTGGTTATTGCTATTGTTACTGTTATTAGAAGAGAATGGCCTAGTGGATAGAGCATGGGTCTGGGAATCAGACGGACCTGGGTTCTAATCCCAGCTTCAACACTTGTCTGTGTGTGACCTTGGGTAAGTCACTTCACTTCTCTGTGCCTCAGTTACCACATCTGTAAAATGGGGACTAAGACTATGAGCCCCATGCAGGACAGGGACCGTGTCCAACCTAATTAGTATGTATTCTACCCCATCTCTTAAAACATTGTTTGGCAGATAAGCACTGAACAAATACCATCATTATTAAGAAAAACCTAGAGACAGTGAGGTGCCCGAGGGTGGGTGGGGAAGACAGGATCAGGCCTCTGAGTGGGGGCCTCTTACCTGAGTGGAGATGACACTGGACCCATCTGTAACTTGAACTGTCAGGTTGTAGCTTGATCTCTTCCTGGCATCCAGGCGCCTTGCGATGGCCATGCTGCCCGTGGTCTTTTCAATGTCAAAGTCCATGTCCTCATCACCACCTGGTTGGCAAAATTAGCACAAAAGGAATCCTGACTGACAAACTCAGGTCAGGAGGGGCAAGGGCAGATCTGCTAAACAACCCCCGGCTCTCCCTCAGAACCTCGAGATCGAACTTAAGTTTGGCCAGAAGAGGAGAAGAAAAGGGACTGCAGAAATGAATTATCACGCTTTAAAGAAAGTACTCAGCTTGTATGCTAAAAGGGCTTCTCTTTCCAAGAGTGCAGAAAGTAGCCAGTCCCAGAGGAAAGGGCCGAAGTAGCATGCCACCTCCACTAAACTTAGAACCTTGGGAAAGCTGTGGTGGCTGCTGCTGAACCAGCAGCTGAGCCTGAAATTCTGCTCCTCTAGTCACAGAACCCTACTGCTTTTTGTTTTTATTTTGTGCTTTACTGTTTCATCACTCCTTATGTGTCTGCCACCAGTCTCCTCTCCCCACTTACATTCTGAGACTGTGAGCCCTTGAGGGCAGGAACCATGTCTTTCAGACAAAAATGGGGAGAGACATCCCCCTCTAGACTGTAAACTCGTGTGGGAGGGGAACATGTCTACTAACTCGGTTAGACTGTAGTCTCTCAAGTGCTTAGTACAATGCTCTGCACACAGTAAATGTTCAATAAATACGACTATTTTATTGATTGATTCTGAAAGAACGCGGAGGGTGTGAGCAGGAGGTCGAGAGTGGGAGAAATATGAAGAAGGTACAGTGAGTTGGTCAGCTTGAGGGTAATGAAGAGTGAGAGCAGAACTGTAGAGTAGAGTGAGAGGGGATAAGCAGGAAGGAGAGAGAGCTGATTGAAGTTTACAGGCTTGAGAATTGAGGAAGATGGAGGCACCGTCAATTGTGATGGGACAGTCAGATGGATGGGAAGTAGCATGGCCTACTGGAAAGAGCATGGGCCTGGGAGACAGAGGACCTGGGTTCTAATCCCAGCTCTGTCATGGGTATGTTGTGTGACCTTGGGCAAGTCACATAACTTCTCTATGTCTCAGTTATCTCATCTGTAAAATGGGGATTAAATCCTAGAATGTGAGCCCCACGTGAAAGAGATGCTCCCCCAGCCCCTGGAGCCCCAGCCCAGCCTCACCTGAGATGTTGAACCAGAGCAGGCCGGACTGGACCTCGGTGCTGATGACTCCCACCATGTGGTTCACGGGATCTGTCTCCATGACGGCAAAATTGAAGTGGGGCTCGTCGAAAGCCAGGACCTCTGAGGAGGGGCCGGGCCAGGGGATCCACTCGATGTGCAGTCGGACACTGGAGGAGAGCGGGGGCCGCCCTCCATCTGTGGCCTTGACCTGCCAAGGGAGCAGAAGTTGCTGCTGAGGACTTGTGGTGGTGACAGCAATAGTAATAGTAGGAGCAGTAAGCTTGTAGACAGGGAATGTGTCTGATTATTATTATACTGTACTCTCCCAAGTGCTTAGTACAGTGTTCTGCACACAGTAAGTGCTCAATAAATATGACTGACTAATCGAACAGCGGTGGCGGTGGTGGTAATAGTGATAGTAATATTATCAGTAATAATGATTGAGTAAAAGCTTCACATGGAGAGACAAAGAAGCAAAATAGAAAACAACACTAGGCAATAGAAACATTAAGTGCAATTCAACACTGGACAACTGCTCTGTGGGCCCAGTGTGGCCAAGACAGTGGGTCCCTCATTGACTTTTCCAACCACACACACACTCACAGATGAACTTCACTGTCAGCGATATCTGCAAATGTACACCACACATACACGCATATATACGTATTTAATAATGGTGGGTGTTAAGTGCTCACTTTGTCCAAGTACTAAAAGCTGGGAGAAGTTAAACTCAAGGGGCTCACAATCTAAGACTAAGGGCAGAGAGAGTGAGCTGATATTAAAAAATGGGTGAAACAACAAAAACAATATAAAAGGACAATGACATATACAAAATGGATAGGGCATTGCAGCTAGAAGAGCGAAGTTTTGGGGTCCTTGTCTAGAGAGGCAGGAGTGCTTGAAGGACTTGGAGCCAGCCTGTAAACAAGTAGTTTTAGGTTCAAGTCCTGATCAAACCTTTGGATGACCTGAGTCATTTGACCTCACTGCATCAGAGTTTTAGTGTCTTACCGTCAGGATGTTGTATTCTCCGATGGGGAAGACCCGGCTGGAATAGACCACGCCCGTTGTTGGGTGGATGCTGAAGTTCCCCTCGTCATTCTCCTCGAGGCTGTAAGTGATCTGGCCGTTCGGCCCCTCGTCCCGGTCTGAGGCCACCAGCCTGTACAGTGGCTCAAAGACTCTTCCGTTTGACCTCTCAGGGAGGCGGACTTTGAAGAGCTTATGGGAGAAAGCGGGATGGTTGTCGTTGACATCTAGGACTTGGATCACCACTCTGGAGGTGGACTGCAGGCCTGGCTCACCGTTGTCCATCACGGCTACCTGGAAACAGACAGGGAGTGAGGACAGAAGTCCCCTGGCTATTGGAAATGGGTACAAAAAGCAGCAGGTTTATTCTGTAAAACGACCAAATTGGTAATACTTGCATCCGACCACAGAGAATGCAATATGCCCAGCTTCAGGAAGTGAATTTTCTAATGAATATTTGCTCGTTCCAAAGGGTGAGGCATCCAATCCAGTCACAGCTGGGGACCCCAAAAGTCAGGAGAGTTGGTGTAGAATGGCCTGGCTCAAGAGCAGCAGTTGGATTTTCTGGAATGTACTCTCTCTAAAGTGCTTAGTAAGCACTAAATAAATGCCATTAACTGGAATGTCCACCTTTGGGGTCCCTTTAAGAGTAGGAGAGACACCCATGTGTGCGCATGGTGGGGGTAGGAATGGGGAAGACAGATGGGAAGGGACCTCCCATCTTTTGGCCAGGGTAAGTAAACTCTACTTCACAAAACTAGTGAAAGGGGACAAGGCTTGGGCTTGGTTCTCTGAGCATCTTCCCCCGAGAATCCATCATTCAAAAATATGTACTGAGTACTTAGTTCAGAGCACTGTACTGAGAGCTTCTGAGAGTGCAACAGATTTAGTAGACATGGTCTGCAAGGGAGAGGTGCCCCTCAGGAAGCTTGCCCAGCAGGGAAACACATATCATCCACAGCAGGCTGAGGAAACCACAGCCCAGAGTCCAGGAGAGCAGAGGAAGGAGAAGGCAGGGGAATGGGTGAGAGGGCACATTTCTTAAGCCAGGGCAGGGAGGACTGTAGGTGATGATTGGTGGGCAGGCCAGAAAGGGAGGGGGCAGTGGGTTAGGAGGCAGCAGCTGGCCTCCCACCAGCCTCCCACCAGTTCCAGGCCCCTGCCTTCCTTGGGCAGACCATCCATCCGTTGAAACACCTGCTTGCAGCTTGAATTCGGGGAAACCCGGTTTACTGCTGCAGGTTTTCCGGACCTG
The DNA here is from genome assembly GCF_004115215.2 of Ornithorhynchus anatinus. Taxonomy (NCBI): domain Eukaryota; kingdom Metazoa; phylum Chordata; class Mammalia; order Monotremata; family Ornithorhynchidae; genus Ornithorhynchus; species Ornithorhynchus anatinus. Next base: position 33,016,125 of record NC_041749.1, on the reverse strand, counting down.
CCTCGGTGGAAGGACCTGTGAGGCATGGCTCTCCACCTCTGTGCTTTAGCTCATTCAAGCCCAGCCTACTCAAGCGATTTAACACTTTAGAAATAGATAAAATGTAAATACCCCTTGGTCATTACCCACCTCTAGGATGTGTTCGGCCTTGTTTTCCCGATCCAGCTGCCGGGAGGTGGAGAGCAGACCTAGCGAGGGGAAAGATGGAGGAACAGTTAGCCCCAGGTGCTGGGCACCATGGGGTTACATGGGGGTGCTTCCCAAGAGAAAATGGCACCAGGGTCCATTCGTCTTAGATGTGGGGAAAACAGGGAAAGGGAAATGGAGGCGGCGCTGAGGGCAGACTGTTTGCCAATTGTCCCGCTTCCAGACCTGATTCCAACTGCCATCACCAATCCCTAGGTTGCCAAATTAAATAAACTGAGTCCTTCAGTAGGTTGGACGGAGGGTGAGAGGGTGGGAGCCTGCTGAAGAAGACTTGATTTCTGCCCCATTCCCCACCAGCCTGGGGAAGTGGGGGTGTCTGGGTCCTTCATCCGCTTGGGGCCCCCAGGACAATTCCAGTTTTAGTCCAGAAGCCTCAGTGTCAGGGAGATCCCATATTGCACACAGTAAGCACTCAATAAATGACTGATTGAATGAAGTTGGATCCCCAGACTCTGCCTCTCTTCCCACTCTCTTTCCTGCCTCCAGGCCCCACCTTGCACTCTAACCCACATACAGGTGGCTGCTCTCCCAGCCCAACCTAGATCAGCCCATCCCAGCCCAGTCCCTGGACCCTGAGCACGGCTGATGGGAGCCCAGATGGCAAGCATAACACCCCCACACTCTCAGTGTCAGGCAGGTCTAGAGCTTGGGCCAGAGTCCGACAAAGAAAGTGGGTCCCATTCCTGGGAACACCCTGGGCAGACCCTGACTCCTGGAATCCATCCCAAGCCCCAATGTCCCCAGGGCTCCCTAGGCTAGGGATGGAATGGGGTAAACCAGAACTATGCAGATCACTTCCAACCTGACCCAACCACCCCAGGGTGACCCTGGAGCTGAACAGGTGGGCTCATGAGATAGTTGGAGAGGGCCTAGGCCCTCCCAGCTTTCTTCAAAATGTCTGAAAAAATGAACCGATGGAGCTGGAGCAGGTCCAGGGATCTAGGAATTTCAGATGCACACACAACTCTCTGGCTAGGCTAGTCAGCAGGGGTCAACCTCAGCAGGGGTCAGCCCGGAAGTGGTGTGGAAGGCCCCTGGCTTCCTGACATCTCACACTCTCCCATCCACCGGGGGCAACGGTTCAATATACAGGCTGGCTCTTTCAGTCTGCCCTGCATCTCACGAATAAGCTCCAGGCAACAGGAAACCTTGGGAAGCAGAGAATGCCCTTGGAATCAATGGAGAAAAAATTATAGTCAGGTCTAAGAGGTGGTGGGCATACCCTAGGTGACTGCTTGTGATCCCTTCCAACTCTGGGATGCTAAACTCCCAGACTTCTTTCTGCTGGGGAAAATTAGTAAATATCAATCGAAGCTGGTGATGTCCCATGATTATGCTCAGTAGGGCTGGTCCCCACTCCTGCATGGGGCCAAAACAAAGCAAGAGAGATAACCCAAGCCAAATCTTCTCCCTTCCCCCACTCTTCAGAGCCCTGCCCAGGTCCTGTTCCCCCTCACAGGCTTCTCCAAACCTCTCCCACCCGCAATAGTGGGGGCTATTTTGAGCTCACTAGAGGCTGTAGACAACTAACTGTGCAGTTGAGTAGCCATGGTGTCTTCCCCAGTGGCTATGGGGAGTTGCCCATGGCAGCAGGTCCCCCAGAAGGCTGTGAAGGTCCAGCCAGGATAGTATTTCTTTTTTTAAAAAATTAATGTTATTTAAGTGCTTACTATGTGCCAAGCAGCGTACTAAATGCTGAGGTGGATACAAGCTAATCAGGTTGGACACAGTCCATGTTCCATGTGGCACTCACAGTCTCAACCCCCATTTTACAGATGAGATAACCGAGGTGCAGAGAAGTTAAGTGACTTGCCCAAGATCACACAGAAGACAAATGGCAGAGCTGGGTTTGGAACTCAGGTCTGTCTGACTCCCAAGCCTGTGCTCTATCCACTAGGCCACACTGATACCCAGGGCATCCTGGGGCAGTGTGCCTCACGTCTAATCATTAAGGAGGCTCTGGTTCCACAGCACCAATCACTGGCTGGGCCCTGGGCAGGCCAGTACATCTCAGGACAGGCAGTTAGGGGTCTGAACTCTGTCCCTCCCACTGGCACGAGAGAGGACCAATCTCCATCTCACTAAGTGGGTACCACATTGCAACAACTACAGCCATCTCCTGACACTTCCGATGTTGAATCACCTGCAAACCTCATTTTAGCCTACAGTTTTGGCCTGCATCCTCCTTTCCCATAGCTCCCTTTAACTCCAGCTCTAACAGCTGGTACTAGTTTTAAGCCCTGCCTGCCTTCTGGTGAACTGTAAAATGAAAAGTTCAAACAATGAACAATGAAATGGGTCAAAGGGGTAGCCAGAGGGAGAAGAAGCTGCCTGAATAATCCTCAGACTGGATAATCAGCCTCTGAGAGTTGAACGCATCGCTCTTATGATCTGTTCTGTGAAGTTACCTAGAGATGTGGGGAAAAGAACCTGTCTTCCTAGTTCATTTTGGTGATAGGGCTGACTCGCATCGCTTTCCAAATGCCAGTGGCTGCAGGGAAAATTCAGTAGGTGTTTCATGATGCCGAGCAGCTGCTGTTCCTTCTCTTTGTTTTCCCTTGGATTAGATGGATGTGTACTCAGTTGTCATCAACACACTTGAAAAACACTTATTTGGTGTATCTCAAACCCCAAAAAGACATCTCAATTAAACCTAACAAGACAAGATGAGCTGCTAAGGCATGTGGTTAGGTTTTATGGATTCTGGCATCTGAGAAGCAATTGAAGGGCAAGCATGAAAGTTTAGACTCAGCAATGACAAGGCTTAACGGAAGAAGCAGCATGGCCAAGTGAAAAGAGCACAGGCTTGGGAGTTGGAGGACCTGGGTTCTAATTCTGGCTTGCCACTTGTCTGCTGAGTGACCTTGAGCTGGTCACTTACCTACTCTGTGCCTCAGTTCCATTATCTGTAAAGTGGAGATTCAGTACCTTTCCTCTCTGTGAGCGCCTTGTAGGACAGAGACTGTATGATCTGATTGTATTGTATCTATCCCAGTGCTTAGTACAGTGCTTGGCACATAGTAGCACTAGACATATACCTTTATCATTATTATCTCTAAATGAGTGTCTGAAGGTCTAAATGGGTGCTGTGACTGGACCTCTTGGTGAATGGATGTTTCTTAGTGCATTTGTGTGTGTGTGTGTGATGGGGCACGTTGTCTTAGGACTGTGAATGATTCTGGTTTTTTTAATGGTATTTTTTAAGCACTAGGGTAGATACAAGCTAATCAGGTTGGATACAGTCCCCATCCTACATTGGGCTTATAGTCTTAATGCCCATCTTACAGATGAGGTAACTGAGTCACAGAGAAGTTCAGTGACTTGGCCGAGGTCACACAGCAGACATATGGCAGAGCCAGAATAAGAGCACAGGTCGTCTGACTCCCAGGCCCATGCTCTTTCCACTAGGCCAACCTACTTCGTGAAGGGAGAAAGAAGGAAAGTCACTGCCTCTCCAGGAAGTTAAATTCTGACACCAAAAACACAACCCCAGTGCTGGACTAGAGGCTCCAATTTGGGACAGGAAACAAGCCTGGTTCTACGAGGAAGATGGCTCTGAAGAGAAGGGGCGGTCTCCTTGGCACATTGGGAGAATGGCTCAGAGGGTGAGACAACCTGTTTAATGTCTTCCTGTGTTGGTGGGGGGATGGGGGCCTCTCTAGCTCTTCAAATGCTCACCCCTCCCCTGACAGTAGTAACAGCATTTATTGAGCACCTACTGAGTGCAGTGTGCTGTACTAAGCGTTCGGGAAAATGTGCAGATGCACAAGTAGATGAGGGGTGGGAGGTGAGGGGGACCAGGAGAGCTAGGAGCATGGGGAAGCCAGGACATGGGTAGACCAAAGTTAGTGAGACTGGGACCAAGGGAAGATGGGAGCTGGCAAAGCTGGGAGAGAGAGAAGACTAGGGGCTAGGGGAATCAGGAGCCAGGTGAGACTGAAGCCTGGGGGACATGGAGCTGAGGGAGCCAGGGGCATGGCAGAGGCAGGGGTTGAGGGAGTCTGGAGCTAGGGTTGAGTGGGTTGATGTGTGGAAACAACACTGGTATATATTTCTTTGACACTCTCATCTACTCCTAGTTCCACTGCTCAAAGTAAAATCTTGGTGTCCATAGGCAGAAGACATGGTTTCCTCAGTCTGAGGCCCTGCTGATCGCTCTCTCTATCTCCATCTGGAGTGACCTCCTCAGTTCACCTCCATCCCCTGTTCCTCTCGGTACTGATGAACAGTGTGGTCTAGTGGAAAGAGGATGGAACTGTGAGTCAGAGGACCTGGGTTCTAATTCCTTGGGCAAGTCACATCACTTCTCTGGGCCTCAGTTACCTCATCTGTAAAATGGAGAGTAAATCCTTCATAATCTGACTTAGACTGTGAGCCCCTCGTGGGACAGGGATAACGTCAGGTCTGAGTAGCTTGTATCTACCCCAGTGCTTAATACAGTGCTTGGCACATACTAAACTCTTAACAAGTACCAGAGACAGCCATAAAAACTAGGCTGCCTGGTCCCATTTTTGCAGGCTGGGCTCAGGCTAATTGGAGGATCCCTGTGTCCTGACCCATAAAGTGGATGCTGGAGAGGGCCACCCAGCGACCCTTGCTTCCCACGAGGTGTGGTGATATCTCTTGGGGCAAAGCTTAAGGTGTGGAATGCTGGTCAGTGGTTGGATCTACAGTGTCTATCCTGGACCTTTCCCCGCTGCAGGCCTCTGGGTCTGGAAGCACACAGAGAGTGTTCTGGGTCTCAAGAAAGTTGCCTGGAGTCAGGGAGGCCAGAGAGTGTTCCAGCCCTGGGGTGGGAGAAACTGGATTCAGTGGGAATCCCCTCTAGGCGGTAAGTTCATTGCGGGCAGAGAATTTGTCTACCAACTCTGTTATATTGTACTCTTCCAAGGGATTAGTACAGTGCTCTGTACATAATAATCACTCAATAAATATAACTGACTGACTGACTGACTGGAAGGGAGACAGCAAAGGAGCCACTGAGTTCCCGAGTACACGTTCTTTCTATGAGATAGGAGTAAAACAAACTCCCCTGACACCTAATGTTAACTTTTTACCCCAAGTTCTCCTCCTTTTGGCACTGATTCCCTCTCTTCTCCTCCCTTGTCCCCCTAGCCTCAGAATAAATGGTAACTTTCCCCAACCACCCAATAGGCATTCCTGACTTTGGTGGGGTGCTGCTTTTTGAAGAACTCTGCCAGGGGATCTGAAGTTCTGAGTGCTTTGAGAGTTAATGGTTAATTACTATAATTCCCCAGCAGAGCTGGGCTTTTGCGCCCTTGCCAAGACACCCAAACGTGTGCCCAGGAGTTTCACAAAGAAATGGCATCAAAGGGATGGAGTGCGGGAGGCAGCCAGAGCAGAAAACAGAAGAGACCCAAGACCCCCACCTCTGGTGCTGAAATGAGGGCTCATTTTTAGGAGGAGAGGAGCTGCAGCCCTCAGCCCAAGGCATGTCCTACACGATCCGGGACATTGTCTCTTCCCAAGAAGGAAGGGTGCCTCAGAATGTGGCTTTCAGATGTGTTCTGGGAATCCCACAGGATTTTCATTTTCCCTTAATGGAAACAGGGGGATGAATGGAAGATGAAAAATCCTCAGGGGATCTGGCAACCGTAGGTGAGGGTGGGAATGGGGGCTGGGTCAGTTGCACCACTTTCTGGATGTTTCCTGTTTGTTGGATTTCCCACCTCTGGGCCCCAGGCAAGGAACAGAACCCCCTATGCCAGCAAGAGAGAGCCAGGGGAAAGAGAGCCAGAAACCTTTGAGCACTGAGTGGGAACACTAAAGATGCCCCCCACACACACTCCCAAACTCCCAAATGCCTCTTGGCCATTGTCAGAGGAGGAAGGAGGGGAAAAGGGGAAGAAAAAGTCTTGTCGAAACAAGTTCGGCCGCATCAACAGCACATTGTTTGAAGCAAACAAAGCCAAACCTAAGCCTCCTCTGGGAGGAGCAGGGCTGGTTCAGAGGGCTGGACTCTTGCCCAGCCAGAGTGACATTGGACTCTTCACAGTTGAAAGAGAGGGAGGAAAGGAGACCGGATGGGGAGCTGAGCTGTCTGTGCAAGATGCTACCAAAAACCTGGCGGGTTTCCCCAAAATCTCCTCTTGACACTCCCACATATTCTCCGCTCTTTCTTCCTACCTTTCCGTTTCTTCTTTCTCATGTTTTCTCCTCCTGTCCATTCCTATTCCTTTCTCCTCCAGCCCCAATTTCCTCCCTCTCTGTCCCCTAATACTTTTCCATTCTCCCTCCCTTGCCCCACTGTACTCCTTAAACCTCCTCTCCTGTTCCCAAGTCATTCTCGCCTGGGTCACTGTGAGCGATCTGACCCCGGATCCAGTACCAAGCAGAAGCAGCATGCCTTAGTGGATAGAGCATGGGCCTTGGAGTCAGAAGGATGTGGGTTCTAATCCTGGCTCTGCCACATATCTGCTGTGTGACCTTGGGTAAGTTACTTAACTTCTCTGAGTCTCAGTTCCCTCATCTGTAAAGTGGGGATTAAGAGTCTGAGCTCCATATGGGACAGGGACTGTGTCCTACCTGATTAATTTGCATTTACTCCAGCACTTAGAACAGCAAGTAATAGTAATCCCTTGACAGGTATCATAATTATTGATTATTATTATTATTAGGTGCTCATCTAATAATCCAGATCCATGGAATACTAGAATTCCCAGCTGGGAGGCACCTCAAAAGGTCAACTAATTCATGCCCCTGCCTCCAGGAGAGGATGTGAGTACCACCACCACCACCATTTAGATACCAAAGTTGCTTGCCATAAGAAGGCTGGATTCTGGGTCAGAGAGTTAGGTAACCCAGGAGCAATTAGTTCTAGAGGCTCAGGGGTCCTTAGAGAACAAGAACTGCTCCTCTGAAAACTGGAGGTTATTTTGGCCTGAAGGTTAGACTGATTTCAGTAGAAAACCAACCCTGTTCACACTTGGAAAAGGAGAAACTCCTCCAGTTCAAAGAAAGCACTATGAAACACAGCACATTCGTGCATGTCTGTAATTTATTTGTTAATATTAACATCTGGCTTCCCCTCTAAACTGTAAGCTCATTTTGGGCAGTTGTCTATCAACTCTGTTGTGCTGCATTCTCACACATTCTTAATACAGTGCTCTGCACACAGCAAACACACAATAAATACCACTGATGATAATCACAAAACACTGTGGCTTATCCTCAATGAGGAAGGACTATGTATGTGCGTTGTGGGGGAAATGCAAGGGGACATGAATATGAGTTTCACAAATGTTTGTGTATATGAAGATGTGCATACCTGCTGCAGGCAAGGATATGATATGGGTAAACCACTATTCAACTTTCATATTTTCAGCACCAGGATCTCAGGGTTCTCTCTTCCTGTCCTAGACAAACCAACTCACCCAGCAAGCTCCACCCTCCACTCCAAGCCACCACTTTCTCTCTCCCACTCCCAACTTCTCAGTAGGAGGAGATCAGAATTCCCCAGTCCCATCAGGAAAACAGTGGAGTTGTTTTCGCTGTGGAGCAGAAGAGCCTCAAACCGTGCTTCATCCTGAGCCTCGGGACCCGGCATTGGTAGAGAGGATGGCATCCTTTCACCTGGGCATAAGGGGTAAGGGGAAGTTCTCACCACAACAGTGTTCTGAACATAGTAAGTGTTCAATAAATACTAATGATTGATTCTCACCACCACTACTTCCCCACTCCAGGCTGTCCATCTTCTTGCAGATGGGCACCCCACTGTATTCTCCCCTTTTCACCTCCCTTGTAACCCACTCAGATCTGTTTCTTCATCTCTCTAGATGAAAGAAGGGCAATGTGGGGATGAGAGGAAGCAGACATTTCTGCTCTCCTGTGACTATGTTAAACTCTCTAATCATTTCAGCCTGTTGTTTACAGTCAACAGAGAGAGGCTTTGGAGGGAGCTGAGAAGATCTGATCCTTAAGCCCAAGAGGAAACCCTTCCTATTCTACTCCATGAGGTGTCACTGACTCAGAGGCTACGGGCAAGAGAGGGGGCCCTGACAGAGCTGGGAGATGGAGCCAGGGAGTCTTCCCTGACTGATGGAGGACCAAAGAAGAATTGCAGGTTCTACTTTGCTGAAGGATTTAGAGACAAACTGCTTAACTCTGTGTCTCAATGAGAGCTACTGAGTAGTAGGACAGTCCTTCCCACCTTAGGGGACTTTGCACCTCAAGCCTCCTCCTCTTCAATCCCTCTTTAGTTTGCCCTATATGAAGCGGCACAAAACATTTTCAAATTCCATTCTGAACACATCTTTCATCCAACTCCTCTCCTCAAAACCTCCCAGTGGCTATCGCATAAAATAAAAATCCTTTCCACTGCTTCAATCTGCTGCCTTCCCTTTTCTTATCCACTCTCTCCTCCTGCTCCATTCCAATCAAAGGCATATATTGAGTGCTTACTATGTGCAAAACACCATACTAAGTGCTTGTGCTCTATGCTCAACTGCAACTCTCCCTTTACAACTCTCATCTCCAATTCATTGCACGGGCCTCTCTCCTGGCCACAGACCTCCATTCCTGTTCTGCCAAACTACAAAGCCTTAAAGCCCTCCTAAAATGCCTCCTCCTCCAAGAGGTATTCGTTGATGAATCCTCCACGTTCTTAATCTGCCCTCCCCATCAGCCGCTTAAGCACTCACACAAATATCAATTCATTTGCTATTTAATGGCTTTCTAGTATTTCTTCATCTTCTGTACCTATTTCCTTACTGTTTTCTCTTTTGCTCATTTGGCAGTCTGCTCCTCCATGTTCCCCTCGATTACAGATTGCTTTCTTGTATTTATTCATCTTCCGTAGTGATTCGCTTACTCTTTTCTCTTTTGCACATCTGGCAATCTGTTCCTCCTTGTTCCCTTGTTTAGCTCTTCAAGGGTCAGGACTGTGTCTTTTACTCTCTGAGCCCTAAGGGCCTAGAGCAGTGCTCTGCCCACGGTAGACATTAAATAAATGTCACTGCTGGTTTATGGGGGCAAAGGATCTTTCAGGACCTGGTGGCAGTGGCAATGACCTGGAGTCTGGGTCCTTACCTGTAATTGGGTCGATGGCAAAGTTGCCATGCTGGTTTCCGCTGATGATATGGAAGGTCAGTTTGCCTTTGGAGCTGGAATCTTGGTCCCAGGCATCCAGCTGCAGGACGGAGGTGTTCAGGGGTGCATCCTCACGGACTGAGGGGTAGAAGACTGGTCGCGACATCTGCGGAGGATTGTCATTGACGTCAGTGACTTCGATGAAAACCTCAGTCACAGCAGAGAGGGGGACCGAGCCGAGGTCAACCGCCAACACCGTCAGCCAGTAATGCGGGGTGCGCTCCCGATCCAGGGGCCCCACGGTCCGGATCGTCCCTGGAACACAAACAAAGAGGCCCCGTACAAGTAGCAGAGGATAAAGTGGTGACCAAAGGGGAGACAGGGTCAGGCATGACAACCGATTGGTAACTTTGAAGCCCCATCAACACTGCTAATGCCCCTCCCACCAACTTTGTTGATGGCCAGTCATTGAGGGCTGGATCCTGTGAACATGCCACTGGGTTGCCCAATTTACAAGAGTATCTCCTTTTCCTACTGACCTCGCTACCATTGCCACCAACACTAGACCCAGGAAATGCAAGCACCTGACTATATCAATATCCCCAGGGCTCCCCACACCTCCTGACACATATTTCCACGAGCACTGGAAGCTTTGAAGACCATGTCCCATTTTCTGGGCTAAGCTTAAAACACATCTGCCACTATGATTCATAATATGTGTTCTCTTTATCATTCCCAAATGGATTATATACATTGTGGGTTATTTGAAAGATATTTAAGCTCTTAAATGCTGAAAACATGCCATCTCATGCTCTCCGCTATATTGTAAGCTCCTTGAGGACAGGGATTGTGATTACTAGCTCTAGTGTACTCTCCCAAGCTGTTAGTAGTGGTCTATAAAAACTGCTGATTGTTATAAATACCATTGATTGTAGTCCATCCTGTGTTGTTCTCCCCCTTCCTTCCCTCTATCTCCCTCCCTTCCTTCTTTCCCACCTTCTCTCTCTCCCTCCCTTCTTTCCCTCTCTTGCTCTCTCTCTTTCCCTCCCTCAGGGCTCTGACTCTTCTCTTTGCCCATCTGGGGTCAGGAATATGATGATTTACAGAGGCAGACTGTGCTATTCTCACAGGCCCTTGGAGTTGATAAAAATACATTTGAGGTCCAATTTAGCGCTCTCTCTCTCTCTCTTTTAGTGGTACTTGTTAAGTGCTTACTATGTGCCAAGCACTGTACTAACCACTGGGATAGGTACAAGCTAATCAGGTGGGACATAGTCCACATGGGGCTCATGGTCTTAATCCCCCTTTTACAGACAAGGCAACTGAGGCACAGAGAAGTTAAGTGACTTGCTCAAGATCACACAGCAGACAAGTGGCAGAGCTGGGATTAGAACCCAGGCCCTCTGACTCCCAGGCCCGTGGTCTTTCCGCTAGGCCACAGGAAGTCCAGGGTATTTTAAAGCCAATTCAGAGCAGCTCCAAAAACTCTAGGACTTTTTGTCTTGCAGCTTGGAGCAGGCTCACTGGGACTCCCCAAAGTCTGTGCTCTAGCTCTAGAACTAGAAGCTCAGAGACCCCTGGGGTCTAAAACCCTCTCCCTTTCTTCCTTCTCCCCCTCAACTTTAGTCACGTCTAGGGGTGTGGTGTGGCCATTCTTCTCCTAATGGAGAAGCGGGATCCAAGCAGCCGTCCCCGTTTTGCCTTCTTGGGGTCACTATTGCCCTCCGTTCCCTCAGACCACCTAGAGCCCTCCGTACCCGTTTCATGGTCAATACTGAAGGTGGCCAGGCCGGTGCCCTCCCGGAGGAAGTACTGCAGTTCTCCGTCTCTGCCTGGGTCGGGGTCCTGGGCGGCAGCCGTCATGACCAATGTGCCTCGGGGACTGTTCTCCTGCACGGAGCCTCTGGACACGAAGGAGGCAAAGTGAGGAGGGTGCAGGTTTTCATTAACATCCAGAACGGACACTTCCACATAGCAGGTGGAAGAGCGGGAGAGGGGTTTCCCACCATCACTGGCCTCCACCGTCAGATTGTACAGGGCCCTCGTCTCAAAGTTCAGCTCTCTCTCGAGGGTCACAGCGCCTGTCCACTTGTCCACCTGGAAGGTCCCCTGAGCGTTATCCACTAGGGCATACTTCACCTCGCCCCCAGGGCCGGCGTCCGGGTCAAAGGCCTCCAGGAACAGGACGAGGGTCCCCGGGGGCGCATCTTCGGGGACCTTCAATCGGTTCAGCTGTGGGATGCACCGTGGAGAGTTGTCGTTGACGTCTTCCAAAGTCACCACCACGTCTGTAACTGAAAACAACTGGGGGTCCACAGTGGGCTGGTCTCGAGCCTCCACCGTCAGCACGTAGCGGGGCCAAGACTCCCGATCCAGAGACCCCGTGACCACCAGCTCCCCGGTGACAGCGTGAACAGAGAACTTATCGCTGGGGGTCAGGAGGGCATATCTGACCTTGCCATTGTCTTCCTTGTCAGCATCGTCCGCTCTCAGCCGCATGACTGTGGTCCCCGGTTGGGTGTCTTCAGGAATCCTTACCCGGTACCCGCCTGGGGGAAACCTGGGCACGTTGTCATTGGCATCCCCCACGTTCACCGCCAGCTGCTTCCAAGAAGACTTCTGTGGGATGCCCAGGTCATGCACCGTCACATTGAGGACGTAAAAACTGGAGGCCTCGTGGTCCAGTGGAGCAACGACCCTGAGCAGACCGGTCTCCAGGTCGATGTCAAAGCAGCTTGCCTCATTCCCTTCGGCCAGACTGTAGACCAGCATGCCGTTGAACCCTGAGTCATGGTCAGTGGCTGTGAGGTGAGCAATGGTACTGTTGACGGGGACATTCTCCATGACGTCTATGCTGCGGGGGAAGCTTTCTTCAAACTGAGGCCCGTGACGGTTGATCTGGTAGGTGCTGAGGGAGGTGTACTCTTCGGAGTTTGCTTCCTGTACCTGAGACCGGATGGAGTGAATGATGGTCTCCGTCAGGTGCCGGAGCACCCCTGTTTCCTCACACCGCATCAGAACCGGAGAGCCCGGAGCAGCCACGGTCACATTCAAGGTGGTGGGCAGAGCGTTGTGTTCCCCATCAGAGGCTGTAATTTGCAGAGAGAAGTGAGGCTGAGCACCAGCAGGCCCCTGGAGGGTGCGTCTGAGAGTAATCACTCCAGAGAAATGGTTCAGGTCAAAATACTGCAACTCATTACCGGACACGATTTCGTACTTGAGGCTCTGAAGCTCGTCCCTATCGATGGCCGACATAGTGGCCACCTGTTCTCCCACCTGCAAGTCCCGGGGGATGGTCCCACTGCAGTTGGCCTTCTCGAACATGGGAGAATTGTCATTCAGGTTGTTGAGCATGAGGGAGATGGAGACTTCGGTCTCCTGGCGAAAGGGCGAGCCCCAGTCTGAGGCCCAGACCTGAAAGTGGTAGAGTCTTTGCATGAGCTCATAATCCATGAGCTTGGAAGTGGAGATGATCCCTGAGTAGGGGTCTATGGAGAACGGAACTGATTTTGGATAGGCAATGGAGTAGGTGACGAAACCGTTCTCCCCGCTGTCGTTATCTGTGGCTGTCACAGTCAAGACGCTAGTACCGGGAGAGATGTTTTCATCAAAGGTCCCATGATAGGAAGACTGGGAGAACATTGGGGCGTGATTGTTACAGTCAACAATGTCCACAAAGACGGTGGTGGAGGTCTGCCCTGGAGAGGTACCAATAGCAAGTTTATAGTGGGACCGCTCGTGGAAGTCCAATGGCTTAGTGGTGGTGATCAGTCCAGTGTGGGCATTGAGTTGGAACCCCGTGCTGTCTGAGGTGGGTTGCAAAACATACCTCAGGTTGGGAAAAACCGGGGAAATGCTCACCATCACGACACGGCTTCCGGGCGGGGAGAACTCGCTGAGGCGCACTCGGTAGACATCTTGGTCGAACCGTGCTGAGATGAGCTTGGAAGGGGGAAAGTGGACCCTTTGGATCTGGGAGTACAGAGGGGGTTTGCTCCCGTCTCTGGCCCGGAGACTGAGGTTGAATCCCGAGGAATGCTCCATCCAGTTAATCTCCCTGACCGACACCACGGTGAACTTATCGCTCCCGACGGCTGGCTCGACGACCCGGAAATGCTTCCCCGGGTCACCCTCCACGATGTCCACGGCACTAACCTCGGCGTCGCCAGCCTCCACTACCAAAGTGGCATAGGCAAGGTCAGAGTCCACCACCGTTATCGACTTAATGGCCGGCGGCTTCCTGAGGGCCGCCTCCACTTGGACGACGAGGCTAGCTAGGTTGCCGAAGCCATTGCCTTCTGCGATCTTCCTCATCCGGTCCACGGCCAGGACCCGCAGCTCATGCCTGCCCCGGTGGATGGCGCTGAGCTTCCCGGTGACAGTCACCGCCCCACTGGTGGGGTGGACGGCAAAGAGCTCCGACCGCGGGTTAAAGGCATAGTAGAAGCCGGCATTCTGACCCAGATCAGCGTCGGTAGCACTGACCGTGCAGATGGTTCTTTTGGGAGGTGTGTTGTCCGGGATGGTGACTCTGTAGGAAGGTGGGGAGAAGAGCGGCTTCAAATCGTTCCTATCCAAGATCTGGATTCTCACGTGGGTCGAAGCTTCAAGCTCTGAGGTTTTTTCCGTGGCTTGAATGAGGAGCGTGTAACTCTCTTTAACTTCCCGGTTCAGTATGGCCGTGTTGCCGCTCTTCGTCCTTATCCTCAAAAAGCAGAAGTCCCCCACTACATGTTCCTCGGTTTTAAAGATGCCAGCGGGGTCTCCCGAGGCGATGCGGTACCTCACTGCCCATTGGGGGTCTGCCAGATAGATGCCCATTTTGACGTAACTCTCCACGTAGGTCTTGGGCGCAGAGTTCTCATAGATGGAGGCGTTGTACACAAGGTGGGTGAAGTGAAGAGGTGGGGAGCTGGTCTCCCCTTGGTCCCCCTCACAGGGCAGGTACCGGAGCAGGACCAGGGCAACTGCCAACACGCACCTCCGGGTGGCGACGTCCATGGTCAGGGACTGCCTGAGTCTCTGAGGGACAACAGAAACAGAAGGGTCAGTGTGGAAATCTGGGACTACTCACAATGATTACTATGGCATCTACTGACTGCTTACTTTGTGCTCTACTTGAGGGTTGATACAAGACAATCAGATCAGACCCAGTCCCCATTCCACCTGGGACTAAGAGGAATTTTCAAGCCCATTTTACAGATGAGGAAGCTGAGGCCCAGAGGGCCTAAGTGATTTTTCCATGATCACCCAGCAGGTCAGTGGCAAGGCTGAGACCAGTACTCAGGTCTCCTGACTCCTAGACCTCTGATTTCTCCCCTGGGTGGCCATGGAACTCCTCCAGGTATCTGCCGCCTCCCGGTGCAGCCCTCTGGGCCCTCGGCATCCTCCTCCACAGGGCCTCCCCGGGATCCAGCACCTGCTCTCTTCCGTGTCACCGGGGGACCTCCATCCCAACCCGCCTCCCACCACCCTGGTGGGAGAGAGGAAAACAGCCACAGCACGGTGCCGCCTCCTCGGGAAGACCGTGGCAGCTGCTGCCGGAGCACTCACTGTGGCCGCGGTTGTGACTGTGTACTCTGAGTTGTGAGGAGCCTGAAATCTGGTCTTCTGGCTTCAGTGTTCTACTGAGGTTTTATTTTCATTTCTATGTTGTCTTAATGATGAGTTTTGTCTCTCCTTACGTACCTGTCGTCAGTCCCCTTCTCCCCTCTTTATTTTCAGACTGTGAGATCCCTGATGGAGAGACACAGTGTCTAATTCCCATCTGTGCATTCTTTTCCAGGGCTTAGTACAGTGCTCTGCAATCACTCAGTCAATCAATGGTATTTATCGAGTGCTTACTGGGTTCAGAGCACTGTTCTAAGCACTTGGGAGAATACAACACAACATAGTTGGAAGACACGTTCTGTTGCCCACGACAAGCTTACAGTCTAGAGGGGGAGAGAGCCATTATAAATAGTCGATACATGTTATATATATTATGTTACGTTATAACACAATAACATCTTTCCACTAGGTCATGCTGGCTCTGAGAGATGATTGGGTCCCAGGAGTGTAACAGAGGAAGACGACTGTAAAACACACATAAAATGGATTCAACATTTGTCAAGGCAGGACCTTCTATCTTCACCGTTTCAGTACTCTATCACCTAGAACTGGTACTTCCTCTCTTCTCCCAAGTTTAAAGCCAAGGCTGGGAGGCTTCCAAGGTTTCCAAGTCAATATCCTTGCCTCCTTGATCTGGAAGGGATTTCCACAGGACAATTATTTAATCCTATCTTCAGGTAGGACAACACCCAAATGAGATGGCAGGGTGTCCATCCGTTTCATTACTCTTTCTGGTACCTCTCAACCTCCCACTCACTAGTACTAACAACAGTGGTGCATACTACTTGCCAGACACTGTGCTAGGCACTGAGCTAAGTACAAGATTATTAGATTGGTCACAGTCCCTGCACACATGGGCCTCACAGTCAAAGTGGGAGGGAAAACAGTTACTGAATTCCCATTTTACACATGAGGAAACTGAGGTCCAGAGAGGTAAAATAGCTTGTCCAAGGTCATGCAACAGGCAAGTGGTGGAGCAAGGATTGAAACACAGGTCCTCTGACTCCCAGGTCTCTGCTCTTTCCCTCTGCTTCTCACTAATATTGTTGTCATCAGAGGCCTGGGGAGGGATCTCTCTAAGGGCATAATTCCAGAGGGTATTGTAAAGTAGACCGATTAAAAAAACCGAAAATCACTCCAGTTAGTTATTAAAATGAAGCAGGGGAGAGGCACTTTTTATTGGTTTTTGAGTGTGAGAAAGGGATATCAGAAATTGGGTTACTCAGAGGTGTGTAGGTTTCCTAAAAGAGTCCTAGACCAGGTGCCACTGCTTCCTGTTTTAAATCTGCTCTGCTTGCCAGTTATTGGGTGCCTTCTTAATTAAAACAAGAAAGACTTGTTTTTCCAGCCTCCACTCTGTCTTCAAAGGCTTGGGAGAGTTAAAACTTTCAGGGGAACAGACGAGACACTGATTCCGAACTTTCTCTTATGCTGGCCTGGCTGACGCTTCAAGGCTGTAGAGCTGAGAGCTCCAAGCACCTTGTTCTCTCTGCCCCTCATTTATTCCCAAAGGCTCAGCATCTGACCTTGCTCTCTCTGCTCCTCATTTATTCCGGAAGGTTCAGCATCTGGCCTTCTAATTGGAGACTGCCACACTGACCAGGATCATGCTAATAATGATAATGATAATGGAATTTGTCAAGTGCTTACTGTCAAGCTGTCCTAATAATAATAATGATGGTATTTATTAAGCGCTTACTATGTGCCAAGCATTGTTCTAAGCACTGAGTGAAGAGGTAGAGAAAAGGCAATCCGACCAGACAGTTCCTGTTCCATATACCACTCACAGTCTGAGTAGGAGGGACGAGAATTTTATAGATTAAGAAACTGAAGCCCAGAGAAGTTATTGTTTTACTTAATGGTATTTGTTAAGTGCTTACTAACTGCTGGGGTAGATACAAAGTAATCAGGTTGGACACAGTCCATGACCCACGTGGGGCTCACAATCTTAATCCCCATTTTATTGATGAGGCAACTGAGGCACGGAGAAGTTAAGTGAATTGCCCAAGGTCACACAGGGAGGAGCAGGAATCTGAACCCAAGTTCTTCTGACTCCCAGGCCCATGATCTATCCACTAGGTAAGTAATGGATTGGGATGGTCAAGTCCTGATGTTATTCTCAGCCCCAAAACCTAGCCAGGACTTCATGTTGTGGGGCCTTAGATGCAGAAGGGACTTCTGGGGTCATTCTGTATAAATCTGTCTCCTGGTAGGTCCCAAAGCACCCCAGATAGCTGTTCAATCTCCCTCTGTCCTGTTCCTGGGACTGATGCCCATCATGGTCCCTTCCCCCAGACTCCTCTATAGTTCCCTGAGCACGGTTTAACTACTCCAGAACCGACTCCACTACCATTCAGGGTGACATGTGGCCACAAGCTGTGCCAACTCATCTACACATCACTGGCGTGTGAAAAAGCCCATGCTCACACAGGTCAGCAGCAGTGCAAAGTCAGACAGATCCCAGCATGCCCTGCACTTTAGCTCCCACAGGAACAGCCTGGAGAAGACTCACCACAAGGACACAATCCAGGAGTTGGGTAGAGGGAGTTTTCACCCTGTCCTGAGAGAGTGTCCAATATGTTCGATGGAGAGAGCTGAGTGAATCTGAGTGGGTGACTGGACAGATG
This sequence comes from Ornithorhynchus anatinus, assembly GCF_004115215.2. Classification (NCBI taxonomy): domain Eukaryota; kingdom Metazoa; phylum Chordata; class Mammalia; order Monotremata; family Ornithorhynchidae; genus Ornithorhynchus; species Ornithorhynchus anatinus. Next base: position 32,998,633 of record NC_041749.1, on the reverse strand, counting down.
TATTCATAGCTACATATGGGCATGCATGGAGGGGATGTGTGTATCTGGGGTCATATGGACACGTGTTTGCGTGTGTGTGTGGCGGCGGGAGGGGGGGAGGGGGTTAGTGGATTCAGCACGGGCCTTGGAGTCAGATTCTAATCCCAGCTCTGCCTTTTGTCTGCTGTGTGACCTTGGGCAAGTCACTTAATTTCTCTGTGCTTCAGTTACCTCTTCTGTAAAATCGGGATTAAGACCGTGAGCCCCATGTGGGACAGGGAGTATGTCTAGTCTGATTATCTTGTATCTACCCTAGCTCTTAGAACAGTGCTTGACACATAGTAAGTGCTTAACAAATACTATCATTATTATTATTATTTCATGCCTAGTGGACTGCTTCCCTCCCTGTGCAAGCTGCAGAGTTGTTTCCCTGCATTGTCCTGGAAACAGGAGAACCCCTGGATCAAGTGCAGGTGAACCCACCTCGGTGGGCACTGGACTGCTCATATAGTCTTAGTTCTTCACTTTGGGCAGCAAGGTGGAGGGCTACAGACACTTTTTGGCCAGAGCTGAGAGGCTCAGGCTAAAGAGAAGTGATTTCTTCCTGATTCTGAGTCCCCAAGCTCATGGCAGATCTGATCGCTGCTCAGCAAGGCAGAGCAAACCGAGCAGCAAGTTGGAGCTTGCTAGAGGCTGCTCCTTTCAATCGTTTTTCTCTGTCAGAGTCCAGAAAGAAGGTGTGTGTGAGTGGCAAGTACAGGCAAGGGCTTACGAAAGGGGAAGACAGGGACGATACGTAACTGGTAAGGTGGTGGTTGGGGGGAGTTGGTGGGTCTCCAGGACTGTCACAGGGGCATGATCTCCTAAAAAGGGAATGACAATGGCCACAGAGGGATGGAAGGGAATGCTCTAGACTGCGACCTTTGTTCTGAGCCCGTCGGTGTCCAAAAAAGCCCTCCCCGTGCTGAGCCTCTATTATCCCTCAATACCCCAAGGCAATTCTATGATACTTCCCCCAGAGAAGCCTTCTCCATGGATCGGCACATGCTCTGGAGCTTGAGAATTCATCACCCCTACCCGAGTACTCAGAAACAGGAAGGTTATTCTTGCATCATAACCAGAGCAAATTTCCTGGGCTCAGATTTCAACTCAGTCTAAAACATGCAGTCCCAGTATTGGAGAAACTTTACGCTTGATATGAAATGTACTGAGTGCTCAGGATGGGCTTCTCAGCCCCAGATTCCTTAGCTCCAGCCTCAGTCAGACCATTCCTCCAGGCCCCAGCCTCATCAGCCATCTCTCAAGCCCATTAGCCACCCTAAAATCAGTTGATCTATTAATTAATGGTAGTATTCTGTGCAGAGCACTGTACTAAGTACTAAGGGCTTGGGAGAGTACAATAGAGTTAGAAGACAAAATCCCTGTCCTCAAGGAGCTTACGTCTAATAGGGTGACAGACACAAATTAAATTACTGATACAGAGGAGAAGAGAATGTAAAGATGGATATATGAATAAGTGCTAAAAGAGTGGCCTATAGAAGCAACGTGGCTTAGTGGAATGAGCATGGACCTGGGAGTTGGAGGATCTGGGCTCCTCTTGTCTGCTGTGTGACCGTGGGCAAGTGACTTAACTTCTTTCTGTCTCAGTTCCCTCATCTGCAAAATGGGGATTCAACACCTGTTCTCTCCTCCTACTTAGACTGTGAGCCCCATGTGGGACCTATTTTCTTCTATCTACCCCAGTGCTTAGTATACTGCTTGACACATAGAAAGCACTTAACATATACCACAATTATTATTTTTATTACTGGAAGGTTACATGACCAGAAGCACTTTGGGTGATAACAAGCTATATAAATGTGGAACTGGAGCCAAAGCCCTGAGGTGGTTGTTAGGAGGAGAAGACCCTCCTTCTTCTGGTCAAAACCACCTCACTCAGAATAGCCACTCTGACCCCCTCATCTTCTGCTCACCTTTGAGAATGGGTTGTTTAATGGGGAAAACCTGTGGTTAGGGTGGCCATTTAACCAGTTTTATACTGGGACAGTCCAATTTTCAGCTGATGTGTCCCCTTCCTTTTTATAGTATTTATTAAGCTTACTATGTGCCGGGCACTATGCTAAGCACTGGGGTAGATAAAAGCTAATCAGGTTGAACACAGTCCCTGTCCCACATGGGATTGACAGTCTTAATCCCTATTTTACAGATGAGCTAGCTGAGGCACAGAGAAGTGAAGTGACTTGCCCAAGGTCACACAGTAGAGAAGTGGCAGAACTGGGATTAGAATCCAGGTCCTCTAACTACCAGGCCTGTGCTCTTTCCACTAGGCCATGGTGCTTCCTCTATCCAGTACTGACACAGCATTAGAGTGTAAACACCCTGTGGGCAGGAGACATATTACTTCTTTATTCTATACTTTCCAAGTGTCTGGCATAGTGCACCACACTCACTGGGCACTCAAATACTACTGTTACTGCTGCTATCAGGTCCAGTATTTTTACTTTAGGTGTCCATCTTCCCCCCGCATCAACTCCCACCTCTGTGTCTCCCAGCTCCAAGGTAGTGCCCACGTTTCCAATCACCTGGGAAAGGATCACCACAGCTCAGGAGCAAGGGAAGACAGGGGAAGAAGGGGTGAAGACAAGTTCAGAAACTGTATAAAGTCTGTGATTTTCCACAAAGATCATTTTCACGTGCTTCGTTACGACATTCTTACTTAGTGTAAGCTCCATAGTTGTGCTGCATCTATTGCTTTCAGCATGATGAATATAATTTCCAAATAAAACACTTATGAATGTCACTAGAAATGGATGGAAGTACAGACACCAGTTGCTCCCACAAGTCAGTCAATTGTATTTATTGAGCACTTACTGTGTGCAGAGCACTGTACTAAGCGATGGGAGAGTATAATAGAATGATGTAACAGACACATTCACTGCCTACAGCGAGCTTACAATCTAGGGGGGAGACGGTCATTAATATAAATGAATAAATTACAGGTATGTACTTAAGTGCCGTGGGGCTGGGAAGGGGGATGAATAAAGGGAGCAAGTCAGGGTGATGTAGAAGGTAGTTGAAGCAAAGGAAAAGAGGGCTTAAGGAAGGACAAGGAACACGCAGGCTGATTTTTAATTTTTGATATTTTAATAGTCAAGATTCATTTATATGCAAAAAAAAAATAAGCGTGGAAGGGGAGTTTCAGTAACGTGCTTCTGAAATTCTATATCTGTAGCTGGCCTATGAGATTACCCAAACAGCTGCTGAAAAGAAAACTGAAATTGGGAAACCGAAAGGCAGGAAAAAGAGGAAGTGTTTTAAGGGCAAGGTAAAACAAAGCCTCAGACAGTGTTACAGCTGAAAATGGAGAGTCAGTTGCCAAGGAGAGACCTGCATGGCACATTATCATCAGGAAGGGAGTGGCTCTGATAAAAAACTTGGCATATAATGAGACAAGGAGGCACAAGAGAAATCAGCACCAGGTGCTGTGTACCTTAAGCATGACTTTAAGCTCCTTATGAGCAGGGAATGAGTCTACTAACTCTGCTGCACTCTCCCAAGTCCTTAGTACAGTGCTCTGCACATAGTAAGCACTCAATAAATACCATTGATAATGATGACAAGACAACAAAGGAACATCCTTTTTGTGTGCACAAGGCAGTTAGAACTGAAGGCCTCACATTTGCTCTTTCAGCCAAACACACACACACTCATCATCAGCGCTTTGTACAGTGCCTGGCACATAGTAAGCACTTAACAAATACCATTATTATCATTATTATCAGCGCCCTTCATAGTCAATGGTGCCTTCTTTGAATCTTAAAATGCCAATTCTGTCCTAGTGTACCCTCTCAAGTGTTTAATACAGTGCTCTGCACATAGTAAGCACTCAATAAATACCATTGATTGATTGACCGACAACCATATGATCTGTGATATATACCAATGATATGCATACAAATCAGGCAAAGGACCACTGTACAAACACTGTTTCCCCTTCCTTTGTACAAGTAGTGGAGTGGGAGGAGTGAAGGGACTGAAGGGAAGACCCACAGCCAGCTAGCCATAGCTATCAAGCCATAGTCAGCTAACCACAAAGGTGGAAAGACACAGGGCCACCCACACCCACATATCTCCCGGGGCCAGCTCCTCCATGCCCAAGATCTGGAATGAGGTGGAAAAGGAAGTGAGATGGTTTGAAGATCAATTAAACCAGAAAATAAAGGAAGTGGGAAGGTTAATTCACAGGGTGAAAGGTAACGGGGTGATTTCAGGCCCTTCTGAACAGACAGCCTCATTTCCAGTCTCCTTGAGCACACAGACTTTTCCCACAGTCACTGTGGCAACACACATAAAGTTGACAAAGGTTCCCAGTCAGGAAGGTAGGTTCCAGAAGGACATTCCTCTGGCCCCTCCTAGAGTGGCCATTTTCAATTCGTAGACTGGACAGTCTGATTTGCAGCTGGCTTATCCTCTGTCTGATCTGGCCATTTTCAATTCATAGACTGGACAGTCTGATTTGCAGCTGGCTTATCCTCTGTCTGATCCTTTATGCCTGTGAGTGTGCGTGTGTGTGTAAGGGGTGTTGGTAAAGCAGTGTTTGCGTATTGTCAATGTTTCAACTAAGCAGCCTGGCTTAGTGGGAAGCGCACCGACTTGAGAGAAAGAGGTCGTGGGTTCTAAACCCGACTCCGCCACTTGTCTACTTTGTGACCTTGGACAAGTCACTTCTCTGTGTCTCAGTTACCTCATTTGTAAAATGGGGACTAAGACTGTGAGCCCCACGTGGGACAACATGATTACCTTGTATCCCAGTGCTTAGAACAGTGCGTGGCACATAGTAAGCATTTAACAAATACCATTATTATTATAGCTATCTTAAAATGAACAGTACTGGCAGTACACAAAGGTGTTCAATTGTCAAAAGGAGATTCATCAGATGGTCCTCTTTCTTTCTTCTCTTCCTGGGCCACTTGGTCATTAAAAGACCTAGACATGAACATGAATCCTCCTCAATCACCTCCAATGACTCCCCATTTCTTCTCTAATCAAATAGAAATTCTTGACCAAATGCTTCAAAGCTATCCATCAACAACCTTCCTCTTTCCAATTCACTCTCTTTCTGTCAGTCAGTGGTACCTATTGAACACCTACTATGGTTAACACACTGTCCCTGGTAGAGTACAACAGAAGTAAGAAACAGGTTCTCTGCTCTCAAGGAGTTTATAACTTAGTGGAGAGAGACAGACAGCTCTTCTTACTCCTTGCTCCTCCTAAGCAAACCCTCTAAATGTGATTTGCTCTTTACTGTCCCCTCTCAGGCCAGGGTTGCTCTTGCCTTTTGTCCCATGGAGCTCCCCACCACTTATTTCAAATCTATCAAAATCACCTCTGCTACAAAGTCCTCTGAAAAAGTCTCCTCCTCCAACAGACATTCCCTGATTAATTCCCATCTTCTTGGTCATACCAACCCAACAGCCACCTTAACTCCAAGGGAAGATCTGTTTCTTTTATTTGTTAGCTACTGAATTGCTTACTTTGGATTAAAAAAAAATCATTTATATCTAAGCTGTCACTTTTTTACTTATTGTAGTTCAGGTGATTTGTGTCTGCTTACCTTCCTTCAAGGACAAGGAATGTGTTTTTTATATCTATAAAATGTTCTCATGCACTTACTACATGCTCACCTACAGCTGGTGCTCAGTAAATGCTCTTGATGATGATATTGATGATGATGAATCCTCTGCCATGTCTGCAGAGGATAAACCTCCCAACAGATTAAGTTATTTTACAGAATCATATTTTTCCCAGGACTAACAGTGACTTACTATGTGTCAAGCCCTGTTCTAAGTGCTGGGGTGGATACAAGCTAATCGGGTCGGACACAGTCCCTGTCCCACATGGGGCTCACAGTCTTAATCCCCATTTGACAGATGAGGTAACTGAGGCATTAGAGAAGTGAAGAGACTTGCTCAAGGTCACACAAAAGAAAAGTGGCAGAGCTGGGATTAGAACTCAAGTCCCTCTGACTTCCAGGCCCATGCTCTATCCACTAGGCCAAGCTGTTTCATGGCCGGGATCCCATCACGCCTCGATGTGCAAAGGTCCCTGGTCAGCGGCGTGTGGCTCATCATGCTCTGCTCTGTCAGGTAACACAGGGTGGGGCTCCCAGGCAGAAGCTCCTAGCTGAGATCCTGAGGCAAGGAATGGTTATCGTTCAAGTCGCACATTCAGGAGGGAAAGCGGGGAAAATGATTGGCGATCTAATGTTGCAAAAGAGGAAATGAAACACAGAGGTCCTAAAACAGTCTGTCCCAGGATCCTCTCAGCACTCATGCTGGAGGTCTGTGCTGGTTTTCCCCCTCTGGACTGTAAGCTTCCCCCTCTAGACTTTAAGTTAGTTGTGGGCAGGGACTGTGTCTATTATACTGTACTCTCTCAAGTGCTTAGTACAGGGATCTGCCCACAGTAAGCATTCAATAAATACAATTGAATGAATGAAGCTAATTGTGGGCAGGGACTGTGTTTCTTATATCGTTATATTGTACTTTTCAAAGAGCTTAGTATAGTGCTCCACACACAGTAAATACTCAATAAATACATCTAACTGAAAAGTATGATTGACTGACTTCCCCAGAGTATAGCCCCAAGACTGCCATCCGCCTGTAAACCAGGAGTCAGTTGCCACGGAAAGACTAGTGTGGTGAACCACAACCAAGAAAGGAATGGTTCTGTAACACCCTCTCTTCTCATATCCGACAATTTCTCTCCCCACCTTCAAAGCCTTACTGAAGGCACATCTCCTCCAAGAGGCCCTCCCTGACTAAACTCTCATTTCCTTTTTTCCCCACTCCCTTCTGCATCACCCTGACTTGTCCCCTTTATTCACCACCCCCACCTCCAGCCCAACAGTACTTATGTACATAACCATAATTTATTTGTTTATATTGCTGTCTTCCTCTCAACTGTGAGCCCACTGTGGGCAGGGAAGATGTCTGTTATATTGTTGTGTTGTACTCTCTCAAGTGCTTAGTAGTGTCCTGCACATAGTAAGCACTCAATAAATACCACTCATTGATTGATGGACTCTTTTGGAGCAGAATTTCAAAAGGGCTGGGAGACAGGGAGGCCAAAGCGAAAACAGCACCAGGTACAACAAACATCACGGCACAACGTCTTGTGTGTGTGCACTGTGTGGTTGCAACTGTGATTCTCTCCCTAATTGGTTTCTTCATACCTTCATAGGTAAATCTTATAAAATACTTATATAGATATGTAAATATATTATAAACATGTACGCATATATGAATTAGAGAAGCAGTGTGGCTTAGTGGAAAGAGTCCGGGTTTGGGAGTCAGAGATTGTGGGTTCTAATCCTGGCTCTGCCACTTGTCAGACTTGTGACTTTGTGCCTCAGTTCCCTCATCTGTAAAATGGGGATTAAGTCTGTGAGCCCCATAGGAGACAACCTGATTACCTTGAATCTACCCAAGTGCTTAGAATAGTGCTTAGCACATAGTAAGCGCTTAACAAATACCATTATTATATATACATGCATAAATATGCACACATGTGTGCAAAGTCACGAACACAGACACAGACACACACACACATATTCTGTTAGGGATCACATTGCAACTGGAAAGAGTCTGGGAATGGGAGGCAGCTGGTTTCTAACCCCGACGCTCCCGCTTAGCCACTCTATGACTTTAAGCAAGTCACTTAACATTTCTCTACCCCAGTTCCCTCAAATGTAAAATGGGGATACAATATCCATTACTTTCCTCTCAAACTGTGAAACTTGTGGGACAGGGACTATGTCCATTATGATGGTACTGTTATCTACCCCAGTGTTTGGCACCTAGTGAGTGCTTAATAAAGACCATCACTATTATTATTTTTCCCATAGCTTAGTTGCTGGCAGCCCTACCCTCTGCCCATTTGTTTAGCAAGCTAAATTTGATTTGAAAGCATTCAAACAGTTTCATTTTGTTTCAGCTGGAAAACCCTTATTGCAAATATTTGCTCTTGGGCAGGAAAGACAACCAAACCCATTGGCACCCATTTCTGTAGCCAAATGTGACCGGCTGAGATGCCTACTGGCCCATTTTCCTCTGCCCCGAGAGGAACCTGCAAACATCTATTAAAGCACTAGGGCAGTTGGAACAACAGAAAATTTTTTGACGCACTTACAAGTCTGAAATTCGCCCGTGGAGCAGATGCATTTGTTTGAAAACAGACCCCTGACAATTCTCGACTGGAGAACCAATGACCTGAAAGTGTTTTTTTTAAAATTGTATGTGTTATGCGCTTTGTATATTCCAAGCACTGTACTAAATTCTGGGGTAGATACAAGTTAATCAGGTTGGACATAGTGCATGTCCCACATGGGGATCACAATCTTAATCCCCATGTTACAAATGAGGGAACCGAGGCACAGAAAAGTTAAGTGACTTGCCCAAGGTCATATAGCAGACAGGTGGAGGAGCTGGGATCAGAATCCAGGTCCTTTAGACTCCCAGGCCCATGCTCTACCCATTAGGCCAGACTGCTTCTCTAAAACTGAACAGAGGGACTCAGAGAGGACCCCAGGTTCCAGGGGTTTGAGGGTAAACTTGGGGACTCCACACTCCCCCTGCCTATAGTCACCACAGCCCAAAGGTTGCTGCACTGCACTCCAGGTGTCTAATTGTCCTGCCTCTTTAGGAAACACCTGTTAGGGCACACCCAGGCGCTCAGATGATTCGGGAACTGGAGACTTTGGCCACACCAAAGCTTTCTTCCAGCACGCCCAAACTAGTGGACTGAGCTGCTGACAATTTCCCAGTTCACTCAGGTATAACAGCCCACCCCATTTAACACTGCGCTTTCAATTTGCAGACATTAGTTAACCCACACAATGCCTCTGGGAGGCTCAGCAGACCTATTTCCCAGATGAGGAAACTGAGTTTAGCCTGGCTGGCCCAAAGCCACTCTGTCAGTGAGTGGTCAGGCTGAGATTAGAAATCAAGGGTTCTTAATTCATGAGGCTCCCGCCAGAAGTGCATCAGGGAGGTAAAAACATGACTACAGCCTAGAGGGAGGCATCCTCCAGTGGCAGACGGTGTCCAAGTCCTAGATGTTTCACTACCATTTTCACAAACATTTTATGGTCATCATCGAAGCCAACAACTTATTGGGGCAAAATCCCAAATATCAATCAGTCATTACCAGGAAGTAGGACTGCTACCGTTCCTGTGACAAAAGCCAAACCTCAGCTATCAGAACCAGGAAATCACCCTCTTTGCCATCTCTTTGGAGAACCCTCTGGCACAGCTGAGCAGCCTCTGCTAAATCCAATGTTATTATTCTGAGTCTGGCACCGCTCTAAGCGCTGGGGTACAATTGAGAAAACTAAGGCATAAAGAAGTTAAGTGACTTGTTCAAAGTCACACAGCAAGGGAGGGGCAGAGTAGGGATAAGAACCCAGGTCCCCTGACTCCCAGGTCCATGTTCTTTCCACTGGCTTCTCATTAGTCCAGTTGCTCATGCAAGGCCTCTCCAACCTCTCATATCTGGAGAAGCCTCTGCCCTACTCTAAACCCCTTCCCCAAGCCAGGAGGACCCAGCCACATTTACCTTCACTGCTCATGACAGCTGCCCAAAAAGCCTCCGACCCTCTAGCGACACAGAATCCATTCCCCCAGAATGTAATCAAGCGAAGTTCAGTGAACAAGTTGCCTAACTCATCATGAGGCAACAAATTTATGTTTGCAAATACTTCCATCATTTAATAGAAGGGGCCTCGATTCTCCCCTTTCCTGTTTGGGGGGCTACAAGTGAACTCTCCTAGATGATGGTGGGGGATGTGGGGGGAAGATCCATCAACAGTAGTGTTTACCGAGTGTTTATGAGGGCAGAGCACTGTACCAACTGATTTGGAGAATGTAACAGAGTCAGACACAGACCCTGCTCTCACGGAGTTTACATAGTCTAATTGAGGGGGCTGAGACCCAAGCACTTCACCTATGCTCTGGTGGTTGCTAGCAATAGTATGGAAGGATGGAGAGAAGAATAAGCAAGCCAAGGGGCCTTACCTGTTTACCCCCCTAATTCGCTGAGGTGGCTAAGAACCCCTAAATTTTCTCCCAAACCTGAACCAGGCAGGGTAAATTTTCGGTTCTGGTGTGGGAGCAGTAGATGGGCAGGACTTTTAGAGGGGAAACAGAAGGGGTGGGGCTTGGGCCTGGTAAGCAGAAAGATCCGATTTGGGCTTCCAAGGATGTTGGAGATGTAGGCTAGCAGTCCTGCCCAAAACTCTGGGGAAAGACAATAATTATCCATCTCTCAGTTGGAAACCCAGGGTCGTCAGTCAGTCAATAGTATTTTTTGAGCCTTACTGTGTGCAGAACATTGTACTGAGTGCTTGGGGGAGTACAATATAAACAGACATATTCCCTATCCACATCGAGCTTACAGTGTTGAGGGAGCTTAAATCTAGAAGGAGTTTACAGTCTAGATCTGTGTCAAATCTGATCACCCTAGAATGTTTGGAATATAATTAGCACTAACAAATATCACAACTAATATCATCAGTTGCTTTAGTACAGTGCTCTAAACACAGTAAGCACTCAATAACTATGACTGATTGATCATTATTACTATTACTGTTAGCCAATTTGCTCTTACTTCTGCTGGCGCCAATGAATGGGGACAGGTGGACTCCATACCTCAGAGCTAGGTGCTGTTCCCTGTAGGTTAGGGACCCTTTTCACTATGAGTTCACTTCTAAATACAATGAGAAATAGGGTGGGCTAGTGGAAAAAACATGGGCCTGGAAGTCAGGGGACCTGAATTCTCATCCTGGCTCTACCACCTACTTGCTATGAACCTGAGCAAATCACTTGACTTCTCTGTGCCTCAATTTCTTCAACTGTAAAATAGGGATGAATTACCTGTTCTTCCTCGGCTTTAGACTGTGAGCCCCACGTGGGCCAGGGACTGTGTCTGATCTTATTATCTTGTATCTATTATCTATCTCAGTGCTTATTACAATGCTTGACACTAGTAAGCACTTAGCAAATATCACTTAATTACTATCATCATCATCATAATAACGCCTTATCCAGGCAGAGGTGAAGAGACCCGGCCCACCCAAGACAAACACCTCACTTTTGGACCACAAATGTCCCATGCTGCTTCTTGTTACCTGGATAGTCAACTCAAAGCTGCTTGAGGGCCTGAGACTGTGACATGGCCTGGGAGACTGCTCCTCTGCAACTCTGGGTTCTCCGCTTGAGGGACAGTAACGGGGAGAAAAGTGAGAGGCTGGAAAAGGGGAGTCACTTTCTTTCCCCAGGCCTTTGGGAGATGCCTAATGAAGGGTAGGATAGAGGCAGGAAATCAAAGGGCCTACCACAGCTAGCTCCCCTTGATTGCCTCCCTCATCACGGTAAGGAGTCCCCATCATGGGCAACTGGTCCCCCCAGTACACACCCAGCATTCCCCCTGAGCCACGGAGTGTTACGATCGGCAAGTGGGAAAACTGTTCCAGTGCACTCCACTGGGTTGCTGGAGTGAATTCCCATTCGATTTCCCTCTCCTGCAGACCCACCCATGCTGATGAATCATTTATCAATTACAAAAATGGAAAGGAAAGTGTGACAGGAACTCCAGGAGAGGTAGTGCTGTTAGCTGCATGCAGTGGATCGGCCATGGGGACAAGGCGACTCGATTTATTGACCCATCACTGATTAAACTGGGTGACCTTTTGTAAATCACTTAACCTCTTTGAGCCTCATTTTCTCAGTCTGTAAAATAGGGCTAATGATATCTGCCTCTGAAAGCTTCCCAGGAATGGGAAGATAAATGAGATGATATACGAAAGCCCTCGGAGGAAAGACGCTCTATAAATTCACATTATTAGTAATGAAGGTAGGAACAACAACAATAATAATGATAATAATAATACAACAGGGAGAGAGGAAAACAGACAGGGCTGTGCTCACCTCCACGTAGGCTGATGGGTAACCCTAATCAGGAACAGCATTCTTGGGGAACAGTGAGGGTCCAACTCCAGGGGATCCTTCAAAGGAAGGTTTGCATGGGTATAGTGGGGAGAATAAGAGACTGAGGTTAGGGAAACAAATGGGCAGATAGGATGAGGTAGTCTAGGCAGCAAGGCCCATCTTATCCTAAGTGCTCAGTTCAGTGCTTTGTACACCACAAGCACTCAGTAAGTGCCACTGCCTCCTGGACCCACACTGAGGGAAAGGTTGACTGAATCTCTGATGCACAGTGGGGCTCTCAAGCGGCTGTTTCACACGCATGATTCTGTCACCTCGGTCAAGCTCAGAATCCTGCCAAACAGTCACACATTGGGCAATTCACCTTCATTCTCATTTTATTGATCTGATGCAATTAGTTATGCCCATAACCGCTATGCCAGGTTTCTTCTTCTTGAGAAGAATTTTCGAGGTTCCGCGAGAAGCAGCATGGCCTAGTGGAAAGAGCATGGGCCCGCGAGTCAGATGACCTGGGCTCTAAATCTGGCTCCGCCACTTGTCTGCCATGTGCCCTCAGCCAGCTCAGAGCCTCCTCACGTGGGATTCCAGATTCCAGGAGTTTATTCTGGGAGCTCTCAGCCCTCCCCCTCACCCCCGCACTATCCTTTACCTATCTGCACCTGGGGTCCCACCCCAAAATTCTTTTTACCTCAGCCGGAAGGGGGCTCAGGGAAGTGTCCAGTACATAAAAATAAAATGAAAGGCAAGAAGGGAAGTTTAGTCGGAAGAGAGAGGGTCATTGGTGGGAAATAGCTGCTCAGTCCAAGCTTCCCTCTCCTCTCCTACTATACTGATTTACAAACGTCCTCATGGTAGTCATCGATAACGCCAGTGACCCTCAGTCAGACTAATAATAATAATAATACTAGTGGTATTTGTTAAGCTTTACTATGTGCTTAACCAGAAGCAGTTTGGCCTAGTGGAAAGAGTAAGGGCCTGGAAGTCAGGGGATCTGGGTTCTAATCCCAGCTCCACCACTCACCTGCTGTATGACTGTGGGCAAGTCATGTCATTTCTTTGTGGCTCAGTTCCTTTATCTGCAAAATGAGGATTCAATACCTGTTCTCCCTTCAACTTAGACTGTGAGCCCCATGTGGGACCTGATTATCTTGTATCTACCCCAGCACTATATACAGTGCTTGACATATATTAAGTGTTTAACAAATTCCACAATTATTATTATTATATACTAAGCACCATGCTAAACTCTGGAGTAGACATAGGATAATCAAATCAGACAGAGTTCTGTCCCACGTGGGCTTCCCAGCCTAACAGCTTTTTGGCCAGCCCAATATGTGCGAAGTATAGCATCCTACTCAGTTAGTTATTTCTCCTCTTCCCAAACCTGGACACGAGGTTCAGCTAACACTTGGGTTGAACACGTCCTAAGACTGAGGATGGGATTGGGTATATTAAGTGCTTTGAGTAGGTATACTGAGAACCAGTGTGGCTTAATGGAAAGAGCATGGGCCTGGTTTCTAATCTTGGATCCCCCATTTGCCTGCTGTATGATTTTGGACAAATCACCTAACTCCTCTCGGTCTCAATTTCCTCATCTGCAAAACTGGGATTAAATACCTGCTCTCCTTCTTAGACTGTGAATGCCATGTAGGACAGGGACTGGGTCTGACCTGGTTATCTTGTATCCACGCCGGCTCTTACAACAGTGGTTGGCTTAAGAAAGACGACAGTCATTATTATGATCATGATTATTATTATTAGTAAGTCCTTAAGCAGGGGAGTTCAGAGCCCATCCTGTCACTGGGTGGAAGGTGATAAGTGGAGGCGTGGGGAAACTGAGGCTCCTGGGTAGGTTGGTGATTGGCTACTTCCCAGCTCCATTAACTGAAAAATTCAAACACTCAACACCTCAAAAGGCTGATTGTCAAAATTCAAGAATATGGACTTTTCCCTGAACCCCAAGTTCCCATATTCAGAGCAATAAACCACAGATGAAATGCACCTAAAACAGCATTAAAAAATACCCTAAAACTTCTTTCATTTATCTTTCATCTCAATCTTACTACATACATGTACACATCAACAGGATAAAAAATTCAATTTGAACTCCATTATCCAGGTGGTTCAGGGAAAAAAAAATTCAAAAACCCTCCACCTGTTATTCTCTATCTGGCTAATTATATTTGGAGGCTGGCAATATCTGGATGATTTGCTCATATAGATGCCAGCAGTGAATGTGACCCAAGCCCAGCAGACCCAAGTGCTTTGCTCCAGGTCACACAGCAGGGAGTTGTAGCAGGGAGATGTGACAGGAAGAGAGGGTTGACTCAGTATGTTGCTGGATTGGTTTGCCTGGCATCCACGTGAGTTGGTGAGGGGAAATCCTCCCCCAAACACCTGCCTATTAGCACTGCCACTCCCCACATGGATAAGGATGAAGGGGAGCATTTATTGAGCACCAACGGAAGGCTCATGACACCCCTCCCGCCCCCAGACAGCATCTCCTACTCAGGTTGGCTTCTCTTCCTGGCATCTCAGTGAGGTCCCGATGATGGAATCCAGGCTGATGGGAGGAGGAAAGGTAAACAAACAGCCCAGCAGGTAGGCAGGGGAATGACTTGAATGTCTGAATCAAGGAGCAGGAAGAAATGCAGAGACCCCTGACATACAATCAGTTTGACATCCAATCAGACGACCATTTCTCTATATCCAGCCAGGACCGTGTGGATGTGGTTGTGATGGAAATTTCTAGAGGATGTGAGCTGTGTGTCCCGAGCTTCCTGCCAACACTGGCATCGTGGAGACATCTTGGGGACACCCAACCAACCTTCAGACACAATGACAGTGACAATAGCAGGACCCATGGAGATCCTGACCCAGAGATGCCCATTTGGACAGAGTACGGAAACTAAACATCTGAAATCCAGTTGTCCAAATGAGGGCTCTGAAGACAGGAGAGTTGGGATAACCAAAAAAACAAAAAAACCTTCAGAGAGCCAAATAAAATTGAGCGTGTTCCTGTACCAAAGAGCCAAGCTCAATTAAATTTGGCTAGCCAAACTTTAGATTGCTGGAACTAGTTTGGATAACCGGCTCATTATTGTTCTACATTTCTCAATACCTCTGGCTCTGTTTGCCGTAAGAGAACAACAAGACTGTTTGAGATACTCCCTGCTTCAACCTCTGCCACCTCTCTCTACCCCTTCCTGCAGAATCTGGAGAAAGGCCTCTCCCTCACTCAGCTCTGAACGACCGGGCCCAGCGGCTGCTTTGCTTCAGGTTTGAAGGAGGAAAGATGAAAGAGCAGACAAGTTCCAGCCACATCCGTTACAATGACAGAGCTGGTTTTTATTGTGGTTATAAAGAGCAAGGGTCGGGAAGGGAGTCAAGGGAGCCCGACTCACCAGAGCTCAGTCTGCTTGCATAGGGGTGGGGGGAGCTGAATGCAGGAACGTGCCTAAGTCATCCTAAAGGAGCAGGAATGGCCAGGTGGGTAAGAGAAGGGTGAGCCTGGAAATGGGATAATGATAACAATGATAATAATAATGATAACAATATCAACTGTGGTATTTGTTAAATGCTTACTACGTGCCAGGCAACAAACTAAGCGTTGGAGTGGATACAAGATAATCAGGTTGGATATAGTCCCTCTCCCACAAAGGGCTCACGGTCTTAATCCCCATTTTACAGATGAGGCACCTGAGGCACAGAGAAGTTAAGTGACTTCCCCAAGGTCACCCGGCAGGCAAGTTGCAGATCTGGAATTAGAACCTAGGTCCTTTTGACTCCCAGGCCCATGCCCCATCCACTATACCATACTGCTTCTCTAAAGCAGCTCCTCTAGACTGTAAGTTCTTTGCGGGCAGGGAACACGTCTAACAACTCTGTTATATTGTACTCTCCCAAGCATTTAGTACAGTGCTCTACACACAGTAAGCTCTCAATAAATATGACTGATGGATTGGTGAGCGATAAGCCAGGAGGTTGTCCATTCACCACCCCATTTCCCCCGTCCAAAGGACTGACCTTGGACAAGCCCATGAACTTTATATTCGACAGCATGACTCCCGAGGAAACCACACAAGAGCTCCCCAACATGGCTTCCCTCTTGCGTATAGGAAGAGCCGAGTCAAGAGCCCAGGCTGCAGCAGTGGGCTGGGCCTGCACACCATTATCCCAGTGACAGAAAGGGGGATTCAGCTGATTGCTACTGCCTGCTTCAGTGAATAACCAGAAAGCAGCAACAGAAGCAGCAGGCAGCTCTGAAATTATATCCCAGGGTCCTGCTTTTTAGTGATGGCGATAGTGATGGTATTTGTTCAATGCTTAGTATGTGTCAAACACTGTTATAAATACTGGGGTAGATACAAGCTAATCAGGTTGGACACAGCCTCTGTCCCACAGGGGGCTCACAGTTTTAATCCCCATTTTACAGATGAGGGAACTGAGGCACAGAGAAATTAAGTGACTTGCCCAAAGTCACACAGTAAACAAGTGGCAGAGGTGGGATTAGAACCCAGGTCCTTCTGACTCCCAGGCCTGTGCTCTGTCTACTAGGCCATACTGCTTCCCAAGTTGATTGGGTGATGGAGTTCATTTTGGATAGGGAGCCTAGAATCATTGTAGAACCAACAGATACAAGTATTCAGTCAAAGAATCATAAGTATCATTTATTTATAGATAAGAGGCAGTGGAGAGAGGGATCATGAGAGGTCAACTAATCCAATCCCCTGGTCCATGATCATCTCCAATCCCACTTCCTCCCAGGTATCTAAAAGGGAGCAAATCAGCAGGAGAGTTAAAATCCAGTAGAACTAATCTACTCCTGGCTTTGCAATGATCTGTTAAGAAAATCATTTACCCGAAGGCATCACATCCAGAAGGGTTTGTAGGGAAATCAACATCAGTGGTATTTATTGAGCACCTCCTGTGTGCACAGCACTGTATTAAGCACTTGGGAGAGCACAACAGTTCCTAGACCAGTTCTCTTGCCCACAACAAGCTTACATTCCAGAGGTGGAGAATACGAATCTTAATCCCTTATCACAGTAAAAGGAGAAGCATCCTGCGGAGAGGTATGAACAGAAAAAATGTCTACCAATCCTGTTATATTGTATTTTCCTAAACTGTTAGTACAGTGCTCTGTACACAGTAAGCACTCAATAAATATCACTGACTGATGGAATTACAAGGGAGGGAAGATGGTCGGAGGTGCAGGAGCCATTAGATTGTAAATTTCTGGGAGGCAATGTGTATTTCACCTATACAGAATTTCCCCAAGTGCTTAGCACAGTGCTCTGCACAGTAGTCGCTCAGTAAATCCCACGGACTGATGGATTCACCAGACTCTTCAGCGGGATGCAATCTTACTTGTTCACCAACCCAATGTTCTGCAGACAGAAAGCGCTCAATAAGTACGACTGAATGAATTGAATGAAGGAATAAATACCATTGACTGGTTGCAATGCCCTCACCAGTTGAGGCACAGTGAGTAAGGATTTGTGTCTTGATCTCTGGCCCTAGAGATCCTCACCCCAGGGAAAGACACACGCCCAAATCCCCGACAAATCCTCTGACAGAGAAAATGGATCAAAATGGCCATAAGAGAGAATTGGTGATTAAGCTTTGGAATAGGCCACCAAGCAGGGGGCAATCTTTATCCAAAAAGATTTATAATTAAGCAGAGGCACCCTTCAGTGTTGGGTGGATTAGGCTCTCTCCTGCCTAGAGTTAGAGAACCTTTGAGATCCTTTGCTACCTTCAGAAATCCAATAGGCTCCATCCTACCACTGTGGAGGGCTGGTTTGGAGAGATGTCTCCAGGCGGAGCCCAGGAGAAGAAGGAAAGTTATTTCTGAAGGGAGAGAGGGATGGATGGGAAGGTAGACCTAATAAGCTGCCCCATCTTAAACCCAAATCACCCACCAACTCCCAGAGGAACCTGCAGGTCTTAGTGGCTAGAGCACAGACGTGGGAGTCAGAAGGAACTGGGGTCCAGTCCCGACTCCACTACTTGTCTGCTGTGTGACTTTGGGCAAGTCACTTCACTTCTCTGTGCCTCACTTACCTCATCCAAAAAATGGGGATTAAGATGGTGAGCCCCATGTGGGACAGTTGCTGTGTCTAACCTGATAAGGCTGTATCTATCTCAGCACTTAGTAAAGTACCCAGTTTAACAGATACCATAAAAAAAACTGAAATCATTAAATCATGATTAAATCATCCTTTTACATGGACCCTACTTAGCAGCCTATGGACCATATGATCCAGACCCTTCTTTTGTGACTTTATTCCTCAACAACATAGAACTCGGTAGCTTTATCATGCCCCTCTGCGGGCCCCTTCCCTACCCCAGACCTTTCAATGCTTTCAGCTCTTCTCCACCTCACTGGCATTCCCTCTCTTCCATGCAGTCACATAGTACACAATTCATGCTGCAACTTGAGGCAACATCAAAATAAAAAGAATAATTTCTATTTATCTCTCCCCTTCCTTCCGAGAGGCTTCAGTGAACCCAAGAGACATGACGTCATTACCACCTTAGGGAGGGAGGCTGGTGAGGGAGAGAAGGCAAGTTTGGGTCTAACGGACGGAGCCAGGGCCCCGCACACACACTAAGTGCTCGATAAATACGACTGATTAATCGATGATGAGTCCTGGTCCAGGGCTTTCTAGGTGACCATGGGCAAGTCACTAACCCTCCCTGGGCCTGGGTGTAACGGCACTAGCCATCTATCGTTAGACTGTAAGCTCTCTGTGGGCAGGGATTGTGTCTACCAACTCTGTTGCACTGTACTCTCCCAAGCACTCTGTACAGTACTCGGTATACAGTAAGTGCTCAATAAATACCACTGAGCGATTGATTATACTTTTTATTCCAGGGGAAAACCTCAGTGAGCAGGCATGGTAACTGTATTTGGGATGTAGAGCTGATATGGGAACCACTCTGAAATGGAAACTTTTACAAAGTAATCACTTAATTGTAATATTTGAGCGCCTGTGTGTTCTGTATTAAGCGCTTGAGAGCATACAAGAGAATTGGAAGACACAATCTCTGCCCTCAAGGAGCTTACAATTCACCACTTGAGACAAACACTAAAACAAATTACCGATACGGGGAGAAACAGACCGGAAGGGGAGGATGTTGGCTGAGACAGAAAGTTGAATTGTGTCATGGAATTGACCATTCTGTTCAACACACAGCATAGGGTGGCACTGCATTAATATTCAAAAATATTAGCTGTAGGAGGGTCCACCAGGAAAGAGAATGAATCCTCAAAACCCTGACCCTTCCTAGAGTCAACCAAGGATCAACTGGATTTAGTCCTGGGTTCTCCCCACTGGGCCGTCCTAAAACCTTCTAGACTGCAAGCTCCTTGAGGGCAGGGATCATGCTTACAACTCTACTGAACTCTCCCAGGCATTTAGTACAGAGCACACCATCTGTGTTGAACAAATACCACTGATTGACTGATCCCAATCCTTCTGTAGATGACATCAGAGAAACCAAGATTCAGCTCTACCTTCATTCACAAAGCGAGTTCAATCGATCGATCATATTTACTGAGTGTTTACTATGTGCAGAACACTGTACAAAGTGCCTGCTGCCCACAACGAGTTTACAGTCTAGATGATTAACTGGTTTTCATCTTCCGCCTTGCTTGCTTTGCCCCAGCCTCTCCTCAACCTTCTGAAGAAATGGGACAGGGCCTGGGATCGGAACGATTATAATAATAATAATAATAATTATGGTACTTGTTAGGTGATTACTATGTGCCAAGCACTGTTCTATGTGCTGGGGTAGATACCAGTTTATCAGGTTGGACACAGTTCCTGTCCCACATGGGGCTCACATTCTTAATCCCCACTTGACAGATGAGGTAACTGAGGCACAGAGAAGTTAAGGGACTTACCTAAGGTCCCACAAAGGAGACATCTGGTGGAGCCAGGATTAGAACCCAAGTCCTTTTGACTCCCAGGCCCATGCTCTATCCATTAAGCCACGCTGCTTCTCAACAATCCCCGAACACCTTGCCACCTCAACCCGCCCCCATTCCTCCACATTCCCAACCCAGCACCCCTTTCCCATTCTCCAGCAGGCCGTCGGTCTCATGTTACGGAGTGTGAGGGGGAGGAGGAAGCACCCACCAGGTGTCCCCCGTGGCTGGGAGCCACAGCCGCAGAGCAGGGACAGCTTAGGACAAAGCACACCAGGAGAGCAGGTCGGGGCAAGTGAGAACAGCGTTCCGATCTTGGCAAAAGGCATGCAATTCCTGAGCTCTGTTCCCAGCACTGCTGCTGCCGGGTGACCCCGGGGACAAAGCCGATTACCTTCATGGAGCGGGCCCTCCCCTGCTCCCTTCCCAGCTCTCCACCAGCCATCCCCCTGCAGCCTCTTCCTCGCCTCCCCATCCCCAAACTTTGCCAGGCGCATCTCCCCTCCATTAGGGCTTCTGGCTGACACCGGGGCTGGAGCCGAGCCCTGCCTCACCCAGGAGGAGCCCAGCCAGGCTTTCTTCCTGGCTGGGTCCCCAAACTGAACCAGCAAGAGCTGAGGGAGGAGTTGGGCAGGAGGAGAAGAGGGGCTAGGAAGATTTCTGAATCCTTGGAAATTACACAGATTACAGTACATACACATGAGAAGCAGTTCCAAACCCTGCGGAGGTTTGAAAAGCCTAAGTTTTTTTTTTCAGGATTATCTGGGGAGCTAGGTGGAATTGCTGGGAGATAATGAGGTCTGAACCAAATGGACCACTGTGCTCTGTTCAAATTTGGGATGGGGTTTATTTTGTGCCACCTCACCCTGGAGGGAGCCAGGGACAGCCCAAGACTCTTTGGTGCCCCTTATTCAAAGGAAAGGATGAAGAAAATCCTTTGGGAAGCAGCATGGCCTTGTGGAGAGTCATTCATTAAACTGTATTTGTTGAGTACTTACTGTGTACAAAGCACTGTACTAAAAGCTTGGGAGATCACAATGTAACAATAAACGGACATATTTCCTGCCCACAAATCATGGGCCTGGAAGACAGGGGACCTGGATTCTAATCCCAGTTCCACAACTTGCCTGCTGCGTAACCTTGGACAAGTCACTTGACTTCTCTGTGCCTTAGTTTTCTCATCTGTAAAATGGGGATTCAATAATTGTTCACCCTCCCCCTTAAACTGTGAACCTTCTATATGGGATGCAGATTGTGTCTGCCTTTTTTTTTAAAATGGTATTTGTTAAGCACTTCTATGTGTCAAACACTGTTCTAAGGTCTGGGATAGAAAGAAATGAATTAGGTTGGACACAGTTCCTGTCATGCAAAGCATTTGGCAGAGTCGGAATTCGAATCCAGGTCCTCTGACTCCCAGGTCTGTGGTCTTTCTACTACTAATAGCATTTGTTAAGCACTTACTAAGTGTCAAACACTGTTCTAAGTGCTGGGGAAGACACAGGCTAATCAGGTTGAACACAGTCCCTGTCCTACAAGGAGCTCACAGTCTTAATTCTCACTTACAGATGAGGTTATTGCCCAAGGTCACACAGAAGACAGGTGGCAGAGCTGAGATTAGAACCCAGGTCCTCTGACTTACAGGCCCAGGCTCTTTCCACTAGGCCATGCTGCTTTTTCTATCTCCCCAGCACTTAGTCCAGTGCTTGGCACATAGCAAGTGCTGAATAGATTCCACCAGTTGAAGGCTGCAGGGAGAAGCAGAAGTTAGAAGTGAGAAAGAGATACCCAGGGATGAACTGAACCCAAGACAGCAGGACCAAGCTTAAGTCGGCTGCCTTTTCCTCATATGATCTCACCCTGGAAATACAATAGAGCAGGGACCATTTGCGCAACCTCTGCCACAAGCCTGGCAGGCACAACTGCTCCTTCTTGGGGGGGCTCTGAGAGTTTGGATTTGAGCTCTTCAACCTCAGTAGCACTGACACCGCCATGATGTTGTGGGTGGTGAACTTCCCAAGGCTTACTGTCCAGCCTTCTGCACCCAGGACCACCACACTCACCTGCAAGAGGGTGCGGGATTGGGATTGCATCCTCTAAACCTCTAATTTCAGGCCAAAAATAAAAATGAGCCAATTCTGTGTATCGTGTGACAAAGCTCTTTAAGCAGATCTGTGCGTGTGTGTGCGTGCACATGCAGACGTGTGCACACACTGGGACACAGATACGCCTCAGGCCAAGATTTACAGTATCAGCTGATCTTTCAATCTTATCCTCTTATGTTTGGCAGATGTTGAAAATAGATTTATAAGTTTTTACCCACCATACACCACACTGAAACTATTTTATTTCTCGGTCTAGGTGCAGGGTGTGTTTAGGCCAGTGCTTCTCAAACTGGGGATTGGGGCTCCAAGGCGGGAATGTGGCCGAGATCCTAGGGGTTCGCTGAGATCGGGGCTTCTGTGATATAACCGGGTGGGATAGATGAATGGGGGGGAACAGGGGGGAATCCTCCATCCTCCCTCATCCCTCTCTCTGTCCCTTCCTCCCTTCTTCCAATCTTATCAATTGACAACTATGTGAGATACACTGTACTAAATCCTGGGAGAAAGCACAGAGGATAATTCAGAGAAGCTCCCTGGCCCACAAGAAACTCACAGTCTAAGTATTAAGTGGAGGAGAGGATTAGGCAACAGGAACAAGAGGAAAGATTCACATGATAAAAGCAGCAAAGTACCTGAAGAAATAAGGGTAATAGAAAATATTTAGAACTACAGTGATTTGTGTCTAAAAAAAAAGTTTTCAAGTTTTTCACCATTTTGTCAGAGTCCAGTAGTCACAACTGCACAACTTCCCAACATCTGAATGTATGAAAGGTGTGTCTGAGACCAACTCTGATGCTTTTACTGTTCCCTCTCCAGCAAGCTGCTGGGTTTTTGTTTTTTTTGGTGGGGTTTTTTGGAGAGAATGGGGGGCGGCGGGGGGGGGGGAGGGAGAGAGAAGAGGATGTCTCAATAGCTCCAGCACTCCTTGGCTTTTCCCACCATCCACTCCCTCCCCGGTGCAAAGCCAGGAAATGTGGGCTTCCCCTTTTTGAACGATGGAGGGACATGAAGCCTGGCACGATAAATGAGAGGGACATCCGAGGCTCTGGGCCCAAGGACCTGGATTCTACCTCCAATCCTTCTCCCCTTTAAAGAGAGTCACAAAGGCACCTCACCCAATCTATTTCAGCCTCATATTAATCAGCAGCAGCACCATCCCCATAGGCACAAACACGTTACCTACCTCCTTGGATTCATGTCAATTACAAAGACAACATTTTTTGGTACAATAAATAGTATGAAACCTCAAAATAAAATCTCAAGCATCAGAAAAAGCCCAAAAATAACCTTGTGTCCCCTAACCAACCATGCTCTCTGATGACACATTTTTCCTTTCCAGCAACCAGGAAGGAGACAGTTCTCGGCAACCAATGAAGACCGGACCCACGCCAAGGAAAACCAAGACTCTAGAAAACTGCAGGGCTCAGCAGTTCCACTTGCCCTAAGGACAATAAGGCACATGGAGCTCAGAAAGGCTTGTTTGACTTTTGAATCCCCATTGTCCTGGAGTGGTGTCAGCCAAGAAGTCAGCTGTACAGGTGCAGACAGACAAGAACGCCACCATTTGCAATGGGGCATGGATATACTCTCACACACACATTTACCTAAGCCACGTCCACATATGTATACATTTATACACTCACAGGTTTTCACACACACACTCTCACACACACACACACAAATTACAAAAGAATTGGCATGAATGGTCCTGTTTAACTTGCACCAGAGCCAATAGCCACTGGCACTGGAACAAAAAGGAACTATAACAAATTTTTTTCTGTAAGATCTAGGCGTTCTTCCCTAGAGAACAGTTATATCTACTGCTTTCATTTACTCCTTTCTCTTTTTCCCAAGGCAGGAGCTCCTTCGGTCTCTGACTAGAAATGGTGCCCCATAAAACAAGCAGTTTAGCTCCAGTCTCTCTCTTGCCTCTTTCAGTCAATCAAATCTATGGTATTTATTGAGCACTTACTCTGTGCAGAGCCCAGTACTAAGTGCTTGGGAGAGTGCAATACTGTTGGGTTGGTAGACATGCTCACTGCTAGCTATGGGCTTGAAGTCTCGAGGAACACATACCTAACATTTCCCAACACACTCCCAGAACTGGGAAGTTATTACTACCACTGTTCCCGGCCTTCCTTTTTGGGTGAACACTCTGTGTGCTGCTTTGGATACTGTGGCACTGCAAAGTCTAGTTTAGAGACAGAGTTCCTGCCCTTGAAGAGTTAATAATATCAGAGGCTTGACCAGTCCTTAATCACACCTGAAGTCACTGATTCACCCAGCCACCTGAGCGATGAAATGGAGTCTTCTGGGAGGTTCTGGGTCACATAGTGAGTTTGGGAATTGCAGGGAAAATTGGTCCTTATAACCCTCCTTCCTTGAGACCTGACAGACACATCATGGGACTACTGCTCTAGAACACTGGGGGGAAGTTTTGGAAAGTTCCTGAAGGTCTCATGTTCAAAGGTTTAGAGGTACTTGTGTGAATATTGTGCAAATATTTCTAGGAGTATCCAGACAATCCCTCCTTCCTTTTTCTTCATCCTTCTTTCCCCTTCTGCTGACAAATTTGTACCCAATGTGGATCAAACAGTGTGGCCAGAACTGTGAATTCCTTGTTGGCCTTTTCATCCACACATGCAGTCACAGGTGAACATCACCAACAGTGGGGTCTTCTTCAAAACCAAGGGACAACTATATATTATATATATCTTTGATATAATCCATCCTTGTCCTTAGCCCAGCCTCTTTCCCCCTATGAACTGGACTTCAGCATATGTACTGAGTTCTTTTCCTGGTTCCACCACTTGGCTGCTGTGTGACCTTGGGTAAATCACTGAGCTTCTCTGTGCCTCAATTTCATCTCCTATAAAATGGGGATTCAATACCCATTTTCCCTCTCCTCTAATCTGTGAGCTCCATGAAGGACAGGGACTGTGTACAATCTGTTCAGTGTGTGTTTTCCTCAGCAGTTAGGACAGTGTTTGGCACTTAACAAATACCACTAATTATTATGGAGGGGAAGAAGAGGAAGTTGTGTTTGTGTTTGCTGTAGCAGTTGCTTCCAGAATTTCCCTCAGTAGGTTTCTCACAACTAAGTTTCAGGTAGCTTTTTGATAATGGGATGAAAGGAAGCAGAGGCTGGAGCATCTGGCCTTGGTTGGCTCGGTAACATTGTCTTTTGGCATCACTGGAATCCCAAACTTGAAGAAGCCCAAGAGCAGCTAGAACAATGCGCCTTTAAGAAAGAAAGTTCCAGAGAGGAAAAGGAAGACTGCCAGGGGCAGCCGAGTAGAGCACCTGAGACCCATATGTACACAGCTAAATTTTACAACCGAACAAGTTATTTGTTGTCTAATCAAACATAGCATAATGATTTTCAGTGAAGATTAGGGTGGCTGCTGATGGCACCTGCAGACACACATGACATTACATGCGTTTTGCTGAGCACTCAACAGAACATGATATCCCATGGAATATTTTGCAGAAGTCCGCTTAAACCTCAGACATTTCTCTGGGGGTGGGGAAACCCTGATTCCACCTTGCTCTAGTCATTGCCTTCCCCTCTCAGGTCCTCATGAATATGACACCCCTTCTGCTTTGCACAAAGTAAGCACTCAATAAATATGACTGAATGAATGAATGATCCCTGGGTATTGGTGACGAGAGCCAAAGGAGGGGGAGGCTGGAGTTTAAAATAAAAATACTGGGCACAAATGCATTTGGGGCTATAACAGGATCAGACAGAGAAAAGACCAGCTGTGAACTGGACTGTCTTGTATAACACTAGGCAATGGCCACCCTAGTGAAGTCTCCCAGCGGGAGCTGAGCAGACACTATCCCCTCTGACAGTCTGGATTAATTGCTTTTAAAAATGCTTATCAATCAATCAATGGCAGTTAGGCAGCGCTTACCATGTATAGAACACTGTACTGGGTGCTTGGGAGAGTACCATGCAATAGGTTTGGTAAAAACAATCCCTGCTTTCAAGGAGCTTCTAGAACTTGGGTAAACCGCCATTTAAAACAGTGCTTGACACATTGTAAGCACTTAAATACTATTACTAATCATAAACCTGTGGAATTTCCAGATGTTTGAGAAATAAACCTCTCTTTCAGAGTTTTTCCTAATGCATCTCATATACCATGGTGAAGAATGCTATCCAGAAAAGGGGGCAGGTGGTGAGGAATCCTGGGGCTCTAATTCTGACCCAGATGTGGGCACGCTCTGGGGTGCTGGCTAACAACCTCTGCCTCTGTTTCCCCCATTTGTTTCCCCCCGGGGGTTCAAGGCAACAGCCCCATAAAGAAGCTCAGGGCACAGATTTCCCATTTAAACTCTTTGAGGTCAATTTGACCTATTAAATTCATCCCCATGGCAATGATGAAAGAGTTAATAAATTTGTGTTTACAAGGGGCTTGGAGAATGCTGAGGGTGATGATGAGGGTGATGAAAAGTGTTTTATAAGTAGTAGGGCAGGGTCACGTAGCCTAATTCATATACCTTGCACGGTGAGGGTGTTTTAGGTTTCTGAATAGCAGTGTTTCCACTTGGAGACAAAATGAGATGGGAACATAGGCCATAGCGGAAGCTGCCTGCCACACCTGAGTGGAGCTTCCTAGTGGTTGGAAAGACCGTAAGCCTTTCCCAGAAACAGAGATGTGAAGAATAGAAGAAATAAAAGACAAGGGGTAGTGAAGTAAGTAAAGTCCTTTTGCTTTGCTTTTAATAGAAAAAAAAGTAACTTCTAGGAAAACAGAAAAAGCTTTTCATATATTTTCATCTAGAATGATAAATGAGATGCTTGTCAATTTCTTTAGCATTTATTTAGCACCTGTGTGCAGAAAACTTTACATAACCTGGTAAAGTTCTACACAATGAAAGTGTAAAATTTTCTCTGTCCTCAAGAAGCTTATAATCTTAAACAGGAGGCAGATGGACATAATCATATTCAAGAGAGAAAACAAAGGTGCAATTGATAATAGTAGGAATGGACAAAGATGAGTAGATGAATGAGTGAAAAAACTAGTAGTGGAGGCAAATCGATAGTTATATGGACTAAAAGTGGTTGTTAGGATTTTTTTCCACCCAAGAAAGTTAGGGCTTTCAAATATCATTTGAGTTGTGCTTTGCAGTTTATTTTTTCTGAGCTCATTTCTCAAAATATATGTTTCTTCTTTCTGGACGCCTCCTGACTGTGGAAGAGTCTTTCTAAACTCAGGTAATACAAGTTTCCTTTTGTAGATTGCAGGTTTTATTTGCAACTTGATTTTATTTCTGATACCATGGGAACAATTAAAGAGATGCTTGGGCACCTTAGGGTGCAGGCAGCAGCTTGCCCCCCTGCTGTAACAATAATTACAAATGCTAATGAGTTCCATTCTGCCCCATGGATAGACAGAGGAAGGTTCAGGGTAAGTGCATGGAAGATTTATGCAGGAGAATGTGAACTCTCCACTGCCCCTCAGCACTCTATGTCTGGGCACAGGGGGACTTTCTGTGGGTCATAGGAGCCTGCAGTGCCATTTGATGGTGGCATGACTGCCACATCCACATGGCAATGATGTTACCATCAAAGCAGTCCCTTGGCAGTGTCCCTATGCAGTCCGGGCTACCCTCCCTGAAGTGG
Source organism: Ornithorhynchus anatinus (assembly GCF_004115215.2). Classification (NCBI taxonomy): domain Eukaryota; kingdom Metazoa; phylum Chordata; class Mammalia; order Monotremata; family Ornithorhynchidae; genus Ornithorhynchus; species Ornithorhynchus anatinus. The sequence goes on along the minus strand of NC_041749.1, from coordinate 32,970,982 downwards.
CCCATTGCTAGTCCATAATCCTCAGAGGAGAGGGATACTCTGGGGGCTCCTGATCTGCCAGAAGTTCAGGCTCAAGACGGGCAGGGGCAGGTCTCCCAAACCAGGAACTGGACTGCCCTGGGCTCCGGGTGTGGGCAGGCCAGAGCAGGTTCTCGCTGGCTGTTCCAGGGTATCCCAACCTGCCATGAAAATGTTTAACATCAGCTGGGCCACTGGATGCATTGAATTGGCAGTTCAATGACTGAAACAGGCACACGTGGAGGAGAAGGCCTGTATTCCTTTAGGGGGATCCTGAGAAGGCAAGGTTGTGCCCCCGGCACTCCCTTTGGAAAAAACCAGTCCCAGGTGCTGCACATTCATAATTTATAATTGTGATTTAAGGAAAACTTAAGGGATTTATCATTGAAAATTTAATAAAGTGGCTCAAAAGGACAATTTCCTTACTTGAATAGAATACATTTTGGGGTCTTAAATTTATACAATAAATCAGATCACTTACAAAAATGTTTGCATCTTTTTTGTCTTTCTTTCCAAAGACTCAATTTTTCTTCCAGAAAATAAAGGAACTATAGTTTCTCCCCCTCCTTGGTGGCTGCAGATTGCAGGAATTTTTATATCTCTACCCTGTGCTGTTTGAACCTGTTCCCACTCCCTCATTCCCACCTCTGTGACTTGGGGTAACAGGGTGGTCCCCTGGCCACCCAGAGGAAAAAGCAGGAGGCCCAGTCAGCTTCTGCCTTGGCTAGTTTTTCGCAGCCGCAGCCTCTGTACATACACACACCCGCACCTGCACGTGTTCATGGGCAAGATGAGACTAAGGTTCCATCAGACTCAGGACAGAGTTAGCCCAGGGTTTCCCATTCCCTCCTGCCCACTCTAGATATCCATGGAGCACATGGCCAATGTCCCCACTTCACCCCCAACACTGCTGGGAGCATTTTTAGCCCAGAAAGGGGACAGTGGAGATAAAAACTATGGCAGAGGGTGGAGGGGAGAAGGGTGGGCAGAGAAGAGGCAGCTCAGACAGGCCCCATAGGCATCCTAATATCCAGGGACCTCTCCAATCCCCAGAACCACTGCTTCTGGACCACTACCCCTTTTTCCTGTTGATTTCTGGTCACCAGCACTATAACTGCACAATACCAAGCCCAGTCACACCCCAGTCAGTTCTAGACTCTCTCCTTAACCCCAACCTACAAAAGTTGGGGCCAAAGCCTTTTCCTCAGGCCACTACAGTGGCTCTCCCTTGGCCCTCTTCTCAGCATCCACCTCAGCTGCCACCTGCTTGCCTTTCCATCAGGAGACCCTGAAACTTTAAGTACTGAATTTCAGGGCAGGGGGAAAGGGAGGAGAAGGGAAGGATGAAGAAGGGATAGGAGAGAGGGAGGGAAAAGGGTAGGTGCACACAGAACCACGGAGTAGAAAGCTGCAGCTGGCATCTCATCAATCCTCCTGCAGCAGGAGGGCTCTCTTCTTCCACCTGAAGCCAATTCTGAATGGGATTTTTTTTTTTTTGAAACTCAGAGGAGAAGGAGACTTGTAAATATAAAGTGGCTACTGCCATTCACCTCGTAAGCTGATTGGAGTCGATTGACTTGTGATTCCTTGTCTTAACTGAAGGCAGAGAGAAGAACTGTCAAACCTCTGGCATGCTTTGGGGTTTTACAGGAACTCTGCTGCACACAGTTTGTGTGACAGCCCATGGAACTAATAGATAGTCAATGCCAAGGGCTGCCAAACTTTGCCCTGGCTCTTCTTCCCCTGGTTTCTTCCCCCTTAAGGATAGCTATCTGACCTCAGGGGCTGGAGCTCCTAAAAACTGGTAGCTTCATGTTCTCCTTTTACTAACAGTCCAGGTTACATAGATGAAGCACTGACAGTAATAGTTGTACAGGCAGATTCTTTTAATGGTATTTAAGGACCTATGTGCCAGGCACTGGATTAAGCATTACGATAGATATAAGATAATCAGGTCAGAAACAGTATGTGTCCTACGGGGGGTCACAGTCAATCCCCATTTCAGTTTCACAGAGCAAACTGAGGCACGAAGAAGTTAAGTGACTTGCACTAGGTCCCACAGCAGGCAAGTGAAGCAGTATAACCTAGTGGAAAAAACATGGACCTGGGAGTCAGAGGAGGTGGGCTCTAACCCTACTTCCAAATGTACCTACCGTCACTTCTCTGTGCCTCAGCTCCCTCCTCTGCAAAATGGGGATTCAATACCTGTTCATCCCCCTCTTAGACTGTGAGCCCTATGTGGGACCTGATTATACTGGTACTTTATAACATCAGATAACTCAGCCTTCACACTGGTAAGCAATTATTAATAAAAATAATAATGGTATTTAAGTGGCGGAGCCAACATTAGAATCCATTTCCTCTGACTCCCTGGCCTGTGCTCTTTCCACCACACTGCTTCTTGTCATCTTCAGCTTTGCACCAATATAGACATTTCAGTCTACATTCCTCTCGGGCATTTATCATCCAGACATGCATTAGGCAACCCAACTCCGAAACAAAATGGCAAACAAGTCCCCACACACCAACACCTTCCCTAACAACTGTACTAATTAGTAGTAGTAATGGTATTTATTGAGTGCCCCCTGGGTGTCACGCACTGTACTAAACACCACAGAAACAGAAGAAGCGTTACCTGACCACCAAGAGCTTAAAGTTCAACGGGGGAGACAAGGCATCGACAAGAACAGACATGTGCATAAATATCCAGATATTCTGCACTGCCAGGCCCTTGACCTAAGGAGCCTCTCGCTCCGCGGCTTGCCAGGTAACACGATCAAACTGACTGAAACCCCTCCGCAAAGTCGGCATTAACCATTACACAATCACTGCAGACAAAACCACATGGGCGACTAACCACAGAGTAGCAGCGTGGCTTTGTGGAAAGAGCAAGGGCCTGGAAGTCGGAGGACCTGGGTTCTAATCGCGGTTCTACCAATTGCTCGCTATAGGGGCAAGTCACTTTACTTCTCCTTGCCTCAGTCTCCTAAACTGTAAAATGGGGATTAAAGACCTCTTCTCCAACTTAGGAACAGGGACTGGGTCCTACCTAATTGACTTATACCTACCTCAGAGCTCGGTACCGTGTTTGACACACAGTAAGCACTTAACACCATAAAGAAAACAAAACACTGGTCCTACACACATCCCCGCTGACCACCTTGCTCCCATCCGGGCGCAGCAGCCCCGGAGCTGACCATCGATGAGGGGGGCTTCCTAGGGGGAAGGTGTCCGACCCCTAAACCCAGGAGGATGAGCGACAGCAACGAACACTGCTAGAACCGAAACTTTCCCCAGGGCGTGCAGGTCCTGGATGAGTTTGTTAGGCCCAGATCCCTGAACTTCGGGGCCGTCCCACGGAGGGTGGACAGCTCCAACCTCCCCTCCGATGCCGATCAGGGACAGTGGTCAGTGTGCTACTTTAGGGTCAGGGGCCGAGGGATAACTTGGGGGTGGGGAGGCCAAGCGCAATTGTGCGAGCTGGACAGTGCGATGGGCATCTTCGATGCCCGGCAGTCTGGGCTCTTGGACCCCGGCTGAATTTGCAGGAGCTGGGAGCTAGGAACAGGGCTCACCTACCTTCCTTCCTCCGGAGCTCAGGGTCCACTTTAAGCCCCCTCTGGACCCCCTCTCTGGCGGCCAGGCCTCGGGGTGCCAGCAAGCTCCATCTCCAAAAAAGCGCTTTGAAGAAACTCCTCCGGGAAAGGAAGGCTGCTGCACCGAGTTCCTGAACTACAGGTTAAAGCAGTCGGTGAGTTGGTGGGGGGCGGGTCCTAGCCCGAGAGGTAGGATGGGGGCGGGAGGAAAGCAGGAGGAGGAGCAACAGCGCTTTGCCTCGTCCCTCTGCCCAAGAAAACTGGTTAGTCAGAGGCGGGCAGGAGCCCAAACCTCAGAGCGAGGTAATTGCAGCGCTTTGCCCAGGGATTAGTTAGGACTTTCATGAAATCCCGAGTTTTCACGACAGTGGAAGACAATCAGCAGGAGAGCACCCAGAGAAGCAGCGTGCCCTAGTGGATAGAGCAAGGGCCTCCAACTCCGAAGGAGCTGGGTTCTAATCTTAGCTCTGCCACTCATCCTGCTGTATGATCTTGGTGAAGTCACTTGTCTGGATGGGCCTCGGTTCCCTCATCTGTAAATAATAATAATTTTGGTATTTGTTAAGCGCTTACTATGTGCCAAGCACTGTTCTAAGCGCTGGGGTAGATACAAGGTCATCAGGTTGTCCCACATGGGGCTCACAGTCTTCATCCCCATTTTACAGATGAGGGAACTGAGGCCCAGAGAAGTTAAGTGACTTGCCCACAGTCACACTGCTGACAAGCGGCGGGGCGGAGATTAGAACCCACGACCTCTCACTCCCAAGCCCAGGCTCTTTCCACTGAGCCATGCTACTTCTCTGGGAGCCCCATGTGGGACAGGAACTGAGTTCAACCTGTTTATCTTGAGTCTAGCCCCAGAGTTTAGTACAGCGCTACACCTGTAGTAAGTGCTTAACAAATAGCGTTTTTTTTTAAAGGGGCTGAGGTTGGGGATGGGTGTGTGTGGAGTGGAGAGGGGTCTGCTTTGTGCTTCTCCCTCTCTTCTTGATGCAAAAGTCCCAGGAGGGGCAGGGAGGTGTATGTGTTGGAGAAAGGGGGGACGTGGAGGAGAGGGGGGCTGCAAACCCAGCCAGGCAGTGGAGAAAAAGTCCCAAGGCAAAAAGCGTTTGGTTGGAGCTGGGGGAAGCGTTGGCAAGAAGTGAGCCATCTGTCTTGCCTTTGTTTCTCCATGGCTGTTAACTCCTAGGGTGCCTGTGGCTATGAGGATGGAGATAATAATAATAATAATTAATAATTATGCTTGCTAAGCACTTACAGTGTGCCAGGCACTGCTCTAAGCTCTGGGGTAGATACAAGATAATTGAGTTAGAAATAGTCCCTGCCCCACATAGGGCTCACAGACTTAACTCCTATTTTACAGATGAAGGAACTGAGGCCCAGAGAAGTGAAGTGACTTGCCCAAAGTCACACAGCAGACAAGTGATAGATCGGGATTAGAACCCATTACCTTCTGACACCCAAGCCTGTCCTCTATCCACTAAGCCACGCTGAGATGAAGCAGCATTGACTTTGCTCATTAAGCAAGGAAGTCATTATGGGTCAGAGCTCACCAAACAATTTATTTTTTTCTTTTTAAATGACTCTCCCGATTTGGTGGGTGGAAAAAGGGAGCAGTGCATCTTTTTCTTAGAGGTAGAAAAAGCAGGAGGGAAACAGAGCTAAATTTATCATTTCTATTTAAGCCCCAAATATAAATGCTTACATATCACCCTGAAAACAGAGTTATTCCTCCCATCAGCCCAGCCAAAAAGGGGTTGTTCTCCCCATTTTACAAATGGGAACAATGAAGCCCAGAGTGGGTAAGCTGTTTCCCCAAGGTCACACAGCACCTGCAGCAGAATTGGATGTAAAATTCACATCCTTTATCTTTCCTCCTCCAGTGTACCCTGCTGCCTCCCACCTTGGGTTGTTACCTGTCCTTGTTTGGTCCCAGAAATAGTCCAGTTTACTCAGAGGCTGGGACCTTTTCTGCATGGAAAGAAATTACTTGGATCCTGTTGACTATACTCAATTCTATACTTCTGCCCTTCTTGGGAAGAGGAGGTAGACCGGTTATCCTGAAATGAACCTAAATCACAGCAAGAAGTTCAGTTAGACATAAGGAAGAACTTCCTAATTATAAGACTTATTAGTCTTAATTATAAGACTTATTAAACACCAGATTAGGCCATCAAAGCAGACTGTGAAACATACAACCTGGCCTGGATCCTTAGCCAGTCACATGCTTGGAGACAGAGGGCTGGATTTGATGACTTCTTGAAGTCCTTTCTAGTATTAATCATTGCCAGACAGCTAGGGGTAGTTCCTTTCCTTTCATGGATGCAGGTTTTCTAATACATATCTTCAAACATACCCCCTCCCCTGTCCCCTCCCTAAACACACACACACACACACACACACACACACACACATACATATCATATTTTGCACAGGAACACTGCCCAGCAATTTGAAAATATAAAAATAATCTCAGTGGATGTTGATTATTGCTTTAGCCATTTCCAACCCCCGGGGTTTTCTAGGCAACAAAAGGAGTTTGGTAACTAGTGATTTTTGTTGAAATCAAAACCAGTTTGCTGGGAGAGTGTGAGTTTAGGCTTAGAGACAAGGCAGTGGGGTGGGCGCAGCTTCCTGGAACCCCTCCAATTGGTGAGTTGGGGGAGGAAAGGGCACACTATGGGCAGCTGGTGCCTGGCAGTGTCTACAACTCCATCCTCTAACCCTGGCCTGCCTGAGCTCCTCTGAGCTTAGTTCACTGACAGAGGGCTGAGACGTCATCAGGTGGCAAGCAGATATTAGGGTTTCTGGTGCAAACTTAGAGGGGGGAACAGTATTCTTGCATCTCTGACACCGTGAACATCAGTTCCACACTTTTTTTATACGGGTACTTAAGTCCTTCCTATGTGCCAAGCACTGTTCTAAGTGCTGAGGTACATACAAGGTAATCAAGTTGTCCCACGTGGGACTCACAATCTTCATCCCCATTTTCCTGATGCGGTAACTGAGGCACAGAGAAGTTAGGTGACTTGCCCAAGGTCACACAGCAAAAAATCGGTGGAGCTGGGATTAGAACCCACATCCTCTGACTCCCAAGTCTGTGCTCTTTTCACTAAGCCACACTGCTTCTACTTAGTGCCTAGTGTGTTCCAAGTAGAACTGTGGCTTTAGAGGAACTTTATATTACTGTCTGGTTGTGGCCATGACTGCCCACATTCTCTGTCTCTTTCTCTCTCTCTCTGTCTCTTTCTCTCTCTCTCTACTCCATTAGATTGTGAAATCTTTGAGAGCAGGGACTGTGTTTTTTACCTCTACAATAACAATTTCTCAATTAAGTACTCAATACCACTGATTGATAGATTAGGTCCCATCACCTGTGGGCTGGTTCCCATCCCTGTTGTTTTCCTCAGCCAGGAAAGTCTGACACTGGGTCTTATGAAGTGAACACTAGATTATACAAGGGCAGGAATCATGTCTTCTAATTCTGTTGTACTTTACCAGCTGCTTACTTCACTGCTTTGCCCTCGATAAGAACTCAATAAATATGATTGACTGAGCAGGCAGGCTTTGGATGAACTGACCATCTCCTTAGAAGACCTACCTCTTGCTGCTGGTTCCTGAAGTATGGATTCATCTCATGGATTCTCAGCAGACAATATTTATTGAGTCTTCACTGGATCCAGAACATTGGCCAACGAGCTGTGGAGAATTGCAAAGGAAAATCAAAATAGAGTTTCTATCCTGGAAGAGTTTACAGTTTAATGAGGGGAGCTAGGTCCAGTAAAATGAATCTTATAAAACAAGGGACAGAAACAAATAAACATTACAAACAAATTCAAGAACACTGGTGTTCCCTAAACTGTAAGATCCCTGTGGGCAGGGAACATATCTACCAACTCTGTTATATTGTATGACTGGTGGTGCAGAAGCTCTTAATTTTATTTTTAATGGTATTTGTTAAGTGCTCATTATGTGCCAGGCACTGTACTAAGAACTGGGGTAGATACAAGCTAATTGGGTTAGATACAGTTCATGTCCCACATGGGCTCACAATCTCAATCCCCATTATATAGCTATAGATATATAAATTATATATATATATGTATATATATATATATATAGGCACAGAGAAGTGAAGTGACTTGCCCAAGGTTACATAGCAGACAAGTGGTAGTGCCAGGATTAAGATTCAGGTCCTTCAGACTCCCATACCCTTTCTTTATCCATTAGGCCAGGCTGCTTGACAGAGTTGTTGGGATTATGGCAGTGTCAATATGGAGTCAGCAGCAGCTAGCAGTCCTCGGAACTTGCCTGGCCCTTTTTGTTCTCCTGCTAGAACCTCTCTTTCCTCTTGACATTTCTTTGTTACATGGGGGATGATTGGGTTGTTGGCAGAACCTCTTTCTTGGCATTCCCTAGCCCTGCTTCCCATCATAGCATTGTAAACTGGAGAGATGGCAGAAATATCCATACCCTTTGCCCTACAGCAGGGTCGCAGTTGCTGATGAAGTCCAAGGAGGAGCACCTGAGGCAAGTCCAACAATGCCATTCCCGAAGTCCAATTAGAGTTCCCCCACTACACATCTAGGAGCTGGGGAGGAAGGAAGCCATCAATTGAATCCAATCAAGAATCTACCCAAGATAACACTTCATTGCCAAAGCAATGGTCCACCCTTCTACCTAGAGCCCAGTTTGGAGAGATGGGAAAAGGAAACAAGAAAATTCCTGTGTCACATTAATTACTGATTGGTCTCTTAATTCCTAGTCTTCCAATTCTTCACTGGATGAATCAAGGTATTGGGGTCATGATCTTCCTGGCCTGGGATGTTTTCAGAGAAGCCCAGGATTGAGCGAGAGAAATCTTAAAACAGCTTTGACTTGGTGGAGGCAGGGAAGGGGAAGGGAGAAGAGATGGGGCCAGGTAGAAAATCACTTTAGTGTCACCGTGATCTTCTTCCTCTGTCCTCCCCCAGCTGGATTTTTCCAAAGGGTGAATTTGGGGTCTATATGAGAGAGAGAGAGAGATTACTCCCTCCCCCTTCACATCTGGCAGACCTTTTCTCTCATCTTCAAAACCCTACTAAAATCACAACTCCTCCAGGAAACTTTCCCTCAGTAATCTGTCCTTTCCCCAATCTGTTTCTCTCCCAATTGCATCTCTCAGGCACTCGAATCTATACCTCCTAAGCACTTGGATATTCACCCTAATCCTTGTCCTTTCTCTCCATACATAAATATATCCCTATTCTCTCAATTTCTTCCCCTACTTGTAATTTATTTTAATATCTGTCTCCCCAACTAGATTGTAAACTCCCTAAGGGCAGGGATCATATCTACCTACTGTACTGTACTCTCCCAAGCATTTAGTACAGTGCTTTGCACAGCAGAAGTGTTCAATAAGTACTATCATTTGATTGAGTGATAGATATTCTGTCTCAGTCCTGAAATAGAGGGATTTCCTAAATTGGAAGGACTCATCCCTGAAGCAATGAGTCTCACTGATGAGAAACCTTCATCGTGGTCAACGATCTCTTACTAATAGGGTTGTCCTTGGCATGTCTTGAGGTGAGAGTATTTAGTGCCATCTATTACATGATGCACAATGTAACACGGCCCCAGAACCCTGGAGGGTGAGCTGTCACCAGGAAATGTTGGCTGGGGAAGGGATCGAAAGGCTGAGGTAGATCCGGGTGGATTAAGACAACTGGGGCAGTCTTCCTCCCAGGGCTGTCCAGCGCAGTCCTGCTGCACCTCACAAGCCCTTACTCCCTCCAGCCTTTCCAACTCCAATCCCCCTAACACTCCCCTGCCTGGCTGTGCAAGAGGGACATCAGCTGGCCATCCCACAGAGGTCAAAGAAAGAAACCTCACCAGACATTTTTATTTTAGGGGACATCGGGGCTGGGGGAGGTGTTAGGAGGAGGGGGATGTAGAAAATTGCTGAAGAAATGAAAGATGGCTACTGTGAGTACATAATGTCAGAAGGAGTGGGGGCAAGGGAAGGGGGGAGGAATTCATCTCAACTCCAGCACAACCTCACCTTTGATAGTGTACATACCTGGTGGATACCAGGTAAAGGTGTGAGATGGGCACCATTTTAGTATGTCCTATGCAGTGGCCATCTTGAGAGGGTCAGGAGGCAGACTGGGAAGATTTTCTTTATAGTGTTTGTTAAGCTCTTACAATACGCCAGGCAATATATTAAGCACGAGAGTAAATACATGCTAATCAGTTTGGACACAGTCAATGCCCTATCTGGGGCTCACAAGCTTAATCCCATTTTACAGAAGAGGTAACTGAGGCCAAGCCAAGTAAATGACTTGCCCAATGTCACACAGCAGACAAGTGGTGGTGCTGGGATTAGAACTCAGGTTCTTCTGACTCCTAGGACCCAGCTCTATCCACTAGGCCACGCTGCTGCTTCCTTGGCGTAGTGCATAGAGCACGGGCCTAGAGTCAGAAAGTTATAGGTTTTAATCCCGGCTCCGCCCTTTGTCTGCTGTGAGACCTTGGACAAATCATTTTATTTCTATGGGCCTCAGTACCCTTATCTATAAAATGGGGATTGAGACTATGAGCCCCATGTGGGACAGAGACTGTGTCCAACCCTATTTGCTTGTATCTACCCTAACGCTTAGTACGGTGCCTGGCACACAGTAAGCACTTAGCAAATGCCATTCTTATTATTACCCCATGCACCTCCCATCTGAGGCTGGTACTGCTTACCGAGGTCTTGCTGGGTCCATGGCACTGGAAGAGGCAATCAGGCCCTGTCCTCAAGGACCTTAAAGTCTAATAGGAGTGAAAAAAAAGTAATGAACCAAAATAAATACACAGTAATTACATTGTATTCCCTTCTGATGTTCTTGTATCCTGTTTGCTACTCTCTCTTTCTGCACCCACCCTTTCCTACATCCCCACCCCTAACCCCTACATTCTCATTCCTACCTCTTATTGTCTCCATCTGCTAGATCTTTATGTATTGTGAGGGCTCTGCCTTCATTTATTGCAACTTAATGCAATTTTAATGGAGTACAGCATGTGCCATGTCAATGCCGATTTTATTCAGCTCCACGTAAGGTCCAGCCGAAAGGTTTTATACCTGGATGAGGCCTGAATCTATCTGAGAATTATTGATGCAACTCCTTGGCAGAGGCTAATTTTTTCCCTTCAGGAGGGAGATACATTCTGTTTTATCTAAGCCTGAAGCTAGCCAAAGTTAAGGTTTTCTTCAGTCCATCGGTGGGGTCATGGGGGATGTGGGCTGTAGCTGGACAGTCGAAGAAGCAGATGCAGTCTTTTTTTTAAGGTATCTGTTAATCCCTTACTATATGCCAGGCACTGTACTAGGTGCTGGGGTCCCTGTCCTGCATGGGGCTCGCAGTCTTAATCTCCATTTTACTGATGAGGTAACTGAAGCACGGAGAGGTTAAGTGACTTGCCCAAGGTCACACAGCAGACAAGTGGTGGAACTGGGACTAGAACCCAGGCCCTTCTGACTCCCAGGCCTGTGCTCTATCCACTAGGCAACACTGCTCCCCCTGAGAGCTTTTCTTTCAGTGGGGCCCTCTGGGGCCCTCTGGGTCCTAAAAGTGAGGATGCCCACCCTGCCCACCATTGTGGCCCACACTATGATAAGTGCTTGGGTTCCCCCTCATCATTCACTAACAATTAACTCTAATGAGAAATGAAGTGACTTGCCCCAGATCACAATAGACACGGGGCAGAGTGGGGATTATCACAGCTGAGTAGCTCTCTGCCTACCCCCAGCCTGCTCTTCGTGTGCCGAGCCAGATATGAAAGCCTCTGCTTCTTGGACCCTCTTCACCTTTGGAACTGAACAAGGGATTTGGTATTTGCAACCTTGCTTCCCTGCACGTTCTTATCCTCTCCCTCCCCCGTCACTGTGGCCAAGTGAATTGCCTTCCCTCCCTGCCACTCATGACCCGCTCCGGATTTCCTCTGCATTTTCGAGCTGATCCCATCCTGATCCCGGCAGTAATGAGAACAGCACCTTCAGCATGAGGCTTCATAGAACCTTGATTAAGCTGGTAGCTGTGCGGCATTTCTGTGGACTCTGAATCCTGAGGAGAGATAATGCTCCTCTAACCACCCTACAGAGTTTTGTTTTTATTTTGTTTATTGTATGTTTGTCCTTGTCCCTTGTGCTGTTTTAATGTTTTAGTGTTTCATTGCTCTTGACGTGCGTCTATATTCAAAGACTGTCAACCCCTTGAGGAACCGTGTGCATGTCTAATTTCCACCTCTTCTACTCTTCAGAGAGGAAGAATAGGGCAAAGATTAAGTGAAAACTCACCATTTTACATCCATTTAATCCAAGAAAGGGAATCTCAAATTTAGGGAGTAAAGTGAAAGTGGAAGCAATGAAATAAGGGAATGGCAAGGAAGAGGACCTCAGAGTCAGGACTGGGAGTCAGAGGACCTGGGTTCTAAGCCTGGTTCCACCACTTGTCTACCATGTGACCTTAGGAAGATAGCATGGAAGGTAAGGGGTTGGGGGAATTATTTGTTGTGGGCAGGGAACATATCTACCAGCTCTTTTGTATTATACTCTCTGAAGCACTGAGTACAGTGCTCTACAAATAGTAAGCTCTTAATAAATGTGATTATTTCAGTGATGGTCGAGAGCTTGGGGTGACTGAGAAGACCACTTGACTGTAAACTGGTTTTGGGCAGCGAACATGTCTATCAACTTTGTTATATTGTAATTATAATTGTGGTATTTGTTAAGTGCTTGCTATGTGCCAACCGCTGTACTAATGGTTTGGGTAGACACAAGATCATCAGGTCTCACATGGGGCTCATATTTTAAGTAGGAGGGAAAACAGGTTGAATCCCCATTTTACAGATGAGGGAACTGAGGAACAGAGAAGTTAAGTAACCTACCCAAGGTCACACAGCAGGCAAATGACTTAGAACCTAGATCCTCTGACTCCCAGGCACATACGGCTGATCGTGGTGAGGACTGTGGACAACTGGTGTGATGGTATTCCCTGCTTAACTGTTGAGCTTCTTTAAACTTCTGGAATTCCAGCATTTGGTTGTTACAGATTTTCTTTGCTTCATGGCTAGAGGGAGGAACTTTGAGGGAAAGTAAATGAGCTCTGCCCATGCTATTTTCAAGAAAATAATGGGTCAAAGAACACCCAGTTCAGATTGATCTATAGGTGGAGCTGGATCTGTTCTGGATCATGGCAAAGATGTCTGGATGGTCAAGATGAGCCAAGTGTTAACCACATTTAGATCAATCAATCAATCAATCAATCAATCACTCGTATTTACTGAGCTCTTATTATGTGCAGACCACTGTACTAAGTACTTGGGAGAGTATGAAGCAACAGAGTTGCTAGGCATGAGTCAAGGCTATGGAATTGCTATGTGGCCTAGTGGATAGAGCGTGAGGCTGGAAGTCAGAAGGATCTGACTTCTAATCCTGGCTCTGACACTTGTCTGCTATGTGACCTTGAGCAAATCACTTAATTTATCTGTGCCTCTGTTACCTCATCTGTAAAATGGAGATTAAGACCATGAACCCCAAACAGGGCAGAGACTCTGTCCAACCTGACAGTCTTAGATCAACCCCATGCTTAGAACAGTGCCTGGCACATAGTAAGCACTTAACAAATATCATAAAAAAAAATTGGCTGACATTGCCAGGAAACCAGGGATGAAGAAAATGAGATAGGGATCCCAGGATCGAAGCCTGGGAGACCCTCACTTTTAGAGTGTGGCAGGGTGAGGAGGACTCTGAAGGAAGGGCCAGTGGCGTGTACAGTAGCAAGTAAAGCTAATGATGCAGTTACCCTTGTAATTCTGCCTCTTCTTCTGTGGCAGCTTCATGCTAATTCCACATTCCCTAGAGAGTTACCTGCTCTGGTGAATGCCACTTGCTACCTCCTGGTTTCTGGACAATTAACAATTAAGTCATGTCACTGCTGGATTTCCGAGGCAACCCTTTTTTGCTTTGACTATTCATGTGCAAACTTCTCATTGCTTTTCCTTTGCAATGTGCCACAGACAAATGCCAGTGTTTTCTTGTCTGGGAACAAATGTTCTGAGGGAATTGGCTCCTTCCCGTTAGGGACTGTCCGTTTATATTCCCAGAAGCCTGTGGGTGACATATAAGTTGGCTTTGATTTTGGACTTTCAATTTGCTCCTGGATGACTAAGTATCTTTACTTCTTCAGGCTGGAGGGCTGGAGAGAGAGACAAGGAGAGTCTCAGTAGCTCTCTTAAGAGGTGAATGTAGCGAGTACAGAGGAAGTGGAGTCAGTGGCTCAACAGGTAGGCTGAGGGATGCCAATTGATTGCCTGGGGCAGAGCCGGTGCTATCAACAAGGCCCAGGACTGGGCGGAACTTTGTCTTCTAGGATTCCCAAGTCCTCAGCTCTTAATTATTTCCTGAGGCTCAGCCTGTCCCTTGCTTTCCCCAGCCCTTCTGAGCAAACATATTCTGTGACCTCTAGACTGTGAGCTCACTGTGGGCAGGAAATGTGTCTACCAATACAAGATAACCAGGTTGGACACATCCCAGTCCCACAAAGGGCTCACGGTCTTAATCTCCATTTTACAGGTGAGGGAACTGAGGCCCAGAGAAGATAAGTGACTTGCCCTAGGTCACAGAGCAGGTAAGTGGTGAAGATGGCATTAGAACTCAGGCCCTTCTGATTTCTAGGCTGTACCCTATCGACTAGGCCATGCTGCTTCTCTACTAGGCCATACAGCTTCTCTGCTGCTCCTCTGTTGGGTGTGAATGCACGATTCCATCTGATCCCTGCTGTCAATTCAATCAGAATTTGGTCAGTAAGTGTTTAGTAAGCCCCATCAGGCTATGAGGAGTTATGGAATTAGTAAAATGCCTTTCTGCAAATAGAAAGGCTAACTGATGCTTCCCAAAGGACTTTGCTTGAAGCCCTTGATTCTTTTAAGCCTGAGGATAGAGAATTGAAAAAAAAGATCTTAGTATAAAATGAACTACTTCGAATTGCTCTCCCCTCCAACTACTGATACACAGAATTCTGCTTAGATTTGAGAAAATCACCCAAATAATTACAGATGAGGTTCACTGGGAGACCCTCCTCCCTAAAAGATAGCCTTGAGAGCAAATGCAAAACCTTTATCAGCCCAGCCTCCCCACTAAAGTCTCACTGAAACTCAGGCCATCTGGATTTCTTTGGCTGGTATCATTAACAATCACCTCAGGAGTCTGGGCGAGTGACTTTTTGAAAGGCAGCTTCCAGAACTGACTCTCAGGTTGGTGACCAGGTTATCCGCATGCTCCGAGCAGGTGCCCAGAGGGCCCCGCTCAGTGCAGTTACTCACTAGATGGAGAGTTGGCTGGTGAAGGGAGATTGGGATTTTGAGAGAGATGAAGTCATCGCGATATGAGGCCATCTGGTTCCGCCAGGATTTCGGGAGCACGGGGAAACAGAAGGTGGCGGGTGGGTGGGAGGCTGGCCCGCTGAGGCGGATGTCATCACTCTGGCTTGGCAGATGGGACCCCGGCGGGAGGGGTGGAGAGGAGGCCACAGCAGAGCTCAGGGGAGACCAGGAAGGTAATCAAATGCACAGCAGACCTGCTGGCAGCAAGCATCTGGCCACATCACATTCCCCCATCTCACCCTTCATTTGGCCAAGAGATCTGACAGGTCAACCCACCTTTAGCTGCCAGTTGCCAGCAGGAACCAGGCCAGGCCCGGTCTGATGATGCTGGCTGGTGGGAAGGGTTGGCTTGTGGAAATCCATCTTGCCCATCGAACCGGCTGGAGCATTCAAAAGGAGTGACCTCATTTTAGGCCAATCAGATCCCTCCATACCCTCACTCTCTGGGTCTAAGCATTGCCTCATGCTCACAGAATGGAATTATCTATATCCCAGGACTAAGTTAGGGCAGCTTGTTGACGTGACCAAAAAGATCCCATAGTGGTGGGGAGAGACAGGGTGGACTTGCAGAAAGAGCAAGGGCCTTTGAGTCAGGGGAGCTGGGTTGTAAATAGTAAGCACTTAACAAATAGCATCATTATTATTATTATTATTAATTCTGGCTCTGTCATTTACCTGTTGTGTGACCTTGAGCAAGTCACTTCACTTCTCTGGGGCTCCGTTTCCTCATCTGCAAAATAGGGATTCAATACCTGGTCTCCTTCCTACTTAGACTGTAAGCCCTATGGGGGACCTAATTATCTTGTATCTACCTCAGTGCTTAGTACATGTTAGGCACATAGTAAACACTTAACAAATATTATTATTATTACCTATCCCATTCCTGCCTCCAGAACCAACGTTGTGGTACCCTGAACATGTCGCTGTGAACACTGGTGCTGCTTCTGAGCTGTAGGATTCGATGGCAGGAGCCCAGCCAGGTTGGGGAAGGAGGGGAGGAATTTGGGGTGCTGAAAATGAAAATCTCATATGTAAAGGCACTGGCTGTCATATCCATGCTAGCTGAAAACTGGACTGTCTGGCTGCCCTGCTCACATAGTGTATATGGCTTCTGGGGAAAGTGGCATGGTGAAGTGGCAGAATGCCTGTCTAGAAGCCAGAGGACCTGGCTGTGTTGCTAATCTTCCATGTGACCATGGGTGGCTCACTTAACTGTCTATACCTCAGTTTCCCCATCTGTAAAATGAGGATAATAATACCAGCTTTCTATTTCTACCTCATAGGGTTGTTGTGAAGGTTGAAATGAATTGATTGGCTCTAGATTGTAATCCCCTCTAGACTGTAAGCTCGTTGTGGGCAGGAAATGTGTCTGTTATACTGATATATTGCACTCTCCCAAGTGCTTAGTACAGTGGTCTGCACACAATAAGTGCTCAATAAACATGACTGATTGATTGATCATATAGGCTAAATGGCTTCAGGGTCCCCCAGGACCTTGTTTACCTGCCTGGAAGGAAAATCTTGCTCCCCAGACCCCAGAGTTTGTAATTAGCTCCCCCTGACCCTGGGGGTTGCAGGCAACCACAAATTGCCCCACCAACCCCTCACCCCATGGGAAGCCAACCCAGCCAAAGAGCGAGTGTTGTTTCCACACTCTCCTGAAGGTTCAGAAGACACACAGAAGCATTTGTACCATTCCAGTTTGGGGTCCTGAATCAATGGCGTCTGACACAGGTGGTTGAGTGACCTCATTTCAGGGGTCCTGAATCAATCACTGTGCAGCGATGGACACAAGCCGGTAGTTGGGTGTTGGGGAGACGATGGCCATTGCCTTTGTAAAGAGGACTTGGACCATCGGGTGTGCCTGAGAGATGTGTTGTCTGGATGCTGCAGGTGATCCGTGGGAGAAAGGGAAGATATCACTCCAAACATTCTGGAGGACTTGGGGATCCTGCATCATCCACTCCACCAGCCAATGGAGAGCAAACAAACATCCGCCAGCAGCTGACAGGGAAGCAGGGGAATAGCGATGGTTCAGCAAGTTCTCAGTGACATATGATTGTCCAGATTCCCCCAGGCCTCCCAGCCCTCCAAACTAGAAAAGCTCTTTATTGCCTGTGGCTTTGGGACTGGGCAGAGTTACGTGGCTCAGGGAGAGACAATGATTTATGCAGGAATTAAAGTTGTTTTTCTCAAGGTAAAATTCTGGATTACCCTAGGAGGAGACGGGGGCCAGCATCCACCCACTTTATTTCAAATAAGCAGACCACTGGTAACCCAGGAGCCAATCCATTTGAAGTTAGAATTCAAATGAATTCACTGGGATATTTTTAAAAGCCCATTCTGCTGAGCGCATTTTCTAGGCCTTTCATCACTTGGTTAGTTTAGCAGAGGGCCTATCGTTTAATCTGCAAATTCCACTCTTGAAGTTAATCAGTAAGGTTGGACTAACCCAGGATAACATAACAACGATTATTATTATTAATAGTAATAGTAGCAGTAGTAATAACAGTAGTATTAATAGAAGCAAGAATCCATACCAAGACCGATGAAGTCAAAACCCATTCCCAAAGGTCTGTATGTTACTGAGTCACAAGATAGGAGTGAGAGACAAGGGCGAAGTGGGGAGCAAAAAATAATCAAACTTGGCAGGGTGGGACCAGACAGAGAGGCGCTTCAGATCTCCTAGGGAGTTTTCAGAAACTTGGGAGTTGACATTTAGTCATATTGCTAATAATGCATATCAGCGACTGCAGTTGTGTGTCCAGAACTAGAGGACTGGTGACTGGGTGGAGCTCATGTATAACCCTCAAGAGAGCAAGAGTCTCCAGGTCAGTGCTGGAAGTAAGCCAGACCTTGCTGGATCTCACCTCCTGTGAAAACGAAAGCCCCAAACTGCCACCTCCCTGTCTTTCCTTTGATAATAACGATCACTGTGGTACCTGTTAAGCATTTACTTTGTGTCAGGCACCGTACTAACAGCTGGGATGAATACAAGCAAATCGGGTTGGACCCAGTCCCTGTTCTACATGGGGCTTACAGTCTCAACTCCCATTTTCCAGAAGAGGTAACTGAGGCCCAGAGAAGTAAAGTACTTGCCCGAGGTCACCCAGCTCACAGGTGGCAGAGCTAAGATTAGAACCCATGACCTTCTGATTCCCAGACCCATACTCTATCCACGGTGCCATGCTGCTTGAGACCCGGACTGCGGGCTTGGTGTCTTCTGAGTGGCTGCTGGCCACCTGCCTGTTTGTGCCATCAGAGCAAGGCGGAAGAGGACTAAGGAGAAGGAATAGAGCCCACGTGTCCAACTCCAGATACCTTTGAGCAGCCCCTTGCCCTGGATAGAGCACATGCCTGGGAGTCAGAAGGTCATGGGTTCCAATACCTGCTTCACCACTTGCCTGCTGTGTGACTTTGGGAAAGTCACTTCACTTCTCTGAGCCTCGGTTCCCTCATCTGGAAAATGGGGATTGAGACTGTGATCCCCATCTGGGACAGGGACTGTGCCCAACCCCATTTGATTGTATCCACCCCAGCGCTTAGTACAGTGCCTGGCAGACAGTAAGTGCTTAATGAATACCATAATTACTATTGTTATTGCTATCTTTCCACCCCTCCTCCTGCCCTTAATGCCCCCTTGCCGCTGCTCTCAGCCCCTACTCTCCCTCCTTCTCCCCACTCTGCCTTCTGGCTCACACAGTCTTCACTGTTGCTATAATGATGGTATATGTTAAGCGCTTACTATGTGCCAAACACTTGTCACCACCTCCACTCCCTGGGAAAGCCTCATCGCCCCACCACTGTTCCAGTTCGACATTCTCTTTACTCTCAGCAGTACTGGCCAAGAGACAGTGCTCTGTTCACAGCAAGCCTTTAATAAATGCGATGATGACTATTACTTCCACTACCGCTACTATGGCAGGGAAAATTTAGTGGAAAGTGGACTGGGAGTCAGGAGACTTGCATTCTAATTCCAACTTCACCACTAGACTGTTGAATGACCTTGGGTAAGTCACTTAACTTCACTGTGCTTCAGTCTCCTGATCTGTAAAATGGGAATTAAATACCTGTCTCCCTCCCACTTTGGCTGTGAGCCTTATGTGGGACAAGAACTGTATCTGATCTGATTGCACCGCATCTAACCCAGAGTTTAGTAAAGGGCTTAGCATAATAATAATGTTGGTATTTGTTAAGCGCTTACTATGTGCAGAGCACTGTTCCAAGCGCTGGGGTAGATACAGGGTAATCAGGTTGTCCCACGTGAGGCTCACAGTTAATCCCCATTTTCCAGATGAGGTAACTGAGGCACAGAGAAGTTAAATGACTTGCCCACAGTCACACAGCTGGCAAGTGGCAGAGCTGGGAGTCAAACCCATGACCTCTGACTCTGAAGCCCAGGCTCTTTCCACTGAGCCACACTACTTCTCCTAAAGTAAGTGCTTAAATACTATTATAATTAAAATTATTATTATTCCAGATCCCTAACACTCAGAAAGTGAGGAGAAGCAGAAAGAATGAGTGGCTTAATGGGTGAACTCTGACACTGGGCAAGATGTCCACTATCACAAGGAATCCAGCTGGGACAGGAACTGGGACAACAGGTAGGCCATGGCCAGAACTCTTGGTCAGGGCTGGATGTCCTCTCTGGATGTCCAGAGAGGGCTTGGGTGATAATACTAGAGAGCAGGGTTGGGGGAGGGGAGGAGGTGGAACCTACTTCACTGTGCCTCAGTTACCTCCTCTGTAAAATGGGGATTAAGACTGTGAGCCCCATATGGGACAGGGACACACAGTCCAACCTGATTTTTTTGTAACCACCCTAGCGTTTAGTACAGTGCCTGGCACATAGTAAGTGCTTAACAAATACCATAATTAATACACCAGACTGCCACCACTGCTCCCCTCCTCTTCTGGAAATGTGCCCGCTTCAGCACGGCCCAAATTCCCCCTGGGGAAGTGGAACCTTGGATGGAAGTCAAGGAGAAGAAGGCCAGACCAGTAGAGGCAGAACCAAGGGACATACAGTCCAGCACCACCTTCCAGGCTGAGAGAAGAAGCCCCCCAGGACCCCTCTAATCACCTGCCTCTTTCCCAATCAGGAGCCACAGGATGGATTTATCCAATGCGCCACTCACAACCCTTAGCTCTTCAAATGTGACTCCACTGGGTAGAGCAGGTAATGTGTCCAGAAGCCCCTGAGTACTCTAGATGACTAGAGCACATTTTCTCTTGAACCTCTAGATGCTCACGAAATGAATGAGGCCATGTGCATTCCAAATATTATTTGATCTTTTGGCTCAGGGAAACAGGAAGAGTCAGAGAGTGTGTCTCCAATGAGATCCTTCAGGAGAATTCCCAGCTTCAGCCTGGACATGGTGAAGGTAGTAGGGGCAAGAATCCAATCAATTAATCAATGGTGTTTTTTGAGCATTTACTGAATGCAAAACACTATACTAAGCACTCGAGAAAGTACAGTGCAACAGGGTTGGAAGACAGGATCTCGGTCCCCAACGAGCTTACGGTCTTCAAAGTGCATGCGTCCTAATCCATTCTTAGCCCGCTCCTGGCTTTACCAGGTTGCAGGAACTGATGGTGGGGTCGCTGATCCAACTTCTCCTGCAGAGCTGACGGGATTGGTTTTCAGTTGGGCCTAAAGAGGATGCAGTGAAGCACTTCCATTCCTCTGAGGACTTTGCCTACTGCACTCCAACCTCAGACCCAGAATCTGGGCAACAAAGAATCCTAATTTATTGTCTATTCTATTCTCTATCACTCTGCTTTATATTTCCTCACATGCGGATTTACTCATCCTATCTCTCCCACCAAATTGTAAGCTCTTCCATTGTCAGGACTGTTCAGTGTCCTCCCATCTTCTGGTTTACAGTAGGTGCCATAAACACAATTGACTGCTTGACAATGAGTAATATACAACAGAAATCTGATAGGAGAGTTGGGGTGAGGCAAGAGGCTAGGGCAATGGAAAGTTAGAGTTGGACTGTCTATCTTTAGGAGTCCAGTCAAATTCCTGGAAAGGCAGCCCATCGAGGGCAGCTCCCAGGCTTGATGTTTCTGGTGATTCAGGTTGTTTTCTAGGGCAACTTCTTACCCAACAGACAGCACTCTGGTTCCTGGGCTGGAGCAATCTCACTCCTTGATATTTCCCAATTCCTATCTTTAGCCAAATCAAGAGAAAAATTCACCATCCTTTCCTATTGTCCTTCTCCCCCTCCATTTCTACTCCTTTCCCACAAACCCGGAACCCCCTTCTCTATGCTGGCCTATTAGTCAACATTCAAAAAAAGTCAGAGGTATTTGCCCAATTTCCAGGAAAAGCCCCAGGTAGCTGAGTTCCCATGAAGCTAGCGCTTGGCATTCAGTCTTCTACCCTTGCCAGGAGGGGTTCTTAATGTGACCCAAATTTCTTCTGAGTCACCTGTGACCCCTACTGCTCCTTCAGTTCCCTGCCTGCCACTCCCTGCCACAGCCAGCTGGCTGTGGTGATATCATTCAGGGGAGCATGAGTCACTGGAGCTACTATTTCCTTGAAATCCCACTGAGGGAGCCTTTCTGATATGAATTTGTTTAGAAGCCAGATCTCTCTCGCTTTTAAAGGGCCTTGCTGCTGAGGATCTCCAAGCATTTAATCTGAAGAATAAAGGCAGGATATATAATCAAGGGTATGGTTCGCAGGGCTAGCAGTACTAATGTTGATTGATCTAGGCTTTTTGGCTCCTGGGAGGCTGTCCAAACATGTTATGAGCCATTATAGGAGAAGAGATAACACAGAAATGGAAAGGCCTAAGGTCATAGAGTCTAAAATTGATATAGTGATGTTTATTAAACAGCTACTGTGTGCACTGGGGGAGATACAAGATAGTTAGGACCCTATCCCAGTCTCCCATGCACTTCCCAGTCTAAAATCGAGAGAGAACTGATAGTTTATTCCCATTTTATGGATGAGGAAGTTAAGTGACTTGTCTAAGGTCACATGACAGGCATGACTCCCAGTTCCGGGCTTTGATCTGAGGACTAAGGTCGTGAAGGAAGTCATCTATGGAGGTGGAAATGAAATCCAAGTTTCAGTGTTCTTGATCTCCTTCCTAATTCATAGCACTATGTGTGTGGTGTAGTGTGAATGTGTGTGTGTGTGTCAGTTATCCTCTGTCGATTCTGGCCCTCGGCTCCTTGGATGGTGTGGATACATGAAGTGCTACTTTTGGGTCACACAATAAGTGCTTAAGTATTATTATTATTATTATTGACATTATTACTAGGATGGTCCCAGAATGGGTTTTCCTTCAAAGGCAGGACTCAGGAGAATGGGTCCAGAGCCTGCAGCTGAGGTTGGCCGGGCACTGACTTTGCAGTGACAGAAGTGGCCTAGGTGAGATGGCTCTTGAAAATATCTTCCTCTCCCTCTGACTTTTTCCTAGACTCGGTGTTCAGATGTTTCCTCTCCTACACCTGTCTCTCTACCTATTCACTGAGCACCTAGATTAAATTTTATCACCTCCCCCAATAACCGAAGTCCCTCGGTTCTTCCCGAAACAGAGTCATCTCATAGCTACCTACTGTCCGCTGTCTAGAAGTAGGAGTCCTTGAGTCACCAGGCAAAATGCTTGTTGGAAGATGTGTGGGGGAATCACGCTGCGGGGAAGCAGCGTGGCTTAGTGGAAAGAGCCTGGGCTTCGGAGTCAGAGGTCATGAGTTCGACTCCCGGCTCTGCCACTTGTCAGCTGTGTGACTGTGGGCAAGTCACTTAACTTCTCTGGGCCTCAGTTACCTCATCTGTAAAATGGGGATTAACTGTGAACCTCACGTGGGACAACCTGATTACCCTGTATCTCCGCCAGTGCTTAGAACAGTGCTCTGCACATAGTAAGCGCTTAACAAATACCAGCATTATTATTATCACCTAAAAGGAGGACCCAGAGACTCCCCTTCTAGGAGTCAACCAGCTCATAGCCGGGATCAGATGACAAAGGCAGAGAAACCCAGAAGTCCTTAAGCCTGTCTGATTGCCATGTTAGAGAGCTGCCAGCTAAGGTTCCCTGTTTCTGAAGCCCCCCTGGACAGACCCCAGAGGTGTTGGAAGATGGAGCCGGAAACCAACCCTGACCAATTCACCACAACCCCATCATGTTGGTCTATTAGATTGTAAGCTCCTTAAGGAAACCTACCTACCAACTCTTTTGTACTGTACTCTCCCAGGAGCTGAATACAGTGTTCCACACACAGTAAGTGCTCAGTAAATACCAACTGATTAATCAGTGTGTATATTTTATTCCTATCCTTAGCATCCTTGTAGATGTGTATCTTTTTCTTTAAGCATTTTATTAAGATATCTATCTGTGGATTTAAATCTTTATTTGGCTGTTTTTGTCTTAATGTACTTATGCTGCTTCTTGCTTTATTCTTTCTCATCGTTTGGCTTTTGCTCTCTGTAAATATTTTTTGTCTGCCTCCCTTATTAAATAGTAAGCTCCTTGAGTGGAAGGGAATGCGTGCTTTGCAACTGTTTTAGTCTTAGTACAGTTCCTAGCACTCAGTAGGGCGCAGTAAGTAGATTGATGGTCCAGCCCTACATCACTTATGTACAAAAGTGTAATTTATTTATTTACATTAATGTCTGTCTCCCTTTCTAAACTGAAGCTCACTGTGGGCAGGAAATGTATCTGTTATATTGTTATATTGTACTCTCCCAGGCTCTGAGTAAGTACTCTGCACACAGAAAGTGCTCAATAAATATGATTGACTGACTGACCGGTCCCATGCTGACCCATTTCTAAACCTATGGTTACTAAAAAGAGTGGTGTTGTTGGATTTTCCTGCTAAGAGGCAGTGATATGTAAATAAGTAGCCTTGGAATATGATAGGTGAAGGTGGCAGGGGAGATGAGCTGTCTTGGGGGCCAGAGTCCTCGCAAGGAGAAAGTCTTCCCTGTCCCTTCAGCCAGTTTCAAAGGTGAAGGATAATAATAATAATAATAATAATTGTGTATTTGTTAAGTGCTTACTATGTGCCAGGCACTATACTAAGTGCTGGGGTGGTTTCAAGCAAATCGGGTTGGAGACAGTCCCTATCCCACATGAGGCTCACAGTCTTAATCCCCTTTTGACAGATGAGGGAACTGAGACACAGCAAAGCGAAGTGACTTACCCAAGGTCACACAGCAGACAAGAGGCAGAGCCAGGATTAGAATCCAGGAGTCCCAGGCCTGTGCTTTTCCCACTAGACCATGCTGCTTCTCTTCATGCTGCTTCCGTTTGTTTGGGAAGCAATGTTTAATGAGAGGCTTTTCCTTATAAGAAATCATAATGGCCCATATTTCCTGACTGCCCTTTACGACTCAGAAAGTTTCCCCACTATAAAGTTTTCCTAGAATAATAATATCCTGTGTGATGTAGACCACCCAATACAGTACTATGGCTCAATTATGATCCTTTAACTGTTCATAATAGCAATAATACCAACATGTATTATCAATACCATCATCCTTCTTTCTTCTCAAGACCTGAAAGCTGTGGGTGGACATGAAGTTTAGATTAGAAAAACAAACTTCCCTTTCATTCACTGCTGGCTCTCATGACTCTTTTTCCTACAGCACTCTTTCCTGAGGGGAGGACCTGGGTTCTAATTCTGACTCTATTAGCCTGCTGAGTGACCCTGGGCACATCACATAACTTCTCTGTGCCTCAGTTTCCTCATCTGTGAAATGGGGCCTCAATACCTGTTCTCCCTCCCCCTTAGACTGTAAGCCCCAGGTGGGACAGGGATTGCATCCAATCTTAGCACAGTGCTTAACACATAGTAAGTGCTTAACAAGTATCACAATTATTATCATGAAGCACTGGCAATATACTAGGCATGTTCATGACTCAAGAAGATACAGCAGTGCCTGCCCTCAAGGAGCTTTTCCTCCAGAAAGCCAGGAGACATACACCTGAGCCCACATATGTTTTGCCCAATCAATCAATCAGTGGTATTTATAGAGTGCTTACTGTGTGCAAAACACTAGGAAATGCTTGGGAGAGTACTATATAACAGAGATGGTAGAGTATTGAATGATCTGTAATTGTTTTTTCCCTGTCACCAGCTCCCCTCTTTACTCACTGGGGTGGGGAAAGGGGCAGGGGGTAGAGCACAGGCCTAGAAGGCAGAAGGACCTAATCCTGGGTCTGCCACTTATCTGCTGTGTGACCTTCGGCAAGTTACTTAGTGTCTCTGGGCCTCAGTCACCACATATGTAACATGGGGTTTAAGACTGTGAGTCCACATGGGGCAGGGACTGTGTCCAACCTGATTAGCTTGTATCTATCCCATGCCTTAGTACAGTACTTGGCATATAGGAAGCACTTAACAAACATTATTAAAAAAATCAATCAAACAATGGTATTTATTGAGATTGGAAGTAAAATTCCCTCCCAAGTTTGCCACTGCCTCATCGTTCTTGTCTTGTCTGCCTTGTCCTCCTCCAGCACTCCTGGGTGTTGACAGGAGACCACAATGTATGGACCGATACCTCAACAGCACCTGATCTCCCCTCCCACACCTCAGCCTCACCCACCTCCTCAGGGGAGGGAGTTTCCTCTCCCTTCCAAGCCCTGCTCCATTCCGGACCTATGAAACCCTGTTCTCCACCAGCAAACTGACACATCCCCAGGGGTCCCAGGACGCCTCTGCCTGGATCAAGGAAGGACTTGGTTTGCCGTTGTTAGGAAATGTTTATTGATACAGATAACCTGCATTCAAGAAGCGTCACTTTATAATGCTTCACTCCATTCCTCGCTGCTCAGTAAACACTTAAATAAATTCTGCCTCTTGTAAGAGAGTTGGAAATCCAACATCTAGCACCCCAAATTTTGAGGGATCCCTCTCTGTAGCAGATGTAGAGGAAAGATTGCTGTCCATCACCTCCCCACAGGGACTTTAGTAGGGGGAAACTTGGGGCTTCCCCTCATCCCTCTGGTTCAAATTCTCGTCTTTGACCGTTCCTCAAAGATCTCTATCAGCTAGGCCAAGTAGAACCAGGGACTGATGTTCAGGTGCTTACCAGCTCTTGCTCTGCATTTCACCCAGGTTTTCTTTCCCTTGATCATCTTCAATCCTTTCTCCCATCTCTGAGGCTTGGTCCAAATTACTCTCCAAGTATGGACAAGCCACCCTTGTTAAATCCCACCTCGAGACCAGCTACCCCATGAAGTCTTCCCTGCCTACCCTAACCCATTCTCCAACCCATCATCATTGTTAGCATTATTGGATGACGAACCCTGCAGTAGGCACTTAGGGGATGATACATATGTAGGATGTGTGTGTGTGTATGAGTGTGTGTGTTTGAGTGCAAGTTTCTAGCTGTCCATTTTCAAAGATGACGCTACCAAGGGAGACCCTATTCCTGAGTGAATGTGGCTGAAAAAATTGACGTGACCAACATTCCCTTTTGCATTATATCATGTGAAGTTGGCTCCTTGGTGCACTAATGTGTTTGTCCCTTACAAGGTGTGATTCTGCTTTAGAGCCTGTCTTTTTTTTTTATGGTATTTAAGTGCTTACTATATGGCAGGCATTGTACTAAGCACTGTCTTCTAGTGGTATCCCAGTCTTTGGTTAAGGAGAACATCCTCTTTTCTTATTGCTGCCCACCAGATTGGTCTGAACACTTCAGTGGTCCCCCAAAAGACCACTGCTATTTTGAATTGCTTGAGACTGTGCAGAATAATAATAATGGTATTTGTTAAGTGCTTACTATGTGCAAAGCACTGTTCTAAGCGCTGGAGGGATACAAGGTGATCAGGTTGTCCCAGTGGGGTTCACAGTCTTAGTCCCCATTTTTCCGATGAGGTAACTGAGGCACAGAGAAGTTAAGTGACTTGCCCAAAGTCACACAGCTGACAAGTGGCGGAACCAGGATTAGAACCCGAGCCTGTGCTCTTTCCACTGAGCCACGCGGTCATCACACCATGTCTTTAGTTCTGCCTCCCTGATTTTTTATGCCCCTCTTTCAGGTCACCATACAGCAGCTTCTTGGATGCCCTGCCATCATTACCGATTCGCCTCACTCGTTTGACCAAGCAAAGCTATGTGAATGAATAATAATAAAAATAATTGTAGTATTTGTTAAGCACCTACTATATGCTAAGTACTGTACTAAGTGCTGGGATCGATACAGGATGATCAGGTTCCACGGAGAGCTCATAATGTAAGTAGGAGAGAGACAGGTACTGAATTCCCATTTTGCAGATGAGGGAACTGAGGCAAAAAGAAGTTAAGTGACTTGTTCAAGGTCACAAGGCAGACAAATGGGTGGCTTCCATGCAAGTGAGATGATTGTGATCCATGTCCTTGTTGTTGGTATACTTATCCTGTGATTTGATGATAAGGGTGATGCTTATCAAATGCTCATAAAAGGTCTATCAAAACAGTATGTAGGTCTTGGTGTTACTTTTGAAGCTTTCTCCTGTAACTGTCATTCTGCAAAGACCACATCGGCAGTGTTGTGTTTCTGCAGTGTTGTGTTGCAGTCTGAAGTCATGATAAAACTCAGTCTGTGCATGGTTGACTATATTCATCAGGAGTTGGTCTAGAAGGAATCTGATTAGACTTGTTGGCAATGGAAAAAGGCAAAATAAGTAGTAGTTTGATCTAATAGATAGAGCATGGGTCTGGGAATCAAAAGGACCTGGGTTCTAATCCCCATTCTACCTCTTATCTGCTGTGTGACCTTGGGCAAGTCACTTTACTTCTCTGGGCCTCAACCACCTCTTCTGTAAAATGGGGATTAAGACTGTGAGCACCATAAGGGACATGGACTGTGACCCATCGGATTAGTTTTGATCTTCTCCAGTTCAGTGCCTGGCACTTAGTCAGTGCTTAACAAATACCATAAAAAAGTCCCAGTTCTTTCCAAAGTCAGTTTTCTCCCCTTTCTTTTCAAAAATGGTGATTACTGAAGCCTTATGGCATTTCCTCATTGTTCCAAGTTCAGGAAGAGCTCATGCGGACAGGTGAGGATTAGGTCCTCTCCTGGCATGTAGATTTCTGCAGTAATCCTGTCAGATCTTGTTGTTTTTCCATTTATCATGGCTTTGACTGTGGAAGCTAGTTCCTCAAAATCCAGAGTTCAGTGAAGTCCTCCAAAACCCTTCTGAAAGTGCATCTCTTACAAGAGGCCTTCCTTGATTAAATTTCTTCTCCCTAGGTCATAATCCCCTTCTACACATCTCTGCACTCGCATGTCAATCATACTTATGGTACCATAGCTTCAACTTAACTTAAAGCATCTAACTACACATCTGTTTTTCTTTTGTTTTCCCCTTTCTGTAAATAATCTTGTATCCCTTCCCTGCAACTAGACTATAAACTCCCTGGGGACAAGGATCATGTCTTTTAACTCTATTGTAGTCTCTCAAGCGCTTCATACAAGTGCTCTGAATATAGTATGTGTTCAATAAATACTAGTGATTGATTAATTGATTAGTGGTGAGTAACTGCTCTTAGCTTGGTGGCAAAAGTAAAGTTACTTCTAAAGGATTTTGCCTGGGGAACCGCCACCCCACAGGAAACCTTTGTAGAAAATCCCTCCAAAGCCACTTTAACTTTATAAAAACCTGGGAAAGCCATTCCCTCCCTTAATCAATCAATGGTATTTATTGAATTCACCGTGCGCAGAGCACAGTACTAAGTGCTTGGGAGAGAACCACTATAGAGTTGGTAATCACTTTCCCTGTCCACAATGAGTTTTTTCTTGCTCCACAATTCAGTCCTCTCAGGAGACCCAACCCCCTTTAATTCCATTCTATTAAACTCTGCCCATTTACTTGCCACTGGACAATGGGGCTTGCATTTTGCAGGAAGTGAAAAGCACCAGTGAGTGAAGTTCCCATTGGAAAGGGACCTGATAGGTAAGCTGATCCAGGGGACACAGCTCCAAATTGAAGAGCCTCTTCCATCCATCTGGCTGGGAATTTAACTTTCAATATGAAGAAGGAGAAAAATACAGATGGGAATTCTAGAAGCTCTTTGGTCTCTTCTGCTTCAACTTCTCAAATGGACGCTTTTCCCCTTTGACTGAAAAGATTTTTTTTTTCTCTCAGGGTCCTTTGAACTTCTATGTTTTCCTCTCCCTCACTGGGGATTCACGACTTTCCGTCCTGTTGGTTGGTTCACTTTTGGTCTCTGAGAACAAGAGGCCCCGATCGTTCCTGAAATTCTCAGGTTGGCTTGTGCTCATGACTCATGCTTTTTTGATTTTCACCTGGCACTGACCTTCTTCAAGTTGTGCCCCAACTTGTAGGAACAGTTCAGTCCACTGTTAAGGCAATGTGAGTGAAACACAGAGCTCAGGTCTTCCAACTCATGCCTGTGCCCTGTTCTCTGAATCCAGAAAGGCACCTCAGTTCCCTAGGCAATGAATCACTTAGGAGCAGTTTCATTTCCAGTGCTCCTAATGCACCAAATGCATGATTGGAAGTTGAAGCTGTACAATTCTGGTTAATGGTTCAAGTTGGGCTGGAAGAACTAATGGTCTCTCAAACAGTGCAGACATCTGCTACTACTGTTTATGGTTGTCAGTGTGTATGAGTGTGTGTATTTATGTGTGTGTGTATTTGTGTGTGTGTGCTGACTTACCCCAAAGATCAGAAAAGGAGCAATAGACAGAAGAGGAGTTCTCATCCAGGAATTCCATGAAGAGGCCATCATTCCATAGAAATTCACCTCACCACTTTCACCCTCAATCCTGGTCCAGAGGTGCAGATCTTGGTCAAGGTCAGGAAGGGCTAAAAGTTAGGGTCACTTATTTATTCATTTATATATTCATCCAATTTAATTTTTTTAAAAACTTACCCAAATGTCTTTTTCATCCCTTTCTTGGAGAGCAGTTAGTCTTTCAGCTCCTGAGGGCAGGGATAATCAATCAGTGGTATTTATAAGTCCTTATTATGTTCAGAGCACTTACTGAGTGGTAGAGAACAACAGAGTTGGCAGAAGTTTCCTGCTGACAAGGAGGTTATTTTTCTAAGAGCTTAGTACGGTTCTGTGCATATAAAAGGGGCTCAATAAATACTACTGATTGAATGATTCAAAAAAAGTTTCCAGGGGGTTTAGCAGTCTACAACCAAAGGTCATTTTAGGATAAGCCAAAGTGCAATCCTCCCTTCCCATAATGCTTCTGGTGAGCTGGATGTTCAGATCAAACTCTTGCCCAGACCTTGTGAGCCACTGAAGCCATCCCTGACTTCCCTGATCACTTTACCTATCTCAGCGCTTAGTACAGTGCCAGACACATAGTAAGCACTTAACAAATACCATTAAAAAAAAACCCCAAAGCCCATCAAACAGCCTAGCACTGGATCCATCCAAGGGTTTTCCCTGTGTCTTTCTGCTTGTGAAAGGGAGGACCCAACTCCTCCTGCCATGGAGGCTGAAGCTGTTGTCCTCCTCCCTCTGCCCCTCTAGTTTGCTTTGTTGAGATTCTTGCCTTATAAGCCAGAGGCCATATAATTAAGATCGCCTGGGTTAGAAACAAGGGATTTGACATTTATAGACTTGGGAAGGGAATTTCATGAAAAGTGGTGATGAGAAACATGATAATTAAAAACCGTGGGTATTTCCAAGCCGTTCATATCTCAGACCAATGAGACTCTCCATAGCTTGGAAAGAGCAGTCCTGTGGGAACGCAGGCTGTCCCAGCCCAGCCTAATCCTGGGCTCATTCACATCTGAGACCTCAGGTCCCCATACTATTTGTGTACTCAAGTTGCAAACTCAACTCTCCCTGCCACACAAGGGAGAAAACTCAACTTCTTGGGTCCAGAGGAGCCAAAAAAAAAAAACAAACCAAAAAACTTTACAGACAGAGAACATACCTATCAACTCTGTTATACTGTACTCCCCCAAGTGCTTAGTTCAGTGCTTGGCACACAGCAAGCAGTCACTAAATATGACTGACT
This sequence comes from Ornithorhynchus anatinus, assembly GCF_004115215.2. Taxonomy (NCBI): domain Eukaryota; kingdom Metazoa; phylum Chordata; class Mammalia; order Monotremata; family Ornithorhynchidae; genus Ornithorhynchus; species Ornithorhynchus anatinus. The sequence goes on along the minus strand of NC_041749.1, from coordinate 32,940,013 downwards.
AATTGATTACTTGTCTTCTGGATTCTCCAAGGCTGGACTTGCCCCCAAAAGACTAGGGTTAAAATGGTGGCTGTGTCTGCAGGCTTGCAAATAGTTAGTCAACTGTATTTATTGAGCGCTTATTGTGTGCAGAGCACTGTACTAGGCTATTGGGAAGGTACAATATAACAACATAACAGATACATTCCCTTCCACATCAAGCTTACAGTCTAGAGGGGGAGAGAAGCGTAAACATAAATATTTATTTAGATTGAAGGAATGCCTCCTTTGTATCCCTAAATTCAGTCACTGGAAATGTAGGTTACTGGGCCAAGGAGTCATACTGCAGAATGCCTACAGCATTCCCTGCCTCTGCTCTACCTCATCCTTTCCCTAACTGTGGCCCAGCTCCAGCAAGGTGAAAATAAGCAATCCTCGGGCTGAAGCTACATGCTGCTTCTGCGGCAGTGGATTGGCACCGAGAATGTCCTTCAGCGGCTTTTGGGGAAACTGTCAGACCTTTCACTGGGGCAGAGTTGAGCTCCATGAACTGACATATTGGTATTTGCCTCAACTTGTCACCCCATTAGACTGCAAGTTCCTCAGGGACAGGGGCATAAACCCCAGTGGAGTGCCATGCCCCCTGTGGGCATTGAAATAATGTGACGAATGTGAAGGGGGTGTCTACGGCAGTGAGGAGGCCAGGGGCTGAGGTAGGATTGCACTGTAAGCTTGCTGTGGGCAGGGAACGTGTCTGTTTATTGTTATACTATATACTCCCAAATGCTTAGTACAGTGCTGTGCACACTGTAAGCGCTCAATAAATATTGACTGACTAACTCTCCTCCTGGAGGTCTGGGACCAGCCTGCTGGGTAGATTCTCAGTGGAAGGAGCTGGTGGTAGCTGGGCCACTTGGCCAGGGCATTTGGATTTACTAGTAACTCCTAATAATAATAATGATGATAATAATGATTTGGGGTGCCCTAGCAGATTTGTGGCAGGCAAAGAAAGTGAAGAGGGAGAGAAAGAGAATTGAGGCAACATTGGCCTGCATTGTTCAGGTGGTAAGGGGCCCCGGGGCGGGCCGGGAGGCTGAGCTGGAACATCTGGAGACTTTCTTGCAGGTCCAGGCGGAGGAATGTGAGAGAAAATTGTACTGTTCCCACCCCTTCCTCCCGGCGGTGCCAAAATGATCAGTCCCTCCTTCTGTGAGTTCTTAGAAATCATTAAACCCACCCAAGACAGGATCGACGAGGAGCACGGCCGGCCTCCCCTTCATTTCTGCCGCTGCCGTTGCCACTGCTACCACTTGGAGCAGAGAGCTCGGCTTCAGATTTCTTGCTGGGAGAGGAGGGCCGGGGCGTGTTGCTACAGTTCTGCTCTTTCCACATTCGGCAAGAACTCTTACCTAAACCAAACCCTTAGAGGAAAAACCTCAGAACAAAGCAGAACTCGTTAGGAGGCAGGGAGAGGGCAGGGACGGAGAAGAAAGACTGTCTGAAGGACTGACTGTTAAGTTGAACCGGAGAAAAAGACTCTCCCTCCTTGTCGCTCAGGTGATTCCTTTACCCCCTTTTTTCCCCACTCAAACTCCCAGGACAGAAAAAAACCCCCCAAAGCTGGGAGAGATGTGAGTTGAGATTTGTTGTTTTGCTGTTCAGGACTGTCAAGGGGGAAATGGGGCCACCTTTTTTCCTCCTGCAGGGTTGTAAGGTTTCCTGGGACAAGTTCTACTCCCAGATCCCCGCCTCATAGTTCATCAGAGACAAATCCAAATGCAATTATCACATCAAGATACCACCCAGAGAGCAGCCTCGGCTGCATCTTCCCTCTCAAACATCTGATAACTCATCTGAGAAGCACTCCGGTGCAAGCTTCCCCAGTTTGGAATCTTTCCCAGTTGCGAACCCACTTTTGGCTGCTGTCCGTTAGCCCCTTCGTGATTGAACACACAGCTAGTTCCCACAAAAACCACTGGATAATCCCCAACGATGCTTACTGACTCCAGTCCAAGTCTATGTTGCTTGAGAGAAGGGTCGCCTTGGGCTTTGATCTTGGTGGATGGCACTCTCTGGGGGAGAGGTTGGCAGAGAGAAATCTCCTGGGCCTTTTTCTGGTGAGGCTGCTCTCACCAACTGGCCGCTGGATGCTCTGACCGTACATGTTGCTTCCTGTAACGAGCAGCAGTGCAGGCCGAGAACCCCAGCCAATTCCCCATGTCAGCACCTGAAGAGACTCTTAAACCAGATGAACGGATGCCATCGATGGAGGCCATCTTGCCTTTCTCTCCCAACCTTACATGAACTTTGCTTTCTTCATCGGCCCCTCGGTGTCTGGCTTTGGGAGGAAAGATGGTTCTGGAGAATAGGGGGATTCACACCACACGTCACCCCACGTAAATCCCATCTGGAAGAGATGTTCCCTAGGCTACAGTTTGGCTTGCAGGTGCCATAATGGTCCCCAAAAGGGTTTGCCATCCCCCCAGACCTCAAGCCAACTGAAGATTTATTTTCTACGCCCTCCTCCTTTTCGTCACCCCAAAAGGCAACTAGATCTGAGATCCTCTCAGTTTCTTTCCTCCTCTTCCCCCCTGAACAGGCCAGTAACTCAGACACAAATCTAGCATTAAATAGAAGTTCAGTCTGAAAATCCATATTCAGGACAACCTTACCTGGGGAATGCATTTCTCTGAATTTGCTTTTGGCTGCTTGCAAAGCCAGAAAGAAGGACAAAACCAGGAATAATAGGACTTGTAATTACACCCCCTTGAGCTCCAGTCTGGGGCCTTCTAACCCTCAATCAGTGAGTCAATCATTTGTATTTACTGAGGGCTTACTGTGTGCAGAGCACTCTACTAAACATTTGGGAGAGTGCAACACAATAGAGTTGGTAGTCGCTCCCTAACCCTTCCTGGCCTACAGCTCTGGACCTAGAATTCTCTGTATTTCACTGGTGTTGGCAGTATAGCTCAGAACACTTTCACCTCCACGAAACCTAATGAAACTCACAAGACAGAGGAAAGCTTGGTCAATTGGATCTTAGGTGGTCCCTGGCCTCAGACTCAATTTCAAGAGGTTTGAGGGAGTCTGGGGACTCTGATCTGGTTTTCTGCTGCCGAGACCCAAGCTTCACACCTTCTGGCATCTGCTTCTGCGTTTCATCCCCAACTCCAGCCCATGTGATTTTCCAAGGGACACTGTACCAAACAACAAAGCCTAATCAAGGGATATATCTTTGAAAAGATAAACAGCCTTGGTAACATTCATAGGGCACCTTTTTACCCCCTCAATCAATCAACTGATCAGTGATATTTACTGCCTATTGGGTGTGAAGGACTAACAAAAGTGCAACAGAAGCAAGATACTATTTCCTTGCCCTCGAGGAGCTTGCAACCCAATGGGAGAGATGAACGGAAATTTTTTTGCAAATAGCAGGCACAGGGAAGATGAACAATATTCTAGCAGCTGGTAGTGCAATTGCATCAAGGTGAAATGGCAGGATAAATAATTGAAATATTCAAATAAATACACAGGTGCGGTGTGGGGAGCACTCTTGGGTTGACATGCCTAGGGGGTGTGCATTAGGGAAGACTTGTGGAAGAGGGGGGATTTTAGGAGGGCTTTGATGATGATGATGGTAATTGTTGTAATTGTTTAGCGTTTACTATTTGCCAAGCACTGTTTTAAGCACTAGGGTAGATACAAGGTAATCAGGTTGTTCCCCTTGGGGCTCACAGTCTTAATCCCCATTTTAGAGATGAGGTAACTGAGGCCCAGAGAGGTTAAGTGACTTGTCCAAAGTCACACAACTGACGAGTGCTGGAGCCAGGATTAGAACCCACAATCTTTGACTCCCAAGTCTGGGCTCGTTCCACTAAGCCACGCCGCTTTGAAGATGGGGGAGAGCTGTGAACTTGCCGAGTCGGTGGGGAGGGAGCTCCATGCTGGGACAACAATGGGACTGAGGGGTTGAAGATGGGAGATTCTCTTCCACAATCTGAACTTTTGGGGAAGAGGAAGCCCCTGGGAGTGAGTTCCCAGCCCAGCCTTTGCATATTGCATATTGCAGAGTCATTCACTGAGGTCTAGGAAGGAAGGAATCACTTCTTCATTTCAAGGCAGACTGAAATGCTCACCCAAAAGCACTTCCAACTTTCTTCCCCTAAAGTCATTCCACATTTGGAAATGCCTGTGACTTGGTTTGGATGGCAGATACTGAAGTTCTCTCAGAAGCCACCTGGGGCAAGACTGGGTTGTCTACTCTGGGCGCACAAGGAAGGACAGCAGTAAAGACGAAAGGATTTGCCAATGAGTTGCCGCTCATGAGCTTTCCAAGGGCAGGAAATACAGAGCTTGGCTCTACCCAGCCCACTGTCACCATCCTCGTGATTTTGATCAACACTAACAGATCACCTTCTGGCTACAGAACAGAGTTCTGGAAACCTGCAAATATAGTAAAAAGCCCAGCCGGCTCCTGCCCTTGAGGCATTTACGGTCCACTGGAAAAGGAAACCAGGCATAAACTGTCAAAAATTCAAGAGGTTGAAGAGTAAGAATCTACATATAGATGAGGATGACAAAACTAAGCAGTGGAATAAATGAACTAGATATTCAGTGCTTCGGTAGCTGATGGGGTGAAGCTTGATTGGATGCCTTGACTAGGAAAGTGGAGGAATACTCAGGGAATGTCTTCTGAAGGAGATGACTTTTGAGAAGCAATGTGACCTAGTGGAAAGAGCACAGGCCTTGGTATCAGAGTACCAGGTTTCTAATCCTGGCTCTGCCACATGTCTGCTGGATGACCTTGGGCAAGTCACTTAACTTCTCTGTACCTCAGTTACCCCATCTGTATAATGAGGATTAAATCCTATTCCCTCCTACTTAGACTGTGAGCCCCATGTGGGACAGGGACTGTGTCCAACCTGATTAACTCGTATCTACCTCAGAGCTTAGAACAGTACTTGGCACATAGTAAGCACTTAACAAATACCATAATTAATAATGAATTAATTCCGACTTTGCCACCCGCCTGCTGTGGAACTTTGGGCAAGTCACTTAATGGCTGTCTTAGTTTCCTCAGCTGTAAAATGGGAATTGAATGCCAGGTCTCCCTCTTCTTTAGACAGTGAGTCTCATGTGCCTCTGTGGCTTACATAACTTTTTTAGGCAGGAAAATATGACTACCAACTCTGTTGTATTGAACTCTCCCCAGTGCTTAGTACAGTGCTCATTGAAACCATGTGGCCTAGTGGATAAAGCACAGGCCTGGGAGCCAGAGGACCTAGATTCTAATCCTGGTTCCAGCTCTTGCCTGTTGTGTGAACTTGAGCAAGTCACTTAACTTCTCTGTGCCTCAGTTTCCACAACTGCAAAATGTTCTCCCTCCTACTTGACTGTGAGCCCCATGAGGGACAAGGACTGTTTCTGGCTTAATTTGTATCTACCCCAGAGTTTTCCACAGTGCTTGATACAGAGTAAGTGCTTGACAAAAACCATCAAAAAAACAAAACTATACACAGTAAATGCTCAATAAATACCACTGATTGATAACAGTACTGAGAGAAGGCACCTCCCCTTCTCTTTTTCTACAACCCAGCCTGCATACTCCACTCCTCTGGTGCTAACCTTCTCACTCTTAAGAGCTTACTGTGTTCAGACCACTGTACTAAGCACTTGGGAGAGTACAATGCAACCATAAACATATTTATTCCCTGTGCCTCATTTTTGCCTGTCCCACCATTGACCCCTGGCCCATGTCCTGCTTCTGGCCTGGCATGCCCTCCCTCCTCAAATCTTCCAAACAATCACACTTCCCCCCTTCAAAGCCCTACTGAAGGCTCATCTCCTCCAAGAGGACTTCCCAGACTAAACCCCCCTTTTCCTCAGCACCCCTTCCTCTCCCCATTGCCATGATTCACTCCCTTTGCTCTACACTCCCTCCCCACTCCACAGCACTTGTGTATATATAATAATAATAATAATGTTGGGATTTGTTAAGTGCTTACTATGTGCAGAGCACTGTTCTAAGCACTGGGGTAGATACAGGGTAATCAGGTTGTCCCACGTGAGGCTCACAGTCTTAATCCCCATTTTACAGATGAGGGAACTGAAGCACAGAGAAGTTAAGTGACTTGCCCACGGCTGACAAGTGGCAGAGCCGGCATTTGAACCCGTGACCTCTGACTCCCAAGCCAGTGCTCGTTCCACTGAGCCATATCTATAATTCTATTTATTTATATAATGCCTGTTTACTTGTTTTGGTGTCTGTCTCCCCGCTTCTAGACTGTAAACCTGGTGTAGGCAGGGATTGTCTCTCTCTGTTGCTGAATTGTACTTTCCAAGCACTTAGTACAGTGCTCTGCACACAGTAAGCGCTTAATAAATATGCTTGAATGAATTCCTATTTTAAAGATAAAGAAACTGAGGCATGGAGAAGTTCAGTGATTTGCTTAAGTTCACACAGTAGGCAAGTTCTTCTCTATTTGTCTTCCCTGTTCCCAACTTCCTCTGCTCCCAACCCAGGACTTCTAAACATCACCCCCTCCAATGTCATAGAGGAGGCCAGAGAGGCCTCACAGCACTTCAGTACATAGCTGTAATTTAGTTATTTATATTAATGTCTGTCTCCCCCTATAAACTGTAAGCTATCTGTAGGCAGGGAATATGTCTGTTTATTGTTATATTGGACTCTCCCAAGCAATTAGCGCAGTGCTCTGCACACAGTAAGCACTCAATAAATGCAACTGAATGAATACTCAGTCTCTTCTGTGGACTGTGGACCAGCAATCGTGTAGTGTTCATTTGGACATAGTACTGCACATCAAAGGCCAAACATGCAGCAGCAGCTCCCTTCATCTCCCTCATGGCGCGATTAACAGCATAAATATTGTGCTAATATCCAGGCAAGTGCAAGTTTCTTACTTGTAGAGCAATTATATATAGCCGATGCATAACTGCCTGCCAAATCGCAGGGCAGTTACTCATCTGATAGGTTTAGGTCCAATTAAGTGAGAAAGAGAGGTGGTAATGGGAGTAAACAGTAAAAAAAACCTCCCATGATTACAATTAGTATTTGCTCCTACATGTCTGGGCTCTATTAGTAATTTTTTAGGAGTATTTGGAGGGAAGTGGATTGTGCCTAGGTGAGTTTCTGTGCATTTGGGTTTGGTACCACAATGCAACTAGCTTCCACCATAACTCTGGGCCAACTAATCAATCGATCAATCAGTGGTGTTTATTGGGCGCTTACTGTATGCAGAACACCCTCCTAAGCGCTTAGTTACACGACCCTCCGAGTAGCCTTTTGAAGGTACATCTCCCCCAAGAGGCCTTCCCTAAGCCCTCAATATCTCTATTGCCATTCCCTTTGGCGTTGACCTGATTTGCTCCGTTTCCCCCCACGTATTACGTATCCATAATTTATTTATATTAATGTCTGTCTCTCCCTCTAGACTGTGAGCTTGCTGTGGGCAGGGAATGTGTCTACCAACTCTGTTGTACTGTACTCTCCCAAACACTTAGTATAGTGCTCCGCACACAGTAAGCATTCAGTAAATACCATTGACTAATTGACTGGGAGAGTGCAATATAAAAGAGTTGGTAGAAGTGATCCCGGCCCACAGTGAGCTAGAGGGTAAAAAAAAAAAGTCCAGAGTGGAAAAGAACTGAAGCCAGCCTCCTTCACTAGTATTGTTCCAGGTCCTGGTCATGTAGCTATATCTGCATGACAGTCTTCTTAGCAAGATGCAACCTGGCCTAATGGATACAGCATGGGCTAGGAGTCAGAAGGACCTGGGTTCTAATCCTGGCTCTGCCACTTGTCTGTTGGGTGACTTTGGGCAAGTCAGTTAGCTTCTCTGTGCCTCAGCTACCTCATCTGTAAGATGCAGATTCAGACTGAGCCCATGTGGGACGGGACTGTGTCCAACCCAATTTGCTTGTATCCATCCCAGCGTAGTGTCTGGTACACAGTAAGTGGTTAATGAATACTTCAATTATTATCATTATTTGGTTATGGCATAAAAGAGTACTGGGATTAGTGTCACTGTGGGCATAATGGTGGTCTTCTCAAGTCATCAAAGTAGCCAATTAAGGAGACAGGATTCTACTCCTGAGAGGAAACCTGCTGCTCTGAGCACTGAGGGAGTCTTTACACTTGACAGTGTCTCTTTTAACTAAATCTTTCTAACCAGCTTGCACTGAGCTCGGCCTTGATCCAATAATGTCATAGCCATAGCTCCTTGGATTCCATTCTATGTGTCACTACCGCTTGCACTGCAAAGGACTTTTCTGTCATCTTTGCTTGCAAACCCTCCTGAGCTCAAAGCAGGTAAGGGCTTTTATGACAAAGAGGCCAGGTTTTAGAGAGGAAGAAGAGACTTAGTAACTCACGCAACATCGGATGGGGTCAATAGCAGAACCGAGGCCTCCCCTCTCTTATCACACCGCTCCACTCTCTAAAACCAGCAGTGGTTATTCTAGAAAGAAGAGCATCTGGTAACACTTGGCTTCATTCTTAACTTTTCCTCAGCTACTAAGAGCCCAAATTAAGATACTGAGAGCCCAATTTAAGAGGAAGTAGGTTTTGCCCCAGTCTTTCACTTTTCAACATTTCTTTGGATGGGAATCAGAATATGTCTTCTTCTAATTCGTCATTTAGCGGAAGGAGTGTGGTTGAGGGGGAAAGTTTCGTAGCTCAAGATGAGGATTATAGTTCCTGAATATCCTGACTCTGGCTGTGGGCAGTCATCTAATCATAATAACGACATAAAAAATGGTATCTGTTAAGTGTTTACTATGCATTAAGCACTGTTCCAAGCACTGGGGTAGATACAAGTTAATCAGGTTGGACACAGACCTTGTCCCCAGGAGGCTCACCATTTTACAGTTGAGAAAACTAAGGCACTGAGAAGTTAGGTGAAGTGACCTTGGGCAAGGTCACACATCAGGCAAGTGATGGTGCTGGGATTAGAACCCAAGTCCTCTGATTCCCAGACCCACGCTCTTTCCACTAGGCCATGCTGCATCCCCCCAAACTGAGTTCTTTTTAGTGCCTTTACTACCAAAGTTCCTTAACATTAGTTATTTTAATGTACCCTTCGCAAAACCCCTGCAAGTTCAGGTGTATTATTATCCCCATTTTACAGATGGGGAAACTGATTAGGTACTTACTTTATGACAAACCCTGTTATAGGTGGAAGGGCAAATAAAAGACAATCAGATTGGACTCAGTCCCTATCCCACAGGGGTCTCACAGCCTAAGAGAGAGGGAGATCAGATATTTCATCCACACTTTATGGATGAAGAAATTGAGGCACAGAGAAGTTAAAGTAACTTGCCCAATGTCACATGGCAGGCAAGTGGTGACCTGGGACAGGAACCAGATCTCCTAAGTCTAGTAGGCCAGGTTGTCTTTAACCCTTAGGCACCCAGGCATCCTCTTTCATAAACATGGAGACCTTCTTGCGCTCTGTAGCTCTACTGTCCTGCTGACCCCAAGCTCTGAGGCTCCAGCTCTGTGCTTCGCAGTTCTGTGCTTCTTGCTCTGCAGTCCTCCTGGCTCAGAGCTCTCAGGCTCCAGTTCTGTACTCTGCAGCTTTTCTAGCTCAGAGCTCCATGTTCTATGCTCTGCAGTCCACCTGGCTCAGGGCTTTCAGACCCCAGCCCTCTTGCTTCTCAGCTCCCTCATCCTCTTCTCTCCACCCCCCATTCATCTTCAGTGGGGCTATGAACCGCCAAGCCTAGGGGTATTCCGGCTCAAAGAATTGCCAACCAACAGGGGCCAAGGCTTAACCGCAGAAAGCCCTGGCCCAATTTAGAGCTGTTCCCAGCCAGTCATCCCCCGTAGCCACCTCCAAACTCTGCAGTGACCTAGACCGAGACAATGTGTACTGAAACAATTTTTTAAATGGTATTTGTTAAGTGCTTACTATGTGTCAGGCACGGTACTAAGTGTTGGAGCAGATTCAAGCTCCCTGTCCCAGATGGGCCTCACAGCCTTCATCCCCATCTTATAAATAAAAGGCACGGAGGCATGGAGAAGTGACTTGCCCAAGGTCACCCAGCAGACAAGTGGTGGAGCCATTAGAACCCAGTCTTGTGATCATTGCTTCTTGATCTAGATTTCTCTCAATTCTAGTTATATTTTTTGTGTGATTCATGCACTTCAGGTCTTACACCTCTATATTCCCTACATTATGCTCTGCAATGAATGAATGAATGAAACAATCAATGCTTATTGATTAAAATAAGCACAATTTTACAATACTTACGATCAGTTCTTTTTGAGCACCTGATAATAATGTTGGTGTTTGTTAAGCACCAAGCACTATGTGCCAAGCACTGTTCTAAGCGCTGAGGTAATTACAAGGTAATCCAGTTCTCCCACGTGGGGCTCACAGCCTTAATCCCCATTTTTACAGATGAGGTAACTGAAGCACAGAGAAGTTGTGACTTACCGAAGGTCACACAGTAGACACTTGGTGAAGTCATAATTAGAACCCATGACTTCTGACTCCAAAGCTTGTTCTCTTTCCACTAAGCCAAGCTGCTTGTTTAAATTCTTGGGAGAGAACAGAAGCAGAAGCAAGGCACAAGTTCCCTACCCTCCAGGAGTCAGTAATCTCAAGGGACACGGTGAATTTCCAGTACCTACAGTTGCCTGAGTAACTGGGTTTAAATTGCAGCAAAAATCCAGGTTAGATATTAGGAATGATTTTTTGGACAAATCATGAATTCCTTGGCACCATCCATATAAACGTGGCTTTTCTTAACCTAGAAACAACACGGCAGACAGAAAACAGCCTTTTTCATCCTTCTTTGTGGAACTACTCTTTTCCATAAGTAACGAGGCCCCAGGGCATATGTGAATATACACTGTAAGCTAGGTAAAAGGAGTAACTGTTAACAATGCGGAGTAAGCATGGGGTCCAGGGTGAAGTAGGAAATTAGGGGCATGACTTTGCTTGCCACCAGCAGTTCTAAGTATTCTTCTGCTAGAACAAAGCAGGACGTTAATGGGAGCAAATTACAAGGGGATTATGAGAAGTGTAGTTTTATGACTCGAGTGGACTAGGACAGGCATACTTTAATGTCAGAGGAGTTGATTTTTCTCCATTTCCTGAGTATTTACGCAATCTTGCTCTACAGGGTAACAAGTAGGCACAGGATAAATCTGAATGCGGAACGAGAAGAAATGTTATCCAGCTTTATCTCTTTTGTTTTAATTTCCACAAGAATGCAATCGTGTCTTTGTGCCAGATCTCTAATGGTCATATCCGCTACTGAGGATGATGGGCTCCCACCTTTGGGAATGGACAGTGGATCAGGTGACACTGCTGGCTGCGTAAGGGATCCTGGATAATCAGCCTTAACCTGTGTGGTGGGGTTCGCACCATCAAGGCCCCAGGCAGTGTTGGAGTGATTGTCTATAAAAATAAAATCTTTGAGTCGCCAAAGTGGGGAGACAAGGGAAGCCGGCCAGAGCGCTCAGACCTGGAAGACAGCCAAGAAGTTTCTGCACCTAAGCCCCAGTCTGGAGCTGAGCATTGCTGAAGGGGAGGTATGAGAAGGGGAGGGTGAGATTTAAGGGTGGAACGTCTGATTTTTAAATCTCCTCTAAACCCACACCCACCCCGACGGGCTTTGCCAAGGTAGCTTTTCGTCCAGCACAACTCTGCTCAGAAGGGACTGGGGCATATTTATGAGATGCTTTTCCTGCCTCTTTTTTTTCCTCTTTTTTTATGGTGTTTGTTAAGTGTTCACTATGTGCCAGGCAGTGTACACAAAATCATCAGGTGGGACACAGTCCCTGTCTCACATAGGGCTCACAGTTTTAATCCCCATTTTAAAGATGAGGGAACTGAGGCAGAGAGAAGTTAAATAACTTGCCCAAGGTCACACAAAAGGGGCAGAACTGGGATTAGAACCCAGGTCCTCTGACTCCCAGGCCCATGCTCTTTCCACTAGGCCAGTAAAAAGCCCAGATAGAGAAGGAGGAAGAAAGCAAAAATCAAGAAGTGACAATGCCAGGAGATAGACACTGATTAGCTTATATTAATTGTGGAACACATACCCCCATTGGTCTCCTAAATGTTCAATATACCAGTACTCTAAGAAAATAAAAAAATATGGAACTACACATGTCACAGGGGTACTTTGTTTTCCAGTTTGCCTCTTGATTTCCCTGGGAGTGAACAGGGCAGTGGAGCTGCCAGAACGATAGATGAAGGTCTGCAAAAGTGATTTTCTTAAACAAGCTATCAGGTGGTTTTGCCATTTGGTGGGTGGGAGAGAACTCAAGGCCTTCTCCTCTGCAGGAGAAAAACGCTGAATTCCTTGCACTCATGAAAACCTGAAGCTGGATGGCTGGGATAGTAGCAGTGGTGAGGAAGCTCGTAATAAAACAATAATAATAATAATGATAATAATAATAGTATATGTTCAGTGCTATGTGTCAAGCACTGTTCTGGGGTAGATACAAGCTAATCAGGTTGGACACAATCCCTGTCCCATATGGGGCTCACTGCTTTAATCCTCATTTTACAGACAAAGTAACCGGCGCAGAGAAGGTAAGTGACTTGCCCAAGGTCACACAACAGACAAGTGGCAGAAGCGGGATTAGAACCAGGCCCGTGCTCTAACCACTACACCATCGCTAGGTCATCACCCCCTCTAGACTCTAAGAGCCTTAAAGCATTGGACCAAACATTTAGGAGACCTATAGGGGTGTGTGTTCCACAAGTAGTATAAGCTAATTAATGTCTATCTCCCAGCATTGTCACTTCTTGCTTCTGCTTTCTTTCGCCTTGTATCTACTAACTCTGTTGTCTTGTATCCTACCAAGTTCTTAGTCCAGTGCTCTGCACACAGTAAGCACTCAGTGAATACCACAGATCAATTGGAAGGGTGAAATTCAAATGAACCCAGCTGCTCGTCCATTGTTGACACTCCCTGCCCAAAAAGGGTCTTTGCTGTCACCTGGAAGAAAATCAACCTCGTTTAAACATACTTTTTTCCAGTGTGGAGGTGGACTCCCCAAGTTCTGGGGCAGACACCCTCACTAGCCAGGAAGTCCGGAATGCTCAGGAAGATCAGCCAGGGCTGCAAAAATCTCTCCTGGAAAAGGCAACTTCAGAATCTCTGAAGCATCTTATTCCAAATAATCCAAACACCTAATCTGAAATCAAAGCTATATGGACATATTTAGCGAGCACCTCTCACTACGGACACTTCTGATTTTTATTTTAAATGCTACAGAATATTCCCTTTCCTTTTCCTCTTCCACTCTCTGTGGAAGTACATTGTGCATACTATGCGTATGTGTTCTCTCCCCATTAATAATATTTATTGATCACTTACTATGTGCAGAGCACTTAATAAGCACTTACAGTACTTTACTGGGGTGGCAAAAATACAACAGAGTTGGTAGGCATAATCCCTGCTCACGAGAAACTTACATTCTACATGGCAGACAGACATTAAAATAGATTAGCGATAGAGGAAATAGAGTAGTAGGGGAAATAGTAGAGTAAAATGGAAGTAAAATACTCTGGCCTTGTTCTAGAGAAGTTTGCAACTGAATGACGGAGATGAGGAGAGAGCAACTGCAAACATACAACAGGAAGAGTAAGAGCCGAGGCTCAAATAAGAACAACACTAGGAAGGTAAATAAAATTCACAGATGTATCTCTCTATAGAGTTGCCCTTCAGTTTGAACATGACACTGCCAGGAGTGCAACCATAAGTGTGTCTTTTAGAGAGACTCGCATACTTTGTGGAACACAGTAGAGGATATTTTCTGGCCCCTGGTCTTACATGTAAGAATGACATAGATGCCAGTGGTCAAGAGGGGGAAGGTACATCCTATTGTTAGTAGGACATGGGCTTGGGTAGCTTTTCAACAGCGGTGATGGTCTGCATGGAGTCATCCGTACTCTCTTGTCCAGTCCCCCTGACTGGTGGTATTCATTGTGAGACTTCAGGCAGGGATAATGGATGCAGTGTTGTAGTCACAGAATAGAATAACTGAGGCTATTACTATTGCAATAGTAGTAATAATAGTATTCATTAAGTGCTTATTATGTGCAGCACACTGTATCCCCAGGCCCCGTGACCTTTCCACTTGGCCACACTGCTATGAAGCAGTGCTATTTAAGCTTACTCTGTGCAGAGCACTGTGCTAATTATTGGGAAAAAATACCCAGGTGGGAATTACATAGAGTCCCTGGACTTCAAAGGGCTCACAGTTTAAGAATATAAGTGGAGGAGAGGAGGCTAGAGGCAGACACACAAGGACCAGTGAAACAAAAAACACTAAAACAACCTAAAAAACAAATACACAGAATGAAAACAAAAGTCATCAGGGTGCTGTGGCTAGCGAAGAGTTTTAGGCTCCTCAGGGCTTAGAGTTCAGGGCACACCCATAGCCACAAAGACAGTCTTCCCCAGGTTTCATGTCTCCCAACTCCACTGTTTTGTACTCTCCCAAATGCTTACTACAGTGCTCTGCACACAATGAGCATTCAATAAATATGATTGATTGATGGCCTCATGCTGTGGAAGCTTTTCTCTTTCCCACTGGGATGGCAGAAGGTAGGACAGAGGAGGAGAGCCAGCCCCAGATCCTGGGGAGGCAGCACTCGTTCAATCAATTGTGTTTATAGAGTGCTTACTGTATGCACAGCACTGTACTAAGCACTTGGAAAAGTACAATATAACAATAACAGACACATTCCCTCACACAACAAGCTTATACTGTTGGCTGTCCAGTGATGGGTTGGAGGGATCCAAGGCTTTCAGCTGAAGCTTTTATCACCATGGTCCAGTGTGCAGAGAACAGGTCAGGAATGGGGAGCCCTAGATGGTGCAGAGGGGAGATGGCAGTTACCAGTTTCCCAGCTCAGCTGAGGTGTTTAGACTGTGAGCCTGTTGTTGGGCAGGGATTGTCTCTATCTGTTGCCAAATTGTACACTCCAAGCACTTAGTACAGCGCTCTGCAGATAGTAAGCACTCAATAAATACTACTGAATGAATGAATGGTGAGCGGCAGGCTAACCCTCTTATATAGATCAGTCAGTCCATCAATTGTATTTATTGAATGCTTACCATGTGCAGAGCATTGTACCAAGTGCTTGGGGGAGTAAAATAAGACACATTCCCTGCCCACAATGAGCTTACAGTCTACATATAAATTATAAAATCAACAATCCCCAATAAATACTAACAGCCTTTAGTTTGTGACCGTTGCTCTTCTGGCATGAGCAGAAGCTAGCACTGTTTATGTCTAGACCTCTTGTATTCATGCTCTTCCTGATGACCCGGATGGATGCTTATTAAATGCCGGCAATTAGATCTTAGGGAGCCTCATTCATTGGCCTTCGCTGTTGCAGAACTTCCATAAGCACGGCCAGACTTAGGGTTTTGCTGGAGGAGATTTTAATCACTCCATTAGCTCTCCACGGACCTGGTCTGCCCCGAGACATGAGCTTAGTGGGTAGGAATGATTACCAAGCGTGTTTACGGGTTGGATAGATTCTAGGTCAGGCTCGGCAACTGCTCCTAGATGGGAATGCCACACAGGTGGGGACGAGGCACAGGCCCCGAACTGTGGGAGAAACAGAGGTTCACTTGGGACTTGACACCCACTGGGTGTTGCTTCCTCAGAGGTCCAACCAGGAACCTCAAATTACCAGTGAGGGAGGATCAGACACTGGGGGACGGGGCTGTTGTCCAAGAGGGGGTGTTTTAAGTGGAGTAAAGATCTCCCAGAGCCCAAAAGGCATGAGGCTGAGGCAGAGTTTCAAGCAGTCATCGGTTTGGCATCTGTAGGAAATCCTCTGTCACCGCAGTCCAGGGCTAAGGGGAGGAATGTGGACCTCAATTTGCTCTTTTCAGCCACTCCCAATACTAATGGGAACATGAAAGGAGGGAAATAACCCTGAAGTGATTTTTCTCCTTTTTTTAAAAAAGAAATAACCAATTTGGTTATGACAGGGAAGATAATTATCCATTCTCACCAGATTTTGGATATTTGGATCTTTTTGGTCATGCCTCCAAATGGCCCCTGAGCCAAACACTAAAACTGACTTCCAAACTGTTCCTTGATATAAACCCCAGTTCTTAGCTCAGTACTCAGCACACAGTAGGCGCTTAGTAGACATAATCCATTAGTCTACATCACTGAGGCTTGGGGCTGGAGTTAAGCCAGAGCATCTTTCCTCTTAGTTCCAGGAGCAGCGAAAATCCCCAGTGTGACTCTGTTGTCTTTGAAAATTCCTAAAGCCTCCCTTTCCTTGCCTACCTCAGCAACTACAAAAAACCCCACAGAACACTTGATATCAAAATCAAAGACTGAGAAAGCTTAACAAGTCTAGTTTCCCATCTGACCCTGAGTTTATCACTAGACCTTGGGCACCTCAGAGAATCTTCTTGCCTAGAATTCAGGACAGCCTGCAGGGACCCGTCAGCTGTCTGGCCCATCCACTTCCAACTCAAAGAGAAACTCCTTACCATTGACTTTCAGGCACTCAATCAGCTTGCCCCTCCTAACTTACCTCACTCATCTACTACAACCCAGCCTGCACTCTCCACTCCACTAACACCAGCCTAGTCTCTGTACCTCTGTCTCATCTATCCTGCCACCAATCCCTTGCCCATGTCTTCCCCAGGCCTTGAACTCCCCCCCCCCCCCTTCATTTCTGACAGCCTCCCACTCTCCACACCTTCAAAGCCCTCCTAAAAATCACTTCTCCTGCAAGAGGCTTTTCCTGACTGACCCATATTTCCCCCATCTGCCCTCCTTGGTGCATTGTCTATGCAACAGTGTTTGGCACATAGTAAGCACTTAAATACCAGTACCATGGCTGTGTACTCCTTAAACACTTTGATACTCATCTCAATACCACAGCATCTAAGTACATATATCTCTATACTATTTCTCCTACCTGTAATTTATTTTAATGCCTGTTTCCTACTGTAGAGTGTAAGCTCCTTGTGGGCAGAAACCATGTCAACCAACTCTACTTATCATATTTTCCCAAGCATAATAATAATAATAATGTTGGTATTTGTTAAGCGCTTACTATGTGCAGAGCACTGTTCTAAATGCTGAGGTAGATACAGGGGAATCAGGTTGTCCCACATGAGGCTCACAGTCTTAATCCCCATTTTACAGATGAGGTAACTGAGGCACAGAGAAATTAAGTGACTTGCCCACAGTCACACAGCTGACAAGTGGCAGAGCCGAGATTCGAACCCAAGACCTCTAATTCCCAAGCCCATGCTCTTTCCACTGAGCCACGCTGCTTCTCTAATACAGTGCTCTGCACACAGTATGTACTCAATAAATGCAGAGGAGAAAGAAGGGGAGGAGACTGGACTGGCAGTTTCCTTCACTCCATTTCTCCAGGCTGGGCTGTTACTGCCACAGTAGCGGCTGCTAAATCCTTTCCCTCCACCACAGCCACAGTAAGTGCTCAGAAAGCACCAATGATCGTGCTCCTCTCGCAACATGGAGAAGGAGAAGGAGCAGGAAGAGGAGCAGAAGAAGGAAGAGAAGAAAAAGAGCACTTTCATCATCATTCCCATCTTACAGATGGAACAAATAAGGCAGAGAGAGGTTAAAGGACTTGCCCAAGCCCACCCAGTTAGTCTAAACCTACGGCTGGTGCAATGCACTGGATAGCCTTGGGCAGTTCACACACCCACCTTTGGCAGCCTGGCCACTCTCAGGCTTGGATCCCGGCCACTTCTGGCTGGAGTGGGAAGGGGGAATGTGAGTGGGTGTTTGAGGAGCAGAATTACTACTCGGGACAGCAGTTCTGTTCCTTCAACTGTCCACTCATCCCAGCCCGAGCTATTCCATCTGGCAGTCCGGCTTCAGGTGATTGGCCCAACCCGCAACCTCTAAAAATTGGTGACTCCGGGCAACCACACACCAATCAATCAGTAGTATTTACTGAGAACCTACTTTGTGCCAACAACTGTTCTCAGCACTTGGGTGTTTCATGGGAGCTTTTGATCCAGCAGGAAACTCATCATTCCAGTCCTACCAAAAGTTCCCAAGGACAGCCCCTCCAGTGGTCAAAAAGGGCCCTTCTCCTCCTCTCTGCTGTTGTCACCTGTCATTACCACAGCTGGAAAGTCCCATCCTACCACCTTTGCCTAATTCTAGCCCTTTCAAATGGCATGACAGATGCCCCAGCGTGGCTTAGTAGAAAGAGCTCAGGCTTGGGAGTCAGAGGATATGGGTTCTAATCCCGGCTCTGCCACTTGTCGCTGTATGACCTGGGGCAATCCACTTAACCTCTCTATGCCTCAGTTACCTCATCTGTAAAATGGGGATTAAGACTGTGAGCCTCACGTGGGACAACCTGATTACCTTATATTTACCTCAGTACTTAGAACAGTGCTTGGCACATAGTAAGCACTTAACAAATAATCTAACAACCCCCAGGATCTCCATTATGTGTAATACTGGGCAGGGAGTCACATTAAGCAAAACAGCAGTAGAAGTGATAATTGAATGAGCCAGGAGACCAGGTTTGGCTCCTTGTAAGAGGGCACATTAAACTGGTCTCAGTTTCACAGATTCCATGATTGACACATATCAATAAAAGGGGACACACCATTCCACATAAATTGGGGAGAAACTTGCTCACACACAGGCAGACTTTTGTAAAATCATTTTAAAATGTGTCCTCTACATCAGGAGTCTCAGTCCCTCCTAATCCCTGCTCTGTCACTGACTTACTGGGGGGTGGGAAGAGCAAAGAAATGACTTTCATGGTGTGGCTTTGGTTTCTCCTTCGTATTGCAGAAAACTGTGCCTTAGAAGTCTAGCTGTGCCAGGAGCACTGGGTATAAAGCACTAATTGATCCCTGTCCCACATGGGGCTCACGATCTTCATCCTCATTTTACAGATGAGGTAACTGAGGCACAGAGAAGTGAAGTGACTTTCCAAGGTTACACAGTAGACAAGTGGTGGAGCCAGGACAAGGACCCAGTTCCTTCTGACTCCCAGGCCCGTGCTCTATCGACTAGGCCACGCTGCTTCTTCTCTTTCATCCTCTTCCTCAACCCTTGCGAGATCAGTGCCAAAGATCCTGCTAAGGACATTTCAGCACTATTCTGTAATTGAGGAACGAGATTACTTTGAGAAGCACAGGGTACAAAGCAGGGCCAGTCACTCACTCATCCATTGTTTGCTGATCTGGTCACTTATGCTTGTGCACATGTGAACACGCACACAGAGACACACAAAAATCCCTCCTCTCTACCCCTTCCCCCCCCCCCCCCCCCCCCAGCAACCTCAACTGGGTTTTCATTCCGTTCTGGACCGTGGCGTGAGCGAGTTGGCAGGAGGCAACAATCTGGGTTGGGGAAGCTTTTAAAATACTTGTGATCAGGAAGTTGGGTGAGGAAAGAGTCAAGGGAGGGCTAAGAAATACTGCTCGGCCATGGGGTCAGGAATACCCAGCCAAACCACTGCAACTATACGAGAACTCCGAGAGAACAGGTAAAACGAGACTGTTACTAATCTCTGGTTTTGCATCTAGTGAGAGAGTAATCAGCTGTTCGGTAGCTGGGACTCCCATCAGCTGATGGGCAAGAGGAATGAATGACTCTATCCCATAATAATAATAATAATGTGGCATTAACTTTCTGGTATGTGTTAAGTGCTTAGTAGGTGTCAAGAGCTGTTCAAAGTGCTGGGGTAGGTACAAGGTAATCAAGCCAGATACAGTCCCTATTCCACATAGTGCTCACAGTTTAAATCAGAGAGAGGACTTAAGCCCCATTTTACAGGTGTAATTGAGGTACAGAGAAGTTAAGTGACTTGCCCAAGACAAGTGGTGGAGTCAGGATTAGAACCCAAGCCCTTTGGATGCCCAGGACTGTGCTCTTTCTACTAGGCCTCACTGCTTCTCAATTATTAAGTGCATGCTATGTGCCAAGCACTGTCCTAAACCCTGGGGTAGTACAATACAAACCAAATGGGCATAGTCCCTGTCCTATATGGGGCTTACTGAAGCCAGGAAGTCTTAGGTGTCTGCTAGAGAAAAAGGGGAGGAGAGAGAAAAGGGGAGGAGAGAGTGAAAGAAGCTGAGCAGGAATCAGAAGGATTAGCATAACTCTCTGGTCTTTGCAAGCACATGTTATTAAAGGATCTCAAAGCCCTTACTGGCAATTAAACAAACCACATAATACCCTGATGAGACACAGGAGGTAGATGTTATTTTATAACTGCTTCGTGGAAAGCAGAGGGGTTATTGCTCAGGGATTCAATCTATCAGTAACCAAATCAGGGTATGATTACCATCCAGCTTCCTTAGTCCCCAAATACCTAGTTTCATATGTGGGAACAGAAATAAGCTCTTTCTCTTGACTGTAAGCTTGTTGTGGGGACAGAATGTGTCTGTTATACATATATATTGTACTCCCAAATGTTTAGTACAGTTGTCTGTGCACAGTAAGTGCTAATAAATATGACTGATTGATTGAGAATGGCAGAGAAGGTATTGGGAAGGAGAAAGGTGGAAGAAGAGATATAGAAGAAAGGTATCAAGTGAGGCAGAGAGAACTCCAAAAGAATGGATCAAGGGAATGGAGCAAGGAAAAAGGGGGTGGAGTCCAGAAAGTCAAGCAGAATAAAAAGCAACAAGAGGCAAGAAAAAGGAAAGGAGCCAGGGGGATAGGACTTGGAAAGGGAAAGGAAAAGATCTAAGGGAGGACACTGTTCAAGAGAGAATCAGGAAGATGCGGAGACAGGGCGGTGGTCCATCTGCCACAGATGACAAGTAGATCAACATGTATGTCTCTTAGTCACTCACTGCCACTGCTGCTTTGGAACTACCAATTAGAAGTAAGTTTCAGGGTCAAAATTGGCTCCACCAAATACTCAAGAGTGCTGAATCATGTCCTTCCCCTCTCCTCCTTCCCAGCAGACTGCAAGGCCCAAATCTCCAACCAGCTACCATGGACAATGAGAGATTAAAGCTCCTCCACCAACTGCACCATTTTCACCGAGGGACAGGAAGAAACTTTTGTGCCATCGCCCCAATCCAAGTCATTCTGGCCATGTCCCCTGGGAAATCTGTGGTTGCATCATTGGCCATTTATTTTGCACTCGGGCCTTGCATGAGGTTTTCCAATCATTGTTATTGGCAGTTTCTCCCAGGTTCATATTTGAATCACTGATTTACCAATCAGGACCAGCCTTGCACCATTGATTTTTTTCATCGGAATCTTCAGAACAATCCAAATGCAGATTAAGAAAGTGTCATTGATCTTTCTCTTTTCTTCCCCTCCCAACCCCATGCTGGGGGCACTACCCCAGGAAGGGCCTGGTAGGAGTTAGGTGGGACACACACCGACTCTGAGGTAGTGTTTCTGGCCGTAGGTAGCATAGGTGTTGCTGAGTCTTTACCAGCTCCAAGGTTCTGCACCTGTTTTTACTCTGAATTAATTTGCTCTCCCATTTTGCAGTCCACCTGTGCAGGGGCAGGCTGTATAAGAGGGGAATCTCTATCATCAATGGCATATATTGAGCAATCACTATCTGCAGAGAACTGTACTAAGCACTTGGGAGAGCCCAATTCAATAGCACTGGTAGACCCTCTCCCTGCCCTCAAAGAGCTTACAATCTAGAGGGGGCAGCAGACAGGAGTGGTGGCACAAGCACTTTGTAGTCCTAGGACAACTAGCAATTCCTGGCTCCTATGCCAGAAGCAGATATCAGGCAGGACAGCTTGGTGCACCTCCCTCTGGGGATTGGCGATATTTACCTCACACTGAATGATTATGGCAGAGAGAAGGGGAAGACAGACTATCTCA
Organism: Ornithorhynchus anatinus; assembly: GCF_004115215.2. Classification (NCBI taxonomy): domain Eukaryota; kingdom Metazoa; phylum Chordata; class Mammalia; order Monotremata; family Ornithorhynchidae; genus Ornithorhynchus; species Ornithorhynchus anatinus. Next base: position 32,918,199 of record NC_041749.1, on the reverse strand, counting down.
GGATGTTAAGGATCAAGAGAAGCTTCTGTGGGATTCCAAGATGGGAGAACACTGAATAAGCCACATTTTTGCTGAAGAATCCTCACCCATCATATTTTTAAATGGTATTTATTAGGCACTTACTATGTGAAAGGCACTGTTCTAAGCACTGGGGTAGATACAATGTAATCAGGTTGGACTCGATCCCTGTCCCACATGGGGCTCACAATATTCATCCCCATTTTACAGATGAGGTAACTGAGGCACAGAGAAGTGAAGCGACTTGCCCAAGGTCACACAGCAGACAAGTGATGGAAGCCAGGGCTAGAATCCAGGTCCTTCTGACTCCCAGAGCCTGCTTTATCGCCTAGGCCATGCTGCTGCTTCTCTTTCATCCTTTTCCTCGGCCCTTGCAGGCTCAGTGCCAAAGATTCTAAGTACATTTCAACACCATTCTGTAACCGAGGAGTGAGATTACTTTGAGAACCATAAAGTCCTTCTCTCAGGCACTTACAAGTTGATAAGGGAAAGAGTAAAGGGTGTCAGTCAATCATATTTATTGAGCACTTACTGTGAGCAGAGCACTGTACTAAGAGTTTAGGAGAGTATAATATAACAAACATTCTCTGCCCACACTACTTTACGGTCTGGAGGTGGTCAATCATACCATTCTTGCAGATAAGCTTAGGCTTTAACCAGCCTATCCTCTCCACTTACTCCCACCTCTACTCCCCAAATAAGGAAATCTAGAAAGTCTGTAAATGCTATCACCATAAATTACTTTCTTCAAGGCTACACACTGTACAGTTAAACATGTCACAAGCATGTTCAGTTTGAGGTCATTCAAGGGGTTCCATAGAGTCCTCCTAGTATCAATCAATTGCATTAATTGAGGACTCACCATGTGCAGAGCACTGGACTAAGCACTTGGGAGAGTTCAATATAATAAGTATAGCACAGCTAGTCCATACTCATCTTCTAAAGTTTCCATTTAGCCAGGTGTGAACAAAGTAAAATTACCTGGCCAAAAACTTTTATCTCACATCCTATCCCTGACATGCAGGACCCTGCATGTGTGAAGACTGGATCGAAGCTATAGAGTTCCTAAAACTACATTTGGTTTCTCCAACCCATCCATGAAACCTCAGAAAGCAAAGAGGCCAGCCTTGAAAAGGGAAGACATATGCCCACTTGTTATCCCTACCAAGTTTGAAGCCAGCTCAAACTGTCAGAGCAAAAATTAAAAACACTGTAAGGATAGGTGGAATCTTCATATGTACTTTGCGCATGTGTGCTCTGGGGAGGAAGAAGAATAAAGAAACAAGAAAATGAACACCAAAAGTAGAAGCACTGTTAAATAGATCCATAGTAATGAGGCTTGTGGCCTAGAATTATCCAGTCCCTCCATATAGTAAAAATGATTATGTTATTTGCTCTTCACATGCTATGTGCCTAGCTCTGCACTTAGAGTGCTGGGTTAGGCACAAGTTAATCAGGTTGGACCCAGTTTCGGTCCCACAGGGGTCTCGCAGTCTAGAGGACAGGGAGAACAAGTACTGAATCCCCATTTTACAGAAGAGAAAACTGATGCACCAAGAAATTAAGTGACTTGCCCATATTCACACGGCAGGCAAGGAACCGAGCTGGTATTATAACCAAGGTCCTCTGATTCTCAAGCACACCATTTCTCTCAAAAGAAATAATTTTTAAAAAGAAGCATAAAAGAGAAGCCCAGAGAACAGAAGGGCCTTGGCGGTGTCTGGTATCCTAAGTACACAATGAAGTCAGTAAAAATATTTTCAGAAATGTTTAGACAGAAACATCCTGCCAGTGTTGGAAATTGCTTCAGGTTTTCTAACTGCATTAATATTTTGGTAAACTTTTCCACTAGGTCTATGGAACATCTGTTAAAAAAAAAAATATCCCCAAACCAAGAATTTGTTTCCTTCATTGACTGACACACAGAATTCCACATGTGAGATAGATGATGGATTGTGAGATGTATTTTCATTCTAGAAATATTTGAAGGCAAAACACAGGACATTCCCTGAAGTCTGCTTTCCCACTTGTTCCGTTTTTATGTGGGTAATGCGGATACATGCCTCCTCTCTGACCATAACCTCCTTGAGGGCGAGGACTAGGTGTTCTACTTTTTACCAAAACCTCCCAAGGACCAAGTACAGAGCTGTGCAGTTTCTTCCTACACAACATGTGGACCCACCCCTTCTTCTCTAGCCGAACAGCTTCTGCTATAGTACAAGCTCTGCTCTTATTAGGCTAGTCTATTGCACCAGCCTCCTTACTTGTCTGTCCTCTCTAATCCATTCAACATGTTGCCACACACATCAACTTCCAGAAGAGTAGCCCGACACACATCTCCCTACTCCTCAAGACCCTCCTTTGACTTTCTGTGTCCCTCTACCTCAAACAAAACTTCCCTGCAACTGGCTTCTAGGGTCTCCTCCACCTGGCCCCAAATTACATTTCTGCTCTTTTCACCTGTTACTCCCTGACCCACTCTTTTCATCCCTCCCAAGTTAAGCCATCTATTCCACTTCACCTTCAACTCCACCTCCATCCTGTCACTCAAACTTACTGCCCTGGCTGGGAACTCCCCTTGCAAATCGAACAGAACGCAATCCTTCCTATCTTCAAAGAGCCCTCCTGAGTGCTCGCCTCCTCCAACATGCCTTCCCCAATTAATTCCCAGCATCCCAAATCATATATTCTCTCCTAGACCCCCTCCAATCTGGCTTCCGTCCCCTCCACTCTACCGAGACTGCTCTCTCTAAGGTCACCCATGACCTCCTTCTTGCCAAATCCAATGGCTCCTACTCCATTCTAATCCTCCTTGACCTCTCTGCTGCCTTTGACACTGTCGACCATCCCCTCCTCCTCCATACCTTATCTCACCTTGGCTTCACGGACTCTGTCCTCTCCCGGTTCTCCTCTTACCTCTCTGGCCAGTCATTCTCGGTCTCCTTCGCTGGAGCCTCCTCCCCCTCCCATCCTTTAACTGTTGGAGTTCCTCAAGGGTCAGTTCTTGGCCCTCTTCTGTTCTCCATTTACATTCACTCCCTCGGTGAACTCATTCGCTCTCACGGCTTTGACTACCATCTCTACGCAGATGACACGCAGATCTACATCTCGGCCCCTGTCCTCTCCCCATCCCTTCAGGCTCGCATCTCCTCCTGCCTCCGGGACGTCTCCACCTGGATGTCGGCCCGCCACCTAAAACTCAACATGAGCAAGACTGAGCTCCTCATCTTCCCTCCCAAACCCGGTCCTCTCCCAGACTTCTCTATCACCGTGGATGGCACGACCATCCTTCCCGTCTCTCAGGCCCGCAATCTCGGTGTCATCCTTGACTCGTCCCTCTCGTTCACCCCACACATCCTATCCGTTACCAAGACCTGCCGGTTTCACCTCTACAATATCGCCAAGATCCGCCCTTTCCTCTCCACCCAAACGGCTACCTTACTGTTACGGGCTCTCGTTATATCCCGGCTAGACTACCGTGTCAGCCTTCTCTCTGACCTCCCTTCCTCCTCTCTCGCCCCGCTCCGGTCTATTCTTCACTCCGCTGCCCGGCTCATCTTCCTGCAGAAACGATCTGGGCATGTCACTCCCCTTCTTAAACAACTCCAGTGGTTGCCTATCGACCTCCGCTCCAAACAAAAACTCCTCACTCTGGGCTTCAAGGCTCTCCATCACCTTGCCCCTTCCTACCTCTCCTCCCTTCTCTCTTTCCACCGCCCACCCCGCACGCTCCGCTCCTCTGCCGCCCACCTCCTCGCCGTCCCTCGGTCTCGCCCATCCCACCGTCGACCCCTGGGTCACGTCCTCCCGCGGTCCTGGAACGCCCTCCCTCCTCACCTCTGCCAAACTGATTCTCTTTCCCTCTTCAAAACCCTACTTAAAAATCACCTCCTCCAAGAGGCGTTCCCAGACTGAGCTCCTCTTCCCCCTCTACTCCCTCTGCCATCCCCCCTTTACCTCTCCGCAGCTAAAGCCTCATTTTCCCCTTTTTCCCTCTGCTCCTCCACCTCTCCCTTCCCATCCCCACAGCACTGTACTCGTCCGCTCAACTGTATATATTTTCGTTACCCTATTTATTTTGTTAATGAATTGTACATCGCCTTGATTCTATTTAGTTGCCATCGGTTTTTACGAGATGTTCTTCCCCTTGACTCTGTTTATTGCCATTGTTCTCGTCTGTCCGTCTCCCCCGATTAGACTGTAAGCCCGTCAAACGGCAGGGACTGTCTCTATCTGTTGCCGACTTGTTCATCCCAAGCGCTTAGTACAGTGCTCTGCACATAGTAAGCGCTCAATAAATACTATTGAATGAATGAATGAATAAACTCATCAGCCATTCCCAGGAGTTATGCACTTACACCCATCCTCAGAACTTAAGTATATACATGGATTCAATTATTTATTTTGATTTCTCTGTATTTTCATGTATGTTTCTCCCATTAGGGTGTAAGCTCTTTGTAGGCAGGGAATGTATAACTTGCTTGTTTTGTACTTCTCAAACACTTGATACAGGGCATCGCACCAGTGGAGCCTTGCTATTACTGCTAACAACTACTGTGGACAGCAGCTACTCAGTAGTCAATACCTATTGTCGTCACCCACTGCCACCCAGCTTCACCCACCTCTGCTTATCTCGAGTTCATCTTCTCAGCCACTCAGTGGTATTTATTAAGCACTTTCTGTGCGCAGAGCACTACAATAAGCACTTGGGAAATTACAATGCAACAGAGTTGTTTAACATGATCCCTGTCCACAAGGAGCTTACAGTCTCACTATCCGTTGCTCTCATCTTTCTGGTATCTCACACCCTTCTCCCTATCTGGAACTCCTTCCCCCTTCAAATCTACCAGACCACAGCTCTCCCATCTTTAAAGAGGATCAAATAAGAAAATCATGGTAAGAATGACCCACCTCAAAGCTCTCCGGTATTAGGAAAAATCTGTTACTACTGCCTCAGATAGAATTGTTTTGCATTCGTTTGAAGCAGCAAGAGTATGGGAATCATAAAGTAGCAGGCAGAATTAATTAAAAATGACAGGGTCACATTTGAGCAGCACATTTGAGCAGTTTACAACATAGACTAGAAAGAACACAAGTGGGTTTACAAAGTAGGCCTGAAAATTGGTAAATATAAAATTAAATGGAAACAGTTCAGATTTTTAAAGCTAAATGGATGTGATGAGGGTACCCCAAGTATAATATCACATTTAACATCTGTTAAAAATTAACCAGAACCATCTGTTTAGTCATAATACTCCTATCGGGCACTAGAAACAATACTTCACCATTCATCTGTTGTAACATACTGGTACAATTTAAACATAAGGGGAAAATGGCATGATTTATTCTTGTGCAGGGAATAAAGTGGCAATTTTGGATTGCAAAGATGCTTGACCCTTGGTTTAATTAAAAGTGTGAATAATTTGCAACAGGAAGGTAGTGCAAATGTCAGTGAACATTCCCTGTTCATGACAAGCTTACATGTTTGCTATAAGCTTACTGTATGCCAGACACTGTACCTATCCCCAGCACTTAGTAAATGCTTGGCAAAATTTAAATGCTTAAATACTCCAGTGATTACTACAATGATTCCTCTCCAACTCCCATCTTCAGTCAGTCATATGTATTGAGCACTTATTGTGCTGCAGAGCAGTATGCTAAATGCTTGAGAGAGTACAATACACCGGAGTTGTTAGACATGTTCCCTGCCCACAAGGAACTGACCCTTTAAGGTTGATTGTTGATGTACGAATCCCAAGAAGTGGATTAAGTATTAAGGGTTAAGTATTCCTACAATCAGTAACATCTTGGGTTAAATCCCAGGGGCCAGATTCTTCTCTATAGGGGTGAACAGGTACGGAATTGGTGGAAGAAGCTAGTATGCACATCCCATTCCATATTTGGAAGATCTGTCTTCACAAGGCTGCCACTTGGAGAGTTAACTGCACCTGAAAGTTGTGGAAAGTACAAAAGTGTCCACTGATTGCATCTAAATTAGGGCACATCACCAAAGAAACACGATAAGAGACTTGCACAGACACTGATTAAATAGGCAAGACATACAAGTACCTCAGTCAAAGAAAAGGTAAATTTAGATTCAAGGAAATGTTATATTTAGGGGGAAAACTGTTGGCAGATAGTGCAGAAATAAATTAAAATAGAACACAGGTGGTTTAAAACATACCATCTCCAAAAGATAAGGTTTTCAGAAGGCACTGGGCATGTATAACTTTGTTGGAAAGTGCATTCCACATCTGGCCCAAGAAACAGATATTTAAGGTCTTTATTAATAGAGACTAGGCAGTGATTTTGGGAGAAGCATCAGCTAGCTTTACACAGTTAGAAACTGGATTAAAAAAGCATCGGCACTAAGGTATTTTGATACTAAGAGAGAAACCAAGTCTCAGCTGGTACTTTAGATAAAGGCCTAGAACAATACTCACGGAGAAATTTAAGTCGGAGAGAAGCTAGTCGTATACTCATCCAGATTGTGATGAGGACAGAGAGGCACACTCACCCAGAAGAACATTTTAGTGTCTGTCATTGCTTGTGCAAAAATTCATGTCATTTTTTCTGGAAAGTCAACTTTGGAAGAACTAGAGCATTAATCAACAGTAACAATTTTTAGGAAAATTTTGTATTATAAGCCTCCATAATCACAAAGACATTTTTATAATGGTATCTCTATGAAATAAAGTTGTATTATGCTGGAAGGTGGCAATTGATATTTGTAAACACATAACCTAGAGCATAGAACACTTTGTCAATGTCAGTTGGTCAATCATTTATTGAGCGCTTACTGTGTGCAGAGCACTGTATTAAGAAGTTGGGAGAGTAACAATAAAACAGGCACATTCACTGCTCACAACAAGCTTACAGTCTAGAAGGGTAAACAGATATTAATACAAATTAAAAATTACAGATATCTACATTAGTTCTGTGGTGCTGGTTGGGGGAATGAATGAAGAGAGCAAGTCAAAGTGGTGCAGAAGGGAATGGTAGAAGAGGAAAGGAGGGCTTAGTCAGGGAAGACCTCTTGGAGGGGATAATAACAATAATAATAATAATAATTTGTTAAGTGCTTATTACAGGCCAAGCACTGTTCTAAGGGCTGGGGGGATACAAAGTGATCAGGTTGTCCCACAAGGGGCTCACAATCTTAAACCCCAATTTACAGATGAGGGAACTGAGGCACAGAGAAGTTAAGTGACTTGTCCAAAGTCACACAGCTGACAAGTGGCAGAGCTGGAATTAGAACCCCTGATCTCTGACTCCCAAGCCCATGCTCTTTCCACTGAGCCATGCTGGGATGTGCCTTCAATAAAGCTTTGAAGATGAGGAGAGTAATTGTCTGTTGGATATGAAGAGGGTGGGCGTTCTAGGCCAAAGGCAGAATGTTGGCGGCAAGATAGATGAAATAAGACATGGTCAAGACGTGAGAGGGTGGGCGTTCTAGGCCAAAGGCAGAATGTTGGCGGCAAGATAGATGAAATAAGACATGGTCAAGACGTGATGTACAATTCAGCAACAGATAGAGACAATCTCCGCCCAACAACGGGTTCACAGTCTAAACGACGGGCTCACATTCTAAACGAATCATTTGAATTGCAGTCAGTTGTTCTATAATGCTTGGGTCATGTTCCTGAAGAAACCTGTGTTACAGAAAACTCCCATTGTACTTTTAATACTGTGTCCAACTGCACACTGGCAACAAACCATTCCTTCCTACATTGCATTACAGTGTAGTCGGTCAGATGTGCATTGTCAGAAGAGCATTTGCTAATTCCACAATAGCATTGCACCTAAACGTGTAATGAAAAGCATGTATTATGGCAGAGTTGCGTGTAAGTCTATTTTTGGGAAACACAATGCACAAGCTCTGGCTTATGACCAATTAGTAATATCGAACATAAAAAATTTGCACTGAACTATAACATCCATAAACCAGAAGTGTGTGTTCAGGGTATATAAGACAAAGAGGGCTGTGATAACTGAAACCTAAACATATTACCACAACCCTCTAGAATGAAATATCTATTGATTTTATTATAATGGCCACTCATTTGGTTTACCTTATTTAGAACAAAATGATGCGGTTATACTACTTAATCGTATCAACACCATACTCATCAATAACTGTGGTAATTGTTAAGCGCTTACTATGTGCAAGTGCTATACTAAGCACTGGGGTAGTTACAAGATAATCATGTCCCACATGGGGCTCCCAGTCTGAATAGGAAGGAGAACAGGAGTTGAATCCCCATTTTACAGATGAGGGAACCAGGCACTGAGAAGTTAAGTGATTTCCCCAAAGTCACACAGCACATATGTGGAGGAGCTGGAATTAGAGCCCAGGTCCTCTGATTCCCAGGCCCATGGTCTTTCCACTAGGCTATGCTACTTATGGTATTTACTAGTGTTTTCTGAGTGCAAACACTGCACTAAGCACTTGGAAGAGTACAATAGGAATAAGACACAGTGACTGTTCTTTAGGTGCTTACGATCCAAGGGGTTAGCCAAGCAGCCCCAATTTTTTTTTTTTTTTTACCAATATTGAGAGCTAGTGGAAGAACAAGGCTGTAAGAGGATATAGTACAAATGTATAAGAATGAAATAGCTGAATAACTGAATATTGAATATAGAAATACAAGCATCTATATTCACAAGTACTGGTCTTAGAGCTCAGTATGCCCTTCTGATGTTTCTGTGTCCAGCTTGTCTTCTTGTGTGACATCAAATCCATGCATTGGAAAGCCAGCTCAAGTCATGGTATGCTAAAATAGCTCTGAGCATACACTGAAATTATATAGCTGAGATGGGGTGGGGTTAGTACCAGAGGCAAGGGAAACCTGGCACCCTGTAGCTCCACGGCAGCAGCAGACCTGGGGAAAGGGCATGACCAACAAACATGACAAGTGGAGTATAAAAATAGGATGTCGGCAACAAGAGACGTCACCTTTAGATCAACAAGATGAAGGTTGTCTACTGGTGCCCTAATTTCATTCCCTCCTAATGGGTGCTAAAGAAACCTGGAAATGCCCCAGATATAGATCTCCTATGGGATGAGAATCAGTTCGTCCTTCATGAAATACTTTAAAATCCATGGCTTGCTATTGCTACAAGCCTCGGTCATACGGATTAGCAGAAAAGGAGTCAAAAATGTTTAGACATACTATTTGCTCATTTAAAAGATTCGGGAGAAATCCTCCACTTGCCCATATTAAATGACCAGAACACTCCTTTCATGACAGGAAAGTGTCTACAAGAATTTAGTCAGAGGTGGACTTCCAACAAATTTGTAAATGAGATCTGGGAGGGAGAAGACATTCATCAAGGCGAGGGGACAAAAAAAGTGAAAAGTTGTCTTTTAAAACTAATGTGGTCTGTTTTGTCTAGATAAATGAAGGATGATAAAACTGGCCTGCTGAAGGAAAATAAATGGAAGGAGGGGGGTGTTATCAAGATCACACGAAGTAAAGGTGGAAAACAACAAACCAATCTACAAAAGGAATAGGAATTGTTTCCAACTACAGCCTGTTAAAGAAGAATAATTTAATTAACTGGCTTGCAAAGCAAGACTGTGGGAAAACCCAAATTTAAAAAAGATGAAAGAGGATAGTCAAGACAATGCTAGAGTATTTTTCTACCCCAGTCTCTGTCATTTCAGCAGTCACTGAGAAATGTGTGTGTGTTTAATTGTGAGAAGCAGCATAGCCTAGTGAATAGAGCACAAGTCTGGGAGTCAGAAGGACCTGGGTTCTAATTCCGGCTCTGCCACTTGTCTGCTTGACTTGCTATCAGCAGTTAATTCCCCTGCTGCCACTAGATATATAAATAATTTGTGTTTGACCATCTCCCCCATTAGACTGAATCCTCCTTTAGGTCCTATTATTTCTATCTATTCACCCAAGCACTTAGTTAAGTACAACAACAACAACAACAATAATGACATTTGTAAATCACTTACTATGCTTTAAGTGCTGTACTAAGCGCTGGAGTAGATACAAGATAATCGGGTCCCACATGGGGTTCACAGTCTAAGTTAGTAGGAGAGAAAGTAGATATTGAATCCCCATTTAGCAGATGAGGGAACTAAGGCACAGAGAATATAAATTACTTGCCCAAGGTCGCAAAGCAGGTATGTGGCAGAGCTAGGATTAGAACCCAGGTCCTTTGACTCCCAGGTCTGTGCTCTTTCCATTAGGCTATGCTGTTTCTCAATAACAGTGGTTAATTAATGCCACATTTGAGGGAGAAGCTAAAAAGAACAAAATATAGTATTTAAGAAGATCGACTAGAGTCAGCCTGAAAAAATGAACTGAAATCGTTTTTAAAGCACTGAAATTATACCAATATAATTTCACAGGGTATAGTACTTAAATCATTTGGTTGGGTAATATTTATGATAAACAGAAGATGTTAGGAGAGCATGGTATGGACTGAAGAAATTTCAGCAACAGATGGGAATGCTGGAAGAGAGAGTGGCAGCAGAAGCTGACTTGTAAATAGTTTCAAACATATCAACAGACTAGTAATTTGTTGTTCCGCAAAATCTGTGGGGCCTGGCTAGAGTAATCAGAGAAGTAACACCACAGAAGGCACCTCAACAGTTCTTTAATTTGGGTGATTTCCCAACGGGAGGCCATTATGTGCGGATTGCCTTTCATGGAAATTGGCAGTCTCTACTCACTGTTCTCACTGAAGTCAGAGGAGGAAGCCTTCATCATTATCATCATCATTGGTGTTAACTGAGCACCCACCATTTGCAGAGAATATACCAAGGAACTCTAAGATACAATCCTTGTTTACAAAGAGCTTACAGTCTAATGGGGAGGAAAAACTATAATTGACAAAATTATAGTTACAAGGGTGAGATCAGATATCAATTAGAAGCACAAATGGATTGATGAATCAGAAACAGTTAAACTGAGAAATGCAAATCATGTTGTTGTCCTTTCCCTAGCACTTAAACAGTACATTGTATTCAGTAGGTGCTCAATAAAAACGTTATTGCCATTAGTATTAGTCAATCAAATTTACTGAGTGCTTACTGTGTGCACAGCACTGTACTAAGCGCTTGGGAGAGTACAGTATAACAATATAACAGACACATACTACCACCAACCCAAGGTGGCTGAAAAACTGTGGGGTTTCATGGAAAGAGCATGGACAAGGCTGGGAGTCAGGGGACCTGGGTTTAACTCCCACCTCTGCCATTTGCCTGCTGTATAACTTGGACAGCTCATGTTTGTTGTTATTATTGTTATATTGTACTCTTCCAAATGCTTAGTACAGTGCTCTTCACACAGTAAGTGCTCAATAAATGCAACTGGATGAATGACTTCTCAGTGCCTCACTTTCTTTATCTGTAAGATGGGGATTTAATATCCATTCTTCTTTAGACTGTGAGCCTTCATGTGAGCCAGCAGGAACTTAATCACCCAGAACTCAGCAGACAATAAGTGCTCAACAAATGCTATTACTGTTACTGGAGGGAGACAGGAAAGCTTATTTGCCTCAGTGAGATTACTGTCTGAGGTGTGTTTTCAGAAGAGCTTTTAAGCCACTTTTGGAGGGCGGGAAAACTTCCTAGGCAGGGAAGAGGCATGATTAACAGGTTGAAGTTGAGAGAGTCAAGAATGGGGAGCAGTTAATATCTAGATCCCCAAAGTATCTGGGTCATCCTTCCTGCTGGACTGAGTTGAGCTCTGTTCTTGTAAGGGAAACCTGCGGGCCTTTACAGCAGGAGGAAATTAGGTTGACAGGAGGAAAGCCTTCCCCTAACTGAAGCAGCGTGGCCTAGTGGATACAGCACAGGCCTGGGAGTCAGAAGGACCTGGGTTCTAATCCCAGCTGTACCATGTGTTTGCTATGTGACCTTAGGAAAGCCACTTAACTTCTCTGTGCCTCAGTGACCTCATCTGTAAAAAAAGGGGGTTAAAAACTGTGAGCCTTTTGTGGGACATGGACTGCATCCAACCTTATTAGTTTGTATCTGCCCCAGCACTTAATATAGTGCCTAGCACGTAGTAAGCACTTAATACAATTTTAAAAAAAACAAAGTGAAGGGGCATCGGAAAGGCTTCTTGAAGGAATTTATGCCACTTCCTGGAGTAGCCAGCTACTCCTCTGTCTGATGTGGCTTATGGAAATACAGCCTGGAGACATGAGAATGGACTGGATGACCTCTGAAGCTCCTAGCTCAGTCAATCAATGGCATTTATGGAGCACTTACTGTGTGCAGAGCACTGTATTTAAGCACTTGGGAGAATACAACAGAATGAGCAGATGCTCTCCCTGCCCATAATGAGCTTACAGTTATGTATGTGTGTTCAGTTATGTACTTAGTGACTGTACTAAGCGCTTGGGAGAGTGCGGTACACGAGAATTAACAGACAAGCTACCTGCCCATAAAGTGTTTACAGTCTAGAGGTAACCAACAAAACCAGACACCATCAGGACCCAAAAACAGAAAACCTTTGGCTGTCGATGACTCTAGGGCACGGACCATGTCTTCTCCTTTAGGTGTATGCTCCCAAGGGTCTAAGACAATGCTCTGCTCAACCAATAGTGGTGCTGACGATGACATTCGTGGCTGACCACTTTCTAGAAAGTTGCACAGTCACCACTGGTTTTCTGTAGCCCTGAACATTCAGTTCTCCTATAATGCAAAGGATATAACAATAATAATGTTGGTATTTGTTAAGCACTTACGATGTACAGAGCACTGATATGATCCTGATAAACCTCAGGTTAAAGAAAACCTGGGCTCTCAAACACACGCCTTGACCCATGCAACATACATGCACATAACCATTATTTCCAATGTAATGTCACGCTCAGTCCAGTTTGATGTACATGGTTGGAAAAACCTTCCTTAATTCCCCAATTGCACTCTATCCAAAATGCTTAATGAAAACACATGCTATGGAAGAACTGAGGGTTCTTGAGACCGAAGTTATCCATATGCATGTACGTGTGTGACAAGTTAAGAGAGCAACTGGAAGAATTTACAGATTAATGGGAGAGGAGGGTTCAGTTCCAGTAAGCCAAAAGTTGACAGCCTGTGACTCGAGTCATATCTAGTACTTCTTGAATCCAAGAAACAGCGTGACCTACTGGATAGAGAACTGGCCTGGTAGTCGGAGGATCTGTTTTCTAATCCTGCCTCCTCCACATGACTGCGGTGCCACCTTGGGCAAGTCATAACATCTGTGCCTCATTTACCTCATCTGTCAAATGGGGATTAAGACTGTGAGACCCATGTGGGATATGGACTGTATCCATCCTAATTAGCTTGTATCCTAATTAGCTTGTAAGCACTCAAGTGCTTAGTATAGTGCCTGGAACGTAGGAAACCCTTAATTACCATTAAAAACAAAGCAGACAAAAAGTCTCCAAATATGCTATCAAGTAGAAAGACCTATTCTGTAGAGGTGACACCATCAGCTCTTCCCCAGCGGGCATTAACCAGTAAATCACTTGCTCACACATCCCCTTGATCTGGAAAGGGGCCAGTGTAAACAGCATAAAGTCAAGATAGCAACTCCACTTCTTGCCCTCTGCCCTCAGGATATTGGGATCCCATGGGATTAGGGATAGGTGAGATTCCTATTATCCTCACAGAACTGCACTGTACTCTCTCCCTATCTGAATTCCACAGAAAATGCCAGGGTAAGTACAATATTACCTTCAAATTATTCTTCTTACCTCATAATTACACCTCCACAATGAAGTAAAATAAGTTAATGTGGGCTTAAAATGTGAGATTGTCTCTTTACACATCAACTGCTCAAAGGCATCGTTTTGTTTGACTCTTCTGCACAAAAATGACTGCTGACTCCTACGCTACGGTGTGACAACAGGTAGTGAGCAGGTGGTTTCCAGGCAGATAAGGAAAAAAAGTAAAATAAACAGGAGAAAATTTGTTAGGAAATATTGGTAGTGTAAAAAAGTAAATATGAAAAGACCATTTTCCTGGTCCTGCAAAAAAAGAAAACCTCAACTTTGTTGTGAGGAGAAAACATAGTGTGTTTAATATTATTTACTTTGGAGGAAAGCAGTTGTTAGGAAGCACACTCGGTGTGTTCAAATAGCAGCAACTCCTAGAACTACTGCAAATACGACGTTCTCTGACTCAAAGACATCTCTCTTCCTTGCCTCCTCCTCTCACTTCTGAGGTTCTCATTCTTTAAAATCCACTTTTCCCCCCATACAGTGTATCCTCAGATTGCAAGCCCTCTATAGGATGTTGATTGATATGTAAGAAAAACCTTTATGTCTGTCTCCCCCACTAGATTGTAAGTTTCTTGTGGCTGGAAATGTGTCAATTGCTTGTCTTTTTGACCTTGTCGAGTGCTAAGCAAAGGGCATTAAGCTCTATAATAAATATTACTACTATCATTAATAAAAGTACTGAGTGCCATGAGAATACGTATTTGATAGGGGTGGCTATTGGGTTGACAAGACAGAGTGGTAGGAATGAATTGGGAGAAGGCTTCCTGGAGGAGGTGGGCTTTGAAGATGGGGCATCTGCTGGTTTGAAGCAGGTAAGAAGAGTTCAGATTGTAGAATACATCAGGCAAGAGGTCGGGGTGAGTGAAGAAAAGAAGGTGTAGGTCCCAATTTGGCTGGGGTAGCTTAAGACTGGAAGAAGGGCAAGATGATAAATTTGGGGGACATGCCACATTGTCAAGACTAGACTGAGAGGGTGGCCAAATTCGAAACGTCAGAAAAACACCTTGGACTGAACGCCACACCAACCAGCCAGAGAAACCTTTAGTGTGTGAGGGTGGAATTTATTTTTTTCTTGTTTCTTCATGGGGAAGAGGGGAAAGAAGCAGGGGAAGGAGGGTGAGGGGTCAGGTGGGGAAAAAAGAGGAGGATTAAACAGGGAGTGAGCAAAGAAACAGTCCTGCCATAAATTTAGCAATTTCCAAACACGGCCTTAGCTCCTAAGGCTCACTGTGCTCCCAACTGTGACTCAAGCTGCCTTCTTGTCTGCTCCCACACAAGGCTGCAGGGACATCATTGAGACCTGAAAGAGCATGTGAAGGGACCGTTTCAGCCTCCCAATCCTCTTCCCATGCCCACCTTCCGGCTGGCCTTCACTTGGGAGGCAAGCCAGAGCTCAGCCAGCAATGACATGTGACCCTCTCTGTTGGAGCATATCAGCAGGGCTCTGCCATCTGGTCTGGCCTAGATCCTGGCAAGTGCATCTTCCCCCCTTTCACAACCCTTTTCCTTGCCTCCCCTCATGTGACCTGGAACCGTCCGGTCAGGTTAAAAGGAGCTCAGGAAATCTCTTGGCCTCCGGGGAGGGCAGAGCTGAAGAGGCCACAAATGGATAAGAAAACTGGGGTTGGTTGACCAGATTCCTCCACAAAATGTAGTGGGCACCTCATCCAGTTGAGTGCTCCAGGTCACGGTGGGTGAGGAGACAAGTAGAAAGACATATGTATTGTGGATCCATACCACTGCCTGACATAAAATAAGCACTTAAATACCATCATCATTAATATTATTATTATGGGGCCAAACCTAAGACAAGGTCTACAAATAGGTGAATTCCAAGGCAATTTGGGAGAAAAAAAAGAATTTGAGCAGATTCCATCTATTCCTCAGTGGCCCATATTCAACTTCAAAAAGCGGGAAAGGTAACATTTGTTTCTACCAATCAATTGATCAATAAGTGGTATTTATTGAGCATCTACTGATTGCTAAGCACTCACCTATACACTTGGGAGAAAACAGCTGAAAAAAACCCATGTTCTCTTGCCTCCCAAGGGGTTTAAAATTTAATGGGGAAGACAGACAGAAGTTACTGATAAACAGTAATAGCAGGAAGAAGTTGAAAGGTTTAAGAAGTACATATCTTAGGATGAACTAGCTGAATAAATGATTGTGTATTTGTATATATATATTTTACACGAGTACAATTCAGCAGTTTTCCGGGAGAATGCTTATGGAGAAAAGTTGAATCAGCATCTAATTTCCTTGTATTTCTGTTCTGCCTTTCCCTCGGACTGTGAGCCATGTGTGGGACTGGACCTGTATCTCTAATCTGCTTTTATACCTACCCCAGCACTTAGTAAGTGCTTAGCACAGCAAGCGCTTAACAAATAGCACAATGATCTCTCTTGATTGGGCCAGCAGTTCACTGACTGATGGTCATAGCTAGTGAGCTCAGCCCTGCTGATCTGCCTGGACTCCTGGAAAATACTTTCAATTCCCCTGAGCCAGC
This sequence comes from Ornithorhynchus anatinus, assembly GCF_004115215.2. NCBI lineage: Eukaryota > Metazoa > Chordata > Mammalia > Monotremata > Ornithorhynchidae > Ornithorhynchus > Ornithorhynchus anatinus. The sequence goes on along the minus strand of NC_041749.1, from coordinate 32,901,938 downwards.
AGCAGGCAGAGCCAAGAACGGAGGGGAGTGGACAACTCTGACATGCTCTTAATCAGACAGTCTATTGGGGGTTGGCAGGATTGGGGATGGGATTGGACTTAAAATTGAACATGTGGCTCTCCCCTAATCCACTGCATCTATCCTGTCTGAACCTTGGCCTTGCTCTGGGTTGGTGGGGAGCTCAGAGGAAGCTTTCTACTGACAGGGTCATCCAGGAGAAATACTGTTGCCAGATGGTGTCATCACATTAGGTGGCAGGCCTGGTGTCCCCCTCTAGACTGTAAACTCCTTGTGGGCAAGGAACGTGTCTACGAATTCTGTTGTATCCTCCCAAGCGCTTAATACAGTACTCCGCACACAGTAAACTCTCAAACACCAATGACTCATTTAGCAAAGTTGAGGCCTGAAATCTAATCTTCCCTACCTGGCTGCCCCATCCCAGTGTTTTCTCCGCCCCACATCCCTGCCCCTCGGCCATCACCCCTTCTAACATGCACCTCACACCCCACTATATTCACACCACTTACCCTGCTGCTTATCCATAATGTAAATACTTCTTTTTGTATTTAATGGATGTATTTGACAGTGTTTGTACAGTTGTCTGCAGACTTTTTTTTGTCCTTGTGTGTTTGCCTGTATTGCTGACATTCAAGTTGGGTGGAAAGTGCCAGATGGCAGGAAATATGTCACTTCAGTTTGCTTTGTTCTGGGATTAGAATGCCTAATAAATGGTGTTAACGTTCATGGTGATGACTCACTGATGACCTTGGGCAAGTTGCTCACTGTGCCTCAGTTTCACCAGGCCCAAATGGGTTTTCATTTTGCTTTACCCCTGTGGCAAGGCTCTGGTGCTTATCCCTGCAGTTTTCAGACTTTTACTCCAAGGAAAATAAATACCCTCTTGCCTTTTAAGTGGGGCATGAGAAACCATGCCTGAATGGCACATAAGATCCTTGTGGGCAAGGCACATGTCAGGCTTTTTTATAGCATTTTATTAAGCACTTACTATGTGTCAAACTCTGTTCTAAGCACTGGGGTAGGTACAGGTAAATTAGGGCAGACAGTCCCTGTCTCTCATGGGGCTCACAGCCTACATAGGAGGGAGAACAGGTATTGAATCCTCACCTTACAGTTGAGGAGATAGAGGCCCAGAGGAATTAAGTGATTTGCCCAAAGTCATATGTCAAGCAGTTGGCAGAGCCGGAATTAGAACCCAGGTCCTCTGACTCCCAGGCCCCTGCTCTTTCCACTAGGTCACACTAATTCCCATTAAGTTCTACTTCCCCTGTACAATGCCATGACTCCTTTGGACACTCAAAAGCCATTACAACTACTACTTCTCATTGGAGAAAAATTTCACTTTTTTGTTTTTATGGTATTTGTTAAGCATTTATTAGGTGTCAAGCATTATTCTAAGCACAAGTTAATCAGGCCAGATACAGTCCTTAGTAAGTGCTTAAATACCACAATTATTATTATTAATTTCAATGGGCTCCCAGATACACTCTTCTTTTTGAGCTGAGAAGAAAGTCTGAATGCCTCTTCTCCCACCCACAGCTGAAGAGTTTTCTCTGCATCTCCTGAGAAGCCAGCCCAGCCAGAACTAGCTTCCACAAAGGAGAACGTGAAAGCATGTAGGGGATGTGCACTCTTAACAACCCAGACATGGGGCATGCACACAAAGGGAGGTTCCCTCCCCTTTATGGACAGTGAACAATTCATCAATTGCCCATAGCTTGGGCACCGGATGCCAGAAAGGCTCAGAGGGCACTGGACTCTTCTTTCTCAGCCTCCTCCCTAGAGCTCTCCTCTCTCCCTGTTTATGCTAGAAAAACCATGAGTCTGGGAGCCAGAGGACCTGGTTCGAGTGACTAGCTCTGCCACTTGCCTGCTGGGTGACCTTGGGCATATCACAACTTTTCTGAGCATCAGTTACTCCATCTATTAAAAGGGGATAGTGAACTCCTTGAAGGCAGGGACTGTCACTGTTTATTGTTGTATTGTACTTTCCTAAGCTCTTAGCACAGTGTTCTGCACACAGTAAGCACTTAATATGATTGAATTAATTAATGGGATTAAATACCTGTCTTCTTTCCCCCTTAAACTGTGAGCCCCTTATGGGAGGGACAGAAACTGTGTCCCACCTGGTTATCTTGTATTAACCCCAGCACTTAAGAAGAGCTTAAATTATTTTGCTGCCGGACACAAAGAATGTGGTGTGAGCAGGTGGAAATAAACCTAACTCCTTGCTGAAACTTTACTAAGAGCTCCAGCAAAAACCTTACTTCTAATGGAACTAACGAATTTCATCTTCCAGTGCTCCCACCTGAGAGACAGTAAAACAGACTAGCCCAAATCCCCTAGATAGCAAATTGCTTGAGGGCAGGGATTGTGTCTCCCAACTCCATTTTATCCTTCCAAGTGCTTAGTACAGTGTTCTGTACACAGTAAGTACTCAAATACCATGGATCTGGATGAATCGTGGAACAGTATGGAGCAGACCACTGGGGTAAGAAAATAGTTAAGAGAAAGGGCAATCCATGCAGTTCACTACTGTCCTGGCCACTCTTAGCTCACCTTTTGACTGCCTGAGGAGCATCGCCCAGAGGGGAGAGCAGAGAGAAACACTGACTGTTTCCTTCAGGATTTATTCCTGCTCTGCCCTAAGGATGAGGATAGCTGTGCCTAGGAGCGCATAAACTCACTCACTGACATATGGGGGAGGTGGAGGGGGGCGGAAAGAGGGGCAGGAGGTGTGCTTGTGTGTGTGTGTGTGCACGCACATCTCATCATTCACCCTCTCCCACAGAAGCTTCACACTGAGCTCTGGAAAATAAAAATCACCTTTCCTATATCTCAGTGCCATAGCCAGGAATGGTTGCTAGCAAGGAACATTAAGAACCTGAAAAAAAGCTCATTGAGTCCTCTTCGCAACTTTTATTTCAGTCATTTTTATTGCCTGCTGGCTGGTTTCTTTTTGGGTTTAGTTCTGGTTTCTTTTGGGTTCATCTTAATTTACTTCAGGACTGCATCTGGTAAGATGATCATTGATTGATTTAAATGATTGATTTATCATTGAAAGTTTTACAACTTATGTCTATGTAAAAGCTGAGAATCATGTCACGAGACCCTAAGATTTTTTTTAAATGGTATTTTAGCACTATGTGCCAGGCACTGTCCTAAGCTCTGGGGTAGATACAAGTTAATCAGGTTGGACTCGAACCCTGTCCCACATGGGGCTCACAGTCTTAATCCCCATTTTACAGATAAGGTAACAGGCACAGAGAAGTGAAGTGACTTACCTAAGGTTACACAGTAGGCAGGTGGCAGAAGTGGAATTAGAACCCAGGTCCTTCTGACTCCCAGGCCCATGCTCAATCCATGCTGCTTTGCTGTTTCACCCCAAACCTGAAGTAAAAAAAAAAAAAAAAGAAGTAAATTCCCACTGTAAAATTAAATCCAGAGTAACTTCCCTATGTGTCAGGCAAGAGTCCAGAAATGGTTGTGGGTGATAAGTATCACACAAAGCCTTCAGATGGTAAAGAAATATTTTGGGATGTTATTTGAGAGTTTCTATTTTGCTACTAATGCTGAAAGGTAAAAACGTTGGAGTAGAAGGAACCAAATATCAAGTAGGTCTGACATTCGCTGCAACATTTCAAACTCCCTTTATATTTTTCATCCCAGGTGCTGAAAGCATGGTGTAAACATTCATTGAATTAATTCCTTTCATCGGACCCAGGCTCTTAAAGCCTCATTAAGCCTATTAACTCAACGAGATAGGGAGTGTATCTTCATTGTCAGGACTGCATTTCTAATTCTAAGCATGCCCCAGTTGTTGACTCAGAAGAAACTCTCTTACACAGAGTTTACATATTTCAGGAACAGAAATCTTAGGAGTAACGCTCCCCTGTCATTCTCCACAAGATGCTCCATCATTGGTTGATGTAGTCATTTCAAATTAGAATGCATAGAAGTTGCAGACCTCTGCTCCTCTCAGAAAACCTACTGGTTGGGCTCTGCTCCACAGATAAGGTGGCCCTAGACTGCCCTAGTGAAGACCAGATGAGGAGGCAGATGTAGAAGCACTTAGCTTAAAGGCTAGAGCATGGGCCCGGGAGTCAGAAGGACCTGGGTCCTAATCCCCACTGCCACTTGTCTGCTGTCTGACCTTGGGGAAGTCACTTCACTGGGCCTCAGTTCCCTCAGTGAATTCTGCAATGCATAGTGGGGAAGCAGCGTGGCTCAGTGGAAAGAGCCTGGGCTTCAGAGTCAGAGGTCATAGGTTCGACTCCTGGCTCCTGCCACTTGTCAGCTGTGTGACTGTGGGCAAGTCACTTAACTTCTCTGTGCCTCAGTTACCTCATCTGTAAAATGGGGATTAACTGTGAGCCTCACGTGGGACAACCTGATTACCCTGTATCTATCTCAGCGCTTAGAACAGTGCTCTTCACAAAGTAAGCGCTTAGTAAATACCAACATTAGCGCAGAAAATTAAAAAAAAAAATCCACCAGCAAGGCCTAAGGGATGGGAGTCGGTGTTTCCTGAAGCAGCAGCAATAAGAAGTCAGAGAATTTGCTTTTTCTCCTCAAGCTTCCTTCCATAGCTTCAATGCTTTCCTGCCGGGCAAAGGTTTCTGGGAGAAAACAGGGGATTTTCCAGAGGGAGCCCCAGGGCCTTCCTATCTGCCTGAGCAGTTGCCCTAGCCAAAAAAAAAAAAATAAAAATAAAAAAAAAATCTCCTCTTGACTCAATCCTTGCTTCATACTGACACCTTCTGGCTAGGCTCATCATCTGCTTACAGCCAGTCTGTGCTGGGTAAAGCAAGAAAGGTAATGCATTTTGACTGATAATAAAAGCACTTAATTGGTAAATATTTATCTGTCTCCATTACAGTATAAGTTCTTATGGGCATAGAACACGTCTCATGATTGTTGTACGTGACCAAGAGCTTAGTACAGTGCTTTGTTACCAATGGACACCCTAAATACTCTTTCTACCACTATTATTTAATTAGTTCAGCCACAAGTACATGCCTAGGGTACCCTTAAAGAATGCAAATGGAACTAAATGGTTATCTGACTTCACGCTGAAAATGATTGAAATTAATGTTACTATTAGTTTTGCAGATCTTCCCTCTTCTTCCATCCTCCATAATAGCTTTCAGCAGCTCAGCTGAGGCTTGGATGGTAATTTCTGAAGAAATTCTAAGACAGCTGTGCAGGGTTTTTTGTTTTTTAAACCCACCAACTGCCATAATGGTTTTCTCTACCTTAGGTAGCCCACATTATTTATAGTAATATAGAGTTGATCATTTTCCATTGGGAAAAATTTGAGTTTGAGGGGGACCTGATTTGAGAGAATTACAAAGTCATGTATTCACAAAAAACGTTAATGGATGGATATTCTAGAGTGATTTCTCAGTACCTGTAGAAATTTTAATACAATGTGATAGTGGCATAAAATTTTGGAATATGTTCTACTTATGAGATATTTTAAAGTGAAATATAAGGCCTTTATGAGAAGGAATGCCTGTCAGATCAAAACAGCAGCAAGTACAACTCTGATAACCAAATATTTTCTTTATGCTACAAAAATAGCACACATTAGTGCTACTTTAGTCTTGTAAATTTAAAAATAGGGAGCAGTCATTTTTCCTGGATTAACTTCTTGGGTATAGTAACAGAAATATTCCTTCTTTTGTCTTTTTGGAAGGAGTGTTGGGGGTGGAGTGGAGTAATCAGTCTCCTAAAACCCTCTCTCAAAGACAATTTTAGTGAAGCCAGTATGTGGGGGCCCAGCAACCAGATACCCTGCCTTGGGCAGACATTTTAAGAAATCAGTCCCACCATCTATAAGGCTTTGGGGGGCCCATAAGGATCCCATTTCCAGATGAGTGGCAGGAAGGCATTCCTCAGCAGGGGCAGGGACTACTGCCTGGAAACAGAGGAGTGGAAGGAGAGGGAGTGGTGAGGCTTCCTTCACTCTTCTTCCTCATGAGCTAGAATGGGGGCTTCCTGGAGATATCCCCTCCACCCTAAGCTAAACAGGGCCCACCTGAGACCCTCCCTAGTTGAGGGAGAATAATAATGGCACTTGTTAAACACTTACTATGTGCCAAGCACTATTCTAAGCATTAGGATAAGTATATGATAATCAGATTGGACACAGCCCCTGTCCCACAAGGAGCTCACAGTCTTAATCCCCCTTTTACAGAGGAGGGACTGCTGCCCAGAAAAGTGAAGTGACTTGCCCAACATCACACAGCAGTTATGTGGCCAAGGCAGGATTAAACCTCACGTTCTCTGACTTCCAGACCTTGCTCTTTCCACAAGACCATGCTGCTTCCCACATGAACATGTGTTGGCTAAGCAGTCTAGAAAGTGCCCACCCAGTTATAAGGCTGGTGGGTAGCTGTGGCAGCAAATATTTCCCTCCTGGGCAGCTGCCCACTTCACCCACCTTTATAGCCATGCCAACAGAAGAGCTTAAGGTCTCCTAGATCTTCCTTGATTGGAGGACTGAATGATACATCCCCTACACTATTACAAGGGGGAGCTCAATCCCTCTTTCCTGGCTACTGGCCTGCAGAGAGAGAGAGAGAGAGAGAGAAAGAAAGAAAAAAAAAAAACACTCTTGGCCTGAACGACTGCCATAGCTGCTTATTTATGGGTTGTGGGTGGGGCGTGGGCCCGTTGTCTCTGGCTGTCATTGGCTCAGGCAGGAACCGCTCTCAGCTGCCAAGCTGCAGATTTCAGGGCTGGAGTCCCTGGCTGAGAGGGAGCAGCTGGGAAGCAGGTTGTGATTGAGCTGCCGTTCTTTCCCTTGTTTCCCATATCTCTGCCCTGGGGTTCTGTTGAGTGTAGTGAGCAGAAAGGAAGATGGCGATTTCCCCTAGTCTTCGACTTCCCAGATGGCACACTTAATTTCTGCAAGCCCTTGCTGACTATAATGCCATGGCTGAGGCTGGCAGTTCCTGAATACAGGCCCACCTGGTCATTGTGCCCAGCTGGGTAGCCTGAGAGGACAGAGCAATGGTCAATGGGTCTCTGTGGACGGGGAAAAAAAGCAGGAGCCGGGTGACTGTTGAGGCATTTTGAAATAAAGCTTTAGACATTGGTAGTATTGGATAGGTGTGTGTGCTTTTACCTAAAAGGAAGTGGACATCAATTGGGGTAGAGATTGAGAAGGGGAAAGGGGTTGCAGAAAGGAACCACCTCTAGCTCATTCATGAAGGTATATTGTCTTTCCAATCAATGATATTTACTGAACACTTACTTAGGATAGTGCACTGAACTAAATGCTTGAAAGGGTATGGTAGAATAAGTTATGTGATCTCTTGCCCTCAAGGAGCTTACAATCTAGCAGAAAGGTTTTCGGTGCTAGAGTCAGTAGGTTTGGGGCCAGGGAGGGCAGGTCTTACTCTTAGTCTGCCCCACAGTGGAAACACTGCTCATTTGAAGGGTTGACTGGCAAGGAAACTCCACTATACCCTGGTTAATGCCCTTGCTGGGGTAAGGTTTAGAGAAATGTGAGTCCAGATAACTCTTTCTGTTGGCCCTTGTATATCCAAATCTCTAAACCCTGAGAGAGTGAGGCCACCATTAAGCTCCCCTCAGCCTCTTTTGAGCCAAGATGCTAATGGTGCTCAACTTCCATTCATTCATTCAATCATTTTTATTGAGCGCTTACTGCATGCAAAGCACTGTACCAAGTGCTTAACTGGTTCTAGAGTTTTATGGGAGGGACTCAAGTTCAAGTTGAATAACAGACACAAAAAGAGGAGACCTGTTTTGATGCTGAGTTGGAGATGTTTTGGGGGGCTGTCCTGCTTATAGACTGAGTTTGGGTTAGGTGCCTCAGGGGGTCATTGCTAAGATCTTGGTTCCCAGGGTGCTAAGCTTTGTGGATAGGGTCACAGGGTCTGAACAGGGTCTACTAAGGGGTCAGATTGATGTTCCTTACAGTGTCCAGTGACTCTGTGGTCTCCTCCAGCCTACAGCATTGTAAGCCAAGGACTGTGGTTTTGGCCACCGTTAGGCCCATGTGTTTATTTTTGAAACCTGGTGTTTGCTTTTCTCTTTATGAATATGAGGCGTTCAAAGCAGTGAGCAGGATGGTCATCCCGGCCCTGACTTTCCCAATGCCACCCCATCCTTTTTTGAAAAAAATAAATAAATTATTTTTGTAAAGCACTTACTATGTGTCAAACACTGTTCTAAGCATTGTGGTAGATACAAGTTAATTTTATGGGACAAAGTTGTTTCTCTCTCCCCTGCTTAGCCCTCCATTGGCTCCAACTGTCTTATGTTGACCAGTAGCTCTCCCTACCCTCATGCCCACTACTGTGCCCACACTGAGGTGCCTTCCCTCTTAGGCTTCAGGGATTTGCCTCTCATGAACCACTAGATTTTCTGTAGGCTGCAGCAACTATGACTAGATCTGGGACCTGGGCTGCCTCTTAACTCCCATCCTGTGGAATGATTTGTTTGGTTTATTATTGAGCTGATGATAATAATAATAATAATGAGAATTTTGGTCATTGTAGTCATTTGCTATGTGTCAAGTGTATATAGGACAGTGCAGAGGTCAATACAAGATAATCAGGCCAGTTACAAGACCCTGTCCTTCCTGGGCTCACAGTCTAAGGGGAAGGAAGAATTCCCATTTTACAGATAAGGAAATGGAGACACCAAGAAATTAAGTGACTTTCCTCGGGTCACGTAGCAGATAAGTGGTCAAGCTAGGATTAGAATCCAGGTCTCCTGACAACACCTCTGGGCAAGACTACATATGAATTTGAGGCTGTTACCTATCATGCTTTGCTTCACCTGGTTCTTTTTATAAGAACCTTCTCGTGTATGTACATGCAAAGCTTCTCATGAGCACTGAGAAGTCAGCAACCAAAGTCCTGCAGTGAACCTGGACATTAAAGCATCATTTCTCCTGTGGCTGCTTTATCCAGCCAAAGCCCTTTGTTGTTACAGCTTATAAGGGAGGCTCCGGGAACAAAGGAGCTGCAGTTCTCGGGCAGTGAGATGAAAGATGAGGGAGAGAGGCGATAGAGCCAGCCAGTGAGGCCTTTCCTCACTAGCTCACTAGGTTCTGACATGACTTTGCCTTATTCTGTCGCAGCACAGGAAATAGATTAGTCGTGCAGCTGTTGAGCTACTGGAGCTCCTGCAGATGATTTTCCTACATTCACTATCGAAGTTGTGATCTTTGCAATTACACACGATGTTTGCTGTGCTTATATACTCAGGGAGCCAGGATGCAACCTTTGATAAACAGAATCCCATTAGACTGGAAACCACAGAACAGGGAAATGTGTTTGCTGTCTGTTCTTGGAATGGCATTAAAGGGTGTGGCTGACCATTAATTAAAGTAAATTCAAAATGATGACCCTACATGGCAAGACGTTCCTGTCCCTCCTGAGCAAGCCTTCAATAAGCAGCCACAAGTGAGCATGTTGGAGTCTTAGTAATACAGGAAAGGCAGTTGGTTTCAAATTTATAATTGCCATAGTGGGTTGGGAATCACTGCTCCAGGGAAAGAAGAATTTTCTGACAAAATAGACAACCCTCTGAGTGGAGACAGAAATAGATTCTCCCAGTCTAAAGGTCCTATATGGTGACAACAGTGGAAACCATTGTGAGCTGAAGAAGAGAATGAAAATCCCTGCAGGTCAGTGTGGGGGAGAAGAGGTGAAAGTGCTGGTGAGAGACCCAACTGAGGGGGTTCCAAATCTGCTGACTCCTGGTGAAAGTGACCCTTCCCTTGACTGGTCCTCCCAAGAGTCCCCCGACACGGCTCTTCTGTCACTCTACTGATAGGGATGTTGATTGGCAAGAATCTGTGAAGTATGTGCTGGAAATTCTGAACACCAACCAATCTCTTTGCTTTCTCAGTATGGTACCAACACAATTGATGATGGAATGATGGTACTTCGAAACCCAAAGGGCAAACTGGTTTGATTTTCTATTCCCTAGCAGTCTTCTATCACTCCTCAGATGCTGATGCTTGGGGTGTCCTTGCCAGACCCTCCACCCTTCATCCATACCTATGGGAGTTTGAAAACAGTTGAGTCATTCAGCTGTGTCTTAACGGATAGAGCACGGGCCTAGGAGTCAGAAGGACCTGGGTTCTAATTCCGGCTCCACCACATGCCTCCTGTGTGAACTTGGGTAGGTCACTTCACTTCTCTGGGTCTCAGTTACCTCCTCTGTAAAATGGGGATTAAAACTGTGAGCCTCATGTGGGACAGGGACCAATCCGAATTGCCATCCATCCCAGTACTTAAAACAGTGCTTGACACATAGTAAGTGCTTAACAAGTACCATAATTATACCTTTCATTCCATTAAGTTCTAAAAAGACAATGAAGACCAAGAGCCTCTTAGGGTTCTGCCTCTCCAGTTTAAGGAACTGCAATTCTGCCCAGAAGACACAGACTCAGACTCCCAAAAAAGTAAGGATTTGATTTGAAAATCTTTCCTGAAGTCGGGGTCCTGGGAGACTTTACTGATCATCACTATTAGGTGATGTTATAAAACAATTTTCCTGCTCCACCTGCCAACCTCCCCTACTGCAGCTAGGAAAGAGAAAAGAACTGAGAGGAAGAGAACCCATTCTGAGGAGTGCTTTGACAGAGGCTTCATATGTGGGGACCGTTGGAGGTACCCATTTCCCCCTAAAGAATGCAGACGTCTGCCTGGCCCAGTTTCCCTGAAACCAGCCAGTCTGTACACACTCCCACAGGCAGCAAAGCTTAGAGGGGAAAATTCTACATTGAAGTTGTCTTTCCAGGAACCTTCTGACTCAGATGCAAAGAGCAACATTCTTTGGAGGAGAATGAGTGCAATTCATTGAAGCGGGATCAGCAAATGAAGAGTCTTCCACAACCCTAAATCATGACGCCTTGGCAAAGTAAAGAAATCCTGGGTGAGGAGGCGCTTATGAGGGCGGGGGGGAGGGGGAGTCCTTTCTTATTTTAATTTGTAGAACGCTTTAATTTTTGCATAACACTTTCACATTATTTCTCATTTTGTTCTTCCAACGTCCGATTCAATCCCCCTCATTTTACATGTGTGGAAACTGAGGCCCAGAGAGGTTAAGAAACTTTCCTGAGGTCCCACAGCAGCCATGTGGCATAGCTGGGACTAAATCCCAGGTACCCTAACTCCCAAATCTGTGCCTTTCCACCAGACCTCACAGTGGTTTTGATGGTACAATGAGCTGTACCAGTGGGTACAGGAATAAGGACACCCATAAGAGACAGAGTGTAAGACAGAAATAACTGAATTCAGTAATAATTGAGATTCCCTGTTCCCCCAGAATTTACAAAAAATGGGCATAGCTTGCAAGTTATCTAGCAATTGAGGCCTAAGAATTATTTTGCACTGGATTATTCTATCTCTGATCCCCTGACACCAAAACCATTCCATGTAAATTATCTGATAACCGTGACCCAGTTGGATGTCGGCACCTGAATCTCCTAGACAGTTGGCAGGCATAAACTTGGCTCGTGGGTATGTGTGGGGTGGTGGCACGAGGAGGTTTGCAAAACCAAGAATGGGCAGAAGGAAGGCTGTGCACGCTGGATCTGGGGGCTTGTTTCCAAGTAGACCAATTTTATTCTAAAATTGTTCTAGAGAAGCAGCATGGCTTAGTGGATATAGCAAGGCCCGGGAGTCTTGGGACATGGGTTCCAATCCTGGTTTTGCAACTTGTCTGCTGTGTGACCTTGGGCAAGTCACTTCATTTCTCTGTGCCTCAGTTACCTCATCTGTAAAATGGGATTGAAACTGAGTTCCGTGTGGGACGGGGCTGTCCAACTCAATTTGCATGTACCCACCCCAGTGCTTAGTAAAGTGCCTAGCACATGGCAAGCGCTTAATAAATACCACAGTTATTATTAGGTTGCTCACAGTGTGGCAGGATTGTATATGATTAATAGGAATCAGCAGTACAAGCAACACGAGGATGTCAAAGGTCTCAGCCTGAGAGATTCAACCATCCCTTTGGCTTTGAAGATCTCCTCTTAACTGAAAAAGAATGCAAAAGGCCCAAATTTCATACATCCAAACAGAAAAGGAGCAAACTTCACTTGCCACTTCACTCCTTTCTTGTCTTTGAGCAGAACTCTCCCTGGAACAATCAGGTGCTCTGCTCTCAGGGGAGCAGAAATTTCAAAATGGTGAGTCTAAATAAGGGGATATTACAAGATCCCAAGAGGGAGCTAGCCATCCAGGCTAGGGGGGTTTGTCCCTAACACACCCCTGAATATGTGAAATTCAAAGAATTGAACAACACTGAAACAAACCGCAAAAATCATTATAGCCTGTAGCATTTTTAAAAGTTTATTTTTATAGGGGTTTTACATGACAGTTTCTTCACCTTAAAAATAGTCTTTTTCTCTTTTGGGTCTTGCCATATTGTTTTCCACTCAAAACCCTGGGCAATACAGACTTGCATTCTGGATTTTCTAATTCTCTTCCACTGGTCTTTCTTTCTCTTCACTCTAGTAAGATCCATAGCACCACTGTTCTTTGTAACTCAGTTCCTCCATCCTCCCACTCGATCTTTCTCTTTTCCTGCCACTGCCATCTTGAAATAGGCCATTATTCCACCTCAGAGCCAAGCCCCTAAACTTAAATATCTGCAAAAATGAGGATGTTAGTAATTAGTAAAAACAAAAAACCCCCAAAAAACAGATTCTAAAGGTTGAGACAGAAGGGGGAGGAAGGGGAATGGAGAGAGCTGTTTTGAAACAGGGACTGGGATAATTGTGCATAGGCTGCCAATCAAACAAGGGGTGTTTAGAAAGACCCAGAGCAAAACAGGGGAGTGTGTGGCCCGCTACCAGGGTGATTGGGCTACTAACAATGTCTTTGCTTCTGGTTTCTTTTAGCACCGTTAATATACGTGTATGGTTAGATCTATATTAGCACCTTCTTCCCGGGAGACGGGGGTAACCCAACGAAACAAACATGTTAGAAATCAAAGGAAACAGGAGGTTGGGAGGTAAGAGGATAAGCCATTTGGCCCCAGAGAAGGAAACTGCTGACTTAGATCACAAGGTCCTTGTCGATATCCTCTGTAAAGCAAGGAAAGAGAGAAACGGTATTAATCATCCTTTGAGTTTTCACTCCAAGGCATCTTATTCTGTTACAACCCAACCATTCTTTGTCGTAGGGAGGATCTGAATTATATCTACCAATGCTATTGTATTGTACTTTCCCGGGCACTTAGTACAGTGCTCTGCACACAGTAAGTACAATTGATAAGCTCCTTGAAGGCAGGGATTGGGTCTACCAACTCTATTGTGTTGTACTTTCCCACACACTTAGTACAGTGATCTTCACACAATAAGCACCCAATAAATATCGATCAATAAATTGATTTAGAAGGGATAAGTGACCTGCCAGAGCCACACAAATGGGTGGTGGCTTCTGCCACTGCTCTGCCCGGCCCCTCGCTCAAGTTAGCTGGCTGGCACAGGGTGGGCAAGAGGGAGCTGGTCAGACAGATGTTTTCTGACTGAGGAACTTGCTTGCTAGTAGATCCAACAAGAATGGGAAACCAGACTGACCCCCACTGAGGCATGAATGAGCTCAGTGAGAGCAGAACATCAGAAGGACCTGGGTTCTAATTCCGCTCTGCCCCTTGTCTGCTGTATGACCTTGGGAAAATCATTTAACTTCTCTGTGTCTCAGTTGCCTCATCTGTAAAATGGGGATTAAAACTGTGAACCCCATGTGGAATGTGGACTGTGTCCAACCTGATTAGTTTGTATCTACCCTAGCACTTAGAACAGTGCCTGGCACATAGTAAGTGCTTCATAAACATTAAAAACAAAACAAAAAAAAACCCCAAGGAAACCTGAAGGAAAGCTTCTGAATTTTGTTTGTTGGTTGGCTTTTTTTTGGTATTTGTTAAGCACTTACTATGTACCAAGCACTTTACTAGGCACTGGTGTAGAGACACACTAATCACAGACCCTGTCCCACATAGGACTCACAGCATTATACAGATGAGGTAACTGAGGCACAGAGAAGTGAAGTGACTTGCCTAAGGTCAAACAGCAGACAAGTGGGGTATCCAGGATTAGAATCCAGGTCCTTCTGACTCGCTGGCTCATGCTCTAGCCACTAGGCCACTAAACTTAAGGTCCTGAGGTGTCTCAGGGTGAACAGCTCCCCGCAGGTGGTCTGAAAAGCCCAGGGGGTGCCACCGCCAAACCCTGGCTGTAGGTTCCAGCTGGTACCCTGAACAGAGGGGCTCTGCCTGGCCTTGGGCTGCAGCTCTGTTCTGCTCCAGCCTGAGTAGCCCCATTTCTTCATGCCTGTAAGATCAGGGCCTCCTCTGATCCTGGTCATGCCGGGACAGAGGGAAGGGATTCAGGGAGCTGATACTCACTCTCCTTGATGCCGAAGCAGCCGGCCCACTCGTCCAGGGCAATGTACTTGTCGTTATCAAGGTCGCAGGCTTCGAAGAAGCGGGTGGTGCAGTGCTCCATGGGGATGAGAGGGGCGCGCAGGGGGGCCAGCTCCGTGTGGGACAGGTACCTGGAAGAGACAGGGAGAGGCTTAGGCACCCCTGGAGGCTCCTCCCCAGTCACTGCACAGAGCAGAGACTGAGAGGATGGTGAGAGTTCCCTGCTGGTAGGGTGGATGGGGAGAGGCTCCGCTGGGGGAGCCAGTCTACACCTACCCCGGCCCTCTCCCTTTCTCTCTCTCTCCCCCTGGCATCATCCAGACTATGTTCCTGGCCCTGACCAGCTGTACAATTTCAGGTGAAGGGGAAGGAGAAAATTGGGGGAAGGGGAGTGCCTCTATTTCCATCCAACTCTTAATTATCCATGGCCATGGGGGACCAGGGGGTGATGGCAATTCTCAGCAAATCCCCAAACCAAAGCAACAAACTTCACTCCCACGAAGCCTCTGATCGTACAAGCACAAGGGCCAGTTGGGATTTTTCTGTCTCCAGTCCAGATGAGGGAAGAGGAAGAGGAAGAATAGGAGGAGGAGGAAGAAACAGGCAGTAGAGAAGAGGCAAAGGTGGAGGAGGAGGTAGGGATGGAGAAAAAGGAAGAGGAGGAAGAATAAAATGAAGAGGAGGAAGAGAAGGAAGAGGGGGGGATGGGAAGAGGAAAAGGAGAAGCAAAAGGACTGTCTCACAAGATCATGAGCCCCAGCCCTGAAGAACTGACAACTGCCAAGTCTCTTCCTTCACCCACTACCAGGAGGCCTGGACCCCACACTCAACTGTGACCGCATTTCTGATTACAGGCTCGCTGCTTCTCTCTTTGACTCAGCCAGATCTTCCCCAGTCATAGGCCTAAGAGGGTTCTGGGTCCGTGAGCCCCTTGAGGGTTAGAGATTGAGTCTAATTCTCACCCACAAATTCTTTCCCTGCAGTTAGTACAGTGCTCAGCCTGCAGAAAGTACTTAATAAATATCATCACTACTACTATTACTATTATTACTACTGAACTGTGTGGAGGCTCCCCAGGCTCTTGGGCCCCCAGTCGGGGTGGAAAATGTCCTGGAGAGAAGCCATCCAGGCCAGGAGGGCAGAAATCTTTTCCAATTGGAGGAGGGAGAGGGTATGGCCTCTCACTCCTCTTCCAAATGTTTCCATCTCCTCCTCTGCGGCAGCTGGAGTCATTTCCCTTCCCCCTCCTGGCTCCCAGCTGTTCACTGTATGGCTCCCCAAAGCCCTCCCTTTAAGGCTTACTCACTTGGACCACTTCCATCCACTCTGACCTTAGAGAAGAGCTGCTCTTTATACCCTCATTCCCCTATGTCCTAGTTTCCTGCTGGCCTCGTCTGTTCCCCAGTTTCATGCCTCAAGAAGCCTCCTAATGTCTTCAGGGACTCTTCTACACCTGGAACAGGAGGGTATCTCAAAGGGGGAAAAGGAGGGCATCAAACACGGAAAGGACTAGTTTAAACACTGTTCATCTGGTTTTAAAAGGAAATGGAGGGATGAGGCAAGCATGTGGGGAAGGGAGGGGGAGATGTGGCCCCTAAGGCCCTCTGGGGCCTGATGGGGTTGGAGAAATTTCTGGAATAAGCCATTTCCATAGGTGGCTGTCCCAGCCTGGTGTGCCCCCACACTCTTCTACCCCAGCAGGTCCTAGCCCCTCTTCCTACATCTTAATGCTCCAGGGGTTATTTTTAGTTTCCATCAGCGTCACCAGAATGCAGTCTTCCTCTGGATAATTACTGATTCTTATCACTCCCCACCTCCCAGGCTTGGCATCCTTTCTCCAGGACGGACGGTTCCTTCCTGTCTCTGTCCGAGCTGTATCACCTCCCCCATCACCCTCTCCACCACCTGGCCGAGATCCAGGTGTCGGGAATGGTGAACTGAGGAGTGGTGGTTAGCAAGGCCTGCTTGGCTGGGCCAAACAACTTGCCCTGACCCCTCCTCCAATCCCTACTTATAGTTCCTTCCTGGTCTGGGCCTCTGTCAACCCATCCTAAATCCCTCCAGGACCAGAGGGGTGGGGGACACATGCCCTTCCATCCTATAGAGGAAAGACCCATGAAGGTGAACAGTCAGTGGTCATATGTCTCAGTCCTGCCACGCCTCCTGAACTGAATGCTGCCCGAGAGAAGGGGTTAGAGCCCATCCTACCAGTGTCCCTCCCCACAGAGCCTTAGGCAGGACTCTACTCCCAGTGGGCTGTCGAATGACTGACCGACTGACAGACTAGTGGTCAGAAGCCCCCCAGTTCCTTGGCTCAAGACCTTCCACAGGGGCGGTGACCCACCCATCAATGGGGTGCTGGTCCAACTGGCCGAACTGCCAGTGCACGGGGAAGATGTACATGTTGTAGTTCTTCTCAAAGTCACGGGCCAGCAACTCCACAGTGTGATCGCCGGCTTCCAGGCGCTTCTCGTTCTCATGGATCTTCTTTACCTGTGGAGGCAAGCTCAGTGTTGGCTCTGCCGAGGCTGTGGGCCAAGATCCAGGGGCAGTGATAGCTTTTTGGGTGGATCTGTGGGGCGGGGGTGTTGAGGAAGGTGAAGACACAAGATATCATGTCTAATTCCCAACTGTGATTTCTCCTCCAGCACTTAGTACTGGGAACTGCCCCTGGTAAGTGCTTAATAAATACTATTACTACTACTACAAGAGAGGGTCTGCTGGGGTGAGGCTGTTCACTTGGGCATCACAGCCCTGGGGACACAGCACGGTAACCCTGGCCTCACCCCTGTAGGCCCAGGCTTCATACTCACTGTGGTGATAGGAACCAGAGAGCTCAGCAATTGCTTAATCTGAAATTCACGTCCCTGTGTGGGCCGTGGCATGAGTGTGACGGAGTGACCTGGGGATTTCGCTGTGGGAGGTCCCAGGTTCCCCTAGATGTGTGTTCCTGAATGCTGTCTAACCCGAAGCGTTTCCTGAAGGGGGTTGTCCCTATATGCTGCCTGCCCCCGGGGTGCATGTCCCCTGGCCACTGTCTTACCAGAAGCATTCCCTGGGGTGTGTATCCTGACTGCTGTGTGACCTGGAGCATTCCCTGTGGTGTGTGTCCCTGGTCACTTTGAGGCCTGAAGCATTGGTTCCCTGGGGTATGTGTCCTTGGAAACTGTGAGGCCTGGAGCATTCCCTGGGGTGTATGTCCCTGGACTCTGTGAAGCCTAGAGCATTCCGTGGGGTGTGTGTCTCTTGTTGCTATCTGGTCTGTAATATTCCCTGGGGTATGTGTCCCTGGCCTCTGTGAGGCCTGGAGAGTTCTTTCCCTGGGGTGGGTGCCCCTGGCTGCTGTGAGGCCTGGAGTGTTCATCCCCTGGGATGTGCATCCCTGGCTGATATGAGGCCTGGAGTGGTAATTCTCTAGGGCGTGTGTCCCTGGCCGCTGTGAGGCCTGGAGCATTCCCACTCACTCGGAGTTTCTGCTTCTCGGTCAGGAGGTTGTTGCCCTCATCACGCTCGTACAGGGTGACCATGACGTTCTTAAGCCAGTCTCGCATCCTCAGGGGGAACTCGGTCAGTTCGGAGTCCAGGCAAGGAGCAATGTCTACAATCCAACAACAAAGCCGTCAGCCCCAGACCTGCTCTCTTTGCCCCAGCCCTCCACTTGCCTTGTCCATTTCATCGCCCACATCACTGTGGACTGCTAAATGGAGGGCAAGGAGAAGAACCCCCTACTTCGCCCCCCCAGTAGCATCAGACCCAGCCCTCTATCCACGACCTGATGGGAAGGAAGTGGCCTGGAATCTTTGTAAACTGAGTGACTGACCTGGACTCATCTTCACCCCCACACCTCTGCCCTCCCCGCACACCACCTTTCTCCCTCCTCTAACATCACACGCCACAGACATTCAGCTGTGGCCTTCCAGGGTACACATGTGAAGTTACCTTTGACCTCTTAAGCTGGAAAGAACTTCCAGAACTCCTTAGTCCATAGCCCTGCCTCCAGCCAAGATGGCATTTCCACCCTCCCCAGACAGAGGTGAATCTCCTCTCTGGGGAGGGAGAATCCACCACTTCCCTCTGTCATCCAACCAACGGTCCAACAGCTTTGTGGTCAGGCTGTATTTGCTTATAACCAAACCGAAATAGTCCTGCGGAAACCAAAGCTCATTTCACCTGCCTTAGACGCCTGTCGAGACAGAGAACAGAGAGCCACTGTGTTCTTCATATAACCCAGTTATTAGACTTCTCCCACAGTCTTAATAAATGACAATAAATTTTCTGGTATTTGTTAGATGCTTACTATATGCCCAGCACTGGGGTAGATACAGGATAATCATATAGGGCACAATCCCTGCCCCACATGGAGCGCACAGTCTAAGCACAAGGAGGGTGGAGGGGGAGATGACCATTTTACACTTGAGGAAATTGAGGCTGTGATTTGTCCAAAGTCACATAGCAGAACAGTAGCAGAGCTGGGATTAGAACCCAGCGCCCCCGACTCCCTCCCCTATGCTCTTTCCACTAGTCGGCTCGACCACCCCGTTTTTTAGACTGACTTGATATTCAGTCTAAGGTAGGTATTGGGGCAGACTAAGATCTGCAGCAGTGAAACCTTCTCTTAGGTTGCTCTTGTTTGCTGTTCTCTGCTTCCTGTCCTCCCACTCAGATCCCAGCTTGGCCTTCTATTTTTGGTTTAGCCTTTTGCTGCTGCAACTCTGAAGAGCTGTTTGAGCAGCAGGGGATCACACAGGAAAGCTCCAGTGAAAGAATAACCAAGAAAACATTCTCCAGGCCACCCTGTTTACAACCAGCATTTTGGAAAGAGTACAAACACACGCATTAAAACCACAGTCTTCTCAGAATAAACTGGAAAACGTGTTTCTATAGAGATGAAACTCAGTGGTTCTGCTATGATCAGATTTCAGGGTGGCTCAGTTTCTTGAGGAACAGACTCTTTCCCTGAAGGGCTTGAAAATAGAATGGGCAAAGCCTGACTGAGCTGGTTTAGATACAGACCTGCCTAAATGATTGATCCTATCATGGCTACGGTTTGAACTCAGCCTCCAAAATGACAGTGGTAAACCCTGAATGGAGGCATGATCTGTGGACTCGGGTCTCGGATAAGGGCCCTCCTTACCCCAGGATATCCCAGCCTGCAGACACAGAGATGGAATTCCACAAAATCACCCCAGAGCAGCAGAGGAAAATTCCCAAAAGTCTTTTATGGCACCCTGCTGGCAGGGGAAGCCCAGGAGTGCCCCCAGCCAAGCACTCTCTGCACAGGGCCCAATCACATTCCATGTTTATTAGAGTCAGAGATGCCTCTCCGGGCATGGGCAGGAATGAGTTATAGGAGGGGCTTTGTTTCCCTCTCCCCAGCCCCCTGCTAGCTCCTTGACTCGCACCTGAGTAGGTGAGGGCCAAAGCACTCCAGCTGTACAATGAGGCCATTATCCCAGGCAGCCGGAGTCGGGGCAGGTCTGGGCTTGGCCGTTCAGATGAGGAGTGGCTAGCCTGAGCACTGAGATGGCTGAGCCAGCTGGATTCTCAGCAGCCGAGCATGTGCGGCTGTTACTCGTGGCTCTGCCCCCGCAGGAAGCGGGAATCAGAGGTTGCCTCCCCATTGTTGCTTTGCCTGCCTCCTGGCCTGCTGGGGCTCAACCACAGATCCTCTCTGCACTGACACAGAAGAGGGCTAAGTCAGGTGTGAAGAAGAACTTCCTGGGGGTGAGGCGGTTAACTGTACCCAGGGTGACCTGGGAAGCCTGCGGCACCTTCCTTCCACCCCACTGTTTAGTGTCTGGCACATAGTAAGTACTTATAAAATATCCAGTGTCCAGTGCTTAGAACAGTGTTTTTGACAAATAGTAAGCACTTAAATACCATAAAACCAATAAATACCATTATTAATATTAATATTATTATTCCTGGACCAGGATAGACAACTGTTTGGTTGGCGGATGTATTCCTGGGGGGAGGACAAAGCGCCCTTTCCAACTTTCCTGTTCTTAAATATACTTGCTCTATCAACTGTGCTTCGATCTCATCTCTCTTGCCTTTGACCCTTTGCTCACATCTCTAGTCTCTGCGTTGCCCAAGCTCTTCGATAGCCCACCTAGGGCCCTGCAACACTTATGTACACCGATTTATACTCTGCAGACTCTCCTGTCTGTAATATATTTTAATGTCTGTCTCCTGCACTGGATTGTAAGCTTCTTGAGGATAGGGATCGTATCTACCGAGTGCTTAATACAGAGCAGCACAGAGTAGGCGTTCCATAAATACCAATTAGCGGTATTTATTGAGTGCAGAAGCTTCTTCAGAATTCTTCAGAGCAGTTTCTGCTCACAGGGGGTAGAAACTGGAGGAACAAGGGACACTTACATTTGCAGGGCCCAATGTAGTCCAGGTGGAGTTTGTGACCCTTCTTGGTGCCCTCCAGGGTGCACTTTGTGGCAAAGAAGTGGCAAGATGAGTCAAAAGTCTTGTTGTCATTGCTGCACACCTATAGAGAAAGGGAAGGAATTCACTTGAGGAATAACAATTCTTGGCATCCATAAGTCTTAATTTTCAGAGCTCTTCCACATAGATGATCTCATTTTTATTCTCATCCCACCCAGAGAAGCGAGAGGCAGATATCATTTGCTCCAGTGGATGGGTGGGGAAACAAAGGCACAGAAAGGTTAAAGGATTTGCCCATAATCACACAGCCTGTCAGAGGCGGAGCCAGGACAAGAACCCTGGTCTTCTAATAGCAATGGATTCCTTCTACTTGTTCCAGGGGCTGAGCCACAACCTACTCTGGGATTTCTTTCTGGGACTTATCTATCTGAGAACTCACCCACCCCAAATAATTTCCCCAACAGCGATTACTGCTCTTTGTCAGAGCCAAGCAGTACTCTAGACCCCAAACCAGGACCTGCCTCTTGTTCCATAGATGAGTGATCCAAAATATTATTTTTAGACAGGCCATAGCATTAACACCCCTCCCCATCATCTCTTCTTGCCTCCCCACTCCCCCAAAACCTCTTTTACCTTTTCAAACTCGCCCATGGGGGTAGGGCAGCTGGTGGGATCCTGGCACACACACATGGGGGTGTTGCTTTCGTCCAGCTCGCACACTTTGCCATGTTTGCAGTGGTGATTCTGGCAGGGATCTAGAAGGGAGTGAGGAGGGAACATTAGCTCTGTGAGGGTCTTGCACCCCTAGACTCCCCCCCCCCACCTTTTGGGTTACACTAGCAGCATCTAAGCAGCTACTTAAAGTCACTTGGTGTTGGGGCTCAGGAGTCGGTGGCATCAACCTTAAGGAATTTATTTAATCAGAAACCCAGTTGTCTCAAGTCACCTAGAATGTTGGAAAGGACAGAGGAGGATGCACAGCATTTTGTCTTTTCCCAGAAAACTAAACAGTAATTAGACTCTAAGCTTAATGAGGGAAGAGTCCATGGTTAGCAAATTTATTGTACTCTACCCAGAGCTTAATACAGTGCTCTGCACACAGTAGTGCTCAATGAACATCATTGATGGATTGAAAACAACTGCCCTTTCTGAGGTCTCTGCTCCTTCCATTTCCCTTCTTTCAGATTCATACATTAAAAATTAACCCAGAGTGCCTAACTGGATTGAAGAGAATTTCAGGGAATGGGAGAAAGGATGACTTTTTGTTTGATCTGGGACTCTGATCTCTTATGTTTGTACCTCCCCCAGTGCTGTGCATGGTGCTCGACACATAGTAAAAGCTTACCAAATGCCATAACTACAAGCTGAGCACATTGCTCAGTCTCTCTAGGCTTTACACTGATCTTTTGTAAAATGGGCTCAGAAGAGAAGCAGAGAGATTCAGGGAAGAGTGAGGTGAAGTCTCGCTACCCAATGGTTCCATTGCTGACTTTAGGTAAGGCACTTAGTCACTCTCTCCCTGATTCCTGCAAAAAAAAATGGGGCTGCCTGGAGTCACTTGGATGAAGACTATTGTATCAGAAAGGTCAGAAAAGAATAATTGTGATATTTGCTAAGTACTTACTATGTCTCCAGCACTGTTCTAAGGAACCAGAATAAATACAAGATAATCAGGCCAGACACAGTTCCTGTCCCACATGGGGCTCCCAATCTAAGTAGGAGGGAAAAAAGGGATTGAATCTCCATTTTACAGATGAGAAACCTGAGGCATAGATAGGTTAAGTGACCTGCCCAAGGTCACACTGCCGGAAAGTGGTGGAGATGGAATTAGAATCCAGGTTCTCAGATTCCCAGGCCTGTGCTCTTTCCACTAGGCCATGCTGCTCCTCAATAGAATAGAAAGCGAAGGAGCAGTGATTGGTCATAGAGGCGGCAAAGCCCTGAGGGACTGAATGGAGAATGTTATTTCCTATTATGTACATTTCTTTCTTCCTGGTCCACAGCTTGGGGTCCAATGGCAAGGCTGCTTCTCCATATCCGGAGTTAAAAACATCTTGTCCAGGCTACTCTTGAAGGATTTTTCCCAGCTTCAAAATCTGAGGTCTCCAGGGAAAGCATCTCTTTTTACCCACAATTCACAGCAGCCAAGACTCCCCTCCCCTGCCAGAGTTTCCATTCGGAAAAGATTCTCTGAGAGTTTATTTCCTGTGTCCTCCCCTGAGATTCTTGACTAGACCTATACGGGAAGAGGGTCAGGCAGAGGAGGAGCCACTTACTTTCAGCTACAACATCCTCAGTCTCTTCAGCTGGTTCATCAAACTCTCCAACCTCCACCTGGACGGGGTTGGCTCCCACAGGCTCCTGGAAGGGAACAAGAATTCCGTTATGCCTAAGCCTGAGGGGCTGGCAGCCTTCAGAGCCCCTTTAGTAGGGAAAAGACACCCCGGGGTGGAGCAACGGGGAAAGTAAACTCTGGGAAAAGTGAGGAACTGGGAAATTTCTAAATAATTTTGTGGTAGGTCGGGCAAAGAAAAGTGTCGGAATTAATTTCCAGTCCACCGATATTTCTCCTGTGGTCTGCACAAGGAGGCTCATGGGATAAGGTCCATTGTGGAGTGTGATTCTATGCCAATTCTGAGGGGCCACGAGCCCACCCTTGAGGATGGCGGAACCCACTTTGGAGGGTCTGCATGCCCATTCATACAACCTTGTGAACATGTGGTCTTTCTGGCATCATTTTGGCTCCTCTTCACTGCAGAGGAACCAAAGAGGAGGCAGGGGGTGGATGGGAGGAGCAAGGGAAAGAGAAAGAAGAAGGTGTAAGTGAAAACCGTACCTCTGTTACCTCAGCTGCCTGGTCTTCAACCACTTCGGCCTCATCTGGCAAAGCCTCTTGCTGCTAAAGGGGAAAGGGGGGGAATGTTATCAGACTGATGCTCATACCCACCCCCTCCCCCAACCATGATAGCCCAACCCATGAACTGTTTTCTCTCAGGTCCTTCATGCACCCTCCTCCTCCCCAATCCTGCCTGAACTATGCGCCCATTGTTGGGCAGGGATTGTCTCTATCTGTTGCCAAATTGTACATTCCAAGTGCTTAGTACAGTGCTCTGCACATAGTAAGTGCTCAATAAATACGATTGAATGAATGAATGAAACTAAGCGGTCACACTGGTGTGACTCTACCCTGAACACTAAACAAAGTAACATTCCCCAAATACGGTTCCTGCTTTCTGAGAGCTCAGTCTAAAATGTCTGTTGTCTTCTTCTGGTCTTTAGTTTTTAGAGCATGGTATGACTGAGGGGGAAATCCAGGTGTTTTTACTTAAAGTAAAAGCTGCTTTCTCTTAGCTGGGTGATGTGGGGAGTGGGAGAAGGTCTGGGGAGAGGGAGCCTAGGAAAGGGGCTGTGACCCTGCATATTGGGTGAGCAGGACAGAATGAGCTGGCATACTGATTTAAGGGAAACCCTGGCAAAGTAGGGAAGGTTCATTTCCTGGCAGTCCCTGCCTGGGCCCCACACTTCATTCTTTTCCTGCAGCGCCTGCGGGGACACCTATCTTTCCTCACCCAGCCCTCGTGTTCCTCCCTGTGAAGTGGGGGCTGTTCCAGGAGCTCCAGGAGAGCCCAGTGACTAAGTGAGCTCTGCAAAGGGTGGGTCTGCTAGCACAGCACCAGGCATGTGCACCCTTGGCTCTCTGAGATCAGGTTTTCTGGACTGGTTGGTTTAGAGCTTCTGCAGATTCTGCATCTGGAGAGAGCTGCTAAAGCTTCCTTCTCCTTTTTTTATGGTATTTATTAAGTGCCAGGTACTCTTCTAAGCACGGGGGTAAATACCAGATAATCAGGTTGGACACAGTGCTTGTCCTACATGGGGCCCACAGTCTTAAACCCACTTTACACGTGAGGGGACTGAGGCCCAGAGAAGTGACATGCCCAAGGTCACATAGCAGATAAGTGGTGGAGCTGGGATTAGAATTCAGGTCCCCCTTACTCCCAGGCCTGTGTTTTATCCACTAGGTCATGCTGCTGCTTCTCTCCTCTTCCCCTTTCCTCTCTTCCAACTGAAGGAACAGCGATGGCCAAGCTACTTCACAAAGACTGAGACACAAAACCTGACACCCCCGTGGGCTGGGGACTACTTGCCACCCGCAGGGCTGGAGGCCCAGTCTGTGCCTTCAGGTATGAGCCTGTTTCTTGGGCAGCCCCCTTGAAGGTATTTTGGGGTTCATCTTTCCATACTGTGCCCCTCAAGGGCAGAGAGCATGCTTTTTACTTCCATTCTACTCTTCTGAGCTCTCCCTCAGCTCACAGCAGGGGCTCGGTAAATACATCTGAATGGAGCTCATGGCATCCCAGACCAGAGGAGCAATTGTAGCTGAAGATGAAGAATGACCAGATCACAACCACCCCAGTGCTGATAATCCTCAAATATCTGAGCAAGGTTCTTAGGGCTATGGCTGACCAAGAAGCCGACTGTCGATAAACAGTTGTGGTCATTGAATGTGTCTACCAATTCTGTTGTATCATACTCTCCCAGGTCCTTAGTACAGTGCTCTGCACACAGTAAGTGCTCAATTAATACCCTTGATTGATTATTATGTTGAAGTTGATTATTGGGTTGAGAGAAGCAGTGTGGTCTAGTGGAAAGAGCAGAGGCCTGAGAGTCAGAAGGACCTGGGATCTAATCCCAGCTCTGCCACTTTTCTGTGTGATCTTAGGAAAGTCACTTCACTTCTCAGATTAGTTACCTCGTCTGAAAAATGAGGATTAACACTGTGAACCCCAGGAGGGACATGGACTGTGTCCAACCTGATTAGCTTCTATCTATCCCAGCTCTTAGTACAGGGCCTGGAAAATAGTAAGCACTAAAGAAATACCATTTTTTTTTAAAGTTGAAGGGACTAGAAAATCTACTGAAAGTTCAGATAAATACAGTGGACTGGCTTCCCCACACAGTCCCTCATCTCCACCGTGGATTCCCATAGAGTCCTAGGGAAATGGGTTCTGGGGTTCTGAGGGGAAAAGAGTCCATGGACAAAAAAGTGCCACCCTTATGTTAGAAGGTGGGAAGGTTCTGAGGAGATACAATACTTACAGGTGCTGCTAATGCTTTGCCTGTGAGGCAGAGAAGGAAGAAAATCCAGGCCCTCATGTTGGGGGAAAACCTGTGGGATAGAAAGAAGGGAGAGAGAGAGAGACAGAAAACTGAGATCGCTGGAGAAGTCGAAGCAAGGGTAAAGAGATCAGTCGCTCACTACGCTCCCCTCTGGACTGCAAGCTCCTTGTAAGTAGGGAGCTATTTACCAACTCTGCTATACTGTACTCTGTAATACAGTGCTCTGCACAGAGTAAGTGCTCAGTAAATACCATTGACTGATTGATCTAGACATGGCGGATCAGAGCCAGTAGCAGCTGGAAACTTTCAGTTCATGGAGATCCCCTTAACTCTTTCTCAACCACACCCACTTTCCTCATTTCACACATCCCCTACAAATATGGACGCCTCACCAAAAGCTGCTCACGAGACCAAGAAAGGTTGTGCAAATTGAAGACACTGAGAGACAGATCCTAACAATGAACAATGCTTCCCTGGAAAGCCTTAAATTTGAAACTCTCGTGTGACTGCAGTTTCTTTGTCCTCTTTTTCTCCATAGGGAATAAAGGCCTCGAATCAGAAAAAAAAAATGCCATATTGGATGACAAGCCAGACTGCATTTCATCTACTTTTCTGTCTTTCACACTGAACAATTGCTCCATTGGCAGCAGAGACCATGGACTCCTTGAAACAACGGCCCTCCCACCAGCTTCCATCTCTACTGGTCTCTCGACCTCCTGAAAACCAAGCCCCCAGGCTATCAAATGTCTTGGCAGGCCTTCCCATTCCATCTCTGGGGTGAAATATGGTGAATTCACTCAGTCCCTCAAAATGCAAAAAAGACATCGCTCCGAACATACACCCCAACTGCTGGCTAAAAAAGAATATGTTTCATAGCAGGTTATGCCACCAATCATTCACAGATTTTGGGTGCAGATGGTATAGGTTTAGGTCCATCAGTTTCCCACTGTTCCTCCTCGGGTTGGACCGGCTTCATTTTTCCATCTCTTGGGGTCCCGTTGCCTGGGGCCAAAGTTTTCTGTAACTTTCCTGCTTTTGCACAGCCGAGGGCTTGTTCGTGAAGGTAAATGATGGAAAACCCCAGTCAACTCCCATTCTCCTGCCAGGTCAGGAGACCTCACTGAAACAACATTTTTGTGTGGCTTTGGGCAAAGAAAGCGAGGAAAACTGGTCAATGAATAGGTTGTCTGAATGCATTTGAAGTCAGTCAATCAAATGCTAGACTGGCAGCTAGATTTTCCTTCCAGGAGACTTGGATTTTCATAGCCCAAGGGAGGTAGAAAGAAGGGTACTGAGCTGGCAGGGAGAGCTGTTAGCCTGGGGGAACACAATAGATTCCCAACTCTGTTTTTCCTAAAGGGAACCTCACCGTTTATAGTGGGTTTCGGGAAGGTTCAGCTGCTACTCATTATGTCCCATCTTGTCAGGCTTCCTCTGCCACTACGCACTAGCCAGGATGATGACAACTACAGAAGAGCAGTGCATTCTGGGTCACAGCCGTGCTACTACTCCACGATACCACTCTTCTTCTGTAGCTTTGGCTGTGGCCTTGCCTAGAGTTGAAGTGAATATAAACTTCCTTCTGCTGGAACAGACTGAATGTGTGTCCAATCTGTTTACTTTGGTACTCTACCAAGTGCTTAGTACAGTGCTCTGCACACAGTAAGCGTTCAATCAATACGACTGAAAGAATGATTGCTTTCTCATCTCCCTTTGCTTCTACTAACTGTAAGATGCTGTCACCCTATCTTAAGTCAAACCTTATTTCTTGTTTTCTGAGGTACACCTTAGAAAGAGAAAGTCAGAGCACTATTTAGTCAATAAAAATGTGGCATTTGTTAAGTATTTACTAAGTGCTAAGCACTGAACTAAGTGCTGGGGTAGATGCAAGGTATTAAGGACGGACGCAGTCCCTGGCCCAACCAGGGTTCACCGTCTAAGTAGGAGGGTTGAACAGGTATTGAATCTCTATTTTATTTATTTCCTTAATAGGCTAAGTACCCTAGCAAACACATCCTTCTCCTGGGGATATAAGCAAATTCATTTGAAATGTGTCTTAAAGGACCTGGGGTTAAGGTGACCATTGCTGGCCCAGGCAATCATAAAGGTTGAATTACCTGCTAAGGGGAGAGGCTATAATTCTGGCAAAAGAAATCAGTTAGGTAGAGGAGCATGGAGTGGAGTGAAAGCCAACTAATCTGATCTAAACCTTTTGAAGGCTCTGGTGGAGATGGGAGATCAGTTTGAAAAACTGAGTATTTTGTCCAACAGTAAGGAGAAGAAGTTAAAACAACGGCTAATTGACCTTTATCTCTACCAGACATCTATCAGGCTGTAACTTTGTGGTACTATTAATGTTCTGTAAATAAAGTTACTAGCTTTAATATGCAGAATATAAAATCAAGGTTCAGGATTCAACTCATAGACTCTCTGTTTCTTCGTTTTCAATGAAATTGCATCTCCTGGCAATCAGCTTTGGAAGAAGATGTCAGGGTTGGGGGCTAAACTGGGCCATCGCAAGTGGAGAAACTCAATTGATCAGGAGTTGGGAGAGGACAACTATATATTCTAAAGAAATTACCAATGACACTGCTGCTGCTACCTTCAACATCCCTTGTGTCTAAGCTTGGAAGAATAGGAAATGTGATGGTGTTTAATGAGCATCAACCAAATGCAATGTTCTTTACTAAACACTTGGGAAAACAGAGCAGAAGCACAAGGCATGCTCCCTGTCCTCAAGGAGCTTACACTCTAATGGCCCTCCCCTTTTTCCCTCTCCTTCTCCCCCTCCCACTACCCCACTCCCTCTAACCCCAGAAAGTTAACTTCTGAATCCTGAATCACTGCTAGGACTTCCAGACCTCTCCCCAACTCCTGCCACCTCTGTCCCACACTTCTTCTAATACCCATAATTATTTACAAATACTGTAATTATTATTCTCCCAGAGTCCTAAGGAGGCAAAGAGTCCATAGACTAATGGTGGCATTTTCATTTAATCAATCCATCAATCAATCGTACTTATTGAGTGCTTACCGTTTGTGGAGCACTGTATTAAGCATTTGGGAGAATACAATAAAACAGAGTTGGTAGTCACGTTCCCTGCCCAGTTGGGTCTATGCAGCATTAAGTAGAGATTTGACCATTGCCAAACCAGGGCATCCTGGAAACACTTCCACTTTAATAATAACAATAATTATGGTATCTGTTAAGGGTCTACTATGTGCCAAGCATTGTTCTAAGCACCGGGGTAAGATACAAGGTAATCAGGTGTCCCACGTGGAGCTCACGGTCGTAATGCCCATTTTACAGTTGAGCTCACTGAGGCACAGAGAAGTTAAGTGGCTTGCCTAAGGTCTCACAGCAGACATATCAGAGGTGGGTTTAGAACCCATGTCCTCTGGCTCTGGCTCCCAAGCCTGTGCTCTTTCAACTAAACCAAGCTGCTTCACTTTGGGGCTGGAAGGATTCAGGTTGGCCAATTCCAGTGATCTAATTAACCAGGAAATGGGGAACTCTCCATTTCACTTTGTGTTGGATAGCCACTGCTCGGCAATGTTTGTGGGCCAGTCCCCTGTGTGGTTTGAGGGGTTTTGGTTCTTTTATTATATTGTTGTATTTTACTCTCCTAAGCATGTACTACAGTATTCTCCACACAGTAAGCACTCAATAAACAAGATTGACTGACTGGCAAATATAGGTGCTCTGCAAACAGTAAATGCTCAATAAATATGGTGCCTTGGTCATCTTTACTTACGGTTTGTCAGTCCCTTTTTTTTTCAGTGGTATTGGTTAAGTGCTCGGTTAAGATGGGTGATTAACACAGATAATGTGACTGGCCTCTGGGAACCCACAATGGCAGATATAGCAGTAAACCCACCTTCTCAGCTTTTTACCACTCTACCCCTTTGCCTGCCTCCATCTAATAAAACACAAGAAGGGAGGGTCCAGGTTCAGGGAGAAATCTAGTCCCAGGATGGGGAGGGCTTTTTTTAATGATATTCGTTTTAACTCTGTGCCAGGCCCTGTACTAAATGCTGAGGTAGATATAAGATAATCAAGTTGTACACAGTCCCTGGCCCCCCATAAGGTTCACAGTCTTAATCCCCATTTTACACATGATGTAACTGAGGCACAGAGAAGTTAAGTGACTTGCTTAAGGTCAGACAAGTTTGGGAAGTTTCTGGTTTCCACTGCCTTGGGTCCACCAGGACCTTGAATCCACTCTCCTTCCAGGCTTTGGGAAAGGAACCAGAAAGACTCCCCAGTGGCTAGGGGTGACTCTCAGAACTCTCCTGTTGGGAGAAGATGCCTAGGCCCTAGCCCATACCTCTCTATTTAGGCTGAAAACAGAGTAAGACTCATGTGTGCCTTTGAATCACCACCTAATGAACTGTGGGCTTAGTTTATTATTATTCAATCAATAGTTTCTGAATTAACATTGACCTCTAAAGACCATATAGTATATAAATTAAACCTCCTTGCCCTGCCCTCCCCTGCCTCCCAATCTCTCCTGAAACTTGGGGGCACCTCGGTCTCTGGGGATGCTTCCCTCCCCAACACTGCCAAGGCTACTTCTAGCTCTCAGACTGATGCCTTGAAGATAAAACTTGTGGTGAAGCTGTCAGGATGCTGCAGCTGAGCCTTTGTGATGGCACTAGGGGCAGCTTAGGAAGCCGTGGTGGACTGGGAAGGGTCTCCCTGGAGGGGCTGTGTCCGAGGCAGCTGCTCCTTTTGCCTAATATTAAAAGTGATCCTGCTTGTCCCTTTGATCTGAGCTGCCCAGAGAACTGATCCTCTGTGAGTGTCTTTGAAAGGGAGACCACAAGGAGCCTGTAAAACTCCAGGAAGAAAGGGACCACCTCACTGGACTACTATGTCATGGGGACAAACCAAGGGTTACAATATCCCTTTACACTCTTGCCTACCCCAAGATAACAGGGCAGAATAATCACCACAGTATTACACAAGCATGGTCAATATCACACACCTCTCTCCAGATGGGAAATGCTGGTTAACCCTGGGCAATGGAAACCAAAAGGCCCCGGCCCAGAAAATTATGGAGTGTGTAAAGAGAGAGACTTTAGGTCACTAAAGATAACTGGACAGAACTCTTAACTATTCAGATCAAATAGCACTGACCTACTGCCTAGATATTACAAAGATCAATCAATCCATAAATGGTATTTATTAAGTGCTTACTGTTTGCAAAGCACTGCACTAAGCACTTAGGAGAGTAGAGTTGGCAGACGTGGTTAGGAACTTTTAGTCGAAATGGACATTAAAAATAATTACAGGTAACAGAGAGATCATCAATGACAGTAACTGCTAAGTACCTGTGTTCAGGTACTGTACTAAATGCTTGGTTAGGGAACATGTATATGACATGAAAATCCTCATACAAATGTTTTCAAGAAGGTTCATGGCTGTACACACAGTAAACTCTGTTCTCCCATAACATGCATTTTCACAGTCACTTTGGATAGAACTTATGATCATGTGCATCTGCCCAGCTAAGATGGAGTCCAATGTGGGAAAAAACAGTTGTGTATTCCAATGTGGGAAAAAACAGTTGTGTACCTGCCACATAGTGTAGGGGTCGAGACACACGTTCGCTACCTTTGTTTACATCAATGTGGGGTTCATCAACAACACAACCCCGAGAAGACTCTAAACTTTAAGTTTGTTGTGGGCAGAGAATGTGTCTATCAACTCTGCTGAACTGTCCTCTCCCAACCGCTTAGTACGGTACTCTGCCCACAGTAAGCACTCAATAAATACCATTGATTGTTTGATAAGAGAACTGAGACTCGGGGTTTTAGATGAAGAGCTGCTGGTTCCCAGGGTGGGCAAGAATCTAAAGAAAAGCCCAGTGGTGTTGCAGCCCACAACACCATCTCAGTGATGGAACTGCTGAGGGGCAGCGGGGACTCTAGGGCGGTGCTGTATTTCCTTTGGCTTGGTCCCTGTCTAATGCACACAGTCCTGGAGGCCAGTACTGCCGCTGTGCTCCCCTCCCCGTTCAGTACATCAAGTCCCTTCCTCTCGCCTTTATTTGCTCTGGAGGCTGCTGAAAACCCACCCCTGAATGCGAAGACCTGGAGCTGAGGTCACTCATTCTTCCCTGTGAATGATTCCGGGGTGGAAAAGTACCAGCTTGCCCGTCTGCTTCCCTCACCACTGCCTTCCCCGACACAACAGGGCATCTCTTATGTTGCCCCAAACCCGCGAGCTGCCCTTGGACATGATTTTTCACACTGCTCGTGGCTGAGGCCTAAATCCCTCCTTGACCCCCTGAAAGTTTGCCAGGCTAATTCAGGGAAAGTGATGGGATAACACGGCCTTCTAAGCCTGTCCCTGTCCCAAACTCAGCTTCCACATCATCCCTAGACAAGCTTAGTCCAATGAGGGACGAGAACAGTGTCTGACCTGATTAACCCATATCTGCCCTAGCGCTTGGTACGACGCTTGCTCGGCACATAGTACGTGCTTAACCAATGCCACCCTTAGGATGCAAGTTCTTCTCTACTCCCTGGAAACAGTGGGTTTTGAAGGGCAGGGTCGCCGGGGGCTGGGAGCCGGGAACTGCCCTCTGAGAGCCAAGCTGTTCGACTGCCACTGTTTTATTTGGAAGGAAAGGCGACCCAAACAGATTCTCCCAGCAAACAAGCTTTGCAAACAAGTCTCGTCCCTGAGGTGGGAAAACAAGTTGGGAAAACAAATAAATAAATACGTCAAAACAAATGAACCGTGTCCAGCCCCTTTCACCAAAATGGACACCGTGACAGGCTTCTCTGCCAGGTTGGGGAAGTTGCCCGGCCCCAAGTTGGCCTGCAGCACCTCCTGTTTTCTCTACCAGGACGGTGGCACTATGACTCTCCCATGGCAACTGGGAACCTGGCAGAATTGGTTAGTGTCCGGGAACGAACCCCTGAAGAACCAGAAATGTCCAAGGGGAATTTTAACCCCTCCCGTCCATCTACGCTGCATCAGGGAGCTACCCTTGTCTTGGTTTGTCCTAGCTGGGAGATCCTTCCTTAGCTACTCGCTTCAGCTTGGATGAGGTTCTGAGACTACATTGGCTCACACAAGTTTCCAGGTAAATGATACCAATCAGTACAACCAATCAATCACTCAATGGTATTTATTGAGCACTTAGTGTACGGAGAGCTATACTAAGCACTTGGGAAAGTATAATATAACAGAGTTGGAAGACGTTCCCTGGCCACAAGGAGCTTGAAACTGAAGGGGCTACTTTAGAGGGTGACTTTTGTTAGGTGGGAGCTCCTTGTTTAGCGGTCATGGGCATGGCCAGGGCCAATGGGGAATTTTGGTTTCAGTGAGATAGGCAACCCTCTGTTGGCCACGCCCAGAATCCACCTGGGTGAATTGGAGGGAGAGCCAGACACAGACCCAATGTAAGTCTCCTGTCTTCCTAGTTAGCCCTCTTAGAGACAGGGAGTGTTTCAGTTCTATTGTATGGCTTAGTGGTTAAAGCACAAGACTCAAGAGTCAGGAGCCCTGGGTTCTAATCCAGATCCAAATTTTGTCTGCTGTTATAACTCCGGCAAATCCCTAAACTTCTCTGGGCCTCAATTTCTTCATCTGTAAAATGGATATTAAATGCCTGATCTCTCTCCCCTTGCAGGACAGCCCAATGTGAGATGGCAAGTGTGTCTGATCTGATTAACCGGAACCTACCCCACCGCTTAGCACGGTGCATGGGACATGGTAAGTGCTTAAAAAATACCACAGTTATTCTTACTGTCCCTGTAAGTGCCAGATAGGCCTCATATCTCCTGTTCCCTGTTCTTTCACTGGAGTACTGCTCTCTGTCCCACCCTGGAACTTAGGGCCAACAATTCCCCGTATGTCTCATATATTCTTGGATGGTTGGAGGGGGCGTAGATTGGGAGCAGGGGAGGAACCCAGGTTTTATGCTCTGCTATAGTGTCTACTAGTTCTCCCTGACCTGAGAACTCCTCAGAGGTCATTCTCTTCTTTTACTCTCTCTCACCCACCTCCACCATCAGAAACTCTCAGTGTAACGAACTGACGGTGAAAAGGTAAGATAAAAGATAAAAGCCTAGAAATCCCAGGCGCTCCTCGTAGCCCAGCTTCAGGCAGGAAGGTGGAGCTGACTAAGTTCAAGTTGGATGCCAGGCCCAATTTTCAGAGAAAACCTCGATGTGTTTATCACTTTACAGATAACACAGGCAGCAGCCAAGGGCATCTGACATTCCAGACATGGTGGGAGGGACGCTTTAGGGAGGAAGTCATGAATAACGTTCTCTCCGGGAAGTTTCATTCTTTTTTAAGTGTTGGTCTTTGTTCCTCGGAAGCAGCTGGATATTTCATCTGCCCTTGGTAAGAGGTTTCTTTGTGGTAAAAATCACCAAGATAAATCTAGCAGTCTCATTTGGTCACCTTGGTAAAACTATCTTATATTTATCCTGTCCCATTTGGGGATGCTATTCTTTCCATTTTCTGGGTTTTCTGTCTGGAAGGGGAGGGGTTGATATGTTCAGGAAGGGAGCCCAGTCTTAGAAGGATTTAAGCCCAGCCCATCACCACAAAATGGTAGCAGGCTGCGGGTTTGGGTGTGCAGCTGAAGCCTTGGACTGGGGTTACATAACCCTTCCCCACTGCCACGTTCATTTGGGTGGAGGAGAAGCCCAACGGGGAGGAGCCTCGGTTTGCTCTGGATGGACCTCCCTCTGGAGGCCAACATTTGATCAGCAGCCTTGAAATATCCAGGCGACAGAAGAACTAAGAACAACTGTCCAACCATCTCTGAGGACTAGGGGAGGTGGGCTGGAATGGGTGAATTGGGCATTCAGGTCTCCTCCTTGACCTCAATATTCTACACCTGGCTACAATTTCTCATAAGAATTTTTCCATTAGGGAAGAGAGGGCTGGAAGGCAGGGGCCACCCAATGGCTAGAAGATGGCATTTGCCAATTGGAACCAGATGAAGTTTCTTCATGAATAGAATGGGATATGTTCCCAACAGGGTGTAAATTCGTCCCTGATTGTAGAGTTAGACTCCAAGAGAGGCACATTCCCTCTTTCAAATACCCAATGACTAATGCAGTAAGCTTCAGGAGTCTAGTCTATGGACCCCTTTTCCCCCATTCACCCCATCTATTAAACGAGGCCCTTGGGGAGAATCTGACTCATTATTTCCAGCTGGCAAAGAAACTGGGATGTCAGTTTTCCAGCTGTTTGGTCTCTTAGGCATCTATTCCTTGGACCATCTGCAAAAGTTTATTTTTCAATGATAGTTTATGTCTGCCCTTTGCAACATCTTATTATAACTGGTGGGAAAGACAAACGGCAGATCAAGGGGTCGGCCAGAAATCCTAGAAAGCGGCCATGGAAATGTCCAACTTATCAACTCTCCCTTCCTGGGATCTGGGACAGAATTTTGGGCTTTTCTGGAAAGAAGCTATAGGGAGAGCCCCATTCTGAACTTGACTGCTCTCAGCCAATGGAAAGGTATCCATGTTCCGGACATCCCTGGGCCAGCTAGTCATGAACAGTCCTGGACAGGATTAGCACAGACAGATCTAGGAGCAGCAGAGCCTGGCCCTGTCTGTCCCACTCCTGGCCACACCAATCAGACTCTATTAACTGAATTTTTTTTGTTTTGCGGAATTTTTTTTGTTTTGCACACGATGAAATGGTCTTTTGCTTATGTGGCTTTCTTAAATCGGGCAAAGCGCAGGCTTGATTTCCTGTCTCTCCACCTCTCTCAGAGGGGCCTCAGAGACCTATTTTTCTAATTAATTTTGGCCATTTCCCTTCTTGAACTTGGGCAGGTATTACCGGTCCCAGGTGAGCCAGATGATCTCCAGATGGTATGTTCACCATTCTTCTCTAAGTCACAGAAAGGGACATAGAGAAGAAACTTTGGACTATGGGACTTTCTACCTGCATAACGCCATACAAACATATCCGCCCATGTATTCAACTACCCTCGCACCACTGTATCAGTGGGAGGAAGTACCAGCTCTGTCCATTCATCAAGGATCACTAAACTAGCCCCATGAATGCCCT
This sequence comes from Ornithorhynchus anatinus, assembly GCF_004115215.2. Taxonomy (NCBI): domain Eukaryota; kingdom Metazoa; phylum Chordata; class Mammalia; order Monotremata; family Ornithorhynchidae; genus Ornithorhynchus; species Ornithorhynchus anatinus. The sequence continues at coordinate 32,865,928 of NC_041749.1, read as the reverse complement.
TGGCTCCTGCCGGGCTTCCTGCTCCGTATTGGCCCCCTGCAAAATAATAAGTGATCAAAATGATGGCTCACTGGAGGAACAGCGATTTAGCAAGCTTCTGATGGTTTTAGGCAAAAGAAGCACTGCAAGAAGCCTGAGCAGTGACCAAAATTCCTACTGGTTTTCCAATGGCAAGACCACAGAGACAGTGGGAAGGCAAATGAGTCACCTACAAACATATTCCTGCTGTGATTTTGGCCATGTGGAAACCCAGGCAGCAGGGATTGGAGGGAGGGACTTCAGAAGAAAATGCCACTGCTGCAATTGTTTCCTCCTGTATATTTTATATACCCCAAAATCCACATTATAGTATAGAAATCAAAATCCATGTAAGAGTTTAAAAGACAAGACCTTTCTGCTTACCTTGATGTCCTGGCTTCCTCCCCACCTCTTTACTATTAACTCATTTTCAATGAGAGTGGTTCTTGCAAATAAAGGGCCCAACTAGGGTTTCAGTAATACCGTAGTATAGTTTCTCCAAGGTCACATGAAGACATCTAAAGGCCTGTTCTTTAACCCAGCAACCCAGCTCCTTACCCTCCCACTGTCTTGTCAATAGAAGAGGAAGCAATGATAGCAACTTCCTGGGAAGAAACCAGAGTTGCAGGCTAGGGAAAGTTAGAGAAATTGGGGAAGGATTAGAGTGGGAGGAAAAGCCACTCAAAACTCCTTTCAAATGCCCCACATAAAGGCAAGCCATGTTCAGGACTGGGGATGTACCACTGCTAGAAGCTCTGTGAAAAATGAAAATGTGCACAACATTGCTCGGATCATGCCTCTGCCTGGAAGAAAAAAGCCCTCCATCTCCCTCAGAAGGGTCCTGAAAGAGTTGCCATGGGAACATGCATTCCTATGGGGCTGAGTCATGTAAGAAGAGAGATTTTTCTGTGGGTGGGACTTGGACGAAGTTTCAAAAGTGGATGCCCCCGCCCTCCCATTGCTCCCTCCTCTCCCCCCCCACCACTAACTCACCCCCCAACTCCCTGTCTCTGCCGATGTGGCAGACAATACCTTGGTTTTAACTCTTTCCCAGCTACTGACTTGCGTTTCCAATTGCCTCTCTGGAGAACGCTATCTCACAGTTTTCAGCTTGCGCTCCTCTGGTCAGCTTTCACTCTGCTCTTAAGGCCGATGGTTGCTTAGGGAGGCAGGGTTCTTGTTCCCCCGAAAAGAAATCTCATTAAAGGCACCTGGATTTTTGTCAAAAGACAATCTTGGAGAGATTCAAGCCTCTCTCAACTTAACTTTCTTCACTTAGAGCTTGTGACCGCCTTACTGAAATGAAGTTTTTCTTTAATGCGGAAATATATGATTAAAGAAAATGAAGTTTTGCTTTAATGCGCTTTTTGGTGAAGCCCAGATTGTTTCTACATCAGATGGCTCTCTAAAGCCCATAATACACTTGAAAAAATACAGCCTCCAACCCTCTGGTCTCTCCACCTTCCCCACACTTCTTGGTCCCTTCCAAAGCGTTTGTCAAACTGGAAAGATGAAGAGAGGGAAACTTGAGTGAACTCACCCAAAGAGATTTAAAAGCCCGTCAGACAAAAATGTACTGTTCAGGGGCTATTCTCTGTGGGAAACTAGCCCTTTGTTTTGCATTAACCGCTTGGTTCCAAAGCAGAGCTGTTGACAGAGCAAACTGCCAAAAAGTTTTTTTTCTCCTGAAAGGGGGCAGAATAGATCAATGGCCCCAGTACTGAACTGTCAGATCAATCTGATTCAAGGTTTTGACATGCATGGAGAGAGCAAAAATCACAGAGTCTTTCTTTAAATAAAACAGTGAATGCATTAATAGGTCGAATCCAGTCTGTGAACCCAGGAAACCGACCAATGCAACCCTGAAATATATAGATGACCTATCATCCTGACAGTCATCAGAAATGTGACAGGTGATCAACAGTGGATGAAGTCTGTAGGTGACGATGAAGTGTTAAAGGAGAGAGAACCCAGAGGTGAAAAAGCAGCGGTTATTCACTCAGGCAACAACATTTCCCCATCCCGGTCTGCTGCGAGAAAAGTTCATAGCTTTTTCTATGCCTTTCGTAACAACCTTCGAAGAGGTTTGGAAAAGAGGAATGAATCCACTGAACAATACTGAATAATGAGTCACTGGAGAAACAAGGAAAGAGAGAAATGTGAAAGGTTTAGCCATACCTCTGGGTTGGGGCAGCAGAGATGACAAAGCTTCAGGCAGTCTGAAAGTCTGAAGGAATCTGAAGGCTTTAGAAGCAGGCAACAGGAAACCACTTGCTCCAGTGGGCTGGGTCTCTCCCCCCTCCCTTTCTTTTTTTCCAAATCTGTCTGTCTCATGTCTCTCCCTTTGTGGTGGGCTGTCCTAACCAGTCCCCCCCTCCTTCCCTCTCCCGCCCTCCCACCCCTGCTTCTATTCTGAAGGCCCTGCCTACATACTGTACAGAATCACAACAGTGCAAAGACCAGAGCAATCAAGAGATGGGGAGGAAAATAGCTCTTTCAGGATCACCCCAGACTATTGACCACGGTTGAAGCCCACCTCCCCAGTTTCAGACTTCTGAAGCATGCTGGATTTGTGCCACAAATGTGCTAGTTCTCTGAAATGCTACTGGGGAAGGGTCTGCCCTTTGGAAACTGAAGTGACACTCAAGTGAATAGATGGTATTTTCCACCAGGAATGCTTTTATTGTTTGAGTTGTCTTTAAAAATAGCAAGCCCTTTTACTTTATATTACTTTAAGGAGTGTTTAGTGGCTTTGAGAATAGTGTAGGATTAAGGCTCTGGCAGTCTGCTCAATTAGACAATTGCCAACCTCCTTCACAGTGCAAATGGGCAACGTGGCCTAATGGAAAGGGGAAGGCCCTGTTAGGGGTTCAGAGTTCTAATCTGGGCCCTGCCATTTGTCTGCTGTGTGACTTGGAGCAAGTCACTTAACTTCTCTGTACCTCAGTTACCTCGTCTGTAAAATGAGTATTGAATACTACTCCCTCTACTTCGACTCTGAGTCCCGTGTGGAATAGAGACTGTCCAACCTGAATATGTTGTATGTACAGTGCTTGGTTCATAGTAAATGCTTAACAAATACCGTAATTATTATTACGTTCCCTTTATCCTAATGGCTTTAGAGATGCCACTGGTCCTCAAAAGAGGATCTTTTCTCTCCTCTGACTGTTCAAGCTGGTTGAGCACTCTGGTCAAAATACCTCAAAAACATAGTGTCAGCACCATAGCAACACAGGGTACCCACTGAGGAAGAGAGAGAACCAGACAGGTAATTTGCTTACCTAGAAATGTTACTTCCTAATTAGACACAGCCCTGAGTTATGTGGCTCATTTTGGACCCTAAAAATATGTGTTCAAAGGCTGATGAGAGGCACGATCCCCTAAAGCTCAGGTCAGGAGGCAATGGCTATTCTGCCTCTGTCATGCTCTGGGACCATGAAAAATAGCTTACCCTGTCTGTGCTTCATTTTCCCCATATTCTAAAAGGAAACTAATAAGGAGGAACGGCTTGACTCAAAAAGTCTTTGAAATCTAATTCTAGCTTTATCCCTTTGAGACTTTGGATAAGTTATCTAACTGTTGTGGACCTTGGTTTCCCTCTGTGTGGAATGAGTTTAAAGTACCAGCCTTCCTTATCAGTTGGTCTGAAGAATAATGAAGGAAAAAAGATTGTTAGGCCCTGAAGACTATGATTGAGGGGCAGAATCTCTATGGACAGCGGATGTGTCTGTTAATTCTGCTGTACTGCTCTGCATACAGTAGTGCTCAATAAATACCACAGAATGATTGATTGATCAGATCGACCATGTTCTCTGATCCAGCCCTTTTACTCTGCGACCAGTTGTTTGGTAGATGTGAAGAAAATGGACTGCTTTCATATACTTTCCTTCTGCTCTCAGTAGAGAAAAGGGACTCCAGTGGAAAATCAATTATTTGAAACTGGTCACCAAACTGACCTGTAATTCAAACCATTATTACCTTGGATAAGTAATGACCCAGGGTGGCCTATTGGAAATAGCACAGCACTTTTATCCCATCTTCACCACCTGACTGCTGTTTGACCTTAGGTAAGTCACTTGCCTTCTCTGTGCTTCAGTTTCCATTTCTGTAAAATGCAAATTAATTATCTGCTCCCTCTCCTTCTTAGGGACAGGAACTGTGTCTGATTTGACTGAATTGTATCTATTCAAGCTCTTGGTTCAAGGAAAATACTTAAATGCCACGACTATTATGACTTTAATCAAAAAGAAAGGAAGGATAACGCTTATGGACCAGGCTAAACTAGGTCAATGACTCAATCAATCATATTTATTAGGTCTTTACTCTGTTTCAAGCACTGTATTAAGGACTTAGGAGAATACAATCAAGTCAGTAGATACGATCCCTTCCTTCTAGGAGTTTACAATTTAACTGACCATTTCGTGACCCAATCACGATTAGCCAAACTAATCTTAGTCCTTCAGCTTCGCATGGCCTGGGCTTGGGGGTCCCTGGGCCTCAGGCCCTGCATCTGTGCTGGGATGACCCATTTTGAAAATGGACAGGTTAATTTGGACCCCTCCCTGCAAGGCCTCTCAGCCGCCCCCACCAACCCACACCAAGAAGGAATGCCTCAGTCCAACAGAACAATGTAGAACAGTGCTTGACATACTAAGAGCTTAACAGATACTATAAAACCTCCCCAGAAACAAGCCAGATCAAACCAATGGAGGCCCAAAACTCATTTCCAGTCAGGGGAATAACAATAATGATGGCATTTGTTAAGCACTTATGTGTCTCAAACACTGTTCTAAGCACTGGGGTAGTTACAAGCTAATCAGGTTGGACACAGTCCCTGTCCCACATGGAGTTCACAGTCTTAATTCCCATTTTACAGATGAAGTAACTGAGTCACAGAGAAGTGAAGTGACTTGCCCTGACACAGCAGACAGGTGGCAGAGCCAGGATCAGAACCAGGTGCTTCTGGTGTCCAGATGCATGTTCTATCCACTAGGCCATGGCTGTCCATTCCTGTAGCATTGGAGGTCCTGCAGCATAATGCCCCCTTTCCCATCTCAGCCTGGCTCATTTCCAGTGCAGGAGCGGCAACTCAGCTCCTGGACCACAGCCAGGCAACCAGGTTGGGCTGGGCCTATCTGGAAGGGGCTGGTAGACGGCCAACCCAGGTAGTTCCCGGGGTGAGCCTGGCTCCAGGTTCTGGCTTGGATATCACTCAGCTGGGCTTAAACTGGTTCAGGTCATTGGTGTTCTGCTACACCTGAAAGCCCTGTAACTCTCAGAACCCCAGACCTGAGTTCCCCTTTGTGTTGGGAAACACGTCTCCACAGGTGTGGAGGTGAGGGGAGTTTCTCCTCTTTTCCTCAACCTCAGATTCTCCCCTTCATCCAGGCTTAGGTGAATGCTATATCCTATCTTTACACGTCACACAGAAGAAAGATTCAACAAAAGCAGTAGTCAAGTCTGCACAAGCTTGTTCAAACAAACTCTATTTGTGTCTCTCATTAGCACTAGAATGCTTTCTTCCCCAAAGCTCCCCAGGGGGATTTGCCACAACAGGCTCTGAGGATACCCACAAGCACCAAGTTTTCAAATGCCCACTTGCCACCGAAAGCCTTCAACTTCCCTCTACTTCCTACCAGTGAGGGAGGCAACCAGACATGAGCACAAGGAGGGTCTGGGTCGGGTGGGCCCTGAGGAGTCAGAAGCCCATCTGGAAAGTGAGGGCAGCTCTAGAAATGTGCATCAGAGCCGTTCAGACACAAAGGCTGAACAAAATGCATACACGAGTGTGTGAACTGCTCAGTCAATGAATGTCATTTACCAAGCTCTGAATTCATTCGTAGTTATTGAGCTCTGTGAGCAAAGCACTGTACTAAGCACTTGGGAGAGAACGATACAGTAGAGAGTTGGTAGGTACAGTCCTTGTCCATGAGAAGCTCACAGTTGAGAAAACCATCAGTCTCTGACAGGGGCTGCTAAGCCGTTAAGCCACTTCTTAATACAAGGTAACTTTTGCATTGTGGGTCTGTTGGGGGTTTGGGAGAGGAAGGTCCATGCATATTCCTTCTCTTCAGTTTAAATCTGGTGAAATCCTTACACAGATACCAACTAAGTCATTCCCTCCTGCAGATGACGAAATTGGGTTTGTTATCATCAAGGTGTTTTTTGGTTTTACTTTTTATCAAGACCTCATCCCCCTTCTTTTACTGAAAAGCAAACAGGAAACTAATAGTTGTAGTGATAGCATTTGTTAAGTGTTTACTGTGTGCAGAACACTGTATTAAGCACTGCTACAGAATAATAATTATGGTATTTGTTAAATGCTTACTATGTGTCGGGCACTGTCCTAAGCACTGGGGTGGATACAAGCAAATCAGGTTGGACACACTCCCTCTCCCATGTGGGGCTCACAGTCTCAATCCACATTTTACAGATGAGGTAACTGAGGCACAGAGGAAGTGAAGTGACTTACCCAAGGTCACACAGCAGACAAGAGGCAGAGACAGGATTAGAATCTGGGACCTTCTGACTCCCAGCCCTGTGCTCTATCAGTTCCACCATACTGCTTCTCAGGTGGGATACACAGGTGGAATTAGATATGGTCCCTGTGGTGAGGGGATTTATCTAAAGCCAGGGAGCAGGCCAGTGGCAGAGACAGGGACAAAACAGCCTAGCCTCTTCTTCTTAAGGGGGTCATCTGTCCAGTTTTATAGTGGCCAGGAGAGGATCAGAAAAGGGGTGTTCATTTCTTGAATGCCATCAGTGGCCACTTTACTTCTCAGTGGCCTCTGCACAACAAATTATTTCATGTCCTAGCTGCTGGTGGTGAGGACAACACAATCCCACAGTCATCGGTATCCTTTGAAATAGAAAGCAATCTTAGTCTGTGTCTTCTCATTGTCCTTTTGTACCTCCAAAGCTCACACAAGAGGAGCTGAATTTCTCTCCCAGCCCTGACCCCTATTCCTATGGGCCCATGTTGAATGAGCTCTGTGGTGGATTAGTTCAGTCTCCTCCCCACCCCCCAGGGTTGCAAAGTTGCAGCTGTTGGTTCTTGTCCTGTTAAAGAAAAAAAAATAGAAATAAAGTACTAACATCTGGAAATTTTTAGCCAAAGGGGAAGGGAAAAAAAAACCTGTCAACGTGGCAACTCTTGCGTGTTCCCTAACGTGTCCTGAAACCTAAACGTCTTCTCTGAACCAAATGGCAGGAGCAGAACGGTAATTGCAGCTTTGTCCTGAAGCTACGTGGCAACAACCGCCCCAAACTTGGGTTTACGAAATCCCAGCCACCCCAATCTTTCTGCCCCAAGGGCTTGGTTTCAATAGTATATGGGGGAACTTTTCAATGGGGTGGGGATGAGAGGGCTTTTTAGTAGTTGAGGGGCAGGAGTGTCTCCTGACCACAGACTTCTTTAGGAGCCTATAACTCTTTTGAATTCTTTCTTTCTGTTTTCAGGCAGGGAAATTCAGGGGGAGCTAGGAAAATGCTTGCTTGTCCACAGCAGGATCTCCCTCGGCCTTGGCAGTCCCGTCCTATTTTCTGTCTCTGTTGCAGGGTAGAGTTTTGTGTTTCTCTGAGATGTTTCTTGGAGGGATCAGAGAAAATGGGGAGGCAGATTTCAGTTTTTCTTAACCCTTTTGGGACCATTTCTCTAGTCTGCTAGCCAGTCTGATGAAAGCCAGTTCAGAACTGAGTGGGGGAGTGGAAGTGAGGTGGAATGAATATGAATATGGAGGACTTTTTTTAAAGTGGTATTTGTTAAGCACTTATTATGTGGCAGACACAGTATTAAGCGCTAGAGTAGATACAAGAAAATCAAGTTGGACACAGTTTCTGTCCCATGTAGGGCTTAATCCCCATTTTACAGCTGAGGTAAACGAGGTGCCAAGAAGTGATTTACCCAAATCACACAGCAGATAAGTGGCAGAGCCAGGATTAGAACCCAGGTCCTCTGACTGCCAGACCCTGTGCTCTTTCCCCTAAACCACGCTGCTCTTCACTTAATTTTTTAGCATCAGCAGAAAGGAGAGACCACTTAAATTTCTGAGCATGAGCCTCCCAATTGTTCTATAGAAGATCTCTCTTTCACGCTCAGTACCTTCTCCTCTCACTCTCCCTCCCCTTACTACCCCAGACCTGACCCTCATCTTGACTGAGGTCAAAGGCCTGGATCACCCTTCTGGGCCACTGTCTGTGTGGCCTTTGCCCTGCCCTTAGACCTCCTATTCATTCATTCATTCATTCATTCATTCATTCAATCATATTTATTGATCACTTACTGTGTGCAGAGCACTGTACTAAGAACTTGGGAAAAAACATTACAACAATAAACAGTGACATTCCCTGTCCACAACAAGCTTAAAGACATCAATAGAAATAAATAAAATTACAGATATGTACATAAGTGCTGTGGGGTTGGGAGGGAGGAATAGCAAAGGGAACAAGTCAGAGCAATGCAGAAAGAAGTGGGAGATGAGGAAAAGTGGAGCTTAGTTTGGGAAGGCCTCTCGGAGGACCTGTGCCTTCAATAAGTCTTTGAAATTGGGGAGAGTAATTGTCTTTCAGATTTGAGGGGGGAGGACGTTCCAGGCCAGAGGCACAATGTGGGCTAGGGGTTAGTGGCGAGACAGGAGAGATTGAGGTACACTGAGAAGGTTAGCACTAAAGGAGCAAAGTGTGTGGGCTGGGCTGTAGAAGGAGAGTAGTGAGGTGAGGTTGAGGGGGCAAGGTGATGGCATGCTTTAAAACCAATGGTGAGGAGTTTTAGTTTGATAAGGAGGTGGATGGGCAACCACTGCAAATTTTTGAGGGGGGTGATGTCCTAAATGTTAGGCAGCAGAGTGAAATATGGACTGGAGTGGGGAGAGACAGGAGGCTGGGATGTCAGAAAGGAGGCCCAAGTTTTCCTTTGTGAGGCTGGAGATGATTCCACCAAGGGCATCTGAGAATCATCTTCCTTGAAACTCCTATGAAGCAAAGATGGTGCCATCTCCCTCAGGTTGGTTGGGGGCAGTAGGGCTTAGAGGCAGGTAGGGCTTAGAGGCAAGCCTTGGACTGTTCCACAGCGTGAATTGGCCCAGAAAGAGAGATCCAGGCCGAACAGCCTTAAACCATCTCCTCAGCCTCCTTAAAGCTAAGTCAGCGTGTACCTCTGACCCTACTGGCCATAAACTGCCCGCCTGTGAAAGAATGACGTGGCCGTATTTCTCTTGCCGTCTGCTTCTAATTGAAAGGCAGAGCGCTGTTGTTTTCGTTTCCTGCCTAATGGACCAGCTGGGGCAGGAGAACGCATTGTCCGGTCCTGGGGCCCTTCAATCTTTATGGGACTCCAGGCGGGTGGGGGCTGACACTATCTGTCTTATATGCCGCAGACAGCTGAGCCTCACTGCTGGAAGTTGGGGTGGGAGAGGGGTTATCCAGACTCTCTGGTCCCACATTGGTGGATAGAAAAGGTTACAAACTTTCTCCAAGCATCTCTCCCTTTAGATAAAATACTCCTCCCAGCTAACTTTGACAGGAGAGAGATTGGCACAGTCATGATGCCACTAGGCTCTGAGCCTTCAGCTCTATGACTTTGGTATCTGAAGGAAGTAGCTATGCAGCATGGCCTAGTGGATAGAACATGGGCCCGGATGTCAGAAGGTCATGGGTTCTAATCCAGGCTTTGCCACATATCTGCTGTGTGGCCCTGGGAAAGTCACTTAACTTCTCTGTGTCTCAGTCACCTCATCTGTAAAATGGGACTTAAGACTGTGAGCCCAATGCGGGACAAGAACTGCATCCACCCCAATTAGCTTGTATCTGCCCCAGCACTTAGAACAATGCTTAACACATAGTAAGCGCTAAACAAATGCCATCATTATTATTATTTTGGGAGCCCTGGACTGGACTGGGATCATCATCTCAAATATGTGGAACATTAATGCTTTGGAGAATACAGTACAACAGAATCTGTAGACACAATAATAATAATAATGTTGTTATTTGTTAAGCACTTACTATGTGCAGAGCACTGTTCTAAGCACTGGGAGAGATACAGGGTAATCAGGTTGTCCCATGTGAGGCTCACAGTCTTAATCCCCATTTTACAGATGAGGTAACTGAGGCACAGAGAAGTTAAGTGACTTGCCCACAGTCACATACCTGACAAGTGCCGGAGCTGGGATTCAAACCCATGACCCTCTTTCCACTGAGCCACACTGCTTCTCTGAGCCACCCTGCTTCTCAATCTTTGCCCTTGAGGACCTTGCCATCTTGTCGGGGAGACAGATGTTAAACAAAATTACACATAGGGGAAGCCGCAGAGTATAAAGACATTGACATAAGTGCTCTGGGGATGAGGTGGGATATCAAAGTGCTTAAGAGGTACAGCCTCAAGTGCAAAGACGTCACAAAATGAAGGAAGAATACAGTGCACTCCCCCAAACACTTAGTACAGTGCTCTGCACCGTCAGCACCCAATAAATATAATTGGGGAGAAGAGGTTAGTTGGGGAAGCCTTCCTGGAGGAGTTATAATTTTAGTAGGACTGTGAAGATGAGAAGAGTAGTGGTCTGTGGATATGAAAGGGGAGGGAGTTCCGGCAGTATGGAGGACATGAGCGAGAGTCAAAGCAATTAAGGCAGAATAATCATGCAGACCTTTCTTATGCATGCCTCTCCTTGGAGCAGAGAACCCAAAAAAGAAGATGGAATTGTAGTAGTAAATTACAAGCAGAGTGACACATTGTATTGCAGCTTTCTTCCATCCAGAAGGTAGAAAGAGCTGAGGTGATGCCACAGGCACCGACAGAGGTGAGGCTCCAGTTGTGGTGAGAGCTGGAGATGGAGAGACCTGAAAGGGTGAGAATAAGTCAGGAGTCAAACAGGAGTCCTGGAGCCACTCTGCCCTCATCCTCTGAGAGCTGTGCCTCATCTGGAGAAATTCCACTTAAATCAGTGCCCTAATTGGCTTAGTCTGTGGGGGAGTCCTGACACCACCTACTACCACACAACCCTTTTGTGGAATAAATTATTTCATTTTTCTGAGCCAGAGAAAGATGGCATCCTTCCCGCTCTGTGCTCCTCTGGTTGCCTGGGCACCTCGTTGTTCACTTGGCTGTTCCACAAGGATAGCACATGAAGTTGTGACAGTGTAACTGCCTGCTGTCTGTCTGAGGCAGGACAGACTTATCCATCTCTTTCGTCTACATTTGCTCATCTCCTTTTTCTCATTACTGCATCTAAGCAAAGCCATGGCAGTAAACTTGGCCTCATGTACTTCGTCCAGAGCAGTTTTGTTTTTTCAGACTCTCTTGTTTTTGGGCCATGTAATAACTCCCTGAGAGCCCCTGAGATGCAGGGGCAAGGTACTCTCACTCCTCTTTATTCCCACTGAAGGCAATGTTCTGTGAAGACTGAGGCTGCACTGTGCTTTCCGCTGGGTGGAAGGAGGGAATGATGGGGAAAAGAAAGAGTGAGGAGGAGAGAGGACAAGACGAGAGAGAGGGAAAGAGGAAATGAATCTAGTCTAAACGTTCCTTGTGGGCAGAGAACGCCTATTTCTACTCCTTTTTATTATAGTCTCCCATTTGCTCAGTACAGTGTTCAAAACAGTAAATGCTCAGTAAATACCACTGATTGAATTATGTGCCAAAATAAGAGACTGATTTGACTTTGGAGAAAGAAGTGTTATCTTGCAGCTGTGTGCACTACTGAGGGCAAGTAGAGGCAGAAAAAAGAAAAGGGTTTTTGTTTTTTCCCCAGGAGGGAGAGACATGCTGGGGACAACATGTCCCCCCTAGACTGTAAGCTCGTTGTGGGCAGGGAATGTGTGTGCTTCTTCTCCCAAGCTCTTAGTATAGCACTCCGTACACAGTAAGCACTCAGTAAATAGGATTGAATGACTGAATGAATGGCAAGCTCTAATGAAGGAATAGTGCAGAAGTCAGGGTTTTTCTAGGTAGCCATGGAGAAGGGAGCTTTTCCAGGCCTCTGTTTCATAACCAGCATGATTGAAATATTTTACAAATTCCTCTACTCTTCCTCTGCTTTTCTGGGAAGTTGGGGACTTGGTACCTGAAGCCTAGGTCCTCCCCATCTCTCCTCCAGGACTCCTACATACTCCCACAAGTCCTGTCCTCCCGCCAACCCCCGCCATGCTCCTCTAGCTATTCAGAACTGTTGCCTGGCAACTAGGACCTGAGTCCAACTCCCCCAGGGGGTGGGGCCCTGCAATGTGGTCAGTTGCCTTAGTAGGAGATACTGCTGAGAACATCTGCTTTGACCAGAGGCCACGTCCCCACTGCAGCCACCAGGAAACCATTTCCACCCAAAGGAAAGTTCTTAAACCAGATTCGGTTCCCAGTGCAAGTGATGTGTGCTCGAGTTGAAATCACTGGGGGTTGGGGAGAACATACAGGCCATCTTAAGGATGTTTATTATTATTTCTTCTAAATTTGCAGACGACTGCATCCTTGGCAAGAATGAGAGCTGTGCTTGCGGTTCTGTTTCTTGGCACCACCATCTCTCATTGTCCTGGGTCATGAGCACCCCCGCTTGGCTTTATAGGAGGGGGAAATCTCAGGGGGCTGGGAAGGAGCCACCTGCATAAACTCCAACTCTGTCTAATTCTCCACAGCTCAGGTTTCAGCCTGATTCTGGCCAGCAAGAGGACACAGTGGAGCTCAGCTCTTTTGCTGGTGAAAAAAAGAAATCTGGATGTGTGGTGGGTGGAAATGAATTATAGCATAGGAAGTCAAGGGTATTGGGAATCAGACTGTCTACAGAGCTGTGGGCCTAGAGACTTGTCATTTTGGGTGTGTGTGTATGTGTGTGTAAATATGTTTATTGCATATTTCATCATGGCTTTGGAGAGACCTACAGACTTTAAGACTCCTTTCATACACTCTTGCTCTGACCCAGTTGAAGAGCATTTAGTACAGTGCTCTGATTACAGTAAGATCTCAGTAAATATGCCCGATTGACTGATTATCTCTACACTGAAAGGCTATCCAACAAGGAGGGCTGGGAAGGGCAGAACACAGCACTGTTTTCATCACTGATTTGGAGAGGTAAAAGAAGCTTGATAGAAGCCAGGAAGGAGGGAAAAGAAAAAAAAACCATGTCTATAAAAATCTCAGCCTGACTTGCATCCAGGTTTCGTTCAGAGCTTGACAAGTTGTCTACTCTTCCCCAGACTTCAGGGAAAGCTATACATCAGGTCTGAATTCAGACCATCCAGACAGGGCTGGATGTAGGTATATGGCTTACACTGAAACTGGGCCAGTTTTCCTAGGTCTGCCTGCAACACAGGGCAGAATTAAGCTGAAGAGGTTTGTCAAGAGCCAGAGTCAGGGAGGATGGAAAGCAAGGCATAATGTAGTTCATCCTCCTAGTCTAAAACCTTCATTTAACTCATCATGGGCCGAGAGATGAGGGGGTCTGTTTAACAGAACCAGGAAAGGAGTATTTTTGGGCTCCTTCAGGAATATAGTCAACTTTGACTGTTGGGAAATTCTTCCATAGTCTTTCCCAAATCCTTCCTGCTACAATCTAAGCCCAGTTATTTCTTTTCTTCATAGTAGTTTGAGAGAAGTCACTTACCTGATGCTTGCTCAGTTGTCTGAACACTGTAGATGCACATCAGTGGTGTTCATCTCAGATTAGAATCTCTTAGAGGGCAGGAGTCCCATACAGGCCTATGCAAAGACAGGTGCTGAGTAAATGTCTCAGGGGACTATGAAGGTCTTCAGACAGCACAAGACCCTATCTGAGGCATAGCCTGCTATTGCTGCATTATTAATTTTCTATGTCCTCTATAAAATAAACTGCTGACATCTCCCATCAAGAACAGTTGGACAAGCTTTGGGCTTGAGACTTCAGAACTGAGAACCTGAGCGAAGGAATTGGATTATGGGAATGATGATTTACATAGTGCCATTTACGCTCTCTCACCGTTACCAGTTGTGTTCCTGCTTGCGCAAGGGATGCAGCAGGTAAATAGCTTGGCAGGGTTCAACACATTGCTCAGGTCACAGAAAGAGCATTTTTTTTAATATGCAGGACTCATTTAAAGCCAGTCAATCAAACAATAGTATTTACTGTGTGCAGAGCACAGTACTTAGCCTTTAAGAGAGTAAAACAGAGGTTGAAGCTATGATTCTTCCCTCAAAGAGCTACTGGGGAAGACAGACATAAAAGCAGGGTGGCCTAGTGGAAAGATCACTGGCCTGGCAGTCAGAACCATGGGTTCTAATCCTGGCTCTACCACTTGTCTCCTGGGTGATCTTCGGCAAGTCACTTCACTTCTCTGTGCCTCAGTTTCCTCAACTGTAAAATGGGGGCTCAGTACCTGTTCTCCCTCCTACTTAGACTTTGGGACAGGGACTGTGTTGGACCTGAGTAACTTCTACTGAGTGCTTAGAAGAATATTTAACACATATTAAGTGCTTACAAAGTACTGTAAAAATTTCACAGATAGGAGAAAGACATGCATAACTATAGAGTATAGCTCTATCTATATTTATCTATCTATATATATATATCTCTATATAACTGCTACATACAAAAGTGACTTTGAGTGTTCTAAGAGCTAAAGTGGTGTAAAACTACTGAGGTGGGAGTTGGGACGTTATGACTTGGGAAGAAGAGAAATGATCAGGAAGGTGAGATATCAAGAGGTCTTTGAAGATGAGGAGAACTGTTATTTGTTGAAGTGGGTGGAAGCCCCAGGCAGGAGGAAGGGCATGAGTAAGGGGTTGGAGATGGGAAGGTTGAGAATAAGGCACAGGGAGAAGGTCTGCTCGAGAGGAACAAAGCATGATAGCTGTGGTGTAGATGAAGAAAAAGTGGATATATAAGACGGAGAGAGCTGATAGAGTGCCTCAAAGCCTGTGACTTGGACTTTCTCTTTGATGGAGGGGAATGGGTAACCACTGATGGATTTTGAGGAGTGGAGAGATGTGTGCAGAGTGACATTTTAGAAAAATGTTCCATGTAGCAGAGTGACATCTGGATTGGAGAGGGGAGATGCTGGAGGCAGGGAGACCAGCTGAGAGGCTGTGCTCTAGCTAAGATATGATAAGCATCTGGATCAGATTGGGGGCTCCTGGGACAGAGAGGAAATGTAGAGGAAAAATGACGATTCAGGCAGAGACGCTGTGAGATTTGAAAAAGATCAAGGAGTCACGATGACAGAGACAGGGAGGATGGTGGTGTTGTCAACCATGATGGGAAAGTTCGGTTGGGAAGTGGAATTGAGAGGGAAGATGAGTTTTAGACAAAGACTGGAAGCTCTTTGTAGTTAGGGAACGTGCCTACCAACTCTGTTATATTATACTCTCCCAAGCTTAGTACAGTGCTCTGCTCACAGTAGGGGCTCAGTAGGTTCCACTGATTGAGCTTAAGGTCTCAGCAGTTCATCTATAGGAAGATATTCTGGCACTAAAATGGCAGAAGAGATTAGAGGTCAGGCCAAGCAAGGTAGATTTGAGAGTCATCTGTTTGGTGGTAGTAGTGGAAGTGGAGAAACTCCCCAAGGTAGTAGAAAGTGAGAAAAGAAGGGAAACCACCCGTAGCAAATGAGAGGTGGAAGAGGAACCAGTGAAAGACAGGGAAAAGTGGCCAGAGAGGTAGGAGGAGAACCAGGAAGGAACACTGATGATAAAATTAAAGTTAGATAGTGTTCTACGAAAAGGGAGTGGTCCACAGTGTCAGAAGCAGCCAAGAGATCAAAGATGAGGATAGAGTCAATTAGATTTGGCAGGGGGAGGTCATTGACAACCTTAAAGAGGGTGCTCTCAGAAGAGAAAAGTGGTTGGAAAGTAGACTGCAGTGCTTAAAGAAGGGAGTGGAATGGGGACAATCAATCAATTGCATTTATTGAGTGCTTACTGTATGTACTGAGCATGTGGGAGAGACAATACTACAGAGATAATAGACACATTCCCTACCCACGATGAGCTTACAGTCTAGGGGGGAGAAAGATACTAACAGAACTATGTTATGGATATGTATATAAGTGCCATGGGGCTGAGGGAGGGGTGAATAAAGGAAGCAAATCCAAGTGCAAGACCACAGCATAGTACTGCAGCTGTGTCACTGGGCCATAGTCTAGCTGGTGGTGGCCCCAGTACATGACATTTCTCCCCGACTAGTTCCCAGAACCCCAAGTCATAGAAACCCACCAGGGATCTCTAGCACCTTTGGACCTACTTGTACTCAGCACTTATATATGTACTTATTGTACTGTCAATTATTTATTTTGAGTACTCTACAAATACCTGTGTCTTCCCAATAAGTATGAGCTTCTAGTGGGTGGGGAATATACCACTTGATTATTTTGTACTTCCCACAAACACTAAGTACAATGAATTGCACCCGGTAGGCTGGCTATTGGATAGGACTAGTAGCATTAGAAATAGTAATCAATCGTATTTATTGAGCACTTACTGGACCCAGAGCACTGTAGAAGTGCTTGGGAGAGTACAACACAACAGTATAACGGACATATTCCCTGCCCACAGTGAGCTTACAGTCTAAAGGACGAGCTTACAGTCTAGAGGGCTATAGTCAATAAACACTGCTGCAGCTATTAATAATAATAATAGTAAAAATAGTGATAATAATTGCAGTACTGCTATTACTACTCCTCTAGACTGTAACCTTTTTATTCATTCATCCAATCATATTTATTGAGTGCTTACTGTGTGCAGAGCAGTGTACTAAGTGCTTGGGAAAGGTCAATACAACAACAAACAGTGACATTCCCTGCCCACAGTTACTTTACCTTTCGTGGGCAGGGAACATGTCTACCAACTCTGTCGTACTCTCCCAAGTGCTTAGGAGAGTGCTCTGCATATAGGAGAAGCAGCGTGGCTCAGTGGAAAGAGCACGGGCTTTGGAGTCAGGGCTCATGAGTTCGAATCCCAGCTCTGCCACTTGTCGGCTGTGTGACTGTGGGCAAGTCACTTAACTTCTCTGTGCCTCAGTTCCCTCATCTGTAAAATGGGGATTAAGACTGTGAGCCCCACGTGGGACAACCTGATTCCCCTATGTCTACCCCAGCGCTTAGAACAGTGCTTGGCACATAGTAAGCGCTTAACAAATACCAACATTATTATTATTATTAGTAAACACTCAATAAATATGACAGACTGATTACTATTTCTACTCCAACTACTACAAAATAGCTATTTTTCAGGATTCCCTCCTCCTACTACATGATAGCCAGCTATTTTTCAGGATTTCCTCTGGGCCAGTTCACCTCAGAGACTACCTGCGATGGTTCTGTCAGAAAACTTTACCACCAATGACATATCCTCATCAGACATTCCACTATTTGAAAAGCCAGTCACAAAATCCAGGTCTTCTCATTCCCAGAGCCATATGCTCTTTCCACTAGACCAACATAGACAAACAGCAGGGTGAGAAGAAAGTTGTTTCTCAACCCCTACTCTTCAGACCCCTCCCGACACCCACCCCCCACCAACCCAGCAAGTCCTATTAGAGTTTATACTGCTTCATCCTGAATGAACCATAAATGAGTTCCAAATCTCCCCCCTTCCTCAGCCCTCTGCCCACTTCTTGTCCTCTGCCTCATCCTCCCCATCCATCTATCACTGATTTCAGCTGGAAGACTGCAGCTGTTCAAATAACACAGTTTAATTTCCCAAGAACTCACATTCTACCCTGAACACTTAACTGGGAAAAAAAAGTGTGTGGTGGGAGTCTAATCAGCAGTGAAGCCGAAGAGGGAGAGGGAAGACAGAAGAAAGTTTTCAGGTCAAGCAAAATCTCCATCTCCTTGTGGAGAAATAAACACCCCTCTCCCCCACCCCCTTACTCCCACCCCCACACGCCCACCTCCAGCAACCAACACCAGTCACTTTCCCCTTCTTTCACCACCTTGGAAGACACTTTACATTTATCATCATCATCAGAAGCAGCATGGCCTAGTGGGAAGCAGTATGGCTCGGTGGAAAAGAGCCTGGGCTTTGGAGTCAGAGGTCATGAGTTCGACTCCTGGCTCTGCCACTTGTCAGCTGTGTGACTGTGGGCAAGTCACTTCACTTCTCTGTGCCTCAGTTCCCTCATCTGTAAAATGGGGATTAACTGTGAGCCTCACGTGGGACAACCTGATTACCCTGTAACTACCCCAGCGCTTAGAACAGTGCTTTGCACATAGTAAGCACTTAACAAATACCAACATTATTATTATTATTATTATTAGAGCATTGGCCTGGGAGTCAGAAGGATATGGGTTCTAATCCTGGCTCCACTGCTTGCCTGCTGGGTGACCTTGGGCAAGTCACTTCACTTTTCATGGCCTCAGTCCTCTCATCTGTAAAGTGGGGTTTAAGACTGTAAGCCCCGTGTGGGACAGGGACTGTGTTCAACCTGATTAGCTTTTATCTACTCTAGCGTTTCATACTCTGCCTGGCACATAATAAGCACTTAACAAATATCATTTAAAAAAATCATCAGTGGAATTTATTGAGGGCTTACTATGTGCAAAACAATCAGTCAAATGCATTGTGTGCTTACTGAGTGCAGAACACTGTACTAAGTGCTTGGGAGAGTACAATATTGCAATATAACAGACACATTTCCTGCCCACAATGAGCTTAAATAAGCTTAAATTATGGATATGTACATAAGTAGAGTGGGGAAGGGAGGTGGGGAATGAATAAAGGGAGCAAATTAGGGTGACACAGAAGGGAGTGGAAGAAAAGGAAAAGAGGGCTTAGTTAGGAAAGGCCTCTTGTAGAAGAAATGCCTTCTATAAAGCTTTGAAGCTGGGGAGAGTAACTGTCTGTTCGGTATGAAGAGGGAGGGAGTTCCAGGCCAGAAGAAGGACATGGGTGAGAGGTTGGCAGTGAGATAGATAATAATGAGGTGCGGTGAATAGTTTGGCATTAGAGGAGCAAAGTGTGTGGGCTGGGTTGTAATAGGAGAGTAGCGAGGTGAGGTAGGAGGGGGCAAGGAGACTGAATGCTTTACACCAAGGGTAAAGAGTGGATGGGCAACTCCTGGAGACTTTTGAGGAGTGGGGAAACATGGACTGAACTTTTTGGTGGAAAAATGATCCAGGCAGCAGAGTGAAACTTGGACTGGAATGGGGAGAAACAGGGGGTAGGGGGTTCAGCAATAAGGCTGCTACAGTAATCAAGACAAGATAGCATAAATGCTTGGATTAACGTGGAAGCAGTTTGGATAGAAAGGAAAGGGTGGATTTTAGCAATGTTGTGAAGGTTGAAACAACTGGATTTAGTGATATATTGAATATGTGGGTTAAATGAGAGAGAGGAGTCAAGGATAATGCCAAGGTTAAGGTCTTGTGAGGCACAAGGATTGTGGTGCTGTCTACAGTCATGAGAAAGAGAGAGGAAGAATGGGGTTTGGGTGGGAAGACAGAATATTGTACTGAGCACTTGGAAGCGTACAATACGAAGAGTTGGCAGACACATTCCCTGCCCACAATGAGCTTGAGTCTAGAGGGGAGACAGACATTAATATAAATAAATAATTGTACCATTTAAAGATATTTACTTAGTGCTGTAGGGACTCAGCATAACTCCCAAATCTACTTCATCTACTCTCTCCAGATTATTTCTACATGGATGTACCACCAGCACCTCAAGCTAAAAATGTCCCAAATTCAGTTCCTCATCTTCTCTCCCAAGACCTCTCCTCCCCCTAAATTTCCCACTGTTGACAACATCACCATTTTCCCCACCTCTCAAACTGACAACCTTGGTATTACCTTTAACTCCGCTCCCTCTTTCAACCCCCAAATTGTCAGTTACCAAATCCTGTTGGTTCTTTTTTCATAGCAGCTCCAGAATCAGCCCCTTCCTCTCTCTGAACTTCCATTATGCTGTTTCACTTGGCATATCGTGGCTTGACTATTGCATTAACCACCTCACAAACCTCCCTGCCTGCAGTCTCTTCTTTCTCCAGCCCATACCTCAATCTGCTGCCCTGATTATTTTTCTAAAACATCACTTTGCACACATGTCCCCATTCCTCAAAAACACCCATTTGCCCATTTCTCTCTGCATCGAACAAAAACTACAGAACACTGGGTTTTAGGCACTCAGTCACCTTGCTCCCCTTCCTTTGCCTTGCTCCTCTCCCACTCTTTTTAAATAATATTTGTTAAGCACTTACTCTGTGCCAGGCACTATATGTCAAGAGATAGTATTAATCCATCAGTTTCCTGAGGGAAGGGATGGGGGAGTGGAGTCTGATAAAGAAAAGACGATCTTCTCCAGGTCCATTGCCCAGCCTGTCTGATTTCTGCAGCTACCCTGTCAATTATATTAACCTAACCACTTCCCTCTGGGGTGCTGATCCTCAGGAAAGATTTCTCTCAAGCAGTTCCAGGGCTTACACATTCTCAGAAACATTGATCTAGTTTTTCTCTGGTGGAAAAGGCTGAACGGATGTGGAAGGGAAAAAAAATCCACAGGTGGCATAACTTAAGTCCCTTCCTTCTTATTCTGTCCTTAGTAGATACAGAAAAATGACTCAGTGTCCTTTCTCCTTCAGGTCCTGAAAAGCTCTTCCTTTCTCCTTCAGGTCCTGAAAAGCTCTTTTAGATTTCCCTCCACCTTTTTCTGATTTCACTTTTAAGCTCCCTCAAACAAATACAGAACCCCAAACCAGGAAAAGCCACTGCACATCCATGATTCATGGCTCTTGAGGGCTCACCACTAAACTCTGTGCTTTCTTGGCCTCTCTGGAATCTCTCTGGGAGAAGCAAGAATTCAGACAGGGAACACATCAGAGTATGACTCAGGGAGGCTTCAGACAGACCCATCCACGTGACACCTGACTCCTCCTGCCTCTGAGCTGCCCGACATGATCCCTCACGGGTGGCCTGGGCTTCCATGACACGTGGCAGAGGCTTCTCTCTCCCCTCTGGGGGAGGTTGAGGGTGGTCAGGCTGGATTGTCATCCTCACAAATGGTTGGCTGGGGGAAGAGGTCAGTATTCTGGCCTGCCTGCTACAAGTCTGATCTCTGATCTATCTCTGACACTATTGCCCTCCGGGATGTGCCCCTCCTGGTCTCCATGAAGAATATAGATCAAGAAAATAATGATGCTCTTTTTAAAGGAGGATGTGAGGGGTTGGAGAGGGGAGAACTTGGGATTTTATCTCAAGAAGGAGGGGTATCTAGCCTGATACTGGCTGGAGATGGACAGGGACTGAGAGAATGGAAGGAGGCTGAAAGAATAGAGCTGAATAAGGGGTGGGGGAAGGGGAAGAGAGGGGTAAGCTCCCTCTAGACTGTAAACTCACTGTGGGCAGGGAATGTTTTTGTCATATTGTTACGATGTACTCTCCCAAGTGCTTAGAACAGTGCCCCGCACACAGTAAGTGCTCAATAAATATGATTGACGGATTGATTGGAGAGGATGAAGGGGAGAGAGAGGGAGAGGAGGAAGTAAAGGAGAAGACTGAAAAAGGATAGATTTTGGTTTTGACTCTGGATTGGCTGAGCGGGAGAGCCTGCTCTTAAAACCTTGGCAGAGAGAGCAGGAATCCAATTACTCACCTCTCTGACTTCCTGAAGCCAACCCACTTCTGGAAGAAGAAAACTGCAAACGCTCACAACTAAAGAAATGTAGAGTGGGTTCTCTAAGTCCACCAGACATTCCAATTTTTTGCCAGAGGCTCGTTCTTTGGGGGACAATTTTGTTTTTTCTGCTGAGTTTGATTACCCTGTCCTTTTCCTTTGCAGAAATGGCAACAGATGAAGCCCTGCTTTAGGGAGAAGAAATGCTATAACATTCAGGGAGGATTTGGGCCCCTCTCCCTGTCCTATAGGGACAGCAGCTGTTTAAATGGGAAGGAAAAGAGCAGGGAAAGACCCATCTACTAACTTCAGAGTGGAGCAGGGCTGGTTTAATGTAGGGGTTGCAGAAACTGCAGCCCAGAGCCTGGACCTAAAGGCAGGGGAGGGAGTTGGTACTCTGAGACTACAGGATCCTCCACCAGCCTCTCCTCCTTCCTGCCTAATAGTCAAGTAACAATTTCAGCCCCCGGGGGCTGCTGACCAGCACTGCTGGCTACTCCCCAACACAGGAATCCAGTTGGGATTTGGGGAGAGAGGAAGGGAGATATCCAGGCTCCACGGGACATGTCCTGGAATTAAGTTTCCAGGAATAGGGTGGTGTGCTCTGAGCCCTCTACAATCTCACCCAGGCCTGTGGGCCCAACATGATAAGGCAGTGGTGGGGCTGCTCCATGGGCGGGCAAATGGCCAGTCATCTGGGGCCACCTGCTCTGCTCTAACATTCACCTTCTCAGATCCAGGGTCAGACAATGTCAGAGACCACCTAATGTGCCCCCACGCTGGTGCCCCCAGCAGCCCTGGACAAGAGGTACAAGGTGCAGAATGACCTGCCAGGGCCACAGCCCCTCTCGGATACATTGCCCCCTCCCGGATACATTGCCCCCTCCCAAGCCCCACTCCAGAATGGACTGACTTCAAAACCTAAGCCTCCTGAGCCAATCTGATAAGGGGGCAGCTCAGGGAGCAGATTACCTTAGTACAGTGTCCGGCACATAGTAAGTGTTTAACTAATACCTTAATAATAATAACAATTACCTGGAGGGGTGGGCGCATCACCTTCTACACTCCCCCTGCCACCCTCACTCCTGAGTTGGAGCAGATGGAAAGTTGGGTGCTCTGACAGGGAAAGATCTCATGTGCCGTGCCAGCTGCATCTGAACCCTGCCCTCTGGGGCTGCCAACACAGAGCCATCTGGTGAAAAGAAATCCTTCTGCTAGGCCCCTCCTATGATCCTGCAGCCAAGCTCAGGGCCAGGCCTATGGCAGACTCCCACCCCCTCAAAAAACCCTCCTCTGGGAACCAAGAGGCCAGAGCCCAGGACACCCAATGGAGCCCAGACCTTCCCTATGGCTGAGTGGGTCTTGCCAGCTGTTGGAAAGGAGCAATTCAATGACAAGGCATGTAGCATAAAGTAGGGATGTTATCACATTGTGCCATGCACAGCATGAACCCTGGGTTTTACTTTCCTGAGAAATCCTTCACAAAGGTTGACTTTCTAGACTAATCTTGTGCTATACTTTTTTCAAAAAGGCAAATACATTATAATAAAACCAACCTATGTGGGCAGGGAATGTACTTACCAACTCTGTTGTATTGTACTCACCCAAGCACTTAGTACAGTGCTCTGCACAAAGTAAGCATTCAATAAATACTACTGATGATGATGTTGATCTTTTCTCCAA
Organism: Ornithorhynchus anatinus; assembly: GCF_004115215.2. Taxonomy (NCBI): domain Eukaryota; kingdom Metazoa; phylum Chordata; class Mammalia; order Monotremata; family Ornithorhynchidae; genus Ornithorhynchus; species Ornithorhynchus anatinus. The sequence goes on along the minus strand of NC_041749.1, from coordinate 32,842,662 downwards.
GGGGTACAAGTGATTTCAAACACTTCTGTATCTCAAGGTACAGTTAGGTTTTTTTGTTTGTTTTTTATGGTAGTGATTAAGCCCTTACTCTATGCCAGGCACTGCACTAATAGCTGGAGAAAATACAAGCTAATCAGGTTGGACACTGTCCATATCCCACATGGGGCTCACAGTCTTAATCTTTTACAGATTAAGTAACTGAGGCCCAGAGAAGTGAAGTGACTTGCTCAAGGTTACATAGCAGACAAGTGGCGGAGCTGGGATTAGAACCCAGGACCTTCGGACTCTCCACCCTGGGCTCTATCCACTAAGCCATGCTTAGTTTGGGAGAAGCCACACTGCTTGATGCTGCAAGGAGCATCTACACAGTACAGCCCCCCAATAGCTTCCATTCCAAATCCTAGACCTGTCACTCTGTGAGCCCCAGTTTCCCCATCTACAAAATGGACCTGAGGGTCTCTTCCCTATTAACACTCCACAAAAACTGTGGGAAGTTTCTTTAAACAGAATATTGAAAAATCACTTATACCGCTTCAGAGAAAGGTTTGTGTTATTCTCAGTTTAATTTCGTTCTTCGGTTTAATGGTCCTGGAATATTCCATGCTGGTGAAAAACAAAAACAAGCTGCCTACTGAGGAGCCATTTGGTTCAGGGTCTAATGATAGGTAAAGAGAAATGCTAGATTTAGTCCGAACAGAAACTACAGGATAGAGTCTCCACTACTGTCTGTAGAAAGGCTCCTGTCACTAATAAGACCATTGGTAAGGGAGGGAGAGGCAAGACTGGATGGGCACTGGCTTACCTCGGGCCATCCATCTCCCTCATTTCCTGAGCCCACATGAGTGGGTTAATGGAATCTTGGCGAAGTACCTATCGGACAGGGATTGGTCCTCTATTCGGTAAACACATTATGGAACGTGTCTGCTAATTCTGTTGTACTATACTCTCCCGAGTGCTTGGTACAATACTCTGTGCATAGTAATCACTCAATAAATACTATCGATCAATTGACTGATTCTCTGTCCATCCTTTTTTCACTTCACAGCACATAACAGCTACTGAGACTCCTCCAGCCCCCAGTCACTGGGTGAAGCTATATTGTTGTGTTGTAATCAATGGTATTTACTGAGGGCTAAGTGAATAGCACTGTTTTAAGCATTTTGGAGAGTACAAGAGAATTAGCAGACACGTTCCCTGCCCATAATGAGTTTATGGTCTCCTCTCCCAAGTACTTAGTACAGTGCACTGCACACAGTAAGCATTCAGTATGATTAATTGATTGATTGAAAATTCTGAGTCTCAGAGGCTTCTTATCTCTCCTCCCGTTTCATTGCTCTATTTCCCTGAAAAACTTTCAAGCTGGAAAGAGGTCCAAACCTGATCCTTCCCATTCCTTCTCTCTACAAAAGGAATATTCCCTCATCTGAAGACAAAGGCCAGATCCTTAGTCACTTTTTAATGCACCAGCCTAGAGTCCCAAGAAATCCCACTCCCAACAGATTAAATTCCTGGCTGTAGATGAAAACTGGGGTGGACACTAAGGAATGGCCCCTTCTAGAGCCAGATCCCTCCTTGGCAAAGGATGGGCCCACTGTCTAATCCTGGGCCTCTCCAGCCTTTGGTTTCTGTGACTCACACATGGAAAGTCTGTCTAAGCGGGGATGTATTTTTCACAGGATGAGAAAGCCTCAGAACACCCCCTGCCCCCCCCCCTTCCATTTCTGGAAACTTCCACAGAACCAAGCTGGCCTGTTAGGTGTCCAAGCTGGCCTATTAGGTGTTTAGGAGGGCTCTACCCAAGTTGATGGCCTTGGGGTCAGGTCTGGGCAGCTCCCTTGCTCGCCAGGATTTTGAATTTGCCCTCCCGGCAAGAAGCAGGCCAAGGCCCCCCAGACCTATTTCCAGAGTTAGTTTGCAGTGCAAAATCTGTCAGCTCTATAAACTGTCCTTTTGCATCTCATTTGACTGTTTTCTTCCCCTCCCCATCTGCTTTTAGAAAAGCAACTGAATAGCTTCAGTCTCCCCAGCAGTGTTTGAAGCCAACGTTGGGGCCTGCCCAGCCTGCTGGGGAACAGAGAGCAAGCAAAGGCTCCTCCTCCTGCCTCCGCCGTACTCTCCTCTACGCCTCTGCATTCCTCAGCGCTAGGGTGTTGCTGACTTTTATTTTTAACTTATCCCTGGCCAATACCCCAGAGCCACCCAGAGAAAAATACCCAGCTCTTAGGACACGGTGGGTGATAGCTCCACTCTTCTGCCATATCTATAAATGAAACCTGTTTGTTCTGTGGCGGGGATTGCACCACTGGTCACACCCACTGGGTTTGGGGAGGGTGAGTTGGTGCCTTTTGAGGAAGGCTGGGTGTTGACTGTTTTAACGTGGCAAGCCAAGGGGGAGGCTAGACCCCACTGCCTGATTTTATCTCTTTTGCCATAAGTCAGGCAGAGAGTCCAGACACTGCAGACCAAGACACTACTCAAACTGGCGGATAGAGGAGGTGGGTGATCAGGCTGTTAGAATGAAGGGAATGGAATCAGATCCTTAGAGCCTTTCCCTTAATTAGAATTGCTTTCACCTATTTTTTTAATGGTATTTCTTAAGCACTTACTATGTATTAGACACTGGACTAAGCACTGGGGTAGATACAAGATAATTGGCTTGGATGCAGTCCCTGTCCCATATGGGGGCTCACAGAATCCCCATTCTACAGACAAGGAAACTCAGGCACAGAGAAGTGAAGTGACTTGTCCTTGGTCACAGAGCAGATGTGGCAGGGTCAGGATTAGAACACAGATCCTCTGACTCCCAGGTCTATGCTCTATCAGGCTACACTGCCTCTCTGTTGAAAATATGGTGGCAGGGGAGCAAGAAGAGGGTAGAAATGACAGCATCCAGGATGAATAAAAACTCAGAGCTTTCTCATGTTCCCAAGTTTTGGGAGAACTTTAACATCAGTTCCCAGTGAATTTCTGAAAGGGGATGACTAGCTTTCTCCGCAATGCTACAGACCTGGGAAGTCCTGTTATTGGCTACTGTGATTTCCCCAAAGCCTTGCCCTGAGCCCTTAGCTGAAAACTCAGCAACTCCAATTCCTTGTGAGAACAATTCTCCACCACCCCAATAAGAGCTTGGTAGGCATTAGTTTTCAAGGAGGTTCCCGACTCCAGGGTATCATCTTGGGCAGTGATAAGGCAGGGATCCAGAAAGTCCAGTATCGGATCTTATCACGCCTTGTTAATTAAAAGCATTTGAGTGCTTACTGTGTGCAGAGGACTATAGTAAGCACTTGTGTAGCTCTGATTATTAGCCAAGTGGGCTACCTCTGGTGCTCTCTGATGTGTAATGATATGGGATGATTGGCACTAGCATTGAATTTGGCAAGTATTTCATGCTTTGACTGGGGGCAGTCATATAATTTTTGGTATAGTCATATCCATATTCATACACTGACCCACTAAAACCTTCCCTCAGGGAATGAGGGGAGCAGGGAACCCAGCTGATTTCAGATGGATGGGGACCAGTTGAATCATCCTCAAGTGGAAGTAATAGGGGCAGAATTTTTAAACACTGAAAACATTGATGGTGGGAAGAGGAAATTCAGTCACTTCTGCCAGTTAATCAGCACCAGATCCACAGTTAATCCCAAAACATTCATTTTGACCCACATCTGAGGAGGCCTGAGAATATTTGGGTCTCTGCTTAAGGGAATCCAAAACAGAAGGGTGTAAAGTGTAGGCATATTGTCCCTGTAATAGTATCACCATATAGAATTCCTAGAGCTGGAAGGGACCTGAAAAGTGATCTAGTCTATCTCCCTGATATCAGGCAGAACAACACTAAAACCAACTTAAGTCAAAGAGAGTCTATTCTGCTTTGCAGGTCCGTCGGCAAAAGACTCTCACTTCCCTCAGCTATTAAATTTCCTTTGGCACCAAGCAGAATCAAGGGCTCTATGTCCAACGTGGAATGCTCTTTTGGAAAGTGGGAGGGTTGGCTGGATTTTTCTGAGGTGCTGCCTCCAGAGCCTCACCATGTTATTAAAAGCAATAAATCATACCAGTACCCTAGACAGGAAGAAAAGCAGGTCTCCTCAATCCAGTCTTTTCCATCTGTCTGAGAGGAGCAGGCAGTGGGAGAAAGGTCCCAGGCCCAAGCCAAGAGCCTGGTAGCCTTATGAGAATAGGTGTCCCAGCTACAACCTCCTCTTTTCATTTACCCACAGGATTGGAACCCCGGGTTTGGCAGGCTATGCTGGGGGTTGAGAGAGGGAATAAATGGGGAGACCTAAGGGGGCAGAGCCCCTCTCTTCAGCTGTAAACTGGGGAACCTACACGCCTGTGGATTAGAGAGCTGAGCCAGCTATTTGTCTCTTCTCCATTTTACTCTGCCTGTAGAGACAGCTGGCCCCTGGCTTGTGCAGTCAGATCTTCCCCTGTAAATTGGCCCTGCCCTCACTCTTTTTTCTAATGGTATTTGTTAAGTGCTTACGATGTCTCAGGAACTGTACTAAGCACTGGGGTAGATACACGTTAATCAAGTTGGATATAGTCCATTTTCCACATTCTTAATCTCCATTTGACAGATAAGGTAATCAAGGCACTGAGAAAGGAAGTGACTTGCCTAAGGTCACACAGCAGACAAGTGGCAGAGCCATGATTAGAACAGCTGTGGTTATAGAGCTCTGCAGCACTCAGAAGGGAACTACAGATAGCATGGCCCAGTGGAAAGAGCATGGCCCTGGGAGTCAGGACACCTGGGTTCTTCTGGGCTCCACCACTTGTCTGCTGCGTGACCTTGGGTGAGTCACTTCACTTCTGGGTACCTCAGTTTCCTCATCTGTAAAATGGGGATTAATTCCCACTCCCTCTTACCTTAGACTGTGAGCCCCATGTGAGCCAGCATCCAGCTTAATGATCTTGTATCTACTCCAGTGGTTAAAAGATAGTAAGTGCTTAAGAAGTACCATAAATTACCACCTTTTTTTTTTCCAGTGGGTGATTTAAATCCCAGCCTGGGCCACTTAGATCTCCTGATACCTAGGGAAGATGGCAGCAGATGAACACTAAGAGTTCCATTATATTATACTCTCCCAAGCACTAATACTCTGCACATAATAAGCACTCAATAAATACCATTGATTGATTGCACCTGGAGGGAACCTGTGAGGTCCTTGGCTTAAGAAGGCTTCATTCTGTTGTAATTTTTCCTCAGAACCACTTTTAAGAAGGAAGAAGAAAACTCAAAGGTATTAGGAGTGGGCTTTCCTATAGCAGCAGTGGGACAGGACTTGGACTGCAGCACCAACATTTCTGGGGGCTTGTGGGAACATCAGTACTAACCTTTGGACTTATCTAATTGGAAATCCCCTTACCCTGGAAACATGGGGGAAGGCTGGGCTGGGGAAATGGCCCTAATTGGCAGCTGGGTTGCTTTGAGAAAATCTGAGACACAGTAATTACAGGAGATTGGTTCTAATTAAGAGATAATGCCAGCGAGAGAGTGCAGTGACCCAAAGAATGGGCTTCTGCCACCCAGGAGACTTGGTTTTAATCACCAAGCAGGAGGGAGTCATGGGAGGGAACCTCTAACCCTGTGTGCTACCCCAGTCCCCAGTGCTTTATTTCCATTGCCCCAAAGGATGGAGATGGATTTATTCTTTCTGTCTCCTGGGCAACGCTGGCACAAGGAAGGGGCAGTCGGTCGCTGAATGGGGGCTGGTAGAGACCAGCTTAAGCAGGCCCTGATGAAAGCTTCCCACATCAGAAAACCACTTAATTCATAAAACTGTAACAAGGAATCAGCAAAATCCTTGCTGTCTTTCATCTATTTAAGCACTAATTACATCACTGGTTCTACTTCCCCTATTTCTGGGTGGCTCAAATTGGGTTTTCTATCACTCACTCAACACATCCCCATGGAGTAAGGATTGGAAAGCTCTGGGCAGCCAAATAGACGGGAGGACATGTCAGATCTTTAGCTCTGCCCTTGACCAAGTTAAATTGCCTTGCTTTTTAAAATTTTGAAAGGCATTTGTTTAGCGCTTTCTACGTGTCAGGCACTGGACTAAGTACTGGGGTAAAACACACTAATCAGGTTGGACACAGTCCATGTCCCACATGGGAGTCACAGTCTTAATCCCCATTTTACATATGAGGTAATTGAGGCCCAGAGAAGTGAAATCACTTGCCCAAGGTCACCCAGCAGACAAGTGGCGGAGCTGGGATTAGACCCCAGGTCCTTCTGACTCCCAGCACCATGCTCTATCCACTAGGCCACGCTGCCTCTTCTCATTGAGTTTCATGTTCGCTATGTAAATGGAGATGGCATTGGTCTTTCACTGTCCCCAGAGAATGAACAATTGAATGCTGGGCATCTTGCCAAGTTTTAGACTGTGTCCCTAAGAACAGGGCAGTATGCAGCTCACATTTAAGAGGCACGTGGACTCCTTCAGGCCATGAGAGTGCCCCCTCAGGCACTGGGTAGACAATTACCAAGGGCAAAGCAAGGGTTCACTGCCTCAGAAGCTGCTTCATGCCAAGCACTTGAACAGGGCAGAGCTGGGGGCTCTGGTGGGGCAGCACCAAAGCAGCTTCCATGTTCATTACCATAAGATTAGTTAGAAAGAACAAAGGGGGTGGGGGGCTTCCTATTGCATGCTTGCATTCCCAAAGCCCCATGCAATAAGCACTGAACTCAGGGCTCCCGTCAGAGCCATGGGGTGGAAACATCTGATTTCTCTCCCCCGCCCACCCCCGAATCCCGGGGCCTAGTGATGGATATGGGGGTGGAAGAGGGATCCATCAGGCTACTGGAAGTGGAGGAAGGAAACAAAAGATCTTTAATGACCACTCTCTGAGGCCTTCAGACCAGTCCTCTGGCTTGTTGAATGCCTCTTCCCTTAACCCTTCCCCTGCAGAACAAAGAATGAGCATGGCCCAGCGGATAGAGCATGGGCCTGGGAGTCAGAAGGACCTGGGTTCTAATCCCATCTCTGCCACCTTTTGTATGACCTTGAGGAAGTCACTTATCTTCTCTGCACCTCTTTTACTTCATCTGTAAAATAGGGATTAAAACTGAGCCCCATGTGGGATATGGACTGCATCCAACCAACTAGCTTTTATCTACCCCAGTGCTCAGAAAAGTGACTGGCACATAGGAAGCACTTATATACCATAAAAAAAACAAAAAAAACCCACAAATCTCTTGAGCCAGGTCTCCACTGGCAAACCAAAATGGAGACGAGGTACAGAGATACAGATGTCTGACTCTCATGAATATTTAGTTTACACAATCTGGATAATAACCTCAACGGTCCACTTCCTTGTGTTAAAGGACAGCTAATCCCAGGGATACCAGTATTGGGTTTGGACCTGAGGAATAGGCCTCAGCTTGGATCAGAACCCTAGAGACACGTTAACGGAGTCGTGATGAAAGAGACTGCATCCTGGTGGCTGGGAGACAGACTTGCCTGGGAAGACTGACAGCCTCATTTTCCCTCACTAGACCAAGGCTTGAAATAGGAACCTGGGTGTAATACGGGACAGGATGTGCCAAAGGCAGCATCATCGCAGGCCCGGGGAGGCTTGGCAGAAGCCCCATTCTGTCTCCACTACCCTTAATTTGATATTCTGCTGTTTTGGGCTCCAAGAGATCGACACATCGACAAACAAAACTGGTGGCTAGCTCAGACCACAGTCATCAAAACAAGTTTGAATGCAGCCAGGAACCAAAATGCAGTTTATGGATTTAGTCTAGTACTTTCCCTATCTTGGTGATCTCACCGCAGTAGTTTTGGTTCAAAGAGAGCCAATCTGCCATGCTGGCTCTCAGGGACGTCAACTCCCCAATCAGACTTTTATACCTGGCTAGCTGATGATAGTCAAGCTGAGCGGGTGTGGAAAACAAAGCACAGGTGCCCACTCTCCTCCTCTGACTGGAGAAGGCCACCGAGAAATCTAGACTCCCGGGCTTGAGAGTCAGAGGTCATGGGTTCTAATCCCCTCTCTGCCACTTGTCAGCTGTGTGACTTTGGTCAAGTCACTTAACTTCTCTGGGCCTCAGTTCCCTCATCTGTAAAATGGGGATTGAGATTGTGAGCCCCACGTGGGACAGGGGCTGTGTCCAACCCGATCTGCTTGTATCCACCCCAGCGCTTAGTATAGTGCCTGGCACATAGTTAAATGCTTAACAAATAATTATTATTAGACGTAACAGGTTAGATGGAGCACGGCCCAGCTGAGGCCAGGGAATGGGGGAAAGAAAGGATCGGGGACATTTTCCAGCCAGAAATCGCTCCATTTTATTGTCTGCCAGGGGGAGAACACACAGGTGCTTGCAACAAGCAGGTGATTTTGGTTCAGTATTTCCCTTCCACCTCTTCTTCCCACGTGAAGCAGGAGTGCTGAGGTCACCGACAGTGGGTCTTCCGGAGACGTGTAAATAAGGCCATCTTCTCACTGAAGCCATGTTGAGGCTCCTGCAGGCACAGGGTAAGGAGGGAGGGAAAAAAAGAAATGGATAAGCTGGGGAGGGGCGCCCTCTGCTGTGTACAGCACCAGAAACAGCAGAACCACCCCCCTCTCCTTCACTGCTGGCCACCTCATCTCTGGCCTCACGTCTCACCTACACTATGAGGTCCACACTCCGCGTACCCTACCAACTTGCATTTCCAACCTCACCTTCCAACTCTACACCAACTCTTCTGCCACCAAACACCCACTCACCCCTGTACCCACAGCCTGGATCTCTCCCTGGCCCCAATCGGCCAGGCTGCAGTTCTCCCCACACTCCTAAATTCCCAACGCTTCCTGGAAGTCTTACTTGATGAATTCACCACACTCCAGCTTCATCAGGCAACATCCACCCACAGCAATTATTTATAAAATTATTAGCTATTTCATCCTGACACATCTGCACTACCACCTCTTATCATTTTGTATGTCCCCCTGCTCCCTCTATTTGTAAATAATCTCCACCTGTTCCCTGAGGGCAGTGAACTTGGGAACCGCTACTGCTGTACTTAATGGAGTGCTTATTTCAGGGGCTTGTCACCAACTTTATGGATTATCTTTTTCTTTGATCCCCCCTTCCTCCTCATGTCCCTATTTTGGGCAAGCTGTTGCTTCTTGAGGGTGGACAGAGGAACCAGAGAAAAGTGGAACACAAACTAGTCTCCTTGTGAACCATTCTGAGGGGAATAAAAAAGCTTTCTGGAGGAAGAAGTTCAATCTTTGGCTCAAACGGTGCTCTTGGAAAATCTGTCCCTTTCAATTTCCTCAGCACCTCTCTTCCAAAACCCTGCTAAAAGGTTTTCAAGTCTTCTCTGCATTCTTCCTTGCTGCTTCTCCACTTTCTTCAATATTTACATTATAAGCAGGTTACCCTTTTTTCTCACCATCCAACCCCCCCACCCCCCAACCACCTGCATTTCTTAGTTTAGCATAGGTATCACCCTGCTTTCTTGTTCAAAGTTCCAACTTTTCAGAGCCATGGTTTATGAGAATTGACAGAGGATGTTAGAAGGGTCTGAATCACAGAAGAGGAGATAAAATGTACAAATAGAGAAATTAAAGAACGGCTATCATCACTCCTGGAATAAACCAGCAATCAAATGTATCTGGCAGATAACAAGGGGCCAGGGAATTTTAAACATGGTTTTATAAAGTGTTAACCAAAATAGAAAAATCTCATTTGCTCCCTAAAAGAATGGTGGGCCTTTAATAAAAAAAGGGCTACTCCATTCAAACATATAGGATCTATCTCTAAAATCACCCTTTCAGAAGGCTGGAAAAAAAATTACAGTGCAATGCCTAAGAGCTACCATTATTTTGATAGCCGCCTCTCTAACTGGGGATCTGTGAGACTAAACTCCGACGTTATCGAAGCTTCACTTTCAACCTGGGATGACCAAAGTGCTATTCCATGTGAAACTATTACTACTGAAATATCCCAATCAATGACTCAGGTGATAGAAAAGAGAATGCTCAGCTAAAATCTGCAGAGATCTGCAGAGCCTGCCAGTGGTAAGACAGAGATGGTGAAGCAGCAAGCTGGCAGCGGCAAGGAACAATATGGCCTAATGGACAGAGCACAGGCCTGAGAGTTAAAAGGATCTGGACTCTAATCCCAGCTCCACCACCTGTCTGCTGTGTGACATGGGGCAAATCACTTAACTTCTCTGGGCCACACTTCCCTCATCTGTTAAATGGGGATTAAGATTGTGAGTCCTATGTAAGAGAGGGACTGTGTCCACTCTGATTAGCTTGTATCTACACCAGAGCTTAGCACATTGTCTGGCACACAGTAAGTGCTTATAAAGGTGGTCCCCGGGCCACATAAAGCCTTTAAGATGCTTTGGTAGCTTGCTAGCTTTAGATCCTCCTGGCCTGTAGATCTTACTACTACTCAAAGTTTTCTTTTGGGGAGCCTCACTGATTCCACTCCAAAGACAGACTTCTCCTCCAAGACCAGGCTTTTAAAAGCCACACTGAGTTACACAGCTCAGTCAAAGCCCAAGCAGCCCACCTTGGTCCATTCTGCCGGCCAGGATTGGGGCCCAGCCCATCAGCCTGGCCATGGCTACTTGGTTCCCAGGTAGGTGGTGGTCTTCCCGGTCTTCTTCAGTGTCTCCAGGAGTGTTTCCACACTATGCTCCGAGTCAACAGACACCTTCTTGTTGGGCAAGTCGATATCGAACTGGACCCCTGCAGTTTTGGGAGGAGAAGAAGTGATGATGGTTGAGGGTTAGGGTTTCCACATCAGCAGGTCCCAATCTTCCTCCCGATCCCCAGATGCCACCCAAAGTGAGCAAGGAAGAACCTCCCACCCCCACCCTGTACTTCTCCTGGCTCCTCCTCAGGAATCCAAATGTCTCCCTTACTTCCTCATTCACTCCCAACAGGTCCTGCAGGCTTAGTGTTGGTTATTACTTTACTGGACCTGGCTGCCAACAAAAAGTCGATGCTGCTGGGGAGGGAGAGAGCCTCATACCCGAGCCTCACAACCTCACACCTGGTCACACCCGACCAGACTGGGATTAATCATTTAAATACAACGGTTTTGAGGGAAGAGCTGGAAAGGTTCTCCAGCCCAAGGGAAGAAGCAATAGGTTCCTCCGGAGAGAAATTAACACCACACAGTCCAGTTGTAGACAAACTGGAATTTCCATTAAAAACTACAACAAAGTTGAGCACGATTCAAACTTTTAACATCCTCCAACACCCTTTCCTGCTGATCTCTTGCCCCCTAATGAACTGGACACTTACTTTATTGAAGAAATTGATACCTCTAGTTATGAGCTCCTTAAGATCTCCTGTGTTCCCTCCTCCTCAAGTCTTCCATCTTTCCCAGCCATATCAAGAGGAGATTAATCAGTCAATGGGATTCATTGAGTGTTTACTGTGTGCAAAGCACCACACTATACTCTTGGGAGAGTACAATCCAACAGAGTTGGTAGACACGTTCCCTCCCCACAGCAATCTTGCAGTTTACAGATCTCGTCTCCTCTCAAAATCTACCCCAGCAACTCTGACCCCTTTATCAAAACACTTGCCCCATCCCTTCTCCACTCCCTGACCACCATCTTCAACTGTTCTGTTACTGATGGCTTCTTCCAAACATGCTCAGGTATCCCCTATCCTAAAAAATCCTCCCTTGACTCCAGTTATCGCCCCATCTCCTTCCTACTATTTCTCTCCAAACTCCTTGAAGCATTGTCTACACTCACAACTTCCACCTCCTCTCCTCCAATTCTTTCCTCTACCTTCTCTGATCTGGCTTTTAACCCCTTCAGCCTATGGAAACTCCCCCCTCTAAGATCACCAGTGACCTTCTTCTTGACAAATTCACTCCATCTTAATCCCCTTTAACCGCTCAGCTTGATCTCATCCATTTCACCACTCACCCCCTTGCCCACATCCTCCCTCTGGCCTGAATCTACCTCCCCCATCATATACGACAGCTCACCACTCTGCCCCCTTTCAAGCTCCTTGTGGGCAGGGAATGTGTCTGTTGTATTCGTATACTCTCCCAAGCACTTAGTGTAGTGCTCTGCATACAGTGTGCTCAGTAAATATGACTGACTTGAAAGTCTTATTAAAATCACATCTCCAAGGGGGCTTCCCCAACTAAATCCTCACTTCCCTTGCTCCCTATCAACCAGTGGTATTTATTGAGCACTTACTGTGTGCAGAGTCCTGGACTAAGTGCTTGGGAGAGTAAAAGAGAGTTGTTAGACACAATCCCTGCCCTCGAGGAGCTTACAATCTTGACTCACTTTGCCGACTGCATGGGGCCAGCCCCAAAACAGAAGAGGCCGTGGCCCTGATCCAGCTTGCCTCAGCTAAGTGAGGCCTGACTCTGGGTCTGCTGTAGCATTTCAATCGGTATCCTTTAAATCCATGATATTCATCCCCACCATAGCACTTATGTAGATAACAGTATTTTAATTCTGTCTACCCCCTAGACTGTAAAGCTCCTTGTGGACAGGGAACATGTCTACCAACTCTGCTGCATTACAATCTTCCAGGTGCTTAGAACAGCACTCCGCACACAGTAAATACAACTGATTGAACAATCCAATTGGTAGACATGATCCCTGCCCTCAAGGGGCTATCAGTCTAGTGGGGAAAGCCTTCCACACTGCTTCAAAGGTACAGGTCCTTAGTCAAGGCGATCCCACAGCCTCATTTGGTAATCTACTCAGGTGACCAAAAAAAACCTCTTTGCATGATAGACTTCCTTATTTCTTACCAAAATCCCTCATGTTACAGCTATCAATCTCTAGATTGTGAGCTTATTGTGGGCAAGGAAAGTGTCTACCAACTCTGTTGTATTGTCCTCCCCCAAGCAGTTAGTATAATGCTCTGCACATAGTAAGCACTCAAATACCACTGATGATGAAGATGATCAAGCTGGTCTTCTCACTTGATCCCCAAGGGAAATGGAAACTGCTTTAGCTCCTTTTAAAAAGCAGCATAAGGGGCCGGGCTTGGGCAGAGATTAACAAATGGTCCAAGACCAGAGTCGGGTACCTCTTCAATGATGATACTTTTTGAGCATTTCCTGTGAGCAGAACACTGTAATAAGCACTTTCCCTTTCCTCAGAGAGAAGATCTTCTAAGCTCTTGCAGTTTCATGTGGGACTTCAGTTTTAGGAACCAGCTGGCCCCGGGCAATTCTTCTCCTCCTCTCCATTCTTCCCACACCAAGGAAGATGGCTCATTTCCACTCCATAGCTAGTGGTTAGTCTTCTAGGAATGTGTCTAATTGTTCTATTGGACTCTCCCAATTGCTTAGTACAGTGCTCTGAACACAGTAAGTGCCCATAAATACATTTGAATGAATTAATTGAATGACTCCAGCAGTTTCTTCCAGGCACACCTAGGAAACAACCCCACAGCTGCCTCTTTCCACATAATGGTATTCTGTTGGCTTTTGGGGGGGGGGGGAGGTTAAAGTTGCAGCTTTGAAGTGGAAAGCCACCCACAGAAAGCCTGAATCTCTGCCAGTCAGGGCCAAAGCCTGGGGAATACAGCAACTGCCCCCCGGGCCTGGAGCAACAAACTCTAGAATATATGACTCAGAGCTGGAAGGGCCCTCCAAGCTACCTCAGTCATAAGATCGGTGGTGATGGAAAAATATGCTCTAATGTAGCTAAAATGACTGTTCATTCATTCAATAGTATTCATTGAGCGCTTACTATGTGCAGAGCACTGTACTAAGCGCTTGGAATGAACAAGTCGGCAACAGATAGAGACGGTCCCTGCCGTTTGACGGGCTTACGGTCTAATCGGGGGAGACGGACAGACAAGAACAATGGCAATACATAGAGTCAAGGGGAAGAACATCTCGTAAAAACAACGGCAACTAAATAGAATCAAGGCGATGTACAATTCATTAACAAAAATAAATAGGGTAAAGAAAATATATACAGTTGAGCAGACGAGTACAGTGCTGAGGGGACGGGAAGGGAGAGGGGGAGGAGCAGAAGGAAATGGGGGGAAAAGAGGGTTAAGCTGCAGAGAGGTGAAGGGGGGGTGGTAGAGGGAGTAGAGGGAGAAGGGGAGCTCAGTCTGGGAAGGCCTCTTGGAGGAGGTGAGTTTTAAGTAGGGTTTTGAAGAGGGGAAGAGAATTAGTTTGGTGGAGGTGAGGAGGGAGGGCGTTCCGGGACCGCGGGAGGACGTGGCCCAAGGGTCGACGGCGGGATAGGCGAGACCGAGGGACGGTGAGGAGGTGGGCGGCAGAGGAGCGTGCGGGGTGGGCAGCAGAAAGAAAGGAGGAGAGGTAGGAAGGGGCAAGGTGACGTAGAGACTTGAAGCCTAGAGTGAGGAGTTTTTGTTTGGAGCGGAGGTTGATAGCCAACCACTGGAGGTGTTTAAGAAGGGGAGTGACATGCCCAGATCGTTTCTGCAGGAAGATGAGCCGGGCAGCGGAGTGAAGAATAGACTGGAGTGGGGCAAGAGAGGAGGAAGGGAGATCAGAGAGAAGGCTGACATAGTAGTCTAGCCAGGATATAACGAGAGCCCGTAGCAGTAAGGTAGCCATTTGGGTGGAGAGGAAAGGGCGGATCTTGGTGATATTGTAAAGGTGAAACCGGCAGGTCTCGGTAACAGATAGGATGTGTGGGGTGAACGAGAGAGACGAGTCAAGGGTGACACCGAGATCGCGGGCCCGAGAGACGGGAAGGATGGTCGTGCCGTCCACGGTGATAGGGAAGTCTGGGAGAGGACCGGGTTTGGGAGGGAAGATGAGGAGCTCAGTCTTGCTCATGTTGAGTTTTAGGTGGTGAGCCGACATCCAGGTGGAGACTGTTGTGCTCATGTACTTTTCAGCTTGCTCTAGACTTCATTTCTAATTTGCCGCTATCATTTCTTCCTATTCTCTAATCCTTGTAAATTGCTGTTCCTTTATGTTTTCTTGTCTTCCCATTTAAATTGTTAGCTCCCTTGAGGACAGGAATGGGGCCTATTTCTTCTGCATATTTCCTGAGCATCCAGGACAGTGATCTGCACCTCTATCATCACTCCCACTCATTATCAGCATCCACTGCAAGTGCCGGTATTGATGATGATAATAATAATCATAGGTAAGCGCTTACTATGTGCCAAGCACTTTGCTAAGCACTGGAATCAACACAACACAATTAGATCAGACACAGCCTCCATCTTACATATGGATCACAGGCTATGGGGAAGACAGAACAGTCACTGAATCCCCATTTTACAGGTGAGGAAACTGAGGCACAGAGGTTAAGTGACTTTCTTGCCCAAGATTACATGACAGACAAGTGGTAAAGATGGGGATTAGAACCCAGGTATCCTGGCTCCCAGCCCTGTGCTATTTCCACTAGGCTGGGGTGCTTCTCTAAGAAACTAAGTCTCTAAGTTTGGCAGGCTCAGGCGAGCTGGTAGTTTGTGGCAATGAGGCAGTGAGCGGGGCAATGGAAGCTGCTTTCTTTCCAGACTGAGACCAGAAGACTTTGGTTCCAAGGTCTTATACTGCCTTGGACTCAATCCAGGAATGAAAGTCAGTTTCATGTTTTTAATGCTTTCCCTGTTCCCCACCAGCCTAGAACCATGAAATGCCAGGTTTTCCCGACCAACAGCCAGGATGGTCAGTTACAGCTTATTTTTTGTGCTGTTTGGCCACATCATCAGACTGTACAGTTAACACACTTGTGATTCTTTGTTCTAACCAGGAACCAGAATGGCAGTATGGTTGTGCGGGTACGTCCACTGGCTTGGCCATCTACTCGGAAAACTTCCAACTTAATTTTATTTGTATCCTGGAGGTTGACATGGCATTACTTTTCTCTTTCCTTTTTTAAAATGGTATTTGTCACTTCCTATATGACAGGCACCATACTAAGAGATAGGGTAGATACAAGTTAATCGGGTTGGACACTGTCCCATGTGAAGCTCACAGTTTAATCCCCATTTTACAGCTGAGGTCACTGAGGCAAAGAGAAGTTAAGTTGACTTGCCGAAGCTCACAAAGCAGACAGTGGCAGAGCCAGGATTAGAACCCAGCTCACTGAAATTAAGTGAGAGCCCTATGTCAGAAGGGTGTAAGAAAGGGGGAGCGATCCAATGACCCAAAGACAGACCGTTAGTGCCCAGGAGATTCTATCAGGGTCTGTTCCAATGTGTGTCCAAGCTCACCCTGCAAGAGCAGTCCCAGACAGGCTTCCCAGCTCCACTCACCTCCAAGCTTATTGAGGACCCGAGTGACCGCGTTAGAGCAGCCTTCGCACGTCATGTCCACAGAGAATTCATGCTTCTGAAACCAAAAAGAGAGAGATTTTAGATGCTCCATTCTATAGAGAGTGAATGGAAGGGAGGGAACAAGACACATCTGACTCCAGCCCTGGGAAGTAGGAAATTCCCTTTTGCTGGTGGGATTGGAAGAATGGGATATCTTGGGCTCATCCTCTGAGAGATCAGTCCTTCAGGAAAACTGTAAAGAGCCTCCAAGAGAGTAGCATTTTGGGATGTTCAAGAAAGATTAATTAATCAATGGTATTTATTGAACATTACATGTGCTAAGCACTTAGGAGAGTAAAATACAACAGAAGTGGTAGAAATGTTCCCTGCCCATAGCAGGGGCCTGGGAGTCAGAAGATCTGGGCTCTGCCACATTCTGTTTTGTGACCTTGGGAAAGTCATTTCACTTCTCTGTGCCTCAATTACCTCATCTGTAAAATGGGGATTCAATACCTGTTCTCTCTCCTATTTAGATTGTGAGTCCCATGTGGGACAGGGATGATGCCCGACCTGATTACCCTGTATCTATCCCAGTGCTTTGAACAGTGCTTGATGCATAGTAAGTGCTTAATAAATACCATAAAACCAAACAAAAGAAACAAAGGGGAGAAGTCCCAAGTTTGACTATTTATTTTATTCTATGGCACTGCTCTAAGCAATGGGATAGATACAAAGTAATCAATTTGGACACAGTCCATGTCCCCATTGGGGCTCACAGTCTTAATCTTTTACATATGAGGTAACTGAGGCCCAGAGAAGTGAAGTGACTTGCCTAAGGTCACATGCCTTGCCTTTGATAAGACTCTATCATCCCAGCCAAAGAATGGTCTTGAGCATTTCCAGTAAGAGATTCTACAATTTCCCTCAGCATTGCCTTCCAAAGTCTCACAGCCCCTTCCATGTCAAGAAATTCTCCCAAATCTCTTTTGCTGCAGTTTTACATCCCTTCCCTCCAGGTTTCTCACCTAAGCAGTTGAGTACTTATTCCCCTTCTCCCAGTGGCATATATGTGCCTAACTTTTAATTCTGTTGTTTCCTCCTATTGGTAATAAATTTTTAGTGGCTGTCTCCCCAGCTACATTTTAAGCTCCTTGAGGGGAGGGATCATGTCTACCAACTCTACTGCACTCTCCAAATTGCACAGTGTAGTGGTTTGCACAGAGTTAGTGCTCAATAAATGGTACAGACTAATAGAATGACTCAAAATGCTCAGGTTTGGCATTTGCTAACCCAGGTGAGGTTCTGATCTAAGCAAGCCAGTAATTAAGTTGTAACGGTATAGCTGGGTTCTAATCTCAGCTCTGCCACTTGTCTACTGTGTGATCTTGAGCAAATCACTTAACTTCTTTGTGCCTCAATTCATCTGGACAAAGCCCGGGCCTACCTACTACAGGGGGCCCACAACAGAAAAACTCTTCTGTAGGTTCTCTCAGGAGTGGTAGGCCTCTCTCTTCCCCCTTTATTTGTGCGAGCCAAACAATTTGCTGAGGGCCTGGTGGTGGGCAGTGGCTGGACCTTTGTTCTGCCTGCTCTGAAAAACCATACCCTCCTCTCTAGGAGAATGCAAACAGTGAGGTGAACTCTCCCCTTCTTTTGGAAGCCAGGGACAAGAGCTTTGTGTGCATTTCTGCTTTCTGCATTGGTAGAAGCTGAAAGTGTGCACAGATCTCCCCTGTGGAGGCCTCTAAGATTCCAGGAATGATTGCAAACTGGCTAGGGCAGGAGGTTATTGCTGCCATCCCTCTAACTTTATTAGGCAAAGTCCTATTTACATTAAATACAAGACACTGCTGTCAGGAAACCACAGGGGTCAGGAAAGACCATTACTCTCCTCCCCTTCAAGACAATTACTCTCTTCCAAGGGGCCTTCCCTGACTAAACCCTCTCTTCCTTTTCTTCAGCTCCCTTCCTTGCTCCCTTTACTCATCCCCCTTCCCAGCTCCACAGCACTTGTGTACATACCTGTCATTTATTTATATTAATGTCCACCTCCCCCCTAGACTGTAAGCTGTGGGCAGGGTGTGTGTCCTGTTTATTGTTATACTGTACTCTCCCAACCGCTCAGTACAGTGCTCTGCACACAGTAAGCGCTCAGTAAATACGATTGACTGAAAACATTTCTGGGCTCCCCCTTGACCAGCTTCTCTGACTACCGTGGCTCCTGTGACTCCCACACGTGAGACAAAGTGTTGCTGGAGAACAGGGACAAGGTAGGGCAATGTCTTTTGTTCAGAGGCTCAGCCATTGCGGAAGAGGATATTTCTCTTCTTCCTTAACACCAGGGAGGCGGGACCTGAAATACTCTCCTAATCCCTTGCTAAAGAGTTTGGTTCCTTTGTTTGAGAAGCACTAAATAGCCTCAGGAAAGATACCAAAAAAATGATATTTCACTGATCACCACAGCACTCCCCGATTCATTCATTCAATGGTATTTATTGAGCGCTTTGTGTGTGCAGAGCACTATACTGAGCAGTTGGGATATCCCCTGCTCTCACAACAGTCCACAATCACGGGTTAGATCCAAGTGGTGCAGAGGTAGGGGATACCCTCAGATTTAATCTACACCAGGTGCAAACCTTTCCCGGCCAGAGCAGGGGCTCTAAGGCAGGACTCAAAGGCCCCAACCTAAGCTCGTTGTGGGCAGGGGCTGTCCTGTCCTATTATATTTTGTACTCTCCCAAGCGCTCAGTACAGTGCTCTGCACACAGTAAGCGTTCAATACCATCGACCGACGGGGCAGGGACCGTGCCTACCAACTCTGTTGCCGAATTGTCCATTCCAAGCGCTTAGTACGGTGCCCTGCACCTAGTAAGTGCTCAATAAATACTACTGAATGAACTCTATTAGAGTGTAGTCTCCCAAGTGCTCAGTACAGTGCTCTGCACATATTAAGCGCTCAAGAGATACCATTAAGCGGTCAATGGGTCAAGAGGAACCCTGTGGTGTCCAAGTAGTGGGGCAGTGGGGGCCCTCACATACGACTGCCTGGTAGTAATAATGCGAAGGGGGTTGCAGCGCTCAGTAGAGTACTCTGCACACAGTCGGCGCTCAATAAATAAGATTGAATGGTGGTAGTAATGAATAGGCGGCTGGAGGAGCGCTCTGCACACAATCAGGCTCCATAAATACGACTGCATGATAAAGAGAAGGCGGTTGGGGCGCTTAGTAGAGCGCTCTGCACACAATCAGCGCTGGAGAAATACGATTGAATGGTGGTAATAATGAGGCGGTCGGAGCGCTTAATAGAGCGCTCTGCACACAATCAGGCTCCGTAAATACGATGGGGAGAAGGCGGTCGGAGCGCTTAGTAGAGTGCTCTGCACACAATGAGGCTCCATAAGTAGGATTGCATGATTATGAGAAGGCGGTCGGAGCGCTTAGGAGAGCGCTCTGCCCCCGGTAAAAACAGGAAGGAATGAAGGAGGCCCTGGCAGCGGGTGGAGGAGGAGGAGGAGGAGGTCGGGGGTGAGGGGGCCTGCAGGATCCTCGGCGCCCCCCCGAAGCCGCTGCTATGTACTGAGCGCCTAGTCCGGGCGGGCTGTACGGAACGCCTACAGTCCGGCCGGGCGGCCACCTCGTCCTGGGGGAGGAGGGGGGCTCCCTCGGCTCCCCCATCCCCACCCCCGGGGGCATCCCGCGATGGGGGGCCTAGCGCTTAGACCAGGGCGGGGCACCTGGCACTTTACAAATGGCATCGTTCTTCTTCTTACCGGCATGGCGGCGGCGGGAGGGGAGAAGGAGGAGGAGGAAGAAGGGGAGGAGGAGGAGGAGGAGGAGGAGGAGGAGGTGGAGGAGGAGGTGGTGCTGGTGGTGGTGGTCTGTCCTCGGAGGGTCGGGACCGTCTGTGTCCGTCCGCTCCTGGGCCGGCGGGGAAAGGGGCGCCCCGAGCCCACAGCGCTTCCGGGCCTCCGCGCCCCGGCCGCAACCCTCCGCAACGCCCTCTGCCCCCGCGAAGAGCACCGCCCCCGGGAGGGGGGAGGGAGGAGGGAGGAGGGAGGAGGGAGGAGGGGGGCGGGGGGCGGGCAGCAGACGGAGGAGGCCCGAAAGGCAAGAGGCAGGGAGGGAGAAAGGGAGGGGAGGGGCGAGGAGGGGAGGGGCGAGGAGAGGAAGGGAGGAGGGAGAAAAGAAGGGTGAAGGGGCGAGGAAAGAAAGGGAGGAGGGAGAAGGGAGAAAAGAGAGGAGGGAGGGGGAGGAGGGGGGAGAAAAGAGAGGAGGGAGGGGGAGGAGGGGGGAGAAAAGGGAGGGGAGAGGGAGAAAGGAAGGGGGGGAAGAGGGGGAGAAAGGAAGGGAGGAGGGAGGGGGGAGGAAGGAAGGGAGGAGGAAGGAAGGGAGGAGGGAGGGGGGAGGAAGGAAAGGAGGAGGGAGGGGGGAGGAAGGAAGGGAGGAGGGAGGGGGGAGGAAGGAAGGGAGGAGGGAGGGGGGAGGAAGGAAGGGAGGAGGGAGGGGGAGGAAGGAAGGGAGGAGGGAGGGGGGAGGAAGGAAGGGGGAGGGAGAGAGGAGGGAGAAGGGGGGAGAAATGGAAGGGAGGAGGGAAGGAGAAAGGGCAGAAAAAAGGAAGAGAGGAGGGAGAAAAGGGAGGGAGGGGGAAAGGAAGTGAGGAGGGAGAAGGGGGGGTTAAAAGGGACGGAGGAGAGAGAAAAAGAGGGCAGAAAAAACGGAGAGAGGAGACAGAAAAGGGAGAGAGGAGGGGAGGAAGAGGAGAGGAGGGGAGGAGGAGGAGAGGGGAAGGGGGGAGGAGGAGGAGAGGGGAAGGGGGAAGGGAGGAGGAAGAGAGGGGAAGGGGGAAGGAAAGGAAGGGAGGAGGAGAGGGGAAGAAAAGGAAGGGAGGAGGAGAGGGGAAGGAAAGGAAGGGAGGAGGAGGAGAGGGGAAGGAAAGGAAGGGAGGAGGAGAGGGGAAGGAAAGGAAGGGAGGAGGAGGAGAGGGGAAGGGGGAAGGAAAGGAAGGGAGGAGGAAGAGAGGGGAAGGGGGAAGGAAAGGAAGGGAGGAGGAGGAGGAGCCATGAGGATCCTCCCTAGTAGAATTAGTGCTGCTTCTTCACCGGGCCGCCAGAGGGCGCGCGGGACCAACCCTCCCGCCGCCCTCCCCGCGGCTCCCGCCGCCCTCCCCGCGGCTCCCGCCGCCCTCCCCGCGGCTCCCGCCAATAGTCCCGGCCAGGGCCTTGGCTCCACGTGTCTACGTGGGCGACGGACACCAGCCCCAACCCAAGCCCCAACCCCACGGGCACAGCCAACACGCCCTCCGCCCATCGGGCCCACAGCTGCCCCAGAAAATGCCGCTCGCAACACATGGGTCCATTCCTCCAAATCCTCCTTTGGCTCCCCACTTCTCACTCTAAGCAGAAACTCCTAACTGGCTGCTTCAGGGCTCTCTCAATCCTCCCTCCTCACCTGTTCCCTTTGTGTCTGTCTTTTTCTCTCTCTCTCTTTCTCTCTCTATATATATATATGTTCTCTTTCTCTCTCTGTATATGTATTTGTTCAGTGCTCACTATGTGCCAGCCTCTGTATTAAGCACTGGGATGGATTACAAGCTACCTGGTTGAACACAGTCCCCCTCCCACGTGTGGCTCATCAGCTGTGTGACTGTGGGCAAGTCACTTAACTTCTCTGCGCCTCAGTTACCTCATCTGTAAAATGGGGGTGAAGACTGATTACCCTGTATCTCCCCCAGCGCTTAGAACAGTGCTCTGCACATAGTAAGCGCTTAACAAATACCAACATTATTATTATTATTATTATTAATTCCATTTTATAGATGAGCTGAGGCACAGAGAAGTTAAGTGACTTGCCCCAAGGACACCCAGGAAGCAGTCGGCAGAGGTGGAATTAGAATCTAGGTCCTCCGACTCCCAGGCCCAGGTTCTTTACGTCAGGGAGCAAATAATATGGTTATTTTCTTAAGTGCTCACTCCGTGCCAAGGACTCTACTAAATTATTGGGGGTAGATTCAAGATATCGAGGTAGGGCAAAGTCCCTGTGCCTCATGGGTTTCACAGTCTCTGTAGGATGGAGAATATTTAATCCCCATTTTACAGATGAGAAAACAGGCACAGAGAAGTTTAAGTGACTTGCCCAAGGACTGCATCTCAATTCCACTGACTCCTCTCCCCCATTTAGACTGTGAGCCCGTAATTGGGCAGGGATTGTCTCTATCTGTTGCCGAATTGGCCATTCCAAACACTTAGTACAGTGCTCTGCACATAGTAGGTGCTCAATAAATACTATTAAATGAATGACTCCTAGACCCATACTCTTTCCAGAAGGCCTCACAGTTACTGTGAAGTGAGTGATTTCTTATCTATTCATTTTATTTAATTGCTTGATTTTGTTTTTATTATTGCATCCGTCCCTACTCTTTTATCTGTTGTATCTTTTGCAATTTGTTTCTGTTTCCCCCCTTAAAGTAATCAAGCATATTTATTGAGAACTTACTGTGTGCGGAGCCCTGTACTAAGCACTCGGGACGGTTCATTGTAACAAAGTTGGTAGACAAGTTCCTTGCTCCCAACAAATTACAGTCTAGTGGGGGAAATGCATTTATTTTCCTGTATTTTCTGCTTGGTTTTTTTTATATTCTTGCATTTAGAAAAGTGTTTCACATTGGTGTTAGTATTCAAAAATTAAAATAAATGCTCTTCAGGGACAGGAACCATATCTCAATAGATGCTGTTCATGCTGACTATGGGTCTGATCCCTCCACCCCAAATTCTTGCTTTCGGTTTAGAATTGGTTATCTCCCAACATCATTTTCTAAATGGACACCTCTTTAATTACAAATACAGCGACTTTCTGTAGATTTTGTCCTGAAAGGTTGGGATGAAAGCAAGAGAACCCTATCAGGGCACGTAAGTCTCAAGCTTCCTTAGTACATGAACCTGCTTTTACAGCAGTGTTCGTTTCTGGAGCTGTCTGTTCCATTGATTGATAGGTGATTGTTTGCCAGAGAGAAGCCCCCTATGGACCAATGCATTCCATAGAGGGAACTGGGAATTAGATCCAACTGAGGCTTGTTCCTCAGGAGATCAAAATCGGGGCTCCTTTATTGTATAAGTGTAAATGAGGATCACCATCAGCCTTAATGTATTTATATATTTGGTGTAGGAAGGAACTCTGACTAAGGATTCTGTGGGGCCCCAGTGACCATAGCCGGAACAGACTCCTAAACAAGATAATGATCAAACGCAGAATCTAATTAGTCAAGGGAATGGGAGCTGATCACAACCGAAGATACTAAAATGAAGGTTTGAAAGATAATATTTATAGCCTTTGTGGTTTAAGACTGTCAGGGCCAAGCTGAGAATTTGATTAACAGAAAGCAGATGGCATGTGTTAGCCTGAGAGCTTTGCATGGGGGAAAAGGCTGGAAAATAGGCAAAAATAACCTCCAAATTAATAACCAAATTAGCCCACTGTTTTTACCCCAGGTATATGAGGAGAGAAATACATTTGCTGCATGAAGACCTCTTCTGGCTGGGTATCAAAGGAGCAGACAGGCAGGCAACACCTTGTAGCCACCAGGAAGTTCCCAGTTATTTGATTTCCCTTCATTTTATTCTCTGGAGTGCTTGACTCCATCCTTGGAAGGTGGAGCTTTCCCAGTAATGGCAGCAAAGCCAGCCTCCTCCAAGAATGTTCTAAGTGTGCTGGATGGTCATGGATGGTATTATTTTAAGCATCTACTATGGGCAGGGAACGTGTGTGCTAATTCTCTTGTATTGTTCGCTCCCAACCACTTAGAACAGTGTTCTGCACATAGTAAGTGCTCAGTAAATACCACTGATTGATGGATTACAAGGTAAACCAATTGATCTTCCTAATATGTGCCTTTAATCTGAAGTAAATTGTATTTCTTTTGTGGGGCAGACCCTATCTTGCACTGCTTGAATCGAACTGTGAGGCCCCGTGGATGATGTTAGGGTTTCAGTAAAATATACCATGAGGAATTCCATCATCTGCTACTAATAAGCTAAGTCATTTTGCTTCCCACATTCTGCTGTGACCTCTGGTGTGTTGTGATAGATAATTCCAATTAACCCAACCATTTTTGGGCATTAGCTTTTAGGCTAGATCTGCAATCCAGGCAGAGAAGACATCTATGGGTTTTGTGGTGGTGTTTTTGTTTGTTAGTGTTGAGTTGCATTCTCAAATCATAATGACTGCTGATGTTTGTCAATATCAATAAGCATTTTGCTTTTTGTTTGGGTTAGTGTAGATATGCATATGCTAGTCATAATAACCGCTATTTGTCAATGTCAATACTGCAAATTGTTGTTTTTGTTTGGGTTAGTGTAAAGTTGCGTACACTAATCATAATGACTGTTTAGGAATATCAAGTATACTCCCCCAGAAAATCTATAGACAATTCCATGGCAAATTAATACTAGAGAAGAAAAGTTGTAGGGTACTTATCCGTATCACCTTAATCAAAGTTTTGTAGATGAACCTGGGACTAATTTATGATAGAACCAAAGCTTCTTGTTTGCTGAAACTGAAGGGTTGTTGTAAATAAGACTGTTTAATTTATGGTTGCAAGGGAGCTTAATATTTGCTGAAATTTAATGGTTTGTCATAGCACCAAAAATTACAACAGATATATGCTGAGGGGAAAATTTAATAGAAGTGCAGTTAGTGAATAGTGTAAATATGTCCTTGTTGGAAAGCACGGCTGCTGGCAGTGAATTGTCACAAAGCTTTTACATTCTTCATCCCTGAAATTGTACTAAAACATCTTTTTGACCACTTCCAGTTGGCGTAAACACAAGGTAGTAAATGGGCTAATTGTACCTCATTATGCATATGGACCCAAGAATGTGAAGAAAAAAAATCCTTTAGACTATAAACTCCTTTTTTTTGGTGATATTTGTTAAGCATTTACTAGGTCCCAAGTACTCTACTAAGTGCTGGGGTAGATAAGAGCTAATCAGGTTGGACACAGTCCATGTCCCATGTGGGGCTCACAGTCTTAATCCCCGTTTTACAGATGGGTTAACTGAGGCACAGACAAGTTGAGTGACGTGTCCAGAGCACCCCAGCAGACAAATGGCAGAGCCATGATTAGAACTTAGGTCCTTCTGGGCAGGGAACGTGTTTACCAATTCTGTTACATTGTACTCTCCCAAACACGTTGTACAGTTCTCTGCACACAGTAAGTGCTCAATAAATACCATTTACTGACTGCTTAATTTAATCAAATGTATTGAGATAGAGCTTGAAAGCAGCCCTAACTGACAGATCCTAGCCAACAGATCAGATTCTGATCATTTTGGTATCTTTTAAGCACTTACTAAAAGCCAAGCACTCTACAAAGTAGGAGGGTAGACACAATCCAATCAGACTAGACACTGAACAGATATTTAATCCCCATTTTACAAGTGAGGAAACTGAGACCCAGAAAAGTTAGGTGACTTGCCCAAGGATACAGAGCAGGCAAGTGATGGAGTCAGGATTAGAACACAGGTAGTCTGAATTCCTGGGCCTCTTTTCAATAGGCCACATTTCTGTTGCCTGATAAAATTTTAAAGCAGAGTTTATTGATAACCTTATTTCCCTAAACAAAAATTCTGCACTAACAATATCAGTATCGGGAGCAACAGTATTTTTTGAGAACTTGCTGTGTTCAAAGTACCAAATTAGGTGCAAGGGAAATTTACAAGAGAAGTGAAAGATACAATTCCTGCCCTCAAGGAATTTATGGTCATTTTAGGGGAGATGGTAGACAAATTGATGTACAAACAGTAGTTGCAAGACCAAGGGAATAGATATAAAAAAAAAACCCCAATAAATACATAGGACACAAAATAAAAGCAAGTGACTAATAAGGTTAGGCATATTAGTGTTGAGTTGGCTGCTGAGATGTTGTGGCCTAGAAGATGAGGGATTGACAATCGAGCAATGGGATTTATTGAGCACTTAGTGTGCATAGCATTGTACTAAGTGTTTGGGAGAGTACAATAGAATTTGTTAATGGGACGAAGCAGGGAATGCTTCCTGGAGAAGGTGGCTTCTAAGGAGGGCATTGAAGGAGTGAAGAGAGGTGATTTGCAAAATATGAGGGCATTCCAGGTAGGTTGTGGAGGCTGAGGAATAGATTGGAAGTGGAAGAATCCAGTGCAGAGGACAGGTAGACTTTCTTGGAAGAGGCCAAAAGTGTGATTTGGGTGGGGTTTTGTGGGAGAAGAAAGCTGACAGGTAAGAAGGAGTTAAATGGCTGGAGGGCTGAAGCTGCTAGAACCTTTGGGGAGCAATTGGAGCTTTTTGTGGAGGAGAGTGAAACCCTCCCAGCATTTTAGAAACAGAATAGGGACTAGCTTTATGTAGGAAAGCCAGAGTAGAAGCTGGAGGCAGGGAGACCAACAAGGAGGATGTTATAGTAATGTTGGTATTTGTTAAGCGCTTACTATGTGCAAAGCACTGTTCTAAGTGCTGGGAAGATACAAGGTGATGAGGTTGTCCTTCATCGGGCTCACAGTCTTCATCCCCATTTTACAGATGAGGTAATTGAAGCCCAGAGAAGTTAGGTGACTTGCCCAAAGTCATATAGCTGACCAGTGGCTTATCTGGGATTAGAACCCATGACCTCAGACTCCCAAGCGAGTGCTCTTTCCACTGAGCCATGGTGCTACTCGTTATGGTAGCCTGGCCAGGAGAGAATAACAATTTATACTAGGGGAGGGTTTGTGTTTTAAAGGTGGAGAGTAAGGGCAATCTGTGCAATTCAGGAAGTTCAGGCTGGATTTAGAGGGGGACTAAAATGGGGGGATTAAAAGAAAAGTTAAAGTAGACACCATGGTTGTGAGTTTCTGGGTCAGGGTAGATGTGGTGTTGTCGACAATGATAGTAAAATTAGAAGAGAGGATTTAGGAGGAATTCAAAGGAACACAACAATTTGATTAATAGAAGAGACAAGTTGAAATAAATAGGTTGAAATTGGCAGGTTGGGTGATTTCACTTCTAATGATGGTATTTGTTAAATGCTTACACCTGCCAAGCACTGTTCTCAGCGCTGGGGAAGATACAAGGTAATCAGGTTGTCCCACATGGGGCTCACAGTCTTAATCTTAATCCCCATTTTGCAGATGAGGTAACTGAGACACAGAGAAGTTAAGTGACTTGCCCAAAGTCACACAGTTTGTAAGTGGTGGAACCGGGATAAGAACCCAAGATTTCCGACTCCCAAGCACGAGCACTTTCCACTAAGCCACACTGCTTCAACAAGCACACACATATTTTAAGGACGGAACTGGGGATTTGCTAGATGTTGGCCTCATATCAGAAAGTGGGATTTATGGAAACAAGCCACATTTTTATTTCAACAATAGTTCATTATAATTTTTTGGCTAATGTTGATATTGTTTTAATGGGTTTGAAATCAGATGCACCAGAAACATAAAAATGCTGAAATCACAAATAATTATATTCATTATAGCTTAAGTGGGTAAATGAATTGCACTGGGTTTTTTTTGAGGCGGTTCATGAGAGGTCATTCTCTCCACCTTCTCCACTTTCCAGGCAGGACTGAAAAAAGCCATCGTTCATTCATTCATTCATCCACTCAATTGTATTTATTGAGCACTTACTGTGCGCAGAGCACTGTACTAAGAGCTTGGAAAGTACAACTCAGCAGTAAAGTTGTACTTGAGTTAAATTGAATTGACTTTAATTGTAAATAATGATCATTGTATCCATCAAGGTATCAATGTCTCCAGCAAAAGGTTATCAGTAGAGGGGAGAAGAAGTTCAAGGAAGAGAAGCCCTGGGGAAGGGAATTTCCCATGGGAGAGGTAATTTAATCATTCAATCAGTGGTATTAATTGAGCATTTATTGGGTGTAAAGTACTGTACTAAGCATTTGGGAGACTACCTTATAACAGAATTGGTAGACACATTCCCTGCCTACAAGGAGCTTAAGTCTAGAGGAGCAATTGTGGGTAGGGGCTCCAAGGGGAGAGGGAATATCTTTTTGAGCCCCCACCAGGCCCAGAGTGAAAACCTAAGCATAAAAGCAGTTCTGGTTTTCCGGCAGAAAATGGGCTAAAAATAGCCTTCCTTCCAAGCCATATCTTCAGGGGAGCAAGGGGTCAGCTAGGGCCCTTTTTTAAAAATGGTATTTAATGTTGGTATTTCTTAAGCGCTTATTATGTGCAGAGCATTGTTATAAGCGCTGGTGTAGATTCAGGGCAATCAGTTTGTCCTACATGAGGCTCACAGTTAATCCCCATTTTCCAGATGAGGGAACTGAGGCCCAGGGAAATGAAGTGACTTGCCTACAGTCACCCAGCTGACAAGTGGCAGAGCCGGAATTTGAACCCATGACCTCTGACTCCCAAGCCCAGGCTCTTTCCACTGAGCCACGCTGCTTCTCCATATTTGTTAAGTGCTTTCTACGTTCCAGGTATTGTAGAAGCAGCGTGGCTCAGTGGAAAGAGCATGGGCTTTGGAGTCAGGGCTCATGAGTTCGAATCCCAGCTCTGCCACTTGTCGGCTGTGTGACTGTGGGCAAGTCACTTCACTTCTCTGTGCCTCAGTTCCCTCATCTGTAAAATGGGGATTAAGACTGTGAGCCCCACGTGAGACAACCTGATTCCCCTATGTATACCCCAGCGCTTAGAACAGTGCTCGGCACATAGTAAGCGCTTAACAAATACCAACATTATTATTATTATTACCAAGCTCTGGGGTAGATGCAAGATGATCAGATTGGACACTGTTCCTGTCCCACAAAGGGCTCACAGTCTTAATCCCCATTTTACAGGTGAGGTAACTGAGGCACAGAGAAGTGAAGTCACTTGCCCAAGGTCACATAGCGGTGGAGGTAGGATTAGAACCCAGGTCCTTTTGACTCCCAGTACTATGTTCTATCCACGAGGCCACACAGCTTCGCTAGAGGATCTCAGTTTGGGTCCGAAGTGGGACCCAGAATCCACTTGGATCCTCTGAAACATGTGGTCAGTCAATTGATTCTCCGCTGACCAACTGTCAGATTTGTCAGTATTGTGGTTAAATCAGTTTCCTTTGCGACTGGAAGGTCATTGCTCATGTATGTAAGATAGACCCTGGCTGATCGGGGGGTGGCCCACTAATTCTGCGTGGCGCAGTGGAAAGAGCACGGGCTTTGGAGTCAGGGCTCATGAGTTCGAATCCCAGCTCTGCCACTTGTCAGCTGTGTGACTGTGGGCAAGTCACTTAACTTCTCTGTGCCTCAGTTCCCTCATCTGTAAAATGGGGATTAAGACTGTGAGCCCCACGTGGGACAACCTGATTCCCCTGTGTTTACCCCAGCGCTTAGAACAGTGCTCTGCACATAGTAAGCGCTTA